>NC_080775.1:12215182-13465182 GCF_020826845.1 Diceros bicornis minor | reverse complement strand
CAGTGCAGAGGTAGCATGGATGAGAACTTGGTTTACTCTGCAGAGGTTGTAGTTAAGGGCACATGATCAGGGAGGATTTTGAGGAGATCACACCTGACCTGGGGCTTATAGGAGGATGGTCCTGTTGGGCAGGGCTCTCCAAGAAGGCTGGTATTTCAGGCAAAGGACACTGAATGTGCAATGGCACCAAGTCATAAAACAGTTTGGAGAATTTAAATTAGTTCATTATTGCTAAAGAATAAATTTCAAGATGAGGTGAGAGGGAGGAAGGAGGTATAGCTAGGAAGATAGGAGGGGACCCCAGATATGGAGAAATGTCACGGGCCAGTGTAGTGTTTAGTCTAAATGATGCCATCACAACATTTCAAGCTGGAGATGAATAATTTTGGTTCTGTTTCTCACAGTTGCTCTAAGTCTAGCTGAGTATAGTTATTGCAACTTGGTGAAACATGATTTCTTTATAGGTTAAGTAAATTGGCCATAATTATTGTTAGTAAATAATTATTTTTGAGTTTGGGGATTGTCCTAACTCATTCCTTCATTATTCATGCAACTAATATTTATGGAGGGCCTGCTTGTGCCAGGAACTCTTAGGAAGTAAGGATAGAGCGGTGAGCTAATAAAACCTTTCCCACGTGGACCTCATATTCTAACTGGTGCCCACTAGCTACTTATGTCTGTTCGTCATTTGGCTACCTAGAAGGTTTGGGGAGAACCATACACAAGCCTGTTTTTTGGTCTTATCTGATTGTGGCACAACTATTTTGGTTCTGTTCTCCGTGTGGCCGTAAGAAGTCACTTTCTATTCCACACCTTCATCCCTCATCTGTCAAAATGGTATAATCATGGCCATCTTTGATGAAGACACCAGAAGACATATTAGACATGGTGCAGATGGGGGCTGAATTCCATGGAAGGGGAATGCACATGAGACACAAAAAGAGGAGTTCCCATGAGAACATGAACTATCCAGCATTTATTCAGTCAGTGGCTTCCAAACATTTTTGGCTGTGATTCACACAAAGAACATTCTAGACCCAAAACAGAAGTTTCATTAAATTATGAAAGTGATGCCCTGATACTTTCTGTTCTATCCTGCTTTATTTACAAATGCTGGTAGAGACCTGCTGGATTGATTTCACAACCCACTGCGACTGGATCACGACCTCCTGGCTAAGAAATGCTGCATTAAGTTGAACATGCTTGCTGGCTGACACAGGGTTTTAAGCTTTCTTTATTTCCCCCAGTTCTCACTAAGTGCTTGTTGATGGATTGTTGCAGCTTCTACTGGGCCTTTTATAACCCAAGCAACTGTGTACAAACCGAGCCATAGATCACTCAGTCTTTGTATTACCAGGGAAACCCAGTCTTGCATGCCCCACTGCATGCTCTGCCCCTCGTGAGGTGACCCAGGCTGCCCTGTCATATTTACTCCAATTGGGCATTAAATGGAGTCAGACGTGGTGGGAGAGAAGCCACTCCCCTTCCATTCCTTCCAGAGCATCTCGCTGTCAGATCTGAGTAATGATCGTGACGTGACACCTTTCCCCAGAGCAGACCACAGGTCTGAGTTTGTGCATTCGGCTCTGGCTGGGGTACTTGGGTTCTTCTAAGGGCTTCTGATGTGGGCAAGAAGGCAGAAAATTTAGAAATGTTTGTCTTCTCCAGTCTAATGGACAGGAGATTTAGCCAGAAAATTCAGGATAAGGGGAAAAAATGACCATCAAATGCACATTTTTCTGGGGTTCACCAACCCCAACATGTTAAAGCATTTCATGTTGTTTGTTTTAATAGAGAACACTTCACCTCGTTCTGGTAGGGTAGCTTCTGATAGAACCTGATAGGGTGGTGGATGAATTCCTTCCTTTAGATTCTTGCTTAGCATTCCAGCGGAGCAGTGTCTTTATTTTCAATTGAAATAATCCCTTGGGCAGAGCAGCCTTGTGACTCCTCGGATAGATTC
The DNA here is from genome assembly GCF_020826845.1 of Diceros bicornis minor. Lineage (NCBI taxonomy): Eukaryota > Metazoa > Chordata > Mammalia > Perissodactyla > Rhinocerotidae > Diceros > Diceros bicornis. The sequence goes on along the minus strand of NC_080775.1, from coordinate 13,463,219 downwards.
TCTTTCTTTTTCTTTTGTTTTGTTGTCAGGCTTCCAGGAGTGCCTTGGAGAGAGTTTTCTGTTAGCTTGAACTTCCAACCCCAAGGCCGTATGCATCATATTTAGTTTATTTATTCATTCAATAAGTATTTATTGAGCTCTAGCCTGTCAGAGGGAGCCCTTGGGTCAGTCAGTGCACAGGTGAGAGCTTCCAGAAGGCTAGATGAAAAAAGGATCAGCTTCCAGGAGGAAATGGGGCTGGATCTGTGTCTTAAAGAGAATAGATGATGCGGGAAGGGGAAGCCGAGGGGCACAGCCCTGGAGAGGAGACAGCCAGGGAGCACAGGAAGTGATGGTGCGCTAGGAGAGAACACAGGTGTGTGCACCTAAAGTGTGCTCAGAGACATTATAGTGTGATTCCCAGTCCATCCTCCCCACCATTTTTTTGGTAATTTTCTTTTAAATTGTGGTAAATACACAAAACATAAAATTTACCATCTTAACCATTTTAAAGTGTACAGTTAAGTAATGTTACGCACGTTCACGTTGTTGTGCAACTAATCTCCAGAACTCTTTTCAACTTGCAAAACTGAAACTCTGTACCCATCAAACAGCTCACCATTTTCCCCTGCCCCCAGGCCCTGGCAACCACTGTTCTACTTTCTACCTCTAGGTGTCTCATCTAAGTGGACTCTTTCAGTATTTGTCTTTTTGTGGCTGGCCCACTTCTCTTAGTTTGATGTCCTCAGAGTTGACTCACTGTATTTTTAATGGCCGAGGTTGGCACCTCCACTCACAGAGCTTGCTGTCTTTCCACCATTTTCATGCACACTTCTCTGGGCCTACACAATCACCAGACATACATAACCTCAGCGTAATGTCAGCACCTATTTCTTGACAGTCTCTGTACCCAGAGTGATCTGCTTCCAGAAAAGTCCATGGTTACATTTTCTTCTGGTTAGAAAACCCAGATATAGTTTTATTAATGGAATGGTCTTTTGTCCAAGAATTTGACATGACCTCCTCAAAGAGTCAGGCCAGGTTATTGCTTCCATTGGTTTAGAACCATGAGCCTGTTATTGTAACTTTGCTCTCAGTGAGCAAGCCAACCAGTCATGTCATGTTGGGTAAATTGGTATGTGTTCTTTAGGATTAGGTTCAGCTCAAGGATCAGAAAACCCAAGTGGCTTAGGTAGAAGTTTGTTTTTCTCTTATGTGAAAGGCAGGTAGGCAGTCCAGGCTGGAATGGAACTCCATGGGGTCAGGTCCTTCCATCTGGTTCCTTCACTGTGCGTGGCCTCCATGACTAAGTTCAACTCATGGTCCAAGATGTCTGCCCTAGCTCCAGCCATCATGTCTGTGTTCCAGCCAGTGGGAAGGAGAAAGGGGAAAGAGAAGGACATGCCTTTTCCCTTTCTGAAGCACCTCTCAGAAGTTGCACACACTGCTTCTACTCACATCCCATGCCCAGAACTTATTCTCATGGTCACACTTGGCTCAAGGCAGGCCAGGATACTTGGGCTTTATTCTGGGCAACGATGTGCCCAGTTATAAGTTCTCTAAGGAGATCTCCAAGGAAAAGGGAGAACCAATATTGAGGTGGTGGTGTTTGGCTCTTTTGCTATTTAGTTAACCAAAGGAATCTTCCCTCCCAGGAGCTCTAAAAATCGTCTGTGATGTTGCAGTCCACTCACAGCCCAGCTGCTTCCCAGGTATCGTCATAATGCAACAAAGTGTAAAAGAACCGGCTTAAGAGAAAAGGCTTGAGTTCTGACCAGACCTTTGGTCTTCAGTAGGTCACCAGATACTTGTTTAGTGCTCCCAGAGATTTAAGGCATCAAACCCAGGGTCTCAGAAGGGCAAACCCTGTCCAACAACGACCCTCACATTAATGGTTGAAGAGAAAGATTGGCTACTCTAGGAGAAGTCCTGCAAGTAGAGAAGAAAAAAGAGAAGGGGTCTGAGATGAGGAGTCCCTTCCTTCTGTCATGCATGTGCATTGCCTGCCCTCCTTCCACCACATCAGATTCTTATCCCTGACATCCGACAGGCCTGGAGGCCCTGCTCTCCCCAGTCCCTGAGAGTCAGTATGATGTAGTGGCTAAGAGGTGGGCTCTGGAGTCAGCCTGCCTGGGTTCAAAGCCTGGCTCTGCCACTGAAAGGCTGGAACAGCTTGGGTCTGCCCTCTAGGTCTCAGTTTCCTCATCTGTAACCTGGGGGATGATGCTAATAGTAGAAAGCATTGCACAGGATTGTCGGGAAGCTCTGCTTAGCACCGTGCCTGGCCCCTAGTAAGGGCTCTACGAATTTCAGTCATTATTATTACTGTTCTAAAGGAAATTTACAAGCCACTCACCTCGTTATGAAAGATGCGTTTTATTTATTAACTTATTTTAACATAAGCCTACTCAATCAAGTACCATTTGCCTAACTGTTGTTGTACGGCACCGAATCATTAAACAGGTGATCTGGATCTGCCCACAGGGATGTTATAATCTATCTGCGAATAAACGACACTGAAGGTGACATGATAGCCTGCAGCTGAGATGACGAGTGCCACATTGTGGAGGAGGAAGTGAAGGCAGCTATGACTCCCTCTGTGCCTTATGTGTTTCCGGTACCTAGGACCCAGGCATGGGCTAGATGCTCAAGAAACATTTGTGGTAGAGAACTGAGTGGAAAATAAACAATGAAAGTGGACTCTTTGGCAACCTCCGGCATGAACTTGAGGAAGAGGGTCATATCCTCTGGCTCCCCTAGAGACTTGAATCCAAGTCGTCTTTACCACACACTTGATCCGCAAAGCCCTTGAAGAGCTGAGCCCCCTGCCCTCCTTACGCCCTCCTTCTGAGGTGGCCTCGGAGGGAAGTGGCGGCTGCTTTAAAGCTCCATCAGGCGTGCTGGAAACTGGGCACGAGGCGGAGCCATGCACCATGCTTTCCTCTTGGAAACTTGGGGGAATTTTTGACTGATGGAAAATAGACTCTGGAGATAGAAACAGGCGGGAAAACCAGTCATGAGAGGGCTGACCTCTGTAGATTCTTTACTGATTGGTTTTCTATGATCTGTTTCCTTCTTTGGGCTTCTGACCACCCTCATCCAAGAGGAGGAGGGGCTATAGTGAGGGGGTCAACATAGGGGCCCTAGGAAAAAGCTTTGATGAGCTTTTTTTTTTTTTTTTTTTATTGATATTTTAATGGTTTCTAACATTGTGAAATTTTGGGTTGTACATTTTTGTTTGTCCATCACCCCATATATGACTCCCTTCACCCCTTGTGCCCACCCCCCACCCCCACTTCCCGGGTAACCACAGTCCAGTTTTCTCTGTCCATGTGTTGGTTTATATTCCACATATGAGTGAGATCATACAGTGTTTGTCTTTCTCTTTCTGGCTTATTTCACTTAACATAATACGCTCCAGGCCCATCCATGTTGTTGCAAATGGGACGATTTTGTCTTTTTTTTATGGCTGAGTAGTATTCCATTGTATATATATACCACATTTTCTTAATCCAGTCGTCAGTCGAGGGACACTTAGGTTGCTTCCACTTCTTGGCTATGGTGAATAATGCTGCAATAAACATAGGGGTGCATAAGCCTCTTTGGATTGTTGATTTCAGGTGCGTTGGATAGATTCCCAGTAGTGGGATGGCTGGATCATAGGGCATCTCTATTTTTAATTCTTTGAGGAATCTCCATACCGTTTTCCATAGAGGCTGCACCAATTTGCATTCCCACCAGCTGTGTATGAGGGTTCCTGTTTCTCCACATCCTCTCCAACATTTGTTGTTTTTTGTCTTGGTGATTATAGCCATTCTAACGGGCGTGAGGTGGTATCTTAGTGTTGTTTTGATTTGCATTTCCCTGATGATTAGTGATGTTGAGCATCTTTTCATGTGCCTATTGGCCATCTGTATATCTTCCTTGGAGAAGTGTCTGTTCATTTCCTCTGCCCATTTTTTGATCGGGTTGTTTGTTTTTTTGTTGTTCAATTGTGTGAGTTCTTTATATATTATGGAGATCAACCCCTTGTCAGATGTATGCTTTGCAAATATTCTCTCCCAGCTGGTTGGTTGTTTGTTCATCTTGATTCTGGTTTCATTTGTCTTATAAAAGCTCTTTAGTCTGATAAAGTCCCACTTGTTTATTTTTTCTTTAGTTTCCCTAGTCTGGGTAGGCATGTCATCCGAAAAGATTCCTTTAAACCCAATGTCAAATAGTGTGTTGCCTATATTTTCTTCTATGAGTTTTATAGTTTCAGGTCTCACCTTCAGGTCTTTGATCCATTTTGAGTTAATTTTTGTGAATGGCGATAGCACATGGTCCACTTTCATTCTTTTGCATGTGGCTGTCCAGTTTTCCCAACACCATTTATTGAAGAGACTTTCCTTTCTCCATTGCATGTCCTTAGCACCTTTGTCGAAAATTAGCTGTCCGTATATGTGTGGTTTTATTTCTGGGCTTTCAATTCTGTTCCATTGATCTGTGTGTCTGTTTTTGTACCAGTACCATGCTGTTTTGATTACTATTGCTTTGTAGTATGTTTTGAAGTCAGGAATTGTGATGCCTCCTGCTTTGTTCTTTTTCTTTAGGATTTCTTTAGCTATTCGGGGTCTTTTGTTGCCCCATATAAATTTTAGTATTCTTTTTTCTATTTCTGTGAAGAATGTCATTGGGATTCTGATTGGGATTGCATTGAATCTGTAGATTGCTTTAGGTAATATAGACATTTTAACTATGTTTATTCTTCCAATCCACGTGCATGGGATATCTTTCCATTTCTTTATGTCATCGTAGATTTCCCTCAATAATGTCTTGTAGTTCTCATTGTATAGGTCCTTCACCTCCTTGGTAAGATTTATTCCTAGGTATTTTATTCTTTTTGATGCAATTGTAAATGGTATTATCTTTTTGAGCTCTCTTTCTGTTAGTTCATTATTAGCATATAGAAATGCAACTGATTTTTGTAGATTGATTTTGTACCCTGCAACTTTGCTGTAGTTGTTGATTGTTTCTAACAGTTTTCCAACAGATTCTTTAGGGTTTTCTATATATACAATCATGTCATCTGCAAATAGTGAGAGTTTCACTTCTTCGTTACCTATTTGGATTCCTTTTATTCCTTTTTCTTGCCTAATTGCTCTGGCCAAAACCTCCAGTACTATGTTGAACAGGAGTGGTGAGAGTGGGCAGCCCTGCCTCGTTCCTGTTCTCAGAGGAATGGCTTTCAGTCTTTCCCCGTTGAGTATGATGTTAGCTGTGGGTTTGTCATATATGGCCTTTATTATGTTGAGGTACTTTCCTTCTATTCCCATTTTATTGAGAGTTTTTATCATAAATGGATGTTGTATCTTGTCAAATGCCTTCTCTGCGTCTATTGAGACGATCATGTGGTTTTTATTCTTTGTTTTGTTGATGTGATGTATCACGTTGATTGATTTGCGGATGTTGAACCATCCCTGCGTCTCTGGTATAAATCCCACTTGATCATGGTGTATGATCTTTTTAATATATTGTTGTATTCGGTTTGCCAATATTTTGTTGAGGATTTTTGCATCAATGTTCATCAGCGATATTGGCCTGTAATTTTCTTTCTTTGTATTGTCTTTGTCTGGTTTTGGTATCAGGGTGATGTTGGCCTCATAGAATGATTCAGGAAGTGTTCCATCTTCCTCTATTTTTTGGAATAGTTTGAGGAGGATGGGTATTAAATCTTCTTTGAATGTTTGGTAAAATTCACTGGAGAAGCCATCTGGTCCTGGACTTTTATTTTTTGGGAGGTTTTTGATTACTATTTCAATCTCTTTACTTGTGATTGGTCTATTCAGATTCTCCATTTCTTCTTGGTTCAATTTTGGGAGGTTGTATAAGTCTAAGAATTTATCCATTTCTTCTAGATTGTCCAATTTGTTGGCATATAATTTCTCATAGTATTCTCTTATAATCCTCTGTATTTCCATGGTATCCGTTGTAATTTCTCCTCTTTCATTTCTAATTTTATTTACTTGAGCCTTTTCTCTTTTTTTCTTAGTTAGCCTGGCTAAGGGTTTGTCTATTTTGTTTATCTTCTCGAAGAACCAACTCTTTGTTTCATTAATCCTTTCTACTGTTTTTTTGGTCTCAATATCATTTATTTCTGCTCTGATTTTTATTATTTCTCTCCTTCTGCTGGCTTTGGGCTTTGTTTGTTCTTCTTTTTCTAGTTCTGTTAGGTGTAATTTAAGGTTGCCTATTAGGGCTTTTTCTTGTTTGTTAAGGTGGGCTTGTATCGCTATGAGTTTCCCTCTCAGGACCGCTTTTGCTGCATCCCATATGGTTTGATATGGCATGTTATCATTTTCGTTTGTTTCCAGATAGTTTTTGATTTCTCCTTTAATTTCATCAATGATCCATTGGTTGTTCAGTAGCATGTTGTTTAATCTCCACATTTTTGTCACTTTCCCAGTTTTTTTTTCCTGGTTCATTTCCAGTTTCATAGCCTTATGGTCTGAAAAGATGCTTGTTATGATTTCAATCTTCTTAAATTTATTGAGGCTTGCTTTGTTTCCCAACATATGGTCTATCCTAGAGAATGTTCCATGCGCGCTTGAGAAGAATGTGTAGTCAGCTGTTTTTGGGTGGAGTGCTCTGTATATGTCTACTAGGTCCATCTCGTCCAGTTTTTCACGTAAGTCTAATATTTCTTTATTAACTTTTTGTCTGGATGATCTATCCATTGCTGTAAGTGGGGTGTTAAGATCCCCTACTATTATTGTGTTGTTGTTGATTTCTCCTTTTAGGTTTGTTAATAGTTGTTTTATGTACATTGGTGCTCCTATGTTGGGTGCATATATATTTATAAGTGATATGTCTTCTTGATGGAGTGTCCCTTTTATCATTATATATTTCCCTTCTTTGTCTTTCTTAACCTGTTTTATCTTGAAGTCTACTTTGTCTGATATGAGTATGGCAACACCTGCTTTCTTTTGTTTGCCATTAGCTTGGAGTATTATCTTCCATCCTTTCACTCTGAGACTGTGCTTGTCTTTAGTGCTAAGATGTGTTTCCTGAAGGCAGCATATTGTTGGGTCTTGCTTTTTAATCCATCCTGCCACTCTGTATCTTTTGATTGGAGAGTTCAATCCATTTACATTTAGGGTAATTATTGAAATATGAGGGTTGATTGTTGCTGTTTTGTCACTTATTTTCTGGTTCTTTTGCATTTCCTTTGTTTCTTGTCCCATTTGTTTTGGACTGCCAATTCAGTTTGCTTGTTCTGTCTTATGATTCTTCTAGTTTTCTCTTTGTTTATCATATGTGGTTTTAATTTGATTATTTGTTTAGTGGTTACCTTGAGGTTTGGGCGAAAAATCTTCTGTATGAGATAGTCCATTATCTGATAGCCTCCTATTTCCTTATACTAAGTCAATTCAGTCACTTTCCTCTTCCCCTTCTAAGTTGCTCTTGTTATACCTTATTCTATCTTGTGTTGTGGCTGTGTGTTTACAGTGATGAGGTTAAATTTATTTTTGGTGAATTTCTTCCTTTGATCTTTGAGTTTAGTATTTAAGTGGTTGCTAACCTATTCCGGTAAAGATCTACTATTTCTCTGATTTTGTCTACCTACTTTTCTCCTTACTCCAAGCTTTGTGTTCCCTTTCTCTTCTTGTTTTCAGGCCTGAGGGCCTTCTTGAGTATTTCTTGTAGTGGCGGTCTCGTGGCCATGAACTCCCTTAGCTTTTGTTTATCTGGGAGAGTTACTATTTCTCCATCATATTTGAAGGATATTTTTGCTGGATAGAGTATTCTTGGCTGAAAGTTTTTGTCTTTTAGTATTTTGAATATATCATTCCAGTCTCTTCTAGCCTGAAAAGTTTCTGTTGAGAAATCCGCTGAGAGCCTGATGGGAGTTCCCTTGTACGTTATTTTTTGTTTTTGTCTAGCTGCCCTTAATATTGTTTCTTTGTCGTTGACCCTGGCTAGCCTTACCACTAGGTGTCGTGGTGAAGGCCTTTGTCTGTTAATATATATAGGCGTCCTGTTGGCTTCGCTTACTGGTATTTCCTGCTCCTTCCCCAGATTTGGGAAATTTTCAGCTATTATTTCCTTGAATAGGCTCTCTGTTCCTCTTTCCCTCTCCTCTCCCTCAGGGATACCTATAATTCTTATGTTACATTTTCTAATAGAGTCCGATATTTCTCGGAGTCTTTCTTCATTTCTTTTTAGTCTTAGTTCTCTCTCTTCTTCCATCTGGAGTATATCTGTATTCCTATCCTCTAAAGTACTAATTCTTTCCTCCATATTGTCAGCTCTGTTCTTTAAAGATTCCAGATTCTCCTTTATCTCCTCCATTGTGTTCTTCATCTCCATCAGCCCTGATAGGTTTTTCTTTATGATTTCAATCTCTTTTGTGAAGAAACTCCTAATCTCATTTAATTGTTTGTCTGTGTTGTCTCGTATTTCGTTGAGTGTTTTTATGATAGCTATTTTGAAATCTCTGTCATTTAGTTTATGGATTTCTGTGTCTTCGGGGTTGATTTCTGGGTGCTTGTCATTTTGTTTCTGGTCTGGTGATTTCATATATTTTTGCATTGTGGTTCCTGTGTTGGTTTTGATTTTCCTCATCCTGGAAGTCTCTGGTTGCAATTTCCACCTGCCGCCACTGTCTGGTGGTAAAGGGCTGTGTAGTCTAAGCCCCCTGCGCTCTGCCCCAGTTTTTCTGCTGCGATCCGCAGTTTTGTTTTGTTTTGTTTTGTTTTGTTTCTTTTCCCCACTGCGATCCACGGGTCCAGTCCAGTTTATTCAGGTCTGCCTCGGACCGCTAGATCTGGTCGAGCTGCAGACTCCGGGTTGCGGGGAGGGGGGAGCTCTCTCTTTTGCCCTCTGGGTCCCTGACGTGGGAGGCTTCTCGTTTGCCCCTCTTTATCCGCTCTCTGGGTTGCTCAGATGTTGATGGTAGCCCTGTGGCTCCTCTGAGCCCTCTGTGCGGGAGTTTCCCACTGGCTGAGAGAGCCCGAAGAGCTACAGTTTCCCGCCGAGGGCCGCCCCTCCCCCCTCTCTGGGAGCCGCGCGGACCGGATCGCTGATCTGATGGGGAGGGAGCGGAGTTCTCCTTACCTCTCCCCACTTCCTCCGGGGGCCCAGCACGTTCCGCTCTCAGATGTGCGGCAGTGTGGATCCCTCCGCTCCAGCTTTTCACTGTCTGGGATTCCGTTGTTGGTCTGTGGCTGTTACTTTTGTTGTATCTTGTGGGGGAAGAATTCACGGGAAAGCTCACTCCGCCATGATGCTGACGTCACTCCTTCATTCATTCTTTCGCTTTGATGAGCTTTTGAAAAAGCTTTGATCATGGATGAGATGAAGCAAGTTGATGTATCCCCAGGTAAGGCAGTTGTTCCCCAGTAATGACAATGCTGGGGAAAAACACATGGTGCTGACAGGACAGAATGGGGAAGGGAAACGTTAGCCTGCCCCAGTAGCGAATTGTGAGTCTTGGGGCCCTGGGGAAGTGTAACACCTTGCCTGCCCTTCAGTGTCTGGCGAAGTGGTCTTAACCTTCTCTAGGTCACAGACTCCTTTGAGAATCTGGTGGAAGCAATGAACCCTTTCCCAGAAAAATGCATTTATATACATGCTACACTTTCATGCGTTGTCTGAAGCCCACCCACAGAACACCAGGGGTTCAGACATGAATAATCCCTGCTCAGGGATCAGAGGCCAGTGGTTCCTAAATGCAGCATCTCCCCGTCCTCCCACTGGACAGTGCTGGATAAACCTTGTCGTGTTCCTGGGTTCCCCTTTCCAGACTTCCACCAGGCTGCTCCCTGTTGTTGATCTGTACTTTCTTCAATTGGTAACACCAAGGATTAGGCTGCAGGCTTTTTCTCATTCAATTCTGCCTTGTTTCGATTTAGGGGCAGGAGAGAGAAGGGTACATTGTCCACTTCCCATGTACAGTTGACTCATTGTTACTTAGCTTAATCCTCACTACCAATGTAGGAAGCAAATGTGATTATCCACTAAGAAAAGGATCTAAGAAGTTAAGTGATTGGAGAGTCATGCAACTAGTTAGTGGTTGAGTACGATTCAGACTCAGATGAGTCTGACCCCAGACCCCATGTTATTTCTGCTATACCAAAGGCCTCTCTGTACTTTTCCCTCTTTGACTAGGGAACCACCCTGACCCTCCATTACGTGGATTTTATGAGTGTAGCTCGCACAGGGCCATATGATTTTGAAGTCCTTGCAGACCATTTCTTTGCAGGCTCTCAAGTACGAGTCGTGTATTTGAAATGTAGCAGTCATCTCCACATCACATTTCCCAACTATAAAATCTCACTCCCAGGAGAAACAGTGAGCTGGAGCTTGGTTTAGGAAAAAAGCTATGTCAATTACTCTTTTTCCAGATGCCTTATTTTTCCTTTTGCGTTGTTGCTTCTGTAACTGAAATAGTCTGGTGTATTTCGAGCTGTTTTCTTTTCTGTGTAAGGCATCTGCCAACAGGGACCTGTGCTTTCAGAAAAATCAGCGTGGTCTGATGTTTTAACACAGAGGTAAAATTAGAGATGGTGAGGGCCCTGGAATGGGCATTTAGTCCATTCTGGCCAGGTCTATCCTCTTTTTAAAGGCCTCCAGTCTCCTTCGATGAATTATGCTGATGCCTAACAATCTTTATGTTCAGGAAATTCTTAGGATTAGCCAAGTACTTAATATTTTTATTAAATAATTGGCTGTAGAAGGAATTATTTTTGGTCACTCTTAATGGGATTGTCCAGGCCTTGATTTTGTCACCCTTTTAGGTAATTATTATGGTTTGGTCAGAATCTCTGTTATGTCACTGCAGTAATTTTCTGCATGGCCCCGTGTGAGAGAGACTGACCTTCACAGAGTGTCTAATTTATTCTTAGAGGCCAGCTGAGATCTGGATCGAATTGATCCACTTCTACAACTTATTACATCCTCATAATCTTCATTATAAAATATAAAGCTTCCTTCTCATGCAGCCTAAAAGTTACAGGTCTAATGGGTTGGGCAGAAGTTGAGCACTGGAATAGGCATTTACCTGACTCAAAAGAAGGACATCTTCTCTATTGGAATGGGAAGATCAGAGGATGCAGATGTGTTTAGGGAATGAGGAAGAAATTTGAGGAGACTTTATTCCTCTCTCTCTCTCCCTGTGTACACACACACACACCTGGAAGCCTTTATTTCTTTATAAAGTGGGAAGCAAAGTCATCTGCCAAGAGTGGAGAGAGAGATGGTAAGAGAAAAGGTGTTTGGGGAGACTGTTGAAGGCTACACGTCACTGTTGTAAGGAATTGGAAAGAGAGTTTACCTGATACACATAAAGGAATGACTGGGCAGAATTGAAGTTGGAGATGCTGAATTTGTAGTGGAAGCAGTCAACATCTGAGGGGTCGGGGGAGAGAAGATAGATCTCTGGTTAGATCTGGGACTGGTGTATTTTTGGAGGTCTTTATTAAAAGGACAAGAAGGCACAGGATTGAGGGTATGGACATGAACATAGTTGAAGTTATGGGTCATGGATTCATTCAGCCATTAAACAAATATTTATTAAGCAACAATGGGAGACAGTGTGGCTGGATAGGGAAGGAGGTGAAGACAAGACTAAATGGATACTTTTAAAGAAAGTTGAGGGTCAGGAGATTAGAAGCCTCAGGAGATCAAGGAATAATAAAGGAAGTGAGGGCAGGAGAAATCTGGAAGGATGATAACGGAAGCCAGTGTTTCAATAGCTCTGTATATGTGCCAGGCACTATTCTGGATTCTTTGCACACTTTAACTCATTTAACTCGCACAGTATCCCTATGAGATAGGACTATTATTATTCACATTTTACAAGCATGTAAAGATGGAGTAGCCTGTCCAAGGTCTCCCAGCTAGTTCATAGCAGAGCTGGGATTTGAACCCAAGCGGTGTTGGGCATCAAAGCCCAAGAATTCCACACTGTACCATACTGTCTCTAGGAGGCTGTGGTCAGAATGGGATGCAGAATGTTAAAGGTGGAGTGGTTCCAGGTGATTACACGGTGTGCATAGGAGAAAGTAGCTAAAGCCGAGTGTGGCTGAAGCTCTCTTGTGGCAAGATGGCTGGGTGCATTTCCATATGATTACTGATGTCCCCTGAAATGCTGATAGGACTGGTGGCAGAGAAGACTGGGCTGGGCGCTAAAAGCATTCACAAGTGTGGGCTGGTGATTAGAAGACCAGTAGATGACAAAATGAAGAGGTGGAGATGGTGCTACAATCAGATGGCCTGAGTCCAAAAGCTCAAGAGTTATTATATGTGAGTGGAGGAGGAATAGTTTGGAAATGCCATTCTTGGAGGAAAAAGCTAACCCTTCCTTCCAATCCTGAGGGATTGGGAAGCTGTGTTCCTGGAAAAGAGCCAGGCTTCAGCTAAGCAGGCAGGTGGAAGGGGTTTTACACGTGAGTTGATGATGTTTGGGGATTTGCTTTCTATACTGCACAGTTTCAGGGATTTGGGAGGGAGGAGATTTTGGGGAGCCTAGGTCAAAGGCATAAGAACACAGAAAATTGGAATGAAAGTAGGGCAAAGGATGAGAGATTGAAGGGGCCAACATTTTGGGTGACCACTGAGATATGGGTGGACAGTTTGCCTTTGAGGTTCCATGTGGGGCCCTGGTATAAAGTTGCATGGGCCTCAGTGCAGGCCAAGGCCCCAGGTAGTGGCCATTGTCCAAGGGGACCAGGTTAGCCTTCCATCTGAGCCAGGCCAATGAACATCCTTTCCATAAGACTGTCAGCTTTCCCTTAGCCAAGGCAACAAGCTATGCATGGGCTTATCGAGAGTCACACTGTATCCCTATCCAGCGGGGTTTTTTACCTTTTCTGTGCCATAGAGCTCTTTGACAGTCTGGTGAAGCTAATGAACCCCTTTTCAGAGTAATATTTTTAAATGCATAAAATAAGATGCCCAGGATTAAAAAGGCAACTAATTATATGTACATAGGTTATCAGAATATAAAAAACAAATTTGTGATATAGAAATACACATGCTCTATTATTAGCACATTATAAAATAATAAGTAGCAGCAGGTCCATTAACAGTTATAATTTCAACATAATGAGCATAAATTATATGCTGTGATATAATATGAGATAAAGATATCTGGGATTTCTACCAAGGACAAAATGTCACGCACTGCTAATACTGCTGTGGCTTCCTGACCACAGGCATAAGAGAGGGAAATGCTATATTGTGTTAGACATTAGTGAAAATAAGTATATAATATTTTTCTAACCCAAATCCACATAGCCTCTGAATTCTACTCACAGACACTTCAGGCGGTGGGGACCCCAGATTAAGAACCCCCAGATAGAGGAACCACGTGCATAGGACCTAATTCTTGAAATGTACACAGTTTAGGATTTCCAGCTTTCCCATTCCACCATATCCGCCACACATTGTAAATAATTAATTGGAAACTCATAAAGTTGATAATCGTTGCATGTATGGGTAGACCTCATTCATAAAGGTTTGTGAATACAGTGTAATTGTCAGAGCTTTAAATCAATTTATGCCCCTACTGTGTAGAGTCAGATTTGGACCAGAGCCTGGGACAGACCGATGTCACTGGAGTTCTCAGTGGAGCCCTATCCTTACAAGCTCCTCCTTTGCTCTGTGCTCCAGATCTCCTTCTAGAATGGGGTTCTCAACCTTAGCACTATGGACATCTGGGGGTGGATAATTCTTTGTGTGGGGGGCTCTCCTATGAATTGTGGGATGTTTAGCAGCATCCCTGACAACTGATGGCAGTAGCATTATCCCCCAAATCATGACAGCCAAAAATATCTCTAAATGCCATCAAATCTCCCCTGGGGGGTAAAATTTCTCCTGACTGAGAACCATTGCTCTAGAACATGTTTTCAGCTAACTCAATGGTACCACTATCTGGTATGGCAGTTGTCAGTTGCACAGGCAGACGATTCTGCTTGTATCAAAATGACATTCCATCCCCTTAATGTCATATTAACCTCTTACTAGTAGCATAGGGAAACATTCACAAATCAGGGGAACTTTTGTCCCAATCATGGGAAGAGAACATTTTCCATTGTTCACAACATTCGTCAACAGAAATTAGGTAATGCTTTCCCTCAGAATAATATATGATTATACTCTTCACTCTGTTCAATGTCTGCAAATTGCTTTTGTGACATATGAGTTTTTTGAGGGCATATTGCAAATGGATGACTAATTATCACCGAATAGAAAAGAAACTGAAAAATATTAAACCATTTCATAGAGAAGTTTTACAGTCTCCTCTCCTGGACAGCTTTTTAAAAGGATTAGAGACCTGTTTGATGAAGATGATTTGGCTGAAGTTCTGCCTAGACCGTGGGCTTGATGACATCTGGAATTACGGTCTAACTGTGCAAGTATGGAAAACTAAGAAAATCATCATAACTTGCTCCCAACTTAGCATCTCCCATTATAATATATAGATATGTGATCAGTAATTTTATTTGAAAATGAAACATCACTATTAATCATCATTTCTTTCCCGTTTTATATATGCAGACTGCTTTCCAGTACTCTTCACCTTTCGTCTACTCATTACAAAAAAAAATTTCAGTGGCCAGATCAAAAACAGAAAATTCTTTCTCGTTCTAGCTTTTTTCTTATCGTGCCCTGCAGAATATTACCTTCCCCCTCCCACTTTGATTTCTTCGCTCCTGCTTGTATAGCATTTTATACTAGAGACCTTTTATATACATTTTCATGTTTGGCATTCCCCCAAATTCTATCACACTGGCATCATTACTCACATTTTAAACATAAAGAAACAGCCTTAAGAGGTAAAGGTTACCAGCTCAGGATCAGATGCTGTTGGATTGTCTTAATGGGGGTGGGTCTTGAGGCATGGTGGTCTTCTGGACCAGTAGAGAAGAGGTAAAAACTAGTCCTTGGGTGCCATGAAGGATGAGGGCATCACTGTGGTTTTCAGTGGCGTGTGGTTGACAGTGATACAGAGGATCTATGGCAGAGAGGGGCAGGGTGGGCTCCATTCCCCATGGACTCTATCCAGCATCAGGGTATGTGGATGTCATCCATCAATACAAGGACTCATAGAGAAAATGATGGAGCCATTGAAGGAAAGGCAGCCATCTCACCTAGTGCTCACAAGCTCTGTTTCTGTGCAAGTCCTTCATCAGAGCCCCTTACGGTCTTTGGACCTCAATTTTAGTGACCTTAGGAAAAGGCAGAGGCAGATTGAGTAGTTTGTCTAACAAAAATAAAACTCAGAGTTGGCAAGGGTCCTGTTTAGGTTCTCCCATCAGTCATCCTTTAGTCTGATGGTCCCAGTTGGTCTGGATCCTCACTGTGTTAATCAGGGTTCTCCAGAGAAACAGAACCAAGAGATAAATATAGAAACATAGCAAGACATGAAGAATTGCTCGCACAATCTGCCATCTGCAAGCTGGAGGCCCAGGAAAGCCAGTAATATAGTTCTAGTCCAAACCCAAAAGTGTGAGAACCCAGGAACCCAATGGTGTAAGTCCCAGTACGAGACTGAAGTCTGAGAATCCAGAGGACCTAATGGTCTAAGTCCTCATCTGAGTGTAAAGGCCCTAGAGCCAGGAGTGCGGATGTCTGGGGGCAGGAGAAGATGGATGTCCCAGCTCAAGCAGAGTGAGAATTCCTTCCTCCACCTTTTTGTTCTATTCTGGCCCTCAAAGGATTGGATGATGCCCGCCCACATTAGTGAGGGGGATCTTCTTTAATCAGCCTACCAAATTAAATGCTAATCTCTTGCAGAAACACCCTCAAAGTCACACCCAGAAATGTTTTACCAGCTCTCTAAGCATCTGTTAGCCCAGTCAAGTTGACACAAAATTAACCATCACGCTCACCTCCAGCTGAGGTCCACCAGGTGCCTACAAAGCTGCTCCTGCTCCCTCTGGGGCGTGTGTCAAAGAGGCTCCTTTAACAGTGGCAACCCTGTGATAGTGACCTGTGTGTCCCCTCACTGTGGACTAGAGGACTAGTAATGTCTTCAGTGAAACAAGAGCCGCTTGCCACTTCAGAACCTGCTATGCAAGGAGGGCTGATGCTTCACAGTAGCTGTTCTAGGGATAGCATGATGCTCAGAGAACAGACTACCTAGATACTTCACACTCTACCCCACCAGGGGCTCCTGTGTGCAGAATCCCTTCCTGTAGGGAGGCAGAATGGGCAGGCTGGCAGATCAGGTGACTTGGATGAAAATGAAGACTCAGCTGTCAGTATAAATTATACACCCTCTAAAAGGGCTCCAGGGAGAGGATACTGAGATTATTCAACCTCCTTTATTTAATAGACAACTTTGGTGGCTAAGTACAGTCCTGCAGGGACAGGAAGATGGATCGCTAATTATAAACTGGTATTGGTTCACTTCTTCAACTCATGGATGTGTCCTACTGAGGATGTCAAGTATTGTAATTCCTACAAGTGATAACGGCTCAAGACAATGTTGACATAAGGGAAGCGATATTGTAGAAAAGAAAAACTCTACTGTAGCTTCGAATGACCTCTGACAAACTAACCCAGCTGGATGTGCACCCTCCAGGAGATCTAACTGCTCTGTAGATTTTATGACCCCTGCTTGTGCATGTAGCTCCCAGCTGCGATAAGATGATAATTTGAGTTCCTTAGGAGTGTGATGACCCCCGAACAGAGAATCTATGCTGATAGCCATCATCAGTGAATACTGAAAGATCTGGTGTGGCACTCCCAGTCTGTAACACCAGAAGGTCAACATTCCTAAACCCCTCCCCAATACCCAATGGCCTATATAACTGCTGTAAGATTTTGTGCCCCCTTAAGATGGTTCTTTTGGACGTGAGTCGGCCATCTTCCCTCTTGCTAGCAAGCTGTAATTAAAAAAAGTCCTTTTTCTCCTATCACCTTGCCTCTTGATTATTGGCATGTCTTGTGGCGAGCAAAAGGCCCCACGTTGGGCAGTAACACAAGGACAGAGGGAGATTTAGCAGAAAACTGCTGAGAAAAGGCAATCATTTCATGCTTTCTCTTTCTTTCCTTTTGTTGTATTCTTCTCTTCTTTGCCTGGGGCTTTTCCAACCTTTTCTCTCCAAGATTTTGGCTTTCCAAGCTCTTTACGAGAAAAAGTTTGGCTTTGTTGTGGGCTAGGGTTGGAAATGGTTCCCTGTAGTACGGCTGACTAACCTCATATGCCTTGGGCCACAGTTGTAATAAGCACTTCCTCCAAGCTCTGAGTTTGTCTCTATCAAGTTGTCTTTGAACATTGTTGCGATGCCATTTGCTTGGCTGTGTTTGAACACGCTGAGGCCCTGGGTGTGCACACCTGCATTCTTTGACATCTCCCATGTGCCTCAGCAAGCCTTGAGGTTAGACAGAAATTAGATACTTACTTATGACTTGGCAGTGTTCATCTCCTTTAGACCAAGGGGGCCCTCTGAAGTCCTTTTTTCATTTTAGTTACTTTTCTGGATTGTGGCGTAGTCTGAGATTGATAGAACCTTTGCATCTGGTTAGTGCTTTTGAAATGCAGAATGAATTTCACTTGAAATTGAATTGAGAAAAGTCTCTGCTCCTGATGATTCTAATGGGGTCCTTGGGATTCTAATGAAGTTCAAATTGGCTTAAATAGGTTCAGCAGATTCCTTGGGCTTGAGAAGCAATCTCTTTGGAGTGTTTTGGAACATTCCTGAACTTCCATATTATTCTTTATTTATGTGGTGGTAATAATCATCTCTAGAAGACATCTTCGTTAAGTCAGAAAGAGCTCTTTTTGTCATTTTGTAGCATAAATGACCCAGTTTCTCTTAAGAAATCAAAGGCTTAAAAAAGGAAAAAAGATTAATATAGCATAAGAGACTCGGGAGTTATAACAACCAAATGCAATATAAGGGCCTTATTTGTGTCATGATTTGAGCAAACCAAAAAAAAAAAAAAAAGACATCTGTGATGCAGTTGTACTAGGTGTTAGCTGATATTAAGGAATTGTTACTACTCAAAGGGGGTCGTCTGCCTGCCATAAGACATGCCAATAGTCAAGAGGCAAGATGGTAGGAGAGAAAGAGGTTTTTACAGCTTGCTAGCAAGGGGGAGGACAGCCGACTAATGCCAAAAGAACCATCTTACAGAACAAGATAGGGATGGGGTTGGGGAGGCATCTGGTCTCCAGGTGGGGGCATCCGTCTGATCTCTGGGTGGGGGCAGACATCTGGTCTTAGTTTCTGATAATCTTTTGTTTTACTGGATATGCATGAGAGACCAGAGCAACGCCCTATACCCAGATCTTTCAGTTGTCATTGATGATGGCTATCAGCATAGATTCTGCCTGGGGATCATCACATTCCTAAGGAACTCAAAAGAACAAAATTATCGACTTATCACAGCTGGGAGGGGCCATAAAATCTACAGAGCGTGTATATCTCTTGGAGGGTGCATATCCAGCTGGGTGGTTAGTTAATTAGGTCATTCAAAGTTACAAGTGTGGTTTTTTTCCTACAATATGACTTCCCTTACGTCAACCTTGTGTTGAGTCAGTATCAGAATTATAAATTTGGTTAAGTGTGATAAAGGCTATGGTGGTTATGCTTTTTTTAAAATGTCCTTATAGCTAGAGACACCAATGAAAGTATTTGCAGGTTAGATGATGTTATATCTGGGATTTCTTTTAAAATACTCTTCAAAAAATAGTTGGAGGAGGGCCAGTGGATAGATGAAACAGGAGAGGCAAAATGCTGGGGATTGCTGAAGGTAGGTGGTGATGGGTATATGAAGGTCCACTACATAAATCTCTCTACTTTCATGTGTGTGAAATTTCCATGATAAAAAGACTTTTTTTCCAAAAGATTCCTTTTCTGGGTGGAGATGGAAAACAGGAGCTGGCAAACATCACATCAGCTGATATGAAGACGACCAGGATGTTGGGCGTCTTCTTTCCTGCCAACGCTCTACTCTGAAGATCTTTAAGTACTTGTTTTTTTTACAAGGTGGAAGTTGTTTTTGGGTAGTTACTATGTTTTATTTATCTTTCTAATGCCCACAGTCCTAATCAATGCTCTCTGAGTTTACTTTATGTATTTTTTGTTTTTAGGGGTATAAACACTTATAGTTATAATGTCTTCATGATGAATTGACCCTGGATGAATTGTCCCGTTATCTCTAATAATACTCTGTGTGCTGAAGTCTACCGTGCCTCATATCAATATAGCCATACCAGCTTTCTTATGCTGAATGTTTCCATGATATACATACATCTTTTCCATCCTTTTACTTTCAACCTACTTATGTCTGTGTATTTAAAGTCCATTTCTTATCAATAGCATATAGTTGGGTGTGGCTTTTGTATCCAGTTTGATCATCTCCGTCCTTTTAATTAGTGTTTAGTCCATTCATATTTAATAGTTGAGTCTGTCTACCATCTTGCTATTTGTTGTTTTCTATTTGTCTTATCTGTTAGTTGACCTTTGTTCCCACCTTAATAGGAAAAACAGGATACACAGAGAAGAAAATAGCTTTTCCATATGGGTATATGCAGAATTCCAGGAGGCATCATTCATATCACATTCTTTGAAAAGACTGTTCCTGGAGCACAATTCCAATACATCATGAATGAGGCATCCTAGAGCAGGGCATCATGTCAGTCCTGCCTGTCTTTCACTGGACCTAATAGCTAAGGCCACTCTTGCCTGCCATCCTTAGGTTCCATTCAGCCACAGTTCTTGGCCTACTTGAGAAATATATTAATGACTTTAAATACATGGCTTTCGTATCCTGGAGCTTAGGGTTATGTCAGGTTCTTAGGCTCAGAGTTTGATGATCACTACTGGTTATACATAGCCCAGTGCACAGAGTAGAGACTAGCCTGTTACCACTAAATCACAGCTGTCTTCACACTCCACCTGTGTTCCCCAGTTCATAGCTTGGCTTGATGGCCTTGTTTTGGTTTCTGCTGCTGACTGTCTACCTGTTTTCACCCTACCCAGTATCCTAGACCCCACCCAGAACTGAAACACTGTTCTGTACTCCAAGTGCATACCAGATGCTCAGCTGTCCTTCTCTGCTCCTACCCAACCACTCTCTTGGGCACAGTACCTCAAATACCCCGCTGTACCTGCAGATTCTCTCTCTATAGCCAAGTAAGGCCTCCTAAGACCTGCCTCACCCTAGTGAGCTGGCCTTATGGGCGTTCCCAGCTCCTCCCCTCCTTGCTCCTTCTTGCCTCATACACAAGGTTTGGACTTGAACAGCGCTGGTCAGACTATCCCTAAAGCACAGTGCTCAGCTTGAGCGCACCACATGAGGATGGATGCATGGCTGGAGAATTCCTCGAGATGTAGAGTCAGACCATAAGGGATCTTGAAAATGTGAGAAATGGTCGGGGGAGCCAGGGATGTTTACCCTGGGATAGAGAGGACTTAGAGGAGGTATGATGCTGTGTAGAAACTTTTGGCGTGCTTGTAAAAGAGGAATTGGCTTTATTCTGTGTGACTCCAGAAGCAAGAATTAAAACCATTTATGTTGTATATATTTACCTTTGGGCTAGGTAGTTGTGCTAGGAAAAAAAAAAGGTGAGTTGGATGCCAGGCATGGTCAGAATGTCTTGTTGTGGAGGCCGACTGGCCACTTGTCGAAGGAGTTGCCTGCCGAGGGTGTGCCTTCACTGGGCGAGAGGTTGCCTGCAGGACCTCAAAACATGGTTCAATGGATCTGGATTTTGAAATTATTCTTGATTAATAGCAGGCCACAAAGGATTTTAAAGAGGGAAAAGGAGATCTTGATGACTTTTTGACTAGGATTGGTTACCTTAACAGCCCTCCCATTGGCTGGATTTCTTAGCACCTTGAGGCATCTCTGCAGGCTTTGCTTCTCCTTCTTGTCTCTGGAATCCCCTTCCCCACCTACCTGCTTCCTGATGGAGACCCACTGGTCTCACTGGGTTTGTTCCTCCCCAGTTGCCTTCTCCTGGGACCATGTGTTTCATTCAGACCATCTCTGTCTCCCAAACCTGCCTTCACCCCTGAAGTGTGGGTGGATCCCTCTCCTTCAGCACATAGAAGCTTCTAGAACTACGGGCTAACTCCATCCTCTACACCTGTGCTCAGTGTTACCTGAGGGCTGCTCACCCCTGTCACATCCGGTTCTCACTTTCCGGAACTGCAAGTCTTCTTTGAAAATATCTAGCTACTCTCACTTTATTCTCTTCCATTCTTCTCCACAGTCTCTCACATTCTTGAGACACAAGTTGACGACATAATTTGTTGGAGAGTCTCACACTCATTCATATACACACATAGAACGTGACAGAAATGTAGGAGTTGCAGCCTGGATACTACAGTTTGAAAGCCTGTGTCTTCACAATGACATTCAGAGGAAGAAGTCAGGGATTTTTAGAGCTCCAGAGAAAGGCACAGTGGATTAAGAGCAGGAAAATGGATGTTCACCGGGGCCCCTTGTGGAGATCACACCTGGCTGTTCCACTTAGCCTGTTCTCAGAATCATCAGGGTTTAGATATTCTTGGGCTGAGTGGAATATGACAGATTGCCTGCCATGGCAACACAGTTATAAATTCTGTTTTTAGCAAAGAATTTTCACTTCGGAAGGCATTCTAGGATTCTACTTCAACCCACAGGCATAGGATTTTCTAAAACATAACAGAAGAATATAACGAACTTGTTCTTGCTCGAAAGTCTTCGCAGGCTACCAATGCAATGCTTTTTGTGTCTTAAGCCACACTGTACAGCCAGGTAGTTTAAAGACAGAATTGGAAATATGGAATGTCCAGCTCTTTGTCTTCTTTACAGCTTTCTGGGAGATGGGAAAGGGCTCTAAAAACTCAGAGCTTCATCTAAGGTTGATAGTCTAAGCTAATGATTCCAGATACTTAAGGAGAAATTGAGGCTGTGACAATTCTATAGCATCTGAAACCAGTCTCCTTCAAGGCACAAAATTGAGCTCACAAATGAATCTCACACCAGACCCAGTGTTTCACTGGTCCACCGAAGGGAGAAAATTCCACTTTCTCCTGGTTTCACTTCAAAGTGCAGCCATTCCGTGGAGAATGTGTGCGTTGCTGAGTTTACATGTCTTTATTAACATTTGCAGAGATACATGTGGAAGAGGAGGTTGTGTCCACAGATTGTATGCTCAGAGTATTGAGCATACAAGTATCGACTTGTAAAGCTTAATAGACTAACATTTACTGAGTACCCAATAAGTTCCAGGCATGGAGAGAGGGGGCAGACACAGATGTTGTTGCCTTCAAAGGCTTATCACTGAGGGTAGGGGTGAAGACAAGTATATACATGACCATGATGTATATCCCAAAGATAAACCCATCTCTGTACCTTCTAATAAAATATAACATAATTGGTTTAAATTCTTGCCTCTGCAAGATAAATGCAAAAAGGAAGGTTCCAAGCGCCATGGGAGTCCAAAGGGGGTGGATTAATGCAGTCGATCAAGGGAAGGCTTTGTGAAGGTGCAGCAGAGACTGGCCTTGGAGAGGGTACCGTTTAAGCTGGTGGGGGTGGGGAGACATGCCAGGTGGAGGAAGCATCAGGGATAAAGACTCAGAGGCGATGTTTTGGGGTCTGTTTAGGGAAGAGTGAGAATCGTTCAGGGTGCCTGTAATTTAGCACTTGTGAAACAGTAATGATGTCAAAGCTGGAAGCTCAGTGAGGACCATCTCTTGGCAGCTCTGGTTGCCTTTGAAGGTTTCTGAGCAGAGAAATGACATAATGCAGTGTCTCGGCATACGTACCCCAAGCAGAGGAACATCACCCAGAGATTACTTTCTCTTCTAGAAGATTAAAGTTACAGACAGTGGGCCGACGGGATGTCTGTAGAAGGCCATTCCAATGTGGTTTTGTCTGCTTGGTTTCTTTCCTGTGTTCTCCTCCAGATGGTCTCCTTCCCCCGACTGATTTTTAAGAATAAGTGATTTATTCTTCAAATCCATCAAGGGATTGTCTTTCTTATCTCACACACAAAGTGGGGAGGGAAGGAAAGGATGTCATAAGTTTGTATATTGAACATTTGGCAAGTGTCAGAACAAGAGAATGTTTTCCAGAGCCCAGGAGGCTCCAGGCTGCCCTTCTAGGGAGTAAATAGGCATTTGGGGAATTGTCTCTTTCTGTACATTCCATAATATGAGATGCGAGATCTAAGTGGGCCTTTTCTGCCAGACTCAGCCAAAGGGAAGAGGTTAGAAATAGAAGCTCATTGGAGTTCAGACAACAGAGAGCCAGACTTGTGCTTTCTACCACCTCCTGGGATAACTTCAACACTCTGGGTTCCCACTGAAGGCAGAGAGAGAGGAGGAGGTGGAAGAGGTTGTTGTGGAAAGAAGGACATGAGAAAGAGAAGGAAAGCGAAGGAGAGAGAGGCCCTGGAGTGGGGGCAGTAGGTCAGGATAATTTATAGGCAGAGCGCGACGGTTAGCATCTGATATGGCTTTCCAGGCGCCAGGCCTCTCCTTCAGTCCTCACAAGCACCCCACCAGTTAAATATCAGTGGACCCTTTTTGTGGAGGGGTAAATAGGCTCCTCGAGGTTTCTTCAACTGCCCAGGGCCACGTAGCTGCTAAAGGAGGCGCCGGGTTGTAACCCAGGGCACGTGATTTCAAAGTATCTCTTGACACGGAGAAGCCTGGAGAATGAAGGAGGTGGATGCGGGGCCTTGCTGGGAGGAGGCTTTGGGAGTCGGCACAGGTGGCAGATCCTCAGCCCTCTGGGCAGCAAGGTCCAGGCCGGGTCTAGAAGGAGGCCCAGGAAGCCATCCGAGTGGGGGCCACTCGGGAGCCTGTGCAATGTGGTTGCACTGCAGGCTTGATTCGCAAACACAGCACCTCTGTAAAAAGCAAAGAACCACCTGGAGAAGTGGATGTCAGCTTGTGAGGGCAGAAGCAGAACAGATGATAGAAGTTGGGGTGGGGTGGAAACACTTTGGGAGTCCAGAGGTAAGGCCTGGAGATGGATGGTGGTGATGGCTGCACAACAGTGTGAATGTACTGAATGACATTAAAAACTGTTAAAATGGTAAAGTTTATGTTCAGTGTCTTTTACCCCAATAAAAAAAACTCATTAAAAGTAATAATAAGGCCTGGCTTTTCCCCCAGTCAGTGGAGTCTATCAGTGGGCAGGGCTTCGTGGCTTCCAGTTCAATCAGAGGGCCCTGTTGGGGCGAGCGGGGGGCCGGCTGCCCGCGCTGGGCCTTTGGGCTGATCCCACAGCAGACGTACACCAGGAGCCCTGGGGACAGGATCCAGCACAGAGGCGGCTCTGGCCGCAGAGGATGTATAAAGTTTACGAGTCAGAGGTCACCTTCTTGGGGACTAGCGTGGAATTGGATGTTCGTTAACTGTGAGTTTTTAAAAGCCAGCGCTGACATCCTTGCTCACTTGAGTTGCCTCCTTAATTCATTTTAAATTGAATGTCCAGACTGCTTGCGAGTGGGATTATGGAAGGCGATGAGAGAGCAGTCATCTGGAATGGCAGTTTGCAGTTTTATTTTTTGGTAACTGAAACCACTGTGTCTCAGGCAAATATCCTCATGTGGAGTTTGCCCGGGTTTCTCTTGAGAGGAGTTGGATGGTGCGAGAAGGACGCCCTCGTGTCTGCTGCCGGGGGTCAGGGAGGGCTGAGGCCCGTGGAAGCCACCACCTGAGCCTCTGGTTTGCGAATTCAGTCTCCTTATTGAAGACCTCAGTCGTCTGTCGGAGAGCGTAAGAGCATGGGGCACAGCCTTTAAGGGAAATGGTCTGATTTCAAGTTCAAGGTCTGTCACATACCATGGGGCCTTTGGCAAGTTACTGGCAGTTCTCTGAGCTTCATTTGTATCATCTCTAAAATGGGGAAAGTTGTACAACCTACCATGTGGGTTGAATGTCAGAAGTTAGTAAGCGAGTGTGTCCAAAATGCCTGGTACAGTGCTGGGCACAGAGCAAATGCTCAGTAAATAGTAGTTACTGTTGCTCTTTCTCCAATACCATAGTATAGTGAAGATCAAGTCCCAAGTCCGGGGACATAACTTGGGTAAATAAGTACCCAAAAATACCCCCTCCCACAGTCACCCCCTCCCACACTGGGAACCAGCTCTGACCTGTCTGGTCCGCATTTGATGTCCCAAGGCAGTTAGCATGCTTAGCAACTGCTCCTTCTGGCGCGTGATTGGGAAGCCTAGATTCTGCTCCTGACTGGGCTCCAAGTCACTGCCAGTCCCTGGTCAAGCCCCCCCTCTTCCCTGAGCGTGGCTTTTCTTACCTAAAATGGCAACTGCAGAGTATTGTGATTCATGCAGGGTAAGGACTTAGTCATAGCACATCTCCCTGGGGGCTGAATTCCCGTCCTGCTGCAGTGTGCCAGTGCCCGGGGTGCTCTGTGGGGTGAAGCCTGTGCTCAGCACCTACAGAGGGAACCGTGTGGCTCTGTGGCACCCAGGCACATGCGAGAGAAATGCAACCCAAGAGCTGAGAATCGCTTCAGAGAGTATGACTTTTAAAATATTTACTACTTTCTAATTGCACAAGTGAAACATGAATGAATACATTATCCGTGTAAAAATGTCAGCATTACAGGTAAAAGCACAGCTTCCTTTACACTCTCAGTCCCAGGCCCCTCCCCAGAGGCCACCATGTTAACGGTAAAGATCCTTCTAGACCTCTGACCACTGATTTACATACATATACGCGGATGCTTAAAAAAGTAGTTTTGTGGGCTTTTTTCTTTTGCATAAATGGTCATACTACATGAATGGTCCTAAAACTTGGTGAGCTTTTTGGTTTTTTTCTCACTTGATAATATATGTTGGAGATCTTCCCTCTTTCGTCTTTTAATTTCACGTAGTATTTCAGAGGGTGGACAGGCTGTAGTTTATTTAGCCATCCCTTTATTGACCGGCATGAAAGTTGTTCCCACGTTTTCAATCTTATAAACAATTCTGCAGTGACCATCCTTGTCTGTCCCCATTAGGAACATCTGTGCATATTTTTCTAGATGGGTAATGAGAAGAGGGGAAAATTAACTTTTGTAGGTTAAATCCAGAATGATACATAAAATTTCATGGCTTTGTTCCTTGAATAGGAACGAGACAGAGACTGAATCAAGAGTGTATTTAAGAAAAAATAATGGGCAGGGAGATGGATCAGAAAAGCATATACTTTGAACTCATTTTTAAAATTATGCAATCATCAAATATTAGTCTGTAGTTTAGATTCATTCAGAATATAGAGAGAGCTGCATAGGTTCCAGACTGTATTTTAAGATTTGTATAGAATCCTTCTGGGTTTTAAAAATTTGGGCCAAAAAATTTTTGAAAAAGAAGAGGAATATCCTGTCACATATTAAAACTAATTTAATAAAAGCCAGATGGGATTGGTGTACTAACCCACAGCTAAACAGGACGAGGCAGGTCCAATCAGAAGTAAGTCATCCTTCTTAGTATAACTAAGAAGCCTAAGGAAGGAGGTTATATAATCTGTGGGGGAGGGACGACTAGTTAATAAAATATGATTTTGATGTTGTCATTTGATATCTGGAAAAAAATTTACTTACATCATACCATATACCCAAATAAATTCTAGGTAAATTAAAGAAATATGAAAAATTAAACCTTAAATCAGCACAATGCTTTTAGAAAGCAATTTGGCAACATAAAGCAAAATTCTTAGAAATGTTCATTATTTCTAATCTAATAATTTCACTTTCAAGTGTCAACCCTAAAGAAATAATCCTGATAAAGAAAAATGTGTCTGTTATTATCTTTAACATTATTTAAAATAGTACATTTAGAAACAGCCTGTGTACCCAACAAAAGGAGTATGGCTAACTAAATTAAAGGATAATCTTATAATGAAATAGTTGTAGCCATTAGAATAATGAAACTCTTGCATTGTAATGTTTTTATGAAATGTAAGTTGTTTTTTTTTTTTGAGGAAGATTGGCCCTGAGCTAACATCTGTTGCCAATCTTCCTCTTTTTTTTCCGCAAAGCCCCAGTAGATAGTTGTATGTCATAGTTGTACATCCTTCTAGTTGCTCTATGTGGAACACAGCCTCAGCATGGCTTAATGAGCAGTGCGTAGGCCTGCGCCCAGGATCCAAACGGCAAACCCTGGGCCACCAAAGTGGAGTGCGTGAACTTAACCACTACACCACTGGGCCAGCCCCAGAAATGTAAGTTTTAAAAAGCAAAACTGAGAATTGAAAATACAGTGTGTTTATAACCAGGTTTTAAAAGAAATCATGCCAGTAAAAAATGAAAGTTGTCTTTGAGTGGTGAGATTATAGGTGACTTTTTATTTTTTTCTATTTTTTAGTAGTTTTCAATTTTTAAAATAACTAGCATATAATAGTTTTATAATTCGTTTTTTCATTCATCACTCTTTTGAGCACTTACTGTGTGTCAGGCACTGTATTAGGCACTATGGCTATAGCAGTAATGAGAGATAAAGTCCCTGTTTTATCATGTAGTGGAAGAAAGAGACAATTAACCATTAATAAGTAACCCTGATAATGCTGTTAGGGACACAAGCAGGGTGCTGAGATAGTCATTGGGGCGGCCACATATAGGGTGGTAAGGAAAGATACCTGAGGAGGTGACAAAGGAAGCAGAAGGATGGGAATGAGCCTGCCATGCAGAGTCATGGAACAGCATTTCAGGAAGATGGAACAGCAAATTGTTGAAGAGGTGGCTAGGAATAACTTAGGTTGTTTGTATAATAGAACAATAATAAAGGCATATTTAAATTTTCTTCTCACAGCTAATATCCATTTTTCATTTGTCACAGAGTCTGGCTGTAACTGTGCACTGGGTAGGATTCTGTAATTTAATGCCTTTCACATGCAAATTTTGCCCTGACCATGTTATTGAAACTTTCAAGCTTGCAAGGACTTGTGCCAGATACCAAGCCAGAAAGGACAGCCCTTGCAAGTTGGCAGAAACACATCTCATTGCTTTCTTATCCATTCTTCATCTGTTGTTTAAAGGTTTTCCAATATTATTTTCACCTAATAAAATATTAACTGAGACTCGATTCTGGGACATGAGGTTATGGACTGAGCCTGGCAGTATGTCAGAATAACAGTCAACATTTAGTGCCTTTAAGGCTCACCAAATACATCTGTGAACATTCTCGCCAGTATTATCAGTGTCTCTGCTTTATAAAGGAAGGAAGACAGCTGTGAAGCCAGCATGTGGCAGAGCCAGGTTTGAAGCGAGGTCATGCTAAATCCCACCCCTAGCTCTTTCCACTCTAAGGAGAGACAGCTCCAGGGCCACCTGTCTTGATTCAGCAGCAGAAAAGCCTGTGTCTGGGTTTGATAAACTCTCCCGAACAAACAGACTTTCAGCTGAGTCAGGCCCTGGACATGGCCCCGTGGACAAGTCATCGGTGGCTGGGAAGTAAACAGGGGCGCGCTCACAGCTCGTAAATCTCCGTCACATTCCCTGGTAGGGCGGGTGGCAGGAGCCCTATGGGGTTTTCAGCCAGTAGTGAAGATGCCAGGAAAACACACCAGCCATTAGGAGGAAAAGCAGAGCCTGGTCCTTAGCTGCCCTTTGCAGGAGAAGAGCTGGAGACTGAAGCCCAAATACTCAGGCCCCAGTGAGATGAGCCTCAGATCAGAGAGAGGTCAGGCTGATGGTGTGGTTAGAGAGAGAGCAGGGGCAGAGCTGGCTGGCATTGGCTCTGGGCCAGTTTCTGCTCTAGGCTGCCCCAACTCAGTGGACCCTGGTGGTCCATGGTCCAGCCTCCCCACTCCCGGCAGCCTCACTGGTATGCACTGAGATCAGAGGGGACTGTCTTTAGACCACCCTGGACCGAGTTCAGAGGTCCACAGGGCAAGGGGGAAGCTTTGTCTTGGCTAACCACCCTACCAGTCCCCTGAGCAACAGCAGTGACCCGAGGCGTGGAGCTTAAAGAGCCCATCAGTGGCTCAGTGCACCTCCCTCAGCAGTGGTCGGCACACCCAGGGCTGGGGCAGGAATGAACATGGGCCCTCACCCCCAATGGTAGCACATCTGTCAACTGCTGGTTTGGAGAGGAGGCTACATTATCAGGCCTTTTCATCCTTCCTCTCCCATAACCCGAGATGCCCCAGAGGCTGAGCACACACACATCAGAAAGCCAGTGGTCAGATCTTTACAAAAACTTGAGATTCTAGTGACCAGGAAGAGCCATCCCTCCTGAGGGAGTTCCTGCATCAGCAAGTCTGCCGTGGGCCTATTTCCTGCCTGCTGTTCTCCTGCAAGAGAATCCCAGCCCTGGCTGTGACTGGCCAGCTAGAGACTGAGATGCCCAAAGAAGCTTTGACCAAACATTCAGAGGCATCAGAGGTTGGAAGATAGCTTTCAGAGACTGTAACTGAGGTTTGGAGAGGACTATGACTCGTCAAGGTCACCAACGCATCAGAGGCAGCATGGGGACTAGATGGAGCTGCACTTCTACTGTGATGTTGATTTTCTGGAGTGAATTTCTGGGAACCTAAAAAACTAAAACACCCTCCTTCCCCTTCCTGCTTTACCTGGGAGTCTTTCCTCCATTGCACTGTGGAAAGTGCTTGGCACTGAATGAGAGCCGGGAGCAGCCTTCTTACCCAGGGAGCTGTGATTTCAGTTTCCTCTCCCCTTAGTAGGTCTAGGAAAGCAGTGGCGCTTGGAATCAGTATTCCATGGCCTAGTGCTTCTCAGTCTTCTTCACATCATAGACAGTGGAAATGATATTTGCAAAACTCCCTGGGAAGATACAGATTCACCCACAGGAAGCTTAGAACCTAGACTGACATGTCACAGAATGGGACAAGTTATTTCCCCTCAGTGACATCCACATGCATACCATTGAGTAGTAGAGTAGTGGGATGCAATGAGGAAATTCATTTTATGTATGAGTGGTCATCAAAATATCATGATCTTCAAAACTAATTTATTCTAAAAGTTACCCAACTCCTAGACTCATTATGCTGTTTTCAAAGATAACGATAAAGGATTTTTGTAATGGACATTGAAAAAAAAAATTCCCTGGAAAATGCAGCAGGCTGCTCATAGCTGAATGGACCAGGTGGGGGCTCTGGGCGCCTCCAGGACTGAGAGGGTCAAAATTTCCACACACTTGGAGTCAGTTCTTATTGCCTGTTGGAGGGCTCTGCCATGGTCAAATGAGATTTGTGGTAAAACAGAGTTACTGAGGTTTGTTTAATAGAGGACCAATCTGAATGGCTGATATGTTAATAAGTATGACATTGAAGAAAGAGACCTAATATGCAGCATTTCTGACTTTTCTTTACCAAAAAAACCTTTTTGTCCCCATGCAAGCATCTCATGAGCTGAGCGTTCTACAGACCCCACTTTGGGCAATACTTTGTAGTGGATTTATCTGAGGATATAACTTTATTTCTCTGTAACTGAACTTAACCAATAAACTTCCCGTTCCGTCACGGCAGGAATTGACCCAAGGCAGCGCAATCTTTCCTGGTTTTAATCATGGTCGATTCCAGATTTAAGCCCTGGCTGGCAAAGACCCTGTCTCCTCCTCCCTCCCACTCAGCCATTGCTGCTCTCTGGAGCCAGCTTCTGAAATGTGATCCCATCTCCTAAATTTACCTGCGTTTCCTGTAACCCAGCATCTCCCCTCTAAAATTCACTGTCTTTTCTCATCTCATCATGTCCCATGACTTCTGTGGGATTTGGTCTGGGGATATACCAAGTAAGCGGGTCAGCTGGGTGGGGGTTGAGGATCAGAAAAGGAAAAGGCATTCATTTCCGTGATCCTTACAGCCAGTTCCTGATCTTTCCAGAACAGGTAGTCAAAACTGACTTTCTTCTTGGGAAAGGGGACTTCACAAAGATCATGGTTGAACCCAGCAACCCCTTTCAAAAGGTAGCTCCTGATTCTTCCTTTGTTGCCCGCTTTTAAGTCATTGAACTTGTTTCTTTTTCAACCTGCATCCCTTCCTTTGTTTATTAAGCACTTACTGTGTACTGGAT
This sequence comes from Diceros bicornis minor, assembly GCF_020826845.1. NCBI lineage: Eukaryota > Metazoa > Chordata > Mammalia > Perissodactyla > Rhinocerotidae > Diceros > Diceros bicornis. The sequence continues at coordinate 13,432,265 of NC_080775.1, read as the reverse complement.
GCAAAGATGAAAAGATGGAGCCCTTGTACTTGAGGGGCGTATGGTCTAGGAGAGAGTCGGACTTACCAACAGTTAGAGCACGATGCGATAAACTTGACCATGGAATCGGAAGGATTACACAGCTTTGCCTGGAGGGATCAGGGAAGGCTTCACAGAGCAGGTGACCCTTGCAGCAAGCTTTTGAGACTAAGTAGAATTTCATCAGTTGGATAAAATGTGAGGACTGAGTCGGTGGCGATTTTCTAAGCAGAAGGAACTGCACATGCAAAGGCATAGCTACTTGAGAGAGCCTGGTGTGGTTCGAGAGTAGCAATTAGATCAGGAAAGGTCCAGCTCAGGATGAATAATAATAATAATAATAGAAGCTCCCCTTATTGTTCACTCTATGCCAGGTGCTGTGTCAAATGCATTATATATAGTATCTGATTTCATCTTCAAAGCAAATCTGTGGTGGAGGCATTATTATCCCCATTGTATAAATGAGGAGACTGAGCTAAGGGAGCTTCATTGACTTAAGCAAGGCCCCGCTGTCAGATGATGGGGAGCCAGGATGAAATCCCAGTTTTGCTCATGTTCCTACCCAGGATACTAGCACCCTCCTGCTTGCCCGGGCAGAGTGGTGGGAGGGGAGCAGGCAAAACCGGTGGACGGGGGCCTTTGAGTCAGTGCTGCCCAGTGGGAGGAACACTCCTGCCCCAGCTCCCTCCTGCCTGACCCCAGTCCCGTTTTATGTTCTCACTCTCCTCTCCTTCCAGCCACAGCCTGTCCGGGACACTTGCTTTCCCTTCTGTTGGGCTCCTGGCACGGGGAGACAATTCTTTAGACTTCGGGTGGAGCAAAGAACCAGATGCCAAGTCAAATACAGTCATAGGAATCTCAGCCTATTTCTCCAGAGAGTCCGCAGATTAACTGCCCTGTTGTCACTTCCATGGCTTGGGAGTTTCTTCAGTAGCTCTGGGTATCATCCAGCCTGTTAGTGTCAGATCGTTCCAGAAACCATTCAGCATTGACTTGGCTCTGCTGCCTACCTCCTCACACATTTCTGTCTTAGTCTAGGGGTTTAAAACAGTGGTGGGACAAAGAGAAGGGCCCAAAGAGAACTGTGGAGAACTTGGGTTGAGGCCTGTGGGCTTACCATCAACCCCCCTCCGCCCCACCCCGGAGTTCCTGAATCACACAGAGAAGGAAGGAATCTTGGCCTCTGCCCTCAACTGGGTCAGAAAACATGGTGCAGTGTAAACTTTTCAGAACTAGCTGACGAATTGCATGACCAGAGGGATCCCCCACTCTCCACACAGGTAGTTGACATTCCTGAGCACTGTGCGTTTGTAGGTTCTAGAAAGCTTATCTTTCCAGTGTTGCTGGGGAAGCATCTTAGAAACAGTTGGCTGGTCATTTTGGAAAGAGCTGTTTTGTTCATTTCCATCTGGAGGTTTGAAAATGGCAGCAGTCCATTGCGATGGAGTTGAAAGGATCCTTGACAGGGGTCATCAAGAACTTGAGCTATGACCTGGCAGCCCGCAGCAGTAACCAAAAATCACTGTTTTGAAAGTTGTGTGAGAAGGGTGAGGGGTGGGCAGTGAGGTCTTGGGAGACTCTGGGACCCAGTGCTTTTCTCATCCTTTGCCCTCCATTCTTTGGCTGTCAGCTGTTTTCCCTCCAAACTCATCCAGTTGTCAGCTGATGCCTTTGCATCTCCATTTGCCTTGAGCTCCTCTCAAGATTAAGGTTTGGGAATTTTTTCCTGTAAAGGGCCAGGTGTAAATGTTATAGGCTTTGTGGACCAGTCTGTGTCACAACTGCTCAACCCTGCCATTGTGTCACAAAAGTAGCCATAGACAATATATAAACAAATGAATGTGGCTGTGTTCCAATAAAACTTTATTTGCAAAAACAGGCAGTGGGCCAGATTTGGTGCACGGGCCGTGGTTTACTGACCCCTGCACTAGGTTTTAATTCTCTCCTTTTTTTCCTTCTTTTCTTTTTTTGAATCCCAAGAACAGGAACAAAATTTTAAAAAGGCAAGCTGTTTGTCTGTGTTGTTGCTTTTGGACTTGTCTTCCCTGAAGTTTAACATTTCAGAAAGTACACTTTGTCTTGTCTTTATAGGTGGTTATTTAAATTGAAAGCAGCTTTGAAGGCAAGAATCCTCTCAGCATTTGGTACGTTTACTGCCAGGAAATAGTAATTTTTAATACACTGTCTTTTTGTTTAGCAGGATACAGAGCATATTGGTATACTGCAGAACAATTTAAGAAAAACTTGCTGCGCCTTATCATGCCAGGCATGGTATAATAAATGCTTCTTGCTGGAATGAGTGAACATATGGAGGCTAAAACTATTTAGAAATGATTTCTAAAGAAATCATTTAGAGGTGATTCTATATGGTACATGGATATGGTGTATGGACTCTATATGGTGATTCTGTATGGTTTAGAAGTGATTCTGCATGGTCACATGGATACAGTTCCTGTACCTTTCATGATCTTGATTGTGAAACTTTCCCATAGCACCTGAGCTTCCTGGGGAGACCAGAGAACACATGGGGAGGTTTTAGGTACAGGCACAGGTGACACACTTTCCATGGGTTTGTCCCGTCATTGGAGACAGGTGACTACCCAAAAGGCCACACTAAGATCACTCAGCCTCACAGCTGCAAAAACGCCCGTCTCGGCATCTGTTCTCATCGGCCTGTGGCCATAAGGATAAAGGAAGATTAACAACTGGTGATCCAGTCTTGTGGTTTATGGTGGCCAGGCACAGCCACCCGACTCACTCTCCCCCAGCGTCCAATGAAATGCTTATTGGAAGTGTCCAAATGAATGTCTGGAAAATAGTCATGATAAATGCCAAAGGGAAAAAATTAGAACAGAAAATCTAATAATGGCATGAATCTAATTTTGTTTAAAATACTTATCTATCTATACCCATAGAAACAATCCGAGGAAGAAATATATTAAAATGTCAACAGTACCTATCTCTGTGCAATAGCATTATAGATGACTTTAATTGTCGTCTTTTGGGGGTCCTATAATTTTTAAAAGTTTTTCTACAATAAATGTGTTGCTTTCATAGTTTAAAAAGGTGTTATTTTAAAAAGAAGATTAAGAATGGGTATCCCAGCCCACCTTTTGTCTCATTGAGAATAAAAGAGCAGGCTTCCCCTCGGACAACCTTGCCCTCCACCCTGTAACAAGCACCCCATTGACCACATGGAGCTTTCCAGAGAAAAACAGCCCTGCCCCAGGAGAGTGCTGGGGGTGCATAGACATCGGGCAGGTGACTGCTTTCTCCTGCTTGGCCAATGAGAGCTGGTGTGATGTGGGCCTGAGGATGGGCCTGCGTGTTAGGAATCTGTCAGTTCAGGACCACCTGACGTGACCATTTGTTTCTCTTTGGTTGTTCTTCAAAGAAAACGTGGCCGTACCTGTTTCCGGTTGTCCTGGCCTCTGCCCCGCCTCTTCTCAGTTCACTAGAAAACACCGCAAAGCTAAATGAGCAGATTCCATGTCTTGACCTTTTATATGTTTTTTAAGACCAGTTTTCTAAAGAGATTGATTCTATTTGGAAAGCATTCCAGAGAAAGGACAATTTCTTAAAGAAACGTTTATATTTGAAAGCACAGCTCTCGTGTAGAAATTCTTGCTTTCTTAATGAAAAACTGGAATTTTGAGATGATGGCCAAGATTCAGGAGGCCTCCTTGAGATACTGTTGGCAGTAGCTTCATCATTTTACAGGGTTAGCCTCTATTCCTGGGGCCTAGGGTCTCCCTTCTTGGAGGCATAGCCCACTTTTCAGCAGAGATAAAGACCTTCTGCCTGGGAAAGGGTCCTGGGTCACAGCTTTGCTAATGGTGGCATTGGACAAGTTACTGAGTCCTCTGTGTCTTTATGCTCCTACTCAAACCTTCTCCGTATCAAAGAGGATTTAGAGTGACATTGACTAAGGACCTCCAGTCATTCCATCCATCCCATCTTAATAACTACCTCTGCCCCCTCTCCCCCCAGGTGTCCCTCTGTTCCGTCTTGGTTTCTTCAGGCCATCATCAAGGTGGTCCTCCTCTTGTTCTAGCTCCCTGGAGTAGGGAACAGCTGGCCCCTTGGTCTGAGGGATGCCTGTGGAGAGTGCTGATGTCTTAGAAGCAATCACTTAAGTCCCACGAAGACTACAGATCTTGTTGCATCCCACTGTGTTTTCTTTTACTTATTAATTTAAAATGCAGCTTTTGAAGAACATCCTAAACATGACTTACCCTTCTCTTTGATGTTCTGTTACAGCACACGATTGGATTCTGTCCTTTCAAAATTTGAACAAACAGCGGTATAAAAACCCAGTCCTCTTGTGTTAATAGACTTGGACTCTTTCATCCTATTCTTGATGGAAGAATCTACTATAGCTTTTAGAAAGAAAGTGACTTAATGAGAGAGTGGATATAAAGTGCTCAGCCTAGTACTTGACCATATTAAACCCTCAGTAAGTTATATAGATGATATCTGGTCCTATAAATACAAATAATGAGTTTTCCAGAATCTCTAGTGCCACCTTTCTTTTTGAGGGGGCTCATTTTGGCCAGAAGAGGGCAGTGTTGCACGTGTGTCTCCCCCCTGTAATACTGGCAGCCCCAGCTCTTTATGAAATGGCAGGTACTTTTGGAAATGACAGATTTTTTTTATCCTATGTCTACAGTGGCCAGGGCAACAAGGCTACAAAGACAGAGATGGAGTAGGCCTTCGGGAGTTTGCAGTATGACAGGGGCAGTGCTGCGTGGTGCTGGGTGAGTGCTATATGAATAGCTGTAGAGTGCTCTGGAAACATGGAAGCAGGAAACGTGATGTACAGTTGGAGACCCTGTGGAAAGCGTCATGGAGGTGGACCTACAGAATGGTTATAGGATTTCCAGACAGAGCTGGAGGAGAACAGCCTTCAGGAAGAAGGAGGAGCAGGGCAGAGGCCCAGAGATGGGAAGAACAAGACATATTGGGGGACAACAAGAGCCAGGTTGCTTTGGGCAGAAGTGTGTGAACAGAAGGATGAAAAATAGGACTGGAGTTGGAGGCCAGGTCCAATCACAAAGGTCAAGGGTTCTCAGAGATCCCATAATAATGACTAACATTTAGTGGACATTTACTGTGTACGGGGTGTGTTAGTCCCTTAGGGCTGCCATAACAAAATTCCACAGAGGGGTGGCTTATAAACAACAGACATGTATTTCTCACAGCTCTGGAGGCTGGAAGCCCAGGATCAGGGTGCCAGCGGAGTCAGGTGAGGGCCCTCTTCCTGTCTCAGACTCCTCTTCTTATCTTCACATGGCAGAAGGGGTGAGGGAGCTCTCAGGCCTCTTTTATAAGGACGTTAATCCCATTCATGAGGGTTCTGCCCTCAAGACCTCATTACCTCCCAAAGGCGCCACCTCCTAATACTATCCACCTTGGGCATTAGGATTTTAATATACGAATTTTGGAGGGACACGGACATTCAGACCATAGCACAGGGTATGGTTCTAAGCATTTTACAAGTGAAACTCATTAAATCCCCGAATCAACCGTATGAGATGGGTACTGTCATTCTCCTACTGCACATATGAGGAGACTGGGTGTTGCGGGTTGGGTTCTCTGGGAAGTTTCTCTGAGCTGAGAGTGTGGTTTTGTTTTGTTTTTTGTTTGTTTTTTTGAGAGTGCTCCTGGGATCAACCCCTGAGGAAGGGAAAGGGAGGAGAGGGAAGAGCAGGATTGGGCAGAGGGAGAAGCTGGACTGCACTGAGTCTCACCAAAGGCCATCGGCTACCCCATGGGGCGTTCTGAGGCTGGGATGGCCCTTCAGAAGTGCACCAAGTTGGGACTTGGAACATAGCCTAGCTGTCATACCCTTGTGTCCACTAGTCATTGGATGTGAGTGCCCCGGGAAAGGAGGTGTGATGGGGGGTAAGGTGGCTCACTTAAGTCTGGGGCAGATTCTGGAGAAAGACTCAGTGGAGTGCTGTCAGCCAGCAGCCCTCCAAGAAGCCAGGGGAACAACTCCCTCAGTCCTGAAGGGGGGTCTGCCCAGTGCAGCACAGATCCCACTACCCTGAGCCTAAGCTTGCCGAGATCACACCACTCATCAGTGGAAGAGGCAGGACTTGAAACCAAGGCAGCCTGCTTTTCAACATTTCACTACATTGCAGTGTGTATGGGGGAGTTCGATGGATATTTCTAAGCAGAGGTAAGTTGCTGCTCAAGCCTTACTTTGGAAGTGTAACTCTTGACAGTAGCGTGTAGCATGGGTGGGAGAAGAGAGAGACGGGAGGTGAGAAGATTTTTTTTTTAAATAAAGGTAACACTAGCATATAGTACAAAATTCAGTATAAAAGGGTACACAGTGAAAATAAATCTCCTTCTCACCCATGTCCCCTCTGTGCCCTGGACACAGCTATTCTTACTGGTTTCTTATGTATTCTTCCAGAGATAGTGTATGCATATTTCAGCATAGATGGATATGGAATCCATGTTTTATACTCTGGTAGCACATGATCCACACTGTTGTGCACCTTGATTTTATATTAACAACCTAACTTAGATACGGCTGCAATGCCATTTACATGGTGCTGCCTTGTTCTTTTAAAGATGGTGATGTTTCGACTGAGTGGATTTACTATAATTTATTAGACCAGATCTCCCAGGATGAGCATTTTTAGATTGTTTTTGATCTTTTTTTTCTTCTCTCCAGCTTTGAGATATAATTGGCATATAACCTTGTATAAGTTGAAGGTGTACAACCTGTTGATTTGATACTTATATATTGCAAAATGATTACCACCATAGCAGTAGCTAAACCTCCATCATGTCACATAATTACCTTTCTTTTTTTGTGGTGAAAACACTTAAGGTCTACTCTATTAACAACTTTCAAGTATATAATACAATATTGTTAACCATAATGACCGTGCTGTACATTAGATTCCCAGAGCTTTTTATCTTATAACTGAAAGTTTGTACCTTTTGACCAACGTCTCCCCATTTCCCCCAGCCCCTGGTAACCACCATTCTACTCTGTTTCTATGAGTTTAGCTTTTTTAGATTCCACATATAAGTGAGATCATACGGTATTTGTCTTTCTCTGACTTCTTTCACTTAACGTAATGCCCTCAAGGTCCATCCATGTTGTCGCAAATGGCAGAATTCCTTCTTTCTCATGGCTAAATAATATTCCGTTGTCCCTATATACCACATCTTCTTTATCCATTCATCTGTTGACAGACACTTAGGTTGTTTCTATTTCTTGGCTGTTGTGAATAATGCAGCACTGAGCATGGGAATGCAGATATCTCTTTGAGATCCTGTTTTTATTTCCTTTGGGTCTATACCCAGAAATAGGAATGCTGGGTTATATGGTAGTCCTATTTTTAATTTTTTGAGGAACCTCCATACTGTTTTCCACAGTGGCTGTTCTATTTTACATTCCCACCAACAGTGCACAAGGGTTCCCTTTTGTCCACATCCTTGCCAACATTTGTTATTTCTTGACTTTTTGATGATAGCCATTCTACCAGATGTGAGGTGATATTTCATTGCGGTTTTGATTTGCATTTCCCTGATGATTAGTAATGTTGAGCATCTTTTCATATACCTGCTGGCCATTTATATGTCTTCTTTGGAAAAACGTCTATTCAGATCCTCTGCCCATTTTTTAATTGGATTGTTTTTTTCTATTGAGTTGTATGAATTCTTTATATACTTTGGATATTAACCCCTTTTCAGATATATGATTTGAAAATATTTTCTCCCATTCAGTAGGTTGCCTTTTCATTTTGTTGATGGCTTCTTTGCTGTGCAGAATCTTTTTAGGTCAATGTAGTCCCACTTGTTGATTTTTGCTTTTGTTGACAAATCTAAAAAATCATCATCAAGACTGAAGTCAAGAACCACCTATATTTTCTTCTAGGAGTTTCATGGTTTCAGATCTTACATTCAAGTCTTTAATCCATTTTGAGTTGATTTTTGTGTATAGTATAAGATATTGGTCTGGTTTCGTTCTCTTACATGTGGCTGTCCAATTCTCCCAACACCATTTATTGAAGAGACTATCCTTTCTCCATTGTATATTCTTGGCCCCATGACATAAATTCATTGATCATATATGTATGGATTTATTTCTGGGCTCTATATTCTCTTCCACTGATCTATGTGTCTGTTTTTATGCCAATACCATACTGTTTTAATTACTGCAGCTTTGTAATATACTTTGAAATCAGGAAGCGTGATGTCTCCAGCTTTGTTCTACTTGCTCAAGGTTGCCTTGGCTATTCAGAGTCTTTTGTGGTTCCATACAAATTTTAAGATTGTTTGTTCTATTTCTGTGAAAAATGCCATTGGAATTTTGATAGGAATTGCATTCAATCTGTAGATTGCTTTGGTAAGCATGAACATTTAAACAACATTTTTCTAACCCATGAGCATGGAATATCTTTCATCAATGTGTTCTGGTTTTCAGTGTACAAGTCTTTTTTACCTCCTTGGTTAAATTTATTCCTAGGTATTTTATTCTTTCTGATGCAATTATAAAGGGGATTTTTTTTTTAATTTTCTCTTTCTTATTGTTGTGTTTCTTTACCCTAATAATAAACTGATTTTTGTACATTGATTTTGTATCCTCCAACTTTATTGAATTCGTTTATTAGTTTTAATAGGTTTTTTGGTGGAGTCTTTAGGGTTTTCTCTATATAAGATCATGTCATCTGCAAATACATTTTTACTTTTTCCTTTCAAATTTGAATGCCTTTTATTTCTTTTTCTTGCCTGATTGCTCCGGCTAGGATTTCTAATGCTATGTTGCATAAAAGTGGCGAGAATGAGCATCCTTGTCTTATTCCTTATTGTAAAGGAAAAGCTCTTAGCTTTTCACAATTGAGTGTGATGTTAGCTGTGGGCTTGTCATATATGGTCTTTATCATGTTGAAGTACATTCCCTCTATACCCATTTTATTGAGAGTTTTTATCTTAAATAGATGTAGAAAAAACATTTGACAAAATTCAACATCTATTGAGATGATCATATTATTTTTATCCTTCATTTTGTTAATGTAGTGTATCACACTGTTTTGTGAGTGTTGAACCATGCTTGCAATCCCTGGAATAAATCCTACTTGATCAGGGTGTATGATCTCTTTAATGTATTGTTTAATTGGGTTTGCTGATATTTCGTTGAGGTTTTTTTGCATCTGTGTTCATCAGGGATATTGGCCTGTAATTTTCTTTTCTCGTGGCATCCTTGTCTGGTTTTTGTATCAGGGTAATCCTGGCCTTGTAAAATGAGTTTGGAAGTGTTCCCTCCTCTTCTCCTTTTTGTAAGAGTTTGAGAAGGATTTGTATTAATTCTTCTTTAAATGTTTGATAGAGTTCACCAGTGAAGCCATTTGGTCCTGAACTTTTGTTTGTTGGGAGGTTTTTGATTATAGATTCAATCTCCTTGCTAGTAATCAATCTTTTCAGATTTTCTGTTTTTTCATGATTCAGTCTTGGTACGTTGTATGTTTCTAGGAATGTATACATTTCTTCTGTCTTGTCCAATTTCTTGGCATATAATTGTTCTTAGTAGCCTCTTATGATCTTTTGTATTTCTGTGGTATCAGTTGTAATATCTCATCTTTGATTTCTGAATTTATTTATTTGAGTCTTCTCTCTTTTTTTTCTTGGTGAGTCTAGCTAAAGGATAGTCCATTTTGTTTATCTTTTCAAAAAACCAGCTCTTAGTTTCATTGCTCTTTTCTATTCTCATTTTAGTCTCTTATTTCCTTTATTTCTGCTCTGATCTTTATTTCCTTCCTTCTACTAACTTTGGGCTTAGTTTGTTCCTCTGTTTCTAGTTCCTTGAGGTATGAAGTTAGGTTATTTATATGACGTATTCTTATTAATGTAGGCATTTATCACTATGAACTTCCTTCTTAGAACTGCTTTTGCTGCATCCCGTAAGTTTTGGTATTTTGTAACTTTTTATTCCTCTTATGATTTCTTCTTTGACCCATTGCTTGTTCAGTGGCATGTTGTTTAATCACCACATATTTGTGAATTTTCCAGTTTTCTGGAAATTGATTTCTGGTTTCATACCGTTGTGGTTGGAAAAGATGCTTGATATGATTCCAGTCTTCTTAAATTTAATAAAACTTGTTTTGTGGCCTAACATATGATCTATCCTAGAGAATGTTCCATGTGCACTTGAGAGTAATGTCTATTCTGTTGCTTTTGGATAGAGTGTTCTATATATGTCTGTTAAATTCATCTGGTCTAATGTGCCACTTAAGGCCAATGTTTCTTTTTTTTTTTTTCTGGTGAGGAAGATTGGCCCTGAGCTAACATCCATTGCCAATCTTCCTCTTTTTGCCTGAGGAAGATTTTCCCTGAGCTAACATGTGTGCCAGTCTTACTCTATTTTGTATATGGGACGCCACAGCATGGCTCGATGGGCAGTGTATAGGTCTGCGCCCAGGATCTGAACCTGCAAACCCCGGGCTGCCGAAGCAGAGCGCACAAACTTAACCACCACGCCACAGTGGTCTTTGTTTTTGTTTTTTTTTTTAATTCAGTCACTCTTTTGATTGGAGAAGTTAGTCCATTTACATTTAAAGTAATTATTGATAGGTATGAATTTATCACCATTTTGCTTATTGTTTCTGGCTGTTTGTAATTCCTTCATTCCTTTCTTCTTCTCTTGCTTTCTTTCTTTGTGATTTGATGATTTTCTGTAATGGTAGGCTTAGATTCCTTTCTCTTTCTCTTTTGTGTATCTACAGTAGGTTTTTCCTTTGTGGTTACCATGAGGCTTACATAAAACAACTTATATTTATAACAACTTATTTTCAAAGCTCTACATTTTTATTCCCCTCCACATTTTATGTTTTTGATGTCACAGTTTACATCTTTTTTCTTGTGTATCCACTAACAAATGATTGTAGTTATAGTTATTTTTATTACTTTTATCTTTTAATCTTCATACTGGCTTTGTAAGTGATTAAGCCACCACCTTTACAACATTAGATTATTCTGAATTTTACTATATATTTACGTTTACCAGTGAGATTTATATTTTCATATGTTTAGTGCCCTTTTGTTTCACCTTGAACTCCCTTTAACATTTTCTGTAAGGCTGGTTTAGTGGTGATGAACTACTTTAGCTTTTGCTTTTCTGTAAAACTCTTTATCTCTCCTTCAGTTTTTCCAGATAGAGTATTCTTGGTTGGCAGGAGTGTTTTTTCCCCAGCTCTTTGAATATATCATGCCATTACCTTCTGGCCTGCAATGTTTCTGCTAAAAAAATTTGCTGATAGTCTTATGGAGGTTCCCTTGTAAACACAAGTTGTTTTTCTCTTGCTGCTTCTAAGATTTTTTTTTTCTTTTCTTTAACTTTTGACACTTTAATTTTGTCTTGGTGTGGGTCTCTGGCTTCATTTTATTTGCAACTCTCTGGGCTTCCTGGAAACAGATGTCTGTTTTTCCTTCCCCAGGTTAAGGAAGTTTGCAGCCATTATTTCTTATAAATTTTATGCCCCTTTCTCTCTCTTCCCTTTCTGGGACCCCTATAACATGAATCCACGTGATGTCCTATAAGTCCCTTTAGCTGTCTTCACTCTTTTTCATTCTGTTTTCTTTTTGTTGCTCTAATTGGGTGAGTTCCACCGCCCTGTCTTCAAGTTCGCTGATACTTTCCTCTGCTTCATCTAGTCTGCTGTTGAACCCCTCAGTATTTTTCAGTGCAGTTATTGTATTCTTCAGCTCTGTGACTTCTATTTGGTACTTTCTATGTTTTCTCTTTGTTGAAATTCTCACTTTGTTCCTGCATTGTTCTCCCGAGCTCAGTGAGCATCTCTATCACTGTTAGTTTGAACTTTTATCTTATAAGTCACTTATTTCTGTTTCATTAAGGTCTTTTCCTGAGTTTTTATCTTGCTGTTTTGTTTGGAACATATTCGTTTGTTTCTTCATTTTCCTTGACTCTCTGTGTTGGTTTCTAGATAAAACAGCCACCTCTCCATTTTTGAAGGAGTGGCCTTATGTAGGAGATGATCCTTGTCATTCTACCTGGCCCTACCTCTTCATTGTCAATCTCAAACCTTTGTGCTTGTCCATGCAGATTTATTTTTTTCTTAGTGGCTCCCAGTAGTTGAGGGTGTGCCAAGACCTGTTAGTGTCCCAAGGGGGCGGATCTCAGTCTGCACCTAGATTCAGGCTGATTGGAAGCCAAACCCTCAGGCAGCAGCTTTTAAAGTATGCAAATATTCCTCTTTCAGGGGAAGACTGGGAGATGGTCATTTCTGACTGCTCCCTCTGCACTGAGCCCTGGGGTAATAACCAGTTGAGAACTGTTTCTTTAGGGATGCAAGGGCAATCTGGCTGCGACATCTATCACTCCATTGATTGCCGAGGTTGATTTGGCTGATCTGGCTGGCTAGGCAGGTGTCCCCTTCTTCCCTCACTGCTCCATGTACATCTCTCCCAAAGCTGCATGCTCGTTTGAAAAAGATGACCTTCCCCAATAGGGGAGGGCCATTCTTTGGTCAAGGGTATACGAGTAGCTGCACTCCCTGCTAGAACCTCCAAACAAGCTCTCAAGAACCATTTATTTGGTTGCATTCGTCACATTGAACCCATGAACACAAGTTACGCTGGCCACTGGAGCTAGGCTGCCAAGGGATGTGTCCTCTGTGTAGCAACCACAAAAGCTGGGGCACCAGACATATGCACAAGCTCTTTTCATGGAGACACTGGCAATCTGGGGTGGGGCAGAGGGAGAACATGAAGATGGCATCCACCAGCCGCCTCAGTCTCTGGAGAGGGTTGCAATTGGCTCCTAGATGTGTGGTTAATTAGAAACCTGCCCCTCAGGCTGCAGGCACCTATGAAGACAAGCTAATAAGACCTCTTTCTCAGAAAGCCTGGTTGCTTTTCAGTGAGCTGCCTCTGTGCTAGGCCTTGGGGTGGGTGTTCCCGTGCACACAAGCCCTTTAAGAACTATTTCTCAGTTCTCTATAGCCTTGTGGGTTTGTGGACACAAGCCCCATTGGCTTTCTTTGGGGACTCATCTCTCAGGTGCAGATCTTAAAAATTAGGGTGCCCAATGTGAGGTTCAAATCCTTCACTCCTCAGAGAGAATCTTGGTGTTGTGAGTTCCCTGCCGCTTGTGGGTTGCCACACCAGGGATTTTATGGCAAGATTATGTCTCAGCCTCTGTTTCAATGTGGGTTTTTTTCTCATTTTCCCAGTGTGTAGGAGTTGCTCATCTAGTTTTTAGATTTCTTTCAGAGGAAATTGTCCTGGTGGCAGTAGCTTCAGAGCATCCATGGGAGGAGGTGTGTCCAGGATCCTCTTACATCACCATCTTGAACTGGAACCCTTTCTCTTGTCTTTTTGATGATAGCTTTCCTAAAAGGTATAAGGTAGTGTCTCATTGTGGTTTTGGTTTGCATTTCCTTGATAATTAGTCATGTTGTGTACCTTTTCATGTACCTGTTACTATTTTGTATATCTTCATTGGAGAAATATCTGCTGAGGTCCTTTGCCTTAGAGATTCTGGAGCTGCAGGGTCCACAGCTGGGACTGAGGTCTGTCTGCCTATTACCTGATACATGGGTGGGTGAGACTCCTCCTGCATCCCTAGATATATGATTGCTGGATCCCACAGCTCTCTCAAAGACACTTGTTCATGGATGGATGCCAAATTTTGTTGGGGGGGGGACAAAAACGAGGGACATTTTATGCCACCATGATGCTAACATCCCTCCTCAGCCTTCTTATATCTCTAACAAATACTGTCATGTTCGTGCATGTGGTGGTTTGCACACATGGGAGTATTTACATAAGATGAAGCCCCAGAATGACTAGTTCAAAGTATAGATGCAGTTTGAATTGCATAGATGTCACCAAATTGCTCTTTATAGAAGTTTATGCTCTACCCACAGCTTGAGGGTGCCTACTTCCCCACATCCTGACTCCTTGATTTTACCAGTCTGTGAAAAACAGCAATTCATTGTGGCTCTAATTTGCATTTATCTGATTGGGAATGGGGCTGAGCTTCTTTACATGTTTAAGAGAAATTTATATTTCCTGTGAACTGTCCACATTCTTTGTATATTTTTTTCAGGTTTTGGTCTTTTACTGATTTCCTGGAGTTCTTTCCCTTTTGATATGAGTGACAAATATTTAGAATATCTCTTTAAAACAAAATCGTCCAAGGAACCCAACTGTAGAAAGCAAAAGAGGCGCTCTGTTCTGTATTTGAGGTCAGGGCGGGGCTCACAGGGTGAATGGAGGATGGAGTCATGAAGGATGTCCTCCTCCTGGGGTCGGGGCTGTCGGTGATTTCAGGGTCTGTGTTGCCGGGGTCTTGGCAGCATCCGGGAATGCTTACCTGGGGAGGTTTTCTGAAACTCACCTGCCTCTCCCGCCATGGCGTTTATTTCCCCAGCTCATGTGTTCCTCGGTGCAGAAGGCCCTGTTCGAGGAGGAGGACCACGTCAAGAAACTGCAGCAGAAGGTGGCCACGCTGGAGAAGCGGAACAGGCAGCTCCGGGACCGAGTGAAGAAGGTTAAGAGGTCTCTCAGGCAGGCGCGGAAGAATGGCCGCCACCTGGAGCTGGTGAACCAGAAGCTCAGCGAGAAGCTGGCGGCCGCGGCAGGAGCCATCCCGCACATCAATGCCCTGGGGCGGGAGCCGGCACGCAGCTCCTACCTGCGGGGGTAGTGGGACTGCACGGTGGCCGGGCCCAGCCCTACTGGGTCACCTCGCCTCCCGCCAGGGAATGGAGTGATGGTGGTTTTGTATGTACACATATTTCAAATCTTGTAGAAGATGTTTGTACTCCTTTTGTAGCATCTAGTTGGTTTAAACAGCAAGCCTTGCTTTCCCCTTGGTTGCTGGCCTGGTCCCAGACACAGTGCTCAGAAGTCCAGGGGCAGCAGGATCCTGGAGCTCCATGTCCCTGCCTGGGGCCTGTCACCAGCTTCCAGGAGCAGCCTGCGAAGTGCACTTATTGGGGAAAGAACATTTTAGAATCTCTTAATGTATGAGACTTCGAGGGGCTTGGCCTTTATTTCAGAGGGGAGGCAGAGTGGTCTCAGCTCTGAGCTCCGGGACAATCACTAGTTTGGAGGAGTGATCTGAATCAATTCATGGAACCTTTTGCTGTCTCATTTTCCAGAGCTTTGGAAGAATGGTGGCCTCGCAAAGCACCCAAGGATGCCTATAAACAAACATGTGCAGGGTGTCCTTACTCCAGCCATCATTTCCTCACAGCTGAGGCTTATTAAGACTTAATGAGCTCATCACAGGTAAGGGAATTGAGTTGGGAGTGGGGTGGCAGGTAATTAAACAAAATGAACTATACCTGATATCCAACACCAGCTACACGGAGCTGAAGGTCACACTAATCAAGAGGGGAATTTCCTTTATTGGCCTGTCATGTTTCATCAAACCATACTCCTAAGTTAGAAGAGCCTGAGCAATGTTTCAGCCACTGCTAAATTCTAACTTGTTTGCTCAGTAATTGCTTCCAACTTCTCTGAATTCGAGGTGAGCTGACCCAAGATGCTGTGAACTTCTGTTCTGCAGAGACGCCTCATTCCCATTCAGGCTCCCAAAGGGTTTGTTCCAGGCATTCCCATATCTGCTTCTTTACGCACACGCTTTCCACCCACCAGGACTGTCTGTCCCCTGGGAGTAGTATTTGCGCATCAGTCCTCTTGTGTTGTGTCAGTTCCTCTACACAATCACAGCACTTCACCCTCTTTGGAAAGAAACCTTTAAAGAGAGTACTACAAGTAGAAGGTATTCTCAATACCTGTCACTTGAGGCCTTGACTTGGGCACATTTGATCAAGTCCCTGTGTTATTAAGAAGTCCGCTGAGTGGCTGTCTCTTGGTTATCTTCTGATGATGGACCTCCAAACCCACAAGTTTCCCTTCACTGCTGTTCCAGATAGAAGCTGCACATCAGGAGATCTGCCACCCATAGATGGCCCCAGGCACTGCAGGGCCTGATTCTGCTGTCCTCTCCATCGGAAATGGCAGTTATATTGTCAGACTTCCATTCCATTGCCTTTAGGAAAACCACGTCCTTCTTGCTCTGGCAGCCAGTCTGGGATATGAGTCTGTTTCACTTGAGTCTTGGTGGCAGGCGACTGCCCAAGGGGAGAAGTCTACACCCTGGACTAGAGAGCATGGGAACTTTTGCTCAAGGGCACTTCATGTCCAAGCTTCTGCCACTACTTTATTAGCTCTGTTCTTCATAATGTGGTATATTAGAAGGTGCATATTCTAGTTTATTCTTCATAAAGATATTTCATTAGAGCTGTTTTGTTTGGCTTGAATAACAAGCCTCAGGGTGATTTACAGCCAGGGTTTGGAGAGCTGTGGAAGCTGGATCACTACAGATGCACTACATTATGTTCTGCCTTTTCAATAAATATGAGCAATATTTCAGCCACAACAGTAAAGCAATGTGTGTTTCTTTTGGGTCAGGGAGATTTCAGGATTTCCAGCTTTGGCCTGGAAAGGCTATTTAGATCCTCCGGAGGAGGCATCTGCGAGCAACACCATTTAGGAGACTGGCCTGAATCCTCATCTGTTGTCCCCACTGGGATGTCACCTCCCCGTCGCTCCCCGGGTTCCCATCTCTCAGCACACCTGCAGAAAAGCAATGTTCTCCTGGCCTGCTCCTCACAGGGACAAGCATCTTCATTAATCAATGTCTTCAAAAATATGTTCGAATCTGTTGCCAAAGGGAACTCCCCAGGTGTCCGGTGTCTGCTGTATTGTCATCTTACCATAGCCCTTGCTACCTGTTGATTGTGCTAGTAGGAATTTTTTATGCAAGAAAACTCCAAGAATTACTCAAAGCTTGACACCCTTGAGCCAGCCTGTTGTAGCATTATCTGAGATGCAGGCCATTGCTTCGTTCAACTTTGTGTTTCGAGGAGGCCAAATGACTTTTCTCAAGTTGCATAATAAGCAAGAGGCAGGTGAATCTAGACTCTAAACTGCAGTCCCCAGGAGTCACTAGCTGCAGTGTGTGGGGCACAGCTAGTGCGGGGTGAGGTTTCTTGGGCCTCCACAGTGTGTTTGAATGTGAACACCTTTGCTAGACTCCAGTTCGGGCCACTATCTCTACTGCTAATGCTCCCTCCATTTTTTTTTTTTAAACACCAGGCTGTGTCACACATTTACATTGCCTGCTAACAGCAGAAGTTAACAGGGATTCTCACTTCTGTGGTGCGAGGCCCTGTCTTCCTTTGGGGAGAGAAAACACAAACTCAGATCACAATGATTTTTAATCAGTCCATAGACTATGATGGTTAAAAAAAAAAAAATCAAGCACCCAGTGTGTATTAGGCTTTTCACACATATGATCTCATTTAATATTCCTAATGATTTTATAAAATACTGATCCTGATCCCCATTCTCCAAGAGGAGTATGGGGCTTCAAGAGTGTAATTAAACTGCGCAGTGAACTCAACCAGTACAAATGGCCAGTCAAGGATTCAACTCCATCTTCATTTCTCTCTTTGTACTTGGTCATCTGTAAAATGGGGATACAAATCACTTCCACCTCAAAGGCTGTTCATAAGATTGAATAAAATTATTCATATAAATGTTTAGGATGGTGCCTGACACTCTGTGAGCACTAAATAGATCTTACAAGAATGTTTTTTGTTACCGATATTCACCAGAAAGGCCCAGTACATGTCAGAAATAAGAGTATTTGGCAGGGTTCCATATAATTTTCTTGTCAATTTTTAGCCTCCTTTCCAATCACCATACAACATCCCAGCTCTTTTTCATTTTCTTTATTTCTGAGCCACTTCCTTTTCTTTCACAATGAGTTGTTGGTTGTTCCTCCAAATTTACCAAGAAAATATAGTCCATTAGAAATGTGTTTCATCAACTTCCTAGCATATCACTCATACTGTCTAGTTTTGCCTAATTGTCTAGTTTTTCTCTCCTCCCCACCTCAAAGGAAGGGACCACATCCAGGGTCAAACCCTTTCCCTGGTATCTTGAGTTCATATTGCTCCTCTCAAAATCTGGCTCCACCGTTGTTCCTTCTTTTATCATAAATCTTTTCCTCTTTAGGGACTCCTGCCATGCTCAAATCTCCCCATTCTAGGGGAAAAAAAACCAAGAAACAAACATAGTTTAGAAAGTATTGAGGTAATCCTTAAAGACAGCAACATATAAGGCTCCTGAACTCCCCTCCTCCCACCAACACCCCAAATAAACAGCTATACATGGAACAATTTCCTCTGAAAGAAAGCCAGAAACTAGCTGAGTGACTCTTACACATCAGGGGAACAAGAAAATGCATCAAAATGTGCAGGAAGGGCTGAGACACACTCTTGCCATACACTCCACCCATGGCACAGTGCCACATAATCAGGAGGGAAACCCCAAATGCCAGCTTCTCCTAGAGAAGTGAAGGGTTTTGGCCCCACATCTACCACCCCAACTTTGAGGACTCCCACCTGAGGGATGGGGCCTTAAAACCCCTAGCTCTTAAAGCCAATGGGGTTTGCGTCTATGAGACCCAGAAGAATATAGCAAACAAAGAATGAGTTATTAACAGGCACAAGCATCACTTCAACTATCACACCAGGGTCATAGCAGATGGAGCAGGCAAAAAATACCCATTTACTAATATTTCCCTGAATGGAGTTTATTTGAATACTTTAAAAGCTGCTGCTTGAGGGTCAGGCTTCTAATGTAGCACACATTTAGGGGCTGACTGCAATCCTTCCTGAAGACCAGGGAAGCCAGTGGACACCTCTTCTGCCCTCTCTCTCTAGCCTGCTCCAAGTCACCAGTGCCTCCCTAGAAGGAATTTGTACACAAGTCTGTGCCCCAGCTTTTGTGGCTGCTGCCAAGGGACAGGCCTCCAAATTGCCTGGCTCTGATAGTGAGTTGGATTTGTGTTCATAAGTCCCATAGAACTGTAGCAAATAAAGAAGTTCTTAACAGGCTCAGGAGAACCCACACACAGCTGTACACCCGGGCCCAGTGCAGAGGGAGCAGGACAAATGCTTACCTCCCATTTTTCCCTAGAAGACAGCTAACTACATACTTTCCCAGCTGCTGCCTGAGGGTCTGGCTTCCAAGTGGCCTACATGTAGGTGCTGACTGCAATCCTCCCCTTTGGGACTCTGACAAGTCTTGGCACACCTTCTACTAGTAGGAGCCACAAGAACAAAGAAGGTGGCTTGGATAATCACAAAGGTTAGAAAGACAGCCATGGGCCAGGCTGATAGATGAGGTTCATCTCCTACACGAGACCACTCTGTCAGAGTGTCACTCAGAGAGGTGGCTGTTTTATCTAATGCACAGAAACAAACACAGAGAGTCAATGAAAATGAAAAAACAAAGGAATACGTTCAAAACTAAAGAACAAGCTGAAACTCCAGAAACAGATGTGTGAGTTATGTAACAGAAAGTTCAATTAACAAACATAAAGATGCTCACCAAGGTCAGGAGAGCAATGCATGAACAAAGTGAGAATTTCAACAAAGAGAAAAATATTATAAAGCACAAAACAGATCACAAGGCTGAAGACTACAGTAACTGAACTGGAAAATTCAATAGAGGGGTTCAACAGCAGACTAGATCAGTCATAGGAAAAGATCAGTGAACTTGAGACAGGGCAGTAGAATTCATCCAGTCATAGGAGCAAAAGAAAAAAGATTGAAGATAGCTTGAGAGACTTAAAGGACACCATCAAACAGACCAATATAATATACACGTTTATTGGGGCCCCAGAAGGAGAAGAGAGAAAAAGGCAGAAAGCTGAATCAAAGAAATAGTGGCTGAAAACTTCCCTAACCCAGGGAAAGAAACAGATGTCCAGATACAGGAAGCCCAGATTTTCAAAAATGGTGAATACAAAGAGACCCACATTGAGACACATTATAATTAAATTGTGAAAAGGTAAGACAAGGAGAGAATCTGAAAAGCAGCAAGAGAAAAACAGCTTGTTATGTACAAGGGAACCCCCATAAGACTGTCAGCAGATTTTATAGCACAAACTTTGTGGGCCAGAAGGGATTTGGATGATGTATTCAATGTGCTGAAAGAAAAAAGCTACCAACCAAGCATACTCTACCCAGCAAAGCTATCCTTCAGAATTGAAGGAGAACATGATATTATATAAACAAAACCCTGAAGAGTCCACCAAGAAATACATGTTAAAACTAATAAATGAACTCAGTAAAGTTGCAGGATACAAAATCTGTATATAAAAATCAATTGTGTTTAAGTTGCCCTTAAGAATTAAAAAAGAGATAAAGAGTTTTCCAGACAAGCAAAAACTGAAGGAGTTCAGCACCACTAGATTGGCCTTACAAGAAATGTTTAAAAGATTTCTTTAAGCTGAAATGAAAGGGCACTAATTAGTAACAGGAAACACATATGAAAATATAAATGTCACTGGTAAAGGTATATATACAGTTAAATTCAGAATAATCCAATGTAATGGTGGTTAGTTAATCACTTATATAGCTAGTATGAATGTTAAAAGGCAAAAGTAGTAAAAAATAACTGTAACTACAATAATTTGTTAATAGATACTCAAGATAAAAAAGATGTAAATTGTGACATCAAAAACATAAAATGGGGGGGAGAGTAAAAATGTAGAGCTCTGGAATGTATTCAAACTTAAGTTGTTATCAGTGTAAAATAGATTGATAAAATTCTTAGGTGTTTTAGGCAAGCCTTATGGTAACCACAAAGCAAAACCCTTCAGTAGATACACAAAAGATAAAGAAAAAGGGATCTAAGCCTACCACTACAGAAAAATCATCAAATCACAAAGGAAGAGAGGGAGAGAAGAAGAAATGGACAAAGGAATTACAAAACAGCCAGAAAACAACTAACATAATGGCAGTAAGTACACATCTATCAATAATTACATTAAATGTAAATATACTAAATTCTCCAACCAAAAGACATAAAGTAGCTGAACGGATTAAAAAAAAATAAAAGTCTCACTTAGGCTTTAAGAACACACATAGGCTGAAAGTGAAGGATGGAAAAAGGTATTCCATGCAAATGGAAACCAAAAGAAAGTGGGATAGCTACACTTATATCAGACGAAATAGAGCTTAAGACAAAGAAGTCGTTATGTAATGATAAAGGTCAATCCAACAAGAGGATATAACATTTGTAAATATTTATGCACCCAACATAGCATCTAATAAAATGAATATTAACAGACCTAAAGGAGAAGTATAATGCAATACAATAATAGTAGGGGACTTCAATACCCCACTTTTATCAATGGCTAGATCATCTGGACAGAAATCAATAAAAAAAAACATTGGACCTAAATGATACATTAGACCAGATGGACTTGACAGACATTTATAAAATATTCTATCCAACAGCAGCAGAATACACATTCTTCTCAAGCACACATGGAACATTCTCCAGGATAGATCATATGTTAGGCCACAAAACAAATCTTAGTGAATTTAAGAAAACTAAAATCATTCCAAGCATCTTTTCCAACCATGATGGTATGAAGCTAGAAATCAATTACAAGAAGGAAACTGGAAAATTCACAAATATGTGGAGATTAAACAACATGCTACTGACAACCAATAGGTAGGTCAAAGAAGAAATTATAAGAGAAATCAAAAAATATCTTGAGACAAATGAAAATGGAATACAACATACCAAAACTTATGGGATGCAGCAAAAGCAGTCCTAAGAGGGAAGTTCAATTGACAAATGCCTACATTAAGAAACAAAAGAGATCTCAAACAACCTAACTTCCCACCTCAAGGAACTATAAAAATAACAAACTGAGCCCAAAATTAGTAGAAGGAAGGAAATAAAAATCAGAGCAGAAATAAATTAATAGAGACTGAAATGACAATAGAAAAGAGCAATGAAACTAAGAGCTGTTTTTTTGAAAAGATAAACAAGATGGACAATCCTTTAGCTAGACTCACCAAGAAAAAAAGAAAGACTTAAATAAATAAATTCAGAAATGAAAGATGAGATGTTACAACAGATACCACAGAAATACAAAGGCTCATAAGAGACTACTATGAACAATTATATGTGAAGAAATTGGACAACATAGAAGAAAGGTATCAATTCCTAGACATATACAATCTACCAAGACTGAATCAGGAAGAAGTAGTAAATCTGAATAGACCAATTACTAATAAGGAGATTGCATGAGTAATCAAAAACCTCCCAACAAACAGAAGTCTAGGACCAGATATCTTCACTGGTGTATTCTTCCAAACATTTAAGAACTACACCAATCCTTCTCAAACTCTTCCAAAAAAAAAAAAAAAATAGAACAGAACACTTCCAAACTCATTTTATGAGGCAAGAATTACCCTGATACTAAAACCAGATGAGGATTCTACAAAAAAAATAATAATACAGGCCAATATCCCAGATGAAAATGCATGTAAAAATCTTCAACAAAATATTAGCAAACTTAATTCAAGAACACATTAAAAGGATTATACACCATGATCAAGTGGGATTTATTCCAGGGATGCAAAGATGGTTCAGCATCCTCAAATCAATCAATGTGATACAACACATTAACAAAATGAAACATAAAAATCATATGATCCTCTCAATAAATGCAGGAAACAGTATTTGGCAAAATTCAACATCCATTAATAATAAAAACTCTCAACAAAGTGGTTATAGAGGGAACGTATCTCAACATAATAAAGGCCATATGTGACAAGCCCACAGCTAACATCATACTCAATGGTGAAAAGCTAAAAGATTTTCCTCCAAGATCAGGAACAAGATCCCACTCTGACCACTTTCATTCAACAGAGTACTGGAAATCCTAGCCTGGCAATTAGGCAAGAAAAAGAAATAAAAGGCATTCAAATTGAATATGGAGAAGTAAAACTGTCTCTGTTAGCAGATGACATGCTATTATATTAGAAAACCCTAAAGACTCCACCAAAACATGTTAGAACTAATAAATTAAGTAAAGTTGCAAGATACAAAATAAATAGACAAAAATCAATTGTATTTCTATACACTAACAACAAAATATCAGAAATAAAAATTAAGTAAATAATCCCATTTACATTTGCATCAAAAAGAATAAAATACCTAAGCATATATTTGACCAAGGAGGTGAAAGATCATATACTTAAAACTATAAGACATTGAGAAAGAAATTGAAGAAGACAAAATAAATGGAAAGACATTTCATGCTCTTGCGTTGGAGGAATTAATAATGTTAAAATGTCCATACCACCCAAAGGAGTCTATGCAATCCCTATCAAAATTCCAATGGCATTTTTCACAGAAATAGAACAAACAATCCTAAAATTTGTATGGAACCACAAAAGACCCAAAATAGCCAACGCAACCTGAGAAAGAAGAACAAAGCTGGAGGCATCACACTGCCTGATTTTAAACTATATTACAATGTTGTAAGTTACCAAAACAGTATGGTATTGGCAAAAAAACAGACACATAGTTCAGTGGAACAGAATCAAGAGCCCAGAAATAAACCCACACATGTATGGTCAATTTACAATACAGTAACCAAGAATATATGGTGTCTCTTCAATAAATGGTGCTGGGAAAACTGGACAGCCACATGCAAAAGAATGAAACTGCACCACTATGTTACACCATACACAAAAATCAACTCAGAGTGGATTAAAGACTTGAATGTAAGACCTGAAACCATGAAACTCCTAGAAAAAACGTAAGGAGTATGCTCCTTGACATCGATATTGGCAAAGAACTTGGATTTGATACCAAAACAAAGGCAACAAAAGCAAATATAAACAAGTGAGATGATATCAAACCAAAAAGCTTTTTATAGCAAAGGAAACTATCAATGAAATTAAATGGCAGCCTATGGAATGGGAGAAGATATTTTCAAATCGTATATCTGATAAGGGGTTAATATTCAAAATATATAAAGACCTCATACAACTCAATAGAAAGAAACCAATCAGATTAACATTCAGAGGATCTGAATAGACATTTTTCCAAAGAAGACATGCAAATAAACAATGGGTACATGAAAATGTGTTCAACATCACTAATCATCAGGGAAATGCAAATCAAAACCACAATGAGATATCACCTCACACCTGTTGGAATGGCTATCGT
Source organism: Diceros bicornis minor (assembly GCF_020826845.1). NCBI lineage: Eukaryota > Metazoa > Chordata > Mammalia > Perissodactyla > Rhinocerotidae > Diceros > Diceros bicornis. The sequence continues at coordinate 13,408,136 of NC_080775.1, read as the reverse complement.
TAAAAAGACAAGAGATGACAAGTGTTGGTGACAACGTGGAAAAAATGAAACCTTTGTTGCACTGTTGGCAGAAATGTAAATTGCTACAACTGTTATGGAAAACAGTTTGAGGTTCCTCAAAAAATTAAAAATAGAATTACCATATGATCCAGCAATCTCACTTCTGGGTATATATCCAAAGTAAATGAAAACAGGATCTCAAAAAGATATCCACACTCCTATGTTCATTGCAGCAGTATTCACAATAGCCAAGATATGGAAACAACCTAAGTGTCTGTTAATGGATGGATGGATAAAGGAGATGTGGTATAGATATACAATGGAATAATATTCAGTCATGAGAAAGAAGGAAATCCTGCCATTTGCAACAACATGGATGGACCTTGAGGGCGTTATGCTAAATGTGGTAAGTCAGACAGAGAAAGACAAATACTATATGATGTCACTTATGTGTGGAATCCAAAAAAGTCAAACTCATAGAAAGAGAGTCTAGAATGGTGATTACCAGGGGCTGAGAGTGGGGGAAATGAGAAAATGTTGGCTAAAGATTACAAACTTCCAGTTATAAGATGAATTAAGTTGGGGATGTGATGTACAGCATGGTGATTATAGATTATAATACTGTATTGTATACATGAAAGTTGCTAAGAGTATATCTTAAATTTCTCACCACAAAAAAGTAATAGTATATATATGAGGTGATGGAGGTGTTAGCTAATGCTATGGTGGTAATCATTTTGCAATGTGTGTATCAAAACAACACATTTTACACCTTAAACTTACACAATGTTATATGTCAATTATATCTCAATAAAACTGGAAAAAAGAAAGTATTGAGTATTACTATCCTTGAAAGTGGAGGTGGCCATCTTCTGAAGGTCAGAGATGAATGTGGGAGATGCTGCCGTTGTAATGGGTCCTTGATTTCAGTGTGGAATGTAGTCCTAGGGTACAAAAACCAGGTAGCAGTGCCCACCTTCCAGAGACAAAGTGCATGTTTAACTAACAGAAAGCATGACTCAAGAGGCCATCCAAATGATGGATCATGGAGTTCCCAGGACTGAAAAATTGATGGACCTCCTACTAAATATATATAAATACCGGCAAACAGAGGCCTGCCTTGAGTCTGTACTTATGGGATAGTCATACCTCTTCAACTGCAAGACCTGAGATAGTTCATAGAGCCCCTTGATTAAAGGTGATATTAGGAACCCTTGAAGAAAGACCCTGTGGTAACATTACAGGATGCTATAAATCTTCCTCGTCATCTATCGAGGACCTACAGGTGCTCACCAGTATAAATGTGCACCAGAGAAAGGGAAATCCTAAAACCTTTATAGGATTGGATAACGGTGCTGAGCTATCCCTGAGCCAACAGTCAGAGAGGATGCTTATAGGGGTTAGATAGTAAGTGGTGTTCTGGCCCAAGTCCATCTCACAGTAAGTCGCATGGGTCTGTGAACTCATTCTGTGGTTATTTTCCCCAGCTCCTGAGTATGTAGTTGGAATAGACATTCTTAGCATCTGGCAGATGCCCACACATTGGATCCCATAAGAATATTATGGCAGGGAAGGTCAAGAGGAAACCCTGAAGCTTCTCTTAAGTAATGCTAAAGTATACAAATAGTAAACAAAATAGAATCCATGAGAACAATATCTTACCAAATAGGGAATATCAATAAGAGATAGAAATTATAAAAAGGAACCAAATAGAAATTCTGGAGTTTCTTGAAAAGTACAATAACTAAAATGAAAAATTTACTAGAGGGGCTCAACAGCAAATTTGAACAGACAGAACAAATAATCAGTGAACTGCAAGATAGGTCAATTGAGATTATCCAGTCTGAGAAACAGAAATAAAAAAGAATGAAGAAAAATGAACAGAGCCTAAGAGGTCTGGAGGACATCACCAAGCTTACCAACATAGACATAATGGGAATCCAAGAAGGAGAAGAGAAAAAGAAAGGGGCAGAAAGTAAATTAGTGGTTGCCAGGTGCTGGAGTGAATGGGAGGTGGGTACAGGGTTTCTTTTGGAGTGATAAAAATGTTCTGGAATTAGGGGCCGGCCCTGTGGCCTAGTGGTTGAGTTCAGCGTGCTCCGCTTCCGTGGCCTGGGTTCGGTTCCTGGGCGTGGACCTACGCCACTCATCAGCAGCCATGCTGTGGCAGTGTCACACATAAAAAATAGAGGAAGATTGGCACAGATGTTAGCTCAGGGACAATCTTCCTCAGAAAAAAAATGTTCTGGAATTAGATAGCGATGATGTTTGCACAACATTGTGAATATACTAAAAACCATTTAATTATACATCTTACAATGGTTAAAATAGTCAAATTTTTTGTTATACAAACTTTATCTCAAAAACTATCTATAAAAACAAATAATTATCTTAGTTCCTCCTTCCTCCCTCCCTCATTATACCCCCTCATCCTAAACCACACTGGATACGATTCACTCAACACCCAACGTCTTTCCTTATACTAGTCCACTGCCTTCTGCCTCTCTTTGTTCCCTCTAGCTCAGAAAATCTTATTCAGGTTTCAGAATCTGCTCAGAGTCTATCATGATTCTCTTCCCCCATGGCAACTGTTGTAATTTTTAAAAATTTTATAGTTTGGAAGTGGGTAGCTATTGAGAAGACTTGGGTTATCCAGTCTAGTCTCAACTGGAAAGTTCTGCTAAAGATCATTTTTTTCTAGTTGATAAAAAACATAATAAAATTTACCATCTTAGCTGTTTTTAATTGTACAGCCCAGTAGTGTTATATTCACATGGCGCAACAACTAAGTATCATTCAAACTCTTATTTGTGAAGCCTTCCCTAACCCCCTACTTGGAATCAATTACTCCTTCCTCTGTGACCCTACAGTGTGTGGGGTACTCTCCCATTCTAGCGTTGACAACATTTCTTTCTGGTTAGCTCTTGTTTCTGTCCCCCTCACTAATTTGTGAGCTCCCTGATGGCAGGGTTTGTGGCTAATTCATCTCTGAATCCTCAGTGGCCAGCGCTACTGAGTGACACTAACTGAATGCTCATTGAGGAAAAAATAAGAGGTGAAGAAGGCAGTGTCATATACTAAGCCTCCCAGAACTGTAAGAACTGGAGGCGTGAAGGGAGAGAAGCAAAGAATGACTTTCTTTATCACCCAGGCTTCCTCCTCTTCCTCTACATCCTGGTCTAATATCTTGCCTTAGCCTTGGCCAACAGCAGGGGCCAGGGGGCTTACTCCATAGGCTCCAGGGTCCTGTCGGTTGCTGGCCTCAGGGAAAATTCTACCTACCTCAAGAACAGGGCTAATGTCCTACAGCAGCTGAACTGCCATTATCCAAAGCTATCTGTTCTGTGTATAAAGATTCAGCCTCTTTCTAGCTTCCAACTCTCCTGAACTATAGGACCATGGGAAACATCCTTGAGTAGAACCATCTGCTCACCACCTTACACAACCAACACACAAGAAGATAACTATGTGGCAAAGTCACTTTTTGCTTATCCAGACACTATTTCTCCAGGGAGGGGATTGAAAAGCCCCTGCTTTTCTCCCGTCTTCACCCCTGCTGCCACCCCTTTGGTGTCTACAGAACGTGTTGTCCTTGGCACTAGAGGCTGAAATGTTGAAGGGGTAAAATTCTGTAAGTTTGCTGCTTTCTTCAGCTTTTGCTAAAAGCTCAAAGAGGAGGCTGAACAAAGGAACTAAAATGAAACTTTTTGATTATGTGGGTTTTTCCAATTAATCCTGCTCCCCATTAAAGGATCATGAGTTGGCTACATCCCTCGGTCCCTCTGAGATGAATCTCCATTTGCCAGATGGCTGGGGCATGAACTGGATGGCCTGGCATTTCATTTCTTCCTGTCCAATAAAATGAGAAAACTCAAACCAGACACTGAAATGTCCTTTGCTTTTATTAAAAACATTTCTTAATTGTGTAGCTGGGTACTCTGAGAGTGAACTTCAATATTTCTGAACCTTCAAAAATGCTGGAAACAGGGACAAAACTGCCATTCTAAAAGTGCCAGACAATTACATAATGTGACACTAACGTAGTGGTTCTTAAGCCTGGCGGCCCATTCGGAACAACTAGGGAGCTGTAAGTAAAAGAATCCCTTCCAGTCCAGCCCCCTCCTACCTGAATGGGGCTCCAGCATCGGCATTAAAAACAAAACAAATCAAATCAAATGTAAACAAAACACTTTCCAGATGACAATAATATGCAGCCAGGATTGAGAAGTCACTGCTCTGATGGTAAGTAGGTTATTTATCTTCCGAATAAACACATTATACCAGGAGAAATTATTTGGGGAGCCCCCTTGGTAAGAAGATATAAGTTAAGGTACTTGGAGCACCTCTGATTGTTGGTAAACTGATCCAAATGCAGATACTTTAGACTGATAGATTAGCTATCTATTGCTGTGTAACAAATTACCACATACTTGGTAATAACTGTGCAATTACTAATAACAGTAAAACTGTGAAATAATAAATGTGTGTTGTTTTATTGGCTTAAAGTAACACACATTTATTATCTCACAGTTTGTTTGGGTCAGGAGGCTAGGCTTGGCTGGGTTCTCTGCTTCAGGGTCTGTCATAAGGCTGCAGTTGAGGAGTTGGCCAGGGCTGAGGTCTTATCTGAAGGCTCGACTTTATTTCCCAAGCTCACGTGGTTGTTGGCAGGATTAGTTCCTTGCAGGCTGTTGAATTAATGCCCTTAGTTCCTAGCTGGCTATTGGCTGGAGGCTGCCCTCAGTTCCTTGCCACATTTGCCTCTCCAGCATGGCTGTTTGCTTCATCAAAGTGTACAAGTCAAGAGGGCAGTAAAGAAAATCTGCAAGCAAGATGTTAAGTTACAATCTCATGTAACCGAATCAAGGAAGTGACAGCCCATCACCTTTGTGATATTCTATTTGTTAGAAAGAAGTCACAGGTCCCACACACACCCAAAGGGAGGACAATACTCAAAGAAGTGAATACCAGGAGTTGGGGATCTGTGTATTATACTTTGCCTGCCACAACTTGGCTTTAATAATTCAATTTAATGGTGTAAAAACATGTCCTATGGTGAGGAAGGTATATCCCTATAGGCATTTTTTTCACAACTTTATTGAGGCATAATTGACAAATAAAAATTGTGTATGTTTAAGGTGTACAACATGATATTTTGATATACGTAAACATATATTGTGAAATGTTTACCATAACCAAGCTAATTAACATATCCACACCTCACATAGTTACTTTTTTTTATTTTTTTGTTTGTTTTGGTGAGAACAATCAAGATCTACTCTCTTAGCAAATTTCAAGTATACAATACAGTGTTGTTAACTGTAATCACCCTCTTGTACATAAGAGATCCAGAACTTATTCTTCCTGCATATCTTAAACTTTGTACACTTTGACCAACATTTCTCCATTTCCTCTACCCTCCAGCCCCTGGAAACCACCACTGCACTCTCTGCTTCTAAAAGTTTGACTTTTTTAGATTCTCTATATAGGAGATGTCATGCAGTATTTGACTTTCTGTGTCTGGCTTATTTCACTTAGCATAATGCCTTCAAGGTCCGGGCATGTTGCCACAAATGACAAGATTTCCTTCTTTTTTAAGGCTGAATAATATTCCATCATATATACACACCACATCTTTATCCGCTCATCCATCAATGAACACTTAGGTTGTTTCCATATCTTGGCTATTGTAAATGCTTCAATGAACAGCACACAGATATCTTTTTGAGATACTGATTTCATTTCCTTTGGATAAATACCCAGAAGTGGGAATGCTGGATCATATGCTGGTTCTATTTTTAATTAATTTATTTATTTATTTATTTATTTTTGTGAGGAAGATCAGCCCTGAGCTAACATCCATGCCAATCCTCCTCTTTTTGCTGAGGAAGACTGGCCCTGGGCTAACATCTATGCCCATCTTCCTCCACTTTATATGGGATACTGCCACCGCATGGCCTGACAAGCAGTGCCTCAGTGCACGCCCAGAATCCAAACCCAGGCCGCCAGCAGCAGAGCATGTGCACTCAACCACTATGCCACGGGGCCGGCCCCCATTCTTAATTTTTTGAGGACTCTCCATACTATTTTCCAAAATGGTTGCACCAATTTACATTCCTACCAACAGTGTGCAAGGATTCCCGTTTCTCCACATCCTTGCCATCTTTTGTCTCTTTTGATAATAGCCGTTCTAATAGGTGTGAGGTGATACCTCACTGTGGCTTTCACTTGCATGTCCTGATGATTGGTGATTAGTGAGTATCTTTTCATATACCTGTTGGTAGTTTGTCTTCTTTTGAAAAATATATATTCAAGTCCTTTGGCATTTTTAAATTGAGTCATTTGTTTTCTTGCTTTTGAGTTATTGGAGTTCCTTATATATTTTAGATATTAACCCCTCATCAGATATATGGTTTGCAAATATTTTCTCCCATTCCGTAGATTATCTCTTCACTCTGTTCAATGTTTCCTTTACTGTGCAGGAGCTTTTAATTTTGACATAATCCCAGTTGTCAATTTTTGCTTTTGCAGCCTGTGCTTTTGGGATCATATCCAAAAAATTATTGCCCAGACCAGTGTCGAGGAGCTTTCCCTCGGTTTTCTAGTAGTTTTATAGTTTCTGATCTTAATTTAATCTATTTTGAGTTAGTTTTTGTATATGGTGTGCAATAAGGGTCCAATTCATTCTTCTGCATGTGAATCCAGTTTTCCCAACACTGTTTGTTAAAGAGATTATTATCCTTTCCCCATGGTGTGTTCTTGGCACCTTTGAAGATCAGTTTATTGTAAGTGTGTGTATTTATTTCTGGGCTCCTTATTCTATTCCGTTGGTCTAAATGTCTGTTTTTATGCCACTACTGTACTGTTTTGATTACTATAACTTTGTAGTATATTTTGAAATCAGGCAGTGTGATTCCTCCAGCTTTGTTCTTTTTGTTTAAGATTGCTTTGGCTATTTCGGGGTTTTTTTGGTTCCATACAAATTTTAGGATTCTTTCCTATTTTTGTGAAAAATGCCATTGGAATTTTGATAGAGATTGCATTGAATCTGTAGATGGCTTTGGGTAGTATGGGCATTTCAACAATATTATTTCTTCCAATCCATGAACCTAGAATATTTTTCCATTTATTTGTGCCTTCTTCAACTTTTTTCATCAATGTATTACATGTCTTAGTATACTAATCTTTCATCTCCTTGGTTAAATTTATTCCTAAGTGTTTTGTTCTTTTTAATGCTGTTGTAAAGTTTTTTTTTATTTCTTTTTCATATAGTTTGCTGTTAGTATATAGAAACACAACTGATTTTTATATGTTGCTTTTGCATCCTGCAACTTTACTGAATTCTTTTACTAGTTCTAATAGTTTTTTGGTGGAGTCTTTAAGGTTTTCTATATATACAATCATGTCATCTGCAAACAGGGTCAATTTTACTTCATTGTTTTCCTATTTGGATACCTTTTATTTCTTTTTCCTGCCTAATTGCTATGGATAGGACTTCCAATATAACATTGGATGGAAGTGGCAAGAGTCAGCATCCTTGTCTTCTTCCTGATCTTAGAGAAAAGGCTTTCGTCTTTTCACTGTTGAGTATAGTGTTAGCTGTGGGCTTCTCATATATGGCCTTTATTATGTCCTATAGACACATTTTTATGGCTATCTCCACCATTTCCATGGCTGGGTATTTTTGTGAAGGACAATTGGAAACCTTGGAGGTAGTTGAAAATCACAGAAGCACTGATAAATCAACTATTGTCTCCTTGATGTAGTCCAACATCCAACAAAGAGTCTGTAAGATTCAGTTAAAAGCACATAGTAATCCAGAGTAAAAAGGAACTAAAGATTCTGTAAGCCAACTCCATATTCAAATCCCTTCTTTAGCCCTCTGTCTTAGTTCAGGCTATTATAGCAGAATACCATAGATTGAGTGGCTTAAACCCCAAACTTTTTTTTTCACAGTTCTAGAAGCTGAGAAGTCTAAGATCAAGGCGCTGGCAGATTTGATGTCTGGTGGGATCTCTTTTCTTGGTTTGCAGATGGCTGTCTTCTCATATCCTCACATGACAGAGAGCCGAGAGAGGAAGCAAAAGCAAGCTCTTTGTGCAGCTTCTTATAAGGGCACTAATACCATCATGAGGGCTCTACCCTTATGACCGAATCACCTTCCCAAGGCCCCATCTTCAAATATCATCACGTTGGAAATTAGAGTATTAACATACAAAATTTGAGGGGTTACAAGCATTCAGTCTATAGCACTCTCTCTCTTCTGGCTGTCCAGGATCCATGAGGAAACTTCCAATGATGGAGAGAATGCTTCCCAACCAGAAGGCCATCATTGTAAGAGGCAAACCCATAGTGCTGAGTTTTATTCTTGTTCCTCGTAAGTGTTTTCTCTAAGATGTTGTGGAGATGAGTTAGCGTCTCTGTACTAGTTTCCCCACCAGTAAATTTAAAAATCAATCAATCAGTTTATCTATTATCTTTGTATCTATATTTGTTTTCCAACACGGCCCCTGAAAATAGGTCAAGAGGATTGATTTTTCACACTTGCTTAAGTACACAAATCTCTTCCAAAGAGCAGCTCTACGTACACCCCCCAACACACACACCCTGTTGTTTGTAGGCAGTGTTTACAAATGGCTATCTTTATTAGGTTTGATTTTGCTTTGGACTCCCCAAGGCAGTTTTTTACTTGGAGTTAATAACTCAGCCCCAAGTGTTTAGTTTGGAAGGCAGAGGTTGTTACAAATCTCTGGGTTACCCAATCCAAGGCCAAGTGGAAAGTTTTTCTAAGCATCAACTAGAGGGAGGGAGCAGCCTCGCCCTTCCACGGCTCTTCTCCAGGTAACCCCTGTCAATGTCCGAGAGACAGCCCTTTCAGATCCACCCAGTTTGCCTGCTTGCCAAGAACTACACAGCACAGGGACTTCAGAGAGGAAAGCAACACATCAGTTGGAGAGATATTTTTTTTTTAATTTCCATAATTCTTTCCTTGTTTTGATCATGAGCATCAGTGATGATGAGTAGAGTATTTGTCCTGCCATCACTACAGAATTTTCATCCCATCCATCAGTCGCCCCAGGAGGCAGTATGAGGCAGGGTCGCCAGCAGCCCTCCTCCATCTGCACACCATGATGGATGGCCCACCAGTGGCATGCAGCAGGGTCACTGATGGAGGGCAGGAGGCATCAGGGGTGGGGAAGCTACAGCTGGCTTTCAGCACAAGAAGAGTAGAAAAGAAAGAGAGGATTCTCCAACACTCCTAACTCCCATCACATAAAATCTATTTCTGCTTTAGAAAATTATATGTTGGTCATGGTTACACATGTTTTCAACCTATGCTATTGGTCACTTTTTCATTTTAGTTTTGCACTGGGACTTTAAAGAATTGGATTATCATCCTTTATTTTTCACAGTGTGGTGGAAGTAAAAAGGAATATTATAACCCACAAATCAGAGCACTCAAAAAATTACTACACAGCATTTGTAGGAAAAGACTCTACTCTCAACTCATTTTTACCATTTTGGTGTAAGACACCAAGTGCCAACAAGCCAACAGGTTGTTTCCGTCAAGTACTTCCCATTTTCTGGCTCTCGAATCTTCCCATTTTCTGGCTCTCGAATCACCAAATATCAGTAAGGTTTTGGCTGGGGGGTCACCAGCTCCTCTTTCCTGGAAATTCAGGCTGCAAAGATTGAACCCCTCCCTTTTCCACTTTTTCCTTCCAAAATACTGTGATTGATACAGTCAGATGTTTCCAGCACTTTATTACACGAACTGTTTAGTGAGGAAGAGATAGCTTTTTCATCAGACTAAAGAGAGGCATAAACAATATTTCAAAAGAAAAACAAGTTCTAACATCTCCCTGCATACATCATGGTTTCCTTCAACCCATGAACTCTGACCTCTTCTGGAACGATGGAAATTTTGCCAGGTTTTCCCTTTGCCTTCATGTCTCCCTATTGGCTAATTTACCTGCATAAATTAATACTCTTCAGAATAGTAGGAGGCCCTAAATTCAGATTAACAAAAATATTCACCATTTAAACTTCCCGTTATAATTTTTCTGCCACTTCATTGTCTACTTTCTTAGCTGGACACAGTGTATCCCTTCTTTCTGTCTCTCGATAGAGCTAGAGGATAGACGCTGAGAAACAGAGACCTCTGTGATATTTTCGGCTTCCTCCTTAGGAGGAGAGCTGGTACTGAGTTTCTCATTCCAGTCTCTCTCACAGAAGTTGGATACATGCTACATTCCCAGAACTCTCCAGTGCATTGCGACGGAACATAAAAATAGCCTTCTCCCCTGCAGGGGACAGATCCTGATTAGAAATCTTGAGATACTTTCTCAGTTTCATTTTCCATGGAAGGGACTAGACTTTAAACCAGGCAGTTGGCAAATAGCCACACGGTTTTTCAGCTTGCTGGCCGTGACATCTCACGAAAACTCAAAATGCTTGCAAAAATCTTTCATTTCAGGAACTTAGCAGAGAGTTGGAGTGGATCCATCCATCTCTGGGCCATCATCCTACTAACAAGGGTGCATATGCCATGGTGCTCAGTGATTGATGCAAATGGCAGCCAGCACCCACGGGTCTTGGAAATCCGCCGTGTTGTTTGCCTCTCCATTCTCTGATAATTATTCCCCGAGCCCTCTTTAAAAGCCAGTCCCTTAGACCTTATTTGTCTTGCATAACTGAAAACTTATACCCATTGAATAACAACTCCTCATTTCCCCCTCACCCCAGCCCCTGGAAATTACCATTCTACTCTCTGCTTCTATGAGTTTGACTATTTTGTTAAGAAGGTAAATTTCATGTTAAAAGTTCTTACCACAACAAACAAAATCCATTCCTTGTCTTGGGCTAAGGGCTTGGTGATTTGGAATAAGGCTACTCTAGCCCATACTTAGAGCACCAATTAATCCATGCATGATATCTCAGACAGGGGCAGCTCATTTGCTTCTTCAACAAATATTTATATGCCAGGCACTGTGCTAATTCTGGCTGACAGTGATGACCAAAACTGGCAGGTTCCCTTCCATCAGGGAGTCTAATTCTTTCTCCAATGGAGGAGAGAAGCAAAAAACATAAACTAATAATTATAAATGAACGATATAAATGAAATTAACAGTGTGCTGGATCAGGAAACGCTGCAGTAGGGGTGCAAACCAAGAGAAGAGACTTATTTTGGATAGGATGGATAGAGAAGTTCTTTCTGAGAAGGTGAACTTTAACATGAGATCTGAAAAATGAGGAGTTAGAAAGAGTCTGCAAATATATATGATCCCTTAGGAAAGGGAAGTATTCATTGGAATGTGGTGATCGCTTATCAGTGTCTATTGAGAACCACCTCTGTGTTTGCCTCCCCTTCCAGCCCCCACGCTTCTGACATCTAGGGAGACTGAACTATACCGTAGAGGAAGACGGGAGAAATGGTGGCTCCTGAAATTGCAAGGAGAGGTGATAAAAATACACTTTACATAGCTATGGACATTTCCTTACATCTTTAGCCTCAACATTACCCCCGAGCTCCAGACTCTCATTTCCAGTTGCATGCATGACATCTCCATATGGTTGTCTAATACACATCTCAAATTTAGCGGGTCTAAAACAGAACTCTTGATTTTCTGCCTTAGACTCCCTTACCTCAGCAAATGACACCATCTACCCAGCTGCACAAGCCAAAAACACCCAGAGTCATTCTTGATTCTTTTCTTTTTCTCATCCTCTTCATGCAATATACCAGCAAGGCCTGCTGACTCTATCACCAAATATATCCAGAATGCACCCACTTCTCTCCTTCTCCAAGGTCACCACTATAGTCCAAGCCCCCAGTACCTATACTGCTGCAACAGCCTACTACAAGCTTCCTGGCTTCTATAATTGTCTCCTCTACAACTAATTTTCCACAGCATAGCCAGAGTGATTGTTGTAACATTAAATCAGATCTTCTTAATCCCCTTTGTAAACCTTCCAAGGGCCTCTAGTGGCCTTTATAATCCCTAGTAAGCCATTGATCTATGCTCCCCCTCAGACCTATCTCAGACCATTCTCCTTGCTCCTGATTCTCAACTTCACTCACTACTCTTCAGTCATACTGGGCTTTGTATTCCTTGACTACCCAAACTCATTCCAGCCTCGGGGACTTGGCAGATATCGTTCCTTCTGCCGGGAGCCCTCGTCCTTCAGATCTTTGCATGGTCTCCCCCTCCTCCTCCTCCTTTAAAACTTGGTTCAGTGACCCCCTTAGGAGGCCTTTCCTTGAGCACTCTCTCCAATATATTCCCTAGCTAATTACATTACTTTGTTTAATCTCATTCATAGCGTACATTTCTATCTGCAATTATCTTGTTACTTGTCTGTGGTCTCCCTCCATCCCCATTAGAAAATCAGCTCCGTGGACACAGGAACCCTGTCTGTTTTGTTTATTGCTACTCTGTCCAGAATGGTGGGTCCATCCTTCCTATCTAGAATTGTACCTGATACACAGTAGGTGTTCATCATATATTTGTTGGATGAACACATAAATGAGTAAAGTATAGTATAAATAATTTTATGACAGTCTTAAAATATATATTAAGAAAATATTCTTATCCTTACTTTACAGATGAGAAACTGGAAGCTGAGAGACCCATAGAAATTAAGTAATTTGATGAAAATCACACAATTAATCTGTAATGAAGCTGGGATTCAGACCCAAGTCATCTGACTCGAGTTATCTTTTTTTCCTTTTTAACAGCAAAAATCTTTTATTTTTCTTTAAAAATTTTCAATCATCTTTATTGCATTATAAATTACATATAATAAAATGTAATATACAATATGGAATCACCACCATGATATAAAACAAGATATAGAATATTTCTACCATCCCCAAAAGTTTCCCTGTGCCCTTTGCAGTCAAGCCCATTGTCCTGGCATCAGGCAACTACTGATCTTTCTGTTGGTGCCTGTATCTATTTATTTACTTATTTATTTATTTTTTGGTGCCTGAACTACTTTTCAGCATTAAAGAATATGGCCTCTCTAAGCTTCAGGCTTCTCATTTGTGTTATGTAGATGATGGTAATGTAGTATCTTTCTCATAGGTATGTGTTTAGAATAGTTAATGTCTACAAAGTGCTTATAACAGTGTTAGCTATCATGTTAGTCCACTTGGGCTGACATAACGCAGTACCACAGACTGGGGGGATCAAACCACAGAAATTTATTTTCTCACAGTTCTGGATGCCGGAAGTCCCAAATCAAGGTGCCAAAACATTCGTTTTCTGGTGAGGGCTGTCTTCTTGGCTTGTAGAAGGCCGCTTTCTCACTGTGTCCTCACATGGCCTTTTCTCTGTGCATCCATGGACAGAAAGAGCTCTCTGGTGTCCCTTCCTCCTGTTATAAGGACACCAATCCCATTGGATTAGGGCCCCATCCTTATGACCTCATTTAACCCTAACTATCTCCCAAAGACCCTGTCTACTAATACAATTACATTGGGAGTTAGGGCTTCAACATATGAATTTGGGGGGTAACAATTCAGTTCATAACATTCTGGCCCCCCAAAATTTGTCTTTCTCACATGCAAAATACATTCATTCCATCCCAACAGCCCCAAAAGTCTTAACTCATTCCAATATCAATTCCAAGTCCAAAGTTTCATCTAAATACCGTCTAAATCAGATATGGGGGAGACTTGAGGTATGATTCATCCCGAGGCAAAATTCCTCTCCAGTCTTGAACCTGTGAAACCAGACAAGTTATGTGCCTCCAAAATACAATGGTGGGACATGCATAGGATAGACATTCCTATTCCAAAAGGGGGAACTGCAAAGAAGGAGGGGATGATGGATGTCAAGCAAGTCCAAAATCCAGCAACAAATTCCATTGGATCTTAAGGCTAGAGAATTATCCTCTTTTGCTGGATGCTCTGCCCACCAGGCCCACTGGGGCAGCAGCCTCATCCCCATGGCCCTTGGCAGCAGGCCCCACCCCCCCGCAGTTCTTTGTGGCAGCCCCACCCCCACAGCTTTGTGGTGGCCACGTCCCTGAGGTGCTGGGTGGGGCAGGCTGGCATGCTGAAACTGAGGAGGGGAACCATACCCTCTGAAGCCTATGAGACTAAGGAGGAAACATCCTTGCACTCTGCACTCATGGTGGGAGTGGCAACCAAGATGATCTCTGGGTCACCTTTGAGGTCATTCTTCCCTTTTCTTGAAGAATAAAAGATGTTCACAGCTTGATAGCTCTATTGTCCTGTTCTCCTCCCTTGGTCCAAACAGGCAGTGTCTGCGATATAATCCCATCTCTATTCCTGGCTTCTGCTGAGACGGCTGATTAAATCCGTCGTTCACATCCATAATTTCTTTATCAAATGATTTTCCACCCACATCTTTGGTGTTCTCTTCAGAGCATACTTGCTCACTTTTTCCAATATGGATAGGCTGAAAATTTTCCAAATTTTCAAGTTCTGGTTCCTTTTTGCTTAACAATACTTTCAATTTATCTCCCTCCCCTCCATTTTGCTATAAGCAGTAAGGAGAGGCTAAGCCATTCCTCTAACACTTCATTTAAAAATCTCCTCAGCTATGTCAATTATATCTCAATAAAGCTGAAATTTTAAAAATCTCCTCAGCTAAACAACTAATTTCATCACTCGCAAGTTCTACTTTCCACAAAACACAATTCAGCCAAATTCTTTGCCACCTTACAACAAGAATAGCTTTTCTTCCAGTTTCCAATATCATATTCCTCATTTCCATCTGAGTCTTTACCATAATTGCCTTCAGTGTTCATTTTTCTAGCAATGGTCTCTTCAAAGCAATCCAGCCACTACCCGTTACCCAGTTCCAAAGCTATTTCCACATTTTTAGGTATTTGTTACAGCAGCACCCCACTTTTTGGTACCAAAATCTATATTAGTCTGTTTGGGCTATCATAACAAAGTACCACAGAATGGGTGGCTTAAACAACATAAATTTATTTTCTCACAGTTCTGGAGGCTGGAAGTCCCACATCAAGGTGCTAGTAGATTCAGTTCCTGGTGAGGGCTCTCTTCCTGGTGGGTAGATGGCCACCTTCTTGCTGTGTCCTCACATGGCCTTTCTTCTGCTCGTGCACAGAGAGAGAGCAATTGAGCTCTTTGGTGTCTCCTCCTTCTCTTATAAGAACACCAATCCCATAAGATTAGGGATCTGCCCTTATGACCTCATGTAACCCTAATTACTTCTCAAAGGCCCTATCTCCAAATACCATTGTATTGGGAGTTAGAGCTTCAACATATGAATTTGGGAGGGGACACAATTCAGTCCATGGTAGCCATTATTATCATAAAGTCATACAACTAGTTAATTTCAGAGCTGAGGCTTGCTTCCAGGGCCCCTAGGAGCACGCTCCTTTCATCACTCTAGTCTTCCTTCCTTTTTACCAAAGCCATCAGAACGATATTAATAGTGAGAATAGGAAGATGTGTGATCTTTACTTGCAGAAGTGGTGACTTTCCTGGTAGCCCTGCATGGTGGTAGTCTCACCTCAGTTCCAGAGGGGAGGCAGACTAGAGTAGCAGAAAGGGAGAGACTTTGGGGACAGACAGCCCTGGAATGGAATCTATGAAATGGGGATAATGATAGCTGTCCAGAGCATTCCATCAAGAGCCCATGAGGTCATGTATGTAAAGAATCTCCTACATGCCTGACTTTTTGTAGGTGCTCAGCTCATGGTTTTAATATATTCAACAATCCATTAAAATGATGATACACCATAATCAAGTAGGATTTATTCCAGAGATGCAAGGATAGTTCAACATTTGCAAATCAATCAATGTGATATGCCACATAAACAAAATGAAAGATAAATTTTATATGATCATCTCAATAGATGCAGAAAAAGCATTTGACAAAATTCAACATCCATTCATGATAAAAACTTTAAACAAAGTAAGTATAGAGGGAACGTATCTCAACATAACAAAGGCTGTATATGACAAGCCCACAGCTAACATCATACTCAATGGTGAAAAGCTGAAAGCTCTTCCTCTAAGATCAAGAACAGGACAAGGATGCCCACTCCAGCCACTTTATTCAACATAGTATTGGAAGTCCAAGCCACAGGAATTAGGCAAAAAAAAAAAAAAAAAAAAAAAAAACACATTATAAACCATCCAAATCAGAAAGGAAGAAGTGTAACGATCTGTATTTGCCGATAATATGATCTTATATAGAGAAAACCCTAAAGATTCCACCAAAAGACTATTAGAATAAGTGAATTCAATAAAGTTACTGGATACAAAATCAACATTAAAAATCAGTTGTTTCTATACACTAATAAGGAACTATCAGAAAGAGAAATTAAGAAAACAATTCCATTTACAAGTGCATCAAACAGGATAAAATATCTAGGAATGAATTTAATCAAGGAGGTGAAAGATCTGTATACTTAAAACTATAAGACACTAATGAAAGAAATTGAAGAAGACACAAATAAATGGAAAGATATTACATGCTTATGGATAAGAAGTATTAATATTGTTAAAATGTCCCTACCACACAAAGGGATCTATAGATTCCATGCAATCTCTATCAAAATTTTGATGGCATTTTTCACAGAAATAGAACAAGCAATTCTAAATTTGTATGGAACTGCAAAGACCCCAAATAGCCCAAGCAATCTTGAGAAAGAAGAACAAAGCTGGAGGAATCAGGTTTCTTGATTCAAACTTTATCACGATCATAGTAATCAAAACAATATGGCATTGGCATAAAAACAGACACATAAATAAATGGAACAGAATAGAGCCCAGAAATAAATCCATACATATACGGTCAATTAATGTATGCCAAAATAGCCAAATATATAGAGTGGGGAAAGGACAGTCTCTTCAATAAATGCTTTGGGGAAAACTGAACAGCCACATGCAAAAAAAATGAAACTAGACTACTATCTTACACCATAAACAAAGATCAACTCAAAAGGAATTAAAGACTTGAACCTGAAATCATAAAACTCCTAGAAGAAATCACAGGGGGTAAGCGCTTCTTGACATTAGTCTTGGCGATGCTTTTTGGATTGGACACCAAAAGCAAAGGCAAGAAAGGCAAAAATAAACAAATGGGACTACATCAAACTGAAAAGCTTCTGTACAGCAAAGGAAACCATCAACAAAATGAAAAGACAATCTATGGAATGGGAGAAAATATTTGCAAATCATATATCTGATAAGGGGTTAATATCCAAAATATATAAAGAACTCACACAGCTCAACAGGAAAAAAAAATCCCATTAAAAAGGGCAGAGGAACTGAATACACATTTTTACAAAGAAAATATAGAAATGGTCAACAGGTACATGAAAAAGTGCTCAACTTCATTAATCATCAGGAAAATGCAAATCAAAACCACGATAAGATATCACCTCACACCTGTTAGAATAGCTATTATCAAAAAGATAAGAAATAATACGTGTTGGAGAGGATGTAGAAAAAATGAAACGCTTGTGCACTCTTGGTAGGAGTGTAAGTTGGCATAGCCACTGTGAAAAACAGTATGGGGGGGTCTTCCAAAAATTAAAAATAAAACTGCCATACAACCCGGCAGTCATACTTACGGGTATTTATCCAAAGGATGTAAAATCACTATCTCAAAAAGATATCTATACCTCCATGTTCATTGCAGCATTATTTACAATAGCCAAGACACGGAAACAACCCAAGTGGCCATAAGCACATGAATGGATAATGAAGATATGAGATATACATATATACACACAGTCACACACAATGGAATATTATTCAGCAACAAAAAAGAAGGAAATCCTGCCATTTATGGCAACACCAATGAACCCTGAGGACATTATGCTAAGTGAAATAAGTCAAACAGAGAAAGAGGAATACTGTATGATCTCGCTCATGGGTATAATCTAGAAAGAAACTAAACTTATAGATACAGAGAAGAGATGGGTGGTTGCCAGGGGTGGAAGTTTGGGGGGTTGGGCAAAACGGGTAAAGCTGGTCAAAAACCACAAATGTCCAGTTATAAGATAAATAAGTTCTTGGGATGTAATATACAGCATGATGAGTATAGTTAACAATGTTGTATTGTATATTTGAAAGCTGCTGAGAGAGTAAATCTGAAAAGTTCTTATCACAAGAAAAAAAATTTATAACTATGTATGGTGATGGATGTTAATTAAACTAATTGCAGTAGTCATTTTGCTATATATATCAAATCGTGATTTGTACACCTAAAGTTAATACAATGTTTTATGTCAATTATATCTCAATAAAAAAGAAAAGAGAGACGGTATAGGGAGTCCCTTTTCACCATTGAGATAGAACCTAGGTTTCAATTATCAAACCAAAAAATGCAACATCTCATGTGTAACCAACCTCAAGGCATTCACAGAAAAAATATGGTGCACTTTTTTTTTTTTTTGGCAAGAAAGATTAGCCCTGAACTAACATCTGATGCCAATCCTCATCTTTTTTTGCACTGAAGAAGATTGGCCCTAGGCCAACATCCGTGCCCGTCTTCCTCTACTTTATATGTGGGATGCTGCCACAGCATGGCTTGAGAAGCGGTATGCAGGTCCGCGCCCAGGATCCAAACCTGCGAACCCCAGGCCACCAAAGCAGAGCATGTGAACTTAACCACTACACCACCGGGCTGGCCCCAACAATGCACTTTCTAAAGAAAAATACTTCTCCAGATATCAGAGAGCTCTTGGGAGACATTTTGTCCTTTTCAGTGTAGAACCAAATTAAATGTTTAAAATTTTAATTTAGGGCAGCTGGTCGTGTTTGATACTACCAAGTAGTCCTTTCCTTAAAAGGGTATACAGTGAAGGCTAGACTAAGGGCAACATGGTTATAAGTCCCACGTTATTAAAAAAAAATTCAGCATCATTGAAGATTTGCACCCTGAGTGGCAGATAACTGTTCTATGAATACAGAATTATGCCTCCTGGCTTGTGACCCACATGGAGAGGCCTCACCAACGTGAGGTCTTGGGCTGCTATTTACTCTGCACCAGGCTCTGAGTTAAGTGTGTTTTCTATGTTGTGTCATTGAATCCACACAACCATCCTGGCAAGTATTTTACACAGATAAAGTGGAACCCCATTTTACAGATGAGGAAAATAAAGATCAGAAAGGCTAACTTCCTTCCACTGACATAGCCGGTAAGTGATGGAGCTAGGCTTGTAAACTTTGAGATATCTGATTCCCAGGGATTCTCCTAGCCATCAAGCTAATTGCAGAGCAGGAATGCTAATAAGAGCTTCTATTTCAGGAGCCCTCACCAGGTCCTAAGGCATTGCAATACACACACTAGGTGGGTGGAGATTCCCATATGCTGGAAGATTTAGAGATGAAGCACTTTGAGAAAGGGGCAGGAACTGGAATGTGCCATTGAGGGGATCCCCTGGGAATGCTTCACATCTTAACTACTTTCTTCTTGGACTCTAAGGAAAGTCATATTTAGCACATAATTATAAGGCCCCCTCACCCCCAGGATAAAATCCCATTTAATTAACCAAACTCTTTAGTGAAGGGCACCAGGGAGCAAGTGGCAACATGGAAAAATCCATATAGAACTTACTAAGGAAGTGAAAAGAAATAAATAACATTGAGTCTTTCATAGTGAGAAATAGATACTTGCCTTGTGCATAGAAACAAACTAAATATATATAGCAGTAAAGACATCTCAGTCAGATTTCTTTTGTTACATGTGATAGAAAACCCAACTCAAGCTATATTAAACAAAAACTGAGAACTTTACTGGTTTTTTTTTTTTAAAGAAGTTGGATTTTGTTTTTGAAGTGTCAGAGATCTTTTTTTTTTTTTGAGGAAGATTGGCCCTGTGCTAACATCTGTTGCCAATCTTCTTTTTTCTCTTTTCTCCACAGAGCCCCAGTACATGGCTGTATATCATAGTTGTAGAGTTGTAGCTCTTCATTGTGGGACGCCGCCTTAGCATAGCTTGATGAGCAGTGAGTAGGTCCGCTCCCAGGATCTGAACCGGCAAACCCCGGGCCACCAAAGCAGAGCGCAAGAATTTAACCACTATGCCACGGGGCCAGCCCAAGAACTTTAGTTTTAATTTTTGAATTAGTAATACATTCATATGATCCCAAATTCAAAAGTTATCAAAGGATGTATACTGAAAAGTCATACTCAAATCCCCCAGCTATTCTGGTTTCCTCTCCAGAACCAACCAAACTATCAGTTTCTTGTGTATCTCTTCTCTCTCTTACACACACACACACACACACACACAATGTACTATTCCACACTTTACTTAAAAATATATATTGGAGGTTTCTCCATTTGAGTAAGTAAAGAAATTTATTCTTAAACTGGGTAATTTATTGTTCATTGAGGGTTAAGTTTTGGGGTGCTTTTTCCATCAACTTTGAGGGAAGTCTTATTTAGCAGTCCTCTCCCATGTTGTTATGTCAAGTCTAATGAGATTCCATGTGAAGACTTCAGCCTTGTGTGGTGCTGGTGTGGACCCTAATGTGATGGGGCAGAGAGGGGAATTGTGACTCATCCCACATGCCTCCTTCCACTGGTACCCAGGGGCAAGGAATGGCATCCTATCACAAAGGTGTTCCCATGCATGGCCAGCAAGAAAATGGGATTCCAGAGGGATAGAAGAGCTCTCAGACTCCAGAAGTATGGCCAAGAGTCCACTTGGGAGAGACTGAAGCTAACTCTTACAACTTCGCCATACGCACTGGGAGGAGGGGAGCCTTGAAAAGAGGGTGGCTAATGCTTGAGTTCAACATGTAACTAGGACTTGGTTTTACATAGCTCCATTCTCCACTGGAGAGGGTAAAACAATAAAAGGTATTTCCATATGAGAAAGCCAGCATCAGTCCCTTATAGTCAATTGTACAAGGTAACATGTGAGCCCACATGCCTATAGAGGGCCCCAACTCCTCAGTGTGTGGTTCTCAGGAAGCTCCGCAAATATGAATTCCATCCCTGGGAGCGAGCTGAGTGATTCGGGATGAGAAATTGTTGCTTCTCAGGAGAAGAACCTCCCAAGGGGCAAGAATGCTGTTGGTGTTTTAAAGAACAGAAGACAAAAGGTGAGTAGAGGGCAATGGGGAGGCTATCCTGATTAAGATCATTTAATTTCCATCTTTGATAATCCTAGCCATTCAAAATCCACTACACCCTTTCTTAGCATTATATGAAAATGCAGAGGAGAAAAATCTTCATTTGAATGTCCACGGTTTTAAACAACAGCCATTTACCATTTCGCATCTTTCAGTTCTTTTGTACTTTGGCTCAAAATCAACTACCAGAGATGCCTTTTCCCGGCATTCTTTCTCCCTGGTGGCTTTAGGGCTAAGGCGCCCTCTGTATTTCAGTAGGAAACGTGCAGCCTCCTTCTCTTCTTTCCATTTACTGGCTTTTTCCTCACCACCGTTACAGCTAATTCCGCCACCACCTCCACCTCCCATCAAAAACAAACAAACAAAAATCGCTACAGTTTTACAAAGTGATGTACAGTTCTGCCTCATACAGAGCTTGGTGTCAGGCATGGTTTTCCTTTGATCCAGGGAACTTACCCTCTGAGCTCCCCAGTTGAGTTCTATCAATGTTTGCTCAATCTGATTTTGAGGCAAATGCTGCAGTTTTGTGGTCAGAACCTAATTTCTCTTCCTCTCAGGTTGCCGCTTCTTAACCCTCTACCACAGCAAAGGTAAAGAGGGATAATAATGTATTCTACAATGAGGGGCTGATGTCCACTCCTAACCCATGCCTGAGCTCTCCCCTCCTGTGTCGCTCAGAGGCAGGGCCTCTGTTTTCATCTTTGACAGCTCCATCTTTGAGGAGCAGCAAATTGTAATTAGAAACACACCCACACACACACACTCATAGCCCTGAAATGCCTGGCTAGAGAGTCAGGAGAACTAGACTCTAGTTTTATCTTCTTCATGAACATTCCCTGGGATTGTGGACAAGTCACTTCATCATTTTGAGCCTTAGTTTCCTCATAGAGAAATGAATGGTTGGGACAGAAGACCCATGAGATCTTCTCCAGCTTGAGTAGTGTTTGATTTGATGTAAATTTTCCTGTGAGAGGTAGGATTGGATTCCCCAAATCCCACAGACAATCAGGGAAGATGCTAGTATTAGAACTAGGGAGGGTGGCTTAGTTTTAATAAACATTGCGAAACATCTACCAAAAAATATAGATCCCCAGAGTTAGTCCTTCCACCCTTCTCATGGAGCGTAGTGAAGATAGCTAGCCTGAAAGACTTTTGTTTGGTCTTAAATGTTTGCCCCCAACCCATGGTGTGCTGGACCCAGATCATACAGACTTGTGAGAGCGGACTGTGTGCATATCTTCCCAACTCAGTGCTCAGTGACCTCACATTGATAGCTTAAAACTGATCATAGGAGGAATAGTTACACCACAGAAATCAGCAAATGATACAAATTAATGATAAATTAATAGATGATACACATCTCATTTTTTCCCACAGAGAACTGGTTTACCAGCACACAATGTCTCCCAATACATTATTCTTTGTGATGGTTAATTTTATGTCTCAACTTGACTGGGACGTGGGATTAAACATTATATTTAGGTGTGTCTGTGAGGATGTTTCTGGAAGAGATTAGCTTTTGAGTTGGTGAATTTAGTAAAACAGATGGCCTTTCCCAATGCAGGTGGGCATCATTTAATCCATTGAGGGTCTTAATAGAACAAAAAGGCAGAGGAATGTTGAATTAGCTCTCTGCCTGACTGAATGAGCTGGGACATTGATCTCCCGCCCTCATCATTCCTGGTTCTCAGGCCTTCAGACTTGGGCTGGAATCTGCACTATCAGCTCTCTGGCCTTCGAACTATATTAGCTTTCCTGGTTCTCCAGCTTGCAGATGGCAGACTATAGGACTTCTGTCTCCATAATCGCCAATACTTTATAATAAATATCTTTCTAGATAGATATAGAGCTAGATAGATGTAGCCAATACCTCATAATAAATCTCTTTCCGTATACATAAAGATATATATCTATCTAGCTCTATGTCTATCTATCCATCCATCCATCCATCCTTTTGGTTCTGTTTCTCTGAGAACCCTGAGTAATATGTTCATAAAAACCACAATGCCCACTTCTTAGTCATCCTCATCTCCTAGTGGAACCCATTGCTAAGTTAAGAAAACTAAGAATTTGCCTATTCTTAAGTCTCCTTCTACCAAACATAGTTTATTTAGATAAAATCTAAAAGAAAAAAAAGTAGGGAAAAAAACACAAAGAATACCAAATTCCTAGGTCTGTGGCCTATTTCTTAGTCAACTCTGATTTCTCTAAAACTCTGGCCACAAACTGCTTTCCCCTGGGATCACTTCTCTATGCATTAAATAAGGTTTCACCCAAGACCCATATTTCTGCCTCAGATTCACCAGAGCTTCACCAGCCTTAAGTTCCATTGGATCAGCTTTGTGTCTCCCTAATTTAATTGCAAAATTTAAACTGAGAATCATGGCTCTCTTCCACCACAAAGCTTATCTGGTGCTTCATTCCTCTGGGTAAACAGATTTCCAGCTGGGCCTGCCAGCAGCACTGAGCATTGGCCAAATTCAGCAGACATTAAGGGCCTGGGGTTCTTCTCCATGTTCTCAGCTCCGAGCTGGCCATGAAATATCTCAACTCCCCAAAGCCCACCAGGCACTTGGCCACTCCTGCCATGCTTGTGGGATTGCTGATGCACCATCTTCCCTACTAAAATCCCTGTGCCCACCTTGTATCTGGCTGCCCTGTTTGGAGCCAGGGCATCATTTGTGCCAGCCTCTGGATGGCCTCACAGCTTATTTCAGGCCCTGCTTCCCTCATATTGCTCAAGTGGGGAAAGCTTTGAGTTGCCAGTTCAGTTATGGAACCAGTGCAATTTTGGGGAAAAGGATCAGTATCAAGAAATGTTGATGGAGACTTGTCCTGTTGCAGAATTTCAGTTAAAGGACAAATCTAGGAGAGAAAAAAAAAAAAAAGCTGTGCCAGGTCCCCCTCATACTAAAGAGAGCCACCTATAGTTAGGCACCATGAATTGGAACCAGCTGGTCTTCTGCATGGTCAGCGAGGACATGTCCTTCCGTGGGAAGATGAACCCAACTGGCAGTTGCCCAAGCTGAAGCCCAACTGGAAAACAGAAATGCTGGTCTCCCCTTCTTGCTGGCATGCCAATCTTTGCCACTTGGCCTCTGCAAAGGGAAGGCACCCCTCTTTACCCCTATGGACAGTCCACCACCATGAACATGGCATTTCCCACCAACTTAACCACACTTCCATTTCTTCCCTTTTCATTTTCTCTTTTGATGGTGACGAGATAGAGGTGAAGGGGGTGGAGTGGTATTTCATATCAAAGCTTCAAGCATCGGAGGTTTTCTTTGGCAACTCTCTGTTGAAGGTGGGGGCACTTACTAAAGAACCTTTTAACTTTGGACATCAGCTGAACTTCTGAGAGAATAGGAAAGTCCCACTTGGCATCTTGTTACACACTGTGACCTCAGGTCAACCATGTGCTAAATTATGGAGTGAGATGACGCCTCCTCACCTTCTCTCTCTGGTGCCTAATGGCCTCCCACCATACCATCACTCGAGCCAGTGGATGCTCAGGTCCTGCCTCCCTCGACCAGTGTTCTAGTGCCTGTTCTTTGACTCACATCCCTCTTAAAATGTCCCGTGTCCCATTCTTCCATTGTATTGCCTGAGACCTGGCACTAAGGGGTTCTTGGGGTTTAGCTCTCCATAGTAAGATATTTGCATTTTAACAGAGATCTGCTCCTAAGTTTAACAGAAAGAGTAGTTCTGAAGGTAAGGATTTTAGACCTGGTAACAGGTTAAGGGCATATATTTGTAGACGAGTTGGACTTTCAACACCGCAATGAGAGGAGACCATGTAGGCAGTAACTACATGTCGGGACAAACCCATTCTTCATTTACAGAGAACATCAGTCAACTCAGAGTGAAAAGAAAGCATTGCCCTTTTCCAACTCCTTCCATCCTGTGGCTCCTGACTCCTGTGATGTCTCATTGCAGAAAGTTGCTTATTGAGCAAGACTCTCTCGTCTTGTTGGGGGGATTTCTCAGTGATGATTGCTAAATAACTTACAAAGCGCTAAGAGCTTATGAAACAAAATAAAATCCCAGGATTAGATCCGTGAAGTAGAAACATATTTGAATTGGATGGAAAATTTCTCCAGCCTCGTCTGAAATCACTGCGGTGCTTATTAGGAGATTGGGGGTGTGAACAGAGTGGGAACACAGAGAAGGCCATGCAATGTGGGTGAGGATCAAGTAGGGTGACAATATAATTTATTGTACAAACTGGGACACTTCTGAGAGTGAAAAGGGACACTCTGACATAATTTTGCTGGGACAATAGTTATAAATTGGGACTGTCCCAGGCAAACTGAGACATAGGTCATCCTACTTCCTCCGTGTTGCAACTATGATGCAGTAAGACCCTGCATGTCACGTGGGTCATCATTCTCACCATACTGCTTAAGCAACCCCAGGGCCCACTTTAGCAACTGGAAAGGGGCTGGTAACTGGGAATAGCATGTAAAGTTCGAAATCACCCACTGGGATGTTGTAGCAATGTCAACTTGCTAAAAACTTTCTAGATGCTTATGCTCATTTTCTGTATTTTTCTCTTGTGATAGACCACACTTTGAGTAGCATTGAAGACTACACATGTAGTAGATTTGAGGGTCCTTATTAGGTAAGGGAGAGCCAAAATCTCTTCTTAGTAGAGACTGTAACCAGTAGAAGAGCCACAGAGGAGAACAGAGCCCTGCGCTCTTGGGAGCCAAGTGACTGTAATGAGGAAGATATGGTTTTCAGAATAATAGAAGGATTAAAGAAGAACAAAGTCACAGAGCCCAAAAATGGAGATGCTTTTTAGTAGTCACACCAGTCAAATGAGATATGGAATTGTCATGGAAGGAACAAATGGAAAAATCCAAAATGTCAAGGAGATAAAAGCTATGTATCGGGAGCATGGGTGTTCAGCAGAAGAAGGGTCGGTGGTGGTCACCCCTCTTCTCCACATGTTCATCACTCCCCAAAGATGACTGCCCTCAGGAATGATTATTCACTTTATGAAATGATTCCCTTAAAGATTTGTGTCTCCTACTGCACAATTTTTGTGGAATGTGGTTTTATTCTATTTAGGAACAGATTCATAATTTGAATACCTCTAAGTCATCTAGAGACATTCTTCAATGGAAATAAAATTACATATGCCCCTCTCTCATGAAACTCCCAGAATTGGAAAATTCTGTGAAAAAATCCATGAATTGGCACCCATTTTTCTAAGAATTTCCAGAATTATGCTCCTTGAGTCACTCTCACCTTCTGCTTCACTTTGGGTGTCCCAGGGCGGCTCAGTGATGCTCTTGCAGATGGTTCCAGCTCCCTGTGGTTCACATCATCCCACACTGTCAATCCAGAGCCTGCTCCTTTGTCACACAAGGTAGGGTGTGGGGCGGGATGAAGTTGTCTACCTCCTTTACTTACTCTCTCCTCTGTGTGTCCCCCCTGTGTCCCTCCCTGAATCCCACCCTGACCATTCGCATAGGGGGTCTTTCAGCATATTAATGCCCAGGATTCTGCAGCATGAAGGAAGCCACCTTGGTAGCGGAGAGGTCTGGGTCTTGAGGGTGCTCGTGACCGAGGGTGCTCATGAAGGAAGGCCAGTCACAGCCCTTCTAAGATGGAGCCAGGCATAGGTGGTCCAGGCTTGGACACAGGAATGGAGGCAGACTGGATCAGGTCAGGTGTGCAGAAGGGTATAAGGGGAGGACAATGAGAGAGAGACCAAGGAAGAAGTGGTTTCCTGGAACCCATCCAAGTGGACACTATGCATATGGAAGTTCACCTGTAAGTGATGGTGATGGGTCACCTGCAAGCCTCGCACTGTCCTCTGAACTCCCTGTGTGCTCATGATCAGACCATCTTCTTCCTGATGAGGATTCAGCTGCTTGATTACAGCAACCAGCTCAGATTCCAGCAGACTTTAGAATAGCAACCTTCTGCCTTTCTACCTGTTTATTTTGTTAACATAAGGGACACCTGAAGCAACAAGACAGGGACACAGAGAGATGATTTAGAAATGTGAACCACTCCAGGGTGTCCCCAAGTCTCTCAGTAAACCAGCCCCCCATTCTCCATCTGTCCTCTTGTCCCTTCCTGTTGGCAACAATATCAGGGCATTGGATATGGCCCTGGGGACAAGAGGGGCTGCTCAGAAGAGAGAGCAGAGAGGAAGCTGTGACAGATGTGGCAACTGAAGTAAGAATCAGATTCACTGGTGTGCTTTTAATTCCCAGGTGGCTGGATTACCTCACAGGATTCTGGTTTACATCTCATACCTTAAATGGTCTTTCAGGAAGCACAACATTTATATAAGGCTCCTAGGGGGAGGTGATGTAGTTCTGAACTGCCAGAGTGGAGACATAGTCACTGATGGGTCACAGTGACCCATGTCATCCTTATCTACCAGCTTGTGCAGTCAGGTTTGTAAATGTGGGGTGTGTTCTTGCTGTACCAATGGTGGCAGGTAACTTGAAGCTCCCTGGGTGATGTTGAGAACCAGGTTCTACACCTTCTCTTGTACGTGGACCAGCCACATTCTCTGGTCTCTCTTCCCTTCCCCCAAGCAGCTTCATTTTCTTAAGCCAAACCCCAAATATCAGGAAAATGAAAGTGAGAGTCCTGATCACTAATCATGCAACCAAAGAACTAAGGTCACAAAACACAATGGGTAGAAGCTGTCTCAAGAAGGTCCTTAGGTTTTTCATGGTTCCTACTGTATAGAGCCTTGGGGGCTCTGAAAGTACTTGCCTGAGCTACTTCTGAAGGCGTGATCTCCCAAAGGGCTAGCAGAACCTGAGAAGGAGGTAAGAGCAGAAACAGGAAAGGAAGAAGAAAACTCACAGGGGAAAGTGAGACCAGTGACAGAGGGAGGATGAAGTCTCTTGCCTGGTGATCTCTAAATGTTATCACCAGGCAGCCTGGCTGAGGATCTGTGAAAAAGACTGTTACTTGACTCTCAACAGACCTTCTACCCTTCTTCCTTTCATAACTAGAACCCTTCAAGTTTTAGCTCCTCAGCTAAAGACTACAATCCCCAGCGTGATCATATGTCTAAGTTCTGTCCAATGGGATGAGTGCAAGTGATGTATGCAATTCTGGTTGGATATGTAAATGGGAGCTGACTGCCCATCACTTCTTTTCCCTTCTCGTTGGCTGGGGGTGGTGGTGCTGAACTCTTCCTGATCATGCAGGTAGAGAGAGCATTAGTGGGATGGTGGAGGGATAGAATGGGATTACTGCTCTTATAAAAGAGATCCCAGAGAGCTCTCTTGCCCCTTTGCCATGTGAAGATACAGTGAGAAGACAGCTGTCTATGAAGTGGACCCTTGCCAGACACTGTATCTGCCAGCTCCTTGTTCTCGGACTTCCCAGCCCCCAGAACTGTGAGAAATAAATGTCTGTTGTTTAAGCCCCCCAATCTATGGTCATTTGTTATAGTAGTTTGACCAGACTAAGACACATGTCTTTTGATTATATGATAATCTTTTGCTTCCTTCTTTCCCTTTACCATTAGCCTTCAGTGGAACCTCAGCAGATGCAGAAAGGATATTTAGGACTTGCCATCTTCCAACACACTGTGCCGGGTTATGGGAACTTTCCAGAATCCAAGAGAATGAAATACACTGACTACACAGAGTGAGCCCAGGACATTTAAAAGTAACTGAGGCAGGGAGAGTAGAGTACAGGACCCCATGCACAACCCAAGCAGAATTTTCCCTCTCTTCTCCCAGCCTTTTTGGGCCTCAGAGAAATGGAAAGAATCTCTACACTCTACCTTTAAATTATAGCTCAGGATAAAGAGAAATGAAGTGATCCCAGAGAGGGTTAAAAAGTGTTGAGCAAAATTCATGCACATAAGATCATAGTAAACAGAAAGGCTGTACAAACGTGCCCATATTAGCCATGAACAAGATTCTTTATTAATGGCATAGCAACTGTGCTAACAAACTTCAAGGAAGAGGTTAAAAAGAAATAGAAGGAAATTTATAGCATTAGATGCTTTTATTAGAATATCCAGAACATATAAAGAAATCTGAAAATCCGTATTGAAAAGACAGTTAAAAAAAATTGGCAAAAGACTTGAACAAGTACTTTTCAAAAGGGAAAATTCAAATGGGCCAAATAACATAGGGAAAGGTGTTCAACCTCATTAGTAATCAGGAAAACGCAACTTAAAACCATAATAATATATATGTATACAACCACTGTTTTGGCAAAAGTTTAAAAGTCTGACAAATACCAAGGGATGGCAAGGATATTGATTAATAGGATTTCTCAAATAAAGCTGCTGGAGTTCTATGTAAATTGCTACAAATACCTTGGAAAATTATTTGACATTATCATCAACTAAAATTGAACATATGCATATACTATGATATACTAATTTCCCTCCTGGGGGGATAGCCCATCCTTCAGAAATGCGAGTGCAGTACACATGTATGAGAATGTTCATAGGCAAAAAGGAAAAAACCAAATGCCCATTTACTGTAGAATGGATACATACATTATAGTATATTCAGCGGCATGCTGGCAGATGTTAACAACAGGGAGGAAAAGCCCTGATTTGTAGCGTTTGCCAATTTCCATTATGTAAATAATCCCACCATGGCCAATTTCAGACTCCCAACATGATATCCACCAGCTTGCAAAATTCCTGAACATTTAACAATCAGCTCTTGTGAGCCTGCACATCGTTGAGTTATGGAGGCTGGGAAGTCCAAGATCAAGGTTCCAGCACATCACTGAGCAGATTCATACATTGGAATACTAGACAGCAACAATAATGAATTAACTATGGGTACACGCACCGATGTGGATAAATCTCACAAATACAACGTTGAGCAAAATAAATCACAAAAGAATATATAGACTATGATTCCATTTATACAAAGTTCAAAATAGGTCAAATTAAATCAGAATGTTTAGGGATGCATACTTAGGTGGTAAACGTATAAAGAATAGCAGGAGAGAGATCACCATAAAAGTGAAGATGTGGTTAACTCTAATGAGGAAGATATTGGATATAAATGGGACAGGGCATGTGGTGGACTTCTGGGGTGCTGGCAATGTACCATTTCCTGATCTTGGTGGAGTTCTATGGGTATTCTCTTTACAAGTGTCAATGCAAAATAACCAATAACCGTTCTATAAATAAGAGAAATAAGGTGAGTTTACTTGAGCCAGAGTGAGGGTTATAACCCGGGAATGCCTTAGAAAGCTTTCCGGACAAACATGGTTTACAGTCCAGTCTTGTATCTTTTTAGAACAAAGAATATACATTAAACACACCCAAGATACATTTTCATCAAAGTTTCAAAGAGGTATTCAATTGCAAATTAACAGATCAATGTAACCTTGATGTCAAGAAAGGGACTAATCCCGGTGTTACCAATAGGGCACTGGGTGTTACCAATAGGGCGTAGGAGGGGAAGTACGCATTCTTATCTTAAGAGAGTGTATTCTTTAATGGTTAAGCAGATGTACAATGTATATTTGATAGGCCACAAGTCAGGCTTTTTAGTTCAAGCTGAATTAGTTTTGAACCCAAATAGTTACCCCATACACCTCAATATGTGAAAATATCTTGTCACAAGTATCTGTTAAATTAGACGTATGGGTTGTGTGCATCTTTATGTGCATAGGTTAGCATCAGTGGTGTGCTGAAGCCTGCTGGTTCTAGCTTATACCAGCTTGTGAGAGCCAATCGTGGTATCTCTTCCAACTCCACATTTAGTGATGTGTATTTGTAGCCAGAAATCAGTCATGGCAGGAATATTTACACCACTATAATTGGCAAACACAACAAATCATGGTTTTTTCTTTTTTTCTGGAAAACTGGTTTAATAGCACACCACTGGTTAAAGGTTACAATAAATTTTTTAAAATATGATCTCAAAATTGGCTTATTTAGGAAGATATTTTTTCAAGGCTGTATACCCTCAACAATTTCAAGGCAAAACTGCATTTAAAAAAAAACTAAACATGACAAGATCCCTGCAATGAAAAAAGCTCAAGAGTTAGAGAAAGAGGGTGGGTTGAGAGAACTATAAAGTGTTTGGGATGCTTAATTATTTGATGTGTAATAAAAATCATTACAGGGGCCGGCCCATGGCACAACCAGTTAAGCGCTCGTGCTCCACTGCTGCGGCCTGGGGTTCGCCGGTTCGGATTCTGGGCGCGCACCAACCCACTGCTTGGCAAGCCATGCTGTGGCGGCATCCCATATAAAGTGGAGGAAGATGGGCATGGATGTTAGCCCAGGGCCAGTCTTCCTCAGCAAAAAAAGAGGAGGATTGGCAGATGTTAGCACAGGGCTGATCTTCCTCACACACACACAAAAAAAAGTCATTACGCTGATGGTAAAATTAAGGATCCTATATCAGGAGCCATCATCTTTTTGTACAGAAAATGTTCTTGATGAATACTTAGCAAGATGGTAAAAGATATAGTGGATCATGAACTTTTTCAGTCTATCATTTTATTTTACTGTCTCAGTAAATTTACACCAAAAGTGGCCCAAAACATTATACTATACCAACACTTTGACAATATTCTGGGCAGCTCTCCTTAGTAATTACCTGTCATAACTTGTAAAGCAGTGGAAAATCACTTGTTATTTTCTACATATTTATGAGTCTATGTTCTTAAAATTTTATAAACCTAATATAGATTTATATGATATAGCTTATGTTTATTTCAGCTTTCCTGATAGTACATGATTTAAAATCTTATTTTACATTAAAGTAAGCCCACATCTAATGAGATATAGAACAAGAAAAATTTCAGTAGTTATAAGGTACATCATAAGTCTGCCGAGAAATTTTGGGCTTGCGAATGGCTTCTTTAGACAATGACTTCATATGCCTTGGAGGGTGGGGAGGTGGTGTAGGAGGCATGAAGCTGTATTTCAGCAGAAAGGTTTCCACTGCTAGGCAAAGAACTCAATAGGAAAAAAAATTTAATTATAAAGTATTATTATCATTTCAGTTAAAGTATGAATTTTAAAAAAATGGATTTGGTTAGATGTTAATATCCTCATGTATAAACCTGCAATGTGGAAACTTAGCTTGACCGGAAAATGTTGCTTTCATTGAGGGAGGGGTGTGAGGAGTAGGGGTGCAAGAAGTCTCTTACTTCGATGATTCTGATTCATTTGTTTCCATTTAAGACCTAAGTATTGGGACAGCAAAGGACCTAAGCAGATAACCACAGAGTTTTGTTATTTTCCCAGTGGTGCTTGAGTTGAGTGGGACGGGGACGGAAGAGACTTGTGTATGGGAAAGCTCTTCTATGGTTGCTGATAACTGGGACATTGGAATAACTTCAGAGTCGACAGATGGAATCTACGTTACAGGTGAGTCAGAGCCTCAGGTTGTGGGTGTCTCTCCTCCAAGGTCTCACCCACCACTTTCCTTTCCTATTCTACCAGCCTGGCAATTCCACACTGAGTCCATCTCACTGCTATTGCTTGACCATATGTTTCTCAGCTCCCAATTCTTTTTGACATTGTTGGGCTGGATTTGATTCTTACTCATTGTAATGTGAGGTAAAACAGAGCATTCATTCATCACCATATTTAAGATCATGTTGCCAGTGGCAGTTCTGCCCCAAGATATCATGAGGATTACTGTCACAACACGTTTTCCAGGAGTCAGAGGAGAAAGAACTGAGTTCCACCACCAAGCTCTGTCGGCCATCATAAGAAGGGGAACCACCTCCCTTAACTAAGGAGCCTCTTTTTCTAGAAATCTCCTCTTTGTGCTTGCACAAAAGTACTTCTAAATATAAGACTAGAAGTGGTTAGCGGCATGCAACCTTAGGTTGGCTGACATTTCTACTAAATTATTTCCAACACAATCGTGGTAGACCACAGTGTGAGAATGTGTTGAAATCAAACCACGGGCATTGTTGCTCCAGACTTAGTTCTGATATTCCAAGCAACAGAAGAGAATTATTTCAGAACCATTTGCAGTTGAAGGTGGTTTGTGGGAGGAAGAGAGCAGTTTATCAGAATTAACGGTAGAGCTCTTCAAAAACCAAAATATACATTCCAATCTAACCCTACATCCCAGTTTTCTCAATTAGAATTTCTTGAAGTATGAGATAGGCAATTTTGTTTTAAAAAGTTGATTCTGATATGTACTCCCTGATAGAGAGGTATGCTCTACCTCTGATATAGGAATGCTGATTTACTGCAACATGAGGACAACAGCAAATGGAGCCTTCTTCCCCATCCTTCTAGTGACTTAAAACATTCAACAAATCCCCCATGCTGGACCCTATGAAAGAGCAGAAGAAAGAATCCCTGCTCTCAAGAAATTTACGCTCTAGTGGAACAGTCAAGAACTCAAACATGAGGGCCGGCCCCGTGGCTTAGCGGTTAGGTGCTCGCGCTCCGCTACTGGTGGCCCAGGGTTCCGATCCCGGGAGCGCACCGACGCACTGCTACTCCGGCCATGCTGAGGCCGCGTCCCACATACAGCAGCTGGAGGGATGTGCAACTATGACATACAACTGTCTACTGGGGTTTTGGGGGGAAAATAAATAAATAAATAAAATTATTAAAAAAAAAAAAAAAGAACTCAAACATGAGACACATGAATAGAAGTTTATAATGCAAAGCAGAATGTGGCAACTCCTATAGATCTCCTGATCCCTAAGGAGCATAATTACCCACCCACCCACCCACTGGGCCAGAGAAGTTTCAGGTGCCACCTCAGTGAGGTTACCAGGGCACAGTGGGTCAAGAGTATTGTGGATGAGTCAGTCAGGCATCAGAAGTGGGTGTCTTCAGACACAGCAGATCAAGACGTTTCCCACTTTCATAGTCAGAGGGGTGCAAAGAGCTGGGAGAAAGATGCCTCTTCCAAGGGCAGCACTGGCCCTCGAGCCCCACTAAATGACACACTAAAGACCATCATCTCTTCTACACGCAGAAGCCCTTCTGGGTTGGCAGAGGGCTAGACAAGGTGTTGCATGATCTCCTGCTAGAACTACTGAGCAACTATGTGGTTCATCTAGAGACCCTAAGGGAGTCTCTCACTCTTTCTGATCTCACAGCCATCCTAATTAATTCAGATTCTCCTTCCTTAGGCAGTATATGCTCACATTTTGGGGATGAGCAAGCAGCACATTTCTTCTTTGGATGGAGTAGACATACCTCTGCCCAAAATCTTTTCCCTTGGAAAACCACCCACACCCTGGTCTATTGAAATGCTGATCAGTCCATGTGAACGAGTGGGGAGTGACCACCCCATTTGCCTCAGGGGTGGGCATGTGATAAGCACAAGCCAAACCTAGTACTCAATTTCCTTGGCCACAGTGCTTCAGAGGTAGATGTGTGGCTGAAAGCCAGAAAAATCAGCCTTTCATGTTTCTGGAGCTCTCAGAAGGGACTTGCTCTCTTCCACTGGGATCATAAGTCTTTAGGGCTATGTGAGGCTGGAGCTACCAGGGGCCTTTTCCCCTCAATTTAGAAGGACCTAGATGGAGAAAAGAAGAGCTAAGAAATACGGACAGAGAACCCTGGATATATCTAAACACAGCCTAAATACGTGGACTTTTCAGTTTACGTAAACCAATTAATTTCCTTTTTTTTTTTTTGGCTTGAATCAGTTTGAGTTGGGTTTTTTATATCTGGAACAAAAAGAATTCTGACTAGTATATCTATTATGGTCATCAGATTTATCAAATAAAAATACAGGAAGCACAGTTGAATTTGAATAATTTCTTAGTATAAGTATATCCCAAATATTGCATAGTATATACTTATACTCAAGAAAGAAATTCACTGTTTACCTGAAATTCACATTTAACTGGACATTCTGTATTTTATCTGTCGATCCTATCTGGGATATATAATTCGTGTCAAAAATGTTTTTAAATCCTCTGCTCAAAAGGGGAGAGATCCATGTCAACACAAATAACCATTAACGATTCTATAGATAAGAAAGATAAAGTGAGTTTTACTTGAGCTGAGGACTACCAGCCCAGGAAGGCAGTCTCCACAAAGGAAGAAAGCATTCTGGAGAAGCATGGTTTTCAGGACAGTATTATACCTTTTTAGAACAAAGAACATACAAACATGCCCAGGTTACATATTCATCAAAGTTTCAAAGAGCTATTTAGTTACAGATTAGCAGGTCAACATGACCTTGATGTCCAGGAAGGGAAACTTATCTTCAGGAGTACTGATACTGGCATGGTAGGAAAGGAAGTATGACTTCTTATCTTCAAAGAGTGCATTCTTTTACTTTGAGATAAAGTTTAATTTACTCTTTACTTTAATGGTTAAAGCAGATGTACAATGTATGTTTGACAGGCCATAAGTCAGGCTTCTTTAGTTCAGGCTGAATCAGGTTTAAATCAGAATAGCTACCCCAGAATAGCTACCTCAAAATGTGAAAATTTCTTCTCATTAGCCAACTGGTGTATTTGCCCTTAAAAGAACATGGAGGGGGCCAGCCCAGTGGCCTAGTAAAGTTGAGTGCTCCACTTCGGCGACCCAGGTTAACATCCTGGATGTGGACCTACACCACTCGTCAAGCCATGCTGTGGCAGCGTCCCACATACAAAATAGAGGAAGATTGAGCACAGATGGTAGCTCAGGGTTAATCTTCCTCAAGCAAAAAGAGGAAGATTGGCAACAGATGTTAGCTCAGGGCTCATCTTCCTCAAGCAAAAAGAGGAAGATTGGCAACAGATGTTAGCTCAGGGCTCATCTTCCTCAGCAAAAAATAAAAATAAAAGAACATGGAGAGAAGATGAGGAATGTTTCTACAGAAGCCACGGACAGAAGCATACAGATCAAATCTTTCTCCTGCAAGTCATCCCTGCTTTGTGTAAACCAGATGAGGACAGTAAGGAGTTGCAGGGTCAGGCTATTTAATCCTCATCGGATCTAGAAATGTTTCAGCTGGGCCAGTGACGCCCAGCTTCCCCAAACACTGGAATCACCTAAGGGAGCTTTAAAAACTCCCATGCACAGTTCCCACAGCCCAGACCACATAAATCAGAAGCAGCGAAGACTCACACGGGTTATTTCAATGTGCAGCCACGGCCGAGAACCACTCAGCTAGGTCCTTAAGAAGATTCAGCCAAATTGCAGGAGTTCAAACAAGAAGTGAGAAAGATCATCCCCAGGCCCCCCTCCTCCCTCTGAGCAGCTACCAAGGAGTGAGTAGATCACCCTTGACAGTCTGACTGTCTGACCGACATCGTGGTGGCACCCCTGCCACAGGGCATTGGGCCTTCATTTCGGGCTTGCCTATGCGTGGCCATGCGGCTGGCAGGTGTTTGGGCTGCGGGGAAGCAGACAAGGAGGCCCATCCTTGCTCAGAGTCTGCTCCAGAATAAACAAAGCATCTGACAGAGAATGTGAATTTCATGCCTGCACGCAGCTCAGTGCATGTTCCCAGAACAAAGATAAATTGCATTAGCCAGCTGAGGGGGGAGAGGGGCTGGGCGAGGCAGGGTGGGGGCAGGTGTGCTAGATGAGTTTCTGTGATAACCAAGAACAGCCTTTCTTTCCTGCTCGCACTGTGTGCAGACCACCCACCCCTCAGGTCTCGATCTGCCAGAGCGCATCCCAACTGGCTCCAGCTCCTAATTCATGGCTTTCTATTCCTGCACCGCATCTCAGAGGAGCAGATCTTCCTCAGAGCCTCAAAATCACCAACGAGGCACCTGGGAGGGAGGTTCCTCACCCACCCCCGAATCTGCCTCACGAATTCTTCAACACAATCTCTGCCCCAGAACACCCCTCTACCCTTGAGGGAGGAAACCATGTCTATTGAGCGGTTTTAGGTTCACAGAAAAACTGAGCAGAAGGTACAGAGAGTTCCCATATACCCCCTGCCCCCACACAAGCACAGCCTCCCCAATTATCAACACCCCCACCAGAGTGGGACATTTGTTACCACTGATGAACCTACATTCACTCATCATTATCACCAAAGTCCATAGTTTACATTAGGGTTCGCTCTCAGTGTTGCACGTTCTATGGGTTTGGACAAATGTATAATGACATGTATCCACCATTATTGTGTCATACAGAGCAGTTTCACTGCCCTAAATTTCCCCTATGCTCTGCCAACTCATCCCTCCCTTCCCGCTAATCCCTGGCAACCACTGCCTGACCATGTCCATTCTTGATTAGGTCCTCAGAGTTCCTGGAGTTCTCCTAGGCATCCTGAATGCATCTGATACATAAAATTGGCCAACGGAGAGGAAACATCTGGAACTGTCTCTGACTAAATTGACTTGGAATACTGCCCCTTCCAGCTGTGATGAATATCTCTAGTGGAACAGGCATGATTAAAACAGAAGACTAGGTAATCATTTCACAATATGTAAGTCAAACCTTTATGCTGTACACCTGAAACTCATACAGTGATGGATGTCAATTATATCTCAATAAAACTAGGGGAAAAAACCCTGAAAAAAATCCCGTCGTAGTGGTGGGATGGCACTAAGGTGACACTTAGCTGACACTAAGGAGAGGTCCAGAGCAGGCTGGTGGACTTGTGTCCCCAATGGCGCCAAGTGGGTTCCAGCCATTTCCCACTGCTGCCCTTACATGCTAGGCTGGGATGCTCAGTTCTGAACCAATACCTTTTCAAGTTGAAAAGCCTCTCTTCCCGGACGCAAGAGGAAAGACAAACAAAGGGGATAAGACAGTAGAGGGAAGGTTTTGAACTCTATTCCAGTTGGGACTCCAGATGAATGGGGGAAAGCCTTACCTGCTGGGAACCCCGCCCATCATGGCCCCCACAAGCAGGTGATGGAGTCATAGTGGGGCTGGTGACACCACACCTGGTGAGGGCTCTATGACTGGGCTCCTCCGACCTGCCCTCTGTAAGCAGGGAAGCAGAGCTGTTCCTAAGAGGGCCCTAAATTTAGCAGACTAATGAATGGCCAGAGGGAGAGCAGAGCTTGGACAAAGGGAAAATGAACCACCACAACTGAGACAGCCAGTGCCCAAACATGCAGGCTCCAGGAAGAAGTAGCCCTGGGTGAGCAGCATTGCGGGATCACGTGTATTCATCCAGGATGTGTAATTGGCAGACAGGCTGACAAGCTGAGCCACCACCGCTGTTCCATTTACTGACCTAGTAATTTGGCAATTCATTACCTCATCCAACAAATACCTATTTAGTGCTGACCGGTGTATTGGAGATAAGAAGGTGAGCAGAATAGGCATGGCCCTGGCCCTCATTCATTCGTATCCATCCTCCACTATTTCCGTTTGTAACAAAATAGCTCTGGGTCGTAAGGGGAAGCAAGAGGCTCCTGTGGCTCATCCTAAGGGGGGAAATTAACCTAGTAGCCTCCCGAAATGATTCACTAGCAAGTCTGCTCCAAGTGTGAATTTGTGTGAGTGGATGCTTTTAAGAGCACAAACTAGTTCACAGCCACTTGAGGAAACTTTTCAAAAACCATCTCATTTCCTCTGGGAAAAACAGGATTGCACACATTTACCTTTCAGGGAGGGTTGGGGTGTCTTGTGCCACTTTTACCAAGTCTGCTGCGGAGGGGAGACCCTTGCCAGACAACAGATGAATCTTGCATCTTCTCTTTTTTTTTTAAAGACAATAGAAGTTTCCAGTCACTTCATGGTAGTGTGGGGGCCAGGGTGTCATCTTGGAATCACAGAGGGTAGCTTCCATCAGAAAGGAGACAAGGGGAAGAGCCACAGTGGTCCCCAGAGAAAGAAAGAGTGCCCCCTGTGGCCCTGGGTCTTAACTTCATGGTGCAGCATGCTGGAACCAGCCTTGCCCGGCACTCCCGAGTTGGCATATTCCTGCTGGAGCTGTAATCCTGGTGGCTTTGGGAGACTTTCCATGAAGAGCTACAATGGAAGGGTTTTGTGCTAACAGCCCAAGCAGAGACATGCCCTCACTTTATCTGCCTCTAGCCCTCATCTTCAGCCACTGTACTGCCTCTTTCCTAAAGAGCATCTTGTCTCCTGCCAGAGCCCCCTCCTGCCAGCAGGGGGTGCTGTGGTGCCCACCAGCAGGGCTCCTCCTTGGCTTCACTGCTACGTCAGCCCCTCAGAGGGGATGGGAATTGGATTTAAAGAAGTTTAACCCAAAGGTGCCATTAAATTTGGCTGAAAGTGATCCTGAGGAGTTGTTAGTTGGTTGGGCAGCCAACCTCCCTATAATTAGTTACTACCTGTAGCTTCTGTGTTTTTTGTGTAGCTCACCAGTGCTGGTCTCTGTTGGATTCCACACCTGTTGGCTACTGCCAGCAGACAGAGAAAGGCTGAAGAAAGACTGGACTCCCCTGCTGAAGACATAGATGCTAGGGTCTTGTTACTCAGGGTATGGTCTAGGATCAGCAGATTGGACCAGCAAGCACTGTGCCTCTTGGGAGCTTGTTAGAAATGCAAAGTCTCAGGCCCCCTTCCAGGCCTATTGACTCAGAACCTGCAGTTTAACAAGATGCCACGGTGTTTCATATGACCATTTAAGCTTGAGAAGCACTGCAAGTAGGGACGGCCTCGCATCTCATCTATACCACAAATGGTTCTCTTTCTGTGCAAGCATTTTATGTGTCCCTCTCTGTTCTCTCTCTTCATTTTACTTTTTGCTCCACGAGGTCAAGTGTCCATCAGCACATTGACTGGAACTAGAAAAGGACTTACAATTTCACAATGCCTGCTTTCCCATAAGGCCCTTTGGTTAGTATAAGGTTTGTCACAATGTATAATAGGGTTTGGGTTTTCAAGACAGTCACTAAGAGGTCTGGATATTTATTCCCAAGTCCTTTTCCTCCCACTAGGGGAGTGTTTTTAAGGGGTCTTGGCTATGGTCAAGGGCTCCAGACTGGGTACAAGGGTTGCCTAATTCCTAAGTGTTCCAAGCCTTGCCTGTAGATTGATGAAGCTATGTTTCCTACATGTTTTTACTATTGCTCAACAGATATAGATGCTACTGTAAGTAATAAAATACAAATTCATTTTTTACAGCTTTATTGAGGTATAATTGATATACAAAGAACTACTTTGTTCTTTGTATATCAATACAAAGAACTATATTTAATGTGTACAATTTGATGAGTTTGGACATATGCAAACACCCATGATACCATCACCACAATCAAGGTAACGGACATTTCTAACACCTCTATGAGTTTCCTTGTGTCCTTTTGGGTTTTTTTGTTTTGTTTCATTTTTGGTTTTCGTTTCGTTTTTAGTAAGAGCACTTAACATGAGATCTACCATCTTAACTTTTGAAGTGCACAAGATTGTATTGATAACTACAGGCAGTGTGTTGTACAGCAGCTCTCTAGAATGTGTTCATCTAGCATATCTGCAACTTTACACCCCTTGAATAACAACTCTCCTTTTCCCCCAGCCCCCAGCCCCTGGTAACCACTATGGTATTCTCTGTTTCTGAGTCTATTTTAGATTCCTCATATAAGTGGGATCATGCATTATTTGTCCTTCTGTGACTGCCTTATTTCACTTAGCATAGTGTCCCCCTGGTTCATCCATGTTATTGCAAATGGCAGGACTTCCTTCTTTTTTTAAGGCTGAATAATATTCCATTGAATATATATACCACATTTTCTTTACAAATTTTTAAAAGCTTTTTACACTGTGTCTTTTCTTTGTCAATCTACTTGCTAGTATGCTGAGTTCCATGAGAAGGAGCCACATTCTTCAAGAGTTCAGAAACCATTGCTCTAGTAGTCTGAAGCTCCAAGCTCCCTGGAGTGCCTTAACCAAGAGCAAGACATTAGTACATATTTCCATTCTGTTGTGAGTTTTCAAAAGATTTAAATCTTTGTTAAGAGTTAAATATAAACATTAACCTACTGTTTTACAGAGAAATAGGGTCTTTTTGGAACTGTTTGTACCTGGATTATAGTTATATGTCTGTGGCACATGATTTAGAGGGGTACAAGGATCCTTGGCAGGAAGGGTAGAAGGAGACTGGAAAAAAGGAATGACTTGTAATGTTGCTACCTTCAGTCTTGCAAGTTTCCAATTTGCATTTGGTCAAGTCCCTAATTACAAGCACCCCAGCAACAGATTTCTTCCATTTAGATCTACATATTTTTGCATAGCAACTTTTTTGTTACAATGGCACTTAGAAACCAAGAGTGTAGATAAATTAGTCTTGGGATCAGACTTTTAAATTGCTGTATTACGAAAATAACAACATACGAAATCACATTAATGTAACCAAGATAAACACTTCATTGTATTGAAAAGCGTTTCTTTTGTTTTGATCCCGTCCTTTTAATTTTCTTCCTTTGTGTATGTATTATTTGTTCCTAGGTAGGTATAAGACTACATGGCTACAATTCTAAATCTATAAATATTCATATATTAGGAGTGCTCACATGCTCAAAAACATTTTATCACAAGGGTGCACAATCAAAACTGTTTAGAGATCAGTGAACTAGATTAACAATCTCTTGCTGTCTTTTGTCAGCAAATGAATCAGAAGTCCTTTTATTGCCATTATAGTCACTTGTTGCTTAGTGATGGGGATACATTCTGAGAAATGTGTCATTAGGTGATTTCATTGTTGTGCAGACATCATAGAGTTTACTTACACAAAGTAGGCTAGATGTTATAACCTACTACACACCTAGGCTCTATGGTACTGTGGGAGATCAAGATTTGGCCACCCTGAAATCTATCTCTTTACCTTGGTTGTTTTCTCTAGGGACATTTGACCTCCCCCACTAACTGCCTA
The DNA here is from genome assembly GCF_020826845.1 of Diceros bicornis minor. Taxonomy (NCBI): domain Eukaryota; kingdom Metazoa; phylum Chordata; class Mammalia; order Perissodactyla; family Rhinocerotidae; genus Diceros; species Diceros bicornis. The sequence goes on along the minus strand of NC_080775.1, from coordinate 13,366,326 downwards.
AAGAATTTGACATGGTGGCTCCTTCCTGGAACAGATCTATCATGATGGCTGTAAAGATAACGTAGGGTAAATGTTACAATAAGAAAGGCACCAACAAGCCGCTCTTATCAGAAGTTCTGTCTCTCTGGCCACATTCTCTGGATGGCCCTGCGAGGAGTTGCCAGACAATCATTTACATTTATAAGGGAAATCTCCATTTGTAAAGGTATCTCCCTCTCTGTTTTGAGAAGAGAGGGGGATGAGCTCATTTCTAGAGGCTTATCAATGTGGAAGTTGAGGCCTTAAAGCTGCATAATAGCCTTACTCTTGTTTACTGTGCTTTAGTGGTAATCTCCTGTAACTGACTCCCCCACCCCCAAAATCCTCCTTTGTCATTGGCTGAACATGGTATTTAAGACGAGAATTTCTGCTATTGTGTTGAGAAACGCAGTGTCCCTGCTTTCTCCCATGTATACGTGTTATTAAACTTGGTATTATTTTCTCCTGCTAACCTGTCTTGTTAATTATTTGGCCAGCCATAAGAACCTTAAGGAAAAGGGCAGAGGGAGATTCTCCCTCTTCTCCCTACAGTACTAATCTTATGGGACCACTGTCCTATATGCAGTGCATCGTTGACCAATACATCATTATACAGCCCATGACTATATTTGAAGCCAGTGTCACACTACCTCATTCTCTAGGCCTGAGTCATCCTTGTTAACATTCACATTTGCACTTGTTAATTTAACACCAGACTTGGAAAGAAAAAACAGGAAATGTGCATTTCATAACTACTCTAACAATCCTACTTCATGCTCTTCCTTGCCCCTGGGCTGGGATCCAAGTCTGGAAAAGCCCGAAATTCACAGGTTCAGCTGAGACTTTTCTCCGTGTTTCTCAGGAAGCAAACAGGGTACACTTGACACAGTAACACCCTTCTCCAGGCAAAGAGCAAAAAAATCCAAGAGCGACACTGGAACCCAGCCCAACTGTTAACACGGGGATTTGGCAATATCTGAGTGTCAGAGAGTTCTAGAAGTGGAAGCCACCTTAGGGATACATCATCACATAAATGAAGACACAAAAGGCCAAAGATCGGAGTGATTCACCCAAGATTATACAACTCGTTAGTGGCACATCTGGGACCATGACCAAGTCTTCAGACTCTACTTAGGCTCTTGGACTCTCTGATCTCCCCTCAGGGCTGATGGAGGGGAGGGAGCCGCGCAGAACATGGAGGTTGCTGATGAGACATGGCTGGATAATGTCTGGTGCTCAATAATCCAGTCAGTGTTTTAACAGAAATCTGTGCGCACTGGCTCAACATGTCTGTGTGGGGTCCATTACGAGAGGATCATGGAGTCCACCCATCTGGGAAAGGCTGCTTTGCACAGCCCTGCCTCTGGAGAGTAGAAAGCTTACTTGCTGTTTCTTCAACTCTGGATGATGGACTCGCAACTCCAGCTCTTCTGATCGTGCCTACAGCTCCAACACACACTGATGGGCTGACAGACCTGAAATGAAAGGGGGAGGGGACCCTGGAACCTCAAAGAAGGCAGAGATCCGTGTATGTGTTGCTCACTGCTGTATCCTTGCTGCCTGGAACATAGGAGGTGCTCAGAAAGTTTTTGTTGAGTGAAAAAGGCCTCACCGGAGAAGGTGGAAGAGGGACAAGTGGAGAGGACCAAGTTTTCAACCCTGTTTGTGCTGGGCTTGTGGGCGGCCACAGAGTTGAGAGCTGGAAGACCAACCAAGAGAGCAGATCAGGAAAGACCCAAGAAACATCCCAGTCAGCCTCTTGTCGTACTCTGACCTGCTCGTGGCTGCATGAAATCTACTGATGGCCCAGGAGGCCTCAGTGAAAACTCACTTATATTTTCTTCCAAAGCTGTGATATAGGGGCTGGCCTGGTGGTGTAGTGGTTAAGTTTGCGCGATCTGCTTCGGCGGCCTGGGTTTCACAGGTTCAGATCCCGGGCGCAGACCTATGTACCACTCATCGAGCCCTTCTGTGGCAGCATCCCACATACAAAACAGAAGAAGATGGGCACAGATGTTAGCTCAGGGCCAATCTTCCTCACCAAAAAAAAAAAAAACCCCCACAAAGCTGTGATATAAGCCCACTTATTACCCTCCACTTAGCTGGCTTTCCACTGCCCCTTCCTAATTTGCTTGATTGTGGGAGGGAGAGACTGCACGGGGCTCTGTGGAGAGGAGGTCTGCATCCCAGGTCTGCTCAGGCCCGACTCTGGCCCTCCCACAAGTCACTTCCTCTCTCTGAGACTCAGTTTCCTCATGTATGAGGCAGAAATAATGATGTAGGCCATTCCCAGTTACCTCATGGGCTGTTGTGAGGAATGATAATTCACAATTCAGACACTGTAAAACCCTCTGCACATGCGTGTTGGCATTACAGAGAAGGTGTCATGTCTACTCCATCCAGGGTAGATTTTGCCTGTGAGCTTGTTCCTGCTCATCTTCGGGTGGAGGGGCTCCATTTTAACTGGTCCAGGAGAAAAGCCCTTTTCCAGCCAGTCTCTGTACGGGTATAATCTTAGTTATGAGGACCAGCCACTGCAGGGCACGACTTCATGTCCCATCTCCACGTGGAGCATCAGAACTCACGAGTTCCTTAAGAAGGAACATATTGGCACCGTTTGGTAGATGCAGTATGCCTGTGGATTTGAGGCATTTAGGCAAAGCTTATTTTTTTCTCTGAGGAGTTAAAAACTCCTTCTAAGGACACATAAGAAATGCTGCGTCTTGAAGCCTGAAGCTTCCTCAGGGCAGTTTGCTAATGCTTTGGTATTTTGCACTATATTCTTACAGCAAATAAATGATTTTAGAGACATTCATTGAATATATGTAGTTTTGAGAACACCTTGGCTCTTTCCACATCAAGTGGCTCTGTCCACACGCTGCCTCTCCCTCACCACATGTACTTGGACCACAGATCAATCCAGGCGCCCCCGCTCTCTCTGGTCAGCAAGGGTGACCTAGTGGTCATGAGCACCCCAACATTGGGAGGATGGTGTGGTAGGCAGCCTTCTGGAGGGCCCTCAATGATTCCCACATCCTGGTACTCACACCCTTGGATGATCCTCACTTCTCATGAATAGAATATGGTAGAAGCAGTGGGGCATCATTTCCAAGATGATTAGGTTATAAAAAGACTGTGGTTTCCATCCTGGGTACTTGCGTAGGCTCGCTCTCTCTCCTTCTTGGATCTCTCACGTTGTGAGCAGCCCTGTGAAGAGGCCCACATGGTATGGCTAGGAATGAGGTCCTCAATACAACAGTCCATGAAGAACTAAGGTTGCCAATGCCCACACGAGTCAGCTCATAAGCAGATCCTTCGGTCCCCGCCAAGTCCTGAGATGTCTCACCTCCAGCTAACAGCAGCTGGACTGCAACCTCATGAGCAACCTGGAGCCAGAGGCACCTGGCTAGGCCACACCCCAATTCCTGATGCACAGAAACTGTGAGAGAGTCCATGTTTGTTGTTTGAAACCTTAGTTTTAGGTATTTTGTTGCACAGCCAATAAATAACTGATATGGATGGAAAGAAACAAGGAAAAGCAGAAATGGTCGAGTTGGAGAAAACAAAGAGAAGAAGGAGAGAGAGAAGGGAGTGAAGGAAGAAAGACGAAGAGTGGGTGTGTCTGAGCAGGATAGAACGCCACCAACAGCCACCATGCAGAGTGGTAAGTGCTTGGGCCTTGGCACCAGACGGCCTGGGTTTGAATCCTGGCTCTGCCACTGCATTAGTCTCCTGGGGCCACCGTAACAAAGTACCACACACTGGGCCGCTCACTTCAACAACAGAAATTTATTGTCTCACTGTTTTGGAGGCAAGAAGTCTGAAATCAAGGTGTTGGTAGGATTGGTTCCTTCTGAGGGCTGTGAGGTCGAGAATCTGTTGCAGGCCTCTCCCTTACCTTCTAGTGATTTTCTGGCAGTCTTTGGCATCCTTGCCTTGTAAGTAAGTCTCTGCCTTCGTCTTCACGTGGTGTTCTCCCTGTGTGTTTGTCTGTCTCTGTGTTCAAATTTCCCTTTTTTTTTTTTCTTAATAAGGACACCAGTCATATTGGATTAGGGCCCACCCTAAACACCCTATTTCCAAATAAGGTCACATTTTGAGGTATTGAGGGTTCGTACTTCAACATATGAATTTTAGGGGCCACAATTCAGCCCATAACAGCCACTTACTTGTGGTATGGCTGGGAGAAGTCATTTAACCTCTCTGTGCCTCAGTTCCCTCATCTATAACATTGAGATATAATGGTACCCATATAATGGGGTTGCTATAAAGATTGAACAAGTTAGTACCTGAAGAGTGTTTAAAACAGTGGCTGCACATAGCGTTTGTTATATGAGTTAACGGATCTCCTAGGATGCGGTGGTTCTAACACGTGGTAGTGGACACAAATGGTGGGCTGGGGGGTGTCTAGTCTACAACGATTCCTTCAGTGGCCAGGTCAATGGGTCCTTCCCTGCTTTGCTGGGAAACGGCTCCTTGTCCCTCTCCATCTACACATAGAATATAGGGGAGTTTGCTGATGAGAGTGAGTGAGTTCCAGAAAGCACCACGGGAGGGCTTAGGAGGGTTGGGAAGGACAGAAGATGAGTTCAGACAAGAGGAGGTACCACATGCTGGTTGAAGCTAGACCTGGGAGGCTTGGGCTAGAGTTAATCCCGGACTCTCTTAGAAGAAGGTGGGTTTCCACTTATAATTATAGTCCAGATGTGTTTTCTTGGAAGCCATGGAGTTTCTCAGAGTCCAGGTGGCATGATCACTAGGCTGCTGTGGTTCTGCCCTTGAGCATCACTGAACGCACCTTTTCACCAGAGATCCTGCTTCAGTTGGCCTGGGCATTAGTATTTTTGAAATGTTCCCAAGGTGATGTGAATGTACATGCAGGCATGAGAACCAACGGAAGAAACTCCTTCCAGCCCCTTGCTACTCCAAGTGTGATTCAGGGACCAGCGGGCAGTGGCACGCTGGGGTCCATTGCAGGGAGCATAGCCCAGGAGGTGGGCTCTCCTCTAGAGCAGTCTCACTCACCTAAGCCAGAGGTGATGGGAAGTCGGCCCCACTTGCTGTGCTCCCAAGACATTCCTTCACTGTAGGGATTACCATCCAGATACAAGACAATTAATTTTAAAGACTTACCCCCAAGTAAGCTTTCTCTTCTCCCCCAGGGGTGCCATGTGACAAGCACTTTCAGCTAGGTGAGTACAGAAGTCAGCTGTTTTCCACATCCAAGCTGGGCAACAGCTGGCCCACATTAGAGGGGTCGGTCAGTATGCTCCGCTGCATGATTACAGCCAGCTTGGGCTGGCAGCTCAGCATCCCAAGAGAGCTTTTCCCCATGAGCTGATACAAACAGGCTGACCCAGCAAGGCCCATAGAAATAGCCAGATCTTGACACGCTCAAGAAAGAAAATATAATGTTGAAGCTAAAGAAAAGTTATAGAAGAAAAATATTATAGGAGGAGGCAGACAAAGAGGTAGCCAAGAGAAAAAGGGTTAATAAGTTGACTAAGAACTGCATTTTCCTGGCCCACTAAGTCTTTCTGGAAAGAGTCCATGCTTGCTGATGGAAACATATTAGGGATGAGCTCATGCTAAACACAGTTCCTCTCAGGGGAGGCTGGAAAAAAACAAGAGATTTGAGACACTTTCTCGAAAATAAATCAACAGCTTTGAAGGTGATGTGGAGGAGAATTGCAGATGACAGGGAAGTCTGCAGGTCAGGGATCAAACTGGGTTGTGTATGAACAGAACTTTCCAGAGATGTTAATCTGAGCAAGAGAATAGACTAATTAAAAAAAAAATTCAGCAGTGTTATGGTTATTGTCTGCATCTCTGATTCTAGATCAAATCCAGCTCCTGTAACACTGCTTCTGAGAAATGGAACAACAGAACAGCAGAAGACATATGGGCTGGTTAGACAGGAATGCCTGTGCTCTTTCTGTGGCTCCTCATTTACTGGACTATGCCTAAGGCCAGGCTGGGCTACGAGGATCGATTTCTCGTAGAGATGTAGAATGGACTCTAGCAATGGCGATGTTCCAAAACGTTGACTGATTTGACCGTGTCTCTCCTCAACTCACTAATCATCAGTGGTCTCCAGTAACCTACTAAATAAAGTCCAGATTGCGTAGTTTGGAATTCAATGACCTGCACAAAATCATGAGAGGCAATAGAGCAGAGTGGCCTTTGGTGTCTGTCCCAGCTGAGTTTGAAACTCTGCTGACCACAGGTAAATCACTGAACCTTTCTGAACCCATTTGGACAATAAGGGATCCTTTCTTGTCAAGCTGATGGTAAATGAGAGATTGGATGGAATGCACTTAGCACAGTATCTAGAATATAGTATCTGGAACATCTAGGTCAATCCATGACATTATTATTATTGTTGATGATAATAATAATAGGGCTCCTCCAGCCTGCCTTTCTCTCTCTCCCAATGGTTTGCCCACACCATTTCTGCCCCCCAAAATATGTCCTATTCCATCCGCATATGGTGTTTCCAGCCTCCATACTCTTGCTCACACTGTTCCTATTAAATTCTTCCTGTCCACACTTTACCCTGCCCTCCAGGCTTGACTCCAGGGTTCCCTACGTCACGCAGCCTTTGAGGGCAGGATCCATGTCAGATTGACTTCGGTTTTTTGAGTATGAATGAGAATCCTTGAATATAGTAGGTGCTCAAAAAAATATGGGATGAATAAATGAATGAATGAAAGAAAGCTTATGACAGAGTCCACCTGAAAGGCATTGTTGGGAACTGATTAGGGGAATAGATTGGGGAGGGTCATGGGTTCTGTGAGCTCTGCGGTCTAATTTCTCTGCTGCCAGTGGACCTGAAGGAAAGGCAAACTCTCCTTGGGTTTCTTGTGTGTGATAAGGGAGGCCAACACATTTTTCTACAGCTGTGATGCCAAATGAGGTCTATAAAGTGCTTTTCTATGTGCCAACCCTTAGTGATAGCCTCTTGAAGGCTAATGTTCTTCTCCTCCTCTCACATCTCTGAACAAAAGAGGACAGATGAACTCCCCCTGGAGCCTGGGCCTTCTGAACTCTCAGTTGGCAGCTCTCCAGCCTTGCAAATCTGATCAAAGTTCTAGTTGTCTCACAGCTCCCAGCTGGGGCACACACAAGCCAGTAGGTCCCTATATGGCACCTTTGAATGAATGGGGTGGATAAACAAGCCCCCTTTCCCCTGCACAGGGTGAGTGGCTTGGCATGGTGGGTGTGGATTGGAAAGCAGCCCCCACTTCTAGCCCCTCTGCTGGAAGCCCTTGCATGGTGGGTGCACGCGTGCGTGCGCGCACACACACTAGTTCTCTTATGAAGAGATCATATGACTGGGGTGCTCTTTGGGGGATTACACATTCTAGGGGCTCAGCACAGGTTTTGCAACCAAACATGCAAAAAGTTGAGCTAAGCACAGTTTCTCTTCTTCAGTCTTTCTCGAACTAGAGAGCACTGGCACAGCCCAGGACATATGTACCCGAGACCACAACTAGCCCAGCCAAATGGCTCAGCACGCATGTCAATTGAAGACATTCTGTTTCCAGACTCTTTCTCTATGAGATAGAGTTTTGTTATGGTTGTTCTTCTTGGGAGCATGGAGGCCCAGGAGGATTTGGGTGCACACAATTCGTACCCATTTTTGCCATCAAGCTCTCTGCCTGCTGTGATCGGGCATTGCTCTTTCTTAGATGGACAATCCTGTTACTGTACAAGAAGGCTTTCTAAGTGCATTATGGTCAATGATAGATATTCACAAGAGAATGTGTAAGACCACAAGTTATCTGAGAAAATATAGGAAATTGGGGGGTGAATTTCAGTGTACCTCGAACATTTTTTGAGCCACAGGGAGGTTGGGTGAATGTCTGAAGGATAGAGGTGCTGGCCTGGTCAATGATACTGAAGCCAAGCAAAAAGAAAGTCTGACCTTAAACATTTCAACTCTAAGGCCCAAACAAGTACCTACTTTCCATTAGGATCAGTTTTATACTTCTGTGCATTTGCTTTGGCTAAATTTTCACTCACAGTTGGTGAGCTCTCTCTTTAATAAATCCCTACAAACAGTTTTCAAAAGTGGTTCAGTTACCAAAGTCCTTTTGTTCCATAAAATATGCATTAACAACGTCACCTATGCACCCACTGAATGATCCCTTTTGATATACCTCATAATTAGGGTGTGGGCTAAGAGAAGCCATAATCAACTAAGGAAAAACTAGAATTCAGATGGTGTATACTCTATTCCTTTGGGGCTCATTATTTCCATGAAAGCCCTGCTGTTTTCATGTTATACTGGCTGTGTGGGACAGTGTTAATTCTACATTTCTGTAACACACGTCCAATTCATGTCTCCCCCTACACAACCACTTACTGTTTGGATTGGAGGAACAGTCTGGTCGTCAGACCCAATCCTCACAATATATTTGATAACCTACGAACTGTGGGTCCCCCTCCCAAAAAAGATAGCAGCCAGCCTTCTGCCCAGAAAAGAATCTTTCTTTGGGCATCGAGAACTCTAAGGCTGTGCTGAGGAAATGGACATGTGTGGGTGTGTGCCTGCTCAACCGCTATCTAGTGAGTGTGATTTCAGTTGCTGGGCCCCCTCCAGCCACCTTCTGCAGCAGCAAAGAAAAAGGGGAGCTTTCCCATCCAGCAGGGTGTTAAACGTGGGCACCCTCAAACGCTGCCGCCGAGATGTGCCCACTCCTTCCCCCACCCCTGGCACTTCCTGCTCATTGGGCCAGTGGTACGAAACATTTAGGGACAGAGGAGGACAGAGAGCTCTGGAAACACCACCTCCGGCTCTTTAGGGAGGAAACAAACCACATACATCTGAAGGTGATTAATTGTCTTTATTGGAGGAAAACAAGAAGTCATCAATCTCGTTATCATTATGATAGAAATCCTGATATGTGTACATGATTGTCAAGGCAGAGAATCATTTGCTACATGGGCCCATTAACAATTTTGCAGTGCCGCAAACCTAGGTGGGTTCAACTTCTTGCAGAGTTGACTACATGCATGGAGTAAATGCACAGTTTCCCTTCTTTTGGACAAGCATGTTTTTATGGAAAAATTGAACCAATCACAAGCCTGGTAATAAGAGACACGGGGACGTTCCCGGGTTTGACGTCGTAGCTTCTGGAAAACACGCTCACTGTTGGGGGTGCTGCAAGAAGGGCAATAACGTTACCCGTAGTGACTAAACCCAATTTAGAAACTGTTCCAAATTTTATTCTGGACAGGCCTTTTATGTCTTCCAACCTGAAGATGGGATTAAGACAAATGATCTCTGAAACACGCCACCTCATCTTTCAAAACAGAGACACTGTTGCGGCTCTCCTGTCGCCATTTGGACATGTCTGATGCCACTCTGAAGGCCAGTGTCCCTGGGAAGGACACTGTACAGTGTACAGGACAGTCATCTAAGCAGAGGCTCCTCTTCCTGCTTTCTCTCTCCTGAAAGCTTGGCTGCCAGCCCTGCCCCAGCACCCCTGCTCCCCGAAGTGCAGGGCTACCAGGAGGACCTGGGAATCTCAGTCTGTCCAGATTAAGGTTTTCCTTTGAGAAATAATTTATCTAGTGTTTGGGGCTTTCGAGTCCCTCATGATGTTTTATCTTTATGACTAAAGCCTCAAACACTCTTCTCATTTTCTTTTTTCCTGTCCACAAGAAAATAAAATCACCTCTAAGTAAAATAATCCGGTAAATGATCAGAAGACATAATCATCTTATGAGAAGTTCCCCGGAGACCAAAAGGTTTAAAATGGATGCGGCGAATGCAGAAGCGGCGTTAGTACAGAGGGTGAATGCAACGGTTTGTCCCTTTGGTGTAGAAAGATACAGACACCGAGAAGCCATTCCACACTTTGCTTTGTCCGCAAAACCAGACCTGGCAGCCACATGCTGCGGGTTTGGCTGCCAAATGCACAGCCTTTGTGTTTGCAGAAGCGGAGTCCCCCAGAGGCACAAGCCAAGCTGCTCCTGCTGCCGGTGGCAGGGAAGGCCGGGAAGGGCTGATGTGCCTTCCCATCTGATTGGGCGCAGAGCAGGAGGCAGGCCAGGCCTTGGCCAGCATGCAGGGCCGACTTCACAGTGGGGCTGGGCTCCTGCGCCCACGCCCGGGCTGCAGATTGGGATGCACTGGGACCACAATGAAGCTTCGGGCTGAATGGGGCGTGGGCCTCTGTCTTCCTCTTTCCCCTCCCAGCCTGCTGTCCACAGCAGAGGTTTTCCAGCTAACTCATCTGCAGACTAGTTTTCTTGGCGTCTTCGGGAAATAAGTTCCCTTTGGGGAATCTGCCCAATTCACCTTTTCTATCTCAACATTTTCAGCTCTGAAAATAAGAGGATTGGAACGCATTTTTGCAAATGTCAGGTACATTTGCAGCCCCAACCTTGGACCAGGTGCCCCCCAAAAGAGTGGTGGGTTACATACAGGTATGTACAGTATTTTTTTTAAGAAACAAACTGAACAGTGTTTGGTCTGGAATGTGTTTAAGGACAAGGCAAACTTTGCAGAGTGTGAGAAGATAGAAAGTGGAAGTAGTATTGTTTCAGAAGAACATGCAAAAGTTTCGTGCATTGGTTGAATCAGAGACCTTCATTTCATTTGCCAGAAGTGACTGTGTGACCCTGGGAAAGAGTACATCTTATTTCTGTTTGTGGAAGCGGGAGGAGCTGCCCTTTGCTGGCCCTCACTTTCCTTTCACGTATCCAAAGGAAACCCAGCAGTGCTCTGTGGAAATTGCACAAAGTAGGGAGTGTTGCTGGCAAGCACAGAGGCAATAACCCTAGCTCTCCTGTCTTCAGCCCTGGAACGATGGTTCCAGAGTGGCTTCTCCAGTGTGAAGGATCAATACCAGCCAAGGCTCTGGGTGGGCCACAGGGCCATGCCGGCCAATGCCTTAAACTACTGGCCAGCTGCCTGTGTTCTGGCTGCTCTTATACATACCCGCACTGGCATCCTAAGAGAGGCAGGAGGGAGCTGCTGAACCTAGTAACACTGTGCGTGTGTGCGTGTGCGTGTGTGTGTGTGTGTGTGTGTGTGTGTGTTAGGGGTTATCACTAAACATTTAGCCTGGACATAGGCAAAGGTGACAAAGATGGCTTGACCCACAGACCTGCCGAGTCTGGCCAACTGTAGAAGGGCATGAGGACAACAGCCAGGAAAGTTGTTGTACCATCAGGCAGACCTACAGGGACACTCGGTGGGCTTGAGGCTGACTGTGCGGAATGCAGACTCGCAGCGCTACGTGGGCAGGAGGGCCAAGGGCGGGCTTTTGCAAAGCTGGCATTTGGAGCCACCTGCTTGCCTCTCCAAGGCAGCATCCTTGAAGCCTCCTTGAAAAGTGGTTTGCCCTGGGTTACACACTGTGCTCACTCTAGCCCGCACACCTATCCACCACGTGGGGAAAGGACGTGGCCCGGTTTGCCCGGGACATTGCCAGTTTTAGCATTGAAAGTCCTACATCCCGGGAAATCCTTCAGACCTGTGCAAACTGGGATTTTTGGTGACCCCACCATGATAGGTCTTTGGTTTCAGATTTCCCTGGTCAGAGGGACGTCTTCCAGCACTGGCTGGGCCTGGCTGAGGTACTCTCTGGCCATCACTGCAGTGGCCAGTAACCTGCTTGCTTGGCAGGTCACCTCTCCTCACCACCCTAGATAAATGGATTCTTTTCCAAGGCCGTTTCTTTCTCTTCCCCCGATAACATCAGAAGAACAGGGTAAAAATTTGCAGAAACAACTTATGTGAGCCAGAGGCCATTTGAAGTATAAGATTAGAAATGCGTTTTTAAAAAAGAGAGAGATTCATTTTAAAACTGCATAGCTGAGAGCAGAGCTTTTGTGTGGGACCCCTCATGAGAAACGAGAGCTGGGTGGGAAGTTCACTTGAAACTAAATGACATCTTGTTCCTTCTTGTTCCTTGTTCCTTAAAAGGGGCTCTTAAATCTTTGCTGGGTGGGCATCTTCTTCACAGCAAGTCCAGCCTCTGAAGTTTAGTCTCTAGTCTCGGGGGAGCAGGCTTCTGAATTTCTGACCGCTGAGGACAAGAGGTCCCTAGGGTCTCCGGTTGGCGAGGGGTTTGCTGGAGAAGCTGCCAGGAGAGGTTGTCTGCAGGTTCCCTCCCAAAACTGCTCCGGAGAGAAGACAGGCCTGCAGAACCACTAAGCTGTCTTCTTAGAGAGCTGCCCCTCCAAGGAAGGGGAGAGAAAGAGACGGAACAGAAGTAAAGTGCACTCTTCGCCTTGGAGACAGCTTCTCGATCCTCTTGTTAGAATTTTTTAAAATACCTTTAAATTTCCCTTGGAGAGGGAAAAAAAAAAATCTCTCAAAGGTTAACATAAAACTCTACTATTGACAAGCAAAAGATACAGGTCATGTAACTAAGAAGTATATATCGAAAGGACATATTTCTTAAAAGGAAAAAAATAAAGCCCTAATGCACAAAATATTTACCAATACTTAAATAATCCAGTTGAAACCTCTTTTTGTCATTAATGAAAAAATACAACATAGACGGTTGCCTATACTGAGAAGAGCCGAAAAGACAGGAGTTGGGGAGAGGACAAAGAAGGTTCTGATACAGCATTGCAAGATTCGTATATACAGCACCAGATCCTGTTAAATCAGTTCCCTGGAGTCAGTACAGTTTGTGAGAAATGAACACTTCAGAATTGCAGTATAAAATATGGCCATAAAAAAACTTCTGTCTTCCAGTCCTGTGCAGGAAGGCGCACCACGCAAGGTGGGATCACTCTGGAGTGGCTGGTGGCGCTGGTGGCCCCCGGGGGCCCCATTCCCTGGCCATGCCCCCCGGGCCCCACCTCCAGAGCCAGTCACTTGCTTCCAGAGTGTACTGTCGTCACAGTGGTGGGCCTCGGTCTCCGCTCCGTTCCCACTCCTGGGACCCCCGACGAAGAGGAAATGAAACTACAGAGCGTGGAGGGGGCCAGACCTGCAGGGGGACAGTGGACACAAGGGGTTCAAAACTTCAGAAGAAAATACTCAACCCCCCTTCCCGCCGCAAGGGTTTGTGGGGGCCAAACTTCTATGCACTTGACTCTAAATTTTCACCTACCTATAGGAAAACATTTGCAATGTGTCCAAAATGCTTTCTTAGACTCAACTCTCCCCTCCTTTTTCATTATAACTGCTTTGCATTTGAATATGACATGGTTTAGCCTTCATAATAGGATAGATTCCATTTACTGAGCACTTACTATGGACTAGGCATCGGGCTAGGTGTTGAATACATACCGTCATTATAAGAACTGTTTATTTCTTACATAGCTCCGCGAAGCAGGGATTTTAAGAATGAAAAAAGAATGTGATGCCCCCTTCTGATCCTGCTTGCTGTGCTGTCTGTACTCTTGGCTAAGAAGCATTTGTGACACAGAGCACTGAAACTGGGCTGTCCCCCTATTCCTGTGTGAGCTCAGCAGTCCCCTGGCCTAGAAAAACTCACAGGCTACTACAATGCTCCCCAGTGGATGAGTTGGTACCAGAAGGTCCTGATGTGGGATGAATCCTCTGTTTCTTAGTTCCAGTAGTGTATCTCCCACCATGAACTTGTAGGCTCAGACATAAGGAGATCCATAAAATAAATTACTAAGATGGTTTTGCTGTCAGAGCCACTGTATGAATCGTCAAAGAAATGACCGATTGTGGGGTTCCCTTTGACCAGAGGGTGGAAAGGATCTACGCTGACATGTAAACGTGGGTCTACAGTAGTCTGCGATTGGGTCAGGGAGATTTCTTGGGAAAATTTAAGGGCTGGACATTCCCGAATGAGATGGGAGGACTATTTAGAGAGGAAGGGAACCCTTTTCTGAGGGAAATGGGAAGAAATGTGATGCCCAGAGTGAGACCAAGCCAAAGGGTGCTCAACGATTAGGGAGATGAGGGCCGATGGGGACCATCAAGGCAGCTTGTCTGAAGTGAGAAGAGCCAGTGGAATGGCCTAATAAGAGATTAAGTTAAATATACAGAGGGGGCATGGGAGAGAGAAACAAGGAAACTGTAAGTCTGCCCTCAGTGATGTAATATTCCATGTAAAGAGGAAGGATAATGAAATATTATTACTATTACTCTGACTGCAAAGCCAATGCACTTAACATAAATCAGCTCCAATTGTCATCATCCTCATCAAAAAATATCAATTAAAAGTCAGTGAGATGAGGCTGTCCTGAATCTCTGCCCTCCTTTCCTCAGCCCCCCAGAGTCACTGAACAACAAGAAGCAAATCACAGGGGGAGGAGATTGACCAGAATGTGTCTGGGCTTTGTCCAGACAGACAGACATAGAAGAGACAGACATCTCCTCTATAAATGGAAATAATAATACCTAAGGTTGTGTATTCACATTTAATTTTTTTAAAAATTAAATAATGTCCTCGGGTTGTTGGGAGTATTACATGAGATGAAGTTTTGAAAGTGCCTGAGAACCAGCAGATACTCAGCAAACAGTCCCCTCCTCTCCATCCCAGATTTGTCTTAAATGCCGGTGGACAAGCGCTGGTTTTGCTACATACGCACAATCTTTTTGGCTGGCCAAACTGAGGCTGCTCGAAACACCTGCATTTGAACTGTCCAGGCTGCTGCCGAGATGCAGTTTCCTCATATGTCTCACCACGGCTGTGGCATTAAATGCTTGCTGAAATGTAAGAAAGGAAAAAAGCAGACAAAATATTCCAGTGAATTAGAAAAGACTCAGACTGTCTCCCATTGTTCCTCCTGTTCCCCTAAGCATTTCAAACATCTTAAAATGTTCTCATGACACTCTAGAAAAGAAACTTATATTGCCTCTTCTTCCCAAAGTATGCAAATTTATTTGACCCCTCCCCCCATCAAAATATATTTTGGAGATTAAAAAAAATATTTTTCTTCTGACATAATAAACAGAATAAATGTAAACCAATTCTCTCCATAATTTAAGAGAAGGGATATTATAATAATATAATATCTTAAAATAGGATGTTTTAAAATAGTTTTTATTTTCTTATTATTGGTGCTTTTGTCCTAAATAATAGCATTTCCTCTGAATAAAGTAGGTCAGTGGAATTAATTTTGTTTCTTTATAGTCCCTCATGGCAAAACAGCCAGATCACTCATGCTGTTGGGAACACAGGGTTTAGGTCACCAGTCGACGATCACGAAACCTCAATGGTTTAAATCCATCACATTTTTACCAGAAAATTTTGATGAGTTCCTGTTTTTTGCCTTTCATATCACTTTAATAAAAGTTGACTATTGAAAGTTCCAGCAAAGTAAAGGAAGACAACAGGGATTATGTTCTTAAGAAATAGCAAATGAGTAAGAGCTGGTGCTATTGCTATTTTTGAATCACAGAGGAGAAATGTTGAATCACATACTTGATTCTTCCACACTATGATATTCCCTTCAAGTCTTCATCGTTATCGGTTAAAATTAGCAAAATTATTTGGGTGAGGTTCTGGGGATTTTCATCCAATTGGGTGACAGTAACTTTTAGAAATCAGAAATGCTCAAACTGTAGGGTAAGTTTCATGTGAGTAGTTAAGCTTACTGGGAATTTAACAAACACAAGACTTACTCTCCATTTGCTTTTTGCGAAGTTCTTCCGGATCTGGGCGCTGACGGACTCGTGGATGTTTTTGTTGAGGGCTGTGTCACCGGCGATCCTGAAAGCAAGGCAAAGATGCTTCTTCAAAAGAGTTTTTTGGGGGGCTCTGGCACTGGGCCCCAAGCTGCTTTCCCGGGGAAGTCTTATCTTACCCCTTTCCTGAGGTTCCCTGAGAGGCGAGATTCCCACTGCCCTTCCAGGCTGCTTATTTCACCCTATGGCTCTTGTCTGAATGCACACAGTCCACCACCACCGCACGCCAAGTTTGGTCTTACTTCTATACTCTGCATCCTCTCCAGGATGGGTCAGCACCTTCCCGGGTTGACCTCTCTGCCTGGCTCCCGCTTCTTCCCTTTTTGATCCCAATTCCTTCTGACATCAGAATCCACGATGACAACACAGCCTGAATTCAGTTTCCCTTCCTTCTCCCTCCCTCTCCCTCTACACCAGCTCTCATCCTGCAGTGTTTCACCTCCGAGGTCTCAAACGTGTTCCCTGTTTGTTCTGACCGCCAGATCCCTATCCAGGGCCGTCTTCCCAGTTTCCTCCTACCCAAGGCCCCTTCTCTCTGCTCTTCCCATGACCTCTGCTCCATGCACTTGCTCACATTCCTGGGCCCCCAGCTCCCTTCTGGCTCCATCCCAGAGGAACTGAGCTCTGCCACATTCTACTCACCAACAACCACACCAGGAGCCCCTCATCTTCTCTGTGCTCAGGGAGAGGTTCCCAGCCTTAGCTCAGCCCTGCTTGGCATATCGTCTACTCCTGCATTTCCTAGAAAAGTTCTCAGAACTGCCAGGACCACGTCCACTCTACATTGAACTGGTT
The DNA here is from genome assembly GCF_020826845.1 of Diceros bicornis minor. NCBI lineage: Eukaryota > Metazoa > Chordata > Mammalia > Perissodactyla > Rhinocerotidae > Diceros > Diceros bicornis. Next base: position 13,349,876 of record NC_080775.1, on the reverse strand, counting down.
CCTTGATATTACTGGGCACTAGTTCTTCCTTGTTTCTGAGTCTTCTGTGAGCAGGGAAGAAGGTAGGTTTGCTCTTTACCTCCTGCTTAGAGTCCACCTCATTCTATTACTTCCTCTCTCTGCTATACCACCTTTCTCTTCTCTCTCTTGGCTTACAATCTTGGGTCTTATTGATACCCCGGAGGTCACTCACAGCTCCTTCTCCCACACATCCCATCTCACCCTCAACACCATCCTCCCCCTCTATGTTCAACCACTTGGCCTTCCCCCCAGTTTCAGAGGAAGCTGTGGTTTGCTCTCAATCTTTTCTGGGCTTGGATCCTTCCATCTTGCCTTTCCTTTAGCACCAAACTATTAACTTCTAAGTTGGTATCTGATGCCTAAGAAATAATTTCTTGAATCCTGGAAAAGTTAAGGGGCAGATAGATGCCAGGGACACTGATCATCCTTCCTGGCTGGAAGGTGACCGGTAAGTGGGGAAACCTGTCATGTCCCAGACCTGGATGGCCCCAGATCCAAAAGAGCCTGGATGCCACAGACTATTACATCCAACTGTTTTGGGAAACGAAAGGAACAACCTTAGGGCTTATTCAGACAAGAAATCATCCCTGAATAAAAAATATGTTCCCACCTGCCCAGGCTTTCACTTTAGAACTGAAAACATAGATGATGGACGGGACATTAAGTCTGTGCCAGGTTGGGCCTAAGTTTAGCATACAGTCTGATATTCCCAGCTAAAAGCCACCCCCCCTTAATAGACTTCTCTTTTTCCCAGCAGCTGAAAATACTTAGCCAAGAGGACACTCACAAATGAACCAAAGTGAAACAGGTTTCCATTTCCAACAACTGTCAATCGCCCCCTTTCCCCAGACACACAGCGGCGAGTAGAAATAGGATATCTGAGTGAGCAAATCCATCCGAAACAAGAGTAGCGAGGAGGGAGGGGACTGTAGACATCTTTATGAGGCTTTTTCTCCCTGACAGCTAATGTGTTTCCTCCTGCACCTGTTTTTTAAAAAGCTACGTCCTCAGAAAAGGATGCCAATTCCAACTTGTCAGTGGCCAGCTCTTTCTTGGAAACGGGAGGGCAGAAGTGGTAGGAAGTATGGAATTCCTTGGGCTGAGCACTGCCACAGGGCAGAGCCAGGCTCCAAACCAAACAGACCAGTGAGGGGGTCAAGGAGACTCCTTTCTCTGTGGGTTAGCATGGGCCGAGATGTAAGGAAAATGCAAACTTGCAATCACTTTAGGAATGTTCCGTGCACACTTCCCACAGTCCTAGAGTGTGCTGCAGCTGGGTAAGGATCCGGCAGGGTGGACAGGGGCCCAGAGGCTCCCGTTAGGCAGTCTTCTTGGGAGGTGCAGCCATCTTGGGCCACGATAGCACATGCTCTTCATCAAATGAGCACTGCAATGGAAATGGCGGCTGCTGCTCCTGATGAGTCAGCAGATTTACAATGACAGCGTACGAAGCTCACGATGCTCGCTGCTATTAGCGTCATCATTATTCATCAACAAAACTGGAGGCACAGAATCTTAGAATTGGAAGGGATCATGGTTGTCGCCTCTATTGTCCTAGGAATTGAATGCTTCTGATACAGAAGAATTTCCCTATAAATCTGTACGCACACACACACACAGAAAGCTATGGGCACCCACATTTCATTCGGGTTTCTTATTCTCCCTCGTTTTCTAGTTTTAGCCCCTATACTAACACTGTAGATGGGATTTATATAAATCGTGCTTTGTGAGGCCTGTCTTGCTATCTCCTCTCCACACACAGATCATCACACTCATCCTTCCTTGCCTTTTGGTGTTTTTGTGTTTTGTACATGGTCTGCTCTACCTCCACGGCTGTGATTTTGTGTTTTTCCAGACACTTGCTCAAGACAGGCTTGGTGATGCCTGTGTGTATCCCAGACTCCTGGGCTGCTGCCCCATTCCTAGGGGCAACCACAGCTCAGCTGGCTTGAGCCCAGAAGAGGGGAGGGGTCTCCGTGAACACTGAGGAAAGGGCTGCAGATGCCGCCCTGGCTTGACCGACGCACGATGTCCCCCCAGGTAGGCACAGTGCGTTGCCATGGAAACGGCATCTGGCTAAGTATCACCTGGGGCACTGATACCCAGGATTGTCACTTTGATTTGCTGGTCAATGAAACTGGAGATAGAGGTTTAGAACAATCCGAACCAGATAAATGAACCCCAGCAAGGTGCTTCCCTGAAACTAGAAATGGATTCCTATCCTGCCACTTGTCATTCCTACTCTTTGGCCACCAGCCAGCATCCTGTTGGTTCCCTACCATGCACCACCAAGAGAAAGACAAAGCCTCCAGTGATCAGGCCTTGGGAAACACCTGGTAAGATGGGCTGGCTGCCCTCTATGAGGACAGCTTTGAAAAGAGCCCTCTTTGGTCTGGAATGGTCTGTTTTGAGGCTAATGGAAGGTGTCTGTGACTTCCAGACGCCTCTCCTGCCCCTAGGTGGCCTTGATTAAGCCGGAAGAGCAGGTGTAGAATAAGAGATGATGCCCTCTGGATATCATCGATGTGCCGAGACCACAGCTTCCAGAATGGGGATGTTAATAAAGCTAGGCTTCACTTGAATAATCACTCCACTTTCTGCCAGCTCTCAACTGAATCCACGTTCTCTTTTGCCCGGGCAGTTTTACATCAAAGAAACAAGTATATCATAAATGCAGGCAAGTGGGGTGTTTCAGTGATGCTTGAGTCAAATGCATTGATTCTTATCAATTTCCAATGTTTGACTTCTTGGGAATTTTGAAATTCACAGTGAAAATTATAAAGCATTGGGAAAAAACCACCTCTGAAGTAAGAAGGCATTTATCCATGTAGCTCACATGCTAATATGTCTTAATGTGACCCAAGTTGATGACTCCGAAGTCTTCACCTCTTTCCTGAGCTTCAGACTCATTCAGCAAAGCGCCCACCACAGATCTCCACCTAGATGACTCCTGCACCTTCCTCATTCTCTTTCACTCAAGCCTGCTTGTTCTCCCAGCACAATCATCCTCCCAGTCCCTTAAACTGGAAACTTGGGGATAACCTCAGACCCCTCTCTTTGCCTCACTCCACCCACCAGTGGTCTGCCCAGGAGCTGTAGCTTCCCCACCCCTGGAGTGTCTTTCGTGGTCTTCTCCATCCTCTCCATCCCTGTCGTGTTGGGCAGGCCACGTCCACCCTTCTCTGGGCCAGCCTCCTTTCTGTCTCCAGTCTGCCTTCCTGCCACCCTCCCATGCCCATCTCCCACAACTCATTCTCTATTCTGCAGCCAGGCTGAATTTTCTAAAACACAAATCTGATCAACCTGCTTCAAATCTCTCAGGGGCCCCCACTGCCCAATGGGAAAAGAACAAATTCCTTGGTACAATATTAAAAAAACAGTATATATACCACTGTTATTTATGATCCCAGTTCTAAGGGGATGCCCACGGGCTGAGGAGCTTGCCCACATCGTAATAAATGGTGAAGCCAAGACTTGAACTCAAGCAGCCTGCACTAGAGCTCACGCCAGACCTCTGCTAGTTCTGCCTTCCTTTCTAGTCTCAACTCCTGCTTTGCTCCTTTGCCCAGTCTTACTCCAGAAATACCAAATACTGGGGTACCGAGGATGGATGTGCAGTTTAAGCCTCCATGCATGGCCCAGGTCGTTCGCTCTACCTGGAATCCCCTCCCCACCCTGGATGGTTTGGGAAAAGCCTTCTCTTGGTGCGAGGCTCAGCATCTCCGTGAAGTCCTTCTTCATCCTCCTGAGCCCACCCTGCCCACTCTGCAGGGCCCCTCAGTAAACCTGACCTCACTCTTCTTTAGTTTTTCAAAAATATCTGGTGAAGGAAGTATTAGGTTTTCACTGGCCTCCTTCCTGCCTTCCACAGAGCAAGGCTGGATTAGTGCACAAGAACTAGGAAGCAAATCACTTCCTCTCTTTTGAGGTCATCATCCTCCTCTATGAGATAATCCCCAAAGTCTCATACATACTAGATAAACAGGCCCTGGGGATGTGATGTACAACCTGACGACTATGGCTAACACTGCTGTATGGTGTATCTGAAAATTGCTAAGAGAGTAGATCCTAAAAGTTCTCATCACAAGGAAAAAAACGTTTTTTTGGTAACTACAGAAAGGTGATGGATGTTAACTAAACTTTGTAGTAATCATTTCACAATATATACCTGTATCAAGTCATTCTGCTGTGTACTGATACAGTCTTATAAGTCAATTATATCAAAATATATAAATAAATATACAAATTTGTTTTTATATATTTATATATTCTATTACATATTTCTATAAAATATATTTTATATATATATTATATGTTTTATAAAATATATAAAACTAGAAAAAAAGTCTCATACAGCTTTAAGGGCCTATTGTTTATGCAGTAAGAAAACCTCTACTATCTTCATTGTCACATACTTTGACCTACTGCCCAAAATGACTTACTAAAAAATATCAAGATGATATACAATCAAAACTGCCTCCTTATTCAGAAACTTTCTTCCTCTTTTCCTTCTTTTGGCGTTGCGGTTAAGAGCATTCATTTTGGAATCTGACAGTTCTGGCTTTGCCATTAGCTGGTTGTGTTGTCTTTGCTAAGTTATTTTATCTTTCTAAATCTATTTCCTTATCTCTGAAATAGAGATAAAACCTACCTTACAGGGTATTCTAAAGAAAGTAAATGAGATGCTATTTTAATGAGACAATAAATGAGATGCAATTAGCACAGTGCCTAGAACACAACAGGTGTCAATAAATGACAGCTGTTACCATCAATGAAAATGCTGTAAAACTGGGTCATGACACCACCTGTAAGCAGGTCTCCTCTGGAAGGTTAACCGGCCTGTGAGACTCTGGAGAAAATCCTACAGGAGATGGTGGAACACACAAGGGGGCGGTTTTCTAGAGCACTTCTTAGGGGGGACTTCTGAAGTCAAGGTCTGTCCGCTTATTTCTATTATGTTGGATATTTTACTACTGCTGGCCTTTGTTTCAGAATGGATGCTCATGTGCTTTAATAATTATAGCTTAATGAAGCATTTACTAGGTAGCAGACACTGTGCTAAGCCCTTCACATGCATTATCTCAATTATTTCCTACGTCAACATTGTAAGCGAGATATGGCTGTTCTCATTTTAAAGATAAGAAAATTGAGGCTCAGAGAAATTAGGTACAAACCCAAAGTCACTGCTAGCTGACAGTGAATTTGGCTTCAAACCTAGTAATGTGGCCACCCAGGCACTGCTAAAAATGGAGTGTGGAATGCCATAAACCCTCAGTTAATCCCTCTGGAGTTGAAGAAACCTAACTCGAAAAGCATCATAAAAGAAAAAGAATATATAACGTCAATTCGCTCACCACTGAATAATAAACTCAAGGAATAAAACTCTAATCTTAATGCCTCCTTGGGGAATTACCTTCAATAAAAATGATCCTAAAATACTTCATGGAAAGTGAAAAAGCTACAGCTCTCTTTTACACACTTAGTCATTAGTGCCTTCAGAAGATTGTGTCCTGAGGGAACAGAAGAATCCACCTGTTGGCTTGGGGAAAGGATTACAGCCACTGGCCTGAATGAAATTATTAATCATCCCTGTGGCTTTCACAATGACAACAGCCAACACGAAGTTTTCTCTGGGAAGGCGTTAGAGGACACAGTCTTTCTAGGGTGATCTTTCTTACCACGGGTGCCGAGCTGCCTGCTCACACGTGTATCTTTTATTTGGATCTTTCTCCATCAGATTCCGAATGAAGTCTTTTGCTGTTCAAAAAGAAAGCAGGAGAGAAGAGTCAGTCTATGGCTTGAGATATAACAATATGACACCACCAGGTCTTTGAGAGTGTCACGGGCAGCACGAAAATTATAAGACTAGCCCTCCATGGACCCTAGGGCACCTTGGACACAAAGGCAGGTGGTACCAGCATTTGGCGAAAAGGCAAGCCAAGGTTTGGGACTCTAAGTGGTGACCTGCAAATGAAGAGGTAGCCAAGCCAGGCCTGGGACCCTGACTACCCAACTCAAAGTCTTTTCCCTCTTGAAGCTAGTGATATCTGGTTCAGAGAAGAGGTGAAACATCTTTGTCATCACGTGCCTCTCATTCTGCTCACTGCTATCCTAGGGAGCTGTTGTGTTGATGCCCTCTCCATATTTCAGACATCACGGATTCAACGAAATCCCCTGAATACCTATGAAGCCGGCCAGGTGCTGTGGATACGCAGCCTTCAAGAAACCCCACCTGCAGCCCCCTTAGCCGATTACAAAGAGCAGGAATTGCGAGGCAATGAGACGTGCCCTGTTGGGGAAGTGGAAAGTGCCTGGAGGCCCAGGACGGAGTATGATCCAGAAGCAGGACACCAAGAACATGATGGACTGGGTCACAGAACCAGAAGATGGCACCCATGTGCCAGGCCGGAAATCTGCATCATCGGAGGGCCTGGCAGCTCACTGCCCACAGGACTGGGCTCCTGGGGAAGGCTGTGCCCTTTCTAGCTCAGAAATTAAATATTCCCCATGTGGCAATTTCCTGTAAGCCTTGGAGAACGGTACTCCAGTCCCAGGTTTTGGAAGATTGAGGAAGAAAGCAGGGTGTTTCCAGTCAGGAGGAATTAACACAAATAACAAATGCCCTATTTGAATAACTCATCAGGGAGTACAGAGCTCTGTTCCACTTATTTCATTTGGTCCTTATACTGCCCTCTGTGGAAGGGAGGAGTATTACTACCGTCCTCATCTTGTCAGTGAGCAGACAAGCTTGAGAGACGTCATTTACATGGGTCTGGCTTTTGATCTTTATTCCTGAGGAGGAAATGGGAACACTTCGTTGTGGCATGGTAACCAGGATGCGGGCTCTGGAGTGAGGGCTCAGGTTCAAATCCCAGCTGCAGCTGTGGGGCCTCAGTTTCATCATCTGCCAAATGGGAACAGTAGTAACACCCATCTGATATAGGTTGTCCTGAGAACTGAGTGACTTAGCACATGTGCTCAGCACACGGAAGCACTCAATAAATGTTAGCTAATATTGCTTCACTCCCAGAGCACCCAAACCAGGGCACAATGACAAGTGATGAAAGACTGAGTCCCCATGCTGTGGCTTGGTGGCCCAGCCGTCCTCTGCTTTGCAACTCGAGCTCAATATGTAGCTCAGGAAGCTTCTTTGCAATCCTCAGGACCATTCTGAGCCCTCCGGGCCCGTTAGGGTCAGATGGTCTGCGTGTAAAGTCCCAGGGGCCGCCCATGGAGAGTGGAGAGACCTACCAGAGTCGGAGATGTCATCCCAGTACGGGGAGTCGAACTCATATTCCGCCTTAAGGATCTGTTCAAAGAGCTTGGAGTCATTTTCATCATAAAAAGGAGGGTAGCCACAGAGCCTGGAAGACAAGATGGTGAAGGATCTGAAATGGCTGCACATCTAGGGTGGTGGTCGGATGCTTTGCCTGGAAGGAAGAGCCATTTCCCTGGAGCTCAGAAAACTTGCACTGTGTGTCCTGCAGACACAACCTCAGCGAAGAACTCACACATTCTACGGACACAGAAATACATTTTTTTTTCTTTTTTTTTTTTTTGTGAGGAACTTCAGCCCTGTGCTAACATCTGCCAATCCTCCTCTTTTTTTGCTGAGGAAGACTGGCCCTGGGCTAACATCCATGCCCATCTTCCTCCACTTTATATGGGACGCCACCACAGCATGGCTTGCCAAGTGGTGTGTTGGTGTGCGCCCGGGATCCGAACCGGCGAACCCTGGGCCGCCGCAACGGAGCGTGTGCACTTAACCTCTTGCGCCACTGGGCTGGCCACCAGAAATACATTTTTGATTTAATAAATAGCAAAGAGGGTTCTCAGGAGATGATCGAAGGTAAATACATATATTTAAGTCTACCTTTTTGCACATTATCCACCAGAATCCTGTACACTCTACAAACCTACCAGACAGCCTCTGCGTATAAATGTTGTTAATCTGGTTATTTGTGATATTGTCCCTAATAGATGATGAGTTGGTGGAAATAACAAAATATATGTTTAATATACATTTCAGGGCCCTTCCAGATTCATTTTATTTAATAAATGATCACAGGAAGAAAGGAAATTTTTCAAGCTTAAGTACCAAGCTGCCACAAGTCACCCTACACTGCACATCATCACCCTATCACGTCCAAATAGGGTGTTTGGAAGGTTATAGTTTTGCCCATTAACATGCAATAAGCACAGGCAGAATCTGGCACAAACGGCAATACTGCAATATCGTAACATGTCATTCATTTTTCCACTGAACCACTTCAAAGCTGACTTTTAAAGATCATATTAGGCTGTTGATGCAAGTAACGTGTAGCTCTGGAGGTAAAGACAATCATTTAACAAACACGGTAAGAACAGAAATTTTTATTAAATACTGAAAATACAATTAGTTCCATGAAATCATGGATTCTCACTCCAGTTCCAACGCGACTTTTACCATTAGTAGGCCACTGATACATTTTTCTGGACCCAAATGTCCTCATCTGAACATGAGGGCCAGACCAGAAAATTCCTAATATTCTTTTTGGATTTAAGATGCTGTGGCTCTGTGACTCCCTCTCCCAATTTGTTTGGCTGGCCACGAGACCCAGGGAAAGATCTAGTACATGCTGGAGGCCCATGTGGGGCTGGGGCAGCCCTGGTTGGGACTGGGCAGCTGGCAAGGGGTGTAATTGAGGCTGCAGCTGTTAGTGATCAACACAGCAGAAGGCAGGGCTGGATTCTGGAAGGCCAGGCGCAAAGGTGGATGGCGCAGAACTTGGTTCTGGGCCCACGACAACCAGAGGGTGGCAGCTCCAGCGAGAGTTGTGCCCCCAAAGGAGCCCCGAATCTCCCCACATAGCCAAACTTTGCTCAAGACACAGCTACAGCCTAGAGGACAGTGTAATGAGAACAAATTAGCAGGAATCAGGCCTGCGAGGGATTAGGCTGTCGGCAAATAAGAAATTTAATAAAGGTTCGTAACACAGCTTTGGTACAGCCATTCTTCAGCCGCTCCTGCCGTGACACATGGTACCGTGGCCACGCTGCAGAGGGGAATGACTGATGACATTTTTAAAGGCTGAGACATTCTGTGGGCTGATAGGATTCAAAGTCATCTATCCCCACAAGGTTGTTTGAGGGGCTAAGTGCATGGAAAATTTCATTTTTAAAGATTTGCTGCTTTTGGCGAAATGAATGAAAGCCAGTGCTTCTGAAACCACTAAGCACATATTTCACTGCCCAAGGAAACCCCGGGGCCAGGAGATGGACGTGTAAATGCTTCCCGTAACGAGGATTCGGGATAAATGAAATGTGCATGTTAGGAAAAGCAGACAGAGCAAAATGTCAGTTCGTTTTGGAAAATAACTAAATTTTAGGTATGTGAAGTTTTTGTTTATTAACAGCTGAGTGTGTTTTACTTCCTAGTATGGCTTTCTTTTCAAGTAAAAAAAAAATCTTTCGGAATTATTCTTCTTGTGCCAATTTTCTTAATGTATATCCCAATTTCTTCTGGGTTTAGCTCTTTTCGAGGGAGTATAGAATACTGCGTTTATGTGGCTGTACTGGGGACAGAAGACAAGGAAATGGATCTAGCTGGAAGACAGCAAATGAAAATTATGAAAGAGAATTTTAAAGTAAGGATTGTAAAAGAACAGAAGGGCAAAAGAAGTTGTAAAACTTTCATCAGATTTAGACATTTCACAGAGAGCTCCCTGGCCAGGGAATTTCATTAGTAGGTTTGTGGGGAGGGTTCAAATAGTAGAAATAACAACTTTGGGCTATTTATCACCATATACAGAACGCTGACTTCCGTGGTCCTGAACCTGCCTATTTGCAGATATAAACCCTGTGTTCTTATCTTACATGTCAAACCGTTTAAATAATCTACAAATTATCTCACCATGGTTACTCAAAGACAATAAAGCCATTCCTAACTGTCCTAGGCCTAAAAGTTTGTGGTTCAGAATAACATCTCAACTTGCCAACCCAATGACCAGAGGTCACGCCCAATAGAGCCAACAGGCCTTCGAGGGGCTCCTCCATCGCCTCCATCTGGCCTCAGGATGATGGTCCAGGGAGAACACTCACACCTTCCAGTCTCTCCTGTTGCTATCTAGTTCGCCATCATATCTACCTGTGGCACACTTACGCAAGTGTACTACTAGATTCTAGTTTCACCTTCACTGAGCGCTTATTTTGGGTCAAGAACTCCACTAAGTGCTTTGCTGTATTATCTTACTCAACCCTCACTCCCCCACAAGGTGGGTGTCCACGACACCTTCTCTCTGCCCTTTAGAGCCACTCTCTGCTCTGCTCTGTCCCTGGGGGGCTGACCTGTGTGGACAGCCGAATGAGGGTTGAACTCTCTGACATCCAGCAGGGGTTGGCCAATCAAGACCCCTGGGGAGATGGTGAAGGAAGGAGGATCTCAGGGAAAGGGTATGTGTTGTCCTGGTCCCCTCTCAGCCAGCGCTCAGGCTGGTTATACCCTTGACTAAGGGCCACTGCTCTTCTCAAGGGAGCTGCCTCTACCAGACTCTCCCCCTGGGGTCTGGTAACCACTCCCTCCCTCCCCTCATCGCCTTGGGTCTAGGGGTGTTTACAGCTGAGCTGCTATAAAGCTCAAGGTCACGATGCTGTTCCTTGTGGTTCCCTCACACCATACCTTTGTATACAGTCCCTCGTACAATTCTCATTTTAAAGGCAAACTGATTTCAATTCTCTTGGATAAATACCCAGAAGTGGGATTGCTGGATCACATGGTAGTTCTATTTTTAATTTTTTGAGGAACCTCCACACTGTTATTCACAGTGGCTGCACCGATTTACATTCCCACCCAGTGTGCAAGGGTTCCAATTTCTCCACATCCTCGCCAACACTTGCTGTCTTCTGTTTCTTTGATTTCTCCACAGAAGACATACAGATGGCCAACATGAAAAGGTGCTCAATAGCACTACTCATCAGGGAAATGCAAGTCAAAACCACAATGAGACATCACCTCACACCTGTCAGGATGGTTATCATCGGGCAGTGACTTTTAAAATGTACATCCACATGGACCTTATGGTACTTCATGGTCATCTTTTTGAACCAGCCAACATACACATACTTACTTAGTGCCTTATGTATACGTAGCATTCATTTATTCATCAAATGTTTATTTTGCACCTGCTATATAGCAGGTACTGAGTCTGATACCGGACATACGATGATAAACAAGAACCAGTTCCTGCCTTCAAGAGCTCAATCCAGTGGGAAAGAGAGATATGTAAACGGATAATAACGACACAGGCAGTAACAGTAAGAGATATACGCAGAGGCCATTATGAGTCTATAGAGCATGGACATTGAACCCAAATAGTTTTGGGGGGAGTAGAAGTAGCAGATGCCGACGCTTTGTCTCAAAGGGTGACCAGGAGATGGATAGGAGAAACAGAGGAGGCCACAGGCGGGAGTGGCTAACCAGGAATAAGACATGGAGGCATCAAAGAGCACAGATTACTGAAGAATCTCAGAGCAGTTTGCTGCTGCTACAGTGTAACATATGAGTCAGTGAGGCCTGCGAGATGAGGCTGGTGAAACGGATGGCGGTGCGCCCATGGAGGGCCGTGTTCTCACACTAAGGTGGGTGGTCTCTCCTGAGGGTAACAGGAAGCCCCCGAAAGGTGTAGACAGAGGAGCCATCTGGGCAACTGGCTTTGCAGCTGTGAGGAGGGTGGATTTGAGGCAGGAAGACAAGTTAGCAGCTGAACTCAGCACAGGAAGGATAGGAGGGTGCAGCTGGTGGTAGGTGGATCGGGGAACAGAACAATTCCAAAAGGGGTTCAAAGAGAGCCCGGGAGGATCTGGTGTCTCCCAGCGTGGTGAGTGAAGGCCAGGATGACTCCCAGGCCTCCAGCCAGAAAGAATGGAGTGCTGTCAACCGTGGTAATCAGCTCTTGTAATCACACTGGTTTGGACAGAAGGCTAAGAGATGGCTGGGAAGAGAGGCGAGCTGATGGCGTGGGTGTGGAGAGAGAAGCAGAGATGCCAGGAGGGGAAGACCAGCTCAGGGGTGAGGCTGCGAGAGGAGCCAGTGCCTGGGGCTGTGTCAGTGTTGGGGGCTTCTATTCAGTCCACACGAAGCCATTCAACAAATCCCTTTTCCTTAAGGTAACTGGAGAGAATCTACTCACTGCAACTAAAAATGCCAACATCGGGCCGGCCCCGTGGCTTAGCGGTTAAGTGCACGTGCTCCGCTACTGGCGGCCCGGGTTCGGATCCGGGCGCGCACTGACGCACCGCTCCTCCGGCCATGCTGAGGCCACGTCCCACATACAGCAACTAGAAGGATGTGCAACTATGACATACAACTATCTACTGGGGCTTTGGGGAAAAAAAAAAAGGAGAAAGATTGGCAATGGATGTTAGCTCAGAGCCAGTCTTCCTCAGCAAAAAGAGGAGGATTAGCACGGATGTTAGCTCAGGGCTGATCTTCCTCACAAAAAAAAAAAAATGCCAACATCACACAGAAGATGAGCAATTCCATTCAGGCTGTGGTGAGCTGGACCAGGTGCATGTAAGGGATCCAGCTGAGGATAGGAGTCTGAAGCCAGGGACTTGGTCTGGCCTGGGAACGCTGAATTAGAGCCATCAACATGTGCACGAAAGCTGAGAGTGGATACAATCACTCAGTGAGAATCTGTAGACACAGGAGTTGCAAACAGACCCTCCACAGGCCTAATCTGGCCCACAGATGTGTTTTGTTTGGCCAGCAGTGATTAAAAACAAATGTGACTTTGAATGCCTGTAGACAGGTGTTGAATCTAGCCAGCTCACCAGTCCCCACTGCTCCCTATTATTCACACCCATTGGTCACACATTTACATCTTCTATCACCTGGCTCTCCACACCCTAAATTGGTGACTTCGAGTCAAGGGCCAAGGATGGAGGTCTGGAGAAGGCAACATTTAAGGGAAGGAGGGGCCAGAGCACTGTGTCAGGCCCTGCTGGCTACAGAGCTGCATAAGAAGTGAGCCCTGCCAGCCAGACTGCGCAGCCTAGATGCCCAAGGAGAAAGAGAGTACGTGTGTATGTGTGTGTGTGTGCATGTGTTTGTGTGTGCGTGTGTGTGATTTCCTCCTTGGCAACTGCTGCAGGAAATCAGGGGAGAGTGAGAAGCCTGACCGGGGTGATCAGGGAAGGCTCCTGGGAGGAGGAGTGACTTGTGCCGTTTGCATCAGTAATTCCAGGCTGGTGCCCATCAGTGTCACCTGGGAAGCTGGTAAAATCTTAAGATGTCCTGCATCCTCCCAAAACCAAGTGCATCTGACTCTCTAAGGGCAGGGCCCAAATATGTTTATTTTTGTTCTTCTTAAAAAAAAAATTATATAGATAATTCATGCTCATAGCTAAGAAGTTCAAATACAGAAGGGCAGAAAGGGAAAGTTTCTTCCCAGATCTTCATTCCCACTTCTGCTATTAATTTCCTGTGAATGCTTTTCAGAAATTCTCTTGGCATATTCAAGCATGTACATATATATATGGGGTACTAGAATTCCAATTACCTGGAACTTTAGCATCATCGGGATGGCTGTGTAGGAAGAACAGCTAGTTTGTCTCTGCATGTGCCAGCACGCCCCTAGCATGAACAAAAATGATCCCTCCTCAGGGGGAGTACGATGGATTTTTCCTCTTAGGTTTCCATCCAGCATTAGCTGGCTGCCCTCTCTTGCCTTCTGACCCAGAAGCGAGCACAGGCCTGCCACAGCTGCTCCGGGCTCTCCTGAGCCACATCCACCTTTCCTGGGCACAGGCTCTGCAGGTCCCCACTGGGGACGGAGGACAAAAACCTGCCTGTCAGGCAGTTCTCTAGCTGTCCTCAAATGCTGATGGGGCATTGGCTGTGTCCCAGGCCTGGGTTACAGCACTGAACGAAACCATCAGAGTTCTAGTCTCATGGCGTTTACATTCTATTTGGCCGGGGTGGGGGGGTGGGCGGTGGGGGAGAGTCAACACGAAACTTCAAAATAAACAAAAGTATCATCAACAAGAACCATAAAAATAGACAGGAAAGGTAATGGGAAGCTGATCATAGGAAGCCATAGTATTTCACCCTCAATGAGAATATTCCTCTCCACACACTGTCCTTGTGTCTGGAACGCTCTTCTCCATATCCACCACTGTGGCTCCTCCTCGCTCCCAAAGCTCCACGTGCATGGCCCTTGTACCATGATGCCTTTCCCGACCCCCACTCTGACCAGGGCAGGCACCCCTCCTCTGTGCTCTCCAGCCCCCTAGGCACCGCCATTATGGTACACATGTTGGTTGATATCTGTGTCCCATCATCTCCTCTGTTAGACCTGAGCTCCCTGAGGGCGGCGACAGTGTCTCATTCATTTTTGCAATCTTGGTACCCAGCCCAAAAGTTTGCCGGATGAATGAGTCTGTAAACGCTTCAGTGCTTCAAGGACTGCCACCCCTACCCCGCTCACTGGCTCTCCGAACATTTCCCATTCTTTACACTCCACACAATCCCATCTTTTTCTTGGGTCCTCTCAAGAAATTCAAAAAGGATGATTTCATGGTTATTATGTTTGTCTTCTGACCTTGATTGTGAGTTCCTAGGAGACAGACTATGTCATACATTGTATTTCTTTTGTATTTTTCAACAGTATTCCATAAATATTTGTTGACTATTCTTTGAGAAATGGGAAATATTTACATAAAACATTTATGCTTGTGTGTGTGTGCACGCACACGCACGCACAACAGCACACACTAAAGTTGACTTAGGAAGTAGGGTTAAATATCCTGAAATGGGTGTTTACTCTCGAAAAAATAATACAACTAAACTTTCTCCTATGTTACTATTTTTCAGTTATTTTTGCAGTGAGGCCTCCTAATGGGCACCGTCATCCACTACAAGTGATGTCCTTCAAAGCAGACTGGAATGAGCACAGCAAACCCTCAACAAGTATCTTCCCCCCAACCCTGCTCTGGATTCCCTCCGACCAGCAAACGCCCACGTGACGACACAACTCACAGATTGTCCCCCCGGTTCCCAGCCTGAATCCTCCAACCAGAAGCTGAGAAGTATGTGTGAACAAGGACTTTGTGTAGTAGGAAGATTTGCACAGAATCAGAGGATTTTATTCTGGAGTCCAGAAGTCGTCATCTGGTCCAACCCCTCATTTAGGAGACTGGGAAAGTGAGTCCCCGAGAGATGAAGAGATTGCCTCTGGGGCCCAGCCAGTGGCAGACCTGCCCATCTATCTGGCCAGTGCTCTGGCCTAGAAAAACAAGAGCTATTTCAACCCAATTCTACAGATATTTATTGAGCATCAATGTTGTACCAAATGCTGATCACACAGCAAGGAAGAAGACACTCTGTTCTTGCTCCTCAGAGTTCAGAGTCGAGCCATATTCAAATAGGACAAGTGGAATGTTGACTTTTCTACAGAAGAGAAACTAATTCTGTTGTGTGTGTCCTGTAAAAGTGAATACCAACAGCCACCATCTGATAAGCATGTCCTGTGTGCCAGGCCTGGGCTGCACACCTTACACATAGTGTCTCACTTAATGTGTACTTATGAGGTATGTATTTCAATCCTCCATTTCCACAGGAGGAAATGCATGAGAGATCAGGCCACTTGCTCACACCTAAGGGGGCAGAATCGAATCTTAACTCTCTCTCTCCACTCCAGAGCCAAGTCATATTAGCCTTTAAGCAGTGCAGCCAGATATGTCACTCAAAGATGGGGAAATGCCACACCTGTTCTCCTCCTAGACCTGCCTCTGAAGTCAGGGGGTCGTGTTTTCACATATATTTGGAAACAGAGCCAGAAATAAGGGGATAAGATCTGCCAAAGAAATAAAGAACAGCTCAGAGTCCTTGCAGTTAGAAAATCAATGTTCTACGCAGCCTGCCTTCCTGAAAGATAGATGGGAGGACAACGACTAGGACCATGACTGCCCTGTCTGTGGGAGACAGGTATCAGAGAGAAATGAACCTGGGTCTGCATTGAACCAAACTCCAATATGATCATGCCCAGTGCCCTTCGCTCAGCGTTCTGCTCCCCCAGAGCTGTGAGGGGACATAAAGGATAGAAATCTCTTCTGTCAAGACCGGGTAGAACTCTGCGGGGCTGGGCAGAAGTTCAGGCACGCCTCATGACATGAAGTAACGGGGAATCCAGTAACACACATAAGTGAATTTTCTAAGCACCCGAAATGTGCTGAAGTGCCGACACATTTTAAATATTTTATATGAAAAGTATTTGAGAGCAACAGTCTACACTGACGACTGAATGATCATCAAATGGCAACCCAGAGTTTGCTGTCTTCGTCTAATTGGATGAAAGGACTCTGAAGGAGAACACAGAAGTGCTTTTTTTTTTTTTTTTTTTTTTTAAGATTTTATTTATTTATTTTTCCCCCCCAAAGCCCCAGTAGATAGTTGTATGTCATAGCTGCACATCCTTCTAGTTGCTGTATGTGGGACTCGGCCTCAGGATGGACGGAGAAGTGGTGCCTCGGTGCGCGCCCGGGATCCGAACCCAGGCCACCAGCATCGGAGCGCGCGCACTTAACCACCAAGCCACGGGGCCGGCCCCAGAAGTGCTTTTTCAAGCAAAGGTTTGCTGCTGCTCGCTGAGGACTGACTCTGACTCTGCTTTCTGGAAGGCTGTGGGGGGGGCTTCCTCAGCCTGGGATTCAGAGAAACAGAGACACAGATTCACATCCTGACTCCAACAAGTACTGGTTGAGTGACCTTGGGGAAATTATATATCTTCTCTGAGTCTCAGTTCTTTCTGTGAAATGAGGAAAATAATGCCCACCTTATAGAGATATTGTAATATATATAACATATACCATATAATAATATATATTATATATAACACACACACATAGATAGATAATAGATATTAACACAAGAAAGTGCCCGTCACACAGCAATCATTAATCATTATACGCCTCTTCTCTTTTCCATTCCACCAACTCCATCTAATTCCCATCAGGTTCCATCAGCTGAAATATTCTGAAGTGGGATGTGGCTGCTCACCATCAGGAAGAACAACATGATGGGGAGAGAGGAGTGGATGAGCCCCGAGGGACTCAGTCCAATGTCCTACACTCTACATGTGAAAATGAAGGAATATATTTGTGCAAAGCTTCTGACTCATCCACTATTGACCATACAGTCTGACCTAAACTTCTAAACTGCTATAGAAGAGAGAGAGATGCTGCCTCTGATCATTACTTTGTGCACTGTTATGAATATGAGGATGGAACATACTAGAAACTTGCTTTTAAACTTTGATCTTTGTGTACAAATATTTCAAGCATTTGGCCAAGGAGCCTTCAATTACAGGAATAGTTCAAGCTTTCCTGAGAACATTTACTCAAAGGCATATTTGTGAAGAAAGAATATTTTTGTGCAATTAGACTAGGGTGCCATGAAAATGACCAAAACAACAAACCTCTATGTATATTGCAAACTAGATGAGCCACAAAAGGCCAGTCCAGGGCGCTACGTCTCTGAAAAACACTCGCAAAATCAATGAAATCTGGGCATCCCTCTCTGGCAATTAGAGTCTGTCCGACACGCAGTGACCTGTCTTGGCACTCAGGTATTCACTAAGTGTTTATTGAATGAATGTATGGAGCCTGTACTAAGAAATCTGAGTTTTATTCATCTTACTCTGGATAATACAACAGACTTTTAAAAATAATAAAATAAAGCAAAGCTTTCTAAGCTGATAAATCTTTTGTGCTTAGCTGCAAGGCCCACTTAGTGAGCAAAACAGGTTTCAGCATATTATTCAGATTTATAGAATGGAATGACCAATGAGACCTGAGTCATTACAAAAATGTAATCCAGTTATTTCAGCAATCATATATTTAATTATGTGCATGCCAGAGCTTTCCCCTTGCAAACTCGAAAGAGATCAGGCTGGAGAAACCAGGAATGGTTCACATATTAAAACCATGTGCTGTTGATGAAATGCAACAGATAAATGTCCTGTGTCACCCAACCCCTGGGATGTGGATAATCCCTTGAAAGCTGAGAACGAGTAAACAGATCAGGGAAAGATCTAGGGGAAAAAGGAAACACATTCCTTAGAAAGTTTATACACAACTAGAGCTGAAGATTGGGAGCCGGGCAGGGAGGGGAAGATGACCAAATACTTCCCCAAGCGTGAGAAGTTAGCAGCATAATCCATTGGGAGTAAAACAAATTTAAAACAAATTCTGCACATAGTAAAAGGCTGCACTAGACGATACATCATCCAAGCTGTTGTGTTGTGAGCCACGGTCCCACTTCCAAGTATATAACTTTTTGATTCTTGCACTAGCCAAATGGACACCACCTCCAGGAAGTATGGGGGATTAGCACAGAGATATCACATCTCCTCCTGGAGGGCAAAACATATCTGAAGGAAGTTCAGACAAAACCACTTCCAGCTAAGCTCATGTTAACAGTGGAACGGACGGTGAGAAAGAGGATGAGTGAGGAGAGCTTCCAACAGCCAAGAATGTTGTTAGGAAAAACACAGCAAAACTGTCAGCAGTTAAAATGAGTTCTGGAGAGTGATGAATTTCATACCAGAGCACCGAGGGGTGCAGACATCCAGTCTGGAGGTGATTAACACAAGCGCTAAGTGATGATTCTGAACCCATGGCGGATTTCCAATTTGATTTTTGCATCTAGACTTTGCTGTCTTGGTTGTGGGGCTCTTGCTTCCTCCCTCCCTTCCTTCCTTTTCTCTCTCTCTCTCACATTCTGATTGGTAAGGAGTTACAGGTCCATGAAGATGAACAACTGCATTTGGGAAATACCTTGGTACCTCCATCCTGTTGGCCTCAGCCTCGGCCTTTGATGGCACTTTTCCCTTGTCCTCTGGCTTTGGTTTACTGTCTCACGATGCACTTCCGAGACTGACTAGAAGACGAGCCCCGAGACCCCGGCAAGGAGATCAGAAGCCAGAAAGTGGTCTTGTGTGCTGTCTGGCCCAGTGCACCATGCTAGTGGGAGTTGAGTGGTGAGCTTCTGGTCCACTCTCCCTTGGTCCTCCCACCACCTGCACAAGCATTTCCCAACCTGCTGGTGTGACTTGGAACCTCTCCCCTTCCCTCCTCCATCTCTACTCCTCTTAGTCACAACCCCGGCTCAGAGTAAGTGGTCTGAATTCACGGCTCCTTTGCTACTGCACCTTCTGGCAAGCTGGCCATTTTCCTCTCTGCACCTTTTGGTTCTTTCACTATCTACGTACGCACTGCCTCCCTCCTGCCTCCATGCTGCTGTGCTATATTCCAGATGGTAAATATTTTAAAACATAATAAAGGCCTCTTCTGATTCTTTCGTTCGCTTGGTATGGTGTTAGGTGAATTAAAAATCCTCCTAATTCAGAAATTATATGTTCCCCATCGCCAAGTTTTAAATATCAGAAATTCAAAGCTGGATCAAATCTTCCAAGTTTTATTTTTAAAATCATGTTTCAAATTGAATGGTACATCTTTTCTCGGTAAGCATATCACAGCCTTAGATAATTGGGTCTTGTGGGATAAGCCATCAATCTCCGTGCGTGATGACCCTGCCAAAATTTAAGACAGTCCTTCCAGACTCAGATCACCGTCACCCGTCTTGTGGAGCCTTCCTCAAGCCCTGCGCAGGGTTCATGGCTCTGCTCTGGGAGCTCGCCCACCTCTTGCCTCCCATCTCAGTGATAGCCAGCAAGACTGGATTGTGATTTATCTGTTTACTGTCTGCCGCCTCCAACAGACAGTAAGCGCCCCCGAGGCCGGGTGGTAATGAATCCATCTCTGCGGCCCCATCATATTGCCTGACACATATTAGGCTCAATAAATGTTAGTTAAGCGAATGAATGTCAATCCCCTGCCTTCCATTCTCCAGGCTAAATATCCCGAAGCATTTAACTGCTACTTAAATGACAGTTTGCAGGAGATGATGCTGAGATGAACATAACAGAGCGGAGGAAGTGAAATGTTTTGCCATCTGGCCCGAAGCCACATCATTCAGAGTGTAAAAGTGATGTAGGAGACATTCCCTTCCTGCTTCTCCTTCCAGGTGCCCTCTCTACCCCAGGGCCCTTGCAAAGACAGGCACAGATATTGGTGGATTCCACCTTCCCTGAAGTCACTGGCAGGAAGTTACTCCCACCATCATCTAAAATGCAGAATGTCTCAATCTCAGTTGCACTGCTTGTAAAACTTCCTCATCACTGCTGTGCACACCTGGGCACCCACTTTTTGCAACCAGAGAGTTTTATGTTTGGCTCTTTCCTAAGGGGTTAGAGGTGAACCCACTGTCAAGAGACAACCAATAAAGTGTTTCCCCCGAAGGAGCAGAGGGTCACGGGCCCAGGAACAAAGCTGAAAGATGGTCAAGCATAAAGCTAATAAACAAAAGGCATCTAGCCAGTCGCAGGATCCATTCAGTGTAGACTATGCGGGGGAGAGTAGATACCTTCCTGAAAATCCTAGGAGAGCAGCCACAGTGAAACGCAGTCAGCAAAATAAAATCAGTATACCTGGGAATTATAACAGCTAATGCCTGCTGAAACATAAACGATGATGCTCGAATGATAAAGGGAAGGGCGGGGTGGTGGCTGGTCTTTAAGGCAGGAGGAAGGAGAGGGATGTGTCAGAACTGATCAGCACGTGGCCTCTATGACCAGCCAATAGGAATTGCTACGCTGCTTGACAGAAATACTCTTTGGTAGAGAAAGGTGAGCTAGAGACTACTACAGGCTTTATGGAAACATCTAAGGCCATCCAACCCCACTGCTCTGATTCCTTGTTCATAAAGGAAGCTTCTGGTTTTCATTTGCTTTCTCATGGAACACTTCCTATCGGGGAGAGAATATGCTAGTTTCATGACATGCATATCCAATTACCTTACGGGGTACGAATCTCATTATGATTCAGTAAATTGACACTCCAGTTTTGTTTTGTTTTTTAATCTCATTTGAGTCTGGCGAGTGTGAATCAATTCACTGGGATTGTCTGAGCAAGATGAATAAACAGAGCTAATTTAGTTTCTAAACTTTGAAAGCCAAAGTCCAGACCATGGGCCTGAGGTAGGCAGGAAGCTAGATATGAGCTGGGAGCAAGGTCACTCCACCAGGTGCAGCGTCCTCATTACCCGGCAGCGGCTCTTCGGACGTACGGCATTCCCCCTGACCCTGACCACTCCCCCTGACCCTGACCGAAGAGTGGCCCCAAGCCTCGTTACACCCTCATTTGCATTGGGGTTTTGACCCTCCTGCGGGGGACTACCGCCATGACAGGTCCGGAGATGCCTATGTAAGGGAAAAATCTCCCCCTCCCGACGTGGGGGTGGAGACAATGCCCCGATTGGCACATGTTCCAAGACCCTCACTCACCCCTGGACCCGATCTTCCTTAGCCACCGACCACCACAACTTTGGTGCAGTGCTCCCCTGGGAGCCTGCCCACCCCTCCCCTTGGGGGTGTATTTTCGCTTTGCTAATAAATCTCTCTCTGTTAAAACTTCTGCTGTGTGTCCACTCTCAAATTCTTTTGTGTCTGTGGACCAAGAACCTGGGACCTCACTGCACCCATCTGACCTGTGCTGGCAACAGGCCCGTGGCGGCCTGAATGAGGCAGTGTGTCTTGCTTCTCAAAGCTTATGAAGATAAGATGATTGCTGCCAGCTGGCAATGCCAGTTAATTATTCTTATAAGTGTTAATACTCCTCATACTGATAGTAGTAACAACCATCACACTATCCCACGCTTGGTTATTTCACTGGGGCTCAGGAATTACACCACATTCTCTCCTACTGAAGCTTGGGTTCGTGCTCTCTCCCTGGGACATATGGATCCATCAAGAGGCAGCTGTCAATGGTTCCAAGTGATGGTGACTATCTTGGCGAGGCTCATCCTTTGTCTCAGAAAAGGGCCACAGCAGATTACGCATTCCGAGTTCTGCTCTTACAAAGCTAACTACGCTGTGTACATTGGCCAATCAGTATTTACGTGATCTAGTTTTAAAACTTGAACAATGTAGGAGGCCAGTCAAAAAGGAAGGGGATTACCATAAGTATTTTGCCTGGAGTTTCTTCTAGGCAGAGAGGTCAGAGGTCACAGTATGGGCAAGTGCCCTCACCATCCTTGGCATCCTTGGCACCACACCCTGACCATGTAGCCTTCCCTAATGTCCAGTTTCCTTATTATCTTTCTCCTTTTTTATATCAGCAAACGTTTACTGATTTCCACAGCATGTTGTACCCCTGAGCATAATGTAGACAAGTGATCATTAAATAATCTCCTTGAAGTTGTGAGAAGAAAGGCAGTTGACATATGATCACAAAATTGAGTTTGAACAATGAGATGCGATTCTCCTCTTGAGTGGGGAAATTTATTCCCTTAGGACTTGTGCTATCATGGCTGAGCCAACCCCATCAGACACCAACACGTTCATCAGGGTGTCTAGCACACTTCGTCTTCAGTCCTTCCCAGAAACGTAAGCTATGTGGGCAAAGACGTTTTTTTGCAAGTCCTGATTCCCAAAGAAAGATTCCCGGCCGGATAAGGATCCATCAAATGTGTTTTAAAAAATGAGTATCCTTGACAGGAAAAAATATTTCTCCTTCCAAATGATGGATAACATAGAAATGAGCGTGGAGATCAAAAGAGAGGCAATTCATCAAGTATCTGCACCGACAAAATGAAGAATGTTTATAAGGCATGCAGACAGCAGAAAATTTGGTGCTGTGGCCGGTCATAGCCACTTTTGCTGCAATCTGATATATCAGTGGGGCAGGTTTATCAAATGAAAATAATAATGCTGCAGTCCAAAAACCTGCAGCGGCTAACCTCTGTTCCGTGACAGGTGATATAAGGAATGAGGAACTCTGTACGGACCCCCACGGGGTAGCTGGCTTCCCTAGTGTGCTTCCTGTGGGTCACGGCTTTGCTCATCAGTCTTCAGATGAAGGATGGGAATGGGGAGACCAGATGCAGTGGGTCAATGGGAAGTAACAAGAGCCTGAGACTGAGATCCATGAGTCCTAATTGCTAATACTAGCTCAACCCAGAGCCAGCCTTGTGGCAAGAACACCAACCCAGGCCACGGGCTTTCCACAGAATATTTTCATCAGCTCTCAAACGTGCCTCAGGCACCCCTGTTCCCGTACCTGCATCCCTTCCCCGGTTGGGATGCTCTCCGCTCTCCTTTCTGTTTATGTTAGTCTTATACAGTCTTCTAGACATATCTGGAATGGTGCCACCTCCTTCCTGAATACCTCTGTCCTCAATGGTTGCTTCATCCCAGGAACTCCTATGGCTGTACACAAGGCTCCCTGCATGTCACTTAATCTAAACTTCTTGACGTGCCATGTACATTGTTAGTACTCTGATGGTATCACATCTTTGTCATTTTGATACCTTTAGCACCTAGCCCAGTGCCTGGAATAGAGAAGGTACTCGAGAAATGCTAGCTGTTGACAATGATAATGATGAATTCAAGGCTAGTGGTTCTCCAAGAATAGCCATATTAGGTAGCAAATTATATCCAGGATCTGGCCTATCACTCATAAGGATGTGAACATCTTGGAAAGTACAACTGGATGTTTAAAGTCCATTCATCCTCTGCTTGAGACTCTCAGAGCTCTGGAAGGCACCAAGGAAAATAGAAGCCCAGGCTGCCATTTTGAAGTCTGACACAGTCGTGAAATCAACCTGAGACTAATCCTTGGAGCAAAGCTAGTGGTGACCACGTAACCGTTAAGTTTAAGCTTATCAAGTTTATACTTAAAATAGAAATAAAGAAGTACAGTATTTCTTTGCTTAATACTATATTTGAACCCAGCAAATACTGTATTGTATACTGTAATTATAAGGATTTGGATGTATTAATATTCAAATCATACCCAGATATCTATGCCAGTATCTCTACACCAGACTTCTAAATTCCACATGTACATACACTATTCTATCTCAAAGGGGTCTCAAGTTTAACATGCCCAAAACTAAATTCTTCATCTCACCCCCCAAACTTCTTCCTCCACCACCCCCCTTCTTTCTCCTTAGCTATTTACACGATTGCTTAAGCCAAAAACTTGGGTTTATACTTGAAACATCCCTCTCCTTCATCCTCCACATCCAAAACACATCTACCACTCTACTTCCATCACCGCCTCCTGGTAGAAGCAACTATCGCCACTCATCTGACCAGAGCCTCTGAACCAATCTCAACCCTCCACTCTTGCCCTCTCCCATCCCTTGTTCTCAGAGTAGCCATAAAAATACTTGAGTGAAAATCAGATCAGGTCACACCTCTGGTCAATATCCTTCTTTGGCTGCCCATTACACTTGGGTTAATACCCAAACTTTCTGCCAAGTCTCTCTTTCCTCTGGCTCTTGCCTACCTCTTGAATATAACTTTCTGATTTTCAGTGTTGATAATATACTCTAACCATGCAGGCCTTCTTTCCGATATGCTCCTACCTGTGGGCCACAGCGGACACAGTGAGTTGCCTGCTGCAAATCCATTTCCTGCCTTCTTCCTCACTAGCAGGACTGTGATTTTACTCAGGGTTTTCCCCTCCTCCACATGGTCACCTGCTTCACTCGGGCAACCACGATAATCCCATTTTCTTTGCCAGTGACTGCTTTAGAAATGAGTATGGGAGGCATCTCTGGCCAATGAGACATGAGGGAAAGTCGGCTGAGAGACTTTTGGGAAAGATTTTCTAGCTCGTATAGAAATATGAGGATAAACATCGCCTCTGCTTCCAGCAGATGGCGCTGTGTCCGACCATGAGGGTTGAAGCCCCGGCGGCCACCTTGTCTGTTGGGAGGGCTTGTAAGGAAAAGCCAACACACTGAGGTTGGCGGGGAAGAAAGATGGATACAATCTGAGATGGGGCTGCTGACTTGGGCAATCCTGGATCTTCCCCACCTATGAACTCATTATTATGTGAGGTAAGACTTTCTTTTTTTAAAATACTTAAGCCAGTTGGGCTGGGTGTTTCTGTTACTTGCAGCTGAAAGCATCTTTCCCTCATGCTATTCACTCTGCCTGGAATACTTTCTCCCCCACCTTCATCTGGAAAACTCCTACTCATCCTTGAGGTTTCAATTTAAAGGCCACTTCTCAAAGAAGCCTTCCTCACCACTTCTCTAGAAATGAGGTAACCCCTATTCTACTTCACCAGAGCACCCCGTACTGTTCCTTTTAAGTACTTCACACATTTTAAAAGTCCACATTCAGTCCACAGTCTCTTCCATGAGACTGCTATGGACTGAATTGTGTCCCCCTCCAAATTTATATGTTGAAACCCTAACCCCCAATGTGATCGTATCTGGAGACGCCATCTTTGGGAGGTGATTAGGTTTAGACGAGGTCCTCAGGGTGGGGCCCTCAGGATGGGATTAGTGCCCTCATAAGAGATATCAGAGAACCTGCACTCTCTCACCGCCATGTGAGGACACAGCAAGAAGGTGGCCATCTGCAAGCCAGAAAGAGGGCCGTCACCAGGAACCGAATCAGCTGGCACCCTGATTCTGGACTTACCTGCCTCCAGAACTGCAGGACATAAATGTCTGTTGTTTAAGCCCCCCAATCTATGGTATTTTGTTATAGTAGCCCAAGCTGACTAACACACTATTGCTTAGTTTTATAATTTATTTTATTTTTTGCTGAGAAAGATTCACCCTGAGCCAACACCTGTGCCAATCTTCCTCTATTTTGTATATAGGTCACCACCACAGCATGGCCACCGAAGAGTGGTGTAGGTCCACACCTGGGAACCAAACCTGGGCTGCTGAAGTGGAGTGCACTGAATTTAACCACTAGGCCGTGGGGCTGGTCCATGACTGCTTAGTTTTAAACTGCTTAACCCAGTAATGCAGAATGCACCTCCTCATAGCTGTACCAATATCCTGCCCTGATGCCAAGACTTGAGAGAAATAATTATACACACAATTATGTATACAAAGGGAATCTACAGACATTAGTGCAGATCAGAGTAGTGGTTCAACATTCAGAATAGATGTAAAGAAACAAACAGAAGGCCAGATAAAGGGCTATTTTTTGCCTAGCCCCAGGGAAGGCTTCTCTAGATGACACCAGCTTCAGTCCTTTGCAGAAAGGGGACTGGCCTATCCTTCATTTCTTTAAGCCTCTCACAGTTAAGCTTGGTGAGGCAGGACCTCTAATAAGAAGTTTAGTTGAGGGTTTAGGAAGCCAGAGTAAACAACACAGGGCCACGCCAAGTATCTGTTTACCCAGGAGCTTCCCCTAATATGGGATGTGTGTGTGTGTGTGTGTGTGTGTGTGTGTGTGTGTGTGAATTTAATTATTGGGGAGAGGGTCCACAGCTTTCATTAGATTCTCAAAAGGGTCAGTAACCCACCTCCCTGCTAAAAAGAACGAAACTACTGCAGAAGGTGGTCAATGTGCTTTGAAAGTGAAAGCACTATATAAGTGCAATATGTTAGTTCTATAGCTCAGATGCTATAGGCCTTTACCTATTTCTGTTAAGTGGGAGCCCTACAGGCCAAGCAGATGATAATGGATAAAACTCTCCTGCAATAATGGCAAGAATCTACAGGAGCTGTCAACTAAATCCACACTACACTGCAAGAGCTGCCCAATTGAATGCATGCTGTAGAAAGACCCTTTGTTTCCCAGATAATGAGACAAAGTCAATACGGGGGATGTTTCCAGCATTCCCTGAAGATGCCACCTACTGTCAGACTTTTCTCCGAACATAATCCCCCACAGTCTTTCACTGTGTGCAACGGGCTCTGTCTGCTAGAAAATATCTCCTTCGTTGGGGAGAAGGAGGAAGAGAAATTCATTTCCTATCACTTACAGAAACTAGCTTACCTAAATTCACCCTAAAATTATGTTCCATAATAAGTGTTTGAAAGCATCATTGCAAAAGGAAATTGTAACTTAAAAATAACTGTATAGTGGACTTAAGCAAAACAAAGCAATAAAAACCCAAACTGATCATCCCGAAATAAGTGCAGCAAATCTGTGGCCTATGACTGTGTTTCATGGAGACAAAGCACCTGAGAAGAAATGGGGAATCCAAAGGCTAAATTTTGGTTTTCATCACATTTTTACCCGTTGTGATTTCCTTTGGCGTTGTTCTAATATTTTCATAGTGGTTTATATCCCCAGAAAAGCCGAGGTGGCACGTGAAAAGATGCTCAACATCACTAGACATAAAAGAAATGCAAATCAACCCGCAATGAGATACCACTTCACACCTATTAGGATGGCTGTTACCAAAAAATGGAAAATAACAAGCAAGGATGTGGAGGAACTGGAATCTTTGTGCATTGCTGTTGACACTGTAAAATGGTGGTGCTGCTTTGGAAAACAGTATGGAGGTTCCTCAGAAAGTTAAACATAGAATTACCATATGATCCAGCAATTCCACTTCTGGGTATACTCCCCAAAGCATTGAAAGCAGGACTTGAACAGACATTTGTACACCTATGTTCATAGCAGCATCACTCACAATAGGCAAAAGTGGAAGCCACCCAAGTGTCCATTGATGGATGCATGGATAAACAAAATGTAGCATATACATACAATGGAATATTATTCAGCCTTAAAAAAGAATGAAATTCTGACACATGCTACAACATGGACAAACCTTGAGGACATTATGCTAAGGGAAATAAGCCAGATACAAAAAGACAAATACTGTATGATTCCACTTACATGCGGTACCTAGAGTTGTCAAATTGATAGAGAGAGAAAGTAGAACGGTGGTTGCCAGGGGCTGGGGGAGGGAGGAATGGGGAGTTAGTGTTTAATGGAGACAGAGTTTCAGTTTGGGAAGATGAAATGAGTTCTGGAGATGGATGGTGGTGATGGTTGCACAACAACATGAAGGTACTCAATACTGCCGAACTGTACCCTTAAAAATGGTTACAATGGTGAATTTTGTGTTGTGTATATTTCTCCACAATAAAAAAAAGGGAAAAAGAAGCCAAGGCAGCAAGCGATACTTACAAGATATAGGCAATCACCCCGATGGACCAGCAGTCAACAGCCTTGCTGTAAGGTTTCTGGGCAAGGACCTC
This sequence comes from Diceros bicornis minor, assembly GCF_020826845.1. Classification (NCBI taxonomy): domain Eukaryota; kingdom Metazoa; phylum Chordata; class Mammalia; order Perissodactyla; family Rhinocerotidae; genus Diceros; species Diceros bicornis. The sequence goes on along the minus strand of NC_080775.1, from coordinate 13,321,789 downwards.
AGGAGCTGTGAAATGACAAAGGAGAGACACAAGCCTGACCATTTAAATGCCTAAGACATAAGACATTTTTTAGGTTTTTTTTTTCTTTTTCTGTGTGCTACTCAGGCTGAACTTTCGTGATTCTAAAAATTGAGTAGAGATATATGACCTGTTGTATTTGTTGGCTTTCCTAACTTGAAAAAAATGAGGGCGTGTGTATTTGTGTGTGTGTGTATGTGTCTGTGTGTGTAACTGGAGATTATCAATCAAATCCAATTAATCAACCAATCAACCAATACCTACTAGGTGGCTATTTCATGTCAGTGCTGCATCAAGCACCATAACTCAGACCAAACTGAGTCAGAGAAAGACTCAGTTTGGGGCCTGGGGTGTGATTCACCTCAAATTAATTCAAGGAAGCATTTCTGGCCCCTGTGTAGGGCCTTTCTAGGTGCTGTGGGGATAGGAAGGTGAAGCCCCCTCTCTCTGCCTTCACGGAGCTTGCAATCACGTAGAGGTTAGACCTAAAATCTGGTCTTTGGGAATCCTGCATAAGGCCTGCTCTTCATTCACTCGCTAAGGTTTTGGGTGGGTTATCTGTCATTTCATCTTCTCATCTGGGAAACAGGAAAAATCCTATTTCATCTCACTTCCGTGGTTCTAATCCACTATTCATCAAGACTCATCCATCCCGGGGGGTTTGGGCTCATTTTGTTCTATTCCCACACTTCCTGTCCCTGGCCCTGAGGCTACCGCTCAGTGTTGGATGCCCACCCAGTGTCTGGCAACCAGCAGTGCTTGCCATACATATTTGTGCAGAGAGTAAATAAATACAAGAAAAGACAGGAAATCTTCTTCTCAAGCAAAATCTCCTTTTTACCCAAATATATCTGATTGAGGTGTCACAGCATAAACATTCCAGAAAAATTAAGAAGCAGAGAAACTAAAAATAGCTATAGCTCACAAGGCACTTGTTCTATGTTGAATTGTGTGGTCCACGGGTTTGGGATGCATTAACTCACTTACCCCAATAGTCCGCGGGGGGAAGAGCTGAATTATCATTACCATCATTATTACCAAGTTACAGGTGAGGGCGCAGAGGGACTGAGAGGTCAAGGGACTTGCCCAAAGTGACCCAGCTGGAAAGTGGTCTCTACAGCAACCTCCTTGCAGAAGGACCTAACCCGAATTAAGTGCCTGCCATGATCTGGGTCTTATGCTAGTCATTCATAAAGGTTTCTACTGTAATCCTTTCAACAACTCTGACAATTACCCTTATCTGCACCTGACAGATAAGGAAAATGAGCCTCCCATGAGGTCCTTTTCTGAGGCCACCCAGGAGATATGGGCCAGATGGGATGTGAACCCAGGTCAATCTCACCCTTGTTTGGCTCTTTCCACTGGAATATACTGATGGTGAAGGAGAGAGTTTCTTCAGTCTGTAAGAAAAGTCCCTTTGCAGAAAAACTAACATGGAAATCTTCTCTTTCATTCTATTGAAGATAAATCTTCCTGAGCAAGAACAGGGAAGTATACAAACTGTTGTTGAATGCTTCTGGATACGGTGGTAAAAAATACAATCCACAGATCACCCCCAAATCTAATTTTAGGTTTCAGCCCCAATTCCTCCAAACTTCCAATCAGACTTTATTTTTTTTAACAAGAGCAAAATAAATAAATTTGTACATCCTTTCCTTGCTATGTTCACCCTCAGTGTAGTAGCACTGACAGAACTATAAAACTCTCAAATTCGAGAAGCGGCCCTTGGATGATGAGGAGCTGGCTGTGTCAATACTTCCTTTTCCTCATAACTGCTAAGAGCATATTTCTCCGACTCTTATATTATGGCAACTGACAGAAGGGAGCCATTTACCACAGTCGATGTCTTGATGATTTAGGAGGTACGCTTTCTCTGAGCCGAAGTTCTGATCTGAGTGGCCGCACAGGCGCAGATGGTGGGACGTGGCTGCATCTGCAAGGAACTTATTTCTGAGCCTCCGGGGCCATCCTTGTGGCCTGATGGAAAGTTCAAAAGAGGCACAGAAGGCTCGCAGAGCAACGTCTGACCCAGCTTCATCTCCTGGCAGAGCTGACAGCAGATGTCATGAGCACAGAGCCAAGCTGGGGGCCAGAGGCCCTGCCTTCTGTGTCACGGAGTCTGCAGGGCTCTTTCGGGAGACAGAGAGCCAGCCTTGAGCAGCCACTCCCCGGAACCAGATGTCAAACAGTGGCACAGAGGCACTGGGAGGTCAGCACAGGATTTAGAGCACAAACTCATGTCACGTACCAGGTGCGACATGGGGACAGACACACGAGGAAGGAAGCTGTCAGCACCTTTGACAGCTGATTCCATAGTTTCTGAGCAAAGACTGGGCCCATCCCTTGAGCCACAAAGTATAGAGGGGGAGGAAGACACGGGTCCCCCTGCAAAGCAGGTTTTGCTCCCGGGAAGGGCGAATACTCTGTGTTCTCGTCAGCTCTCCATCCTCACAGTTCTCCAGCACTGTGGATGTGGGAGGGAGGATTCTTTAAAAGAATAGCCTCCTCCTCATCATCTTCTGTTAGAAAGAGGAAGGTCCTGGCCCCCATCCATTGTTCAGTAACCCAAAGAATAAAGAACGCGGTTTCTCTCCAGAAATCTGCACACCCAGGGGCACTGGTCCACCAAGCACGTCACCTTCAGTCTGGCAAATTCGCCAAGGTTTTGGAGAATTGTGCAAGGGACCGCAAAGACTTGAAAACCAAGTGGCTGATTTTTATGCAACTTGGAGTTTGGATGTTACTTGAGACGTTTAGATTCTTGAACCCATAGATGACACTTGTATCATTTATTAAATATGAGATTTTAAATGGTAAATGTTATAATGCCAATAATATGATTTAAAAAAAAAATATTTCTGGTTTGGGTCAGTAGCATGGATGTTAGGGGAAAAGTTCTAAATCATTAACAAAAGTAAATGCCAGGATAACAATATTGGGGGTGGAAGTCTATGTTCTTGTGCCAAACATTTTTTGTTCCTTTTGATGGTGTGTCTTATCTGGGTTGTATCAACAACAACAAAATATAAACATTTTTTAACCAATTGGAGGCAGGTGAATCATTTGCCTTCTGGTGAGGTTCTTAATTGCACTTGAAACAAATGCAGAGGGTGAAATGGAAGTGTAATGTAATGATAAAAAAGACAAACCAAAGGGATTTGGAAATAATATTCTCACCAACTTAAAATATTTTAAAAATTGTAGAATGGCACCCACACTAATGGCCCACATTCTAATTTCACTTGTGATGTGAGTCTTGGAACCAAATGTTCTCTGGGACATTGTTTGCACAAGCCTACCCACATCACTTTTCATCTCATAGTAATTCTTGAAAAAAATAAATTCTCAGGCAATATTCAAAGCCCTCCTGAGAATTTGATATGGGGACCAAACCATGATGAACCCCTTAAATCAGCTGGGAGAGTCTCTCTCCTGCTCTCCTTCTGTGTTGTTTCGCCAACCTGTTGAATTCACCTGGTTTGGGGTCCACTCCCTGCCATTTTCTTGATCCCTTTTAGCTGTGGTGTAGCCCTGGGAAAGTCCACTTCTCACTCTGATCTTTTTAGAGACCAGTTTTCACTTTGAGAACCAGCCAAACTTCCTCGTATTGTGTTATCAATCTTATACCGTTGGCAAGAATTCTGCTGCAATTCTAAAATGTCGCAGCATCCAATTTTAAGAACTTTCAGACGACAAATGAGCTTCCAGGCTGAGGAGGCCCAGAGCACAGTCCATCCAGAGCCTTGCAAAGTGATAAGCGTTCTCTGAGCCATCACAACTCCATCTCTCCCCAACGCTGCCTGCAGATGCCGAAGAACTTCTTAATCAAGGAGAAATAATTTTCTCTCCTAATTGTACCCAGCACAATTCCTGTGTAGGAGGAGGTTGGCAACGACTCTTGCCACCCCCCCACCTAATAGAGGGAGGCTTTGAATTGAAATAACTTAATTGGAGCTATTGACAAAGGGAGCAGTCATTAAAAGGCGATGTGGCTTGTTTGTGATGCCATCAGCCCCCAGGCAAAGCAAGAAAGGGCTTAGTCTCCTGGCACAGCTATGCCAGAAGGAAAATCTATTCAAGTGGAGAGGGCACACGCATTCCTCAAGTGCATTTCAAGGCACAGTCCCTGGGGGCTGTCGGTGGCCATCGGTGGCAGTAGAGAGACCCATCCACCTGGAGGTGCTGAAAAGGACGTATGCAAGATAGGCCATAGGTCCAACCTTCTGATTGTCCCTTAGGCTTGGACGAAGCCATCCTTTTAGAGGTGTAGAGAGTAGGGCTGGGGTGGGGGGAGCTCTAACTGAGTAACATGTTGGGCATAGCAGTTGTGCTCCCAGATCCACTCACCAAAAGCCTATAACACACTAGCCTCCTGTATGCACCTACTGTACCTTACACATCCCTTCACTGCTGTGCGAATCACAGTGTCAATTACAAAACTTCATGCTGCTGGAGAACAAGGACATCTTGCTAGTCTGTATTTTCAGGGCTTAGTATGTTTTGGTTGATCAACAAAAGATTATTCAACTGAACCCAACCTACTCAACACACACACCATTACTTCTATAAGAAAACTTTTTCCAAACTCCGTACAACTGATTTACAAATAAACTTAGCTCCCTCAAATATTTCTGGTGAGTAGGTACAGGAAAAAAAGAATAAAAAGAGAGAGAGCAACAAATTTTGGAATGCAAGCAACTGTTGATTGGGAACTACCCATACTAGGTACAAGTAAGATCAATTGAGAAATACCTGTCCTTAGCAAATGATTTCTTTTCTTTTCTTTTTTTATTTTTTTTTAATTTTTTTGTGAGGAAGATCAGCGCTGAGCTAACATCCATGCTAATCCTCCTCTTTTTTTTTGCTGAGGAAGACCGGCTCTGAGCTAACATCTTTGCCAATCCTCTTTTTTTTTTTCCCCCCAAAGCCCCAGTAGATAGTTGTATGTCATAGTTGCACATCCTTCTAGTTGCTGTATGTGGGACACGGCCTCAGCATGGCCGGACAAGCGGTGCGTCGGTGCGCACCCGGGATCTGAACCCGGGCCGCCAGTAGCGGAGCGCGTGCACTTAACCGCTAAGCCACGGGGCCGGCCCAGCAAATGATTTCTGACATGAATTTTGGGGGTAAAAGAGGCAGAATTATCCCTAATTCTCTGCATATGGCTGTTTTTCATGCTGCTCTCCTTTTAAAAGCTTTTCTCAAAGGGATTTCAGAAATACTAGTTTTAGGGCTAAAGGAGAGAAAAGATCCTCTGTTAAATGATCTTTCAGAACTCCTTTCCTGGTCAGATCTTGGGGGTTACTAATTCAGTTTTCTTGGCTATTCCTGATAGAAACAGTATCCCATTGGCTTGTTCAGTTTATACCAGTAAATAGAAGTTAATCTCCATGTAAACCATGCAGCCTCAGCAGAGCATCCCACGAGCTGCTGGAGACATCCATGGACAGATGTGGGCCTCCTTCTGAGTCCCAGGCTTAACTCATGTTCCTTAGTGAAACGTAGGTCCAAAATTTAAAATAATTGAATTTACTGCTGTGAGACTCACTACCAACCCACTGTGGAAAATTCCACTTGGTGGGAAACATCTTCCATAAACCAAGCTGTTTTATATTGATTTAGAGCAAGGATCTTGGTCAAGGGAAGAACTCCAGAGATTTCAAAAAGAAAAAAAAACTTCAGAAACCTTTCATCTTGTTTTTAAAACAATTAAATTGCCCATTTTCCTTACTGAAAGAGAGACAAGAAAAAGGCTTAACCCAGTGTAACTGGAAATGAGAAGAGCGTCTGCCTTGTTGGGATAATGGATGGGGATGGGGGTGGGGGCCACGGCAATCAATCTTCAGGCTCCTATAAAGTAGGAAAAGAATTTTCCTTTTTCCTGTGCTCTCAGGGGTGTGCTGAAGCAGTTTCTGCTGAGAAGAGACTGAGAAGATCTCACCCTGTTACCAAGTTCACGTTCAAGGCGATTTGTTCTCCTCTATGGATGTTTGAGTGCCACTGCTCTCAGTACTTCAAGGATAACCCCTTCCAGTGCATGAACGACAGGGACACAATCAGGACGGGCCAGCCTGGGGTGGGAGGAGCATCCCTTGATGCCAGAAAATGAAAGTTAATGGTCCAGAACAACGGGACCTAGGTGGTGTTTCTCCTTTTATTCAATCATTAAATGGGTTGGGTCCCCTTTCAGGAACTGGCTTTATGGGGTGAGGAAGGCAGACCTGGTCTCTGCCCCCATGGCATGCCTGTTACTCTGGGCATTGAGTGGAGACCCAAGCCACAGCAGTAATGCCAGCCTCAGCTGCCTTCCTAAGGACAACGATCAGGCCAAGACAGACAAGATTGTGGCAAGATGGGAGAGGTGTTATTGATTTTCAAGTTTAACTTAGTCTAAATAAAACTCTGGAAATACTGAATTTACTCCAAATAAAACTCTGAAAATATCCAGGGAAAGAATATATTACCTCCAATAGTCAAATGATGGAGAAGGTGCAAACAGAAAGAAAGGGAAAGATATGGAGGGGGAAGAAATCGCTGTGGCTAGTGGTATAAGAATATGCCTTCACGTTGTATTCTAAGGATCAAGTAATGGGTATAAAGCTGAACGAGGGGGAAAGGTATGAAGGATCATTTCATAATTAAATGAGAGGTAGTGAAATGATGGCCTGGATTTAGGTTGTTTTCACTTAAAACAACTTTACTTGTCTGGATTTAAGAAGTTTTAAATAGTCAGGCACATTGACTTTTTAGTGCAAGAAACCTAGGATCCACCACTTACTGTATGTGTGGACATGGGCAAGTCATTTACTCTTTCCAAGCCTCCATTTTGTTCATCTGTAAAATGGGAACATTAACAGAGCCCAACTTTTAGGATTGTTGTGAGGCTTAAAGGAAATAATAAGCACATAAAAAGTTATGGATATAACTAGTAGTAGTTATCATATAAGGATGAAGAGTTGGGAGAACCATTGGAGGAAAAACAGAATGTAGGTTTTATTATTTTCCAGGATTAAGGCTGGACGGATCCTTGATATCATTTGGTACTTCCCCTTGATTTTAGCTTAACATAATGGAGATGATTTATAAATGAAGATTTCCATCCTTTTTGTGTGTGTGTGAGGAAGATTAGCCCTGACTAACATCTGTGACCACGTTCCTCTACTTTACATGTGGGACTCCTGCCACAGCACGGCTTGGTAAGCTGTGCGTAGGTCCACGCCCGGGATCCCAACCTGCGAACCCTGGGCCACCGCAACGGAGCGTGCGAACTTAACCACTAGACCACCAGGCAGGCCCCTCCATCCTTTTGATTAAAAGCTTCAGAAGTCAGGACTGAGCTGGGCCCACATGCGATGGAAGGGCAGGTTACGAGAACTTGAATCTTAGAGTTGGACGGAGCCTTACGAACCCCCTGTACAAACCTCCCATCCACTTGGTTCCTTTGTTCATTGAATTATTGATCCTTTTGCTCATTGAATTATTGATCCTTTTGCTCCCTTAATCACTAACACATTTACATCGTCCCCACAGGGTCCAGGCACCCATATAGACACTGCAACCCAGGAACGGCCTGTCCATCATTGCTGTCAGACAGCGCTACAGAAACGAGGATAATTTGTCATATTATGAGAGATTCTATGAGGAACGCTGGTGTGTGTGGCATCTTCATAGCTCTGCATTTATTGAGAGAAGAGAGATGTACTTCTTTCACATTGTCTCTCCCTGGCCCTCTGCCTTCCCCCATCCCCACTCTCCAGGCCTGGCGTCATCAAGATTACCCTCTCCGTCACCTTGAGCTCTCTCCCATCCTTTAAGTAGCTACAAGGGTGCAATGCCCAGCTCGAACCAATCCTTGCTTTCATTGGCCCCAGTTATAATTCTTTTTTCAAGAGGAGTTAGAAAAAAATTGTTCCAGAAGACTGCTTATAAAAATAGGTATATCCTAACTTTTTCCCCAATTCTTTGTGTAAAACTCAAGCTCCTGCCATCTCCCCTACCTGCTGAGATACAGCTGACCAGACACTAAGATTAGCAGCAGCTCTCCCTGTCTTTGAACCAGCTTCTGTTTTTGAAAACGCGTTTGAAACATCCAACCTGCCACATCTCCTATGATGTCAGCAAGGAGAGGCTGGCAGACAGGCGACTTTCCGGCCTACGGCTCAGTCTAAGATTCATCTGTTCTCTTGCTAGCTGGCCTCACCTCCCTGAGGGGGCCAAGGAGAAAAGCATTTGGCTTGAACTTCCTGCATGTGACAGTGGGGAGGAAACAGCCCTAAGAGACAATAGTCAGTCATGGTCAAAGGTAGTGAAGATTTCTTGGAATATCATGGCTTTTCCCAAGTGGCTCATGAAAGGAGATCAGAGGGCCTGGGGATCAGAGGAACTGGATTCAAGTTCTACTCTGCTAGACAAGCTAGGCAATGTGACAGAGAAATTACAGGAAGGAGCCCAGCAGAGAAGTAGGGTGGTCTCATGGGAGAGTGAATTTCTATGAGAATGCTTTAAAAAGGATTAGATTGTACACGTAGAGGGCCACGATCATCTCTGTCACCTCAGATCCAGCATCGAATCAGAGGACAGAATCACAGGTGGGCTCTGTGCCAGCGTATCTCAGAAAATTCATTATCTTTCTATGCCTCAGTTTCCTGCCCAGCAGGGCACCTGCCACTTTGTCCTGGGGTTAGGCCTTTGAGGAAAAGAATTTGAGCTCAACTGAAGAGCTGCATGTGACCCACCATTTTAAGGAATATCATGAGGGATTCTGGTCCAGGGCTAGACACTTGGATTCTAGTCTTCCTATCCTTGAGGAATTTCCACAGGTGCTGAGGATGAACACAGTTCCCTTGCTGGTGGATGAGTAAGTGTCTTAAATCAACTGCAATATGGTTCCAAATAGTTAGTGACACTGTGTGTCAGAGAGGTGGCGGGAAGGATTTCTTTTAAACAGTGGGAGAGAGAGATGACATTTCTACCCAGCAGTGGGCTGTTCAGAGATGGTAAACAATATTCTAAAGATCAAGGCAAATAAAATGCAGGCATAAATTTCAGAGGCGAATTTGGCCTCAGTAAGAATCTCATTACAACAAGGAAGTGATATTGAATGTAGTTAGTCAGACCTGCTTCCTGTCAGTAGTAGAATTTTCAGCAGCAGGGGTATTAAAAAAGAAAAAACTTCACTGTGAGCCTCTTCAACAGGTGTTGCTTCACCTAAGTTTAGAGTATTGCCATCTGGATTGTTGGCAAATAAAAATACAGCTGAAATACAGGATCATTCCTTGCCTGTGGTTTGTCTTCAACCCAAAGTCTCAGAAGTTAAGAGGAGTAGAAGATTCTTGGGACAGCTCCACTCTCTTTCTGCTGGTATAGGTTCCTTTGCTCTTTCTTATCCTTCTCTCAGCATTGTAATTTACTAAAAATGCATCTTGAAAGAGCTGCTCACTCTCATTTTCCTAGTAGCCTCTTGAATTTTACCACAGGCATGAAAAGTCCCCATTAAAGCACCATCCTGGTTTATAATCACCATTCTAATCTGAGCTGGATTACTATTCAAATGCTACCAAAGCCAAAATGTGGCTGGTGGGTGGAGGACGAGGCTAAGGAATGGGAAGGGAGTGGAAAATGGGAGGGCAGCTGGGGTTTCAAAATGTGGGAGAGCCCTGGAATTCAGTGGGACGGAGGAAGGAAAATGTTCTGAAAGGCATTTCAGAGCAATGTGGCAACAAGTAATCTGGCGGTGTGTTCCTTGTAGGTTGTTCCGAGAGTCAGCCTCCACCCAAACCAGTTTGTGACCACAATGGGATAGGCACTTTGCACCGAAGCCCATCCTTTCTTCTGAAATCCAACAAGAAGCTACACTTCAAATTTAAGAAGACAGTTATAGTCATTCCAATGTTTTGGTTTTTAATCATTAAAAGACAGGAAAAAAGAGTAAGTTACAAAATATTGCAGAGGAGCCATTAAGAAATTCTAGAAGGATGAGAAGCACTTTACAGTGCTAAGAGTGATTTAGCGGGACTGGACATGTGGCCTGGGGGCTCCCCCAAGAGAGAGCTGGGTTTACTTTGCCCACATTCTGATAACAAGCTTTTGTCCCTGTCTGTGTCACAGGGTCAAGGCTAATAAAGGAGCAGGCCCTACAAGTCTCCCCACTTAGGGGGCCCTGTTCTAACAAATGGGGTCTGGTTACAGCACCTGGTGTGATGAAATGCTTGCTGCTGATTGTCACTGAGTAGCTGCTGAGAGAGAAGGAAAGAGAACATTCTCATCTGGATCCTCCGCCTACTCGTCTGAGCCCTGTATGATAGTTTATCAGTTATATAAAATCCTGTTTCAACACTAACTGTCTGAGAGGATGAGAGCAATGATGTAATGCTTATAGCCTTGTACTAAAATATGATATTTAAGTGAACAACAAATAAAAGTCAAGCTCTGTGGGGGAAAACGACCACAGGAAGAGTGAGGATTAAACGGTTGGGAAAAGATGACCTAAGAGGAAAGATGAGAGGCACCACATGACTTAGGTTGCTGAAGAGGGCAGAAATGGGTGATGTCAATTTAATCCAACTTTTTCTTATCTGTTCTGAGTGAAGACGGGAAAAATGACAGTCAATACCCTTGACATATGGATATTTATATGCTTCAAGGATACTAAGTCACATGTCTATAGAAATACATGTGGTAGAACCAGAAAATCATGGCGGTCAATTAGTCTGGCGAGCCTATTTTACATAAAAGAAACTAAGAACCCAAGAGTTTAAGTGAAGGACTCAGGCCTCCCTCATATTTAATCAATGGCAGAGATCTACAGGATACTTTCATCCAAGTCCCACTGCGAGACTGCCACCAACCACGGGTTGGGTGGCTTGGAGAACAGAGGTCCTCATCCCACCACGGCGCTGGCTGGAACCACTGGTTTCCAAGATCTCACCATAACCTCAAGTCCCACATTGAGCTCTAAAAATGCAATGATCCCATGAATTAAGAGCATTTCTCTAACTGCATGAAAAAAATATGCCGAGAATGTTGACCAACTGTTCTCCATCTCCATTTAGAAAAGAACACAAGGAAACTTGTTTCAACTATTTTAGGCAAATGAAGCCAGAGCTAGACCAAAGACTTCTGTAATGTCTGTGCAAGCAACACTACAACTAAATTATGGGAGGAAATGGGAATGACTCCTTCCCCACAGCTTCAGTAACATAACAATTAGCCACCATCTTAAGAACCATGATGTAGTTCTGCTTATAAACAAAATGATGGACCAGATGTAAATGCTCCTTCCTATTTTTGAGTAACATCCAATAATGAAAGAGTGTGGTTGCCAGTGTGCACTCCAAATGAAATATTGCAAAGTGACGGATCATCACTCATAAGGCTCAATAAAAAAAAAAATCTCATTTGCTCAAAAACATCACAAAGCAGTTCAAGTTTCCTCCACCCCAGCCTTCTGGCTTTTTCTAAAGTGAAGTTTAGGATTCCCGAACCACTTGCTAGTAAGAAGAGCACATGCTTGGCTTCCTCTGTGTACTTCATCTATAGACAAAGGTTTGAAGTTCTTATAAAATAGTTTCATTTTCTTTCTCTAACTAGGAGAACTAGACCCAGAGAATTGGAGAAGTCACACCAGTGTGCAAATAGCAATATCCAGAAATAAAACAACAGGCTTTCCTCTACCAAATAAGAGTAGATGCGTCATCTTGAGTTTCTTATTAATTACATGATTGAAATGGGTCCTTTCTGTGACTTACCGTTAATATTCAACGATTCAAGAGAGCCCCTTTGTATGTTTTAATTAATGCAGCAGAGCAGGTGACATAAGTAATTTTACTAAGTTTCTTATTGGCAACACCAAGAGGAATGTTATATCCGACTTAAATGGATTCCCAGTCCAGGTCAATACCATATTGATGGTCACCACATTACCTCGAGGAGCCAATTTCCACCAGATGGCCCCAGCATTTCTCCTAAATTACCTCCAAGTACTTATTTATGCAGGCCCTCTCTCCAAACCAAGTGAGTCTGCTCATTTCTCCCAGGTCCTATAAGTTCAGGACTCTGGGCCTTCCTTCTCTTGCTTGCCCACATCTGTAACTCTTCTCATCTTGGCCCAAGTTCTGCCTTCCTTCAAATCCCACCTCTTCCACGAGTTTTTCCCTGGTCCTTCCAGCCCCTGCTGATCCCTCTGTCACGTGTATTTGTGCTGTTGCTTCTGAAACATGTCAGTTACTTCCTATTGGAAACATGCTACCTTATATGGATCCAGCCCTCTGAGGTGACTGCAGTGAGAAATCAACACACGTGGACGGAGAGATGCCCGCAATCTCCTGCCATCAGTGACGTGACTCTGCAAGGGCCACGGTTCCTTACAAAAGTGTGTAAGACTCGGGCAGCTGCTAAGGGTAAAGGGTGAAGTTCAAAGTGCTCAGATCCTTTGCCTTCTCTTAAAGCACCGTGTGCTTGGGGAGACTTGGGATAAGTGGCACTTTTTTCATTATTTCTTCATTATCAGAGAGCTCATTTAAATGGAAGTAATAATCTTGATGTTGGCAAGTTAACTATTCAACTGAATAGTCATTTAGACAATAATAAACAACAATAACAACAACACAACAGCGGCTCACAAATTGAAACCAACACTTCTACCTATAAAGAGTCTGAACTAAAGTTGCATGTTGCCCTGGGGGAGGAAGGAAGCTTTACCTCATCCTGCACTCAGACGTTTTTTTCCTAAATCCAAAGACCACACCTGTACCAGGCTGAAAGCACACAGCAACGTCTGCTCCTGGCTTGGGCTCATGGGACAGTGTGGCCCCAGAATCGGAGAGAGAAACAGCCTTCTCTCTCTTCTCTCTTACAGATGCCAAATGGGGTGGGCTCTGTCCTGTTCAAATCAAAAACTGCCCAGCAGGAATGAGGCTGTGGCTTCTTTGTCCAAGACCCCAAATAGTGTCCCAATGTTGCAGAGATAAGGCACTGCTGGGGGGCAGGTGGAGGTGGCTGTGTCCAGTCCCACGGTTGACAGCACACTAGGGTCCTCTTATAAAGACTTCTTGGGCCGGCCCCGTGGCTTAGCGGTTAAGTGCACGCGCTCCGCTGCTGGTGGCCCGGGTTTGGATCCCGGGCGCGCACCGACACACCGCTTCTCCGGCCATGCTGAGGCCGCGTCCCACATACAGCAACTAGAAGGATGTGCAACTATGACATACAACTATCTACTGGGGCTTTGGGGGAAAAAATAAATAAATAAAAATTATTAAAAAATTATTAAAGACTTCTTTCCCCTTCTTCCCAGCATTACTCTGACTGCCAGGCTCCCACAGACTTAGTTAACTAATTATTCAATTAATTCATAATTTAAGGTCCCCCAAACCAGTAATCAACATTCACTTAGTCTTCATCTCACTTGACTTTGCAGCAACAACTGACACATGATACTCTCTCCTCCTTGAAGGACTTCCAGACCCCACATTCCCCTGGTTCTCCTCCCATTTCACCCGCTGCCCCTTCTCAGTCTCCTCTGTGGCTGCCTCCTCATCCTCCCGAGTCCCCAGGAACCAGCCCTGGGACTTTTCCTCTCCCACATCTACACCCACCCCCTGGCAATCTCATCCAGGTTCATGGCTTTAAAATGCATCCGGAGGCTAACAGCTCCCTAATACAGTCCATCCTCATCACTCGCGGATTCCGCATTTGCGAATCTGTCTACTCACTACGATGTATTTGTAACCCCCAAATCAATACTTGCGATGCTTTTGTGGTCATTTGTGGACGTGTGCAGAGAGGCCAAAACTTCGAGTCGCCTGAAGCACACGTTCTCAGCTGAGGTCAAACAAAGTGATGATGCTCTGCTCACTTGTTTCAGCTCTCACACTGTCAACAAGTATTGTCTTCATGGTCTAGTTAGTGCCAGGTGGTCTAGTTAGTGCCGGGTTTTTCATATTTTTGTGCATTTGTTGATTTCACAGTTTAAAAGGGCCTCCAAGGGTCACTGCTGAAGTGCTGTCTAGTGTTCCTAAGCACAAGAAGGCTGGGATGTGCCTTACGGAGAAAACGTGTGCCTTGGATAAATATCATTTAGGCATGAGCTATAGTGCTGTTGGCTGTGAGTTCAGTGTTAATGAAGCAACAATATTAAATAAGGTGTCTTTGAACAGAAATACACATAAAATAAAGGTATGTGTCAATCAGTTGATGAAAATGCTGTGAGCAGAGGTTTGCAGGAACCCAACACTATATTTCTCCTGGGAGCAGTGGTTCAGCATTCACTAATTCAGGGTTGCCAGAAACATTCTATAACATGACTACCGTGGATTAACGAGAATCAACTGTCTATATTTCCAGACTGGATCTCCCTCCAGAGCTCCAGACTCGTATTTCAACTGCCTCCTTGACCTTGCAAACTTTGATAAATCAAAACCCGAACTCCTGGTAATATTTCTGCAACATGCTCCTCCCACAAGCTTTTACATCCCCCTTAAAGGCACTAGCACCCTTCCAGGTGCTCAGGTCAAAAAACCTTGGAATTATCCTCAATTTCTCTCTCAATTTTTCAGAAAATCTTGATGATACTACCTTCAAATTACATCTGGAATCTGACAGCTTCTTACCACTTCCAGTCTGCCAACCTGGCCCAGCCTCCGTCATTTCTCACTTGGATAATGCCAACTGGTCTCCTTGCTTCCACCCTGGCCCTCCCCCTGCCATCTACCCCTATCCTAGCCTGTCTCCTAGAGGAATCCTGGTAAAAGTCAGATCATGCCATGCCTCACCTCAGAACCCTCCAATGGCTTCCCGCCACCCTGAGTAGAAACCAGAGTCTTGACAATGACTTATAAGTCCTGGTCTGCACAGGCCCCACCTGTTACTTCTCTGACGTTATCTTCCATTGTTCTCCTCGCTCCTGCTGCTCCCTCCTCCACCCCCATACTCCTGCCTCAGGGTCTTTGCACCTCCTTGTAATGCTTCTCCTTCAAATAACAGCATGGCCAGCTCCTTCACTCTGTCAAACCTTTACCCCATGGTCACCTTCTTAGTGAGGACTGCCCTCATCACTATATTTAAAATTGCAATCCCCTCCATACACACACCCTTCCTTTCTCTTTCCCACTTGATTTTTCTGCATAGTATTTATCGCCATCTAAGATACTAATTAATATGCTTAGCTGTTTGCTTATAGTCTGTCTCTTTCCCACTCAAATGTAAGTACCAAAGAGTGGGGGATTTTATCTGTTTCTCTTTTCTTTCTACTGACGCATCCCCGGTGCCTAGAACAGATGGTAGGCACTAAATAAATAATTCTTGAATGGATGAATAATGTAACACTTACCATACATTATTCAATGCACCTGTTTGCCCTCTGTCTCTCTCAATACCGTGAACATTTTGAGGTCAGAGACTCTGTCTTATTCATATTTGTATCGCTAACACCAAACCACTGTGCACAGCACATAATAGGAATTCAATAAATGCACGCTGAATGAATGGAAGGGGAGGAGAGCAAGAAAAAATTGCTAATTTTCATGAACCTTGGGTTTTTATCCAATTCAGTAAGCATCTGTGCAAAGATGAATAAGATAGTCCCTGCTCTAGAAAAATCCACAGTGCAATGGGGGAGAGACACAGATAAATATGGACTCTGATACAATGTGATCAGAGCCATGGTGAGAAAACGGTTAGAAAGAGAACTAGGATGACAAAGGAGATGATGGGTGTTGGGAACGCAGTCAAATGGGGTAAGGTAAGCTGGGCTTTGATGGCTGAATAGGAGCTTGCCATGCAGACTGTAGGGGAGGAAACAGCCCAAGCTCAGCTGCTCACTGTCTGAGGTATGTCTAAGTGGACACGAGCTCCCCAGTGTGGCCCCTTCCTTGCTCTAAAAGGTCTCCCAGGAGTCTCAGAGCTCCATAAATATGAACAAACAGAATTGCTATATTCCCACAGTCCTCCCCTTCCCTCTCCCCACTCAAACGCGGTATCTGACAAGAGAACTACCCAATGGCTCCACTTCCCGCCATTCAGTGTAGCGAGAGCAAGGGCCCCATCTACACATCCCTCCCAGCTCCCAGACTCATCCATGTCTCACAGCTAAACAGAACCAGACCACTCTGACCGCAGCCACTTAGAAACCCAGAGAAACTGCCATTCCGCGGGCTCTGCCAAGACGCAAAGAGGCAAAAATCAATTTATAGGGTGCTAGAACTTTCCAACATCAGAGCCAAATATGAGAACAGTGTGATGCATATGTAAATATGGACATTTTTTTGTCAGAACATTAAACTGTAGCCCGAGAGCCGACTTCCTGAAGGGGGACGCCGGGCAGGCCACAGCACCCTGGGCAGCTTCTCAGCCCGGGGTGGCCCGGGCACCAGACTGCTGAAGAGAGCAAGGCCATGCTGGCAAGGAGACTGGACACCATGACCTCACAGGCCTTTTCGTTTTCTAAGGTCTATGATTCACCATGGCTGGAACGGGCTTCTTTCCTCCCCATCTTTTCAGAGAAATGAGAACGAGCTTGTCTCATTCATTTTTATTTGCCGCATGCCTGATGGCTTGGACTGAGCTGGAGAAATCCTGCATACACACCGCATACACTCACATTTCCACCCACCACCCCCACCTCCCGGGCATACACATGCGTTTACACGTGGATCTCACACCACAGCCATGACTCCAAGTGCCCCGACGGGGTCCAGGCTCTTTTTGCAAGCACACTTTACTCTCCTAGAACAGAGATTGCTTCCTGTGCCATGAATCTCCATCAGGGCCTGCGCTGGCCTCTTCAACATGAGCAGAACCATCTCTCCTTTTCCATCTAGTGCATACACATAATCCAGGGACACAATCCCTGCTGTGACCGTCAGGAGCTAAGCAGCACTGACCACTCCTTCTCCTCCCCTGCCACATTTACAACATCATCTCCTTCTAAATCTCTGTTGCTTCCTTCCCTTTTCCTCATGTTATTCTCCATTCCCCTCAGCCCGCTCTTTTCTCCTCTGAGTTCTTTTAAAAAGGAAACAGCTGTGACATAACACCCACTATTATGTAAGAATTTGAAGGGCTGTGAAGAGCCTCAAAGGTCATTTGGAGTTTCCCACAATGCTCTGGGACCCCTGCCCATTTAGTTTGAGGCCTGCTTTCCTCAGCCTGCCTGGGAAGGTCACGTGATTGTACCTAAAACCAAACAGGAATGACACTGCTCCTATAACATCACCTCCTTTCTTTCAGGGCAGTCTTACTGTTATTAAGAAAGGCCATCCGGGGCCGGCCCCATGGCATAGTGGTTAAGTTTGGCGTGCTCTGCTTCAGCGGCCCAGGTTCGTGGGTTTTGATCCCGGGCACGGACCTGCACTACTCGTCAGCCATGCTGTGGCAGTGACCCACATACAAAATAGAGGAAGACTGGCACTGATGTTAGCTCAGGACTAATCTTCCTCAAGAGAAAAACGAGGAAGATTGGCAACAGATGTCAGCTCAGGGCTAATCTTCCTCAGCAAAAAGAAAAAAACAGAAAGGCCATCATGGTTTGCATGATAATTCAGCCTCCATCTTCCAAAAGCCTTTTCCATTCTCATTTTTACCCCTGCTCTCAGAATTCCTAGCCTGTACCCTCTCCCCAGACCTCTTCCCACTTAGGGCTTCTGCACAAGCTGATGTCTCTACCTGGAACATTCTGTCCCCTAACTTTCCCATGCTGGCTGCTTCTCATCATTAAGGCAAATGCCCTTCTCCTCCTTGTCCCCTTAACCGTCCTAATCCTTCCTCGCACCTTGTCACTCTATCGCTTGCCCCCATTCTATTTTCTTCGTAGCACTTATTATGATCTGAATAATCCTGTTCATTTATTTATTTCTTCGTTTGCTGTCACTCTCAACTAAAATGTAAGCTCCGTGAAGATAGGCACCCACTCTGTCTCATTCACGCCCTCACCCCAGTGCCTGGAACAGCACCTGGTACACAGTAGGGACTTTAGTATACATTTGCTGAATAAATATGTTCATGTAAATGGAAGTCTCAAAAACTTCACAAACAGTTCCAATGGCCTTTCTCCAGGTCCCCAGAAGACAGAAGATGAATCTCAGTGTGCAAGTGTTCAGATCTGCTGTAGCCTTTTCTGCATTCCATATGTTTGGTACAAAGGATCTGGGGTTCTGATTTTAGGAAAAACCTTAATTCTTGGCTTCTCCAGTACAAATCAGGATTAGTCAATTCAAGAGAGTGACTTCGTCAAGGTTTGAACCAGATTCCTCCTACCAATGTTTTCTTTCTGGCTGCTTCTATTTCAACATTTTAAGTGTTTTATTGTGTCTGCACCTGATTGTTATCTCAGTGTCTCACTGTAAATCCTTTGAAAACATAAATATACATCTAATATTTCTGGTATTAGAACGTGGGAATTCATCTAAATCAACTCCCAGCCTCCAGTCAGGCCCACACCCAAATCAAACAGGATTTCGACCCAACTATTAAAAGGTTTCAGGGGAAATCACTTCCCTTGTAACTCGTTCCAGTGTCTCTCAATCTTTTTATTCTTCCCTCAAGGGAAATGAAGGCAGCTGTGATCATGCACCAGGCTCAAATGCTTAAGAAGACAGATGAAGTTGCCATGTGGGGACGCGCGCGCGCACACACACACACACACACACACACACACTTTCACACATCCTTACCAACATAGCCTGGGGTTCCACAGGCTGTGGACATCACATCTCCCTTGCCCTCCATTTTTGACAATCCAAAGTCACTGATCATTATTTTGGACTCCTCATCTTGACTGTAGTACAACAGATTTTCAGGCTAGAAAGAAGATAAGGAAAAAAAATTTACAAACTGTGTTTAAAGTTGGGTTCATTGCGGGCGACTCACCAAATCACAAAACCCACTACAATTAAAGACTATACCTGACCTTTAACCATAGTCAACGCATGAGAAAAAGCCGTGTTGAAGAACAGCAACGTAGACAGTCCTGCACAGTATCAGGCACTTATAGGTTTTCAATAAATGTTAGTCCCTTTCCCTTATCAGTATTTTCTGTAATTAAAAAAATTAACCAGGGGCCAGCCTGGTGGCACAGTGGTTAAGTTTGTGCACTCTTATTCAGTGGCCCGTGGATCACGGGTTTGGATCCTGGGCCCAGACCTCCACACCGCTCATCAAGCCATGCTGTGGCGGTGTCCCACATACAAAACAGAGGAAGACTGGTACAGATGTTAGCTCAGGGCCAATCTTGCTCACCAAAAAATAAAAAACAAAAAACATAACCATATATTGAGGCAACCTAGAAAGCTGATGCCTCTCAGGCTTGTTGGCACATTTCTTGGGTTAGGGGAAAGGGGATTCCCAGAAATAAAATTACTTTTGCAGGTGCTACTCTGTTCTGTTTTTTTGACCCTTGTTATAAACTTTCCCTAACCCAGCGTCTCTCTCTGCCCTCGTAAAATCCCGGGTCCTATAGTTCTGGCAGGTGTGTGGCCTTTTCCCCTGTACTGAGCCAGCTGACACCTGCTCACTCCGCTCCCTGGGAAGTAGAGGGAGGTCACGACAGCACAAATTGGAGTTGGACGATCCTGCACTTTCCAGCCACGTGTCCTTAAGTACTCTGAGGTTCTGTCTGCCTTTCTGTACAATGATGGTTTCTCGCTTGCCTCCCTGAACGGTACACGACAGAGCTCAGGCAGCAGTAACGCACGACACACAGCAATAGTTCTGCACATCAGTGGCCCCTCCATGGTGTCTACACAGTGGGGGCTGAGGGGCGGCGCTCCTGGGATGGAGCAGGGAGACAAAAGAGCTTCATCTGCATAGCGTTTCACGGAAAATTGGACAGTCTTGTTGTTCTCAGCAAAAAATGGGGGCAGGGCTTATGGAGACTGAGGGAGATGTTACGGCCTCAGAGTTTGTACCTGCCACTGGGGGACAACACCTCTGCTGTTGTCCAGTAACGTGCCCCCACCAGGAAAATTCTGAAGATTCACCCAGTGAGTAAGTAATTGTGTCTCTCATTTACACTTAACCTTAAAGGAAACGCACAGGGAAGAATCCGAACTGGGAAACTCACCACTTCCTGTCTGGCTCTCATCCCGACCCCAAGAGTGAAGCAATAGTCTCTCTTGTCAGTGGTTTGTGGTGAATCTTTGGTTCCTAAGTATTGAATTATAGGAACTGTTCTTACGTAGGGTGACTAGACTTGTTTAGAAAAGTGGCTCTCAGCGTAGTTGTGTGACAGAATCACCTGTGAGAGTACTAAATGTCTGGGGAAATTGTTCTGCAGTAGATTTGAGATTGGGCCCAGGCCTCTGGAGTTTAGGACTCCATGGGGAGATTCTGATGTGCAACCACTGCTGTGAAGAAATTCTGAGGTCTGACCAAGACTCCCTGCTTGACCAAACTTTAGTCAGGCTCCTCTGAGCCCTCTTCTTGACTAGGCCTCAACCTCGCCCTCCTGTCCTTGCCAGGCCTGCACAGCCCAGTCTTGGCAAGACTCCTGCTAAATCGGTTTAGAAAGAATCCCTCACCCTTCATATCTGTTCGAGTTCTTCACCCCTCCACCTTTGATGCTGTTAAAAAATATTATTGAGACACTTGTTGAAGACGGTAAGGAAGACTTTATTCAGGGGGACTACTGCAGTGGGGTTTTGCAGTAGGGAAGAAAGATTGGACTCGACTCCTAATACAACGAGGACAAGTGGAGATTTATAGCCCAGGAGCAGGATGGGGGGGTCAGTGGACGGAAATTACTAAGAGAGGACATCAAGGGTAAGGGGGATTCTGGCTACATCAACTTGAGAGCAGTCTTGCTAAAGGCAGGCAGCGTGGTTGGATATGGAGGGTGGGGGATAAGGAACCGATCAGATATCAAGGGTGGGGGGTTTTCGCTAAAGTGACTCAGTGGGATTCTTGCTAAGACTGGACTATGTGGGCAGTGCCAATGGACTAAGGATGGAGAGCCAGTGGACTTGGTCAAAGGAGAGAGTCTGCCAACGTCTAAGTCTCTAGCCAGCTTTTAGCAAGAATCCCCCTGCCCTTGAGTCTCCTCTTAGTAACTTTCCATCCATGACCCCTCACTCTGCTCAATGGCCACATCCCGACGTGTTCTTGATGAACTTGGAGTTGAGTCCAAATCTCTCCCTTACTGCAACACCCCTCTTGCAGTAGTCTTGAATAGTCTTCCTTACCATTTTAACAAGTGTCAGAATAAATTTTTTCTTTACGAGAAGCCAAAGGAAAAAAATACTATCTTTCATCCCAAGTAAAAACACAAAAAGAAACGGCATTTAACATTCACTGTGACATTAATTCTGCGGACAAAGCATGAGATTAGAAGAAAATCAACTGTATGCTTGAGGATGCTTTCAATGAGATTTAAAAGAGAACAAAATCGGCCAATCAATAGTTGAAATAAGAATAAAACTCAGAAAGTGGGGGAAATAACCTAATCAGAATGTGCATGTGGTTCATGATTTCTCTGAATATTTACTGATTATCCTTTGATGAACAGTAAGGATTGTTCATGGGTACAGAGAAAACTTTTTTTTAAGTTTCTGATTTTCAGTCTTCCTGTCCCAGTACTTCTGCAGCTGTAAATCTAAGCAAGGAGTGGAAAGTCAGTGATCTCAAGCTCTTAAACAAGCCTGCATCCAGGCAAGAGACTGCCAAAGAGCCAACATCCCTCCTGACACATTCCTCCTACAGGAGATGGATCTGGGTCAACAAAGTGCTCTTTTGAGGACAATTACCAAGGAGGGTTAAACCGACTGGACATTCACAGCTTAGATCAACACTCTTAATTGTCTCAAGATTAGTAAAGCAGCAAGGCTTTTCATGGGGGGAAAAGGGGAACAGAGGAAAGTGGGAGAGAACACAGGCTCAGGGATAGTCTGGATGGGGGCCCCCAGTTGCAGTGGGAGGGCTGTGGGAGTCCAGGAGGGGGGTGGAGGGGATCTTGCAATTCTGCCTGGGGTCTTATGTGGCCTAGGACCACCTGAAAAATTGTTTTTCTGGCATCTTTGCGAGACAACTGGTGGCCAATAACTGAGTTGGAATAACAATCCCAACCCTTTAATAGTTCACATAATAAGCTTTCAAAAGATCCGAATCAACACTTCCAATAAAGTTAATGTTACATATACTCATATTCCTAATCTGATGATTCTCAACTGGGGGCAATTTTGCCCCACCCCTCAGGGGACATTTGGCAATGCCTCGAGACATTTTTGGTGTCACAACTCGAGTAGTGATACTGGCATCTAGTGGGTAGAGGCCAGGATGCTGCTAAACATCCTACAATGCATAGGACAGTCCCTCCCAACAAAGAATGATCCAGCTCCAATGTCAAGAGTGCAGGGGCTGAGAAGCCGTACCCTAATCTGAGGAGGCAGTAGTGGACATGTCCTGTCTCAGTCCCTTGTTTTGGAAAAAGGACAACTGATTGTTTCTAGTAGCTTCCTGGGGCGAGAAGACACAAGAATACTTCTATGGAGGGAGAAGGAGATAGATTCGCATATGGGGGTGGGGGAGTATCCCAGATTGTGCCCTAATCTTAAATTAATTCAATCATGTTCTCTATTGCTCTGGCCTAGATCATATAGTTTTAACTTTCTTACATGATTATGAAAATGTAATATCCCAACCCCAACTTCCTCCACATAGATCAAACTCCTTTGTGCCTCTGAAAAGAGATCACAAAATGGTCCTAGAATGACAATGTTCTTTCCACAATGACAAGCCTGGTGATCTTAAAGCTCCCCAGGCTGCGAGCTGCAAGTACTTCTCCAAAAACATTACGTGGGTGTGAAAAACAGTATTTCCCATACAGGCAATCTGCCTTTCTACAGGGGAAAGAAACATTGCCCTTCTAGGAGACGGTCTATCTGCTTAGAAATTCTTTCTAATAAATACAGACAACCAGCCCATCACATCACATCTCCGTAGGCACCACACTAATTTGTTCAGAGGCAGCTGCCTGCTGTGTTCTGGAAGCATAGAATCAGCATTTGGTGAGGGCACAAAAGAGCAGAGAAGGCACCGCTGCCTGGCATAGAGGTGCCATGTCAGCTTATCAGCCCTTCCCTAGCCCTGTGAAGGACCTCCAGGTCCTGAAGTCCAGCTAATCACGCTCACAGCCCATTTCGCCCATCGAGAAGCCTGCAAAGGGCAAAGGCTGTAAAGACTCGATTAACATTCCCAAATGTTCTCCAAGAGCGGTTCCCTGGCCAACATCAGCATCACCTGTCATCCCCTTAGAAATGCAAGTTCTCAGGCCCCACTGCAGACCTACAGAATCAGAACCTCTGGGGTGGGGCCAGCAATCTACGTTTTTACAAGCCCTGTAGACGATTCTGATGTAGGCTAACACTTGGGATCCGCTACCCTAGTCAATGGAAAACGATAACATGGAGAGAAGAGAAAACTTTACAGGGAGTCCTTATGAAAGGAAAAGCTACACCATTTTAATACCTTGACACCCAGTACCAGACAGTGTGCAGATGCTGAAATTGTTTTAACAAATGTTTATGATTTTTTCTTTAAATTGATTTAGATTTCTCACAGTTGTGTAGAGCATGGCTTCTGTATAACATAATCCCTGTGTTTACGATATGAGTGGTGAGTATGTGTGCTGGGGTGGAATTTATGTCTAGACTGGTGCAGTGAGCTCTGAAGGCTGGACCTGTGACTGCTGTAGAATAAAGCCAGATTATGGCCTTGGGTCAACCACACTGCCTTTTACTGTTCCTCAACGTGATATGTTCGATATCCACCCTTGGTACTATATGTTTGATATCTACCCCTCAGTATCTACATAGACCTGGAGAGAAATGTAATGCCAATGTGTCCAAGTAAGGCCCAGATCCTTCAGTGCCTTTGGGTGAAGGGTCACTATGCCAAAAGCCCATAAGGAAAAGATAAGAAAGGAACCGACAGGACATCGGGAGAAGGCTGTAATTGTAGGTCATTTACCCTATCTTTCCTGAAAACCTTCTATTTCCCTTCTCTCTCATCTCATGCCCTCTACCTACTTGCTCCTTTTCTTTCATACAGCGTGTTGTGCCGAAACAGGTCTGGAATTGGAAGAAGACTGAAGAACTACACTGGAAGAAGGGTCTTCATGGCGTATACGTTATGAACAAAATTACCTCTTAGACAGGCGTGAAGTAATACACAACCTACCTCCCTGTGGCCCTCTGGCTGCATAATGGTTATAAAATCTCCTAAACAATGGCCAGGCCCATTGCTCTTCATCTTCTTTCAAGCTACTTCTGGGTCTCAAAGCTCTCGACAACTAACAGTACACAAACGCCCACCGTTCATTCCATCCACATCTACATCAAGGCAATCTCATCCATCCTCTGGAGCCAGTCCTCTTGCACAGGTGCATTGTGGGTTGCAGAGTGGCTGGAAGATGTTGCTAAGCGACAGCCTCACCTTGAGATCCCTGTGGACAATGCCCATTCTATGGAGATAGTAGACAGCATCCAAGACCTGGCGGATCAGAGTGCTGGCATCTTTCTCTGTGTAAAATCCCTTCTCCACTATGCGATCAAACAGCTCGCCACCAGACACACTGTTGAAGAAGAAAGAACAAATTAGACATTCCAGAGGACCTGTTGAATTGTTCAGGGAAAACCATCAATAAGAGCTTTCAATATGATACAAGACTCAAATTGTATTTCAAAAATGAATCCATTTTCAGATTTAGATTTTGCCCCATCTATTCCCCAGAAGCCATACCAGGGAAGTATTTCTATGTCATGGCAGTACAAATGTCTGGAACAAAATAAAGGCAATATAAATAAACCAGGACCCATGGACTAGCCAGGCCTGAGAAGTCTCTTCTGACCTCTGCCTCCATCCTGCTGCAAAAATGTAAATTCAGAATAACCTTCTGGAATATCAGCATCATCAGATACAGGGAGATGACACTGGATAAGATGTCTCCTTTGCATGAGAGAATTCCTTAAAGAACCTGGGTGAAAGGGGTGTTGTGGGCAAAGCACTGAGCAGCCAACAAGATGTCTGGATTTTTGACCAAGTCCTGCTCCTAACACGCTGAGTGCATGAGCACTCCTTGAATCTCTGAACCTCAGTCTTTTTATCTGTAAAATGAAGGGGTTAATCTAGTCAACTGTTTCCAGCAGAGGGTAGAGGCATGCCCTCGGGGGCCTCAGAACCCGAAAGTCACATGTGATTTACAAAAAAAGAAAGAAAAACAACACTCTATTAAATTGCTTTGCTTTGGCTTTTGGTAACAATATTTAATTTTAATTTGCTTTGAATTTCAGATTGCATTAAACATTTTTTTGTATTTATCGAAAAGGGGCCTAGGTTGGCAAAGGTCAAAAAAGCCCTAGTGGACAACCTCTATAGATCCTTTTAATTTGATATTTTATGATGCTCTGAGTTTTAACAAAGTAATAGAACTGTGCCATCCTGAATAGAAACAATTCAACTAACACCTTAGCCTTCACATTCTTAGAGTATGTACTTCTCTAAGAAAAATAGTGCTCCTTTCAAATAATTTAGCCATCTTGGAAAGTAGTTTCAAGGGACACATTCACACTTTTTTTTATAAAAAAGAAAATTTCCAAAAATAAAATAAAAAAAGATTTATTTGAAATATTAAAAGCATAAAAGTTTCACAGACAACTTTAACAACTTTAATAGATATAGTAAAAGATAGGCCTAGCAGTAACACACACACATTCACAACACACAAAGCTGATTCATTTTCTGCAAGTCATGGCAATTCATGCACAGTGACTGATCCACCGATACCTTCTTTTTAAAAACCTAATAAAGAAAACAGAATTGCAGCTATAAAAGGCCTATGTGTTAGAGTCTCTTCCATTACCTAGAGTCATTCCAAGTGATATTGTGTCGGGATAATGTTTCGTTTCCTAAGCAAACCGAGCAGTCTAGATAAGAAAGGAAAGATGCTCGGGAGAAATAAAAAGCAATTCAAAGAGTGAAAAGAAATTGAAACAACAGTGGAGAGACTATATTTTGATGACCATGTTGCCTAAATGATCCATCCTCAGGTAAGCCAAAATCCCAAGATATCCTCTCTCGGCAACTAACACCAAGTTCTCGCCAGTCTTCATTTTTCTAGAACCTTTCCCCAACGAGTTTCAATGTCTGAAACTTTGCGGAGCCTGAGGATGTACTATAGAAGATGTACAGCTACTAGTGGTAGGGTGAACCTTCTTCATCCTCTACCATTGGCCCACCTTCCAATAATGGCACTCCTTACTAGTAGCCCAGTGCTTTCTTACCACTGGTCTGCCTGCTACTCACATCCTCTGCTCTGCAGGCTGCTGGAGGACCGCAGGCAAGAATGCTCACTCCTTCCCCATCTCCACCTCCCGCCCTCAGTGCTGCATGACCCACACTTTGCCAGACCTCTCCCTCCCTCATAACTGATCTTTCTTGCTTCCCATTCTCTCAAAGTCCTCTTTTCTTCTATGTGATCTATAAGAGATTAATAGGATTAATAGATTCTATTGAATAATAATATTTGCACTGCAATAGGGCATCAATGCAGTAAGAATTGAGGCATCAGAGTTGACGTGTAAGATACTGCTATAGTATGTATTGTCACAGAGTCTCAATTCTCTGCACATTTAATATCTCACTTCTGAAATCTCAGTTGCACGAGAGCTTTATTTCTCTGAACATTGCTCAAAAAGAATTTAGTTTCTTTGGAAACCGAGGCACAGGGAAAGTTTAAAAATTTGCCAATAAAAAATGTAACAATACTAATAAAAATTCCTCAAATTTGCAAGTCACTTTATACTTTTCAAAAATCTCCTTAAGCATAGATCTCAAAAGGCTATTGTATGGACTGAATATTTGTGTCATCCCCCCAACTAAAATTCATATGTTGAGGCTCTAACCCCCAATGTGATGGTATTTGGAGGAGGGGCTTTTGGGAGGTAATTAGGTTTAGATGAGGTCATGCGAGTGGGGCGCCCATGATGGGATTAGTGCCCTTATTAAAAGAGGAAGAAGGGCCAGTCCGGTGGCGTAGTGGTTAAGTACGTGTGCTCCGCTTCAGCAGCCCAGGGTTCGTGGGTTCAGATCTTGGGCGCAGACTTATACACTGCTCATTAAGCCATGCTATGGTGGTGTCCCACATACAAAATAGACGAAGACTGACACAGATGTTAGCTCAGTGACAATCTTCCTCAAGCAAAAAGAGGAAGATTGCCAACACGTTAGCTCAGGGCCAATCTTCCCGACCAAAAAAAAAAAAAAAAGCAAAAAGGGGAAGAGAGTCTGGGGCTCTCTCTCTCTCTACCATGTGAGGACACAGTGAGAAGGTGGCCATCTGCAAGCCAGGGAAAGAGCTCTTAAGAGGAATCAAATCTGCTGGCATCTTGATCTTGGACTTCCCAGCCTCCAAAACTGTGAGAAATAAATGTCTGTTGTTTAAGCCCCCCAGCCTATGGTACTTTGTTACAGCAGCCTGAGCTGACCAAGATACCCACTTACGTTCAAAACCACTTGTGAACTACGCAAGGCCAGTGTTACCGTCCCAGAATCACTGATGAGGAGATAAGCCAAGCTTTGTGGCGAGGCGCATATCTCATTCTCAGACTGGCAGACCACACGTAGGCTGGCTGGTTGGCTGCTGAGCTGACTGACAGATTGCTCTCTTGGCGAGCTTGCTACATGCATGGAGCTCCCCAGTTAAATCATGCACAGCATCAGAACGCAGTTAGAAGGGTCGTGGTCAGGTGAGTGGGGAAATGGAAGAGAATCTTAATAATGATTGATAAATAAAATTAACTAACAGTACCTATTGGGAGAGAGGCTCAGCTTTGGGGGATACAAACGTGGAAAGATAAACTGGCTACCAAAGATTAAGAAGACAGAGATTGTTCAGAGACAGCTCTTCTCTTCTCAATTCAAACTTTGACATTTATTTAGTACAACCTGCCCTTCCGTGGAGCTTGGGTTTGCTGAGTCTCTGATCTTCCTTGCCTATTACAGTGTACTGCTATCATTGTATATGAATTTTATTTTATTTATTTATTTATTTTTGAGGAAGATCAGCCCTGAGCTAACATCTGTGCTAATCCTCCTCTTTTTGCTGAGGAAGACCGGCTCTGAGCTAACATCTATTGCGGCCTCAGCATGGCCGGAGAAGCGGTGCGTCGGTGTGTGCCCAGGATCCGAACACGGACCACCAGTAGCACAGCGCACGCACTTAACCGCTAAGCCATGGGGCCGGCCCTGTATGTGAATTTTAAATACACAGATGTGAAATAGTTTGATGTAACAATCTCAATAAGATTTCGGTTTATTTGCAAAATTTTAAGTAATGCAAATCTCTTCAAATTAAACTATTTGTTAACTAGATTTATTGTGGTGATCATTTCACAATATATACATATATTGAATCCTTATATTGTACAGCTGAAACTAATATAATGTTACATGTCAATTATATTTCAATTAAAAAAAGACTATATGAGTTCAAGCACTGCACAATTTTAAGTTTAAGACTGGTTAATTATTTAATTGGATTCACTCATCATAAATTTCTGTCAACTGGAACTATAAAATATTTCATTAGATTTTAAAAAATATGACATTGTGGAATTAACAATATCTGTCAAAATTTAAAATGCACACATCATTTTGCTCCAAAATTTACTTCTAATAATCATCCTATAAATGTTCTTTCACTTGTACACAAAGATACATTCAAGCTAACTGAAACCCTTTTATTTGTAAAATAACAAACAAAAACTTGATATAATTAAATACCCATCAACAGCAAACTAATGAAATTATAAGGGAGCCTACAAATGAGTTAGGTCTGTATGTATTAATATGAAAAAGAAATAATTGTCAAAAAACATAGTTTCAAAGGTGCTGGATCAAGTCAACTGTAAATTCTGATGCCACTATGGTATACTGTAATGTAGTATAACTTTGTCAGCAGAGCACGCATACTTTGTTAGTACTGGGCAAACCGTGCTATTCTCTATATGCACTTGAACTTTTCCATCTGATTTTGGTAGCTATTCTTCTCTTATTTTAACATTTACTGCTAACTATAATTTAAAATGTTTTATGTCTTATAACAATATCACCCACACATTCACTAAAAGATAGTACTTACGCTAATGCTGAAAAATGGGCTCCAAAAATCTATTACTCTAGAATAGAAGTTGATACAATAAAACAAAATGAAGAAGGCTGAAGGAAACCAGAATATGTCACTCCAAAATATGCGTCTTTGACATAAAAATCATTTTGAGATGAAGGCAAGCAAGACGTAGCAAATAAAGACAAAGCTCCCCCTTTTCTGTCTAAAGGCAGGAAATAAATTCTCCTTTTGCTGGAGACAGACTTTTCTCAGCCCAGAGACAGTAGCAGAGGACTCTGCAAACAAACCTTGTTCACTAACCCTTATCTTTCTAGTTACTTCTTTCAAGTACCCCTAGCCCAAACCCCTCTGTCTTGTCAATTCTTCACAAATGTATTGTTTGTCTCGTGAAGGCTCCCATGTACACATAAAAATTCAACAAAACGTGTATGCTTTTCTCCTGTTAATCTTTGTCAGTTTAATTTTCAGACCCAGGGACACTCAGAGCTGAAGAAAACTTCTTCCTCCCCCACAAGGCCACACAATATAGCCTTGTGCTGTTAATTTTAGAGACAGTAGTCTGAGAAATATTAGCGGGGATGCTGGAATAATAAAAAGCAGTGTTACAGCAGATTCACCTTGAAATTCACACAGGCTGTCACATAACTAGGCAGCGAGAGTGGAAAAGACCCTGGTGATATGGCTACAAGAGAAATGCGGCCTTGATGTGCCCCAAGGCGAGGCTGATTATAAATGTGTTTTCTAAACGTGATCTCCCCTATTTACATTTAATCCTAAGGGGAAGGTACCCTTGAAACATGCAGGCTGTAATTAATAAAGGCTACAAGCAAAGCATCTTTCACTTGGGAAACCCTAAGGCCCAGACGGCAGATACGTGTATTTTTTCACTCCGCCTAGAGAAAGAAAAGGCCTAACTTCTCCATCTTTTCCTTAATCAAGTCCCCACTCGGCAGTCCCTCGGATTTCCCTCCTCCCACCCAGGCCCATGCTCTCAATCCTCGTTGCTTCATTTGGCTTTGGCACTTGCACACTCTGCTGCTGGGGGCGGGGGGGGGCCTCTCTCACCCACTCTGGGAAGATTAAGGGTTTATTTCGCACGACCTCTGCCCTCAATATTTTCCTCCTTCAACAAATCCTACTTTAATAATAAAAATATCTTTATTCCTAGAATTCAATTTCGCAATATCTGCCAGGCTTCAATTTGTTCAGATATTTCCACAACACAAACACAGGCCTCTCCATTGAATGGACCAGATCAATTTAACCCCTTGTATTCCATTATGCTTTGATTCTGGTTACTTTGCCTTCTCAATATCTGGGTGTTATGGTCTAAATGGTGTCCCCCACCCCTCAAATTTCATATGTTGAAATCCTAACACCCAGTAAACCTCAGAATGTAACTGTATTTGGAGATAGGGCCTTGAAAGAGGTAATTAAGGTTAAATGAGGTTGTACTGGTCCAATATGACTCGTGTCCTTATAAGAAGAGAGAGACAGACACCGGGGATGCACACAGAGAAAAGACCATGAGAAGACACAGTAAGAAGGCAGCCATCTGCAAGCCAAGGAGAGAGACCTCAGGAGAAACCAAAACCTGCCCACATCCTGATCTTGGACTTCCAGCCTCCAGAACGATGAGAAAATAAATATCTGTTGTTTAAACCACCTGGTCTGTGGTATTTTGTTACAGCATCCCAAGCCAACTAACACACTTGGCAACATAAAGGACAGTCCATATTCACGCAGTGTATCTTTGAATGTGTATTCTCTTTAAATATTTTTTTCAAGGTTTATTGGGGGAGAAAAACAATTTTTTGCTACTTTATTTACATTTTATGCTTTTTCTTATTCACCTAATCATCAAATAATCTTGTATCAAGCCAGACAATGTGTTGTTCTCGTTTCCAAGGGGTGCATGGTCCAGTGAGGGGACTAAGATACACAGACAAGTAAGACACAGTGTAGATGGTTCTGACATTGGGGGGTGGTGGGGAGAAGGTGCTTTGGAAGACCACAGAAGGATACCCAGTAGAGACCCAGGGGACAGGCAGGAAAAAGTGAATCTGAGCTGTCCTAAAGGAGGAGCCGTATTCAATCAAGTGGAGAAAAGCCCAGTGGGCAGGCAGAGCCCAGTCATTTGAGAGATCATGAAGAAGTTTTTTTTTTTTTCCTTTTTGTGAGGAAGATCAGTCCTGAGCTAACATCCATGCCAATCCTCCTCTTTTTGCGGAGGAAGACTGGCCCTGAGCTAACATCTATTGCCAATCCTCCTCCTTTTTTCCCTTTCTCTCCCCAAGGCCCCAGTAGATAGTTGTATGTCATAGTTGCACATCCTGCTAATTGCTGTATGTGGGGCACCGCCTCAGCATGGCCGGACAAGCGGTGCATTGGTGCGCACCTGGGATCCGAACCCCAGGCTACCAGTAGCAGAGCGCGCGCACCTAACTGCTAAGCCATGGGGCCAGCCCCATGAAGAAGTTTTTGGTGAACTAAATATCTTCAGGGAAATACAGTCAATGAAAGAAGTGGTAAGTGAACACTTTTTATAAGCCTGCCACTTGGCATGCAGTGTTAGTCTGTATTTGGGGAACCACAAAATAAGCTCAAGTTGACAATCAAGACCAGTGACTAATGACTTGCCAAACTGTGATCCCAGCTGGATGACCACAGGACATCGTAGAAGGGAGAAATCAATGGTTAGACAAGGCTTCCCGAGGGAGCTGTCTTAATTTCCTTTGCATCTCCAGAGTCTTGCACAATATTTAGCTAAAGAGTGTCAGCTGATTTCTGAAGAAAGAGTAAACTGGAGAGACAGGAGTTAGGAGGAAGGGTATGACAGGCAGGGAGAAGAGGGTGGAGGCAGGAATGAACAAGGGATGCAAAGAAGCCTGACTTATCTGGAAAATGCACCTGGAGATGACGAAGGAATCTGAGAACCAAGCAGTGGAGCTGGGATGGGCTGCATCAGACAACAGTTCATTCTAAGCTGCTTGTGATCCAAGGTAACCCATTGCTGAAAGAGATGCTACTGAGAGTGTTACCATTTTTGTACGGTGGCGTGGGGTGAGGGACATCCTGGAACTAGAGTCCCTTGCACAGTGTGTACACTGTCTTCCAACGAAGGTCTGTAGCTGCCATTCTGGAGGCCCACTGCTTATATATTCTCTGTCCTGCAGACTTCCTGCAACCCTTAGGCAGGCTCAGGAAAGTAAATCCATTCCTCCGATACCATGCTGGCCAGCTCCATGGTACGTGTTGATTTTCCATCCATCTATCAACAACTCGCATTGCTTTGGGTGGAACTTCAGAGATTCCTTAGAATCATCTTCTTCTCTCCCTGCTCTCCAACTACACCCCTTCAGTTCCCAGCCAGCTGCCCCTCAGGGCTGGCCAGGCGAAGAGTGGTTACAGCCAAAACGATGGATAAGAAAGAACTAAAGACACTTTAATTTGTTTGGGAAATTTGCTTGCTGAGACTCTGATAAAGAAATCCTACTTTTGCATTACTCATGAGAAAAGCACTAAAGGATTTGTTGAGAAATTATCAGCATGATCAAAAGTTCAAGAGAAAATAGCTAATCTCTTCTCACTCAAAGAGCCCGTTCACATTCCAAAAAAGATAATTAGAAATCATTTTTAGCTTTTTGTATTCCAAGAGGGCAAAGGAGATCTATTCATATAGATTCCCTAACATTTGTGATTTTTATTGTAGTGAGGGGGGAAGAGCAAGAAAATAAATGAATGAACAAATACATAAACATGAAAATATCAGAGAGTTCCAAGTGCTGTGCAAAGAACTGAAACAAGCCTGAGATGAGTATCCGTTGCAGCCACTTTGAGTGGGCTCTGAGGGGGCCCCTCTGGATGAAAGGAAAAAGCCAGCCACGTGATGATCAGGGGAAAAGCTTCCAGGCAAAGGGGTGAGCCCACCCTAAGACCCCAAGGACAGCACAGGACTTACAGTATTTGGGGACCAAAAAGGTCAGGGTGACTGGAGTGTGGTGGGAATGGTCAGAATGGTTGAGAAAGAGGAAGGCCCAGATGGTACAGGGCCATGTGCTATGGACTGAATGTCTGTGTCCCCCCAAAATTCACATGTTGAAACCTAACCCCCAGTGTGATGGTATTTAGAGGTGGGGCCTTTGGGAGGTCATGAGGGTGGAGCCCTCATAAATGGGATTAGCGCCTTTATAAGAAGAGGCCAGAGAGTGAGCTTGCCCTATCTCCGCCATATGAGGATACAAGAAGTTGGCAGTCTACAACCCAGAAGAAGGCTCTCACCAGAACCCGACCATGCTGGCCCTCTGATCTGGGACTTCCAGGCTCCAGAACTATGGGAAATAAATGTCCATTGTTTATAAGCCACCTGATGCGTGATACTTTGTTGGGCAGCCCAAACAGACTAAGATATCATATAAACTAATGTTCAAACAAGGTAGGTTTATTCTACAGGTGATAAGAAATCATTGGAGAGTTTTCAGCAAGGGGACAGGTGAACTTATTTACATTTTTTAAAGATCACTCCGGCTGCTGTGTGGAGAATGGATTGTAGAGAAGCAGGCAGAGGAGATCACTCCCCTGCAGTGATCCAGGGGAGAAAGGGTCTGGGGAACACTGGAGTCGGAGAGAAGTGGACAGACATGGGTACGTTTCGGAGACATGGTAGACATGACTCGCTGATGAAGTTGACCTGGGCTTGCAGGAAGGAGAGGAACCAAGAATGTCTCCTAGATTTTTGACTTGAGGAACAGGTCGATGGTGGTGCCATTATCTGAGATGGGGACCCTTGTGAAAGAACAGGTTTGGAGGGATAAAAACAACTAGGACAGCACTGACCAGCAGAACTTCCCGCAGTGATGGAAATAACCTTTATCTGCAATGTCTGATATGGTAGCCGCTAGTCACAGGGGGCTTTTGTGCATTTGAAACGTGGCTAATGCAACTGAAGAACTCTTAAATTTTATCTAATTTTAATTAATGTAAATAGCCACATGGCACCACCATATTGGATAGCTTAGACCTAGAGCCTCGGGTAAGGTGTGTGCAGTCTGAGAAGCCTACCAGATGGGATGTCAAGCAGGTAGTCACAAATGCAAGTCTGAAGTTCAGGGGGAAAGATCGGGGCTAGAGTTGAAAATTAGCCAATCATCAGCACATAGATGGTCTTCCAAGCCAAAAGGTTAGATGTAATCAACCACAGACAGAGTGTAGCTGGATAAGAGAAAGGGGTCTGAGCACTGGGGAACGCCAATACTCAGACAAGGAAGAGCCAGCAAAGGACCAGACAGAGAAGTAGGAAGCAAAGGAGGAGAGTGTGGTACCATGGAAATCAAGCAGGAGGGCCTGGTCAACCCTGACAAATGCTGCTGAAGGATCAAGTAAGAGGAGGACAAAGCAATGTCCATTGTACTCGGCAAGATGAAGGCCAGGGCTGGAGGTAGAGAGCTGGGAGTCACCGGCATATGAGATGGGGTGTCGACCTTGGGACTGGAGATGTCTGAGTACACAGAGAAGAGAAGGGTACCCAGGTTTGGGCTCTCTGAGCCTCATTTTTCTCATCTATAAAAAGGGGAATTACACCTGCTTTAAGAATTAAGTGAGACAATGAAAGGAGAATCCCTGTGCAGACCCTTGGCATGATTTAGTGTTTTGTAAATGTCGATCCCTTCTCCCTTTTCCTCTGGGATCTCAGGCGCAGGAGCAAACCACTGATTGACAAGGGATCAATGTGAGGGTGCTACTAGGAACAGGGAGTTGCAATGAGAGGAGGGTGACACAGGGCTTCTCCTCCTCCCGACAGGAGAGCCCTTGTCTTCTCTCTGCTCCCCTCAGATAGGCTAGGGTGTTTGAAGATATCCATGCACTTGATTAGGATGAAAATTTGTGGAAATTCTAGCCTTATTACATAACCTCACAATTTAGGATTGTGACGACTTCTGCATTAATTAGATGTCTTCCTATAACCTTATATAATGAGGACTTGCAAGGGGAGGATTGTCAGAATGCTACTGACCTAGCATGGCATATTTCCTGAGATGTTCCAGGTTAATGAAGTGCTAATTGACATGCCATAGCCCCACAGAGTGACCTTCTGGTAGAACACACACAGCATGAGCTTTGTCTTAACACATATTCTTGAACGTTTTCAATATAATTTTTGGAAAAATTCCGTAATGCGCTGTTTGACTATTACAAATTGGCCTTTCCATAAATAGTTCCAATTAGGAAGATTTTACTTGGCAACACAATTATTTTTTTATTATAATTTTTCTAATATTAAATAATTTGGCATTCCTTGAGTACATAATAACTGAAAGAGATAAGAGATGGCTCTGGTATAGGTCTAGGAATATGGCCTGGTTACGGAGAGTCCACAAAGTTGGTAACTCCCATGTAGGGAACTGCCAGTTGGCTCTAAGCACATCTTTGTCTATCTTGGGTAAATGACTATGTTCAACACTGATGGAGAACAATTACGCAATTTCACATATGCCCAGAGATTCAGAATCTGAAGACAACTGGATAGGGCCCCAATTATAGGACTGGCCTAAAAACTGCATTTTAATTTCTTTTTGTTCGTCCAGTTTTAATGGGAGTTTGTTACATGTATTTATATTAGTTCTAGTGTTTCTCAGCCAGTGGGGAATCTCCACTGAAAATCTTATTGCACATGTGGGAGAGCACATGAATTTAGGTAGAATGAGAAAGATCTTACAATGCCTTCAAAAAAGCGAAAAACAGGGCCAGCCTAGTGGCGTAGTGTTTAAATTCAGTGCGCTCTGTTTCGGCAGCCCGGGTTTGCAGGTTCGGATCCCGGGCGTGGACCTATACCACTCCTCCAACCACGCTGTGGTGGCGACCCACATACAAAATAGAGAAAGACTGGCACAGATGTTAGCTCAGGGCCAATCTTCCTCAAGCAAAAACAGGAAGATTGGCAGCAGATGTTAGCTCAGGGCCAATCTTCCTCACCAAAAAAGAAACAACAAAATAAAAATTGCCTCTCTATTGTTCTGCCTTGCAAAACGCATCAACAAAGGTACAAGATCATAGCCGCCCACTGCAGGGGTCCCTGGCTCCTGGCCACCTTTGTACCTGTGGAAGCCTCACATTTTTATCTAATTCCTACTCATCGTTTAGGTCCTAGCTGGAATGTTGCTACTTCCGAAAAGCCTTTCCTAATCCCCAGACCAGACTCTTTTAGCCCCTGTGTTTCTGCACACCACTCACCAGCTAGAATTAATTATTGACATATTTGTCTGTGTAATGCTCATCCTCTTATACCGCCCCCACCCACCCCAGACTGTGACTCTCCATGAAGGCAGAGTCAACGTTAGCCTCTTTGCTGCTTTCACCTGGGGCCTAGCACAATACCAGACAAAAAGCTAACTAAATATTCGTTGAATAAAGAAAGATGTTGCACAAAGAATGCATAGTGAGTGGGGTCTGGGTCTAGCTGGGCATGGCATCCTTAAGTTATCATGCAGATCCTCAAAGCACGCACTATGGAGCACTAACAGAAGTGTTCTGAAGCTCACCCTATTTAGCAGACTGCCAGGTGAGCCAATTTTCTCTCAATATCCACGCCATCCATCCATCCATCCATCCATCCATCCATCCATCCATCCATCCATTCTTGACTCTCCCAGGCACCTAAACTTGCTACTGGTTTGCATGCTATACCTGTGTCTCACCAATCATATCGCCCCCTGGCCTCTTCTGCTCTGAGTTTTGCCTTTTTGCCTGGAGTAGGCACCCCACACTCTGAAGAACGTTCTAGGGCCCCTGGCCCACCTAGTAAATGGCTCTCCCACCTGGCTTGTCCTGGCTGTGCCCGGGGACCCTGAGTTGACACAACCTTGTGACTTGCCTGCAAAAGAAGGTCACACCTAAAATCATCTTAATAAGAGAACTCTTCAGCACATTTATATCATCATCCATTTCAAAAGTCATGCCAAAAAACCATTTAGGATGATCTGCCAAACAGTGAGTGAGTGAGATAGAGCAGTGTGCAGGGACAGAGTGACCCCCGGGGTGTGAGTGACTGGCTGGCAATGTCATGACCCAATCTGTGCCATGGGGACTGGATAGGGCAGATCAAAACAGACCAAAACGGGGGCCAGCCCCGTGGCATAGCGATTAAGATCCTGGGTTCGGATCCCGGGCGGGCACCAACGCACCGCTTGTCAGGCCATGCTGTGGCGGCGTCCCACGTAAAGTGGAGGAAGATGGGTATGGATGTTAGCCCAGAGCCAGTCTTCCTCAGCAAAAATAGGAGGATTGGCATGGATGTTAGCTCAGCGCCGATCTTCCTCAAAAAAAAAAAAAAAACCCCAGACCAAAGCAGTCTGCAGAATAAACGCAGTTAAGCCATGGTAGTTTGTTGTCATTCATTATGATGGATAATTATTTTAAAGCATTCCATGGCAAATGCATAGACATACATTATGCACATATATGAAATGTCTTCTTCAATTAGCGTGTTCTTTAGAAGGCAGATAACGAAACAGGCCAGGTGCCAGACATTCCAGGTAAGTATCCACTGTACTGGCTCTTTCCCACTCAGCTCAAGTTGCTGCAAGTCCGAGGGTACAATAACACCCCCACTCATGGCCCCACTCAGCAGCCTCCAGAACACATTTCCTACGTGTTCTAGTCCCCATATTGGGCAAAAGTAATTCTTGCTGATGGATTTCCATTTTTTTTCTTTCTAGCACACACACATTTACCCTCAACCTTTAGCAAAGAGTGAAACAAGATGCCACATGACTTTAAATGTCATCCTTGCAACATGTTCCAAGACAACATTTAACTACCTATAAAACCTCATTATGTTTGTATTAATTAGAGCCTCCGCATAAAGACAAAGAAAGGTTTTTTCCAAAGTTAATAAGGTCCACTAAGGATGGACACTACTAACCCCAAACAATGAACAGCAACCCTGCGAAAATCCCCCCCCTGAGATCTGAGTGGTAACCTAGAGTCACTATCTCCTCGGCGCCAGGCCTGAAACTCAGGAGCTGCCTATGGTCTAGGTGTGGATAACTGGCAAGACCTAAAGTTCACGCTTTTACACTTGAAATTGTCTCTCTACAAAAATAAATTATTTATTAAATATTGATTAAACTATTTATGAACCACTTCATGAACTTCTAACATTTGCTGTCGATCAGAGCAAGCCCAATTCCTGCTTCCACCCAAACAGAATTCTACTTTTGATTAATAATTTTCCCAAAAATGTTACTTAGGAAATTTGTAAAAAAAAAAAAACATAACAGAGTAACTTGAAAAATGTCAAGGAATGTGGTTTTTTCCCCTCTGTGACCCACTTATTGATCCCATCAACCTCCCACCCGTTTCTCCCACTCCCCTTACAGTAGCCTATAGACTCCCACCATCCCCAGGAATGGAAAGTGTGGCAGGCAGCATTCTAACATGGCCCCAAAAGTCTCAGCCCCTAGAGTGCATACACCTTTCCCCAATTATTCTATGAAAGGATTCTGCAGATAATTAAGGCCCCAAGTCAGCTGACCTTAAAAATAGGGAGATTATCTGGGTGGGCCTGACCTAAAAATGTGAGAGTTTTGGTAAAAGCAGAGAGTTTTCTCTGGCTGGTCGCAGAAGAGAAGAGATCAGAGACATGTTCTAGCTAGCCTATAAAAAAGCAAACGTCCATGTTGTGAACTGCCTATGGGGGCCACCTGGCAAGGAACTGCCTGTGGCCTGAGAAGCTGAGAGGAGTCCCTGGCCAATAGCTATACGCAGCAGCAAGGAAATGAACGAAAAGGAATGAAGAGGAAAGGAGAGAATGAAGGAAGGGTACGAAACCCCGTTAGTTACAATCAAATTTAATAGAGAAACAGAAGTCTTGGGAAGGATTTGAGCCTCAGCAGCCCACACTTTGCTCATTATCAGTCACCACTAATGAACATTTCAGCGCCCTCCCTGCTAGATCCACTGCCAGCAGGAGCCTTCCAGATGTGGCCCAGTAAGAAGCCCCTTCTGGTGGGCCACGTAAACAGCTGCTGTCCTTATCAAGAGAAGAGTCACTCTGGTCTGCCAGTGACCCCAAATCAGAAGCTGGTAGCAACTACCAGTGGCTGTTCAGGTTCCGAGAGATAGCTCTTTCCAGGAACTCTTTTCTTTCCCTCTTCAAGTTTTAAAACTGTCCTAAAGGAGAACTCTGAGCCATACACCCTGCCCACTGGGTCCCCCTCCTGACACCGAGCATCCCTCCAGAGCCCGAGGCCCTGGCTCACATGAGCCTCGCACGTCCTTCCCCTGCTTTCCTCTCAAGGTCACGTGCACAGGATGGTTCTTGGCAACTGTAGTTCTACAAGACCTTTGAGAGAATTATTTCTCGCTCAAGATTATTCTGAAAGACACGCTAAGCATGCTTGCTTTTGAACCATTAAAAATATATATTGTTAATGAATAAGAACAGGAAAAGCTGAAACATCATGAGCTGTGGGAGGTGAACAGAGGAATAACGTTGCATTGCTCTGGGCTGGGCCAAGTACCAGGATAGTTCCTTAGCTTTTCTTTGTTGCATCTCTGCCTGGGGCTGTAATGGTTAACTTTGTGTCAGCTTGACTGCAACACAGGGTGCTCAGATATTTTGTCAAACGTGATTCTGAGTGTGTCTGTGCAGGTTTCTCTGGATGAGATTAACATTTAAATCGGTGGTCTGTGAGTAAAGCAGACTGCCCTCCCCAACGTGGGTGGGCCTTGTCCAATCAGTTGAAGGCCTGAATAGAACAAAAAGGCTGAGTAAGAGGACACTTTTCCTGCCTGAGAGCCTTTGAGCTGAGATATCAGTTTTTTTCCTGCCTTTGGACTTGAACTGAAACATCAGCTCTTCCTGGGTCTTGAGCCTACTGGCCTTGGACTGGAACTACGCTGTCGGCTCTCCTGGATCCCCAGCTTGCCGACTCACTCTATAGATCTTGGGACTCGTCAGCCTCTATAAAAGTGGGAGGCAATTCCTTACAATAAATCTCTTTATACACATTATATATAATATATGTATGTTATATGTAATGCATATAAAATACTATATACACACACATCCTACTGGTTCTGTTTCTCTGAAGAACTCTGACTAATACAGGCGCTTTCAGCTTCTGGGTTTTGGAAGCTTCCAGGACTCCGTGGCTTAATCTCAGTGTCATCATCTGTAGTATTCAGAGAGATAAATGCCTGGTCTCCAAAAGGTAGGGCCCTCAGAGGCCATCTGGTTAAGCCCCTCATTTTACTGATGAGGAGAACGACGCTCTGAGCTGTGGCAGGATCACCCACCATCAAACAGTTCACAATGGCTCAGCTCCCTGGCACTGCCGCATGCTGTCTCCTCCGAAAAGACCCTCTTCTCCACAACTCTAGTCAGTATTCTAGAAGAGAAACTAGAGAGCAGAAAAAACAACGTGGAAAAAGAATAGGAAACGAAGAGCAGAACGGAAGAGGTGGCACGGTTAGGAAAACGAGAGAGGAGTGTTTCCAGGAGCTGTCTGTTCAGAGACCCCCTCAAACATTCCCCTGAATGGAATGGGAACGTACAGCACAGAAAATTCACATTTGTACGTAATTCACGTGCGGCTCCAATTTCTCATTCAATTTCTGGCAAGCTTTTCTAAGATCCCTGAGCCCCAAGAAGACAGCTCTGAGATTCAGTAACCGGTGTTTTTACTTTTATAGGTAATAGTGGACATCGAGTCAAACACTAAATGCATCTTTGATGACAAAACCACTGCAAGGCCACTTAGAAGTCTAAAGTGCTGTCCAGGTGCCAAAGGGGCCTACGACATCCTACGAACAAAGTGGCCGTCCTTGACTTGTGGTTTTCCAGAAGAAAGTTCTTTCTCAGACTGTCCTTTCTTATATTTGGAAAAACAAAAACACAAACAAAAATCCATATATAGTAACACTCTAAAAACTCACAAAAATCACCTTAGGCAGAGACACACTTTCTTCAGTGCTACCAGAATTATTTACCTTTCTTATTCTCTTTAGCACATTCTGTTTCTAGCATTTTCGTTTGGGGGGTGGTGTGTGAGTGTGTGCACATGTGCACACACACGTTTATTCAAAAACAACTATGAGCTTTGGTCAATCTGGGTCTTACAGAGCACAGCAGGCCATGATCAATGAGTGAGGCCAGAATGGGCATCCTCATGGTCCCACGAGTGACAGGGCTCAGCAGCGATGGCCGCCAAACCTACTCACTAAGCACAGACAACGAAGCTTTGTGGGCACAGCACTGAGAGCCCCAAGCACAGAACTTGACTTTCGTTTCTGGGGTTCACCTTTCTTTGCTGACAGTGTCTTTTAAAGTGTGCCTTTCCACTTCACACACACTAGGATGGCTAGAATTTAAAAACAAAATAAAATAAAAAAACGGAAACGAGTGTTGGTGAGAATGTGGAGAAACTGGAATCCTCACGCACTGCCGGGGGGAACGCAAAATGGTGCAGCTGCTCTGGGGAAAACAGTTTCGCAGTTCCTCAAAAATTAAACGTAGAGTTACAACTGGACCCACTAATTTCATTACTAGGTGAACTGAAAACATATGTCCATAAAAAAAAAAAAAACTTGTACATGAATGTTCTTAGCAGAATTATTCATAATAGCCAAAAAGTAGAAGCAACCCAAACGTCCATCAGTTGATGAATGGATAAACAGTATGTGCTATATCTATATAATTCATACACGGAATATTATTCAGCCAGAAAAAGGAATGCAGTATGGACACATGCTACAGCATGTATATTGAGAACTTTATGCTAAGGGAAAGAAAACAGACAAAAAGGCCACATATTGTAAGATTCCATTTAAATGAAATGTCCAGGATAGGCAAATCTACAGAGATGGAAAGTAGATTAGTAGTTGCCAAAGGCGGGGGCGGGGGCGGGGAGACGGAATGGGGAATGACCACTAATGGGCCCAGAGTTTATTTTGAGGGTGATGAAAATGTTCTGGAATTACATATTGGTGATGATTGCACACTCCTGTGAATATACTAAAAACCATAGAATTGTATACCTTAAAAAAAAATTTTTATGATATATGATTATATCTCATTTTTTTTCAAGTGCTCTCTTTTCTCTTCCTAGACCCATTGTTTTATCAACAGGATGACAATGTGCACAATGAAGGCATATTCTTATACCAACCCTAGAAATAGCCTAGTTTTTTGCCTTGGCCATTTAACAAATGGAATTTTCCCCTTTGTCTTAGTTTATCATTTCCATCTTCTCCCTATCTGTTCTCTCTTTCCTTTCTGGTGACATACAAAAATGGTCTGCCATTGGAACTACTATAACCTTTTGTAGACAGCCTTCTTTTACTGCCTACTGTCTTACACACACCTACATATACCTACCTAAATGGCCCCCTATCTCTAATGCAGGTTCTTCTCTTGAGGAACAAGAAAAGAACCAGAAAGCATGGAGCCCTTTGTCAGATTCGATATTTTTAGATGACCTCTGGGAATAAATCACTTAACAAAGGGAGTTGGAGTCATTCTCTCTGGAAACAGCCTTTAGTTAGTTACATCTTCCAAGGTCTTATATTATGTGACCTCAAATAACTCTTAAATGGCACCTCACTCACTCATGAACGTGATTTTTCTTATTCCTATCAACAGATCCTTTCAGCTAAGAACTTAATTGCATTAAAATCTCATTAAGTGATTTGCTTCAAAATACACCAGGAGCAATTTTTAAAAGGGAGTGTGCTATTAGGGTGATGAAAATGTTCTAAAACTACATCAGGGTAATGGCGGCATAACTGGTAAATTTACTAAAACTCATTGAATCATACACTTCAAATGAGTGAATTTTATGGTACATTAATTATACCTCAATAAAGCTGTCAAAAAACAAAAAATAAATTAACCAGGGGGGTAGAAGAAGGAGAAGTGTGTGGAGGTAGATAGAAAGCAAGATGGGCTTTCGGTTGACAATAGTGGAAGCTGGGTGATGCGTAATGTAGTGGACACTGTTGTGTGGTGCCTAGCGCTCCCCTTCAGGCCCCCTAGATGCAGGGAGCGGTGGTGATGAAGGCTCCAACTGAGTCCCTCTAAGGCATTTCCCTTAGCATGAGAGCACTGTTTGTCCAAGGTCATGCCTCCCCCCCTGGGGACAGCCCACATCCACAGCCACATAACGAGAGGATAGAAATGTCCATCCTCCCCACACTTGTTTCAAGGCAGGAGAAATCCCTCAGGCGCCACCCCAGCTCCAGAGTTCCCGGAATCGGCTGAGATCCTTGTCGAGCCCACCTTGCAGCTCCACTGCTCCCTCTGCCCTGTCCTACTTCCTTCACTCCTGGCAGATGCTGATCTCAAAGCACCTGCATCCGAATGCCCACTTCAGAGGCTGTTTGCAGAGAACCTGGCCAAGACAGAGGCTCATTACATATTCTCTCTACGTTTGTAACGTTCAAAACTTTTCACAATAAAAAACCCTAAAAGTTCCCCAAACTCGAATATCTCAAACTCTAGGAAAAATGTATCTGAGGTTTCCCAGACTCTGCAGCCAATACTAAATTCGTTGTTTGATGAATTCTACATCAGAACCTGGCCCCTCGTCATCAGTGCCTTCTCTGCTCCTTCGTAAGGACTGTGAGATGCAGTTACCCATCTGTCTAGATGGGTTTGTTGAACTCAGGTCTCTTCTCACTCTGACTGTCTGCAATAGTTTCAAGAGCGTGTGGTCTCTGCCAAGCACGAAGAGAGGAAAACAAGGCAATCTGAGAGCAATGAGACTCTCAGAAAGGCAAGGAGGTGCTGGTAAGGGCTGCACGCACACTCGAATTTAGAATCCATTTGTTTCCTACAGTTAATATAATTGCACCCTCTGCTAGAAAGCCTGCAGGCAGAAGAATAATAAGATTTCGGTGATTAAATTATTTGAAGTCACTAATACTGGAGCAGTTGAGAGAGCATTCCACATATTCCTACTGTTACATCAAAAGGATGATCTGGAAAATCCCCCTCCCTTAGGGAGTCCAGGAGCCACCAATTATCTGAAATTGCTTTGCTTAAAAAATCTTAAATCTGATTAGAAATCTCTGGTTATCTTATCATTATTAACTCCCATTGGCCCAATACATGAATGCTGGTACTATACTAAATGTCCTCAATCAAAGAGATGTACATTATTGATTTTGTTATGCTAGGTCCAACTCAGTACCAGCACTATAGAGTATGTTGTCCTACGCAAAAATAGATCTCTCCAGACCAGGCACTGCATTCCAAATTCTTGCCATTTGCTCCAAAACTGCCTTGGTTTACCTATTTGTGCTTTGCTCAGTCTCTTAGCATCTCCAATTGTAAGCCCATCTATCTTCACAAGTCTGTCCTGCCTATCTTTCTGGTTCTATCTCTTGCTTCTGATCTGGTTTCTCCTCCTTGATGTGGTACCTCCACCAATGGATCATTTACTTACAACACCAAGTCCTTTCCTGCTGGTGAA
This sequence comes from Diceros bicornis minor, assembly GCF_020826845.1. Lineage (NCBI taxonomy): Eukaryota > Metazoa > Chordata > Mammalia > Perissodactyla > Rhinocerotidae > Diceros > Diceros bicornis. The sequence goes on along the minus strand of NC_080775.1, from coordinate 13,277,188 downwards.
TTCCCCCATAGGCTGGCCTCTGTGCATGCCTTCCCACAACCCCAAACCAGGAGTGTCAGGGAATGCTGTCCAAATGGGGAACAGGAGAGGGGATGGGGGGAGCTGTTGGGCACAGGCAGAGAAATGCATAGTGAGAAGTCAGGAGAATTAGACCCCAAATTGACAGGATGAAATAGCAAACAGCACTACTCCATTACCATGCTAACTATTATGTAATATTATTACAAGTTAGGAAAAACATCTGGCATAAATAATACCACTTTTCGACTCATAACTGTTACCAGTCTTTTACTTTTCAAAAATATTTGTGCAACCAAAATGGTGAAATTTGAGTTTTCTACCATCTTTCCCCCAAAGAACACCTATTTTAACCATCACCCACGATAAGAATGTCTTTGTGGAAGTCTAAGAGCCTAGAAGAAATATTCCAGCACACCAGCGGAGAAAAAAAAAAAAAAAGTTCAAGATTGGACCCATTGGAGAGAGTAAGAGGCACAGTTTCACTTTACCCGTGTCACCCCTGGCCCAAGGAGGCACAGCTCAGTGCCAAGAAAGACCTCCTCGCCCTGTGATTTCTCCCGTGGGGGAAAGAGAAAGTGTGTAAATGAGTGCTGGGCTTCCCCAGCTGTGCAGAACACTTCCTTCTTCCCCCATCCAGAATACTGAGATGAACTGCATGACTGGGGGGTGGGAAGCAGCTGGAAGAACGGCAGCCAGGGCTCTCAGATGACATCAAAGGGTCACAGATCCTACTAGCTCCTTTGCTGACTCCATCAGGAAGCCCACCCGGGAGCTTCTGGGGACACCTTGCCTGCAGATCCCCTCAACTGGCCCACAGGCACCCCCAACATTGCACATACCATACCCCCACACGCACCCCACCCCAGGCTGGCTCCCTGTGCATGCCTTCCAAGAGCATCAAGAGTGAGCAAGAGCAGAGAGCAGGCCCCACTCTATGGGATTGAGAAAAAGTACACAAACTTGAGTATTCAGCACTGCCCTAGAGAGAGCATATGGAAGGCCATCAGCACCCAGCATGACTTCCATAGGATCCAGAGAAGGCACGAAATCTTAAGAACTACCCTCTCAAGAGAGAACAAGAAGTGTGGAGCATTCATATCCATAAAGTCAGTCTGAGAAAGCCTCAGAATCCCTAACAGGGCTGACGGAAGATAATATTTCTCTGCAGAAGCCATTCAGTAAAGACACTGAGGTGACTGCTTCCTCAAATGTGAAGACAGCAATGCAAGAGTTCAAAGAACGTGAAAAAAAGAAAAATCAAGGAAATGTGACACCACCATAGGAATACAATAATTTTCCAATAACCAACTCCTCTCAAAATGGAGCTCTGTGATTTGCCTGATAAAGAATTCAAAATAGTTGTTTTAAGGAAGCTCAGTGAGCTACAAGGAAACATAAAAAGACAATTCAAAGAAATCAGGAAAACAATACATGAACAAAACAAGCAGTTTAACAGAGAGAGAGAAATCGTAAAAAAGAAACAAATAGAATCTATGAAGTAAACAAGTCATTTGAAATTATCCAGTCAAGAGGAGAACAAAGAAAAAAAAGAATGAAAAAGAGTAAAGAAATCCTATGTGAACTATGGGATACCATTAAGAGAAACAATCTATGCATTATTGGAGTGTCACAAGTAGAAGAAACGGAGAAAGGGGCAAAAAGCTTATTTAAAGAAATAATGGCTGAGAAGTTCCCAAATCTGGCGAGAAATGTATACACCCAAGTTCATGCAGCACAAAGGTACTCCCACATTTCAACTCAAAATGATCTTCTCCAACACACATTATAATAAAACTGTGTAAAATCAAAGACAGAGAGATAATTTTTAAAGCAGCAAGAGAAAAAAAATTCCTCACATACAAGGGAACCCCTACAGGCTATCAGCTGTTTTCTCAGCAGAAACCATGCAGGCCAGAAGAGAGTGGGAAGATTTATTCAAAATGCTGAAAGAAAAAACTGTCAACCAAGAATACTTTACACAGCAAAGACGTCCTTCAGAAATGAAGGAGAGATAAAGACCATCCCAAATAAACACAAGCTGAAGGACGTCATCACCACTAAACCTGCCTCCAAAGAAATACGGAAAGGAGTTCTTCAAGCTGAAAGAAAAGGATGCTAAGTAGTAACATAAAAATATATAACACATTGCTAAAGGCAAGCATATGGTCAAACTCAGAGCACTATTATAATACAGTGGTATATTTTTTGTTTGTTTGTTTTTGTGAGGAAGATCAGCCCTGAGCTAACATCTGCCAATCCTTCCTCTTTTTGCTGAGGAAGACTGGCCCTGGGCTAACATCCGTGTCCATCTTCCTCCACTTTATATGGGATGCCGCCACAGCATGGCTTGACAAGCAGTGTGTTGGTGCGCGCTCGGGATCCAAACCGGTGAGCCCTGGGCCACCGCAGCGGAGCGCGTGCACTTAACCGCTTGTGCCACTGGGCCGGCCCAATACGGTGGTATATTAATCACTTAACTCTATATAGAGGTTAAAGGACAAAAGTATTAAAAATAACTGTAGCTAAAATAATTTGTTAAGGAATACACAATATAAAAAGAGGTAAATTGTGATATCAAAAACTGTGGCAGGAGGGAAGTAAAAGAGTAGGGTTTGTGTATGTGATCCAAGTTAAGTTTTATCAGCTTAAAATAGACCTATATCTATACAACGTTTTATATAAGCCTCATGGTAACCAAAAAGCAAAAACTTACAGTAGATACACAAAAGATAAAGGAACCAAAGCACAGCACTATGGAAAATCATCAATTCACAAAGGAAGGTTACAAGAAAAGAATAAAGAAACAAGAAAACTACGAAGTAGCCAGAAAACAATAAGATGGCATTAGTAAGTCCTTACCTATCAATAATTACTCTAAATGTAAATGAATTAAATTCTCCAATCAAAAGGCACAGAGTGGTTGGAGGGATAAAAAAGCATGAGCCAACTATACGCTGCCTACAAAAGACTGACTCACATCAGCTTTAAGGACACACACAGGCTCAAAGTGAAGGGATGGAAAAAGATATTCCATGCAAATGGAAAACAAAAGAGAGCAGGGGTAGCCATACTTATATCAGACAAAATAGACTTTAAGACAGAAACTGCAACAAGAGACAAAGAAGATCATTATATAATGATGAAAGGGTCAATTCATCAAGAGGCTATAGCAATCATAAATATATATGTACCCAACATTGGAGCACCTAAGTATAGTAAGCAAATACGAACAGATCTGAAGGGAGAAACAGATAATAATACAATAATAGCAGAGGACTTCAATAACCCACTTTCAACAATGGATCCGGACAGAAAATCAAGAAGGAAACATTGGACTTGGACTATATTTTAGACCAAATGGACCTAACAGACACATACAGATCATTCCATCCAACAACAGCAGAATACACATTCTTCTCAAGTGCACATGGAACATTCTCCAGGATAGATCACATATTAGGTCACAAAACAAATCTCAGCAAATTTAAGAAGACTGAAATCATACCAAGTATCTTTTCCAACCACAATGGTATGAAACTAGAAACCAATAACAGGAGGAAAACTGGAATATTTACAACTATGTAGAAATTAAACAACACACTCCTGAACGACCAATGGGTCAAAGAAGAAATCAAAAGGGAAATTAAAAAATATCTTGAAACAAATAAAAATGGAAATATGACATATCAAAACTTATGGGATGTAGCAAAAATAGTTCTAAAGGGAAGTTTATAATAATAAATAACTGTATTAAGAAAAATAATCTCAAAAAAAGAACCTAAATTTACCTCAAGGAACTAGAAAAAGGAAAAAACAATTAAGCCCAAAGTTAGTGGAAGGAAAGAAATAAAGATGAGAGCAGAAATAAATGAAATATAGACTAGAAAGACAATAGAAAGGATCGATGAAACTAAGAGCTCGTTTTTGAAGAGATAAAATTGACAAACCTTCAGCTACACTAAGAAAAAATAAGAGAGAAGACTCAAAGTCAGAAATGAAAGAGGAGACATTACAACTGCTACCACAGAAATAAAAAGGATCATAAGAGATTATTATGAACAATTATACACCAACAAATTGGATAACCTAGAAGAAATGGATGAGTTCCTAGAAACATACAACCTACCAATACCGAATCATGAATGGAAAATCTGAACAGATCAATAATGAGTAAGGAGGTTGATAATCAAAACCACCTAACAAAGACAAGCCCAGGACCAGATGGTTTCTCTGGTGAATTCTACCAAACATTTAAAGAAGAATTAATACCAATCTTTCTCAAACTTTTCCAAAAAATTGAAAAGGAAGGAATACTCCCAAACTCATTTCATGAAGCCAGCATTACCCTGATATCAAAGCCAGATAAGAACACTACAAGAAAACTACAAGCCAATACCCCTGACAAATATACATGCAAAAATTTTCAACAGAACACCAGCAAACTCAATTCAACAGCATATTAAAAGGATCATACACCATAAGCAAGTGGGATTTATCCCTGAGATGCAAGGATGGTTCAACATATGCAAATCAATAAATGTGATATACCACATTAACAGAATGAAAAATAATGATATCATCTTCTCAATAGATACAGAAAAATTACTTGACTATTTTAACATCTTTTCATGATAAAAATGCTCAACAAATTGGGTATAGAAGGAACACACCTCAACATAATCAAGACCATATATGACAAGCCCACAGTAAGAACATCAATGGTGAAATGGTGAAAGCTTGAAAACTTTTCCTCTAAAATCAGGAGCAAGATAAGGATGCCCACTCCTCACCACTTGTATTCAATCTAGTACTAGAAGTCCTAGCCAGAACAATTAGGTAGGAAAAAGAAATAAAAGGTATCCAAACAGGAAAGGAAGAAGTAAAATTGTCTCTGTTTGCAGATAATATGACTTTATTTGTAGAAAATTCTAAAGACTCCACAAAAAAACTGTTAGAACTAATGAACAAATTCAGTAAAGTTGCTGGGTAAAAAATCAAGATACAAAAATTAGCTGTATTTCTATACACTAAAAATGAACAATCCAAAAAGGAAATTAAGAAAATATTTCTATTTACAATAGCATCAGAAACAATAAAATAGGAATAAATTTATCCAAGGAGTAAAAGACCCATACACTGAAAACTACAAGACTTTGATAAAAGAAGTTTAAGACAACACAAATAAATGGAAAGATATTCTGTGTTCATGGATTGGAAAGCTTAATATTGTTACAATGTCCATACTACTCAAAGCTATCTATAGATTCAATGTCATTCCTATCAAAACTTGAACGGCATTTTCCATAGAACTAAAAAAAGTAATCCTAACACGTATATGGAACCACTAAAGACCCCAAATAGCCAAAGCAATGCTGAGAAAGAAGAACAAAGCTGGAGGCATCACACTTCCTGAATAAGACTATATTACAAAGCTACAGTAATCAAAACAGTATGGTACTGGCATAAAAACAGACACATAGATCAATGGAAGAGAATTGAGAGCCTGGAAATAAACCCATGCAGATCCTGTCAACTAATATTTGACAAGGTAGCCAAGAACACCCAATGGGGAAAGGATAGTCTCTTCAACAAATAGTACTGGGCCTGAATATTCACATGCAAAAGAATAAAATTGGACCCCTCTCTTACACCACTCACAAAAGTCAACTCAAAATGGATTAAAGACTTAAACTTAAGACCTGAATTCATAAAACTACTGGAAGAAAACATAGGTAGTAAGCTCCTTGACATTGGTCTTGGCAATGATTTTTTGGTAATGACACCAAAAGCACAAGCAACAAAAGCAAAAATAAATTAGTGGGACTACATTAAACTAAAAACCTTATGCACAGCAAAAGAAACAATCAATAAAATGAAAAGGCAATCTACAGAATTGGGAAAAATATCTGCAAACCATATATCTGATAAGGGATTAATAGCCAAAATATACAACTCAATAGCAAGAAAAAATCAAAAACAAATAATCTGATTAAAAAATGGGCAGAGGACCTGAATAGACATTTTTCCAAAAATGACATTCAAATGATCAACAGATTCATGAAGAGATGCTCAAGATCACTAATCATCAGGGAAATGCAAATCAAAACCACAATGAGATATCACCTCATTCCTATTAGAATGGCCATCAACAAAAAGACAAGAGATAAGAAGCAGATGTGGAGATGAAGTGGATGGATGTGAGAATGTGGAGAAAAGGGAAGCCTTTTGCACTGTTAGTTGGAATGTAAATTGGTACAGACACTATGGAAACCAGTATGGAGGTACCTGAAAAAAATTAAAAATAGAACTACCTTATGATCCAGCAATTTCACTTCTGGGTATATATTTGAAGAAAATAAAATCTTAATTTCTTTTTTTTTTTTAATTTTTATTTATTTTTTTTCCCCCAAAGCCCCAGTAGATAGTTGTATGTCATAGCTGCACATCCTTCTAGTTGCTGTATGTGGGATGCGGCCTCAGCATGGCCGGACAAGCAGTGCGTCAGTGCGCGCCCGGGATCCGAACCCAGGCCGCCAGCAGCAGAGTGCGCGCACTCAACCACTAAGCCACAGGGCTGGCCCTAAAATCTTAATTTCTAAGAGATACCTGCACCCCATGTTCACTGCAGCATTATGCACAATAGCCAATACATGGAAACAACCTAAGTGTCCATTGACAAATGAATGGATAAACAAAATATGATATATATACAATGGAATATTATTAAGCCCTAAAAAAGGAAGGAAAGCCTGCCATTTGTGACAACATGGATCATCCCTGAGGGCATTATGCTAAGTGAAATAAGTCAGACAGAGAAAGACAAGTACTGTACGTTCTCACTTATATGTGGAATCTAAAAAAGTGAACTCAGCAATAGAACAGAATGGCTGCTGCCAGGGGGTGGGGGTGGGGGAAACAGGGAGATGTTGGTCAGAGGGTACAAACTTCCAGTTATAAGATGAATAAATTCTGGGAATCTAATGTACAGCATGGTGACTGCAGTTAACAATACTATATTGTACACTTGAAAGTTGCTAAGAGAATAAATCCTAAATGTTCTCACGACCAAAAAAAAAAAGAAGGTAATTATGCAAAGTGATGCATGTGTTAACTAACCTTCCTGTGGTAAACATTTCACAATATATACATGTATTTTAAATCATCACATTGTAAAGCTTAAAGTTACATAATGTTATATCTCAATTATATCTCAATAAAGTTGGGGGACAAACATTTGTGCAACCATATGAATTTCATTTGCTTCTCACAAGGCAAGCTATTATTGGCCTTATTTTAAGGTAACCAGGTTACAGAAAAGATAAACAATTTGGTTGGTTAGTAGCTGAGCTGAAATGAACACAAAGTCTGAGAGAGGAGATGCAGAGAGCAATCAGGAGAGAGAATGTATGAATGAATGAATGAATGAATGAATGAATGAATACAAGAGAGAAACAGCAGTGGCTTATGAGTTCCTGGAGCTCAGTTCTGCTCAGGGTTGCTCTCATTTGCAACCAAAGGAATCCTGACTAAATGCAAATGTCACGCCAGCTTCTGACCTGGGCAACCAGGTAGACAGGAGGAAAAAAGTGTTTTGGGAGGGAAGAGAAAAAGTTTGGAATGACAGCATGTGGATATATCCAAGTAAACACACACAGTGGGCACTTATACATAAGTGTACAGCACTGACTTTCTTATCATTCATTTTCCATGCATTCTTTATTGGGTTTTGTATTGAAATATTTCTCAAAATTGTAAAATACAAATCCTGATTTAGGAAATCCCAGAAAACTTATGAGGTCATAAGTTGCTTCGTGTTTCTAAAAATGAATTGCTTGAAAATCAAGAAATCGTCAGTATTATTTTTAAAAGAATTTGAAAGTTAAATGAATAAATAAAACTATTCAGCCCAACACGATTATGACGTGTATCTATTCAACAGTTAGAGCCCTGGGTCTCTTGGGTCGAGGCCCCTCGCAGCACGTGCTCTTCTTGTACCACTTTATAGGAACACAGAGGGGACGGTGGTGGCAGAAGACAGGGTGCAGAGGCAGGGCTGGGGCTATTAACAGAGAAGAGAAGGTGCTGGAAGGAAGAGAGGAGAGAGGTGAGAGCATGGTCCTCCTCATCGGGGAAGAAACTTGTGGGCTGCAGGAGAATAGAGGCCTCACAGAGGTCCTGCCATATGGCACCTGGCATCATTTGAAATCTCCGGATGAAGAAAGAGCAGATTTCAGGACTTGCTAAAGATCTGGCTGTCCTCCATGGAACTCCCTCCGGCAGCAGAGCCTTCCAGCCAGTGCCAAATCTGAACAAAAGGAACCCACGGCATTCACGGGCTCAGCGCTTCTTGAAAATTCCTCAACTTGCCTACAGTGGAATTTCAATCAAAATCAGCTTATCCTTCTTTTTCCCTTGCAATCTGAGCATGCTGCCAGCCATCTCTCAACCCTACAGCAATGAAGTATTGGGGGTGAGGCGATGAGGAGTGCAGTTGTTTTTTTTTTTTTTTTTAATAGACTTCATTTTTTAGAGCAGTTTTAGGTTCATGGCAAAATTGAGTGGAAGGTACAGAGATTTTCCATATACCCCCCTGACCCACACATGCATGGCCTCTCCCATTATCAACATCTCCCACCAGAGTGGGACATTTGTTACAAGCGATGAACCTACATTGACACATCATTATGTGGACCAACTATGGACCAAAAGTCCACAGTTTACATTAGGGTTCACTTTTGGTGTTGTACAGCCTACGGGTTTGGACAAATATATAATGACATGTATCCACCATTCAGTGTCATACAAAGTAGTTTCACTGCCCTCAAAATCCTCTGTGCTCTGCCTATTCATCTCTCCCACCTCCCTAACCCCTGGAGACCACTGATCCTTTTACTGTCTCTATTGTTATGCCTTTTCCAGAATGTCATATAGTTGGAATCATACAGTATGTGGCCTTTTCAGATTGGCTTCTTTCACTTAATAATATGCACTTAAGTTTCCTCCACATCTTTTCATGGCAAGTGCAGCTTTTTAATTTCTTTTCTTTTCTTTTTAAAGAAAGACACTGACAGACTGTGCCTCTCCATAACTCTGCTGGGATTAGAACCTGCCAGGATGCCTCCAAGGTCCAAGAAGGGCATTCTACATGGGGTTTGGTGACCTGGACCAAAGTGTACAGAGGAAAGGCTAGTGCCACAGATGGTTGGGAGTGTCCATCTCCTTCTAGGGAGACATTTCTGCCAGTGTTATCATGTGGATAGTAAATACAGGGGAGTGGAGAACATTCCAGGTGCTGGAGGCTGAATCCTCGTGCCTCTACTTCTAGCTCCCCGAATTTAGATATGATACTTTCCTCTCTAGATTTCTTATCTGTAAAATGGGCATAATAATTGTACTTATCTCACATGATCACTAGGAGGATTAAATAAGAGAATGTATGAAAAACTAGACACAGAGCAAGCACTCCATAACTACTAGCCATTATTATTATTATTATTATTATTAATATAATTACTATCTTAAGGCACTTTGAAGAAAATGCTCAGGATCATATCTACATTTCAAGGAAGGGATCGAGTAAACTTTTACTGCTTTAACAAATGATTACTGAATGCCTGTTTTGTGATAGGCACTCTGCTAGGTGTGGAGAGGGACCTATCCAAATGCCTAAATCCATCGTAAGGAACTACTTCTTATGCCCAGCCCTGTTCCAAAGTGTGGGCTTGAAAGGCCTTTGAAAGGATGCAGGCAATACAGAAAGAGAAAGCACATTTACTATAAGAAAAATAGAGCCAAAGGAGAGAATAAAGCTAAGACGGGAAGAGGGGAGCATGCAAAGCCACGAAGTTCTCTGTAGTTGGTGGAAGCAGTCACAGATGTGCCTCTAAGATTTTTCTACAGCCAAGCCCAAGAGTTTTGTGTCTATAATCTAACACGGACCAATTGCTCAAGGGACACACAAGAGATGGAGGACCTGAATGGAGACTACTGCAGGGCCTTAATCACAGAGTCTTGGAGAGGCTTAAGATTTGACCTGCTCACCTTTGAACCTCTGTCCTTGCAAAAACTTTAAACTAATTTAGAAATTGAGCATATATACAATGAATGTATATATAATTTATGGTTTTGAAAGTCATAAAAAAATGAATGAATGTTTTGAGTTAGTTGGCTAAGGAAGCAAGTTCAATTCAGGGACCATGAAACCATCTGAGCCAAAGAAATACTAACACACATGATCATTACAAAGAAATTGGATAGGGGTATGTGGCAGAACAAAATGAAATGTACTGAGTGAAGAGACACTGGTTGGCATTGTAATTTTGATGTTTCCAAAACACTACCTTGTGTTATAATTCTTCTATGGCTATAGACAGTGAGGAATGGTTAATTCTGAAGGGGTTGAGGATTGACAAAATGGGCCCACGACCTGACTATTGCCAAGTGTCATGGAAATACACTCCATTAATGAAGCAGCTGTTTGCCAGGAAGAGCTGGAAGCTCCCTCCAGTGTGTTCCTTCTCATCTGCATGGTCACCAAAGCCAGAAACTTGGGAGACTATCCAAGACCTCCACTCACCATTAATTCAAGTTTTAAATTCTTCCTACTCTTCTTTTAACATAATTCTAGTCTCACGTTCCGTCTTCATTTCCACCCATCCTAAGGAAGAGGACTTCTTCACCTCTCTCAGCTGTTAGAACAGCTTTCGAGCTGCACTTCTTCTTCCTGGCAGATCCTCCTCAAACCTGTCTCACACTATAGTGGAGCAAAGGCTAAGAAATGGAGGCAAATGAACCTTCTGACGCAAACATGCTATATAAGAATAGAAAGATATCCTGCCGCTGCACTCCAAACTCGAGGCAGAAGGTCTTGCATGAAGATTCGGAGAAGGAGCGTGACATCATATTGATATTTTAAGTAATTACTATATGCCAGGCACTATGCTTAACATTTTATATACATTATCTTATTTAACCCTTATGAATGCCTAATCTTTGGGTATGTACTATTATTGTCTCCCCTCAACAGATGAGGAAACTGAGAATGAGAGTGGTTAGTACTTGCCAGACAGTTAAGTGGTGGAGCGAAGATCTGAAATGAAATCCATTTTGGCTCCAATGCCTATGCTGTCCATCAATCATACGACAGATGATTCTGCCAGATGCTAGCACCACTGTCCCTCACTGTTGCTGTCAACTATTCACTCCAGATCACTCCCCCTCATTTTTCAATGATTTTATCTCCTCACTCACTGTCGTACTCTCCAACACCACTAATACTTAGTCATTTCACTATGCACGGAAATGACCCTGCTGATGCCTGCATCTCTCAGGTCCTTGAATGAAGGTCCTCTCAGATCCTCCAGTGCTTGGTCCTCCATGCTACCTCATCATCCATTCATGCCTGGTCAAATGCTAGACCTTGTCATTACCAATAACTGCAACCGTCCATAATCTTAACATCAGACATCCTTCTCTCTGATCTCCGCCGTCAATCTTTCCAGCCCACTCCTTCTAGTACCCAGACTCCAACAATCCTTCAACCTCCTTGCGGTCTCCAATCCACCTTTTCCATCTATCACTGTCCCAGGTCAACTCCATGCTCTCTCTTGCTCCCTTAACCAGCTTTAATTTCACAGTCAATTGTTAGAATCACCCCCTTCCAGATGCCCTTGCTCCTCTCCCATCTTATTTACTTGGTGAAGCCATGATCCTTTAGATCCAATTCTCTACCTACTCTGTGCCTGCTCCAGTGCAGCTGAACATGGCGGTGGAAAGACACACAAGCATGCTGACTGGTCCCACTTTAAACTCCTGACCACGCTGACCCCTGATGCTGCCTGGCAATTGTAGTCTATTTCCCTAGTCCATTCACTTTCTGACTCCTTCCAACAGACAACCATTTCACAACTTCTCCTCTCCTCCAATCTCTATTTTCCAAGACTTTCAGCAGATGATGTGGTTGGTTTCCTCCTTCCCTGAGAAAACAGAAACAAGCAGAAAGGAATTTCCACAGACTCTCACCACCTAAGGCACCTGCTCCAAGTTACTCTGCCTCCTTCCCCTTTCATAGACAACTATACCTGATCCTTCTAAAGTCAATCTTGCATGTGCACCAGATCTCAGCCCCTCTCCACTACTCAAGGACCCACCTGAACAATTCTACTTCCTTTCCCCCATAGTATCAACTTTCCCTTCCTCTGCTGGATCATTCTTGTTGGAACACAAATATACTGTACTTTTTCTCATTAAAACAGACAAAACAAAATCCTTTTCTTGATCTTGCTTCCCCTGCCAGCTACTGTCCTATTTCTCTATTCTCCTTGGCAGCAAAGCATCTCAAATACACTCTCTACACCCAAATTTAAATCCTTTCCCCACAATTCTCTCTAAAACATTCACCTCCAATCACACTTTTGCTGTAGCACTTCACTGAAAATGCTTTCATTGAGATCACCAATGGAGCGATTCTCCCTTGCTAAACACAGCAGTCAAGTTTCAGTCCTCAACTTACTCGACCAGCCAGTGGCATTGGACACCAACGACTTTTTTCCTGAAACACTCTGACTCAACCTTCCAAGGTACTGCTCTTGATTTTCTGCCCACCTCACCAGTCACACCTTCTCAGTCTCCTTTTCTGACTCTTCCTCTTCTCCCAGTCCCCAAATGTTGGGGAGCCCCAGGGCTCAGTCTTTGGTCCTCCGCTCTGTCTATCCTCACTACCTTGGTGATCTCATCCTGGGTCGTGGATGAAAATTCAAATTGAAATGCCAGTGACTCCCCAACATCTATCCACAGCTGAGAATTCTAGCCTAAATGTACAGAATGCCTACTCAAACTCCACTTGGATGTGTCTCAGACATTTCAGATTCAGCATGTTCAAGAATAAACTCCTGATCTTCCCTCCAAATCTGCTTAACCCCACTCTTCTCCATCTTAGTTGATAGCAACTCCATCCTTTCGGTTGCTCAAGGCAAAAATCTTAGCATCACTCTTGACTCCTCTCTTTCCCTTACTGGTCCACATCCAACCTGTCAGGGAATATTACTGACCTTCAAAATATACCTAAATCCTACCACACCTCCCTATCTCCCTTGCAACCATCCTGGTCTGAAGCACATCCTAACTGGCTCACCAGGTCACTGTGGTAGCCCCTCCTAATGACCTCCCTGCATCCACCATTGCCACTGCAGTCTCTTATCAACAGAGCAAAGCAGCCAGAGTGATTCTTTTAAAACCTAAGTCAGATCATACTTCACCTCTGCTAAAAATCTCCCAGAGGCCCCACATTTTCCTCAGAGTCAACCCAAGTCCTACAGTCCACGTAGAGCTACAAAGCCCTACAGGATCAGGCCTCCTGTTGCATCTCAAACCCTATCTCCATCTCTTCTCCCCTTACCTCACCCTGCACCAGCCACACTGGCCCCTTTGCTGTTCCTTGGCCACACCAGGCACTCACACACATGCAAACACACACACGCATAAGCGCACACACACCAAAAGCCAAACAACAGTGGCAGCCTCTATGGAATCACTGACTTGGGTGACCAAGGCATGCAGCTCTGCAGCATGAAAAAGCTGGGGGAAGGTTGTGTGAGTGGAGTGCAAAAGGCAGATAAGAAACCAGTCTGCCTCATCTCATGCAGCTGTCAACAACACAAAGATGGCATCTCCTTACAATGATGTGAGAAGCACTCTGTGGCTCAGTCTTATTACCACACCAACAATGCAATACTGAAGTGCTTCTTCCAAAAGACCATAATTCATAGCCTACAATTCCTGAACGCGGATCATGTCAGGCCACTTAACACTGCTCTGATGCCAATTCACAATCACGGACCATCTCAGCCCTGCAGTGGCTGTTACCCTCAGACAGGGGCTCTGCTAATGGACTAAAATGATAACACAATTCAAATGCCTCTACAGGCGTAACCAGTCCTGCCCAAGGATCTGTACAAGCAGCCAACTAGGATCACAAAGCAAACAGGGCTGTCCCTGCAAGATGTGAGCACAAAATGGGTTGCTAGAAAAACATGCAGTACTTCCTTAGGTTTTTAACTTAATTTGAAAAATTGCAGATCTGCCACATTTATTAAGGCAGGCAATGCCGAGACCGTATGAGCCCTCCAATGCATGTGATGCATGTCTGGAATCACAGCTCAGTGCTATGGAGGCAGCATCTCTGCTTCCCTCAGAGGAAGGTATTGGAGCACACTTTCCAGTTTAGATGGCTGTGATCTACTTAGAAATATGCTACATTTAAAAAATTCTGCAGGGCTGGCCCGGTGGCGTAGTGGTTAAGTTCGCACACTCTGCTCTGGCGGCCTGGGGTTCGCAGGTTCGGATCCTGGGCGCGGACCTACACACCGCTCATCAAGCCATGCTGTGGCAGGCGTCCCATATAATGTAGAGGAAGATGGGCACAGATGTTAGCCCAGGGCCAATCTTCCTCACCAAAAAAAAAAATTCTGCAGCTCTCAGACGCATCTTTAATGGCATAAAGTGATACATCAGAATCTGAACTTGTACAAAATCAAATAAAAAAATAAGCCTCATTGCCTTGATGTTGGAAGTTGTGTTAAGACTGTGATGTATTTTGGGGGCCACCACATGGTATGGAAGAGTGAGCCCAAAAGACATCTGCTGGGAAAACATGACCTGTTTTGAAATCCTTTACATTCCTTCCCTCAGAAGCAGGTGTAGACATGCCTTGCGATATTAATCTTACCTGCCGGATTCCAAAATGAGAGACGAATGTTGAGAAAATAAAGTGTTAGTTGACATTGCCAGTGGGTACTTAACGACTTTTGAAGGGAGCTGTTAAGTGTTGTCTGATTACTAACTCTTCTGGCTGAATATTCTTTGAAAAAATTATTTTAAATCACGTTTGGATTACTATATCTGACTTGAGGCTACATTTTACTCTCTCTTTAAAATGACTACTCTTATGTCCTTTTTGTTTAGGAAGAAAACACACTATTTTTGAGTTTAGATATAAAAAGGAGCTTTGAAATACATGCACATGCAGGAACTTCCTAATGCCTTACGTTGGTGAGGATTTCCATAGTTGTGACCACAAAATGCTTTCACGTGCATTTTCTGATTCGGGCCTGTGGCAATCGGTGAAGACCCAGGACAGGGATCTGCAAAGTGATCTCAGACAGAGGGTCGTGGATCAGAGGGGCTCCCCAACTCCCCCCAAACCCCGGGGCTAAAGAGAAACACGGCAGGGACTCTCTCCTGCTGCAAAGTACTAGACAAACGCACTTAGTTATTATGTTAAATGTTGAACTTTTGAAAAAGTTGTTTTGGAAGGAAATGTGTTTTTAATACTTCCACGGTGCCATCAAACATCTCAGGTGGCAGAAGCTGGGACACAGGGGGAGCATATTATGTCACCTGGTTAGACCAGAGTGAAGGTCCAGAGAAGTGAGCCTGGGCAGGGCTCTATTTCCTTTCAAGGCAGAAGGAGCATCTCCTTACATTTAAATCCCAGGCAGCAGGTTGCCTGGTGTCAAGCTCTTCAAAGTATTAAAACTTCCCCAAATAGTGTCTCAATGCAAGGACTTCTCAGTGTCTGTCACAATAGCAATGTGTTCCACTGCCTTCTTTAAAGTGGATTTACAAAGTTTCGTTTTTGTCTAGCAGTCACATTCCATCCTTAAGCCAAAAGATGCTGCGTGATGGCTGTAATAAATCTAACGAAGACGAGAACTTAGAGAAGTGAAGTGGCTCCTACCCTGTGTTACTCCAGAACACTCTCGGGGACTCTAAAAGCCCCAGAACACAAACACCAAACCACAGGGTCCCTCCTCTGTATACGCTAATGCCATTTTCCTGACACTTATAAAAGATAACCAAAGATAAAAAGATACCAACCCAGAAATACATTTTTAAAACCTGCTCATGTATATTAAAACTACTGCAAGGACATTAACATGATAATTTACGGTGTGCTTTAATAGAGAAAATTTACTTTCAGTGTACAGAGAAACTGTGCTGCCTCGTGGAGGTCTTGTTTTCATTCACATATGGGCTGATTAGTGATGATCTTAAACAGTAGCAAAAGACGCATGTTTCCAGGGGCCATGTTGCAATTATGGCCTGCTTTCATGTAATTGATACTTCTGTGGTATTTTTAATAGTTTGTTTCCTTCAGTAGATAACCTTCCCCTTCTTTCTGAGATGAGATGCTCTGAAAATGATGCGAGGAAACGTAGGCTTTAATTAATTCTGGGGCTGTCATTGACCTGCTGTGTTAGGTGAGGGAAGCTATTTAACCTCTCTGAGCTGTGGGTACCTCACCTTTTCCTTTTTGAGCTAAAATTCTATAATTCTCCTGCTGAGACTGTTCAAACAACTAGTAACTCTCTGTTCTCCCAAATTGTAGGCTCTTTCCAAATAATCATAAATTCTAAATTAGTGAGGTGTGACTCAAGAGATTGCTTGATTAAAAAAATAAGTGGGGGCCAGCTCCGTGGCTTAGCGGTTAAGTGCACGTGCTCCACTGCTGGCGGCCCGGGGTTCAGATCCCGAGCGCGCATCGACGCACCGCTTCTCCAGCCATGCTGAGGCCGTGTCCCACATACAGCAACTAGAAGGATGTGCAGCTATGACATACAACTATCTACTAGGGCTTTGGGGGGAAAAATAAATAAATAAAGTTTAAAAAGATAAGTAGGCCCATATGTGTGCAAACCCCTAACACGAAGCCCTGGAAGCTTTACTCTCTTTTATTACACACATTCATTCTTGTCTCCATGTCTATGCTTGTGCTGTTTTTCTCCCACCATACATTCTAGAACACCCTTCTTTCTAACCTTGCCATCCACAGTCTACTCAAGTTCCAGCCCACATGGCTTTCCAGCTGCTCAAGTGCCCCCATTACTCTGCCATTAGCCACATGCTAATTAAACTTTCAATATTCCGTCACTTATTTATTCAATAATATTTGTTAATTGTTTATTCTGTTTTCTAATTTTTCTCTCCTGTTTCAAGTGGTCCTCGGTAGTTTGCATTCATTTCAATGATTACATTTCTTTTGTTTCTGCCATAATACTAGAAACTCAGTAAGGAAAGGGATTTGTATCTTATAGTTTCAACAAATTTAAATGGTAAAGCTCTTAGAGTTCACCAGCCCAAATCCCTTGGTAGGCAGTGTGGGAGGAAACCCACATTTGTCCAATAGAATGGCTACTGTCTTAGTCTGTTCGGTCTGCTATAACAAGATACCACAGAGTGGGTGGCTTAAACAACAAACAGTTATTTCTCACAGTTCTGGGAGTCCAAGATCTGGTGTCTGGTGAAACTCTGTTTCCTGGTTTTCAGATGGTTACCTCGCTGTGTCCTCACATGACAAAGAGCAGAGAGAGAGGAAGCAAGAACACACATGTCTCTTCTTATAAGGGCACTAATCCCATGCTGGGGTTCCACCCTCATGACCTAATCACCTCCCAAAGGGCCCACCTCCTAATACCATCACACCAGGCATTAGGATGTCAACACGAATTTGGGAGGACACAGATATTCAGTCCATAACAGCTACAATGTGTCAAACACTTGGCTACATGAGGATACTGAAGGACACATTTCTATTACTTTTAGGGGATGGCCTTACAATCTGTGCTAATTTCTTCCCCCCCCCCCCAAAGCCCCAGTAGATAGTTGTGTGTCATAGCTGCACATCCTTCTAGTTGCTGTATGTGGGACGCGGCCTCAGCATGGCCGGAGAAGCGGTGCGTCGGTGCGCGCCAGGGATCTGAACCCGGGCCGCCAGTAGCTGAGCGTGCGCACTCAACCGCTAAGCCACGGGGCTGGCCCGAACCTGTGCTAATTTCAAACCCCTGTGGGATTATTTTAAAGTGCACCCAGATGTCGGCTGCTCCTGCTATCTTCCAGTTCCCACGTCCCCTGATTGGACTTTGTCACACCCCACTGTCAGCCTGGACACAAAACTCAGTGCTTCTTTGAGTTTACCAAACAGAATCCAGCCACAGAAAAGCATTCACGAGCAATTAGACTCAGTGGAGGTTTTTAAGGAAACACAGAGGAAGGGTCTGCCTCTCACTGCACAGACAACAACAGAGAAGCAAGTCCTCAGGAGACAGCTCTGTTCTCGCTGCGAAGGCCTTCCTCACCCATCCATTACCAGAGGTTTTCGTTTTTCCCCAGTGCCTCCTGCTCTCAGCCAGCCTGGCTCCGGGTGTCTCTCTCCCTCTGTTGTCCAGAGTAATCCACCCTGCCCTGCAACTGCATCTCCACTCACCTTCATTCCTGATATTTTTTCTTTCTTTCTTTCTTTTTTTTTTTTGTGAGGAAGATCAGCCCTGAGCTAACATCCATGCCGATCCTCCTCTTTTTGCTGAGAAAGACTGGCCCTGAGCTAACATCTGTGAGGATCTTCCTCCACTTTACGTGGGATGCCGCCACAGGATAGCCTGACAAGTGGTGCGTCGGTGCGCGCTCGGGATCTGAAACCGGGCCGCCAGCAGTGGAGCACATGCGCTTAACTGCTATGCCACAGGGCTGGCCTTGTCGCCTTCATTCCCTAATGCACCTCCCAGATCATTAAAACAGGTGTCCTGCCAGTTACAGAGTCCACTGCACTTAGAAACCAGCGAGGCGTTTAAATAACTCCTACAAAAACTTCTGTTAGGGAACGTTAGGTCTACACTGGTAAATCTGACAGCAAGAGTCCTGCACTGTGTCCATAACTAGGTTGCTTGTCTCCAGCCCACTCAAACCTACCGTCTCCTACCAGTCACTTCCCATCAGATCTTCACAACACTTATCTTATCTGGAAGTCCCTGGATCACAGGTGTTTACCTGTTACTAGAGGTTTCCCTCACCAGGTACTGAGCTCTGTGAGTGGAGGGTCCTTGTATGTTTTGTTCACTGCTGTATTCCTGATGCCTAGAAAGGGCCTATCACCTATAGATGCTCAGTAAATATTTTTTGGATGAGTGAATGAATGAAGAAATATATGAATGAATAGTAGCCAGAGAAAGCAACACTGAATTTTGAAGCTCTGAGCCGTCTAACACCCAGGATCCCAGATTTTCATCTGCCACCAACAGTGTAAAATTGAGTGATAAATGATTTCCTTAACACATCTCTTCTAATGAAATTCCATTCTTTCTTTTTTTTTTTTGCTGAGGAAGATTCATCCTGAGCTAACTTCTGTGCCAATTTTCCTCCTTTTGCTTGATGTAGATTCGCCCTGAGCCAACATCTGCGCCAGTCTTCCTCTACTTTGTATGTGAGTGGCGTCCACATCATGGCCGCTGACGAGTAGTGTAGGTCTGCACCTGGAAACCAAACCTGGGCCGCTGAAGCAGAGTGAGCCAAACTTAACCACTAGGCCACGGGGCCAGCCTGGCCATTCTTTCTTATATGGAGTTCTAGGAGGTGTTTTCATAAGCTCAACGTGGAGCGAGCCAGAAGCAGAGAAACTGCTTGCTCTCGTCAAGGATGTCCACTCTGAGAAAATGTATTGTGATCAGTCTCAAATTACTTACTGAGTGACTGAAATGTACCAGAAACTGTGGCAGGCAATGAGACTACATGAGTTGCAACATGGTCCCTATCCCCACGGCCATATGTCCATGCTTTTCTGGACACTACTCTCTTGGCCTTGAAGATCTCGGTTATGCCTGGCAGCTTCATCCTCCGTCCTCAACATTTTATTCACCTGCATCTCCCCTGGCAATACCAGTCCTTCCATCATTGATGCTTCCCAAGCATACTGGGGACGGCTTAATGTCTGCTACTCACATAACGTAATTTAACCAGCCTATAATTATTTGTGTACATACATCTACACCTCACCCAAAGACCGCAAGCCCCATGAGTCAGGGCCTATGTTATATCATCTCACACAGTCTCACCAAAGGTATCTGCTGAGTGAATTAACAAATTCCAGAAGATCGGTGCATTGTTGTTGGCTTCTGAGAAGGACTCACACACACAGTGCAATGTATGTACTTGGGCTGCAATTAATTCTAAGTCTGAAAAGACTACAGGATGATAGCACACACAATAGGCTCCTCAGCATAATATGCCAAGAACAACCACCTTTCCTTGGATTTGAGAAGCCTTAGATATGAATTCTTATTGATTCTTCAGGGCCATTCAAGAGAAAAAAAATTTTTCTTCATTGTAGCAGTTTCATTCTCAAAAAATGCTTGAAAGGCTCCTATTTCCATGTCAAACCTCTGTCAAGAGAATCAGGGCTTTGTGCCGGGCACTGGCGAAGGACAAAGGATCTGTGTTTACTTTAGTTGAGATTAGAGAATTTGTCAGCAGTCATCTTATCTAAGATATCACTTTTGGGTTTCATTGCCCTTAAGCAATGGTTGGGTTGAAAGATTACTAAGAATGCCTTGAAATGACTTGTTGGAGGAGGCTGGTCACAGACTTGCCACGTTTCTCATCACTCATCATGGCTCTCCATGTCCAACAACAGGCATCAATTCTATGTTATTAATGGGACAGTCTTGAGATTTGTCTCAATCATCTCCTTCTAGATATAAGTGAAGACACAAAACCAGGAGGAATATTCTGCAGGTTATGTTCCAATGCCCTTCCTCTTCCCTCATTGATACCCCAAGAGTTATTTACTCTTTGCTAGAAATTCTTGAGATGAACCAAGCTGGTTTCTTTACCCCCAAATTGAAGTCATGAGTCCCAAGTCATATAAATTCACACATGGTTCAGACTGCAAATGGTTTGATGCGGCATTGCTCTATTGTTCACCTAGAAGGCATTCCTCCCGAGAGGTGACAACGACTAAGTATTAGAAATATGTTCTTGAAGGTCTTGCCATTCAAAGGGCAGTCCTTGGATCAGCAGCATCAGCATCATCTGGGAGCTCAATGAAATGCAAATTCATGCCCCTTTTCCCACCCATATCTATTGAATCAGAACCTCTGAAGGTGAGGCCTACAAATCTTTGCTTTAGGATTGCCAGGTGATTCTTACGTGTACTAAAATTTGAGATCTGCTCTAAAGCTCTCCCATGTAGATTTCTCAGCCACACTTCCCAGAAGACTGGAATCTAAAGGCTGGAAAGAACAATTACTTTCTGGCCCCCACAACTGGTAACAGAGGGTTATCCACAGGTTTTGCTCTAGGATAAATGCAAAAGAGACTTGTAGATAAAAACTGTTCATGGAAGAAGGAGAAGTAAAATTGACAGGGAGGTAGGAGTTCAATGCTAGCAGTTGGTTCTTTTTGAGTTCCTAGAGTATTCTGGTGAATGGTTTTGGGTAAGGTCAATACAAAGTCATTCAAACTCTAAAAAGAAATGAGGATTATTGGTGAAGGCCTGCTCAAGTCAGTCTGCTTACTCCTCCCTCCCTTACATCTGGTGATCACAGAAACATCAGGCAAATTTCTCCTCATAGATTTCATCATTATAATAACCTGCACTATGAGACCTACTGTGGTGCATTTATGAAACGAGTGAAACTCGCAGCAGTTCTTAGTGTAAAGCTTCAATGAGGGGCCGGCGCCATGGCTTAGTGGTTAAGTGCGCGCGCTCCGCTGCTGGCGGCCTGGGTTTGGATCCCGGGCGCACACCAACGCACCGCTTCTCCGGCCATGCTGAGGCCACGTCCCACATACAGCAGCTGGAAGGATGTGCAGCTATGACATACAGCTATCTACTGGGGCTTTGGGGAAAAAGAAAGAAATAAATAAAATCTTTAAAAAAAAAAAAAGCTTCAATGAGAAACTTTGGAGGAGACATTGCAATTGATACCACAGAAATAAAAAGGATCATATCATAAGAGACTACTATGAATAATTATACACCAACATACTGGATAACCTAACAGAAATGAATAAATTCCTAGAAACACATAACCTACCAAGACTAAATCGGGAAGAAATAGAAAATCCGAACAGACCAATAATGAGTAAGGAGAATCAGGAATCAAAAACCTCCCAACACAGAAAAGCCCAGAACCAGATGGTTTCCCTGGTGAATTCTACCAAATATTTAAAGAAGAATTAACGCCAATCCTTCTCAAACTCTTCCAAAAAACTGAAGAGGAGGGAACATTTCCAAACTCATTTTATGAGGCCAGCATTACCCCATACCAAAGCCAGATAAGGACACTATAAGAAAACAAGGATGCAAAAAAACTTCAACAAAATATTAGCAAACTGAATTCAACAGCACATTAAGAGGATCACACACTATGACCAAGTGCAATTGATCCCTGGGAAGCAAGGATGGTTCAGCATATGTAAATAAATCAATGTGATACATCACATTAACAGAATGAACGATAAAAATCACATGATCATCTCAATATGCAGAAAAAGCATTTGACAAAATCCAACACCCTTTCATGATAAAAACCTTCAAAAAACCGGGTACAGAAGGAATTTACCTCAACGTAATAAAGGACGTATATGACAAGGCCACAGCTAATACCATATTCAATGGTGAAAAACTGAAAGCTTTTCCTCTAAAATCAGGAACAAGACAATGGTGCCCACACTCACAACTCCTATTCGACATAGTACTGGAAGTCCTAGCCAGAGCAATTAAACAAGAAAAAGAAATAAAAGGCATCCAAATAGGAAAGGAAGAAACTGTCTCTGCAAATGATACAATCTTATATGTATAAAACCCTACAGACTCCTCAAAAAACTGTTAGAACTAATAAACAAATTCAATAAAGTTGCAGGACATAAAATCAACATACAAAAATCCATTGCATTCCTATACACAACGATGAACAATCCAAAAAGGAAATTAAGAAAACAATTCCATTTACAATTGCATCGAAAAGAATAAAATACTTAGAAATAAACTTAACCAAGGAGGTGAAAGACTTATATACTAAAAGCTACAACACATTGATGAAAGAAATTAAACACAAGTAAATAGAAAGACATCCTGTGTTCATGGATTGGAAGATTTAATATTGTTAAAATGTCAATACTACCCAAAGCCATCTATAGATTCAATGCAATTTCCATCAAAATCCCAATGGCATTTTTTTTAATGGAAATAGAAAAAGCAGTCCTAAAATTTATACAAAACCACAATAGATCCCAAATAGCAAAAGCAATCTTGAAAAAGAAAAACAAAGCTGGAGCCACCACATTTCCTGATTTCAAAATATATTACAAAACTGCAATAATTAAAACTGTATAGTACTGGCATAAAGATAGATATACAGACCAATGGAACAGAATCAAGAGCCTGAAAATAAACCCACACATATATGTCAACCGATCTTCCACAAGGATGCCAAGAATACACAATGGGGAAAGGACAGTCTCTTCAACAAATGGTGTGTTGGGAAAACTGAATATCCACATGAAAAAGAATGAAATTGGACCCCTCTCTTACACCATACACAAAAATCAACTTGAAATGGATTAAAGACTTAAACATAAGACCTAAATCTATAAAACTCCTAGAAGAAAAATAGAGGGAAAGCTCCTTGCCGTTGTCTTGGCAATGAGTTTTTGGATATGACACCAAAAGCACAGGCAACAAAAACAAAAATAGACAAAAGGGAGTGCATCAAACTAAAAAGCTTCTGCACAGCAAAGGAAACCATCAACAGAATAAAAAGGCAATCTACGGAATGGGAGAAAATATTTGCAAACCATATATCTAAGGGATTAATATCCAAAATATATAAGGAACTGCTACAATCCAAAAGCAAAAACACCAAACCAGATTTTTAAAATGGCAAAAGACTTGAATAGACATTTCTTCAAAGAAGACATACAAATAGCCAATAGGTACAGGAAAAGGTATTCAACGTCACTAATCTTCAGGGAAATGCAAATCAAAACCACGATAAGATAGCACCTCACACCTGTTAGAATGGCTTTTATCAAAAAGCTAGAACTTATTCAGCTGAAGATCTGCTGTACAACGTTGTACCTGTAGTTAGCAACACTGTACTGTGCACTTAAAAATTTGTTAAGAGGGGAGATCTCATGTTAAGTGCTCTTGCCACAATGAAAAAACAATCCCATAATCCCTTTCCTCTGCCTCATTTTGATTAAAGCATCTATCCCATTGGGTCTCTGAGTGCTTTGCAGATGTAAAAAAGTGCCCAATAGTGAGAACCACGCAAAGCAAGTGGACAAAGTTAGCAGCGAATATCGATGTCAGATGAGCAACACACAATCTCTACATTCTGCTTTGGGTGTGAACTCCCAATGGCTTTGGAAGGAAGGGTAAAGCCTCAGTTATGAGACTCCTAAGGCGTTGCACAGTCAATAGAGAAAGGTTAGAAGGGAGAAAAAGAAACAAGATACGAGGCATTTCAACTTTGAATGAAAAAACAATCAAAAAGAAAAGCCAAAGAAGATGATAAGTCATGATGCATGTAGTAAAACCATCTGGAGGATCTTGTATAATACCTCCTGACAGCGTTAAACCCAGAAATTCAGCTTGAGACTATGAAGACCTGCTCACATTGAGACTTCAGAGCCTTATTCAAAACTTACTCAAGTAATTTTTTCAGGGAAAGTCAATTTATTTATCCAAGTGGAGATTTAAAAACTTAAGGGAGCCATCTGGTGGCTTATATGCCTACTAATTAAAATCCTCCTGGGCACAAGGTTGCTGCCCTGTGGGGACCGTCATTGGAGCAAATGGCAGAAGACAAACCAGAGTTGACAAAAAGCATTCTTATGCTATATAAAGACCAAATAGTGTAATTTAGATACAACCAAATCAAAATTAAGGGTGGGTACACTTAACAGTAATTCTGATATTATGTTCTCTACCTGCTCTGAAAAATAAACCAAATCATGACTACGAATAATAAAAAGTTGTGTTTTGAACTCTATTTCAAGATTGCATTTTTCACATAGAATAAGGAGACAATTAATTCAAAATCACAAAACTAGAACCAACCCAAAAAACATGAATCAATGGTTCGCTGAAATGATACATAGGTTTGATTAGCTTTCTATCTTCCTCTTGCTTTGTACGAGAAGCAGTAAAGTAGGATGGGAAGATACAGTTCCTGCTCAGAAAAATAAAAAATTCAAATCCTGAGCATTGTTAACGAAAATAATTTAGTATTTAATACACCCTTTCTTCCAGGTCTATAATGTCACACTGAAATCATTAATGGTTTCTATTTCTTCAAACATAGAGAATTTCTTTCTCTATAATAAAATTTTTCATGTTGAAAAATGTATATGTATTAGTCTCACAGGAAGGAGGAAAGATCACTTCAAAATTTCAGATAATTGCCTTGAGTAAGAGGTGGTTCTTCTCTAACAATACACTTCATAAACTTTTCTTCTAAAGCTTCCATT
Organism: Diceros bicornis minor; assembly: GCF_020826845.1. Taxonomy (NCBI): domain Eukaryota; kingdom Metazoa; phylum Chordata; class Mammalia; order Perissodactyla; family Rhinocerotidae; genus Diceros; species Diceros bicornis. The sequence goes on along the minus strand of NC_080775.1, from coordinate 13,251,862 downwards.
ACTCTAACTTGCTCAGCACCAAATAAGTTACTGGAAATATATACATATATATATATATATACATTTTTTTTTTTTGCATGAGGAAAATCCAGTTCCTTACACGAAAGCCTAATTACACTGGCCACCATGAAGAAGAAGCAGTTAAGAATTCCTCATTATCGCCTTTATAGTTCATTGTTAAAGTATAAATTGGCTATACAAATACACCAGGAAGTTGGCATAAATGTTGAAAATCAAAATGTAATTTTTCAAACTACTTACAAAACCAATACAAAGACTTCTTAAAAAAAAGATATGTCCCTAAACTACAAATTAAACCAAATATAATATTAAAAGACTATGAAGTGTACATTGTCACTAGACTATTTCTAAATTAATGGCATTCTAGGTTTTTTTAATTGCTTGACATTTTTGTTTATTTATTATTATGGCTGAATTGGATAAACTGAACACTTTCTGAGGCTCATGAAGAGAAATATGTAAATTATATATTTGCTAGTTTAAAATACTCTAATTACATTAAGTATATGTTCCACTTTTTATTTACTGCTTGTCTGTATTTCTTTAAATCAGTTTCAACTTCAATTGTTATTGCCACATGTTTATTTTCTGTGTGTTTTAAAGTATAACTTGTTTCAACTTTTATTTTTAATTTATATTTATCTTTTTGTTGTATTCAATATGAAACTTCGAGTTGTTTTTAAAACTCAAGATGATTCCTTCACATTTAAATCAGAAATTCATTATGTTAAGTTTAATGAAATACAGTCATTTTTGCTGTAACACTTGTTATGAAAATATGAACTTGTTCCAACGTGACTGATATATTAAGGAATAATACATAACAAATTTTCACATTTGCTGATATGTAATTTTGTCTGTGAAAAGCACTAGGTCAGTTCTAAATCAGGGCATTTTTGCCCCCCAGAGGACATCTTGCAACGTCTAGAGACATTTCTGTCATGACTGGGAGAAGTGGGGGGGGCTGTTACTGGCATCTAGCAGGTAGATGCCAAGGATGCTGATAGACAGCCCCCTACAACACAAAAGTATCCGGTACAAAATGTCAACTGTGAAAAGGGTGAGAAACGTTGCATTAGGTGAACAAAGAGAACTGAGCTGGGTAGAAATATACAAAATGCCCACAAGCATACTCATCAATCACCTATCAGCTACCTCGGGTTACCTCCGGTTATGAGCCCTACCTACCCACATTTCCTCCACCGCGTTCCATGTGATTCCAGATAATCTTCCTTTCAGCACTTCACAACAACTCGCAAGCGCCCACCCTTCCTACACCCACTTCCACAAGCAAATTCCAGGTAGTTTTGAAGGTAATTGTTAATTTACTTCTTAATCATTTAACATGCATAAAACTCCACGGTTGTTCTTAGATTCCTATCCTTGCTTTCCAACATGTCACTGATGAACTCCTTGAGTGTTGTGTGCCTAACACCATTTCTCCCCTAAGCTGTGGTTTTTACTGCATGATTTCGCACTGCACGGTGAGGTTTAGGAATGCCCATGATATATCATAGCAGAACTGTGTGCCTGTCTTGATTTCTCTCTGAAATACACTTCTCCTCTTCTCTCTGATTAAATTCTTACTTTTCAAATGTTTTCAAAACATGCCCAAAAAGCCTTCATTGTTTATTACTTTAATTTTCAGAAGTTAAAAGATCCAGAAGATTACAGAGAACATTATATAATGAGCGTTCTGGTAGTCACCACTGATTTTACAAATTTAACATAGTTTTCCTTCAAATGAAATAAGCAGAATATGACAGATGAAATTCAAGTCCCTTTGGTTCCCTCTTCAACCCTGTTCTTCTCCTCAGTTCTATTCTCCTCTCTTTCTAGAAGCCAATGTGATGATCAATGTGGCAACTTTTCAGTTTATGTTTTAAATTTTTTTTTTCGGTGAGGAAGATTGGCCCTGGGCTAATATCCATTGCCAATCCTCCTCTCTTTGCTGAGGAAGACTGGCCCTGAGCTAACATCTGTGCCCATCTTCCTCTATTTTATATGTGGGACACCTGCCACAGCATGGCTTGACAAATGGTGCATAGGTCCACGCCCAGGATCCGAACCTGCGAACCCCGGGTGGCCGAAGCAGAGCTCGTTAACTTAACCACTACGCCACCGGGCCAGCCCCTAAATTTTTTAATACACATATGTATCCAGAAATAACATATAGTATTGCTTTGTCTTTTATATACAATAGCTTTCTTATATAGCAACTTGCATTTTTCATTCAACATTTTGAGATTTGTCCACGTTGATATATACAGACCTGATTTATTTTAATTTTGTACTATATTGTTCCATTGTCTGAACAGGTCACAATTTTAACCCATTCTTTTATCCATTGACCATACGCCTCCTGCTCTGCCCTGACCCTCAAGGCGAGTCCAGTTGCTCCAAACCTCAATGGCATTCTGTCTTTAATGTTGACCAATACATTTAGAAAGAGAAATTATCAGTGTGCTCCCAGTGAATATGTACCCTGACTTTTCACGTAGTCACAAGCACTGCTTGTGGACTCTGGTGTCTGGAAGGGACTGAAGATCATTGCCACTCCACCTGCTCCTTTGTCCTCTGCCTCCCTCCTTGTTCCAATGAGAGAGTCCCAATAGCTGGGTTGTGGTTGACGGTGGTGGCCTGGCCTCTAATTCAGTCTTGAACTGCTCCCTATTGTCATCTCTTACGTTAAGTGTGCACTGGGTCAAGACACCAGTTCAATTCCAGAAAGTGAGTTAACAAAAGTATTCAGCCAATTTTCCAGGCACATCATCTGCATGGTACCATACTGTTTGGTGTGGTTGAGTTGTTTAAATTGACATTACATAAGCACAGCCTTCATCTCATGAGATGGATGACAGGCAAAGGAGGTGAGGGTGTCAGGTGTGCAAATGTGAGTGTGACAAGAGTTCTCATAGGCAGCACATGCTCATTGTCGTGAACTGAGTGCAATGTCTCCCCTATGGCCCTCTGTCTCACATGCACAGCTCTGAGACTTTTGGAACAAATGGACTCAGGAAGCAAAACACTTAGATGGAACAGTAGGGAGGCCCAAGGCAAATTTTTCTGGCAAAGCCAACAAAGTTGGAGGGTCTAATGCAGTGGTTCTCAACTGGGGGGGACTTTGTCCCAGGGGACATATGGCAATGTCTGGAGACAATTTTTAATTTCGAGACCAGGGGATGCTACTGACATCTAGTGGGTGGAAGCCAGGGATGCTGCCAAACATCCTACGATACCAGGATAGCCCCCACAACAAAGAGTTATCCAGCCCAAAATGTCAATGGTGACGAGGTTGAGACTCTCTGGACTAAAGGGATTTCAAAACGACTTCAAAAAGATGATTTGTAACCATACTTAAGGGCAAGAGAGAGGTGCTCCCCTCATTCTCCCACTACCCAGGACTTGGAAATAGATGCCCAGCACAGAGCCTGATACTACTAGGCAATCAATAACTATTTATGGAATTTACTAAAATAAGCAAAATGCCTTCCTTCTCCCCTCCCCCAAGATCCAAGTATAATCTGATGGAGGGTACAAACAACCCTAACTTTTCTATATTTAACTTTCAAAAATACATTATACGGGGACCAGCCTGGTGGCACAGCGGTTAAGTGCACACACTCCATTTTGGCAGCCCAAGGTTCACAGGTTCAGCTCCTGGGTGTGCACCGACGCACCGCTTATCAAGCCATGCTGTGGCCACGTCCCATATAAAGTAGAGGAAGATGGGCACAGATGTTAGCCCAGGGCCAATCTTCCTCAGCAAAAAGAGGAGGATTGGCATCGGATGTTAGCTCAGGGCTAACCTTCCTCACACACACACACACACACACACACACACACACACAAATACATTATATGATCAAATATCAAACAGTGACATTACCTTTTATATGCAAAAATTAGATTTTTCACACTAATAATTTGAGTTTCGCATTACAGCAATGACTTCTAGCTAAAAGTTACATTTGAGTAGAACCACTCTGTCTACAGAGCGGTGCTTGTTCAATTGTTTGAATATTCTTGGTATTTTCCTAGTATTACTTATAAAAATAGATGTTAAATGATAAATGCAACTGAAGCAACTAGTGATAAGAAATGAAGATCTCACAAAAGTAATGTAGTTGAGATGAGACAAAGATCAACTCATTACATGGAGCAAAAGTGCCCAATAGGGTGTTTCCTGGACGCCAGCCTTGTCCACTGTTTGGGTTTAATTATGAAAGGAAAGAACAAAAATCAACGAATTATATGGAATGCTGGAAATACAGTATCAGAAACTGTGACGAAAGGACTAGGGATAATAAGGGATTTTACCTTTTTTTATGTATTTTATTTCTGTAAATATTAACGTATTTCTAAATCCCCCTGGGATAGAAACACGTAAGCGTGTTGTTCAAGTCTTGCACATTAGTGCATGGTTTGGGGAATACACTATGTATGAAGGTAGAGGGCTGTCTGTGTTAATACTCTAAAAGGGAACATACTCATGGGGGTGGGGTGAGAATGGGAGTCGGTCAGCAAGGGAAGCCTAGAGAAGAGGATCAGAGAGGCCAACCGTCACCAGGATCAGCAGCACCTTCCAGCACTGCCAGAGGAGGCAGAGCCCTGGCCCAGCGACCATGAGCAGGAACTGCGGCAGGGCTGTGCCTGCCGGGCAGGTAAAGACTTCAGACTATCACAGCTTGACGGCCGCAGCCACTAGAATAAGCCCACTCCCGCCTCTTGCTCTGATCCCATACATCCAAGCATCCTGATTAGAGTTTGCCTTCTCAGGCATTTTTGCCTAAAAGGAAAGAATATGCTGCTTAGCAATCATGACCCCACTGGATAATTACATATTTCACTATAAATTAATAAAATTGGTATTCTCCCCATTGATTAATGGGATTCTGTTCTGACCAAAAAATCTACTCTTGGTGTGCTGAGAAATCAGCTGCGGTCTAGACCTTGGACTGTGGGGCATCAATTCATCCAGGTAAATGCCACTTCTTGGGAGCCACTTATATGTGTGGCTGACCTTCCCCAGGTCTTCCCCAATGCTAATGGACAGCTGCAGCTGAAAGGATTTCAAGCATGGGATGGCCCAATCGTCCTCTCTCTCTTCCTCTCTACTCTGATTCCTACAAACATTGATCAAAGTCTACATTTCCACCCTGGTAGGTTTTTTTTAACCAACAAGCAGCAGATGCACACGGATGTGCTGTGCCAACACACAACATCCAGGCCTGAAATGTCATTGCTGTGAAAAGCTAGTTAGCAATGGGCACCCCTGGAATTCCCGAGAACCAAGCTAACCTAATGCCCCACGTCAACCAACCTCTGGGTAAAAAGCAATTCATGGAAACCCCAGAGCCAAAACAAGACGTATGGTAAGGTGTCTCACACCAGTCTCCTGCCATTTGATTCCTTAAAGGAGGCACCCACTTAACACAAGCCCTAAAGAGATATGAAATAGGTTCAATGCCTTCAGGAATTTCAAAAGGCTCTTTTCCATATGGAAACGTGTTTTGTCACATGATTATGCTTTGTTCCATCACAGAGAGTGGTCTCTGAAGCTCCTCAAAGTGTCAAGTTGACAATGCAGCCTGCTGCTGCTAAGCTCTGTGCCCTTCCTCTCTCTGTTTTAGTCTCCTCATCAGTAAAGGGGTGTGTGTGTGCACAGTAGGGGTTAGGGAGGGAACACGGGATTCTAATTCTCTCAGCCAAATAATCCTGCAGCTGACCCTTCCGCTCCTTTGCCCGTGTACCTCTCCGTGGCACTTCTTGAGGCTGGCTTTGTGTTAAGTCTCTGTGCACGCCGATGCTGGCCCCCGTCCTCCACTTGACTGCAAGCAGTCTGGAAACAAGGGCTCCATCTCCACATCTCTGAATCTGCCACAATGACCCCCACAAAGTGATGCTTCAAGCTTAAGCTTGAGGCTCTGAGCAGCTTCGGGTGGAGAAGGGCAGGGTGTTCCTTAGGGTGCAACTGAGCTCAGGCTCTTGAGCTTCTTGCTGAAACCTTTAAAAGAGCCTTCTGCGTCTGCTGTGCTCCCTGTTCCTGGCACGGCAGCAGAGCCTTAGCAGATAGGTTCTGAGGAAATACATAAATCAGAGAGTAAACCCTACTTTGTCCCCATGAAAGCGACAGCAAAGTTAAAAGAAGAACAGCTGATATGCGGCCAAGCACATGGACACATGATCAGATCGCATGGCACACAGAATATTGAAATCAGGTCTGCCCAAGAAAAACGTGTTACCTTCGTGGAAAGTATACATTTAAAGAGAAGAATTCTGGTAGAACTTTATTTGGGACCAACTTATTCTTCGCGGCATATGGGCAAACTAATTGATAATCATTGTCGATGTTCCCTCAATTCTAGACTAGCATGGTTGTCTTTGCAGGAATAGGTGGTTGGGTGCAGGTGGGTAGATATTTAGATCTGCTGGAAAGGACTGGTGTGAAGACCGTGGATTGTCCTTCCCTGCCTCATAATGACAGTTTGAAGTGACATTCACTTCGTCTTATCAAAGTAAAGAATGCTTTGCGTGGCATTGCTTTTTGTTAAAAGATCAGCCAGCAGTAGCATTAAGCAGCAAGTGCTCTGGGGGAAAATTTTAGGGTCTCCACACTCTGAAAAAGAAAAAAATAATGAATGAAAACACAACCTTTTGGAGTTCTGAAAATTTCAAAAGGCAGGAATGAAGGCAATTTCTCAGAATTCTTGCAAGGAAGTGTTCTCATGCATATTTATCTATAAGTGACCCTGCTGAGTTCTTTGCTTTTTATCTTGTAAAGACTGAACTTCCTTTTACTTTTCCTGTCTTTCCTGTAAATCAAGTTTAATTTATTTCTCCCTGTGTGTTTTTCTCCCTCAGCCTGCAGATGGCGCCTCTGTTCCAGTCCGCTCTGACTGCCCGGCTATAAACAGATCTCGATTCCTCAGAAGCAAGTACTTGCCACATCAACTTATGTGACTAAAATGGGCAGTTTTCTGTTTTGCTTTTAGCCAGAAACCAACTGTTCCTGGAATCACAGGGCCATTAGATTTTATGAAGCTAAAATTAAAACAAAGAGGCAGAGAATAAAAAAGAGAATAGGCTTTCACAATTGGGAGTTCTATACAGCAGGTTTATGTGGGAGATGGATTTTGATTCCATGATGAATCAGACAAGCAACCTGTACAAAAGCAGACCCACCACACAAAACTCCATGTTACAGTCTGAACAAGTTTATGGAAACTGATCAAACGTCAAACACAACGGGGATTTGCATGACTTTTTGTATGCTGGGTGTGCTTATGGATGCCTTGGTGTACAGCCGGGTGGACATGTTCCTGACAGGGCTCTGTCATCTCGGGTTCCTCTGTTGTACTAGAGGTCGTGCTGTGCGATGGTTCCTTGCTCTTAGTGCAATACAGTGTTGTTCTTGGCAAGCTCTCCCTCTGCCTGGGTCCTCACTCCCAAAGCATTGCATTTTCACTGGCTAAGGTTGGAGAGTGTTCTGGGCAGCAGCACGTGGGTTAGCACAAGCATTGCAGGCTGCACATTTTTCCAGCCTCTACCCTACAACTTGCAGGACCTGAGCCTAACGAAGCCTGCGTCCTAGGCCTCCCCAGTTATTTTCCAGAGCGCTAACAGCTTTCACGTACAAATCAAGAGTTGTCACACTGTATCAGAAGCACTTATATGCTTCTCTGTCTCTCCCACTAATCTGTGAGCTCTTTATTTTTCATCTCCGTATCTTCCATAACTCGTGTAGTTCCTAGTACATAACGGGTGCTCAATTAACAGGTATGGAATGAATGATGCGGGGCAGCTCAACTACAGAGCGTTGTCAATAGATTGTCCAAAATATTCTGCTGGAGGTTGGCATAACACTGTCATTTATAGCATAAACTGATGTCACTCCATCTGGACCCAGCTATTGTCCCTATTTGCAGAAATATACCTTGGATTCGAAGTGAGAAAACTGAAGAAGAATTTGATTGTTTTTGAATCAGTTAGCAACAAATGATAATCACATTTCTTTGAAAAAGGATGTGACAGATATTGTTCTAAGCACTTACGTAGTATCTCATTTAATGCTCACAACAATCCATGAGATGAGTGCTATTATTATCACATTTTAAAGAGAGAAAGCCGAAGCATAGAGAAATTATTTGCTCCAAGTTTCATGCTAAGTTGCAGAGTCAGGGTGCAAAGCCATGCAGTCTAACTTGAGAGCGGATTCTCTGAGTCAGTCACCACACTGTCCTGTCTCTCTGTACTGCGTGGGTGTCTCCCACTCTCTTAATGAAAAGCCTTAAGCAGCACCCACACTGATACAGTTAACTTCTTGCTAGGAGGTGGGGGGTGTGGAAGAGAAAGGTCTTTGCAAATTTGGCCTTACTCAACCTGATCAGCAATGTTGTTCCTACACATACATCACCATCCACCAAGGGACGTTTCCAGCCCTTCAGTTCAGAATTTCTGCTGTTCTGGGAAGTTTTAAGTGCTTCCTGGAGACCTTATTCTCTAATTAGGATGAATAAAATTACCTAATGAAATTAGGACGACAAGCTCTATGAGGTGATGCGAGCTGCTGGGACAAACGAACTCCAAAAATCTACAATGGCCCCAATGCAGTAGAAATTTATTTCTTGTGCACACAGGCTCACGTGTTCGTGATCATCGCTGTTCTCCCAGGAGTCACTCCTGGACCTGAGAGCCTTCCTTTCAGTTGTTCCATCTTCTTCAACAGGAAAGGTACACATCTCCATCAATCCAGCAGGGGAAAGAGCACAAAGGATTTTGCACAAGAGGTTTTGATGGTCTGGGCTTGGAAGTGGCACATGTCCCTTCCACTTACATTCCATTGGCCAGAATGCAGTCATGTGGCCGAATCTAGCTGGGAAATACAATCTAGCATTGTGTCCAGGAATAAAAGGAAACGGGTTTGATAAATAGCTAAGCCAGCCTCCGCCACACTAAGGCTAACCTTAGAATTAACAGAAGAGGCAATCAATAAAAAGACTTTCAAATCCCTACATTATTTCAGTACATCAAGTATTCTTTTTCTAAGGGAGAGAACCAAGACATTGGAACGTTCAGGTTCTTCATGTGACATAAGTAAATCAATGTACGTTTTCACCCTCTCTCTACAAACGGGATATGTGCAGTCCGTGAGGAGCTTACACAAAATACGGCAAGAAATGGGTGCTTCTCTATTTCTAATATCTTTTCTTCCATGCAAGGAGATCATTGCTGGTCCCCCTCCATTGCTTATCGGTTATGGATGCACCAGCATGAAGATGCTGTACCGAGCAGTTACTGACTTCTGTTTTAATTATCATGATAGTGAACATAACCGATATTTCATACCATCCTCTGATGGGACTGTAACCACAAGTGACAGATGGCACAGAGGCAAAACTGCTGATGGTGTCAAAATCACAATCAGGTGACCCTATTCTGGAGGAAGGAGGACTGGCGCCTGCCCACCGGCCTCCTCCCTTATTTCCCTCTCGATCCCAGGCTCCCCAGCACACCCTAGGACTCTGGGGGACAAGTTTGAAAACTACTGTTCAGAAGGCATGTTAGCTTCTGTAAAGAGATATGGACAGACTGATAAATGAATCTGTGTGAGTATTTCTACAGCGACCTCTACAGCTGTGTTCTTCCAACACATAGCAACTATGTGACACCGAGGATAAATACTTGTTGAATGAGAAATGATGAACGATCCGTCTGCTCCTGTACTCAGATCACCTTTCTATGCAGCACTAGAGTCTTCTCTGACAAGGGCTTATGCTCAGAGCAGCTCACAAGCCTGGGACCATCACCAAAGGCCGAATCCTATGCCTCCTGCAACTGCAGAAAATGGATGATTTCACATCACCTCTACTAGAAATCCTGAGATTAGGATTATGTCTTTGGCCCCCTGCCCTCATCCCTTTCTAACTGACCAAATCAACTGATTGAGGAAGTAGGATCCCAAATTAGCCCACGTCTACAATTGGATATAGAGTGACTGGCAATAGAAGGCAGCAAAGAAATTTGACTAAGGCATTCCAATTCTTCATAAGCCTTTATGAGTTAGCTACCTTAAAGATTTCTCTGTCTGAGGATACATGTATTCTAATTCCAGATGACAGAATGTCATTGTATTAATTTGTTTCTATTTTTTCCCCCTTTCAGATTATAAAAAGGGCAATGATGCTATTATGCTCATATATTTTTTTTATCTTCAACACATTTCATGGTATTTGGCAGAGGTCTTTAACAAATAGTTGTGGAAGGAAGGAAGGAAGGCAGGAAGGAAGGAACTAAGGAATGAATGAACAAATGAAGGAGGAATCAAGGAGGCCATTTTGTGATACAGTCTGAAATACTCTTAAAGCCATGATGGATTTTCACAAGAAGATATGAAATCACATGAGGAGCTATCCCTTGCCCTTGACCTATTGATACAATGAAAGTGAACCCAAGCCCCAAAGAAAGGAGCCTCCCTAGGCTTCATTTAATGGCATAAATCCTTGATCAAGAATCAAAAGATCTGGGGATTGGAATTTGTCTTTTTGCTAAATAGCTTAAGAGTTGCAGGCCTTGAATAATTTACCTCTCTTTGGGGCCTCATTTTCAACATTTTAAAATGAGAATGGTACTTCCTGGTCTTTCTCAGAGAGGAGGGTAGAAAGGGCAGGAGAGGCTGTAAACAGGCCATGGCATAACAGAAGGGTAAGCTATTGGGGAAAATAAGAGGACCCTACAAATGCATAGTATTGCTAATGTAAATTCAAAATCTAGAAGACTATGCCTGCAATATTTTCATTTTCAGTTTTCAAAGTGCATGATCTTGGCTGTTCCGAGTTTTATTAAATCAAATAATAAAGGTGTCTGCTTTTGCACTGGGGATAAGACCTCAAAGGATAACCTAAACCATCGATGTCCCTGCCACAGGTTTCTCACATTGGGAAGCAAAAGCCACAAGTTAGTAAGACAGTTTGGCTATCGCATCACAAATGGTCACGTAAACAGATCCAGAAGAGAATGAAAATCCCAGCTGCCATGTGAGTGGGACCCATCAGATAGCATTTTTTTCCATGAAGTAGTGAGGCAAAATCATCTGTGTATTCAAAATGATTAATCAATGAGTAGACTCAGAAAAAACTATGGTGTAACTGGCTTGTATTTTCTACCTGAGTTAAATTGAGGTGCTTCCCTTTAATTCATCTCAACGGACCATCAGCACTTTTTCTTTATTTTTTGGAAGTGCCCCAAGTGGTCTCTATGGAAGTATGACAATCTTAAAACAAAAACAGACAGCAACAACAAAAAAATGTAAATATGGGTCCCCAGAACTTAAGACAAGAAATTCTGGGCATATAGTTCACTTTCTTTAATTCCTTCCTACTGGCTTCCTATCAAAAGTTATCTTTCCTAGGGGCCGGCTTGGTGACGTAGTAGTAAAGTTCGTGCACTCGGCTTCGGCAGCCCAGGGTTCACAGGTTCGGTTCCCGGGCACAGACCTACGCACCGCTCATCAAGCCGTGCTGTGGCAGCGTCCCATATACAAAATGGAGGAAGATTGGCACAGATGTTAGCTCAGGGCTAACCTTCCTCAGCAAAAAGAGGAGGATTGGCAATGGATGTTAGCTCAGGGCCAATCTTCCTCACCAAAAAAAAGTTATCTTTCCTTTGAAATATCCCAATTGCTAAATATGCCTGAAGTCCACTGGCTACTAAAAAATTAAAAATTAAATTAAACAAAGTGACAAAATTCTGCAGAAATAGTTTGAAACTGATTGAATCATAAGTTCTTCCAATGTCCTCCCAAGGCATTGGGTAAATAGATATTTTCATGGCTGCTGCTACAGGACAGAGAGGGAGTCATCCAATTCTGCAGCTTTGGAAAAAAATGCTTCTTGCTGTTTCTGAGTTAGCAGACTCTCAGCTTTGGGCTACGAGCCTCCATTATAGATATTTTTATCCCCCTAAGATTTAAGACTGCATTCAATTCTTTACATTCCTCATACTTTCACTTTCCCTCCCCAGACTTAATTGCATCGCAAAATCTTTTTTTCTATTTGTCTATTTGTTTCCACGATGGCAACGGGGTGGGGACAGCTGGTCCCTTCCTAGTCCACATCTCCCTTTACCAAGAAAAACAAACAAAAATCCTCCAACAAGGGCCTTAGCACTCTCCCCACATTTTCTCAGCCAAGAATTTTCTCAGCCACAATGTATTCCATCTTTACAAACCCTCAGTGTCTTTTTTCTTTTTTTTTATTTCCATTTATGTCATTGTGGAGGCTCCAACTTCACGTAGGCTTTCCCCGAGCCTCTGCAGTCAGGTTCTCACCCACCCCCAGCCGGGGTGACTCACCCTGGAGGAAGGTCTAACAGTGTGTGAGGCCTGTAGCTGGGCTGCCACCTCGTCTCAATATAGCCCGCCCTCCCTCACCACAATTCAAGTCCCCAGAGAATCAGGGCCCCCTCTCTTGGCAATGCCACTGACTAGGATGCTGCTGGGAGGCGGCACCTCCTCCCTAGCTCCTCTCCACAGCTCGGTTTCACGCCTAAGTTCAGGCACACTTCCAGCAGCCATCTCAGCTTCTCTCATTAACCCTCCCGGCTTCAGTCCTCCAAGGCTCCTTCTGGCTTTCAAATCTCTTACTGACATGCAGACCTGGATCTGAACCTGGCTCAGTTCAAAACTCTGGGGAACCCATGTATTAAGCATCACTCCCACAGCACACTGCGTTAGACACTGCTGACAATGAATTTCATCTCAGTCCCCAAAGCAACTCAGGCTCTGTAGCCTCTATTCCGACCCGATCTCCTCCTGTCGCTTATTAAGCCTGGGACACAGAAGACCTTCGGTGTCTGATGACTTGAGGGCCCAGGTATCCAATTTTACATTATGAGGCATGTGTGCCTCTGCCGTATCTTTTGATTCTTCCAACACTTGAGCGAGGCCAGACAGATACTGATTTTAGAGAGGTGGAAACCTCTGCTTAGAAGCTGAGTAGCTTGCTCAAGTGGCCACAGCCAGTAAAAAGTAAAGATTTGTTTTTACTCCTCAAGTTCCATATTATTTTCATGCTGTCTAGAGTTTCTGACGATTGCTTCAAAATTGCAAAAAAGTTTCCAAATTAATCATCCCCCAGGTTTTCTAATCAGCTTACCCTGCTCATAAATGGTAACAAAAGAAAGGCCACAGATTAGCCACCAGAGTCACTCAAAGGCTTCAGTTTGTTTCAGCCACTGTGCAGCCTGAGTGAGGCCACAGAGAGAGGCCCATCCAGCTCCGGCCTTCGAAGATTCTTTTGACTGTAATATTTTGAACTAATTGTGCGACACAAGTTGTTACTCACCATCTGCCTGTGGGTGTTCAGTTTACTTCAGGACGTCAGTGGGGAGAGGAATTCACTCCCAGAACTTCATAGAATCCCAGAGCCATGCCAATGACTTCTCCCCCAGCAACCGAAGAAGCCTTCTCCCTAATCAGCATCTCAACTGGACTTCAAGGCCAGCTCACTCTAATGTTACAACACGTTACAACATGTTTGAACATGTGTTCAAAACACATGTTTTGAAAGAATGGGCATCTGTATGTAGTGTTATGTACAATGTAGTTGTCTGTGTCAAATATTTCCAAAAATCAAATCTTTTGGAGGTTAATACTGCCTAAGAAACTCCCACAGGAATGGAGAGGGACACAATAAAATTAAGTTTGAGGTGTGGAGTTTGGGTTCCAGCTCACCTTCTTACTGTGTGACCTGGGAACTTCAGGACCCTAACATACAATTGGGGTCATCTGAAATAAGCTCCAGTGCATCCAACAAGCTGTCTATATTTAATACCCAAGAACATTCCAGATTAGTACAATCATATGTAGACACACTATAGAGCAAACACGAAAAGAAGTAAACAGCCCACCTGTCTGTAGAGCTGTTGTGATTGCACTGTCTTGGGAGTTAATATCTGTAAAATGATGGGAGGAAATTGGTCTATTAAAGGGTATAGAGACACATAAATTATTTCCAGTTACGGGCAGAGGAAAAGATCACCAACTCCTTTGCTGAGGTCATCTAAAGATTTTATAGAGACAAGTATCAAAAGTATATCACAGAGTTTAACAAAAAACCAAATTGCGTCTATGCCACCTTGATCATAGTTTTATTCTTCTAAGTCGAGACATAACTGGGATCAGGAATCTGGCAGAAGAGAAGGGAAGTAGATATATAGAGCACATATGTCATCCTTCCCATGCTTTTTTGATCTTCTGATTGAGTTAAACTGCTTCATCCTACTCCTTGCCTCCCGGTCACCACCCCTCAAAGTCCATATCTTTCAACCACAGAGCATGTAAGCCCATGGAAACATCACTAGAATTTTAAGATACTCCAGCCTCACACTGGGTGGGCACCATCAGCTTGGGATGTGAGCCCGGTATCACAGGCGGAACAGGCAGTATGCACACATATGGAACCGCGGGGGGCGCCAGTAAGGCCACAGCTAAAATGATGGTACTATTTGTGCCACACGGAAATTTACTCTGTTGTAGAAACATATTCTGAATTTTAGAAAGAAAAGGTTAAACTACAGTCGGATGCCCTAGCCATTGCAATGACAACATCACCTTCATAATTCCTAGTGAAAGACTCACGTAGGATTATAGGTGGGGTAAGGGGGGAGGGGAGAGGGAACCCATTTCCTGAGTACCTGCTATGCCCCAGATTTTGTGCTAAGCAGATATAAATGCTTAGAGGTCCTCACAACTGAGGGGAGTCTTTTTGTGGCTGATTTTACAGCTAAGGAAGGAGGCTCAAAGAGACTCTAGACCTGGACTTTGAAGGCAGGTCTGCAAGAACCCATGTGCTTTCTGCTATGCCACACTTCCTCAGAACATCTACCTGTCTCCGTCATACTCAAAGAACAGGGAATCCATGAGAGGTTAGTGGCAGAAAACGATATGTTTAATCAATTGTATTGACCTTTGCCCTCTATGTTCTGGAATTCCCCCTGGTCAAGTCATCTCTCCGTCATCTCTCTCTTTTCTGGCCATGCCTCCTTCTACGTCTGCTACGTAACACGCCCCAGCAGACACCTCCTGTCCTTCCTCCAAAGGTTTTGGCCATCTTCCCTGCTATAGATGCTTCTTTGCCCCTCTATCTCTCTCTCTCTCTTTTTTTTTTTGGTGAGGAAGGTTAGCCCTGAGCTAACTTCTGTTGCCAATCCTCCTCTTTTTGCTGAGGAAGATTGGCCCCGGGCTAACATCTGTGCCTATCTTCCTCTACTTTATATATGGGATGCCACCACAGCATGGCTCGATAAGTGGTGCGAGGGTCCGCACCCCGGATCTGAACCCGTGAACCCTAGGCTGCCCAAGTGGAGCATGTGAACTTAACCACTACGCCACCAGGCTGGCCCCTCTTCTCCTCCCTTTTAATAAACACTTTAAATTCTTGTTGGGAAGAGGATATGAGATGCCAACTTGGATTTGTAAAGGAGAACTCAAAATCAAAATTACACAGATCAAATTCAACCCTAGCCAAACCAAATAAACAAAAACTTCTTTTAATATAATTAAAACAAAAACACATCATTATAATCCTGCTTTCTGATACACTAAAGTTACAATGGAACCTTAATTAGCCAGACCTTCAGTAATTGGTACTTTGAATAACTAGAATTATTTTTCTTCTGAATTCGATTTTTAAGAGAAAGCAGCAATTGATACTCAAAGCACATCAAGTGTTGACTGTTTAACAAAACAAATCCTGGGCTGTGTTCTGGAGTCAGGATCGTCCCCCACTTCTTCTATAACTCCTATCTTTCTCCAGCTGGAAAACTCTTATTTGCCTGTCAAGCTTTATTTAGAAGATTTTGTGATGGATAGTGTCTTCCCAAACTGCACAGTTGGTCCTTCTTCTTTCAACATCCCAGGTAACTGTACCTATCTCTCTCAGTTCTAGCACTTACTATCCTGAATTGTCATAGTACATCTACACATCTGTTTCTGCCTCTGGACCAAGGGCCAGGCTATCATCTTTGTGTTCCCGGAACACAGCACATAGTAGGTGCTCAAAAAATGCTTGATTTAAAGAATAAATGAGAGAACAAATGAAAAATAGATCTCTTCCACCTTCAATGTCCACATCTATGTTGCTGCACTGTGGTTCTTCATTTCAGAATGATGCTGCTGTCATTTCCTGAATCAATAAAAATTAAATGACTTTAGTATAACTACATGCTAAACAATAAGGTTGCTGAAGTATGACAATACATTTCATAAAGATGTTCGACTACTGCTGAAATGATGAAATCAGGATTTTCTAGTTAATGTTACTTTTAGTGAATCCAACTATTCAATTAATAAAAGCATTCCTGTCCTCCAGG
The DNA here is from genome assembly GCF_020826845.1 of Diceros bicornis minor. Classification (NCBI taxonomy): domain Eukaryota; kingdom Metazoa; phylum Chordata; class Mammalia; order Perissodactyla; family Rhinocerotidae; genus Diceros; species Diceros bicornis. The sequence continues at coordinate 13,235,470 of NC_080775.1, read as the reverse complement.
CAGTCCAGCTAAGGGAGATATTGCTATTCTTAGAGCAGCACAGACCATACATCTTATTTTGATGAGACCGACAGAAAATACGTCTCCATTCTTGGCAAGAGAGCTGAACAACTGAATTCTGGCCTAAGTCCTTGTTACACCAACGACCTTTGTTCCTGGTTTCATTTACCTCTAATAGAGGTAGCTGCCCAAATGGAAATGGACAGCCCTACTCACAACCAATGACCAGGCTGCTCCTAGTGAACCAGCATATATTATACACACCCATATTCACATAAGTGAAACAAAAGTTGCATAAAATAATATTTTCTTACCCTTATTAAGTATGGCACACTATTATTTTCTATTCTACTCTATTTTCTTTTTTTAAAGCCAGTTACAATCCACTAAGTTGATTTCAGGATCCGATGGTGGATCAAGACCTGAGTATGAAGAAATCTGATCTGTAGTGAAAAAACCACCAACTACGCAGTTCATAAGTCAGCTGCCTTAACTTATCCCTGATCCCTACTCATCAGGAGTAACGGTTGAGACAGAATACCCAGTGCCTCTATATTTTGACTGTGTCCAACAACTTTTACCAGGTCTTGTTTCATGTTTCTAGAACTAATAGTACTACCAACACCACCACTGCAAGGGAATAATTTACTAGAATAAGAAGAAAAACAAATGATATTTAACTCATATTATAAATATGAGTTATAGTGTATATTATAAATATACACTAAATAATAGACTTTCCATGGGAGATGTGTAAAATGAATGCCATCAAACATTCAAAGGAATTACACAAACAACGGTTACCATCTAACGATCTCCACGTCCGACCCTGCTCCCCACTCACAAAGTTTTACAGAACCCATTTTACTCCCAGTTGTCATTTTATAAATTGTCAGTCATCCAGAATATGCACTTGACCTGAGTTTCAATACTTGATGATTCATTCTTGGTGAAATCTCTCTTCTTTTTGAGTGTTATCACCTTAGATACAGAAAATAAGAGACTCGACAATGTGACATCTTCTGGGAGGACCGGCTGTGGCAGACAGAGGTCTCAACTCCAAACTCCACTGGTGGATACAGGGTCTGAGCTCTGCATCAGCCCACATTTTCATTTCTCCCCAGCTAGTTTCACTCAATGTTTCATACAAAACTAATATCATAATATAATTGTTACAATGAACTCATATTTATATTCCAGCAATGGTGGGGGGATGCTGACTGTAATAAGCTACATTTATATGGAATACTGGTAACAGCAAGGAGTTTTACATAAATAATGTTCTATTTTCTACCCTTGCCTAATGAGGCTACTTCTTAAAATTACATTTAAAAGAGATATAAAAAAAATTTAAAAGAGATATATATAAAAATTTTTATATATAAAATTATATCTAAAAAAGAGAGGATGAATATAGCATAGCTGTGGGCATACCTGCAGTAACAGTTAACTAATACAGTTAACTAACTGGAAGGCCAGTTGAATAACTTATCTCACACACACACACACACACACGCACACACACACACATTTCGAAAAAGCTAGGAAATAATTCAGAGGACAACACTGGTTGATTTTTGGCTCGCCAAGAAGACTGAATCAAGGATCAAACACTGGATGATTCAGCTATGGAGTTTATATCGTTGAATAAATATGAGAGTCTACTGTGTGACAGTGCTTTACTTCTCTACTCACTCAAATTCATCTTTAAAAGTATCTGGGCAACGTGTGAATAGCTGTTGTTTGACAAGGCAGTTAAATATGTACCATTTTCCAGGTTGGTGCTATGGAAGAGCCTTTACAGTGGTGTCAATTGTCTTAAGTCACCAGGAGACAACTGTGAGACTCGACTCCCACAACGTGTAGTCTGGTGGCTTCCTACAGGCTGCCCTGAGCCCTGCCAGCAGGACCCTCTGAGCCTTCTCCCACTTGCAGCGTAGGAAACAGCAACTCCAGTCAGCGCATCTCTTATTGGACCTGATTCTGTGGCTGAGCATGTAGGTCCAACAGGGAGGACACCATATTTGTGTTACAATTCTGGAGAGATAGAGGTACCGGCTTTAGTGTTGACTACAATTGCTTATTATACAGTTCTTTGACAAATGACAGATTTATAAAAAAATAATGGCTAAACTTCAGCAAAGTCTCAGGTTTATTTGACACTAGTTATCCTCTTGATGGTGACCAGTTATTGCTTGGAAGGAACCCAAAAACCAGATGAACTTTTTCTGGAAACAACTCTGACCTACTATGTAACCTTGGGCAAGCCATTTACTTACTGAGCCTCAGTTCCTCTGTCTGGAAAGTGGGGATTATAGGACTGTAACATCCCCATGAGTCCTCATTTCTGGCATCATGATCTGAAAGGAACAATGGTGCCTCTCCAGTAGGGATCTAAAATAATGCACAGGTCGATGGCCTTCAGCCAATATGGCACACACTGTGTGAAACCTTCAAGAAGTACCAAAATGGGACAATATGTCACCCTCATTCACACCCAGTGCTACTCATTTTCTTGACCTATCCTCCCCCAACCCCATGGATAGCCTGGGCTCAAATCCTAGCTCTGCTGCTCCCCAGCTATGTGCTATGAGCAAGTTATGTGCCTCTGTGTGCATGGTTTCCTCTGCTGTAAAATTGGAGTCATAATAATAGAACATGCCCCATAACGGTGACTTAGAGATTAGCTTAGATTACAGATGTTAAGCGCTCAGCATAAGGTCTGGCCCACAATAGTGCATGGTAAAAGTTAGCTATCGTTACATTTGTTCAGCTTGCACATATCGAACATCTTCTCTGCATGAGGCAGAGATGGAGCCTGTCTTCAAGTAGCTCCAATGAGTGTCACAAAGAGATTCCCATGCCGTGTACTGTATTTGCCTGAAACCTAACTGGAAAGAACAAGGCTTCTATACCTTGGAGGTGTGCACTAAGAGGGGTTTAGCTTGAACATGGGGACAACTGGACAGAAATATTGCCAACAACCTCATCTCCTCAATGCTGACATCAGCTCTGAAATCATTTCACCACCCCAGCACCAAGAACTGCATCCCACACCATCTTCTGCTGTGTGCCAGGGACAGCTAGTTGTCCATGAATGATTCATCCTTCCCTTTTAGGGAATACAGCACTGCTGGCTGCCCAGCTAGGGCACACATTTCCAGCCTCCTCCCCCATATCTAAGAGGGAGCCACACAAGACTTCAGGGCAAGGAATGTGGGGAAAAGTGATGTCCTCATAAAAACCTGATAAAACCTCATAAAAACTGCCTGGTCCCTTGCTCATTTTCTTTTCCCTTTTGCTGACTGGAAATCTGTACCTCTGTGCAGAATATGACAGAGTTTCTGCCTGCCTGGGAGTCTGAATGACAGCTGGCAGAGAACCCCTAACCCCAGCCAGGCTCCCAATTGGATATTACACGAATGAGAAAGAAAGAAGTTTCTATCACGTTAAGCCCTAAGATCTGGGATTTATCTGCTCTAGCAGGAAAAAACTCTAGCATTTCTGTTCTAGGAGCAGGTGAGTATTGCACTACGTATCTGGAGAAAAATAAAACTGCCTTAATTTATACCAAGCTCCTACAGTGAATACTGGCAAATGACCTGAAGTTCATGGGAAGATGGATATTTAAGAAACATTTTAAAGTGAAAAGCACAGGGGGGTTTATCACAGAGATGTCGCTTTAAGAAGTCACACTGCCTTAAACAAAATTGAACTGACACAGAAGAGGCAATCTAGCTGACTAGAGAGACAGGTGTAGCCCTCTGTTCTTCTCTTCACCCCCAGCCCAGCTCGTGCTGAAAGAAGTCAGAAGTCTCTTTGGGGCTGTACTTAAAAACACGGAGACAGTGGCAATTAATTGCAATTAATTTTTTAATTAAAATCTTGTAATCTCTGTGCAGGTTTTTGATTTGGGGGTTTTTGTTTGTTCGTTTGTTTTTGCAAATTGCTTCATATTATAATTCCAATAAATAAGCCATGGGAGTGAAAATTCACTGGACACTGAAGAATAAGCTATAGGCAACTAAAAAGTGGAAATGTCAACCTTTAAATAGCAGTATATTTTCATTCATACCCAAGAGGAGGTGAGGATGATACTGAATTCAATATAATTTACAGTAAAAAGCAGGCTACTTTAGGTAGTAAATGTGAAATACGGCCCAGAGCAGTGTGTGGGAATAATACACAGATTCACCCAGAATGTAGAGGAAATGATAGAATCAGATCTGGGTTAAATAGTCCTGAAGTCTCTCAAAATGATTCTACCTTTCATCTGTCCAAGGTCCAGAACTAGAATTTGGGATTCTCTAGCGACCAGAAAATGTTTCTCTAGGATTAACATCCTGGCTTGCTCCTTTGTTGCTGAAAGTAGGAGATTAAGAATAGAATCTGGGTTCGACTTCAGCAGTGTTGCTGTATTTTGAGAATGCAACGATGGTTTTAAAGATCAAGGAAAAGGGACAGAGCCTTGACACAGGCGCACTTCCTGTGTTTCCACTGACATTACTCTGAGCCTCTGACTCTGGTCTGGATTTGGGCCAGTATTTGGAGAAAAATACATAATTTTTGTGCGTTGTATATTTGAAAGATATTTCAAATCTATCTTTCAAGGAAATTAAAATACAAGTACAGTCAATCCTCACTATTCACGGATTCCATATTTGTGAATTCACCCACTTGCTAACATTTCATTGTAATCCCAACATCAATACTTGCAACACTTTTGTGGTCATTTGCAGACAGGAGCAGAGGGGAGAAAACCTGAGTCTCCCAACTTGCACCATTTCCAGCCAAGGTCAAACAAGTGACACTCTGCCTTCTTGTTTCTGCTCTCACACTGTCAACAAGTATCCTTTCTGCAGTTTTTTTAGTGCTATGTTTTTCCCATTTGTGTGCTTTTTGCTGGTGATGTTGCTGTTTAAAATGGCCCCAAGCGTAGTGCTGAAGTGCTGTCCAGCATTCCTAAGAGCAAGAAGGCTGGGATGTGCCTTCCAGAGAAAATACACGTGCTAGACAAGCTTGTTCAGGCCTGAGTTATAGCGCTGTTGGCTGTGAGTTCACTGTTAATGATCCAGCAATACATATTAAATGAGGTGTCTTTAAACAGAAACACACATAAACGAAGGTTATGTATTGACTGGCTGATGAAAGAGTTGAGACCAGAGGCTCACAGGCACCCATCCCTGTTTTCCCCTAGGAGCAACAGGGCTCAGTATTTGCTAATTCAGTGTTTGTGGTGACTTGATACATCCAAGAATTCCAGTGGATACATTTTGGGAGCATCTATTATGTATCAAACATCATGCTAAACATTTTACAAACATGTTTCTACAATTTAGGCACACTTAAGAACTGTCAGAGGGAGAAGGTCAAATACCATATGCTCTCACTCATAAGTAGAAGATAAAAACAACAACAAACAATCACATAGAGACAGAGATTGGATTGGTGGTTACCAGAGGGGAAGGGGGCAGGGAGGAGGGCGAAAGGGATACTTAGGCAGATGTGTGTGGTGATGGATTGTAATTGGTATTTGGGTGGTGAACATGAGAACATGATGTAATCCATGCAGAAATAGAAGTATAATGACATACATCTGAAATTTATACAATGATATAAACCAATGTTGCCGCAAAAAAAGATCAAAAAAATGTTAAAAAAAAAAAACTGTATCAAGCCTGACAATGGAGCAGTATTTACAAAGTTACTACCTTGAGACAACTAATGTCCCTGTTTCAGTAAAGAGCAGCCATTCCAAGGCCATACAAGCTTTCTCGTCAAACAATTCTTGCCAAGTGAACTAAATGGACTTTGTGAGATTTAGTAGTTTTGGAAACTACCAGAGTCATTTCCTGTAGACTGCCTGCAAAGCCTACTGACCTTCACACCACATGGCAACCGAAATGAATACAGCCCACCATCTCTACTCCAAACCCAGAGCAATGCCTGGCCAAAATCCAGACCAGAGCCAGAGGCTCAGAAATATCAGTGGAAACACAGGAAGTGCGTCCGTGTCAGGGTCTGTCCCTTGTCCTTGATCTTTAAAGTCATCATTGCATTCCCAAAAAAATTAGTCACAGTTGAACCCAGATTGTTATTCTTAATCTCCCTTGCTTTGACATTTAGCCACAAAGGAGCAAGCCAGGAGGTTAAAAGTAGAGAATGATTTTCTGCTCCCTAGAGAATCCCAGATTCTAGTCTGGTTCTTGGACATCTGAAAGGTAAGAACCATTTTGGGAGACTTTAAGACAATTTAACCCAAATTTGATTCCATCACTTCCTCTAAACTCTGGGTGAATCCACGTATTATTCCTACACACTGCTCTGGCCTTGACTTTGCCCCTAAGGTAGCTTGTTTTTACTATAAATTATATTGTATTCAGTATTGTTTTTTTCTTTTCTAAGTTCAGTGAAAAGTAACATTAGTGTGACAGCAAACAACTGCCTTCCTGAGAACTCTGCTCCACTCTGAAAGGATCCAGGCAGATAAATATTCTAGAATATCCAACAAGACTGCCAAGATGGAGCCATTTCTAACCCTGAACTGTGTGTATTTACATAAAACCAATACAGCTTCATAGGCTGTTTTCTTCGAAGGTCTCATTTTCCTATGAAACCAAGAATTTGAAATTTATTACTAGAACTACTTGTTCTACTGGGTAGAAAATTCTTATGTTTCCAAATATAATGAAGAAGAACAACAAGAATTACAAGTAGAATTTAGGCAGTAAATGACAGCTTTTAGAGAATGACATTTTCATCTATTAAGACAATTACTGTTGAACATGAATATGAATATGAATATATAAATTACGTAGATGGATATTTCTTCAGGCAGTCAGACTCCTGGGATAATTTTAAAGCAGCAATTTTCAAGCTTTTTCACCCCAGGATGATGACTGAAAAACCTGGGAAACCGTCAAGGTCCACTTGTCTCTTTTATAAGTCAAAAGTATGGCAGGATTTTCAAAGAGATGAAATATACCTTTATTTTTTCATTGACTATATTGTTAAATGGATTCTATCATAGAACTGTTAAATTTTAGAGCTGGGTAGGACTTCAATGCCTCAATCAGATGTAATGAAAGTATGGTCATAACTAACAGAAAAGCATCTTTCAAGTGGTCTGTAAGTCCTTCTGCATGTCAAGGCACTCCACAGTAACTAAAACACTGGACCCTATTATCTGATGTGAAATATCACCTTTAACTTAAGATAATTAATGTCACTGTCACACTGCAGCGGCCACAGGGCCATGGAGGAGAGGAGAGAGAGCTAGGAATGGGCAGGGTTGAAGCTAAAGGAACCAGGCCAGTGAGGGGCAGGACCGAGCACAGAGGCTGGGGTAGTCAGAACAGTGGCTCCCGAAAGTGTCCAAGTCCTCATGTCCACCACCTGTGAGTCTGCTGAGTTATGTGGCAAAAGGGACTTTGCAGATGTGGTTAAATCAAGGACCTGGAATGGGAAGATTAGCCTGGATCATCCAGCTGGGCTGAATATAATCACAGGGTCCTTAGAAGAGCCAGACAAGGAGATACGATGATGGAAGGAGAGAGGGAGAGACAGACAGACAGACAGACACAGAGGGCAGGAGGGAGAGAGAAAGCGACAGAAGGATGGAGAGAGACAGGAAGATCTTATACTGATGGCTTTGAAGATGGAGGAAGAGGTTAGGAATCAAGGAATGCAAGTGACCTCTGGGACCTGGAAAAGAAAGGAATGGATTCTCCCCTGGAGCCTCCAGAAGGCAGGCAGCCCTGCTGACACCTTGACTTTAGCCCAGTGAGCCCCATTTGCGGCTTCTCGCCTCCAGAACTGCAGGATAATCCATTTGTGTTGTTTTAAGCCACCACCTTTGGGGTAATTTGTCACAGCAGCCATAGGAAACTAATACAGAGGCCAACCATCTGAATGTCAGTGTCTAAGGGAGTGAGATAGTGAGACGGGGTGGGATCCAGGCTGTTGTCAGTACCTAAGGGGACAGACTGGGACAGTCAGGGAACCCACCCAGCTGGAAATAGAACCTTAGCTGTTTCCCACATATCCTACAACCAGCTTCCCTTTTATTAACATCTTACATTAATGTAGTATATTTGTCATAATTAATAAACCAATATTGATAAATTATTATTGAGTAAAGCCCATGCTTCATTGATGCTTCCTTAGTTTTCACTTAATGTCCTTTTTCTGTTCCAGGATCTTATTCAGGTTACCACAGTACATTCAATCGTCGTGTCTCCTTAGGCTTTTCTTGGCTGTGACAGCTTCTCAGACATTTTCCGTTTTTGATGACCATAACAGTTTTAAGGACTGGTCAGGAATTTTACAGAATGTCCCCCAACTGGGATTTGTCTGATCTTTTTCTCTTGTTAGACTGGGGTTACAGGTTTGGGGTGGAAGACCACACAAGGGTACATGCTCTCACTGTGGCCTGTCACAGTTAATGTTAACGTTGACCATCTGGCTGAGGCAGTATCTGTCAGGCTTCCCCCACTGGAAAGCTACTCTTTTTTCTCTCTTTTCACATCACTCTTTGGAAGGAAGTCACACTGTGCAACCCATCCTTGAGGAGGGGGGATTTAGGCTTCCTGTCCTGGGGGGAAAACAAGGAGCTGGACGTTAGATATGCTCACTGCTTTTAGGCTCCCTCAGCTGACAAAGCAAGGAAATGTGGTGTCTTTCAAGTACCCACCATTACAGCATCACAGTTTCACTGCTGTAAAAAAATACTGTGTTTATCTATTCAACCACCCACCACATCCCCTGCAACTCCCGATCTGTTTACCGCCTCTTTAGTTTTGTCTTTTCCAGAATGTCATATAGTGGGAATCATATAATAGGTAGCCTTTTCAGGCCGGCTTCTTTCAGTGAACAACATGCATTTAACATTCGTCAGTGTTTTGATAGCTTAAGCTCATTTCATTTTGCCGCTGAATAGCATTCCACTGTCTGGATGTACCACATCTTGTTTACCCATTCACCTATCGAAGGACTTCTTTGTTGCTTGAGTTTTGGGCAATTAATGAATTAAGCTGCTATAAACATTCATGTACAAGTTTTTATGTGATCATAAGTCTTTAATTCCGTTGGGTAAAGACAGGAGAGTGATTGCTAGATCATACAGTCAGACTATGTTTAGCTTCCTAAGAAACCTCCAGACTGTCTTCCATAGTGGGTGTACCATTTTACATTCCCATCAGCAATGAGTGAGAGTTCCTGTTGCTGTACTTCCTCACCGGCAATTGTTAGTGTCTTGGATTTTGGCCACTCTAATAGGTGTGTAGTGGTATCTCATTGTTGTTTCAAGGACAATTATTTTCTAAATTATACTAACAATACATGCTCGTGGCTTCAAAATGCCAGAAGGAATAAAGGGAATAAGGAGGGAATAAAATGGAAAATGCCAGATTTGCTTCCATCCCCCATTCCACTCCCTATAACTAACCAAAGAAGTTTCTTGTGTGTCCTAAAATTTGCCGTGTGTCCATCCTGAAAATGATTATGAAATCTAAAATATATATGTCCTCCTTCCCCTACAAAGGGCATATGTGTGTGTGTGTATGAATAATAAATATATATTTAAATAAATAAATATTACATAGAATAATGAACTTGGGCCATTTTCCGTATCAGCACATATTGATTTGTCTGTGCAGTGTTGCACTGCATCAATGCACTATAATTAATTTAATCAGTCTCTCCTATTAATAGTTTGTTTCCACTTTGTTTTGTTTTGCAATCACAAATAACGATGCCATAAATCTATTTATTGGATAATTTCTAGACTTTGGAATTGCTGGGTCAAAGATTATGTGCATTTAAAATTCTGAGCAATATACCCAACTTGTCCTCCAAAAAGACTGTACAAATGTTCAAGCCCTCTAATAGTTCACAAGAATGCTTCTTACTCCACTCTCTTCTGCCTCATGGGTATTATTAACCTTTTAAATCTTTACCATGTGATAGTTTCTTTTTTTAAAAAAGTCACTTTGTTGATTTCCTCTGCAGGCTCCTGCCTGACTCTCTGACCTCACATCTCACCATCCTCTCCAACTCCAGTTCTGCCTCTAGCCATAATCACCTTTCCTCTGTTCCTCATTTGCACCAAGCGTATCTCACCACAGGGCCTTTGCATAAGTCACTTCCTCTGCCTGTAATTCTCTTTCCCCAGATCTGTGCACAGCAGCTCCCTCCTTGACTTAAAGATCTCTATGTCAATGTCACCTCTTCAGAGGAGCCTTCTCTGACCAGCAAACCTAAAGAAACTCCAAGTCATTCTCCATCTGTTCTAAAATATAGGTTTTATTATTATTTAGTACAGTGAGGCCAACAGATCAAGAGACAACTGTCATTGAAAAGACAAATTGTTACAGACAGTTTCCAAGAGAAGGAGGCAGGGCCACATGAGGAAGCACCGAGGTCAGTCAGGCGGTAGGAAACAGTGGGGGAAATGTGGGTGAGAGCCTTTATTGTGGTTTCTGCAGGAGGAAACGGATGAGGCAGGGCAAGAAGGTTTAGGATTGGCTAGTTTGAATAATTTCAGTGATGAATAATTTCAGTTTGAATAATTTTTTGGCTATAGGCACTGTCCTAAATTGTTTGGTACCTGACCCTGGAGCATCAGGGCAGAGGAATATTGTTCCTGAGTGTAGGAGTCCCTTAGGGGAGGTGGTTAGGGTGTGGGCTCTGCATTGCTTGGTTTGCATATGGAGGCGCTTACGGACAGGGATACGTTCTGAGAAATGCATTGTTAGGCAATTTTGTCATTCAAGCATCACAGAGTGTACTCACATAAATCTAGCCGGTATAGCCTACTACACTCCTAGGCTATATGGTACTAACCCTATGGGACTACCATTGTTGAACAAAATGTCACTATGTGTCACGTGATGCTACTATCCCTGGGAATTGGCTAAGGCTGAGAGGGGCAATCTCTCCAGGGTCAGCAAGGCCCCAAGAGTCAAAACATCAGAAACACAGGGTTAATACACTGTCATATTATCCCATACTCTTGACCAACATGCTGTTTTCTTGCTGATGAACTGTTTATTGACTGCTAGTCTCAGGAGAACGTAAACTCCTTAAGGCAGGATCATCATCTGTCGTGTCCACTGCTAATTCCCAGCACCCACAACAGTGGACGACGCTCAATTCATGAGTATTGAGAAAATGAATGAATTTCTCTTCCTGGAATCGTTTGTTTATGGCCTTTGTCCATTTTTCTACTTAAATGGCTTGTACTTTTCCTGTTATTTGTAAGAGCACTTTGATTGATACGAAAATTAAAACTTGGTCAGTTATATGTTTTGCAAATATGTTTCCTGTTTCTCTTTACTTTTTAAATTGTTTTTAGCCATAAAGAAGTTTTTATTTTTTGTTTTCATGCAGTCAAAGTTATATTATTCTTTATGGTGTCTTAGTTTTATGTCATGCTTAGAAAGCTTTTCACAACTCAATATGATAAAAAGTAGCATGATATGTAGTATTGTATTACTTCATTATTAGACAGTTCTAGCTTCGGTATATCTAGAACTTAATTTCTATGAAGTACGGTTCAGATCCATTTTTTCCCCAAATGACTAGCACTATTTATTAAACAATCTACCTTCCCTACTGTCTGATATATTTTCATTAACATACACCAAATTGTGTGTGTGTGTGTGTGTGTGTGTTCTTATACCCACGTGTGTGTAACTGTGTGTGTGTGGGTCTATTTCTGAACTCTCTCCTCTGTCTCTTTATTTGTCTTGCATTAATATCACATATCACATAAATCACTAGGTACTAACAGAAGCAGAGCACACTCTACTACCAGATTATTGAATGGGCTAGATTGGCAGCTAAACTGAACAGCTAAGTCAAAATCCAGAAACAGCTGTGAAGGGGAAATAAAATCACCAACGCATGAAATCAAACACGTGCTTTGTTAATAGAGCCCTTTGTGACAGAGGAAACAACCATTTGGTTTAAACAACATTACTTCGCAAACAAATGAGCAAAATGGGAGCTGCCAGGTCTGTATCTTCTCTTTTTGGAATCAAAGGTGACACTACTAAACTATGTCAGTTGTACGAGCCAAAGCGAGTCAGAGAAGGCCAGAGAGGCTCCCAGAGCTACAGAGGAATCAGCGTTATTTTCCTTCCTTGTTGCTGGCAATCTCAAAATTTACAGCCATAGGATGTTCATGTGTTATGCAAGGCCTCCTGCACCTACCCCTCTTCATTTTATTTACAGAATAGATGCACTACATATATTGCATATTAAACTATAGAGAAATGGAGTCTTTTGCCAGATATCTAAGCTTTTTTGTCCATAGTCTTTCCCTCTCTATATTCAAGTGCCCGTTCAGACTGTCATTAGCTTGTCTTCCTATCTGTTCAACCTCTCTGCTTCTAACACCCTGCAACTTCATGTGTCAGCCCAATTTCTAGAAGGCTTATCTACCTGGACCCTTCTTCTGTTTCAAGCATCCCTTTGAAGACAGTCTTCAAGCATTTAGGGGAAAGGAAGAGAAAGTTTCCAGAGCCCCTCTCTTTTGTTTCAGGGTTCTGTGGTTCAGCCATACATGCGTGATCATTTGCATTATGAAACAAGGGTGTCGACCTGTTGTCAGGAGAAGGTATGACTTGAGCTGACTTCAATAACAGGCACTGAAATATTAAAAGAATCAATACACAAGTGGTACATGGAACAGTGGCTACCACAGTAAATGTTTAAAACATGGTGGCTCTTGTATATTTTTGTTAGTTCTCTCTAATTCTCAGCAAGTCTATAGTCACGTGCCATCTGTGACCATTGAAAAGCTTGAGTGAAGCTAATGGGTCCATATAGACATCGAAGAGAACCAACCAGTCCTCAGTGCACAGGACCAGTACTCAGACCATAGGATAGTGCTACCGTCAAGACCGGATCATAAAACAATATAACTATCCATCAGCACCCATAATCTCTGTACATTAGTGAATTATCTGAATGTTAATGTCTTGCTTACTTTGAATAAACCCTTCAATGGAATTGTGAGCCTCGAATCAGAATAAACCATAAAAATGAACTGACCAAATGTAAACCTCCTTTTGTTCTCTACTCAATAATAAACTGAATATAAAGACATTTTAAGTCGTAAATTGTAGGTTCAGTTCAAATCAATTCCTAATATCTACATTTTTGTGAGAAAACCACTTTATACATGCTTTTAGCTGAGTTTTCTGTTCAAATGTGGATGATGGGTGAGAGAGAGGCAAAGCCTCTTTATGAAGCAGGTTGTTAAACTCCCAAAAGGAGAAATCAGTTATTCAAGAGTATACGTTGTTTAGTTAACGAGTGTAGTTAACCAACTAACAGAGATTAAGCTTTGTTGGAAAGGAGAGGCGGTGGGTAGGAGGAGAGAATTAAGAAAGTTATTAAAGCCGGTTGCTAAGGAAACCTCCTAAGTGAAAAGATATAGTCACCCCATAGGGTGGTCATAATCCCTCTTCTTTCAGTTTAAGCCAAGTTGCATGAAGCAGGAGGCAACGGTGTGGAACGCCACTCTCTCTCCTCTAGAGCATTATACAGGACTGCTGAGAAGGGAACTTAATGCTTCCTTTCTCAGAAGCAGCCTTCTGAGCAGGTATTATTTATTTTCTCATAGACAGCCTTCTCAAAAATCTGAAAGAATATAACTCATTACAGAGACATCTGAGCAAAAGCTAAAGCTGTAGCGTTCCGGAAATTAATGAAATTCTAGGCCCTCGAAGGATCTGCATCACCTTACTGACTCGTGGATCAAAAGAATTCAGGATGAGTTTTCTACCCAAACATGGCAGGGAAAAACTGCCAATATTATAATAAAACTGCAATATTAAGGCACCAAATTCTATTGAGCTGTTTGTAGTTCTTTAAATCTTTCTCTGCATTACTCATCTTCCTTGAGAAGCTAAACAGGGGTTAGTAATTAGTGATGGGTTCGTATTTATTCTTATTTCAATAAATAATTTATTTTTTTAGGATGAAAACAGACCTGTGTTGGCAGACGCCATTACACTATGATTCGGTCATTCATACCAAATGGAGCTTTGCCAGTCGACCCACACAGGGTAACCATAAGCCACTCATTCACCTGGTGGCCGGGAGAGATGTCAGGCCTGGAAGGGACTAGCCCCTCAAGGGCAACTCTAGAAAAAGAGAGGACACATGTCACAATGACATTTTCTAATCTTACAAAATAAAATGAGAACATGAAAATACTTTCTGAACAGAGCCTGGATTAAAACGCTATTTCATTCATCTTAATCCCCTGCTGTTTTTCATCATGTCCATTTCTGGTGAGCAGGTATTATTTATTTTCAACTAAGTTTAACAGATCAGAGACCTGCACATATATAGGTCATTAATCAATTGTATTTATGGCCACGCTCAGATCTGTCAATCACAAAAACTGAAACACACTGTTCTTGGGCTTATGAGCCGAGATGTTCCTGAGATATTGTGAGAGAAGAACATGGGGATAATTGGCAGGGAGGCACAATTTGTTATAGCCATGTAATTCTTCATTGGCAAAGCCAAGCTCTCCGGCTACTGCAGCCCTTAGCAGCTGTTAACTTCAATGTTCCCCTCTTTTTTATCTCCAGAATTGAGAAGTGGCCTTTATTTAAGTCAACCACTCTCTTGCTTGTACTGTGGCAAATGTTGCTTCTTGTCTAGCCTGATGCCTACACACACATAGGCTTTTGGTTTAGTTTAGTGATTTCATCATGAAAAAATATGATTTTGTTAAGATTTAGGCACCATTCATGGCCATTAATCGCCCATTTCCCATTACAACAAAATTAGAAGCTCATAAACTCACAAGATTCCACAATCATCTATTAAAATCATAATGGAAATTAAACAGCATCTTTAATCTATTACAAATGTAAAACCCACTAGGGAGGGAACACATAAAAATTTCTGGCACACAATTTTTGGGGCACAACACAGGAGGCATTGTGTTAAAAGGCTCTCTGTCAAAACAGTGTGTGTGATATTTTTTTCTGAGCATGGAATCAATAAATCAAAGAGAATGGCTGATCTTGAATCAACATGAATTGCTCAGTGAGATAATTAAAGACCCAAATCATTAAGGGTTCAGTATGAAAGCTGATATTGAAAATGAATCTGTTGTGAAAACGTGCCACATCAGACCTCCTCCCATTTAGAGTATTGTATTATACATCCATGTAACTACCTCTCACTCTCACTCACATCTTCACAGAGGAAGATTTAGGTTCTGATTATGGCAGCAAAATGAAATTTTTTGTCATATAGACAACTGATTCTCACTACTGTGAGAATTATTGGTAGTAGCAACATAAGTACTATTTGAAATTGTGAAAGATCCAGTCTGCTGAAGGAATCAAAGGTTCTTAAAGATTTGGTAAGCGATTTTTACAAGTCCTAAAGTCCTGGGAACATATACAAATGAGGTATCTTAAATTTTTTTTTTAATATTCTAAAAACAGAAATTCAAATAGTACAAAAGGATACATAGTAAAAAAATAAATTTTCTTCTTACTCTAAACACTCAATCTTTCCTCTAAGAATCAACACCTAGTAGTTTTCTAAATATTCCTCCACGTGCTTCCTGCATGTGAAAGCATGTGTCTATATAACCTGGTTTAAAAACATAAATAATAGTATAAGCTACACAATGTTTTGCACAGTGTTTATTCATTGACATCATATCTTCTCAACCATCCCAGATCAGCACACACAAAGTAACCTTATCCAGGGCATAATATTTCCATGTATGTACATGGCATAAATGATAGAACTTTCAATGTGTAAACAACATTAACTTCTAAATAGGCTGAACTGAGCATCCAAAACCTTAGAAACAAGATGTCCCTGTGGAAGTACTGCTGTTCCAACTTGGAGTTGCCACTCCACGGGTCTCACTGCTTCCATTGGTACTTTAATTCAGAAAACTGTTTCTTTCTCTGCATAGTGAATGCATCAGCTCTCCGGGCTGTACGCAGAGTGGGCAGCTATAGCTGGGAGATGATGGAACAAAATAAAATACACTTGAAGGGCAGAAACAGGCAAGGCAGAGTCCCACCTGGCCCTCATAATCTCCTGCAAAACTTTCCTGCAGAGTCTAAAATTCCCATTATTGTCCACTCATCTGTTCTCAAGGTGCCAGTCTATCCATCTCTGAGCACTTGCCAGTCCTTGATCTTCCATGACTTTGTTTCCACCACTCAAAAACGCGATCCCTTCTCTATCAAGCCCAGGGTGACTGAGAACAGGGAGACAGTGAATCACTGTGGAGAGGGGCCTGGAGTGACTTTTCTGGACAAAAATATGCATAATTCAGTGGCTGGAGAACTATTCCTGGAAACAGACGATGAACAACTCAGGCTTTTTCTAAGGGGCCTGGGTCAATTTACCATCAGTGAAGCAAGTTGTACTTCTTAGAAAGGCAGATATTTGAGCAAAGTTAATACTGTAGTTATTGATTTCTGGTGGCTCTTGCAAACATGAGAGTCCCTCAGCAGTGTCCTTGTAAAAGATGCTCAAACTCAGGTATGTCTGGTGTTTCCAAACAGTTCTAACATGTCTACTCTAAAGGTCACAGTTCTGGTAGAGTGGAGTTGGTAATGACTATTTTTAGATAACCTTTGGAAGACAAGGCTTAACTCTTTAGGAGCCTTTGAAAAACATTATCCAGCTACAGACCTTGTTGGAATCTCCAGAGAAAGCTACTCCATTTCCATTCTGTCTGGAGTATTGTATATTAACCACCCTAGATAAATAGTTGCCCATTTTACACAGCAAAGGGTAACCTATTACTAAATTTATTAACTATATTACTATATTAACTATATTTCCAGAGTTTAAAGATCTTAACACCAAAAAATAAATAAATAAAAAGCATGATGATTGAAAAACTTTTCGACCCATCTCCAATATCTTCTGAATATGTTCTCTCAGTTTTTCTTCTTTTCATTTTAAGAATCATAAATGAGGATGTGTAATATATATTTACACAAGAAGCTGACAGATCCCATCATCTTTCTATGCTGTGGCTCCGGGAACTTCTTCAATCCGTACAGTGATGTGATTTTTAAAATAAGTAGTCATTCAAATATTATTTTAGAACAACCCTGCTATTTGCATTTTTTTTTTTTTTTTAGTATTTAGACACATGAATTAATAATCTCCTACTATACTCAGGAATGTTTTTTAAAAATTTAGCTACCTCCTTCGAGAACCCTTACCAAGGGCTTGTTACAAGGGCTTGTCACCTAAAATAGCTGCAGCCCTTTCTTCCAAAGAACTTGGCATAAATCAGCAGGAACTATCCTGGTTGGGACCGCTTCTGAGACTCAGTATCTAATGCACCGACCCGTGTCTGACCCAACACCGTTTCGCTTCTTCCCCCATCTCATCTGATGCTACAGAGATGCGGTCAAAAAGCCCCTGCCACACAAGGAAACTCCACTCTTCCAGGGACAAGGACCATTTCTTAAAACACCAAGAGATCAGACAACCCTTCCCGCTGCAGCCCAGGCCCTGCACAGCAGCCCCTCTGACTTCTCATAAGCCATACCAATTGGCCGATGGGCTCTGAGATACGTGTAACAGCAACCTGCATGCATATCACACTCTAGCAGACAAGAAACTCCCCCCACGTCGTGTCTTCCTTATGGCTTAATTTGTTTGTTTTAAAGGCATCAGATGCCACAACTGTACGCAACGCAACCTCATCCCTTTCAGAGCACACTCGTGCATCCATTAGGAGTGGAAATACCACGTTTAGCTGCCCTGAAATGTTTTTGGTCTCATTTGCTCAGTCACTAGGGGTCTGAATAAATGATTACCGCAGGGCTGATGAAAAGAGAGGGGTAGTGTTGAATACAAATGTTTACTGATAGGTTAATTTATTGGGGTGTTCTACAAAAAAACCCTAGACTCCTAAATTCATTTACTTAATAATCATTATTATGGACCTATTCTGTTCCAGGCATTGGGCTAGACATTGAGGACGCAAAAATATTAAGACAATGATCCTGAGCTGGGCCCGTGGCTTAGTGGTTAAGTGCGCACGCTCCGCTAGGGGCGGCCTGGGTTCGGATCCTGGGCGCGCACCGACGCACCACTTCTCCGGCCATGATGAGACCGCGTCCCACATACAGCAACTAGAAGGATGTGCAACTATGACATACAACTATCTACTGGGGCTTTGGGGAAAAAAAAGGATGAGGATTGGCAATAGATGTTAGCTCAGAGCCGGTCTTCCTCAGCAAAAAGAGGAGGATTAGCATGGATGTTAGCTCAGGGCTGATCTTCCTCACAAAAAAATAAATAAATAAATAAAACTGTTTAAAAAAACAAAAAAAAGACAATGATCCTGTTCGCAAGAGGCTGACAGTTAGAAGAGGCAGATGTGTGAGCATTATGGGGCACAGTGAAAAAAGACAGGCAGGACTGGGTTGATTCCTAGAGAGAAGGCAGGTTAGAAAGAGTATCACGGGGAGAACTACTGTATAATTTAGCATCTGACCAGTACATTTTTGAGAGTGAAAGGAGCCACTGAAGTTAATAAAACCACATGGTGTCTGAAATTTTCACTTATGGACAAACTGGTTTATCACCTTGGTAGGTCTATAAAAAGAATTTTTGTTTAAAAACTATTTTTTAAAACAAAATTATTTCCAAAACACTAAAACAACTTATATCCATGTATGTTAAAACAAAAATATTTTTTAACTTCTGTTGATTGTCTGAATGTCAGAAACTAATATAAGCAGAATAATTACTCTTGGCACATATTCACATATTTTAATCAATTTTTATTCATCTCCATCTCTAAACCCATATCTGAAAAATTCATTTTTTTTCCAATCTGGATTTATTATTTTTAATTTTGTCATAAATTGCTTACAATTTCTTCAAAGTTGCGTTTTATGATCACTCAGTTTGAAAATGTCAACGTCTTTAATTGATTCTTCTCTGCTGACCATAACACTTTTAACTTGGAAAATAGTCTCTCTACAAGTGCTACAATATCCAGCAAATTCAGAGCAAATCCTGCTAAAAAGACAAATTCTAAACTATAAATTCTTAATCAAAATATATAAATATTTCAGCCCAAATATTTTTTCACAGTACTGTCATTTTGCAACCTTTCTTCGATAAATACTTTTAAAAGACAAACCTTGTCAAATAAACTGTCTCCATTAATAATTTTTTTTAATGTTTCTCCAAATTTGGATGCTGGAAAATAACCAGCCTTGCCAACCTCACTCCACTGCAGTACAGATATAAAATTATCCAATTCAAAATAGGAGCTCTACCAAGACACTTCCCACAGATTGAGTTATTCCAAAGCACAATTATAGAATCTCAAAACTAACTCTTTTACACCATTTGAGCTCTCATCACTTAATTTGCTCAGCTTCTTTCTTTCTTTTGTAGGGATGTGTTTGAAGTTCTGTTTTCAATAATTGCCATTTGCTAAAAACTTCAAAAGCTGCTGTTTTTCACACTTAACTTGCTGAATACTTTGATTAAAGATTTCCAGCTGTTTGTTAACCAATGCAACCAAAATATGGGTGATTTATTTACAAAGAAGTTTGATACCATTTTAGTAGACTTACATTGATTTACAGAGTACCTCCCTCAAAGGCTCATACAGTTCTACTATTCAATTGGCAGGGCAGGTAGCTTAGGAAGAACAATGAGTGTCTGGAAGATGTGGAATACTAGAGAACAGAAGAATCTAACCAGAATCATGTGAAAGGAGAGCTGAGCGGTGCTGGGGACTGGACTGAGACTGGAGAACATTTAATCTTCAGCTGCTCCGAGCCGTCAGACTCGCTCTCTCCAGCAGTACCCAGCAGCTCTGACGTGGAGACAGAGGATGCAGGCAGCTGCGCTGACGTCGAATTTTGCATTTGTAGGGTGGATGCAGCAGGTAAAGGATGCTGGCAGAGAAGTGATGGTGGGGATACTCCAAGGGGTTAGGCTGGACGGGGAAGCCCAAGGAGAAAAGCATTGGAGGGTTCTCAGTAACGTCAAAGAATTGGTAAGATAGAAAACGTTGAGGGGTTGTTGTCAGCTAGGCTGAAGGCAGACATGGAGCGGTGGAGATTAAGATTACAGAGCCGTGGTAGTCTGGGGACACCATTCTAGAGAGTGGCCATGGGGTTGTGTCGTAGGAGAGGAGCTGGTTGAGGAACACCGTGGGTTGTCATGTGGGTTGTCTGCATGAACACTGAAAGTACCATACTGATCAGGCCGCTCACAGGAATTGAGGGAGGGGGTAGAAATCTGAGTCAGCCACCAAGGGCTTCAATGTTTGAAAGAAGATTGGGAGTCAGAAAAAGCGAGGAAGGCTAGCCAGGGACAGCCTGAGCTACAAAGGAGCAAGGGTTTTCATTTCAAGCTGTAAAATTAATCATCTGGATGCGGCCAAGGGGGATCCAGCAGAATTCTCAACGCCTGCTTCAAAACAGAAACCAGACAACCTCTCTACAATCCCAGCCATTCCCTTCCCCACTCTCGTGTGAAACATCAAATTTCATACATTCATCAGGGCTGCCAAGCCAGCATCATCACCAGCATGCCTTATTTATAAAGCCCCACGGATGCAAAGAGATAAGACATGGTTTTAGAAATATCATCTTGGGAAAAGGAGAGATCTGGCTATCAAATGCAGAAAACGCAACAAGTGGATTTCTAACATCTGCACTTGTGTCACGGAGATTCACACTGAGAAAATGGGGAGAGCAAAAGAAATGTGAGACCATGGAATTTCAGACCTGAGATGAAGGGGGGGGGGGGAGGAGAGAGGGAGGGAGGGAGGCAGGGAGGGAGGAAGGAAGGAAATAAAGAACCCTTGCTTTATAGACAGACCCCGAGAGGCCAGCGCTGAGCTATGAGAACTCACCAGAGGCAGAAAGAGCCTGGAATCCACCACTCCTGACTCCTGTCTAGCGCTCTTGCCCTTCTAGAGCATTCCTACATGAATTTCTTATATAAGCCCTGTGAGATTCCCCCACATCTCCCTCCAGATGCCTGAGAAAATCTCCCAGTGTGAACATGAGGGAGTTTACACCTAACAGCCTCAACTTTCCCCATAAAACAATCTGAAAAACCATTTGGACTCCCACGATTCCAATGAAGGGGCGGTGGTTCCCTCAAAAGGACAGAAGTTGGGGTTGGATGAGATTGTTTCCCAGGTCACCTTGGGCTACCTCCTGCTACTCAATGGTCCCCGCCCTGTAGGAACTTATATTCACATTGGCAAGCCAGGATGCAACCACGGAAAAGTAACTGTGCCATGACATTAGTAAACTCTGGAGTGTTCTAGAGCTCCTCCCTCAGACTTCTTCCCTACTTTCCCCATTCCTGGCCCCACCCAGGCCCCACTCCATGACACAGCCCTCCCTTCCTCTCAGAGCCCTGCTGCGCTGCTCACCTGCACACTGGCTCTCCATGGGTCTCACAGGCCCCTGATCTTCCTCCACCACAGGGCTCACTCCCATCCTGCACCTGCTGTTCTGCTGCCAGGATGCTCTTTTTCTGACAGGCACATGCAGGGCTGGCCACATAAATTGCTGGGCCCAGCACAAAATAAAAATGTATGTTCCTTGTTCAAAATGCAGGGGGAAAAAAGATTTTTCCTTTCTTCTCCTGTCTCTCAACCTGTCATGGTGTTTTTTATCTGTTATTGATGTCATGCTCCTTCAGCCATGGGGATACTCACCCGTGGGGTGAGTGCAAATCCACGTGGCACTGAGGTTCCAGCTCACATTGGTGTGCTGGGTGGACACATCTGACCCGAACACCCCCACACTTGTGCCCAGGCCTCCACCGGTTGGGAACAGGAGCAGGCGGCCAGGAATCTGTCCTGGGAAGGTGGCAGGAGGTGGAACCTCACGGGAGTTGAGGCTCCCCTTGGACTAAGATTAAATTATTAAGAATTTTAAGATGGCAAGAGCAAAGCATTAAACCCCAAGTGTGGGGGCCTTCTGAGCTTGGAGGTCTGTGCGACTGCTCTGGTCCCACACCCATGAAGTCAGGCATGGCCAAGTGGCTTATCACCTCGCTTCCTTTAAGTCTCTGCTCAAGTGTCAGAGATCAGAGAGGCCCCCCTGAGCATTTTGCACAAAATAGCAAACCACTCGCTCACCTTCCAACATTCTGTATCCCCCTCACTTTCTTTTATTTTTCTCGATAGACTTCATCACTACCTGATATACACTCACTTGTTTAATAAGTTAATTCTTACTGCTGTCTGTCCCTTCTGCTGTAATATAAGCTCTACAGGAGAAGAGAGTTCATTATACTCATTGCTGTATCTCCACTGGCTAATAATGCCAGACACACAATAGGGGCTCTATAAGCACTTGTTAAGCGAATGAATGAATATCAGGATGCATCATGACCAGTATAGATAAAAAATGTCACAGAATTTCAGGAAAGAGTGAATTCCCTATGGGCTGGGCCCCTGGAATCACAGAGGGCGTGCAGCTCACATTTGAGAGAGGAGCAATTATAACCCACAATGATTGCTTTCTTTGAGGTTTGTGCAGGGAGCTCTGGGGTCACAGGGAAGGCCTGGTGGAGGAGACACCCTTGAGTGGAGGGTGATTAAGATTTAGCCAGATGGATGTGCTGGGCATGGGGTGGGGTAGGGGACTGGGCTCCAGGCTGAAGGGCTGGGACAAAAAGAGGCATTAAGGAGCCTGGGTAGGATGGTGAGGGATGTAGTCTAGAGCTTGAAAAGAAAAGAGAAGATCTAAATGCCCGAGAAGAACAGAAAGAGCATTAAAGAAATTGGGAAGATCAGAGAGGAACCCGAGGCTGGAACATACACATCCTATTTGCAAGGCATGAGGAAAATGGTTTGGTTGGAGCAGAGAGCCTCTTTCTTTTAATAAGTCATCAAATAGAATTGCAATTTAGGAGTATCTCAAACCAGAATATCTAATATGATATAGTCAGAAATTTATTACTGCATAGATACATCTTTTACAAGTCCCAAGTTTTTATCTACTAGGGAATTAGAAGCAATGAAATCCATGGTGATATCTTCTTTGTTTTGTTTTACTTTATAAGCCCCAGCTTGCTGACTTTAGGGTATTACATGTATCCTTAAATCAAATGAATATATGTATAACATGTAAGTTAACAAATGGCAAATTTCTGAAATTGATGCTTTATATTCTAAGCATGACTCTACTTTTTATGTACTTTTATGGGTTCTCAAATTTGAGTATTAGTGACCAGATGTTATTTATCAAAAATTTTACAATTGTTCATATAATATAAGAGATTTTTAAAATTGTGCAGACTTTAAAGAACTCATCAGAAATTTAATGAAAGATGTTAAATTTCATTCAAATTGGATAAAGTGGATAAGGATGTTTAGAAAACTATTGTGAAAACCTTCGAAGTCAAAAATGGCTGTTTTAAAAACATGGTTATAAAAAGTCAAAACTATTACAAGAGAAAAAGGACATTATACATTGATAAAAGGGTCAATTCACCAAGAAGATACGTGTACCAAACACGCACGAAATATCAGAGCTCCAAAACATATGACGCAAACATTGAGAGAATTAAAGGGAGAAATAGACAGCTCTATACAAATAGTAGGAGACTTCAATACCCTACTCTCCATAATAGATAGAACAACCAAACAGAGTATCAGTAAGGAAACAGAGGACTTGAACAAGACTATAGACCAAACAGACCTACAGATATACAGAATATGCCATCCAACACGAGCAGAATACCATTCTTCTCAAGTTCATATGGAACATTCTCCAGGATATATTAGGCCACAAAACAAGGCTTAATAAATTTTAAAAGATTAAAATCATACAAAGTATTTCCAAATCACAATGGAAAGAAACTAGAGATCAATCACAGAAGGAAAACTGGAAAACTCACAAATATGTAGAAATTAAACAACACACTCTTTAATAGCCAATGGGTCAAAGAAGAAATCACAAGGGAAATGAGAAAATATCTTGAGACAAATGAAAATGCAAATACAACATACTAAAACTTGTGGGATGCAGCAAAAGCAGTGCAAAGAGGAAAATTTATAGTTGTAAATGCTTACAGCAAAAGAGAAGAAAGATCTCAAAAACTACAATGGTATATTGGCAATCTCACATAGTTGAACCTAGTAAAACTGGTTCATGATTATATTGGACCTTGGATTTTCTTTTTTCTATATCTTCTTAACTCTCTAAACCCTTTGCATCTCAGTAGGTTTTCCAGTGGCAGGAGGGAAACAAAAGCATATTAAATAATTAGCCTGAAGGATGACAAAGCAGCAACAGCAGCAGCCAGAAGTATTGAGTTTGCTTCTGCCAGCATCTCCAGCCGTATCTCCCACCAAGATGTCACAAAGTTCCCCATCCCAGCCAGATCGAAACTCCACAGGACAAAACCCCACAGACTGAACCCCTAAAAAAGATGGATCCCAACAGACTGAGCCCCCCTCAGAACCCATCACGGACTGAAACTCTCATAAACTAAACCCTCCACAGACTGGACCCCCTCACCCAGTCTAACCTCCTCAGACTGGACCCTCCACAGACTGAATCCCCTACAGACTGAAGCCCCCACAGACTGAATCCCTCACAGACTAAATCCCTCATGTCCCACCCAGGCTCCTTAATGTCTCTCTTTGTACCAGCTCTTCAGCCTGGAACACGGCCCTCACCCTACCCCAGGCCCAGCACATCCATCTGGCTAAGTCCTAATCACCCTCCACCCAAGAGTGTCTCCTCCACTGGGCCTTCCCTGTGACCCAGAGCTCCCTGCGCAAACCCCGAGGGACATAATGGTTGTGGGTTATGATGGCTTCTCCATAGAGAACCACTGAAGAACATTAACTGTGCCTTGCGTGTGTCCACCAACCCCCTTCCCCCCCATCCAATACTGACCATAAGTCACAGGCCCTCTAGGCTCTCAATTAGTGTCTGTCGCGAACAGAGATAAGATGCTGATAATTTATATGTAAACATATTAAGGTGTCATAGTCAGAAACACTCTTGTATTCATTATTACGCTTGGCTACTTTAAAAAGACTTTCTATTGGGAGTAATAATTTGTGTTCTAATTAAAACTGTTTCTGGGAACAACACTGCATGAATTATGAATACAATATCCACATGAAGTTAACACTGGCAACCCCCACAAACAGGGAAACGTTCAAACAGCTTCGTGCACAAGCCAACGGAGTAGATAAACCATATTTTCTCTTGGAAGCAGCATATATTTTCATGTCTTACACTACTCAAGAATCAAATTAATATTCTTTAAAGAAAGTGTGTCTCATCATTAATTTTTCAAGCTCAGCAGGTAACTAAGTGTACATATCTTAATTCCATCATGCAATGAAAGGGATATTAGAAATATTAGAAATATTTGTATTTCACGTGGAATATGCAGAAGGCAACAATGACAAAATTGGTAGAACACACTCATCCATTCCGTCATTGATTGAAAAAATTATTGAAGAAAGAAACATCATCACTGTTGTGAATGAAAGGAGATGGCTTTACTGATTTCTTGTGATATTATTTAGTAAACTTTTTCCTCTCTCAAACCACTGCAAGATACAGGGCATTTTCTAGTCATCTCTGCTTATAAAATACTTATTGAATCATAAGTACTAAGTTTTCCAGGTAAAACAAACTATTCACATTAATATTATCTAAAAGATTTTTTCCTAGAAAATGTCATCCATGTATTGTATTACACTGAGTATCCACTGGGTCACTTGCTGGCTTGAGTACATGATCCAACCTTTCTGCTCAAGTTCTTCATGTAAAATTGGGAGAATAGTCATTCCTAAGTTTTTTTGTGAGGATTAAATGAGTGAATAAATAAGCATTAACCATTATTCCTTTTATATGTAATCATATTAATTGAACAAATATTTATTAAGTGCCTACCATCATATGCAAGCACTGCTCTAAGACAGAACAAAGCAGAGATAAATTTTCTGTGACAAGTGCTACAGACAAAAATTAAGTTGGGAAGGGGACAGGAAATGAAAGTGTGTGTGGTGGGAGGTGGTAGGGGAAGATGCTATCTCACAGGGGAGCTGGGGAATGGCTCAGTGAAAAGGTGACG
This sequence comes from Diceros bicornis minor, assembly GCF_020826845.1. Lineage (NCBI taxonomy): Eukaryota > Metazoa > Chordata > Mammalia > Perissodactyla > Rhinocerotidae > Diceros > Diceros bicornis. The sequence continues at coordinate 13,209,346 of NC_080775.1, read as the reverse complement.
TTTGGTAGAAATTCTAACATTTCTTTCATCCCATGATAGCATTAAGATATCTAAGGGAAAGTGTTCCAGGAAGAAAGAATAGCAGGAACAAAGATTCATGATGGTGCTGGCTAGGCATTTTCGAGGAACAGCAAGGAGTCCAGTCTGGTTGCAGCAGAAGGAAATAATGAGACAGAAGTGGGAGAGGAGGTCAGAGAGGTCACCAGCGGGTCAGGACATCGAGTGCTTTGAAGAGCCCTACAAGACTTGGTCTTATACCTTGAGATGGGAAACCAACGGGAGTTTTCAACAGAGGCGTGGCAAGGTCTGGCTAATACGCTGAGAAAAAACAGCGTAGTGGGGGAAGAAAGAAAAGTTTTATATACGAAGGTGGCGTGGACCAGGGTGGTAGATGGAGATGATGTGGAGATGATGAGAAAGTGGCTGGATTCTCGAAATCATCTCAAGTTGGTGACCATAGAATTTGCCAATGGATAGGATTGGAGGGCGTATGAGAAAAAGATGAGTCAAGTATGAGTGCAGGCTTTTGGCCTGAGCAACTGGAAGAATGGAGGTGCCATTTGCAAAGACGAGATAGACAGCAGGAGAGGAAGATTTTGTAGAAAATTCAGGAGCTTATTTTGGATCTGGTAAGTGAGCAATGCTTCTTACACAGCCAAATGGAGCTGTTGAGCAGACAGTTGGAGATACACAAGCCTAGATTCAGGGGAGGGGCCCAGGCTGATGATATAAATCCACAGTTACCCACATACAGAAATTTAAGTCTTACGGAAAATATGCTATGATTCAATAGGGAATACAATCTCTTTCTTTAAATAAAAAAGTAATTCTAATGTATCCCTTGAATTGTATCAGCATGAAGTGTATTTTACATCCTATGTTGTTATAGACGTGAAAGGGGAGGAGTTGAGGGGGTGTCCTTTTGCATTTCCAAATATATGGGCTGATATTCCACAAGCAAAGTCAGACAAGAAATTAACTCTAAACAAATTGACTTTTTTTTTTTTTGAGTAAGATTGGCCCTGCGCTAACATCTGTTGCCAATCTCTCTTTTTTTCTTTTTTCTCCCCAAAGCCCCAGTAAATAGTTGTGTATCATAGTTGTAGAGTTGTAGCTCTTCTATGTGGGACGCCACCTCAGCATGGCTTGATGAGCCATGAGTAGGTCCTTGCCCAGGATCTGAACCGGCGAACCCCAGGCCACTGAAGTGGAACATAAAAATGTAACCGTTATGCCACCGAGCCGGCCCCCAAGCTGACTTTTCATTGGTAACTTATCTCAATGTCATATTGACCTCACACTATCTAAAGAAGAATGTTCCAAAAAATAGCATTCAGGAAAAAAAAGATATTTGTCCAAAAACCCAAATAAAATTTAAATACAGACCTCTATAAACAATCAAGCCTCTTTTGCTGCAGTAGCACAGGAACAAATATGCTACAGTACTCAGAATCGAAATAGCAATGAGCTAAGCAATAAAATTTGGGTGCTGAGCATCCCCTATTAAATCTGAGCCTTGGTGCCCAAGATGATGTTTCCTAGGACACCAAAAACCTCCCAGGCACAGAGATTGTGAAATATAGTTCCCACAAATGTTGTGTTCTAGATCCTCCCCAACTATTCAGAAAACAAGGACTTCCTAAGTCCTCCAAAAAACCCCCAAAATCCCACTTTCCACTGACCCACACAGAAAAGATAATGAAGTCTCAGGAATAAAAACTATTGAGCATTGCCAACAAAAACAAAAATATAACAACAGAAACAACAATAAAGCCTGCACAATCCTCAAACCAAGCCAAAGATTTTCCCAGTATTATATTCCGATACATCAAGAGTTTTCTGTCATTGCTTTTTTCTTTTCTTTTCTTTTTCCTATTGCTTTTCTAAAATCTCACTGATTTAAATAACCAATGAAGGCGAGGAAGGAATAGGAAAGAGGCCAATTTGAATTTTCAAAATATCTGACATAAATATAATTATGACCGTAAAATACACTTAACATTTAGGACTAAACTATCACAAGTTCTAACAAATAGAATTCCTTCGGGGACCAACTAGAATTAATGTAAATTGCAGATGACATGATTTTTCAGATAGAGAATGCTAAGAAATCCACAAAACAACTATTAGAATTAATAAGTGAATTTAGCCGAGTCAGAGGTTAATGCACAAAAATCAACTGTATTTTTATATAATAGCAACAAACCACTGGAAAAATAAAATAAAAACCCATTTACAATAGGATCATAAAAAATAAAATACTTCAGAATAAATTCAACAAAGATATGGAAGACCTACATGCTGAAAACTATAAAATATTACTGAGAGAAATGAGAGATCTAAATAAATGAAGAGATTGATCATGTTTATGGATTGAAAGGCTCAATTTTTTTTTTTTTTTGGTGAGGAAGATTAGCCCTGAGCTAACATCCATTGCCAATCCTCCTCTTTTTGCTGAGGAAGATTGGACCTGGGCTAACATCTGCACCCATCTTCCTCTACTCTATATGGGACACCGCCACAGCATGGCTTGATAAGCGGTGCGTTGGTCCACACCCAGGATCTGAACCTGAGAACCCCGGGCTGCTGAAGCAGTGTGCAAACGTAACCGCTATACCCCTGGGCAGGCCTGGCTCAATTCTTTTCAGTTGTCAATTGTTTCCAAATTGACATACAGATTAAATGCAATCCCAAACAAAATTCCCACATGCATTTTTGGGAAAAAAAAAAAAAAAAGATGATTCTAAAATTTATATGAAAACACAATCTAGAATAGCCAAAGCAATTTTAAGAAAAGACTAACAAAGTTAGAGGACTTATACTTTCTGATTTCAAGACTTACTAGAAAGCTACAGTAAACAAGACAGTGTGGTATTAACCAAGGACAGACACATAGAGTAAAGCAATAGAATAATGAGTCCAGAAACTAATCCAGCCATACAGGGTCAATTGATTTTTGACAAAGGTGCCAAGGCAATTAATTGGGAAAAGAAAAATCTTCTCAACAAATGGTGCTGAAAATTGGATATCCCTATTAAAAAAAAAAAAAGGAATATTGTCTTTACCTCACACCATACATAAAAATTAATTTGAAATTATCTTGAAATAGACCTAAATGATAAAACTATAAAACTTCTAGAAGAAAAAAACTTTTGCAAATGTGGGGTAGGCAAAGACTTCTCATATAGGACACAAAAAGAACAAACCATAAATGAAAACAAACTGATAAACTGAACTTTATCACCATTCAAACATTTCCTATTCAAAGGGTATGATTAAGAATTAGGTCATGGTTTCTTAGATATGACACTAAGAGCATAAGGAACAAAAGAAAAAACAGACTACATCAACACTAAAAACTTTGGTGCTGTAAACGATATCACCAAGAAAGGGAAAAGACAACCCACAGACTAGGATAAAATAACTGCAAATCACGTGTCTGATAAGGGACTTGGATATAAAATATATAAAGAAGTCTTACAGCTCAAAAATAAAAGAGAAATATCCCAATTTTAAAATGGATAACATATTTGGATAGATATTTCTCCAAAGAAGATATACAAGTGGCCACGAAGCACATGAAAAGATGCTCAACATCATCAGTCACCGAGAAAATGCAAATCAAACCACAGCGAGATACCACTTCATATCCACAAGGAAGGCTGTCAACAAAAAGACAGATAAAAAAGTGTTGGAGACCAAAAAGTAGAAACACCCTAAATGCCCATCAACTGAAGAATGGATAAACAAAATGTGATTCATATAATGGAATATTATTTGGCAATAAAGAGGAACAAAGTACTGATATATGTATGCTCCAACGTGGATAAGCCTTGAAAACACTAAGCTAAGTGAAAGAAGCCAGTCACAAAAGACCACATATTGTATGAGTCCACTTATATGAAATGTCTAGAATAGGCAAATCCATAGAGACAAGAGAGTAAGTGGCTGCCAGGGGCTGGGGGAGGGAAGAATTGAGAGTGACTGCTAATGAGTGTAGGGTTTCTTTTAGCGGGACAAAAATGTTCTAAAATTAGATTGTATGATGATTGTACAACCCTGTGACTAACAAATAAAAACCACTGAACTGTACATTTTAAATGGGTAAATTGTATGGTATGTGAATTATATCTCAATAAAGCTGTTTTTTAAAAGGGCATCACTAAGAAAGCAAAAAATCAAGCTACAGAAAGGGAGGAAATATCCATATTACATATATTTGACAAAGGATAGACTATATAAAGAACACTTCTAACCTGATAATATGATGATAAACAATCCAATAAAAATTGAGCAAAAAATCTGATCAGACATTTTACCAAAGAAGATATACAAATGGCCTATCAGGACATAAAAAGATGACTGACATGATTAATCATCAGAGAAACGCAAATTAAAACCACTACGAGGTACTGATACACACCCATTGAAATGGCTAAAACTGAAAAGACTGAAAGCATCAACGGCTAGCAAAAATGTAGAGAACAGGAACTTACATACACTGCTGGCGAAAATGTAACATGGTAGAACCACTTTGGAAAACCAACTAACAGTTTCCTAAAAAGTTCAACATAACACCTACCACATGGCCCACTCATCCTACTTCTAGGTCCTCACCCAAGTAGACACCCGCACAAAGGTTTGTATGTGAATGTTCGCATAGCTTTATTCATAATAGCTCCCAAGGTGGAAACAACCCAAATGCCCATCAACAGGTAAGTGGATCAAATATGGAATACCCATAACAATGAAATGGCACTCGGCAATAAGGAGGAATGGACGAATGATCCATCTACTACATGGATCAACGTCAATAATTATGATGAGTGAAATAAGCCAGACACAAAAGTGCACATACCATATAATTCCATTTATATAATATTTTAGAAAATGCAAAATAATCTCTACTGAGTGAAAGTGGACCACTGGTTGCCTGAGGTCAGGGGTGAGGGAGGGAGGACTTCAAGAGGCCAAAAGGGATCTCTTGGGGTGATGGACATTTTCTGTTCTTGATTGTGGTGGTGGTCTCATGGATAGGATTCTCTCACATTCATCACCATTTAAATGAGTGCAGTTAATTGTCTATAAATTAAACCTCAGTAAAGTTGATTTTAAAAAAGTAATGAGAGGGGCCGGCCCAGCGGCATAGTGGTAAAGTTCGAATGCTCTGCTTCGGCGGCCCAGGGTTCGCAGGTTCGGATCCCAGGGGTGGACATACACACCACTCAGCAAGCCATGCTGTGGCAGCGACCCACATACAAAATGGAGGAAGATGGGCACAGATGTTAGCTCAAGGCTAATCTTCTTCACCAAAAAAAAAAATTAAAAAAAAATGAGAGCCAATAAAAAAGGAATTTGTACGAGTTAACAGTTTGTAATTAGCATATCTAATATTTTTGTAAATAGTGTTTCTAAATTGATTAATGGTGCAGGTAAATAGTCTTTTCCTTAGGTACCTGAAACATTCATCACCTCTAGAGCTGGATTTTGTGATTAACGTGCCCGACGGACCTCATACAGTGCCCCCTAAAGGTTAATTCCAGCCCAACTCCTCTCTGAATTAATATAAATTCTGAATGAGTGTGGTCCATATTAAGGAGGTTTTGGGAAAATTGCAAAATAGAGGAGAAATCTGTGATACAAAACCTCAGTGAGAGAGTGGGGACAGCTGTGCAGACCACAACTTCCAAACTTTGTTCTGAGGTTCGATGCGTTCCAGACACTTTTATGTTCTCGTGCCAGCTGACCTTTACATAAACTTCTGCAGGTGAGTACACAATCCAGTTGCTTAGACAGGTAGAATTTAAATCTACTTGAACTCTATCTCGCAAAATGAAAGACCATCTGCAGAGGCATACTGAGGAAATGATATAAATGTCCATAAAGAAAACAGTCTGTACTGAGGCCCTACTATTTATCACAGACCATTTCCCACACATTTTTCTCATTCAATACTCATTACAGCCCTCTAATGTAAATATTATTAACAGCCTCACTTTTTCCCATTAAGGAAACTGATACTGAGAGAGGCCCAGTGCTTTGCCCAAATTCACCTAGCTAGTAAGAGGCTGAGCTGAGATGTACATATTTGGGGTACTTTTAACTGATTTCTTGAGTTATGGTTCCACGAACAGAGAACTTAAGCAAGTGAGTACATACAGCTTTGGATTCAAGTATTAGTATTTTTTTCTGCATCACCAATAAAAAAATGCACACATTTAAATACATGACCAACATGTTTGTGGGGCTTTTTCTTGTCACCAAAATGTCCTATTCTTCCTATTGGGCAGTCAATATTTGGTGGGAAAGCGGTTCACCTGGTTCTTTAAGGGCAAATGCTACCTCCAACGAAGGCACGTGAGCTCCTAGGGAGTATTCCATTTTTGGGGAGAGCTACACTCTCTAGGAAGAACCAGAACTGTGATAAATTACAAAACAAATGGAATCGCAAGGAGCTAGGAAAGGCTGCACTTAGGTAACTGGGAACCAGCAGTCAGAAACTGCTGAAACTGCCAGTCTCATGGTTGATAATAACACACAAATATGTCCATCTGCTAGTCACCACGTAGGATGTCATTTGCCAGAGAAAAATCATTCACATGCTTCCAGTTTGGACACTTTTAAAAACGTTTGTATAAAAATGTCATAACCTACTAAAAAGATTTTAAAGATAAGGAAAGATTAAATAAGTGCATTGATGAACACTTATTTGCATCCTAAAAATGAACCCAAGTTAATGTGTTGTTTAAACATTCATAAGAAAAAGAGAATAGATGAAAATTAAATTGCTAGCCTAACCCTCAATTGTTCTAAATACCTTTGGCAATCCGAAATCTGAAAATCATTAATAAATAATGAAATTTAAGTATATATTTTGACCTTCAACAAAAATCCTCTTTGGTCATTAAGCTCAATAATATGGCGTTCCAGAATTTATTTACCCAAGTCATGGTTAAAGCGTAACACTTGATGGTGCTTAGGGCAAGCTACCCCAGGAGGCACCACTCTGGTATGCGGATTATTTCAAGCTGAAGACAATAAGGACTCAGAGACCTCTGGAAGAATATTTGAGTTTCCCCTCCCAAACTGCCTAAAGAATTTAAAACAAAAGATCTGTTTCAGGAAAGAGTTATTATCATGATGGCTGTAAAGATAATGTAGGATAGAGGTTACAATAGGAAAGGCACCAAGCCCCTTTTATCAAAAACTCTCTCTCTCCCTGACCACATTCTCTATATATGACCCTGAGAAGAAGTGTCAGGCAAACATTTGCATTTCTATCTCCATGTGAGTTGTCTTCTTGCCCTCTGAGGTCCCAGACCACTACCCACCCCCAACACCTTCCTTGCCTTTAGCTACAATACTTAAGCAGGCAGCTTAGACAGAAGGACGAGTTGCTCATTTCTGAGTTTCTCCCATGTATACATGTTATTAAACTTGGTAATATTTTCTCCTGCTAACCTGTCTTGTTGATTATTTGGCCAGCCATAAGAACCTTAAGGAAAAGGGCAGAGGGAGATTCTCCCTCTCTCCCGACACACTCTTACGCAGTTTCCATCACTTAATTATAAGAAATTTAGTCCCAGGCTACTCCTAGGAATTACGTTACTTAGAGTGAATCATTTGTGGGGAGGCTAATTTCATCTTACATCGAAAAAAACACACATTCAAGGAAAGTTCCAGCTGGATATTCAGCTTTCTCATTTATTCCATCTTCTGGTAATCTCCAGAGTTACTGGAAGGCAGAAATAATCTAATGAGGGTGGTAATGTCATGGTAATGCCCAATTATTCTTTTCTGATGTCTGGTATGAATTCCAGTTGGGTCACATGTGCATTTACTTATTTGCCAGCAGAAGAGTAGAAGGGGAAGGACAGAACACACAGCGACCATCTGCTGCCCTCCCCCAGCCTCCCTCGAAAGGAAGACAAGGGTGGGAGTTTCTCCTAGAGACAAGAGCAGAGTGTACTTCGCAGTGGGCCCGCTGAAGTGTTTTCAGGAAGCCACATTTGGACCTTGCATATTTAAAAGCAAAAGAGACATCCTGAATAGAGGCACCAGGCAACAGCAGAATAGGATCCCATGGTGAGGGCTCTAGATTTTTAGTCTGGCCCGGCAGCTGCAGACTAGACCAAGCGAGGCCTGCTGACTCCTGTGTTTGCTCCACTCTTTCTAGATGGATCCATGCTTCTCCAATGTTCCACAGTTCTCACCACTCCCTATGTCTCACTTGGCCCACTACATTAGTCTATTTTACCACCTGGCCCTTTAGGCATTTGAGTTTGCAACCCCTGGTCTGCACTCATCAATTAAACATGGTACTTACAGCTGCATGACCAAGTACAGGTGATTTGGGCTTTCATAAATGTCTTCCAGGGCAACAATGTTTTCATGCTTAATCCTAAAAGAAAAAAAAAGCACACACAGAATAGTAAGTACAATTAGACATGACAACTTTTAAAAACTTTAAAAACATCATTATAGCAAAAAGTTCCAAGACAGAAGCCAAACTCCTTAACGTGACATTTAAGACTCTTCCCAATCTTGTCCCCAAACTTTTCCCCAGACCCATTTCCCCTACTCTCTGCTCCCCTTTATTCCTGAGGCTCTATACTCCACAATGTAGCAATACTGGATTAACTGTTGTCGCTTCATGTATATCCCAGCCTCCTTGCATATATTCATGTGAATCCCAGGAATGGGCCAACACTAAAAATCCTATTGTCTTTCAGGGCCAAACTCAAATGGCTGAGCCCCCATGGGGAATTTAATTGCTCCCTCTTCTGTAGACTCACAATGGCCATCACAGATTGGCCTGAACAGTTCATTGTGTGCAAATCCACTCCTGTAACAGGCTAGATGTTCCAAGCAACGGCTTCATTATCACGTTCATGACTCCAGTGTAAGCAAAGGAAAATCAGACTAACCCCTTCATTGGGGTTCTAGTCACCACCACCCCCCAAAGTCAATTCAGTACCCCAAGCGGACTAGACTGATGCCACTCAAAGTGTGGTTCCCAAACAGCCAGCACCAGCATTTCCCGGGAGCTTGTTAGAAATGCAAATTCTAGGCCGGCCCAGTGGTGTAGTGGTTAAGTTCACGCCATCCGCTTTGGTGGCCCAGGGTTCGCAGGTTCTGATTTCGGGCACGGACCTACGCACCGCTCATCAAGCCATGCTGTGGCAGCATCCCACATACAAAAAATAGAGGAAGATGGGCCCAGACGTTAGCTCAGGACGAATCTTCTTCACCAAAAAGAGGAAGGTTGGCAACAGATGTTAGCTCACAGCCAATCTTCCTCACCAAAGAAAAAAAAAAGAAATGCAAATTGTCAGGCACTACCCTGGGTCAGACAGAATCAGAATCCCTGAGGGCAAGGCCAAGAAATCTGTTTTAATAAGATCCTCAGATGATCTGTATGCACAAAGCAGAGCCGGAGAAATTCTGTAACAGACCAGTGCTTCTCAAACTTCAGTGGGTACACGAATCACCTGGGATTCTGATTGCACTGCACATTCTGATGCAGTGGGTCCAGGGCAGGGCCAGAGAGTCTGCATTTCTCACAAGCTCCCAGAAGATGCTGATGCTCCTGGTCTGTGGACCACACTCTGAGCAGCAAAGTCCTAACAGAACCTAGGGAGAAGGAAACAGCTTAACACTAGCCCCTAGAACTCCTCATTAAGAGTCACACCTGCTCAGAATGTAAGGCTTGATATTTATTTAAAGCATTTGAGAGGAGAACTATTTCATTACTCTATGAGCTAATTAGCTCTTACCACAAGCTTTTCACTGAAATGACAGCTGAACCACCTAAAAGCAAGCATTTAACGTGCAGATTCCTGTAAACCCTTGAAAGCAGGGACTACATCATGCTCATTGTTTCCCCCCAACCTAGCATCGATCTGCTTGATAAATGCCTGCTGAATGACTGAATGATATTTAAAAGGTGTTGCTATTAAACAGCACGAGTCATTATTTAGTTAGGGAAAATGGAGGCAATTTCCCTAAGTGTGAAATGTCTTCCCCTCAAAAAGAAGTTTATATGGTGGATATATCTTCCCTCTGAGCAGATGAAAGAGATCAAAACAGTTTCTCAGAGTGGTAATGTTTGCTTTGATTTCTCAGCTCTTATTAGTCACTGCAGTTGACTTGTAGGAGCTGAGATGATAGATTACATTAAATTCACATTTCACCCGATTTCAACGCACAGAGCCTAATTATTTATTTGTTAGCAGTGGTTACTGTGATATCTGAGCAGAATATCGGCGAACCAAGTAAATATGCAACCAAGGAAACCAAGAGAGATTAATTTGGAACTGCCAAGATTCTAGACCTTTGTGGAATTATCATTATTGGATATACTTGAAAGAATATGACCACAAAAAGTATACAGGGTATGGATTTTCTTTTTTTTCAATTTTTAAAAGTTTTCCATTGGAATCTATTACATGGGCACAAATATTTTCTTTCAGTCATGTTAATTTGGGGGTTAATTAAAGCTTAGATTGATGGGAAAATGAAAGGAATGGGGTTTATAGGTAGAATTGCCAGATAAAATGCAGGGCACCCAGTTGTGTTTAATTCTAGATAAACAATGAATACTTTTTTAGTATAAGTATGTCCCAAATATTGCATTGCTGTTTATCTGAAGTTCACATGTGACTGGGCACCCTGCATTTTCATGTGCTAAATCTGGCCACCCTAGTGATGTGAATCACAGTCAATGAGCCTCTAAACTGGGCTTAGAGAGTTGTACCTGCAGCCCTAGCTGCCCTCCGAGGTTGAGCCAAGAAGGCTGTTTGAGGCCTGGGGGACAGCCATTAACAGAGATTCAATTGTATACAAAGAATCAACTATGCGCAAAGCACTTGCCCAGCCAAAGTAGGAGGCTCTAATAAATTAAGAATATAATCCCTTCTTTGGATGCAAGGGAGAGAGAAATTAAAGTCTACTTAACCTGCCATGTCTCACATGAGTTCTCACAGTGGCTGGAATGAGACTTCTACTGACTATTCCTCTTAACTAATGAATTAAGCAATCAAGCAATTGTCATTTACTGAGTTTCTGCCATGTGTCTGGTCTGGGAGAATACAAGAAAAATATAAAATAAGATTTTGCCCTCAAAACGCTTATCACCTTGATGGAGAGACCCCTGAAGCAATTAGGAAAGAATTAAATGCTAAACTCTGTAGAAGTGGCGTTAAGTTCAGAGAAGGCAAGGCCTCGTATGGGTCCAAGTTAGGGCTAAGGCCTCAAGAAAATGATGGCGGTCGAGCTGGGATGGGTAATGTTTGAATAAGCATACTTTAGAAATTTCAAAGGAATCCTAAAATGGCCTCTTAAATGTGTCTTAAGAAAAGTGGCTTAATTAACTTGTAAACGTTAGAACGTCATGGCAGAAAATATTCTGGCCTCCCACATCTGTTCTCAGGTACTTCATTCCACCCTCAGATTCTTTAGATACACAAAAATTGAAGTTAAAATTTTAACATTATTTTAATACCTAGATTATCTTCACAAAATGCCACGTGAGTACCCATGCACACATCTCTGGGCGCCCACCACATACCAGACCCAGCACTAGGAATCACAAGGGAGATATCTCAGCCTTTGGGGAGTTCACACAGGTGGGTATCCGGCTGCGGCTAGGATACTTCCCAGGCAGCCTTTCTTATATTTACCAGAAATCAGCCTCCTCGTAACGAGCAGTGACTCCTGGGAGCAACAGAGAGCATGCTTACCCCTTCTTCTTATATATCCTGCAAATATTTGAGAGATAAGTCTCCACTTAGTCTTATCTTCTGATCGTCAACCAATCCTCCTAAAATAGGGGGTTTATAATAGGGGGTTTAAAATAAACAGGGTTTATTTTCTTCTCATCATATTATTGTCACTCCTGTTTGTCCAGACTGTGGTATTCAGAACTGAAAGTAATGATCCCAGGGTAAAATACAGCATCACAAATAGGGTATTAAATACTAGAGTAAAACTCTTAACCGTCATGAGCTGGATATTACACTTTTGCAAATAAAGCGTAACAAGAGGTTCATTTTTTTTTTTTTTAAGCAGCTACACAAGTGTTGGCATATAAGAAATATAAGTTCCAAGGAGGTAGGGATTTTTTGACTATTTTGTTCACCACTGTCTCCCCAGTGCCAAGAAAAGTGCACAGCAGGTAATACTTTCAATACATATTTGTTGAATGAATGAACGAACAGAAGAATATTAAGCTTAGGGTCAATTAAATGACCAGATTATTTTTACCTGAACTTCTATCAAACAAGATCTCCTTTCTTACTCAGTCTTGATCTTTTGAGCTTAAAGTCTTCACCTTTAGCTTCATTAAATTCAGTCTTTTTGGGTTCCATGCAATGCTTCTGACGATCAGGAATATTCTGAATTTTTATTCTCTTGTCTATTATATTTACTATCCCTCTAAACTTAGGGCCATCTGCATATTTGGTTGGTACACATCCATCCCGTATGTCTTCACCCAAATTCCTACTTAAAGTCTTAACTGAGAAGGATATATGTCAGAGCTCCCTGGTATTCCACCAGAGACCCCCATCAAGATAACCATGACATTAACCAGCTGGCTTCAATTGCTGTCAAGTTGCAAACCCAGCAGTACTATCATCTAGCCCGTATTTTACCATCCTAGCCATAAGCAGACAATTAGATTCTTTGCTGAAATGGCATTCCTCAGTTTTACACGCCACATAATACCTTTTAAAAGGGAAATGGATGTTTGGGAAGATTCGTTCTTAGTAAACCCATGGTGGCTCCTAGCAACCACTACAGTCTTTACTAAATGATCACAAACCATCTGCTTAATTTACTCTTACAGAATTTTTCTGTGCATTGAAGACAAACTTCCCAGTCATATAGCTCATATTCTATCTTTTTTTTATGTTTGGAAAATTGGCCAACATCTCTTACATTGTTTTCGCAAACATTTCAACTCTGACTCTTTGTGATAAGTGCAATTTCCTCAGTCCCCTGGGATGTAACACATCTAAATCTAGTGATGAACTAATTTTATAACTTTCTTTAGGCCCTACTTACAAGGCTGTTTTATATATATCATTTATTGAGTGTTAACTATGTGTCAACACAGTACTAAGTATTTTTAATTATTTCATTAAATGCAATAATCCTATGGAGTAGGTCTTATTCTCCTCATTTTTAAAAGAGGAAAACTAATACTTCAAGAGGTTAAGTAAGTATTCCAAGGTCATACAACTTATCACTGGAATTGTTGAGGTTCTATCTCCCAAACCCATGTTCTACCACTTATGCTATAACTTCATATTAACTAAGTTATAAGGAGAATATCGAAGAGCTTAAATAATTGAGTTATTTGTATAAAATTATAACACCTAAAGTTAAGGTATTAAATTTCATAACAATATAATATCTACTTCCAGAGGTAGAGAGATTTGCTAAACTATCCTGAAATCTAGTGGAAGGACTCAAGATTCTTGGTTGTAAACATCCTGAGAGATGAAATCCCAGTGGGTCAAAGCGAACCAGAGGAACAGGTATTCGGAAGCAGAAGGAATAGTCAGGAGTCCAGAAACTATAATTAGGAAGAGTCTTTCATCAGCCCAGATCTGCTAGTGTCATCAAAAGGGAGAATCAAAGGGACAGAGAAAAGAGGCGGGGATGTCAGTTACAAGCAAATGGAAACCTAAGCTAACCCTGCATAGCTTGCACAGCTAAAGCCCTGAAGGGCAGCATTCCGTCTTTCCAAAACATGGCCAAAAGAACCTTCATACACGAGGAATATTCACCCCCAAACGGCAAACCTTTCTAGAATGTGCATAATTCAAAGGAATAACGTCTCTAAAAGCAACTTTAGGTGATGAAAAGAACCTCACTTAATTTTAATCATTTACCATCTACCAGGCCCAAAGTAAGCATTAGCCAATACATCTATATCCAGAGGGTATATGGCAATCTACACAAAAGTCTCCATAATCCCCAATAATGAAAGAAGAGGTGGACAGAGGTAAGTGGGCCCAGGCAGACAGAGAGAGAAAAGCTGAACGGGAAAACAGCATATGGGCACTGATGCAGACTCCTGCCTGCATGGTAACTGACAGCCAAGCAAGAAAACCCCAGAAAGAGCCAGGAAAACATTTTAAGGTTAATTCATGCAAAAAAAAATCAGTGCCAAATGCACCAGCAGGCCCCCATTCCAAAGCCCCAAGCTGGAGGGAAGATCCAGACCCAAAGGAGGCACATTCTGTTGAATACACATGCTTCCTTGAAATGACAGCGACAGCATTTCTCTCTCCAGTCTAATTCTCCACGGTCCAAGCATCCACAAATTTTGAAATCCATGTAAAATTAGGAAAGTTAGAAAAACACATGAGAAGAGGAGAGAAAAGAAAAGTTCAGCGTGTTTTACTTTTTCTTATCCTATCATGATCTGGTAACAACTGTGGCAGCAATTATGAAAATTATCAGAAGAAGGAAAAGGCAACAAAACACGTTTCCTTGGCATTCTTTGCAAAATGGTCCCTGGGGAATGGTCACTTATCTACCCAGGTTAAAGAGGTCACAGGAGGATAAGAGATGGAAAGAAATTTAATCAGAAGGAACAGACAGGAGACAAAGTGATCATACAGAGAAGGCAGAGTGAAGATGGCACAGGAACGGATCACCCCGCAGGCACACAAGGCGGAAGTTACGTCAATGAGCCAGAGAACAGCTTCCTGTCCTCTCTCAGGCACTTCCGGGTTAGCCGTCCAGCCAGGGAAAGGCTTCATTCTGGCAAAAGCAAGCCCCTTTCAAGGAAAGACCGTAAAGGACTAGGTCTTTCACCACTCACCACTCTCTTTTTCTAAATGGCCCAGAAAACTTAAATTTTATTCACAAAAAAAGATGCTATGGGTCTCCAGCATGGCAAATTCCCTCAAAAATACATTAAGAATTTTGTAATGTCTTGGTAAACACTCATTTAAGTAAATGCTATATCTTTTTTTGAAATAAAATCATTTCCTTCGTTCTTGGGTCAGATTTTTTTTTTCTCCCATTATAAGCAGTACGGGAAATAACGCTAATGAAAATAGGATACCGTCAGTCACAAGGGAAAGTGACAGAGTTGAAATATTTGCCAGATGCTATCAAATAATACCTTTCCTTTTTATAACTTAACAGGCTCATTCACAGATGTTATCTCATTTCATTCTCACAGCAACTATAAAGTAGGCATTATTATTCCTATTTTATAGATGATCACTCCCAGTTTATAAGCACTTAATTGTTCTCCCTACCTCCCTCTGGTCTTGCTCTCTTCCTAACCGTTCTCCATGCTGTCTCCTGAGCCAGCATTCCAAAATATAGAGTTGATCAAACTTCTTAGCTTGAAATCCTTCAATGGCACCACGACTTACAAGGTCCCATGTTGCTTGGTCCTCACCTGCCCATCGCATCTCACCTTCCACCGCTGCCCCACGCCAAAACTTTACTGGACCCAGACAGCTGTTGTACACCTGTGCACATCTCCTTTTCTGGTCATATAGGTGTGCTCATTCCTCTCATATCTTCTTACTAAACTGCTCAGCCTCCGAGACTCATTCTATATCATCTCCACTGAGAACACTCTGCTGCTCCTTACCTCTTGCAGGATGGATCCCCCCTCCTCTGGACCACCTAGTTCTTTTATCAGCTTGTTGTACATACTGCACTGTATCTCAAGTATCTGCTTGTATGCATCTGTGTGTACATATTCAAATGATTTCATACACAGATTAAAAAGGCCAGAAGAATACATATCAAACCGGCAACTAGTTACCTCAGATAGTGTGCTAGGGTGGGAAGGGATTTTCACCTTCCAGTTTTTCTGAACCAGACTTCTTCATCTGACCCACAGAAGAGAGAAAAATGACTCAAATGACTATTTTCTCAGTTCTCCCAAGGATGGCAACCTTAGAGAGAAGGTTAATTCAGCATATGCGATGAATGTCTCAGGGCATCAGGGCTTAATTATCTCACTGAATCCAAGGAGAGAAAGGTTGCTAGACTGTTGTATCACCAAACTTTTACTAAGAGGCATTTTTTAAAAGTTCTTGATAAAAATCATTAACACTTGGTTCACCAAAATATATCCATAATGCTGGATACAAAGAAATACACACTGACTAGTTTTACTACTCAAGCAATCAATCAGGAGATTAGGTTGGGTCTCAGCTCTGATGCATGTAACTGTAAGATTCTGAACAAGTCATTAAATTCTGACTTGATTCCCTCATTTGTTAAATAACATTAAAATATGTGGTCTCATTATCTATCTAACTACATACAATATATACATGTGTAAGGTAAAGTATATTATATATACACATATATGTATCATATTGCATAGAGAGAGAGAGATCTTGTCTGTTAAGAATATAGGCCACCCCAGCAACGACCAGAATTCAAAACTCAAAGCTTCAAATCATCTCTCATTGCTGCCAGCAGATGGCGCTGTAACCAATGGGAGACCAAGGAGCAAAGGCTGGTACCTAAATCAACTACATCTCAAGCAAGCAAGACAGTTTCGTTGTTTTTGTAAGGATTAAGTACCACGTGCGATACGCTCTCATTGTGAAATGAGTTTTGCTTTGAATCCATAAAAACAAACAAACAACAATAAAAACCCTTTGTGCTCAGCTGACCATATTTTCAAAACAGCATCTTAGGCATCCTCAGTACAATGTAGGGCACACAAGGTGGGGGCCCGGCCAGCACTGTAGGTAGGGGGCAGGGCTAGAGGCTGTAGTGATACCATGGGAGGGGCGCCAACCAGGCTGGCTTGGTCTCTATGTGACCACATGCTGGTCACATCACTTGACAGGGTCTCAGATTCCACATCTAGAAATTAACCAGTCAGACAGGATACTCTTGGAGGTCCTTTCCCACTCTAACAATCGAGGAATCTAAAAATTATAATGAGGAAACGTGTATCGGGGTATATAAGGGCCCACCAGTATTCTCTAGAATAGCGCTTGCTACACAGAAACATGGATTACAACTCACGCTTCAACAGCCTCCTCTTCTGCATGGGTAAGTTTGTCAGTTAGCGATGGAATAGGATATTTTGAAACAGAAAGCCATTTACAGGGAAAAGACCTTTTTTTCCTTCTCCCACAGGCAGCCTCTACAATGCCCTGGACCAACAGAGAAATGCCCGTGTGATTTGCTCATGTGTAGAATAGCTCCAGAAGATCCAGCTGAAGCCTGGTTGTCTCTAGTCCGAGGGAGGGATAAGATCGGTCCAAATCAGTGCGAAAAACCCAGTGCTTGGCACATATCAAACATCCAATGACTGTTGTGGAAGAATGAATGAACAGTTCATTCTGGCCTTCCTAAAGTCTTACAGATCAGAGACACTCAAAAAGCTGGTTACCCGAATCAGAACAGGTTAGAAGATTTGACTCTCTATATTTCTTTCCTACTCCTGTTACCACCCATAAGTTACCAGTGGGTCTCAAAATGGGCCATATGTTAGAAATACTTGAGGAGTTTTAAAACATCCTGATACCTGGGTTGACCCTTAGAGATCATGATGTATTTGGTCTGGGATATGGCCTAGGCATTGGGATTTTTTAAAAACCTCCCAAGTGATTCAAATGGAAAGTCTGAGAACCACTGGTAAGTTACTGAGTTACTGGAAACCATAGATGCTAAGAAAGAATTCACCTTTAGACTCTTGGGATCTGGTAATTCCACATTTTCATGTCCATTTTGAATTTATCTTAGCTAAATACATTTACGTCATAACAGATGTGATTTTCTTTCTTTCTTCTTTGTTTTTTTTTCGGTGAGGAAGATTGGCCCTGAGCTAACACCTGTTGCCAATCTTCCTCTTTTTGCTTGAGGAAGCTCGTCACTGAGCTAACATCTGTGCCAATCTTCCTCTATTTTTTTCTATGTGGGACGCTGCCACAGCATGGCTTCATGAGCAGTGTGAAAGTCCATACCCGGGATCCAAACCCATGAACCTCCAGGCCACCAAAGCAGAGCTTGTGCACTTAACCACTATACCACCAGGCCAGCCCCCATAACAGGTCTGATTTTAAAGGTAAGATTTAGGCTGTCCTGAGGATAAAAGTTCAAGACTATACAGCCAACACATTAGTCCTCTCAAGAAAAGAGTATGAAAAATTAACAAATTTCAATGGGTTAACTGTCACATTAGTTCCTAATATTTCTTAGTAAGGCTTTGAAACAATAATGCATTTAAGGGAATGTTGTCATTTTCTTGTCCAGATTTTTGGGTAATTTTTTGTCAAGGATAATATACCCTCCTCTGGATGTTTTTAACAAGGGAATAGATTCCTGGAGTCTTGGAGAACATCCAGGCGCTCCCCTGCCGTGGAACAGAGATGAAGTCTTGTAACTTTGATTTCCTAGCTCCAATGATATGTAAATACAGCATCCACTGGTACCTTAGAAGGGCAATCTCAGAAAGCTTGTTCCAGGTTCACTGGAGATCATTACACTGAGAATTAAGAAGCCATGCCTACATGAAATACCACGGATGACATATAACCACGTGCCAGCTGCCTGGGCTGCATCGTGCAGCTTCATCATACACACTCCGTGCCCCACACTGAAGACTGGCTTGAATTCTGGAAGCATCCTAGAGGTTTCTAGCTCTAAACACTTGGGTTTATGTGAGCATAGGTGAAAGGGGACCAAAAACAAGGCACTGAAATCTTGGGTAAGGGTATCATTATTTCCCTTTTCTTTCCTCCCACGAAAGCCCTGTGCTTTCCAGATCTGGGCTGACACCATAGCAAGGTCCTGTACTTCACAACCTGAACCCAGGACTATGCCAAGCCAACAGACACCCTGAATGGCAGGCTCAGCCACGTGACCTTGGCCCTGGCACAGCCTTCACGTCGACACAGAGACCCGGGAGCACCGGTAAGGAAAGAAGAGGCTCAGGGCTGCTGCCTCTGCTCCTTCGAGATAATGAAGCCTCTGGGATGAGGTGAGCATGGTCCTGGGCAGCTCGCTCAATCTGCTGGAACATGGAGCCATTGAGTTATAGCAAATCGTAAAAGAAAAAGATGGGGTGAAAAAGAAGAAGAAGAAAAACAGAGAAGGAGGGAAGTCGGCTTTGAACTACTGTCTAACGTCAGTTCACCTTCTTGAACATGTGCTGTAGAACGTTCCTCGCTGTTCTAGGAAAGTGCCCATGTTCAGGGATAACAGTGCCGAATTGAGCCTTCTTTAACTTTTGTACATCAGTAATTAATGCTGTCACATAGCCTGTTCAGATCAGACCCAGGCTTCAGAAAATCAGGCACATTCAAGTGGAAGAAAACAGTTTTTTCAAGCACTTACATGTTGGGGATTCATGAGGGTGTTTGTGGGTGGTTGTGTGCTTCATATATATATATATATATATATATATCTAATATATATAATTTAAATAACACAGAGATAATCTTTATGAGTGTAATAAAGACAACCCTGGGGGCCGGCCTAGTGGTGTAGTGGTTAAGTTCACACGCTCTGCTTTGGTGGCCCAGGGTTTGCAGGTTCGGATCCTGGGCAGGGACCTACACACCGCTTATCAAGCCATGCTGCGGCGGCGTCCCAAGAATAAAGTAGAGGAGGATGGGCACGGATGCTAGCCCAGGGCCAATCTTCCTCAGCAAAAAGAAGAGGATTGGCAACAGCTGTTAGCTCGGGGCCACTCTCCCTCACCAAAAAAAAAAAAAAAAAAAGACAACTCTGTATTCTTTCTTGAGAAAGCAAGAGCGAGTTTCTTCGTAACTGAGATTACGGTCATGATTAGAAAGAACACGTGTCACTTTGTTGATGATTTTTTAACAGGGGGTGTGCGGTACACGCATCACCTCTCCAGATCACAGTTTTATAGTAGATGGGTGTTAAATGCTGAAGCAGTTCTCACTTTATAGTTTTATTATGTCCTGCTAATAAAAGATTATGAAAACCTGGGGGATGTCAACTCTTAAGAAACTTCCCAGGGTGAGTTCCAGGGCTGTGCATAAGTTCTCAGGAATGAGTCTATTAATGGATTGAAGCTAATAAGAGTAGTGCTGTTCACCTGGTTTTCTCTTCCAGGATTTAAAAGGGAATTAGGAAAGCAGTTGTGCCAAGAGAGATAAAGGAATGGGAGAAATCCAGCCACAGGGATTGTCCCTGACAATGACACCGGGGTAGCCAGGGAGGGGGGTGGCAGTCGCTGGAGAAAGGCTGATGTGCCCGGGTGGTGGCTACAGACTGCCAGCCAAAGAGCACGGAGGGCTGGCAGGACTGAGGACATACGCAGGCCACCGGGTACATTTTAGGTGACTCTGCCTTTTTCAGAGCAAGGCATAGAGATTTTTCCCTCCAAGCATCAGAGCACATTAGTCCAATGGCTAGACTTCATTGAGGTCATGTTTGACCAGTGCTTTCCAATCTGGTTTCCCTCAAATCCTCCAGGTTCTCAACAAATATTTTAGAAACTCTCATGAAATACAACTGTGCAGGTCCAACTGCAATAGATACCAAGTGTGAACACAAGTGGAGACTACCAGTGTGGTCACTTGTGGTCTCATTGATAGGAATTTGCTATAAAATTGAACTTATACGTTCACTCTGATAAAACATTATGTTTCATACCTGTTTATGTATTAGAGTTCTATATAAGAATTTATTTTTTAAAAAGGTTTGCTACTAAAAAATGAAGAAGGAAACAAAAAACAGCAAAAAGGGAAGGAAAAAGGAAGCCAGTGCAATAAATAATACAGAAGGGAACAAAAAGCTTTCTTCCCTCCTCCACTCAGACTAGTATTATTAATATATTTTCAGATATAAAGGGAAGACCTGTCCTCAGAAAGTTAGTCCTGAAGATGTTAATGTGCTGCTTCTTCCTGAATCTCTGGCCTCTTTAAAGTTTTTTTTTTAAGTTATGTTAAAATCAGGAAGAAGCCAACAATGCAACAAGACAGACAGGTAGGTGAGTAAGGAGCTACATATATACACACATACATACACACACGCATACATGCAGACACACATGTACATAAACACAGGTGCACGCATATATACCCATGCACACACGTATAGAACATGTGTGTGCCCACACCTGTGTGTATACATACATGTATGCATATATAAACACATGCATGTGCATATGCAAGCATTTATACAAATGTATATACATGCACATACAGAGATACATGTGTACAGATATGCACGTATGTATATACATGCACACATACATATATGTGCATGTGCATATATACAAACATACATATGTGTGCACATGCATACAAACATGAACACACGTGTATATACACTGCGTGCATATATACATGCATGTACATGTATACGTGTACGTATATACATGCATGTACACGTATACAAGTACGTATACACACACACATACGTGCATACACAGAATTTGAAGACCACTCTCCTTCAGCCCAGTCTAAAGTCACACAGTGCTGGGTACACAGTGTTGGAGCTGTTATCTCACCAGAGGCTGGTGGGCAGCCAGCACTGTGTACTACACTCTGCAGGCAGAGAACCTGGCAGAATGATTTATCGTAGGGAAAGGACGCCAGGAACATTTGAGAGGTAAAGAAACAGAAAGAGTAAGGGCCTGGGTAGAGGAGGGAGGAGAGCGTGGTGCCTCCAGAAAAGCACGCACAACCCTGAGTCAGGACGATTTCCCAGTCTCATGATGCAAAATCAGAAGGCAGTGAAGCCTCTGTGTGGATGTGTGCTGGTTAATTCAGGAGCCTTGGGGGAAGCAAATTCTAATGTGGGAACGAAGACTGGCAGTTCTAGGATCTTGCAGTATGGATGTGGAGTTAGATGAACCATCTGGTGGCTTTTCCTCTCTCATTTTTTTTCCTCTCTCTCTTTTTTCTTGGGGGGTGAGGGACGGGACTGGTGGTGGACTTAGCATCTGGAGGTCTAACGTAGTTTGATGATGAATAAACACACAGAAGCTCTGCTTAATAAGACAGCCCATCAGATGTCACCGTGGAACGCTGCACAAGAATGCCACCAACTGCACTGCAGACCGAAGGAGGTGGGGGCCGAAGGGGAAGAGAAGGGAAAAGCACGACCTCTTCTGTCATGTCACTCTTTCTCAAGTTCACTGCATACGAGAGCCCTTGGAGGAGGATCATGGCACGTTATCTGCAGAGGGCTTGCATAAAACTCAGACCTAATTTCATAAATCATTGAGAGAGTACCTACAGGTGCCAGACACGAGGCCAAGCAGTGGGGACGTGAAGATAAATAAACCACAGTCCCTGAAACCAAGTGGCTCCCAGGCCAGTGTGGGAAGGCAGATGTGTACACAAACATCATAATATGACCAAGGTTCTACGAGGGAGCCAGACACGGGCTATGGAAGCACAGCCTGCTCCCATGTTGTATGCTGCCTGGGCTCTCTGGCAGGGCTGCATCCTGGGAGGTGACATGCACTCTGGGTGTTAGCAAGTTGGCCAGGCACAGAAAGACAAGGAAAAGAGCAGGCCAGAGAGAGAGAACAGTATTTACAAAGACACAAGAATGAGGTGTGCTGTGCTGGGACATTAGAATACTCAGGTGAATGGGGGTCATGGGAGACAAATCAATGAGGGCAGATTGAGGAATATTTACGAAAGCCTCTGTTGCCAAGTTCAACAGCGTGGGTTTTATGCTAAAGGAACTAAGAAGCAATATGCAAGTGTAAAAGTCCAGCTCTGAAAAAAGTAACCATAGTGTTTGGTTCTGCAGGAATATTTAAATTAAGCAACGTGATGTTCTTGATAAATGCACCTGAAGTCCTAACCCTCTCTCTCCTCCTAATAGCATAACTTTAAACATGAAATTTCACTTTACTCCACTTTTAATTTCCCAAGTGGAAAGTTCATATGCACTCTTCTCTTTCATCATGAACAAGCAGAAGTCAACTTGACCGGAGTGTAAATGTCTGGGTTTCCTTGGAGATTGAGGCTAACACAGGAGCTCTGAATAGGTAGTGATGGAAAGACTGGAATCCTGCAAAATGTCAAGTTCATGACTCTTTTCACCAATAGTTTTTTCCTCTAAAGGAAAAGGGGATTGTGAGAAAGAAAACAGTATCTGTCATTATCTGAGGTTTTGTTCTTTCAGAGTTTTCCTACATCTCCAGAATTGGAAGGCCATTGACTGAATATTTCGTGTTGACTTCAGAAAATACACTGTACGTATTGGAAAGACCTTGTCACCTTCATTAACCCCACTTTGAACAGAGAAAGTGCCAGCTACTCAATGGAATTTCTGATAATGCAGGAACCTGCCTAAAGCTCCATGGGCTCCTAGCACACAGCCTCAGGCCATTTATCAGGCCAGCCTCTCTTTCCTTTCAGAGACATACCTCTCTGCTCTCTCTTTTCTTCCTGTCATTCAAACTTGGTACCTAATAATAACACAGAATGAAAGTCAAGACAGTGGACCTCATGCTGCCTCTGTATTAGCGTGTGCTCAGACTTGGCAAAGCAGAGATCTTAAGAGATCCTGAATAGGGCCGGCCCCGTGGCTTAGCTGTTAAGTGCGCGCGCTCCGCTACTGGTGGCCCGGGTTCGAATCCCAGGTGCGCACCAACGCACCGCTTCTCCGACCATGCTGAGACCGCGTCCCACATAAAGCAACTAGAAGGATGTGCAACTATGACATACAACTATCTACGGGCTTTAGGGAAAAAAAAAAAAGGGAGGAGGATTGGCAATAGATGTTAGCTCAGAGCCGGTCTTCCTCAGCAAAAAGAGGAGGATTAGCATGGATGTTAGCTCAGGGCTGATCTTCCTCACAAAAAAAAAAGAGATACTGAATAGATAAAGTGTCTCTCACTGAACACTAGTCCCTGATCTCCAGCTATACTTGAAAGACTCTGAGGTGGAGATTAAATAAAGGAAACAGAATGACACTAAAGTCTGTCTAGTGGAGTGGTGGTGAAAACTGACTGATGGTCAAGCTCCGCCATGTAATATTAAACCATGCACGCTTCCAGCTCTTATCCAGTCCTACTAAATCACCATTGCTAGGCCAGTGGAACTTGGGAATCAGATATATTTTTCAAGTCTCTGGCAATTCTAATAATTAGTCAAATGTGGGAACCAATGTTGTAGCCAGCCCTCCGCTTACAGGTTGGAAAATTAGGTGACTACCTCAAACTTTCAACTGGCTATGACGACAGTGTGTCCCAGGATACAACTTCTTTATATGCTATGGAGAAACCACTTTTGTACAGATGAAGTTATAAATGGAAACAACAAACTCTTAAATAAAATATGTCCTACCTCCCACCAGGTTTGAATTTTGAATTCTCAGATTCCTCTCAAGGCGGTGGCATGGGGAGGATGTCTAGGGTCAAAATGGAGGGCACACGCACTGGGTGGGAGCATCTCCTTGGCCCCATGTCCTTGACTCTGCAGACCCCTCACCCCAAGAGAAGGACACAGCTAGCATGGAGTCAGAATGGAACCCAGTGAACCAGAGGCTCCTCTTGCCCAGAGTCAGAAGTCAGTCTCTCTCCCTCTTCATATCTATTCATATATGTAGATAAGTATGTAAATTTTTATAGTGATAGCTTTTTTACTAAGTATTGTAAAACTTGAAATACAATACAGAAAACTTGAAAGGAAACTGTTATGGGTTTCTAAAGTACAAGAATCCAACAAGACAAAGGACAGAGAATTTCTAAAGTTTTAAAGTAACAGAATAATTTCCCACAATTCAGTTGGATATTGATATTTCTTTTCTTTTCAGTTTCATATTTCTTGTAATCACTACCATTTACTTAGAGCTTTCTCTGTGTGTGACACTGGGCTAATCATACTTCATTTCAATATCTTACTGGAACCACTGAAAACTCTAGGGGAAGGACCGATTATCCTTATTTTACTGGAAGGAAGCTGAGATTCCAGGGGATTCGGCAACCTGCCCAAGAGTGGCACATCTTGGATGCAAACCCACAACTGTTATCATTCCTAAGCTCACTTCTTTCTACTATAGCAACTGCCTTTGAAATGAAAGTATGGGTGTGTTTCTCCATATTTCTTTAAAATAAGCAAGTTTTTCCAGAGAAAGAGAAGTTTTACTATTTCTGTAATATTATAACAATATTAGTTACATAATGAGATTTTTTTTCAAATTTCTACTTTATCTGCAATTGTGGTCAGAGATAGTTCTTTAAAGCTACACAAATCAGACAGAGAGAAGCTATGAACTATTAAAATGAAAGAATATTAAAAATTCTCACGACATTTTGGGAAATTACTATCCTAATATCCTAGGGGAAAAAAATCCTTTAAAGTCAATTACACGAATGCTTTACTTCAGAAATCACCTCCCATACTAAGACTCAAGTTTTTGTTTTGTTTTTTGCTGAGGAAGATTGGCCCTGAGCTAACAGTCGTGCCCACCTTCCCCCACTTTGTATATGGGACGCTGCCACAGCATGGCTTGATGAGCAGTGCATAGGTTCACATCTAGGATCCGAACCCACGAACCCCAGGCTGCCAAAGCGAGAGCACTCGAACTTAACCACTACACCACCGGGCTGGCCCCAAGACTCAAGTTTTTATCTAGTTTCTGGATAAAAATAATTAACAGAATTTTTTAAAAAAGAGCAAGTAATTCTTCTCATAGAAATGTATTTTCTTTTTAGTGGAAGATATCAAACAGAAGCTATTTACAATGTTTTAATTACTTTAAAAAAAAAACTAGGCATGTATAAGAAATTACAGAAATTCTTCAAGTAGTATGAAAATAATTTAAATAAAGTCAGACAGCCTCATTATGAAAATGGACAGGTTAACTTTAACATCTCCTTAGGTACGGTACATCATAGGCATCATTTTTAGATGAACTGCTCCTAAGTTATTTTTTAGAAACTCAGATGGTGTGGTGAATACCAGGTTGCCTCCCACTGGCCATACAACCCCCTTCCTTTGGTAAATTCTTGATTTTCACTTGGTCCACATCACTCACACACAGTTTGTACTGTGGGGAGAGTTAATTCTACCCCTGGCAGTAAGACTAGGGCATTTGGCTCAGGACTTAAACAAGGAAGCAGTTGTTCTACAAGTTGCTGGCAGTCATCTTGTGACCACAAGAAGAAACTAACTATAGAATGAAGCTGTGGAGAGCAGAGCTAAGAGATGGGCAGAAACCAAGGTTTTCATCTCATTATTGTTTGACTGAATCAAACCAAATGTAAGCCCACCCTTATCTTTGAAGGATCAAACACATCAACCAATTCACCCCCTTTATCAGTTAAGCTAATTTGAGCTTTGTTTTCTGTTGCTTACAATCAGATGCATCCTAATTGATACAGATGGTCCAACAAGTGAGGAAGTTCATATATTTCTAAGTTGTGCCACAAGTGTCAAGAAAAATAGAGGTATGTTTCATATCTAGGTTGAGAAATAAATTTGAAAATGATAGTGTTAGCTCAATGACGAGTATGTCATTATTATTAATCCTAACTAAAAATAGTAGGGAATAAATAATTGCTCCTGTCAAACAGAAAGTGTGGGAAAATGTTAACTGCTCCTCATACATTTCATGAAAATATTCAATCACTTTAAAATGTGAAAAGAACAAGGAAGACCGAGGAGGATACAGACTTTGGAATGATTCTGAGAGATCTCAGAGAAATGGTAAAGGTCAGATGCCAGGAAAATGACAGCTTGGCAGAAGAAAAGGAATGGATTTAAACCATTTGTGAAGATTATCTAACCTTCAAACAATCCCACTTGGATTTCCACATATTCGAAATCTAATTCTACCATATGAAATTTCTCTGTGAGCAATTTGACACATACTTTCACTTTCCTCAGAGATAAAGAAGAGATCCCTTGAAAGCAGCCTTATAGGAATATTAACATGAAATTAATATCAACTTGTAACGGCTGATGAAAAAATAAGGTAGAAAGTCACTTCTCCGTGGAGTTACACAAGATATGAATCAAAGGTTGCACCGCCAGTGAGGAAAATGTATAATTTAGCACAAAAGGCCTAGAGCCTCTACAGAATCAGAGGGAAGCCTCCACATTCAAGGTTACTGAAATCCCAGGAGAAGAGCTAGGAACCCTGCAGCTCCTCAGGAAACTCCCTTGAGGGAAAGATGAAGAAAGCTAAGCAATGAGGCAGGCACACAACCAGGGAGAGAAAAGCCAGCTTCTGCGAAGAAATGTCATGGAGGTTTCCAGGGATGAGGCAAAGGCTCTGGGTAAGGAAATATTAAATCTGACGGCATATTAAGATGTTGAGCTATCTGATTTGTCACAACCATGAAAGGAACTGAATGTTGGTGTCAAGGGTTTAGTCACTTGGCCCAATCCTCAGGTTTTTATTTACTTTTTGACTCACACTAATGGAAAAGGAGAGCTTTATTTTTGTTGGAAAATTCAAAGAAATAATTCTATCCTGTTACTCAGGTAGCTCTAGTGGAATAGACAGTTGGGTGAGAGGCCCAAGTGGGACTTTTACACCCCAAAGAAGGCTAGCTCTCACAGACTGCCTAAAAAGAGTATGTAGTTTGGCCAGGAGAATAAATAAGTTATCCCTAGTTTTTATAGTCATTTGGGGAAAAAAAAAGAAAAGTTATGTAACTCAGTCTTCCAAGACTACTTTTGACTCATCTTTTTTTTGTATATTTTACCTCAGATACACAAGGAAAAACTCCTAAGTTTTCTTCACAATATATTCCCCTACATCCACTGGAAATGACTATACAGTATTCTCCTATATTGTCAAGATCCAATCATAGCTAGAAACCCTAAAATAAACTAAAAAGAGGGGGTGGTAAAATTAAATTAAAAGCATAAAAAACATGGGAAAAAAAGAAACCAGTGTCAGGGTAAATTTAATTTATTGTGTCATTTATTATTGCTAGAATTATTTTTGAATCTAGCTTCTGGCCATATGTAAATTTAATAAGCATGCCTTCCATGCCTTCATCCAAGGTATTTTTTTTTCAACATTAGAAAGAATACGTTCTGAGCCAGCCCTGGGGAAAATTTCTAGAAATTTCCTTTCAGGTTTATACTGTCCACTGATCAACAGCCTTTGGGTGTGGCTGCTCAACCAATCATCTATCCAGTTAAGTGTGGTATTATATAGTTCACATTTTTCCATCTCATCTACAAGGATATTCATTAAGTCATTCAACAATCATTTATGGGACACTTATTATATGCCAGGCCCTGTAAGTGCTGGGCCATGACTCTCAGCTCTGGCCTCAAGGAAATCACAGTCCAACCCATCAATGAGCCAGCATTTTTTTTTTTTTTTGTGAGGAAGATCAGCCCTGAGCTAACATCCGTGCTAATCCTCCTCTTTTTGCTGAGGAAGACCGGCTCTGAGCTAACATCTATTGCCAATCCTCCTCCTTTTTTTCTTCCCCAAAGCACCAGTAGATAGTTGTATGTCATAGTTGCACATCCTTCTAGTTGCTGTTATGTGAGATACGGCCTCAGCATGGCTGGAGAAGCGGTGCGTTGGTGCGCGCCCGGGATCCCAACCCGGGCCGCCAGTAGCGGAGCCCGCGCACTTAACCGCTAAGCCACGGGGCCGGCCCAAGCCAGCATTAATTACAACACACTGTGATAGATAGGTACAGCATCTCGGAGCACACGAGATTTCATCCATGTCAAAATTTGCTCCAAGTGATTACTGCTTCCTTTTCTTAAGGTGTTCTCAACTCACGTCTTCAGTCATATGTTTGAGAATCTATCCAGGATCAACTTATTCTTTATGGTCATAGATTTAAATGTTTCTATTATTAAATATTTACTTTTTTTTGAGTCAAAATAGTTTATCAAAACCATATTTTAAGCCAAAGGATATCTATGATGACTGATGAATTCTTTAAAATCAATTTGAAAGAAAGAATTTACCTAGAATATGCAGTTTAGAGCAGAGATTCTCAATGTTTTTCATGTCACCACAAGCCAAAAAAACAATCGTTTTGTAGAGCACTGGAGTGAAGACTGCGAGAGACCATCCCCAGCAAACTCACACACACACACACACACACACACACACACACACACAGCACATGGGAAAGCTTTGGTGGGGAATATTCTCTGAGAATGTGTAAAAAATGCACAAATGTTCCTTTTACCAATGACAGGGAGACGCAAATAGCCTCACTTTATCTCACAAAAGGATATTTTTTCATCTGTTTATCTATTTCTCATATCCTCATGGTTTCCACAGAGAAGATAAAGTACCACTTGCTTCTGATTTGTCCAACAGGCTTGCAAATAATAAGATCCTCAAAGGAGGCTCAATGCCATTGATACAACATACATTTACTGAGAACCTACGATGTGGAAAGCTCTGTGCTAACTTATAAAGGGCCACCTGTGAGACAGACAGCACAATTCCTATTCCTACTGTGAGGGGACCTGGGAACCAAGTAGCTCATTAACTTGCCAAATACCATGGAGCTAGGTTTTTCTGATTCTAAAATCCTTTTACTTTCCATCACCCTTGCTGCCAAAACCTAAAACTCAGACACAGCCTTGCCCAATTGAATGGGGGTAAGGCAAGCCGACAGTAAACAAAATCCAAAATTGGGAGGCACATTCTCACGAGGAAAGCAAATGAAAAGAGTCTTCTAGGAGTAGAAATTGCTGGATCTAGGAACACAGATTCTTCTCGATGAGAGGAAGGAGCTGTTCTGTGGAATAACAATAAGGACATCTGTTGGTTTCTATCACCCAAAAGGAGAGTTTCGCAGAACATTATATTACAGGTTTTTTTCCTCTCATTAAAGTCACAGAGTTTGAGGTACCAGTGCAATCAGAAATCATCCATTTTTCCAGTAGATCTACCAAGAGAGTTTTCATGTAAAACTTCAGGTGCATAAAAGTCTCCAGTTGAACACCAGGGACAGGGATAGAATCTCCAAATGAGAAATATCTATCCGCGAGTCATCTGATTGTTAAATAATAATCCTTTTCCAGGGAGGATCATAATGAGAAATACCTAAGGGTGTAAATGATCTGGTAGTGAATGTATTAGTATGCAAATCAGTGTAACTAAACAAATAATAAACAGATGGACACCGAAAAGCAAAATGTTAATTATAAAGTAAATAAACACTCGATCTCCTTTAAAACAAGTTTTCACATGCATATGTCCTAGAGAAAATGAGGATGGAAATTCTCCTGAGGTTTCCTGGGAGTGGAGGGATAAGGTGGATGAACTAACCCTTAAAGCCCTGTCTTGTTCTGATCATACCTCTTGAAAAGCTTTTTCTCCATATCTGTAAAGCAAAAAAAGAGAAAGAAGACTTTCTCTTTCTGATGCTGAAAGTCCTGTAGATTGCTGTCATCTGAATTAATTAATTTATACGTTCAGCAGATAGATACTGACCACTTTGTGTGTCCCAGGAAGGAGTTACATGTTAGGGCAGAAGAGAGAAGCAGAGGAATGAGGTCTTGCCCTCATGAAGAGGACGGTCCAGAGAGGGTGAAGAAGGACAACAGACAAGTAAGACGTCTCTGATTGTAATAAACACTGGGAGGGAAGTGGAGGGATGAGAGGGACAGGAATGGAGGTGACAGTGGCCAGAGAAGTGTCTCTGAGGAGGCTCTTTCTACCACAGCAGAAGGAAGGTAGATAGCCTCACCTTCCTCCCCCACACATTCACAGACTTGATGATGCAAAGAGAGGGATAGGCAGCGAGGGCTGCACAGCCAACGGTGGGTGGCGTTCACCCACTCCTTCAGCAGACATTTATCGAGCTCTGAGGATATAACTATGAGTAACACCTTCAGGTTGTCTGAGGAGACTCCAGCAAGCAGGCTATTCTGTTGCTGTGCGTGACATGTTAATACGGGGTTTACGGATCACGTAGGAGGGGAGCCTGACCAGTTTTAGGGGCTCAGAGGAGACTTCCTGATGGAAATGCATAAGGCAGATGAAGGATAAGATAAAGGATAAAGAATCATTCAAGCAAAGTGGGGTGGGGGTGGGGGATAAGGTGGATGGAATCCTCCAGGCAGGAGGAAGAGCCTTTGCAAGAGGCCCTGAGGTGGCAAAGGGCAAGGCGTATTGGGAACATCATGGGGTTTGGGATGGTAGGATTATAAGGCCCCGGGTGGGCATGGGGAAGGTGGGTGGCTGTGGAGGGATAAAGCCTAGAATAAGGGCTAGATCATGGACAGTAACCAGGCCAGGCCTTTGGACTTCATCCAGATGGCAATGCAGAGCCATTAAAAGTAGATCTGAGGAGGGTCACACGATGAAAGCTTTGGATCTGTGCGTGAGAAAAACTGCCAAAACAGCTAGGAGCTCAGCCTTCATCAATCCCTACCCCTTTGCATTGAGCTTCTAGTCAATCAATGAGGGAGGTGCTGCTGTAAGGGGAGGGGAGGGGCACCGCCAGGAAGATGGAGAGAGAGGAGGAAGGGGGAGTGGCTCCTGCACACACAGCAGCACTCTCCTCTCTTCCCTGAGGCGCTTCTCACCACAAGGACCTCTGGAACCCCACCCACCTCCCCCCACCATCCTGCTGCCTGTGGTCATTGGAGAAAAAGGTGGGGAGGAGTGGCAGTGGGGAGGTGGACAGGAGGTACTACGAGGCTCCCGGGTTGGGCTATCGCAGTGGCCTTCCTCTACTCTCTAAGATTAGAAGCCAGCTTGTGCCTTTGCGATGTTTTCCCTCTTATTTGCATGTCAAACTAGAGAAAGAACATGTTTCTTTCCCTCTTCTACCATATGTTTGCTGTTACCATCTGAGTGATATGCCTTAATATAGCACTAAGGCCTCATAAAGGGGAAAGCAGCTGAGGATGCTTTACTGCTAGTTCCTAACCATGTTCTCCAACAGACTGTTTCCTCCAAGAATAAAAAATATTGTTAACATTTGCACGATTTTATGCAACTGACTTGCCTCCCCCCAAATGAGGGCACATGTACCTTAGCAAGTCCAGTAGCACCAACACTGGGATCTTCCCTGGACCTTCTACAGTATTAACATCGCCACTACCTTCCTTCGCACCCGGGCCAGCCAAGGAGGAGATTACGGACACTTATGTCACATGTCCATGTGTTTTCACACAAGCAGATGCAAGTGCTATCGTCAATGGGCAGGAAGGTCCACATAACAGTGAGGAGATTTACTTCCTCCTCTTAGAGCTAAAACCAACACATGACTTTTTAGAGGAGGAGAAGATTCTAAACAGAGGCACATACAGTTGTTGCATTTCAGGGATATGTCTTCAAATCCTCTTCAAAAAGAAAGTTTGGTTTTGATTTTTCGCTGCTTTTACAGATGCCTATTGGGTTGGTGTTCATATTCACCAATGAGGAAAATTCGTGCGCAGAGAAACATACCCAGTAATGTGAGAAAACGTGACCAGTGCTCCTATCTGTGCTGAAAACAGCGACAGACAGAAGGCAAGATGCCAGAATCAAAGTTTCGAACTGAAAATCACTGTGGAACAATAGAAAAAAAATCTTGGCTTTGGAGGAAGCTGAGTTCCAATTCCCACTCCAACATCTACTGGCTGTATAACTTCCAAGAAGTTACTCAACCCCTCTCCACCTGCTTCCTCATCTGTAAAAACAGTATATAATATGCCCCTCACAGGATAATGGTGAGAATTAAATCAGATAACATATATCAAATACCTAGTATAGTTCCTTGGCTAAATAAAAGACACCTATTCACAAGAGAAGCTGTAAACACTCCAAGGTCTTTTCGCAAGATGAAAAGAGTTTGTGTGGATGGATGGTGGTGACGGCTGCACAACAATGTCATGTACTTTAATGCCACTGAATTGTACACTTAAAAGTGGTAAGACAGTAAGTTTTATGTTATGTGTATTTTACCACAATAAAAAAAAATACAAAAACTCCAAGGACTATCTGGAAAGTGTTTAAAATGTCTGGATGGAGAAACTCACAGTAATCAAGAGGGAGATTTCGTCCACTTTAAATAAGTTGGTTTTCTTTCAAGCCTAGTGGATTGTTTCTCATTATTGAAATATGCATTTTAAATAGTTCACTAATAAAATGTTCCGTGGAGCATCATCTGAATATAAAATGAAATGCTGAGTTTTATCAGGAATCACATATTTTAGAAAAGAAGAAAAAAAAGAATTAATCATTAGAAGATAAAAGTCTTAGTTCTGCAGATCATTGCTCCCGCTTTTAACGTAGGTGTAACATTTATAAATAAAATTAGGCTTTTTGCATTAAAATATGTAGGCTTCATTTCTACCGACTTTGGCCATTAGCAGGACCATGTACCAATAGGTCTGAAATGCAGACAGACCTCTTCTGCCCTGGGAAGGTCCCCAGGGGCCCTCCTCTCTTTCTCGGTGTATTTATCCCTTCGTCCACATGCAGACTGGAGGTCCCTGAGGACAGGACCTCCTCCCATGCTCCTGCACGATGCCATGGGCTCAGAGGGCACTCAAAAAACAACTGGTGAGTGAAGACGACTTTACATTTAATCTACTCCAAATGGTGAAGTCAAAACAGTTTTGCACTAACTCAAATGTTTCATTGATCATATTTATTAAAACAAACAACTTAGAGGTCCTGTGAGTTTCCTGAGAAAAGTAGAAAGTGAACGCTTGAGCTGGGCTGGAAGTCACAGGAGATCACGGTTCTCAGCACTGCTGTCAACCACAGCCAGACTGGCTGTGCCAGAGCAGTCATGCAGCTGGGACATCCGGGCTCTCAGTCTGCAGTCCACAGAGAGGCCTCCCCAGCTCCCACACCCTCCTCTTCCACCACTCACTCACCCTCACCTGATCTATCGTATATCCTTCATAGTGCGTATCAACTTCTGAAATTATCCGGTTTATTATCTACTCCCCTACCCCTCCCTCTCCAATGTAAACTCCATCAAAATGGAGACTTTGTCTGTCTTGGTTACTGTTGTATCCTATCTCCTAGCACAGCATGTGGCATGTGCCAAATGAATAAATGAATAATTGAACAAAACAAATCCTAATCTCCTGTTCATGTTGTCACCCAAGCCCCACCAAACATGGACAGAATCCTGGCCACCATCCTGACCTCAAAATTCCCAGCTTACGTTATGAGGTCTCCTCCCCCGGGGGAACACTGAAATGTTGCCCCTTGGCGGCAAGGAGGGTGACAGGGAATGCGCTGGTAGGAAGAACAGCTGCACCAGACTCTAGCTGCAAGGACGTAAAACATCAGCATCGTGACAAAGTCAAAAATCACGGTGACACTCAGTGGGGAAGGCAGATCAGGCGGATCCAGAGGGCTGGGCAGAGTGTCTCCTGAACAGAATCTACAGAAGAAAAGGGATGTGCTGCACCAGCTCGACGGGGACAGAGCTCCTTGGTCCCCATGCCACTGAGCTGTGTGTTGAGTCCAGAAATCTCCCTCTCGCGTCCTGTCCCTGTAGAACCAGTGCCTGAAGGACAATTAGTGGGACAACAGATGGCCGCTTGGGGGCTTTCTTATGGCTGAAAACAGCTGCTGAAGGGCTCCACGGGGGCATCTGTTTATCTGGAGGTGTCTCTTGACAAAGCAAATGGGGGTTTTGGGTTATGTTTTATTTTTTCCTCTCCTAAATGAATCATTGCACATTCTATGCTGTGCGGCTTGAGAAGAATAACGTGCAGGTGAGAAAGGGAGATGCTAACACACAAAGATCTGTCAAGGAACTGCTCCAGCAACATGGAAAACACTTGTTTTCCACCATGATGGGGTTGATGGTCATTCTTCAAGAAACAAACAAAAAGCTCCTCTGAGTGGATACCACGGCCAGTGAGACCCTCAGCAGCAAGCCTCAGCCTCTCTCCCAGGTACCCACAGCACCACTGAGATGCCCAGAAGGAATCCTCTGTCCAAGGGCAGGTTGTGCCAAACCTGAGAAACATTATCTCTGTGCGGACTTCAAACTTACCCGGATCACAGCCTCAGAGAGCCAAGGGACTAGAAAAGGTCAGAGCATCCCTGACGAAAGTCTTTGCCTCATCTTTTCAGAAGAATAAGTCTTTGATTTTCACACAGTCCTTGTGACCCAGTTTCTACAACCACCTTGAGTGGTCTGCTTAGGTTTCTAATGATGCTTATTGTTAATAAGCTCATTATGCCCCACCGCTCTGTATCACAGCAACGGAAGTTGACTTTCTCCAGTTTAATCTTCTGTGGAGGTGGAAGTAACTAGCCAGAAACCTCAGTTATTTGAGGATCATTGTTGCCTCACCTCTCACTGCTGCTTCTCAGGGGAAAAAATGTACAAATCCCTCAATTCCATTAACCTTCTCCCTAAGACCAAGAATGTACTCTTTTATCTATTTTCTTGCTCCTCTCTGGCACCTCTCAATTTCACCACGTTCTCCCAAAGTGTGGCAGCCAAAACTGAATATGCCATACCAGAGATGGGACCAATCCACATAAAAAGTGGCTTCTGAGCTCATGCCCAGCTCCTAACACGCCCGTTACTGCCTTTTTACCTATCAGAGCAGGGCACGACTGACTCAGTGTGGGTCAGCCTCTTGGGGCCTCATAAGGGGAGACCTACGAATTAGGAGGCACTCCATCTTTCAGGCCAAGCATGAGACAACGTACAGAAAGAACTCCCAATGGGCCATCAGAAGGTCTGACTTCCAGCCTCCAAACCTCTTGGGGTTTCATATCCTTCATTTCTAAATTGGGAATAACTACATGTGACTGACTTACTCTAGGTGGCTGTGAGGTTCAAATATATGGGAAACACTTAAGTTAGACACTAGTCCTCAATAGCCACCTCGTGCAATTGGAATATAATCCAGTCTCCTTAGGATGCCCATAAAGCCCGACACAATCTGGTCCTACCAGCCTTTCTGACCACTCCACTCACTCTGCTCCAGCCATATGGGTCTTCTCGCTGTTCTCCAATAGTCAAGGTTATGCCCTCTTTAGGGCTTTCACATTCCTATGTCCCCTGCCTGGAATTCACATCCCCAGATTCTGCAAGGCTGGCTCCTCACACTTCCTGTTTCTGTTCAAAAATGTGACATTCCCTGATCCCCTCTCTGACACAGTCACATGTAAAACCAGGAAGGAACTGGGGCAAATACTTTCAGGAGGGAGGTGAATTTTAGCTACAAAGTCTGCAAACCACAGAGAAGCCTGGACTAGAGTTCAGTGTGGCTCTGATCAGGTAGAGAGCTCATCCATCAACCAGAATGGCAGGGGCATCACCCAGCACAGGGCACGGTCAGCTTAGTTGGATGGGCAACAACAAATGTTGCCACAGTGCCTCAGAGTTTTTATTCATTCACTCATTCATTCCACAATTACTTCCTGGGCACCTCCTGCGCACTGGGGTTGGAGATAGAGACAGTAACAACTTCTGCTCTCATGGGGGTTTTATTGGTGAGGAAGATTAGCCCTGAGCTAACCTCCGTTGCCAATCCTCCTCTTTTTCCTGAGAAACATTGGCCCTGAGCTAACATCTGCCCCCATCTTCCTCCATTTTATATGTGGGATGCCGCCACAGCATGGCTTGATAAGCGGGTATGTAGGTTCGTGCCTGGGATCTGAACCTCTGAAGCCGGGGTTGCCAAAGAGGAGCATACGACCTTAACTGCTACACCATGTGGCCAGCCCTGCTCTCATGGTTTTTTATCCTTCTGGATTAACTTTCAGAGAGTGACCAATGCATATCCGAAAGCCACTCTCCCCTTACATTGCTTTATTTTCTTCATAGCACAGGATCTGAATTATTCCCTATTCTGAATGATGGTCCTGAACAATGATAGACAAATGTCTCGACTGTTCAAGGCCACACTCAATAGACTGAAAGCTTTTTAAACTAAGATTCACCACCCTCCTTAAAAGATCTACTCCCAGATCCTTTGCCAAGTTTAATGACAAATACTGTGCACATACAAAACTCTCTATGAGAACAGCAGTCCACAGCTTCAAAGGGTCTGTGTTGATCTCTGGAGACTTAAGTAACTGCACACTTTCAAAATAAT
Source organism: Diceros bicornis minor (assembly GCF_020826845.1). Taxonomy (NCBI): domain Eukaryota; kingdom Metazoa; phylum Chordata; class Mammalia; order Perissodactyla; family Rhinocerotidae; genus Diceros; species Diceros bicornis. The sequence continues at coordinate 13,172,378 of NC_080775.1, read as the reverse complement.
GTCTTGACTGCACCCTCAGAACTGCTCCTTACCTCATTTTCATTTGTTTCTTTATGTTGTAAGATAATGAATCATCAAGTATTGGGAAGGACTCCCAAGGATTATAAGGCAGGGTTTCTTCTCTCGAGGAATTGTCACTTTGATGGGGGGACCCTGCTTCATCCCCACTGTTGCATCTTCTTGGCATCCCCATCCACTGACCCTTAGGTGTACCCTCTGAAGACTCTAGTGACTCTCACCCTAAAAACAGCATTTATAATGTAAAAAAAATAGCTATAGCCAGTCCTGGGGTCTAGTTGTTAAGATTCAGCACTCTCACTGCCACAGCCCAGGTCTGTGTCTGGGTCAGGAACCACACACCCATCTGTGGGGTGTCATACTGCGGCGGCTGTGTGTTACTGTGATGCTGAAAGCTCTGCCATCAGGATTTCGAATACCAGCAGGGTCACCCATGCTGGACGGGTTTCAGCAGACTTTCCAGACTAAGACAGACTAAGAAGGACCTGGCCACTCACTTTTGAAAAAATTGGCCATGAAAATCCTATGAATAGTGGAGCGTTATCTGATACAGTGCCCGAAGGGGAGAGGATGGCACAAAAACACCAGGCAGGATTCTGCTCTGCTGTTCACAGGGTCACTAGGAGTCAGAATCCACTCCATGGCACTAACAACAACAAATAAAATGCTACATTGTGTTGTGCAGGAAGTGGGTCCAACAGGGTCTCAAAGAAGGGAGATGTAGAGGGACGCTTAGGTCATTAGGGAAAGCTTCACTGGTAAGATGAAGAAAGGAAATCTCACTGGGCAGAATGTGGATAATAAAAGGAGAGAAGAGTCCACCCCAGTCATGGTGTATGTATGTGGGGGACGGGGAGTGGCAGGGGTTCACAAGGAAAAGCAAGAGAAGGTCCAGAGGCAGAAATGAACTTGCCAGCATCATCTTCTTGGGGAGGAGAAGGGGTATTATAGTTAGATAAGAAATAACCAGGTGATAAATGGCTGCAAATATCAAGGTGAGGAATTTGGGCTCAATTGTTAAAATCCTATAGCCTCAGGGTTGAAAAGAACTTCAGGGGTCATCTAGTCCAAATTATACCCAAGAGCAAGGTATACCCAAGACCATCTGCCCTGAGGTCCCTCTGAGCTCACTGCGTAAGGAGCAGGTCATCAGTGCAGAGGGAGGCAGGCCTGCCTCTGTCCACTCTCCTCCTGTCCTCTATGGCACTGAACTCATAACCATCTCAGGATGTTCACCTCCTTCTGTACCTGGAACCTTCACTTGAGATGATGCTGCCAACAAACACTGGTTCAAGGCCAGAGAAGTGGAATATTATAACAAAATCAGGAACTGTACTATTTAAGAAAAACAACCGTTTGAATATTGTAAGAGTTACCATATGGCACTTTTCTGAAAGATATTGTGGAGGCTGAAACAAAACCAGAGGTAGAGAATATGTCCCCATCTGTAATGACTATAATCAAGATCTTCCCACACAATAAGCTCTTCACTTAACAGCCACGCAGAAGGCCTCCAACTTTGCCCCACGTGATGTTCTGACAACCTCCACATGGAAAGAACACACAAGACTTCTGGAAGACAGGACACACCTTTAGCTCTGTTTCTTTACTGGTTTCACTTTATATTTACACGTAGATGTGTTTATTGTCATCTTGGGCTTTCAACGCCTTGGAACAAGATGTTTCCATGACATCAAGTGGAGTGCAAAGTTTATTGCATCAAGTTCAAGTTTTCAAAATCACAATAAAATAAATCCCCTGGTAAATTAAACGGAAGAGTAATATTTGTTGTATGCTTTTTTTAACTAACAAACAGGAACTCAGCATCTAACAAAAACATCCCTTTTCTTTAAATGCGGGCCATTACTGCTCTGTGGTTTTACCTTTGCTCCATAGCCCCAAAACACTTTGTAGAATAAATTAAATGTAAGCTATTATGAGATCAGGAAAGTTTGTCGCATCCCTGAATATAATGCTTAACATTCTACTTCTTCCAAGGTCATCTGCATTTCAGAACAACATCCTAACACCAGTAATGGTATGAATGTCCGACTCCTGCCCAACCTCTACTAGAAGTCCAGACTTCCATGACTTACTGTAACACGACATTTAGCCCAGACATGCCCAAATTTAATCTTTGCAAATCTTTTAAAACCTCAAGTGAAGACATCTATAGATTCTACTAAAATTTGACCACATATAAGCATTCAAAAAGCAAGCCCTTCACCGATTTCCACAAGGGGAGAACCAGAGAATTGAGACAGATCATACACCAGCACGCAGGGAGATGTTGGTGAAGGGAAGGTAGGTTCTGGCAGCCAGGGAAACTGGGCTCTGGTCATGTGTAGTGGGCATGGTCCTGGATACTTCACCTGGTATGCCATGTAATTTTCACAACAACCATGAAGAGAGTATGACGAAGAAATTAAGGCTTAAGGGGGTTCAAGATAAATGGGAAGCAACCATCTCCATTACTTTCTCCTGTCAGCAGAATTCACTAACAGCTGAGTTGGCCTCAACTGGACCAAGAAGAGATTCGGTTTTCTAAATGAGATAGGCTCCCCTGTATAAAAGGAACGGAGGAAGGAAGGAAAGGAGGAAGGGGTGGAGGGAGGGAGGAAGGTGGGGAGGAGAGAGCGAAGAAGAGAGAGAAGAGGGAGGGAGGTAGAGGTAGGGGGGAAGGCACATTTTGGCTATTCCCATCTTGGGTTCGTCATCTCTAAAGCAAGGAACGTTCCAGCCAGATGGAGCACCCTGACGGTGCTCGTTCCCTACACAGCCCTCACTGCTGTGAAACAGGTTCTTTCCTTCTCTTTCAAACACACCCTACTCCTACTTCCTCCCCTCTGCTTGGGCTCTTTTAGGGAGAAAAATGCCCTTCTTCCTTAGCTTTCCAAAACCTAAGTTTTCTGACCAACTCAAGTTTGACTGATTTCACAAATGCCTCCCTAACCACTCCAGCCATGCTCTCTCTCCACTTTCAGAGGACCTAGAGCAGACTGGTTAAGAACAAGGGCTGGGGTGCCAAACTGTTGAATTTCAAAATCCAGCTCTCCACCTCCTCTTGCAGGAAGGAGATGCACTTTTCCCCGTCCATCTGGCTAAGTACAACTGAAAACCCTGGACATTAGATATAACACAGACATAAGAAGATGCTGCGAGGTGGAGGGAAGAAGACAGATGGTCTGAGAACCTGGGGATCTGAGGAACAACACAGTAGTGAGCTCCCTGGGTTTTCTTTATGCTTCATATATCCCAGATCTGGAGCTGGAAAAGGTGGCAACCCAGAAACACCAATGGGTGCAGACAAAAAAAGCCCCAACAAGAGCCTTCTTTCTCTCAAGCCAAAGGACCAGGAAAGGGGCAAGCTAGCAAGACAAAACTTTAGACAATAACCACTTGACTCCAGCCACACAGTATAGAAAAAACTGTGGCCCACCATCATCCACACCAACAAAGGCCGAGTGGGGAGCCTGGACTTTCACCCTTGCGAGTCTATACCAAGAAGTCCCGAGGGAGCTGAGTCTTTTGTCCCTGCTGGCCTGTAACAAGGCCTCTCTTCCCCCATCCCCCTCACTGCAGTGTTAGTGGAGACCATGAGGGAAGGCTATGCTTCTCCTCCCACCCGACAGTAAGGGCAGCCACCCCCGAGGGGTCAACGGAGGCCTAGTGTGGAAACTGGACTTCTCTCTCTACCTGGCAGTAATCAGTGACACCTCCCATTCTCCCACTAGAGCAGTGTCAGCAAAAGCCATCTAAAGAAGGTTTAAAAAAGATCCAGAGTCTCCTAATATGAAAATGTCCAATAATCTACCAAAAACCCCACAAAACTTCTAAAACTAATAAGAGAGTTCAGCAAGGTCTCAGGATATAAGAAAAACTTGCAAAAATCAATTGTAGCCCTATATACTAGCAGTAAACACATGGACACCGACATTTAAAATACAAGACTACTTACAATCACACATACAAAAATGAAATAATTAGGTATAAATCTAACAAAACATGTGCAGGACTTATAATAACACAATGCTTATTAGAGAAATCAAAGGAGATCTAAATAAATGGAGAGACATACCATATTCTTGGACTGAAAACTCAACATAGTAAAAATGTTAATTCTCCCTGTTGATATTCAGGTTAACAGAGTGCCTATCACAGCAAGATTTTTAGTAGATGTAAATAAGATTATCCTAAAATTTATATGAACGGCGGCAAAGGAACAGGATATAGCTAAGATAATTTTGAAAAAGAAGAATAAAGTGGAAGAAATAACATTACTTGATTTTAAAACTTACTGTCTAGCCACAGTAATCAAAACAGTGTGGTACTGGCAGGCGACAGACACATACATCAATGGAACCACACAGAGAATGCAGAAGCAAACACATACATATGTGCCCAACTGATTTCTGAAGGTAAAAAAGCAATTCAATGCAGAAAGACAGCCTTTTAAACACATAGTGCTGGAGAAATCGGAGCAAAAGGCAAAACACTGGAAGCAATGGGCAACCACAACAAAATGAACGTTGACTTAAGTCTCAACAGTACACAAAAATTAACTCAAAAGGGGATTCTGGAGGTAAACGTAAAAGTTAAAATTATAAAACTTTTAGGAAAACAAAAACAGGAGAAAATCCTCAGGATCTAAGGCTAGGCAAAGAGTTCTTAGACTTGAAACCAAAAGCATGATCCACTAAAAAATAATAATAATAAATTAGACTGCATCCAAGTTAAAAACTTTTGCTCCATGAAACTTTGTGAAGAAGATGAAAAGACAAGCCACAGAGTGGGAGAAAATATTTGTAAACCACCAACCCAACAAAGGGCCACTATTGGATTACATAAAGAACTTTCAAAATTCGACAGCAAAAAAGCAAACAATCCAAAGAGAACATGGGCATGAAGAAACATTTTACAAAAGAAGATAAACAGATAGCAAATAGGCACATGAAAAGATGTTCAACATTACTGGTCATTAGGGAAAGCCAAATTAAAACTACAAAACATACCACTACACACCTATTAGAACGGCTAAAATAAAAAATAGTGAGGAGGTGGGCCCGGTAGTGTAGTGGTGAAGTTCACACGCTCCGCTTCAGCGGCCCAGGATTCGTGGGTTTGGACCCTGGGCGCAGACTTACGCACCACTTATCAAGCCATGCTGTGGCAGGCGTCCCACATAAAATAGAGGAAGATGGGCACAGTTGTTAGCTCGGGGCCAATCTTCCTCAGCAAAAAGAGAAGGATTGGCAACAGATAGTAGCTCAGGGCTAATCTTCCTCACCAAAAAAAAAAAAAAGTGACACCAAATGCTGGCAATGACGTGGAGAAAGTAGATCCCTCAGATATTGCTGGTAGGAATGTAAAATAGTTCAGCTGCTCTGGAAAACAGTTTGGCAGTTTCTTAAAAAATTAAACATGCAACCACCATATAACCTAGCAATTAGACTCCTGGGATTTATCCCAGAAAAATAAAAATTTATGTCACTCAAAAACCTGTACATGGATGTTTATAGCAGATCTATTTTTAATAGCCTCAAACTGGAAACAACCAAGGTGTCCTTCAACTGGTAAATGGTTAAACCAACTGTGGTACACCCATGTCATGGAATACTTCTCAGCAATAAAATGGAATGAATTATTGATCCACGTGACAACCTGGAAGAATCTCCAGAGAATGCTGGGTGAAAAAAAATCCCGGAAGGTTATATATTGTCTGTATAACATTATAATGTAATTTATATGTATAAATACACATTAATTACATATATAATTTATATAATGTTCTTGAAATGATAAAACTATAGAAATGGAGAACACATTACAAGTTGCCAGGAGTTAAGGAGGCAGTGGGAGCAGAGGTCAGTGGGTGTGCTACAAAAGGGCAACACAAGGGATCCTGGAACCTTCTGTATCTCAATTGTATGGATGGCAATATTCTGGGTACCATGTTGCACTACAGTTTTACAAGATGTTACCATTGGGAGAAAACTGGGTAAAGGGTTCATGGAATCTCTCTATATTATTTCTTACAATTGCATATAAATCTATAATCATCTCAAAATAAAATGTTTAATTTTTTAAAAAATCCAGGTCTGTGCAGATTTGGTCAAGCTCTGTGCCTTAAGTTTCCTCAGGAGCCAAACAGAAGTAATAGTAGTAACACCAACCTCATGAGATTATTGTGAGATTGAACAGTTTACTAGACATTAAACACTTCAACAGAGCTTAGCGGATATTACTGAAAAAATATTAGCCATTATTATTTCAATTAATAACTCAGAAGTATTTACTGAGCACCTGCTATATGCCAAGACTCAATGGCTTCTTTAAAAATCAACATCTCATCTTGGGAGATAGTACTACCTAGCAGTGAGACCATGGACTTTGCAGTAAGAGAGACCCAGATTTAAACCCTAGCACTGCCATCATCCTTGCTGTGCATCCTTGGGTAATTTACTTAACCAGTCTGAACTGCCTTTTCCTTAATAGCAAAATGGAGTGAATAATACACACTCATAGCTTATGAGGACTAAGATGATGCATGTAAGTGCTGGCACATAGCAAATAATCAACGAATGATAACTATTCTTATCACTAACTCACGTATTCTCTTTATTGCTATTTTCTTCTCACATGAATTTTAAACTTCTTGAGAACAGAGTCCTCTCTTTTTTCCCCAAGAATCCTTCTCAACACCTAACATAATGTGATGCACACAGAAAGTGCTCAATAAGTACTTACTAAAAAATAAAATAACCTGGCAGTACTGAACGAACTTAAGTATCTCTAAGCCTTCTCCTGAATACAAGGCCCCCAGGAAACTTCCCCCCAAGTCCATGAAGGGGCTGTACAAGGGTGTTCATTACGATACTCCTTATGGAGGCAGGAGAGCGGGGCAGCCCAGACATCCAGCACCAGGGAGATGGAGAGTAAAATGGGGTGGAAGCAGCTAAAAACAATGAACTAGAATGAAATATGTAGCATAGCCAGATGTTAGAAACAGCGTGAACTGGAAATGTTAAGAAACAGAATGGAATCTACAAAAGGATACCACTCATGCAAACTAAAAACACAAACTCACAAGCATGCGCGTGCACACACACACACACACAATAACAAATTTTAAGAGGATGCCCATTAAAGAGATACATCAAATCTACTAGGGTCTGGCATTCTACCCTTGACCTTGTTTGAGATGTACGCGTGAAAGAGAAAAGTTTGAATTGTCATTTCAAAATAAATATAAATAAACAGCTCTAATCCCATTACTGATGTAATACAACAAAATTAATGGCTTGAAAAACACGTATCGCATCACGTTTGATTTTGAAAACGCAGTGTCAGAATTGCAAGGATTTCGCCAGTGGGAAATAGCATTCCAGTAACACCAGTATTTTTGTCTCATTTCTGTCTCTTGTGACTGTTCACTATTTTTATCGCTGGTGGATCAGAGACATGCAACCTGGGAGAGTGAAAATAATGCAGCAGGTATTTCAGCATCTAGAAAAGCTGGGTGTGCACGACTAGGGTCCTTGACATTTGGTCCCCAGGGTCAGAAAACAGATGCAGCTGGGATAGAAAATGATGTCTTTCGTGGAAGTTAAAACAGCTCTCCCAGAAGCAGGAAATACTTCAAATTGCCCTGCCATGGGGTTCCTCATTTTCCAGGCACCACAGCATCCATATTTGCCTGTCATACAGCGGCTCGTTCCCCCACTCCAGTGAAAGGCTGATGCTAACTGAAACATTCTAGAGGGAAAAGAGATGAACGACAATATTTAACACAAGTGATGCCAATGTGAAAAGTGGGGATTTCTGGGACATGGGATTATGAGTGTTTTTTCTCTTTCTGCTTATACATTTTTTCTAATTCATCTTCTAGGAACATACATTCCTTTGGTCATTGTGAAAAAACAAAACATTTTAAAATAAAATAATAGCAACAGTTAATTGGTTAGCTTAAAAATCCTGTTTCCTTTGGAGCACTAGTAACTTGACTGCAAAGCACCAATGCATTTTCAATGAATAACTTTATTCCAAACCCTAGGCCACACGTGTCCTTGCAGGAAAAAAATCTATCCCCACCTTACCTATGAGACACTCAGGATGAACTGCCTAGATGATGATAACATACGTTGAACTCCTGTGACCCGACAGGGACAAAAATCGAGAAAGCATCTCAAAGCTCAATTTCCTGCCACCACCTCCTCCCGTCTTGCCCCTCAAACACACAGGTTATTTACTTAAATACCATTGAGTGGGCGTCACATGACATAGGGGTTACGCGTGGGGACTTAGGAGGCACACTGTCTGGGCTCCCACCCCGGCTCCCCTGCTCCCTCGCTGTCAAGTCTTTGGTGAGGATATTTGACCTCTCTGTCCTTTGGATTTTTCTGTGAAGGGTGGGTAAAAATAGTAGCCTATTGGAGAGGCTGATCTGCGGATTAAATGAGCTAATGCATATAAAGGTTTAGAATAGAGTCTGGAGAACTGGAAGCATCATTAAATGTTAGCTCCTGTAATTACTTACCAAGATAATTAAAGTTTTGCTTTTCAGTCCATTGTGAAACATTATATAAGGAATATATTATTTAAGTCTGCCCATAATCCTACTTCCCTGGTATGAAAACTCATTTCATTTCTTTGTATTTCCTTACCAACTTTTAACTATATCTTAAACGCACTCACACACACACACATATACACACTCCTTTCTTGAGATAATTCCATTTCCAAAGAGGGGCAAAAACGACCAATTTCCTTCTTGAAACCATACTTGATGGAATTAATTACTCAAATATATCTCCACATTTAGACTGAAATGGAATACAAAAACTGGAGAATCTCAATCAAGAGTCAAAAACAGTAACTATAACTATCAATGGCTCCCACTCACCCGAGGGCACCTGGCCCTGTCCCATTCTGCGTCCTTCCTCTCACCCTCTAGTCACACAGACTCCTCTCTTGTCCCAAATACGCTTTGGGGCGCTCGGGCTTCCTACATGCCTTTCCTTCTCAGAACACCCTCTCAGTCCTCTCTGTCAGCTGCTTCTACCAACCCTTAAACCCACCTCAAACACTGCCTCCCCATAACATTCCCTGAGAACCCCAGGTCTGGGCGCCCGTTGCACTGACGATTAGTCGGGAATGTGTTTACCTCACCACACTGCGTTATAATGATTTGAGCCCATGTCTTTCTTTTTAGATTGGAGACTTCAGCTGATTCTTCCTGGTCAGCAGCTTCTAACACAATTACAGTATGGCCGGCACTCAAAGAACCAGGGGACATCAGCCCCATCTGTCTTCCTGTATGATAACAGCTACAGGGCACTCCCATGTCGGTTTCTGCAGGGTGCATGAGCTACGTGGGGTGTGAGAAGCCACAAGTGAGTAATTAGTCACCTTGGGGGAGGCAGAATGGAGGGTTCTAATGGTTTATCACACACCTCTCTACACAGGCTCAGTTAAAACTTACAAAGAACGGCTCTAAAGTCAGCCAGAATGGCAAAAATTATGTATACGGTAGTCAAAGTTTCCCTGGAAAATTCTTTAAATTGCCCATGAAGTATGGTGCACTCATTTTTATATATTCAACCCAACACAGTAGTACATATTTAGAATGCTGTAATGTATAAAAGTCTGGATTTTGCATAATAGAGAACACACACTACGTGCAAAATATAACTTTACAGTATTTTCAATCACATAAAAGAGAGACGCATAGGTTGAATTTGCCATAGTGAAATGCGTATATAATGTTAAATCACAGATTAATATTTTCATCAGAGATCTGGATTCAGTTTGCACATAATAATAACAACAAAGGTCAGGCATAACAACAACAACATTTATTGAGCTCTTCCTCCATGCCAAGCTCTGTGTTAAGTGCTTTCAACTATTAATTAATTCCCTTTTTGTTTCTCCTGAGGAAGTCTGGCCTTGAGCTAACATCCGTTGCCAATCTTCCTCTTTTTCTTTCTTGAGGAAGATTAGCCCTAAGCTAACATCTGGGCCAGTCTTCCTCTATCTTATACGTGGCTCGCCACCACAGCACGGCTTGACGAGTGGTGTAGGTCCATGCCCAGGATCCGAACCCATGAACCCGGGTTGCTGAAGAGGAGCATGCAGAAGTTTAACCACTTGGCCATGGGGCCAGCCCAATTAATTCCATTTTCACAACCCAAGGAGGTGAGCACTACTGTGATGCCATTTTATAGATGAAGAAACTGAGACAGAGAGAGGTCAAGTAATAAATGGCTCAAGGTGACATGGCTACTAAGTGGAAAAACTGGCATGAGAACCGAGGCAGTCTGGCTCTCTTAACCATGCCCTACACTGCCTCCCTTAGGTTATATTAAAGTAAATATTAAAATATAATAATAATAATGTATTAATAATAATAATAAAGTAAAAAAGTAGAGTATGGAGCAGCTGTAAATTGATAGAGATTGGGGAGGGGGCATCCTGTGGATTTTACAAGTCTTTTTGTAGACACATGCTTTTATTTTTCATTGGTAAACACCTTGCAGTGAAACTTCTGGGCCACAGGTAGGTTTTTGTGTGTGTGTGTGTGTGAGGAAGATCAGCCCTGAGCAAACATCCATGCTAATCCTCCTCTTTTTGCTGAGGAAGACCGGCTCTGAGCTAACATCTATTGCCAACCCTCCTCCTTTTTTGTCCCCAAAGCCCCAGTAGATAGTTGTATGTCATAGCTGCACATCCTTCTAGTTGCTGTATGTGGGACGCGGCCTCAGCATGGCCGGAGAAGCGGTGCGTCTGTGCGCCTGGGATCCGAACCCAGGGCCGCCAGTAGCGGAGCGCGCGCACTTAACCGCTAAGCCACGGGGCCAGCCCTGTCCTGTGGATTTTAGTTGAAAACAAATGCAAGTAGAGCAAAAACGTTATGTGGCTGCAAAAAAGAAAGGAAATGTGATTCTTAGACCACTTTAACACTTGTTCCAGGACTAGCCAGGGAAAGGTCCCATTGCACGTTTGTTGGAAAGGCCAGTTCACACGTAAAGCATTGGGAGTTCACGCTAGTAACATTACAAACCTGGAAACTGACAGGGTGGCAAGCAGGGGTGTGGAAATAATACTTGATGGGGAGGAAGAGGACAAAGGGAGCAAGTGTGAAAGGAGAAACCCAAATGAGGAAGCTTCTAGAACCCAGTGTTCCAGCACGGATTGTGGAATCAGCCTTCCGCACTTCCTGGGCAAGTTACATTCTCCTTTTTACCTCCCAATTTTCTTCTCTGTAAAATAGGGATATTATTGCTTACCTTGAAAAATTCTTGCAAAGATTAAGTGAGGTGATACATTAAGTGCTAAGCATAGTACTTAACTCATTGTAAGCACTCAGTACAATCATCCATCACCATCAGTATTATTACACAGTACCAATGGGAGAAGTTGACATAGCCAGAGATTCAAACACAAGAATGCATTTTCCACTAGTCAAATTGTCCCAAAATAGAGGGGGCTGCCTTGTAAGGTTGTGACCTCTCCACTGCTGGTCGTCCTGTTGATGATTGGACAGATAATATCCCTAATTTAGGAAGGGATTATTCAGGTGATGGTCTAGGATCCTTTCGTCTGACGTTTTTATGAACCAATGATTCCACAGCATCGCAAGTAGGGGCGCATATCCAAACCAAAAACAGAAGTAACAGAGGAATAAAATAAGTAAAATCTACGCCTTCAGCTTCAATTCACTTAAGGCAAAATACCCTTAAACCTTACTATGACTTCAACGGTTTTTCATTTTATTTACTTTTTATCCTTCTTTTAAAAAAATAATCAAGACACAGCCAATCATTTTAAAGGAAGAATAAGAGTTAACAAAGCTAAGTGGCTGATAGGAACAAGAAAAAATTTCCTCTGACCCTCAACATCCATACAGTTGAAAGGGCTGAAGTGGATTTCAAAGTTTCAAAATGGCAAAAGATGGCAGTTTACAAGGCCACTGTGCACATTTTAGACAACGAAAATGCAATCAGGATTCTGATCAACACTTTCCTGTGTTCTTTATGGCTTTTCATAGTCACATATAATGGCGATGGTTGTGATATTACCACTAAGTGGGTTGTCATGCGCACCAGCCACCCATTTTTGGGGGCCATCTAACACATTTACAGACCAATTTGGAGGGTAGACATTCTGCATATGGACTCCTACACTTTTGTTTGTGGAAGGAGCTTTTTTTAAGTTTCCTGAAGCCTTGAGGTTGCTAGAGGAAGGACTTAAGGATCCTGAAAACTGAGTCTTTGGGGAAGGCTGGGGTTAATTATCCATAAACTGTAGGGAACAGTAGATATTCAGTCGTGGCATCACCTGCCTTTATTCCTGCCATCAAAGACAGAGGCACCCATGCCATGTACCATCTAGGCAGGTCTTAAGACAGAACTGGGAACACTCATTCTACTTAATAATCATCTCCTCTGAAGACACCATCTCCAAAAATGAATTGCTGTGTCATGTATTTGTCTTATAGGGCTCAGGTGCCAAGACTGGACTAACTTGTTTTGTTTTGTTTTAATGCAACAATACTAACAACAAAGAGTCTCTATAAGAATTTTCTGTCCACAAAATCATGGACATTTTAGATGTTTTGGAAATCATTACATAGGTGATGACGTTAATGCTCAATGAACTAGACTGACCTGCCCCCGCTGCCCGGGGAGAGGAATATGCTACTTCCATCCCTTGGCAGAAGAATCACCTTTCTTCTCCCCCTACCGGGACAATAGGGGAAAAATCCAGCTGTCTCTTGCCCCTGATCCAGTGAACTTCCCGGTATAGCCAGGGCACCATTAAACCTGCAGTATTAAAACTCAACCTGAGACAACAGGCATATGAACACGCCAGAGAACATCAAACCTTCCCTCTGCCTCAGAAGTTACCTTTGCTCTGCAGTGAGGCCTCTACACAACCCTTGAAGGTGCCTTGTCATCTTTTTTCCAGCTCCTAGTTTTGAAGTGCAACCTCCCTGAGAGCAGCTCACAGGGGCATCCATTTGAGGTCCAAGGAGGGAAGATGGAAGCACATCACCCTCTCAGAAGGTACTGAAGAGCCAAAGAGGAGAGTCCTAAGAGGGATAACTTTATATTTTAACTACTGCATCCGAGCTCCCTTTTTATTAGCCTCTTAATGGTCTAGCCTCAGACATGAAGTGACCACTTCTAGTTTCAGACACGAAGTGCCCAATGAAGTGAGGAAATAAGGCGTTATCAGCATAGCCCAGGGCAAAACGAAACTCAAATAACATTCTCTTGAAGTATCCAGAGATTTTGAGGTGCAGGGAGGATGGGGTTTATTAGTCGGGTAGGTAGCCAGGGATGTGTTCCCAGAACCCAGGCTGAGCATCTTCACCAGAAAGCAGATATCTTGGGTCAGAGTAATCACAGATTAGCCTCCAGAAACCAGGTGAGCTGCAGGAGAGGGAATGGTACACCTTCAAAGTTGGAAGGAGGCTCTTAAAGGCCCTAGGCAGCCTCTGTGGCACCCCTTCCAGGGACGGGTCCAAGGGTCCAGAATCTCATTCTCAGCTCTGGAATCACCAGTTAGGTAGTGGTAGTGGTTAGGACACAGACTTGGAAACCAAATGCCTACATTCAAATCCTGCTTCTGATAGTCACTTTTTGTGCAACTCAGAACACATTACTAAATATCTCTGTGCCTCAGTTTCCTCATCAGTAAAATGGAGACCTCATAGGGTTATTGTTTGGATTAATATGTAAACTACTTATAAGAGGGCCTTGTATATATTAATTGCTATATGAGTGTCTGCTGTTATCATTTCTCTCAAGGGTTCTCAGGTCTTGAATCCTACTAACCAAACTCACAGGAAACTGATGTATTAACCAGAAAGTCAATACATAATTTTGAATCAAGACTTAGAACCAGCAAGTAGATGGGAAAAGTCAGGGCAGTTGGATAGTATATTTTCATTCAACTAAGAGAAGTTTAATCTAAACCAGATTAAGATCAAAAGGTTGCTTTTTAAGCCCAAAGTACCATTCAACTGGGTGGTCAAGCAAAGAAAGACTGAGTCACCTTCCACTCCTAAGATTATCCTTGTCAAGTGGACCTCAATACTTGTGTCAGCTGGTCAGAACACGCTCTACCCTGAAATGTGTCAGAGACAAAGGGACCAACCCTTTATGATCAAACTCTTCCTTTTCTGATATTCCAGTATATGTTTAGTATCAGGAAAGGTTAGTTTCCTCTTATTCACAATAAGACAGCAGGTTTTTCTGAGAGGCAGAGAACAGAAGAGGAGTCTGCTGAGAACAGGAAGGAAAATGCACCCTAGAATCAGAAGTGTGCCCAGAGAGCAGGATCAGGGCCAAATGGTAGCATCAAGATTTGCAGATGCAGCTGCACTAAGGATAGCACACACATTGCCACACTGTTTATATCAATCCTATAGAAAGTTCATGAATTTCAAACTTGAAGCCATCTGCTCATCTCTGCTTTGTCACCTGGCCACTCTGCCATGACTGCTGAGGTCAGGCTTATGAGCACCTCTTCCCAATCTGGATTCAGTGACCTCAAGCTGGTGGCTTTAAATGAGCCATGTGGGGAGTATTTACACCATGGAAATGGGCAAATGCTACAAGAGAGCCAGTTGTTAAACATTTACCAGAACACCACTGGGCTGCTTCTCCACTCCTTACTGAAATGGCCTTTATGCAAGCCAAATGACTTCACTGTTGCTAAATCAAATGGACACTGTCTACTCTTTATTTTTCTTGAACTCTCCAGAGCATCTGACAGTAGATCATGTTCTCCCTCTTAAACCTCCTCTCATCCTAGCTTCTGGGACTCTGCTTTTTCTTTCACTTAAACACATTTTCTCAGGCTTGACAAGCTTCCCTTCCCCCACCAGGCCCTGAAATGTTGGTGTTCCCCATGGTTCTCTCCTTGATCACTGCGATATGCCCTTTAAGACACAGCTGGGTCATTGTTCCCTCCAGGAAGACTTCCCTGACCCCCTGGTCTGGGTTATGCCCATTTCTAGAACACTCCTGTCCTTATCTCCATCACAGATGAAGGTCTATCTACTTGTGTGACCTCTCTGCAAAAGGGTAAGGACCTGGAAGACAAGAACTTGGAATTATAGCAACAATAATCAAGACAATAACAACACACAGCTGTTACTGGCACTTACAGACTACCAGGCACCATCCCAGGTGCTCTGCATAGATTATTCCATTTACTCTTTACATCAACCCTATGATTTCTCCCATGAGACACCTGACACTTACAGAGTTGAAATAACTTGCCCAAGATTACATAGACCAATACGAATCCCAAAGGGCAGGCATGGAAGCCAACGCACTTAACCACTGTCCCACGATGCCTTTTCTGGTTTGTGTCTCCGAAGAATTTGATTCAACTTATGTTAGAGTGAAAGAGAGAGGGGAAGAGAGGCGAGGGATCTTACAAAAATGGATGTTCTGCAATCTCAATACAAGTTCTTGTTTATTACAATTGTTGAATAAATGAAATAGTTCCTAACTCCAATTTATTTTTAAAATCTTTCTGATTTGTAGTGATGGCTCTTTACAACTGCCATTTTTCAGGCCCATGGGGCTGGATTTTGTATTGTAAAACACAACCTGTGGTTCCCTCTTCTCATCACCTTAGTGAAAGTACTGAAGTACCACGGAAGAGGAAAAAATGCTATTTAAAACCTGACTAGCTTAACTCTCTCCACACAAACAGCAAAATACTTTAAACCAAGTAAATCTGCTATTAGTTCCACTGGTAGCTATATAGTTCCTCTAGTGAGTCTGTCTTGTTTTGTTACTAAATTCCACTTTCCCAAAAAATAAAATAAAAAATGTCCTCTGGGTTTGGACTCCTGTTAGATTTAAAAGCAAAAGTATCTCTGTGTTTGAGAAGGAAAGTGCCAGGATACATTTGAGCAATCTGCAAAGTTACGACTTGCTTTGCATCCTAGAGGTAATTAAAGGCGCCAGCTATTTGCTTGAAGGTTTATGCTTTTGTGTCTGCGGTGGAGACAACGTGTGCTCAGGGATGCTGACTGAACGGGAGCAGTGCAGGGGAGATGTTCCTGGGAAATTAACACGTCACTAAGTGGCCTAGGAGGTTTTCCGAATTCCTCTCATTACAAAACCCACAACACTTCTCAACAGCAATTTACCCTTTATGGTGCTGCTGTGGGATAGTTTATATTAGAAGGTTCTAGTACACTGAGTCCTGGATTATTTTCACTAATGAGGAAATGGGACATGTGTGTGACAAATTTGTTCTTGGGTTTAAAGCCTAGTAGGAAGGAAGGAGGGAAGGAGGGAGGGAGGGAGGGGGGAGGGGAAGGGATAGATTGATAGATATTGGAAACATCTATTCTGCCCAATCCAAAGACCTTCCCACACTAGCCTTGTGTTAGGAGCCCAGGAATGGGGTCCCTGAAATGATCCCCAAAGTGTAATTCATGAGGGATTTGACTCTATTCCTTCTTTTAAGAAGAGAACAATTGCATACACGTTTTCTCATTCAGTACCACGGTATTTGGGTGAAGTAAATTCCTTCATTGCACATTCACTGAGAGTCGAGGATTGTCTGTCCTCCCATCTAATTAGGAAGCCCCAGGGCACAGGGTGTTCTATTTCCTGCATTATGCAGATGAGGAATATCAAGTCTCAGACGTCATGCATGTATCCATAGCAGAGAGAATCAGATTCTCTCTCTGATTCCAGGTCCACTCCTCTGTCACCACTGCCATCTGAACGTTAGTCACTATATGCCAAGTGCTCTCTAAGCTCTCCTGGGTTTTAGGGGGTCAATACATAATGCCCCTTTCTCCTCCTGCTGAGTTTAGATACAACAGAAAACTGAGTCAGAGAAGACATACACAAAGGATGGAGATGAAAATGTGAGCTTTAGTCCTGATAAGCCGACTGGAGAACTCGGCTTTAGACCTGTGAGTTGGCTAATACTGACCCCTGAATTTGGCAGCCCAGCCCGCTGACCCCTGGCCCCTAATGACAGCTACAGGTCTCCCCTGCAGCAGGATCAGTATGTATTTCTCTGGGCAGGCAGCTTCCTCTGAGGAAGTAAGAGGCCATTGGGGGCTAAGTTGTGTGAGCTCGGCCCTTCTCTCCATCGCTTATTGGCTCCTCCTCGCACGGGGAAGGGGTGTGGAAAGAGGCCAGTGAAGAGCCTCCAGTGAACGAATCCCATGGAAGTTGGAGGCCGCGGGAATGCATTTTTACTTCTAATGCAGTTTCTCGCGTCACCTTTACAACAACTCTATGAGGTAGGACTTTCCGATCTCCATTTACCACAGACAGGAAAGTGAGGCTTAGGGAGGTGGGGACAATGGTCCAGGTCACCCAGGCAAGAAGGGAAGTGAGATTAGCACCATCCTGCCAGAAATCCAAGCCCATGCTACCAGCACTGTCCCAGCCGCAAAGCTGAGGCCACGGTAATTGAACGATTTGGCCAAATACTGCACATCGGGAAGAGAAAGTAGAGAAAAGACTAAATATGGCGCTATTTTCTGATCAATCACATAGATCTTTTCATAAATAGCATCATTTCTCTAACCCTCCATCATCCAAGGAGAAAAACGAGCCTTGATTGTATCGTTAAAGATTTCATTTGTAAAATGATTCTGCTGACATTAGAAACCACTCCAAATAGCCATGACCTCTATGCACATCTTCTATCTCAGAAGTCAGAGAGCAGAGTTATCTGTAAAATAGTGAGAGAGCTCCCACATGTCCAGCCACACCACAGAGCCTTCTAGATCCTCATTTAAAGCTCCCTTTGCCCGCCCTAAGGATCATCAGGTCCCGAGATTTCACTCTGCTGGCCCAGGCGGTGTCTGTTGTTAGCAGAAGAGCTACTGATTTTCTAGAACTATTTGGAGAAGTATTTGAGGGTAGAAACACGGAAGGGGAAAAACCAAAGAATGCACAGAAAATGCCAACTAATACAAATAGGTCACATTCACTGAGCCCATACCATGAGTTAAGCACTGTTCCTGTGTTTTATGGGTTTTAATTCATTTAATCTCACACTAACCTTCCAGAGAAGCACTACTATTAGCTTCTTGGTACAGATGGGGAAACTGAGGTATAAAGACATGAACTAGTCTGATAACTCAGTTTGTGAGTAGTTGAAGCCTGAATGTGTACCCAGGCAGGCCTCAGACCCTCCCCTTGAGGACCATGTTACATCACCCGACCACCAAATATGGGCACTGCACCTGCCTTTAGAGGGGAAGACAATTTCCTCCCATAACCCTTCCTCCCTTCTTCTTCAAGGAAAGAAGAGCAAGTGAAACATAACTTCACTTCCTCTAGTCTAGGAGTGAATAACAAGGTTCTACTTTGTTGCTGAGTTTCAGATATTTCTTCTTCCCTTTGTCAGTGGTCACCCGGATAATCAAGAACTGGCCTGGCCAATAGGTACATGAAAAGGTTCTCAACATCACTAATCACTGGGGAAATGCAAATCAAAACCACAGTGAACCTAAAACCATAAAACTCCCAGAAGAAAACACAGGCAGTAAGCTCCTTGACATAGGTCTTGGTGATGATTCTTTGGATTTGACACCAAAAGGAAAGGCAATA
Source organism: Diceros bicornis minor (assembly GCF_020826845.1). Taxonomy (NCBI): domain Eukaryota; kingdom Metazoa; phylum Chordata; class Mammalia; order Perissodactyla; family Rhinocerotidae; genus Diceros; species Diceros bicornis. The sequence continues at coordinate 13,153,749 of NC_080775.1, read as the reverse complement.
GAAGCAAAAATAAACAAAGTGGGACTACATCAAACCAAAAAGCTTCTGCACAGCAAAGGAAACCATCAACAAAATGAAAAGGCAAACTACTGAAGGGGAAAAAATATTTTCAAATCATATATCTGATAAGTGGTTAATATCCAAAATATATAAAGAACTCATACAATTCAACAGCAAAAAAACAATCTGATTAAAAAATGGGCAGAGGATCTGCATAGACATTTTTCCAAAGAAGACACACAGATGGCCAAGAGAGAAGTGAAAGTATGCTCAACATCACTATTCATCAGGGAAATGCAAATCAAAACCACTATGAGATATCACCGCACACCTGTTAGAATGATCATTATCAAAAAGACAAGAAACAACAAGTGTTGGTGAGAATGTGGAGAAAAAAGGAACCCTTGTGCACTGTTGGTGGGAATGTAAATTGGTGCAGCCACTAGGGAAAACAGTATGGAGGTTCCTCAAAAAATTAAAAATAGAACTACCATATGATCCAGCAATTCCACCTTTAGGTATTTACCCAAAGAAAACAAAAACACTAACTCAAAAAGACATCTGTACCCCCTTGTTCATTACAGCAACAGCCAAAATATGGAAACAACCGAAGTGTCCACCAGTGGATGAATGGATAAAGAAAATGTGGTAGGGCCGGCCCCATGGTTTAGCAGTTAAGTGCGCGTACTCCACTGCTGGCGGCCCGGGTTCGGATCCCGGGCACGCACCAATGCACCGCTTCTCCAGCCATGCTGATGCCGCGTCCCACATACAGCAACTAGGATGTGCAACTATGAGACACAACTATCTACTGGGGCTTTGGGGGAAAAAAAAAGGGAGGAGGATTGGCAATAGATGTTAGCTCAGAGCCGGTCTTCCTCAGGAAAAAGAGGAGGATTAGCACAGATGTTAGCTCAGGGCTGATCTTCCTCACAAAAAAATAAAAAATAAAAATAATAAAAAGAAAATGTGGTATACATATACAATGAAATACTACTCAGCCATAAAAAAGAATGCAATCTTGCCATTTGCAACAACATGGATGGAGCTTGAGGGCATTATGCTAAGTGAAATAAGTCAGACAAAGAAAGACAAACACCATATGATTTCACTTATATGTGGAATCTAAAAAACAAAACAAAGGAAGAAACGAAACAAAATAAAACCAAACAGATATAGAAAACAGACTGATGGTTATCAGAGGGGAAGAGGGGTGGAGGTGGGCAAAATGAGTGAAGGGGGTCAAGAGATACAAACTTCCAGTTACAAATAAATAAGTCCTGGGGATGTAATGTACAGTATGGTGACTATAGTCAATAATACTATGTTGCATATTTGAAAGGTGCTAAGAGAGTAAATCTTAAAGGTTCTCAACACACACACACACAAAATTTTGTAACTTTGTATGGTGATAGATGGTAATTAGATTTATTGTGATGATCATTCACAGTATACACCAATATCAAATCATTATGTTGTATACCTGAAACTAATGAAATGTTATATGTCAATTATATCTCAATTAAAAACAATCCACAATGAGATATCACCTCACACCTGTTAGAATGGCTATTATCAAAATGACAAGAGATAACAAGTCTCGGCGAGGATGTGGAGAAAAGGGAACCCTTGTGCACTGTTGGTGAGAATGTAAATCAGTGCAGCCACTGTAGAAAACAGTATGGTAGTTCCTCATAAAATTAAAAACAGAACCCCTATATGATCCAACAATCCTATTTCTGTGTATACATCTGAAAGAAATGAAATCAATATCTGGAAAAGATATCTGTACCTCCCTGTTCATTGCAGCATTATTCATAATAGCCAAGATGTGGGAACAACCTCAGCGTCCATCTACGGATGCATGAATAAAGATGTGTGATATATATACAGAAATATATAGATATATATACATATAGATAGATAGATACACAATGGAACATTATTCAGTCAGAAAAAAGAAGGAAATCCTGCTATTTGCAACAGCATGGATGAACCTGGAGGGCATTACGCTAAGCGAAATAAGTCAGACAGAGAAAGACAAACACTGATGATCTCATTTATATGTGGAATCTAAAAAAAAGCTGAACTCATAGAAACAGAGAGTAGAGTGGTGGTTACCAGGGGCTGGGTGAGGTGGGAAAGAAGGAGATGTTGGTCAAAGGCACAAACTTGCAGTTATAAGATGAATAAGTTCCTGGGATCTAATGTACAGCACGGTGACTACTTGAAAGTTGCTAAGAGAGTAGATCTTAAATGTCCTCACCACCACCACTACAACAAAAAGTAGTAATTATGTGAAGTGATAGAGGTGTTAACTAACCTTATTGTGGTAAACATTTCACAATATATATATGTATCAAATCATCACATTGTACATCTTCAACTTACACAATGTTATATGTCGATTACATCTCCACAAAGCTGGGAAAAACAAAGAACTGGCCCATTCTAAGAGTAAACGGGCATTCGCTCTACAGGGAGGTGAGGACGAGTCTAGGCCACAGGGACAGAACTGGGCTTGACTATTTGCCACTTCCTTGCTGGGGGACCACGGGCAAGAGGAGCCTCAGGATCCTCATCTACAAGATGAGTATGATACTCTCTAACTCCCAGCATCCTTACAGGGATTAAAAGAGCTCATCTATACAAAGTGTTTAGTTAGCGTGGTACCTGACACCCGATACAGGATCAGTAATGGGGCCTGTTACTGTACTAACCACAGGGGTGAAACAGAAGTGTGGGTCCTCTGGGCTGGCTCCTGTCTTGAGCAGATCAGAGACTCAACAGGGGAGGATGTTTCCACACTCAAAATCATCAGGAAGCCACGAACTTAAACCCATGCCTTCCATCAGGAGCCTGGCCCCATGAGGACCATCCAGGGTTCCTACCACTATCGGGCACATCTCGAAGCCGAAGCCATTACCCACTGATTTTTGCTGTTTTAAGAACTTCAGTGCACGCTCAGCCAAGCATGTTAAGGGGAAATGGGCAGGGTCAGATAGCACAGAGAAGAGCCTGGTCTATTCTCCGTGAATTATCCGGCGTCCTTTTCTACCTCTGGATGCTGCTCTATCTGCGAGGGGCCCATGCAGCAGAGAGAAAGCAATGCATGGGTCAGAGGACCTGGGGTCTGAGGTCTGGTGGTCCTTCTCCTGCAGGACCGTGGTCAGCCACAACCTCTCTGCTCAGCTGTGAAATGAGGATAAAGCACCTGCTTTTGCCCAAAGTAAAGAGCTATGTGGGTTGCTCTCCACCCCAAGTTGCCTGGCTGAGGGACACACAGAGGAAGAGCGTCCAGTTTGCCTTTTCTCTGACCTCCATCTGCCCCTAGCAGTCAGGACACCAATTACTTGTGCAATGCCCAGTTCTGCCCCGTGGCTCCTAGCCCCCCGCATCCACCCAGGGCCCCGCAGACTGTCTGAGCACAGCTGCTGGCACCAGCCCTCCAGTCCCAGGCCCCAAGAAGCGGCCAGGCTGTTTACTCTTGGTTTCCCAATGACTCCTGTTTCCAAGAGCTCCCTGCCAAACGGAGAGGGAGGGAAGCGGCTGCAAAGGCAGCCCAGGGCAGAGGCAGAACTGCGGGCCACACAGGCCGTGTGCTCTGAGAGCTGGCCGTGGCACATCTGCCCCCAGGGCCTCCCCTCCCTCCTGCCTCGTGCCGCACCTTCACCAACTCTCTCCTAACTCCTCTCTTTTGAATCATTCCTCTGAAGGCAGTGAACAGGAAGTATACTGCAGAAGTTCTGCTTGGAACATAGAATAGGGGATGGAGAAGAGCCACCGGGGGTCAGAGAGGGCCCCTGAGTGGCCTAGAATCACCAGGTGCTGGGAAAGGAGGGGCAGCCAGGGGCAAAATGCTATTGACGGGGGCAGGGTGAGCAGACACTGAAGCAAACACTACCTACTGCCCAGGGCCAGTTCTGGCCGAGGTGTGTGTGTCTGTCTGCCTCTCTCTTACACACATACATGGCTCCTTTCCACTTTCTCACCCTGCTTACAAGCTTGGTGGTTCACAGGGAGGTGGCCTGACCTAGGAGCTGGGAGACCTGGGTCCTAGGCCCAGCTCCACTACTTCCTAGTCTCACGGCCTTCATCTGCCCTGGCCTGAGTTTTCTTCTCTGTAAAACGAAAACATTGCACTGGATCAGTATTTCCCAAAGTGTGGTTCTATTATACGCCAGCGTCCAGGAAAAAGGATTCTGTGATCAACTAAGTTTGGAAATGCCTCGCCTCACACCACCAGCGCAGGCGCACCCCTCTCCCATTCCTGGAGCTTCACACTGCAACTGGGAGTCATGCCTTTCACTTTTTCTGTACCCCTAGACACATAACAGGTGAACAATATACATTCTTACAGTTAATTGGAACCTGAAACATTTAAAGCAATCCCTAGAAATGCTCAAAATATCACTTGCAAGTTACAGGTGGTAAATTACTACTATGCTCAGGAATGAGTCAACTGGAGATAATTAAGACTGACCCTCAAATTCCTGAGACCCTCTGAATAGCATCAAATAAGTACTTCTGGAAAGTTCCCCAGAGAAGCTAAGCATACTGATTAAATCTCAGGTAAGGCAGAAATTCAGTATCCCGTGTGCCAACGCTGCCAGACGCTTTTGCTAACTAGTCAAAGATTCACTGTCTGTTACATATTTTATCTGATTACTTATTAATGTCCGTCATCTTCCAAGACGCTGGCACTTGTACTATTTCCTGTGCCCAATTTCCACCAACCTCGGGATGTTTACCTGAATTGTTTGCATGCACAACACCCATCTCCCTCCACTGCCTGTGTTGCTACCTTCGTTCACCCTGAGAAATGATTCTGTACCAGACACTGGCTCGGTTGGGTGCCAAGAATTCATACATGAGAAATGGTCCCAGGCCTCAGCAGGTGCACCTTCGACCTGAGAAGGCAGAGACGTAACTAAGTATTTAGGATGGAAAGTGATCAGAGTTGGGACCACCTGATAGACGAACTTACAAAGGCAGTGGGAGTCCAGGAAAGAATTGGACTTGCCCTGCCTGCAGTGTGGGGCCAGCTGTACCAAATGGCCACACGTGGCTGCCTGTGAAGCAGGAATGGAGTTTTCAGATCAGCAAGAGTATTCTAGGCACAGGAAGGTAATGCAGAGTCCCAGAGACCTCCAGGTGCACAGTATTTTTGACAAATGGTAAGTGGGAATAAGAGCAAGAATGTGTGTTCAAGGGCTGAACAGGGGTAAAAAATGAGACTGGAAAGACGGTTTGGGGCCACATTATGACAGGCTCAGTGTGCGAAGTTATGGAGTTTGGTCTTTATCTTGGAGATGGGGAGCAAGCAAAGATTTGTATAGAAGGGAGTACGTGATCAGGTCTGTGTTTGAGAAGGAAATCTAGTGGAGAAGACATGAGAGTGAGCTCACACAGGGGCTACCCCATCCATCAGCTGACTGCTTGAGGCTTCTTTATCGCTGCCCTGGAGCTGTGCTCTTAGAGAAAGTTCTACTCAGGTGAAAATGTGAAGAATGAATTGGAAGAGGGAAGGCAAGAAGGCCAGTTAAGGGAGCTATTTCCTTTGGTCAAGTAAGAGATGATGATGGCAATGGACGGGGGGAGTTAGATGACAGACTTAAGATACTTCAGAGGCTGAAGCAAGATGATGTAATGATCCAGTAAATGGGTGCTCCAGTGGGGTGGGAGGCAGAGTTGTGACTGTTTCCCTTGAAAGCAGCAAGTGTGACCTCCAGGTTCCCAGCCTCAGTAACTGCACAACTTGTGTCCCCACCAACTGAGACGACGACACCGCAGGAAAAGTCAGTCTGGGTAGGGGATAAGGAATTTGAACATGACCTTGAGACTACTGCAGGAAATTCACTGGGAAACATCAAGCAAGCAGCTGGAAATCTATGTGTACAGTTTCCGGGCAAGATCAGGGCTGGAGCTACACCACTGGTCTGTGCTCCGATATCTCAATTCCCAAATTTCTGCGTGGACAGCCCGAGTGTGCACATTCGGCAGCCTCTACCCGTCTCTGCCCAGTGTCCATCACAGAGCCTGAGACAATGCAGGCACTCCACAAATAAATGTTTACCAAGTGTTCAAAGAATACGCATCACTTTTTATTTTGACTCACATTTAAAGAGAGACGTTTCTGGGGTTCCAGGAATTCATAACATAAAACGGACCTACTAACCAGAAAGGGTGAAGCTACCTCACTCTAATCTCCTAACTCTGAGTGCCTCCATGGTCCTATGCTCCATTCGAAAGGTCACCCTCTCTTGCACAATATAAAGTTTCTGTCATCCAGGAATCTTTCTTACATTGGGGTTGCTTTCACGCCTTTTCTGGGTTGGAAAAGTAATTGGCTTAGAGATTTCCCTTAATCTGCGGACTGCCTATGAAAGCAAAGTAAACAAGAAATTGTGGAGGGAGATGACAAGTGACTTCATAATGAGCTTTCCAATTATCCTGCTGTGATCAAATTTTGCTTTGGATAGACTAAGAACCTATCATATAAAACAGCAGTTCCAAGGGAGTGTGGGAAGGCAGACAGAATCATTGGGGGAGGTTTTTCAAATCAGGAGACAGGCATTCTCATAGTTCTAGAAGATTCTGAAGTCCCATCTCCTATGAGAAGTCTCAGAATAGAGCCCTTGCCACGGGATCTCGTTCCCCTGGCAGGACTCATGAGTAAGGGGACTTCTTCCTGTCCTCTCCTGAGAGCTGAGCTCCCAGTCCACAGTTACCTGATGGACACCAGGTAGCTGAAATGATTTAAGAAGTTCAGCGATTCTGCGGGTGAGAAGAAAGCCCTTCTAATGACGTGAAGTCCTGTTTACAGCCTGTACTTTCGAGGACTGAATTGAGACTCCCATGTAAGAAGCCATGTCACTCTGAGCACCTGCCAGGTCAGGGACCCACATGAGATTTAGAGAGTGTCAGAGCACACGTTGTTCCCATGTGTATTCAGATAAGGAACGGCAAGAACTGAATGGAACAAAATTTGTCATAAAAGAAAAACTTGCTCACATTATTTACAGGACATAGAATGCTTGCGGGTAGCGGTTCATACCACAGAAGACTGATAAAGGATTTAAAGACTTCTAAGCAAACAGCCTGCATGGTTAAGTAAATTAGAGGGAAAATTCTTTCATTATCAAACACTTTGGTTGCAGAGAGGGAGAGACTACGATATTTCACCAGATCAATGTTTGCTAAACAAAGAAGCTTGGAATTTCCTTGGAATCAAAACACATGTCGTTGACCTCTCTATATTTTGTTTAAAAAAGCAAAAATCAAAATGTGAGTGGATTGCAGAGTGGAAACTCTTTCTAGGTTTTGCCTTGAGTTACATAAACCATTGGAGTTAAAATGTAGGGTCCATTGTTTTGGTCTACCATTTCTGAAGTCACCCTTGAGTTGAGGAGATCTCAAAGGGAACATGTAATCACAACTTGGGGTGCCTACCCAGCAGTGGAAAACTAGAGTCAAATCTACTTTAGTGAGTATTTCTCCTTTTTTTCTTCTGGATTGAGTATTTTTACAAACTTCTATTGTTCTATATTTTCTTCCAAAATAAGGCCACTTGTTGACTGCAGGCTTTTTTGCCTTAATGTAAGCATTCAAGCATCCTCTAGCTGACAATAAGGGATTTATACATTTTGGGCATTCTTCTCATCTGCAGAGGCTGGCATTGGGGAAGCCCCAAGTCTTTCCCCTGGAGCCCATCTGGAAACTGTGTTAATAATTATGAGCTGGGACGCTGTATCTAAATGCTACGAGCTCACAAGCGCTCATAAAAACACTAGCATCTCTCAAGTGGAGTGAGAAGGCCAAAATCGCAGATCGCTCCCCATCTCTTCTGATTGTGTTCCTGTCTTTGACCTTGTCATGAAAGGGACTCAGTAGGGAGGGAACACTGGAGGCTGGGCTGCTCTTCTTACTTTATAAATGCCTTGGTCAAGATGATTTCTCCTTTGAGGCACGTGCATAGCCCACTCCTGTGATGCCAGCTGGGTACAATGAACATGAAACTCCCAGGATCCAGTAAACCAGATGCTTGTGTCTTCTCTACATCCCCACACCACGCCCTCCAGGCTCCAGGACACTACGATTACTAAACAAGAACCTAGAGGGGGCAGCACCTTGCCTCCCTGAATCGACTGAATCTCCCCCACCAACTCTCAAAATAGGGCAGGGGCAGGGAGGCACTTCTATTTCCAACACTCTCACCCAAAACCTGGCCGATAGTTTTACAACTCAAGAAAACAGAATGACTGGTCCAAGTAATCCAAAAAAGATACTAAGTCACCATTACTGCTCCATAGATAATGATGATAAACACTTATTATCGGCCATAGGACCATGTGGACCCAGACAATCCACAAATATATCTATCGCCTTCCCTAATTTATGGAGAGATTCCATCCCTTTCTCAACTCTATGAATATCTGTGCACTCTTTTGAATTATTAAACAGGAATTGTGTACGTTTTTGCTGATTCCAAAGTAATTGTCTTCTCCATCCTCTCCTTACCCAACTCCCACCCCAAATGCAGAGATTACATCACATCACACATATTGAGATATTTTTGTCTGTCGACCTAATAAAAATACATTTGCTATATCCAAGCGTCGCACATAGAGCAGACAGCATGTCATTTATGAGCCACTCATTAAAAGATTAATCTGCTTCAGTTTAATTCTCCTTCCACCCAGGCTGGGGCAGTCTCCAGACTGCGAGTTTCAATCAACAACCTAAAAGCAAAGACAGTTTCAGGAACCCATCAGTATAGATCAGACCTTCCATCTTGCCTTCATCTCCACAGCCCAGATGGTATTGCAAAGATCATTTGCATTCAGCATTGCTCTATGACAATAAGCATTTATCAGACTGGCAAATTCTAAAAGAGCGCCCAGGGATTTAACTTCTCATGGGGTGTTCTAAATCTGCAGGAAATGGGCTAGCCCAAAATCTATTCCATTTTTTTTTAAAACAAGTTTGCTTCCCGAGATATGTTAAAGGGTGCCTGGCCTATAGTAGGTACTCAATAAATATTAGTTAAAACTACTCTGGATCTCTACATCCTTTGTTCTCTTTGGTCCCCTCTTTGGATAAAGCACAGACCGGTGTATCTTGGGAGCTCTTTACGGGCAAAAGATGTGCAGCATTCAAATTTGATCACGCTAGAGACCAGCTGTAGGAAGTGAAACAAGCTCAGGCTGAAGTGGGAACCCACACGTAATGACATGCTTCCAGCAGATGCACCACCATGATGGTCTTCCACGGATGCACATGAATAATGGAAAAGCAATCGAATATCCTTCAGTATTTTCATTTTCACAGCAGGGACCCAGGTTCAGCAATTGCTTTCATGTGGCGCCACTGAAAATCAAGGCATGAAGGAGGTCTTTCTGAAGCTAATAAGCGATTATCCTTCACCAAAAAAATGTGACCAGAGCGCTTGCACAGGAAGTCATTCTGTAACTTACCAACACACGTGTCTTACAGCATTGTCTGTCTGAACGCAGGCTCTTCAATGGCTGGACTGTGCATGTGTGTTTCTCCTCTGCAGCATCTATCACAGTAACTAACATATGCACTTGGTGCCAGCAAATGTTTATTGCTGTTGTTTGATAGTGATGCCAATGCTGACATTATGGCCAGGCAACTGGCCCAGGTGTTTTGACGATAGAGTAAACCACCCAGAGATCTGGTGAGAGCACAAATAAAACTACCCAGCTCGCCTCACCAAAGATCACGCTTCCTTCATCTTTGGATAGAGAACAACTGATGGTAGATGGTGAATTCAGTCCCCATGGCAGCCCAGGAGAACTGGCGAGTTGGTACAGAAGAACTGGCCAAGGATATGAACGAAGCAAGAATCCGAAGCTGGAATGGCAACAATTTACAGGAAGGAGCTGGCTCTCTCTACACACTATCAATGAGGGAACACCTGGGCCACAGACACACCTCTCTGTCAGAAGAAAGGCACCTGTCTCTGCTTAGGGTTTAGGTCAGAGCCACCCCCTCTGTGGCAGTTACTTCAGAGCCACCCCCTCATTTACTGAAGTACCTCCCAGAAAGGGAAATCCTGTTCCCTCCAAATGGTAAACGCATCTGTGGGAGGAGGCTTTCAACCCAGAAGGCCAAGGACCCCAAGTTAGCAGAGCTGTGAACTGCAGGACACCACCTTGAGAATGCCCTGGCCTCAGTTCCTGGAAGTTCAAAGTGAAGTGTCCAGAGCTGGAACAGCTGGACCATCACAGCTGAGTTGAGCTCTCAAGGGGGGCGACAGATGTGCCACCAACCACGGACAGTGTTACAGATTCAGCTCGACACTGCATTCAGGAAATTCAGAGCCGCGACCACAGAACCCAAGTGTGATCTGCAAAAGTGTTTTGTTTTTTTCCAAATAAACACTGTTCCCCCAACTGCTTCAACCTAGCAAGGGGAGAAGTGTTAAGCTTCCCCGAGAGGCTGCAAACTCCTACATGGCAGGAGCTGTGTATTTATAATTCAACATCCCCACTGAGGGCTGCATTGTAGGGGCTCATTAAATGTTGAATGAATTTGACCCTAAACTCCACAGATAACTTAAAAGCCTCATCTTAGCATTTATCTTCAATATCCTACGTGTACTAGAGGACCTACAGGAAAGAAAATACTCTTTCAGTCCCTTTACCAATGAGGAAGGTAATTAAGGTAGATAAAACAGCTACAAGAAAAATGCAGAAAAGGAAAAAAAAACGCCAGGTCTGAAAAGAAAATGTGGGTGGGACAAGTAGCCTGGAGGACAGGATACTAGCAATTGATCTGAAACATATCTCACGGTCTCCAGAGAACCCTTGATTTAAATTCTGGACCTCACCATAGGACTTCAGCATCAGAATCTCTGAGAGGAAGGATCCGCACATCTTCCTTTTTAAACACGCTCCCCTCGTGTGTCCTAAGTTTGAGCGACACTCGTCGATAGGCTACAGACAGACGCTACCTAGGAACAGGTACCTAGGAGTAGCTCAAATCAGGAGCTTTGGGGATAAATTCAACCCCTCGACCAAATTTCCCTACCCTCTGCTCAGCCCCTGTTCCCCTTTTCCTGGGTTTTACTGGGTCATCTCCCTTTTTAGGACTGCTGGCTCCCTCATCTCCAGCCCTTCGCAGAGGGTGGAGCCGTAAAAGACTACATTTCCCAGACTCCTCCAGTAGGTACTGAGCCCCGGGAGAGCAGGGAAGGCAGAAGTGAGGCAGAGGTGGCCACACACCACCAGGTCTTAGATGTATCCAAGGCCGGCTACATAATTGCAAAATAAAAATGCAGGGGCCCATGTTCAAAAAGCAAGGGGAAAAGTTTTCCCCTCACTTGCACAGTCTCTTTCTCAACCTCTCATGGCATTTTTTATTTGCTATTTAACATCACGCTCCCTCAGGCACAAGATGCAAGGGCAGTGCCCCTCTCCACCTCCACCACAGTCCAGAACCCTCCCCACATCCATGTCCAGGCCGCCACCAGCGGGGAGGGCAGCAGTGGTCGCTGGGAGGGGCAGGTGGGTGGGCAGCTGGGAACCCACCCTGGAGGTGCTGTCAGGCAGTAGGGGTGGATCCTCACGTGAGCTGAGGCACCAAGCCCCAGAGCACGCTCATCAGACCTGACTTGTAAAATGATTAAGAATTTCAAGATGGCCCTGGACTTACTGCCCACCACGGTTGCAGAGGTCCCGGGGAGCAGGCCCTAGTTCCTAACAACAGTCAGGGGGAAGGGCTGATTCCACAGCCAGCAGCATCTCAGTGATTCCCCAGATTTGGATCATTCTCTGTGTTTCTGATCCTTCCCCACCTCCAGACCGTGGCAAAAAGGGAATCTCTCTGGAATCATCTTGAGAATCATTCCTGGAAGCTCTGCTTCTCCAATCCTTCCAAGTGTGTCAGCACCTGAATCCCTCTGTTACGGGCTATCTGTGTCCCCCTAAAATTCATATGTTGAAGCCCTAACCCCCAATGCGATGGTATTGGGAGACGGGGTCTTTGGGAGGTGATTAGGTTTAGATGAGGTCATGAGAGTAGGGCCCTCATGATGGGCCCTTATAAGAAAAGGAAGAGACCAGAGCTCGCTCTCTGCCAAGTGTGGACATAGCAAGAAGGTGGCCGTCTACAAGCCAGGAAGAGAGCTCTCCCAGACACCAGACACCGAATCTGCTGGTACCTTGATCTTGGCCTTCCCAGCCTCCAGAACTGTGAGAGATAATTGTCTGCTGTTTAAGCTGCCCAGTCCGTGGTATTTTGTTACAGCAGCCCCAGGTGACTAAGACACCCTGTATTAATCACTTTGTGCTTAAACAGGAGTTTCTGCTTTCTGCAGCTGAACCCTGACCAGTATATACTCTATTCTCCTCCCACAGCCCTGGTTCCCGGGCCCCTGGGCATGGCTACAACGTGGCTGCCTTGCCTAGGTCAACCACTCCCTGGGACCTCTTGACCACCAAGCCGGCCAGAGCAGATAAGAACCACCTGGAAATAGTTTTCTACCAGGAAAGCAGTGTCTGAAAAAACTCTGCATTTCCCAAGGAGACAAACTGCTTGTAACCTAAACTAGCCTTTAACTTCCAATCATGGGAAACATTTCTACATTTCAGATGTTGAAAAAAGCCTGAGTTCATTGACTCCCTGAGAACTTACTGCAGGAAATGAGGACAGAAAAAGCAGAGTCCGTCATCATTGGCTCAGTTGCTGGGTGGTTCCACATTCCCTCTAGCTCTTGGCTCTGTGGACTCTGAGGTGATGACAGCCTTAAGTGCAAGGCATTCATAAAGCAAGAAAAATACAACTGGGATCAGCATGTCCCTAAATGTCACTTTGAAATTAGTTGCCTATAAAAATAAGGATCACACCTATAGACTTAAGGATGATTGAGCTAAACAAACGTGTTTGGTATAAAAGAAATTACTACATCTTGAAATGCTTAGGGTAGGGTTGCTAGGTGGTGGCTGGTTTTTGGTTTTGTTTTTTTCCTTCCCTCAAATCACATTAATGACAATTTGACATGGTCAAGTGTTCCTCCCTATAATAGGAATGCCATCAGGCTCTTAACATGAGCTCATTTCTCATAATGATACACATAACTTCACTCCCACATTTTAATTAGAGAAGAAGGGATCACAAATTCCCGCCTAGCACAACAACTGCCCAACCAAAGGTAACTACCAGTTGACTGATCCAGGGGTGGGAAGACAGATAAGTCTAGAAGGATCCAGATTTGGGGGGAGGAAGGAATAAAGACCCAAAACCAGTGAGGATTTTATTTTAAAGAAATACTCAGAGCTAGAAGAGAAAGAAAAAGTTTGGCAGACAGACTGAGGACCGTGGTAGAAGGCAGAAGGCAGACCTCAACGCCTATTGCATTTCTGCCTCATTCATTCATTCATTCATTCATTAAATGATTATTAAGTGCCTGCTATGTGCCCAGCACTAGGCTTGTCCTGTAGATGCAGAAATAGACACCAATCCGGCCTTGTATTTAACAAGCTTCAGTCCAGAGGGAGACAATAAACAATGATATGATCATACTGTGCAGAAAAACTACAGAGTAATCTAAAACAGAGGTTGGTAAACTATGGCCAGAAACCCACCACTTGTTTTTCTAAAGAAAGTTTTATTGGAACTCAGCCCACGCACTCATTTACATATCATCTATGGCTGCCTTTGCATTGCAACAGCAGACTTGAGTGGTCACCTGGATGCAAAGTCTAAATATTTTACTATTGGGTCCTTTTCAGAAAATGCTTACTGACCCCCTAGTCTAAGAGAATAAAAAGGGGACCCTAATTTAGACTGGAGTTTAGGAAGGCTTCCTGGAGGAAGTGGCAGTTAAGAGCCATCTGAAAGATGAGGAGGAACCAGCCAGGCAGAAAGGAGAGAGAGAAGTTTCTGGCAGAGGAAATGGTCTGGACGAAGGCCAGAGTGGAAAAGAGCTTAGCATGCTTAAGGACTGTAAGGGGTAAGGCAGACATGACTGAGAGAGAGCAGCTGCTCCAGGAAATCTCCTGAATAACAGCAGGAGTAGCCACAGGAGTAAAAGCAGCAGCCAGCGGACACTGAGTGCCGACTACGGGCCAGGCTGTGTTTTAAGCACTTTTCACACATTAACTCTTTATTCCTTAAAGGGCTTATGAATTCAGTATGCTCAGAAATGAGGGCCTTGCAACTGCATTTACATGGCACTTCACTTAATGTTGAGAACATGTCAATTCTCACATCAGAGAATTGGGGGTTGGGGGGGGTGGCTGATGGACACTTGGGAGGACTAAATCCCTATCCCCTCACCCCTTCGAGTACCACCCTGGCAATGTCACTGCAGAGAGAACTGACATACAAGATGGTCTCTAAAACAAGATAACTTCACCCCTTTAATTAAAGTTAATTATTGACATTCAAAAGAAAGATATACCTGGCTGGTGAATTATGAACCTTATTTGTGATTTCAGACCTTAAATCTGGAGAGTAAGAAAAATCCTGATTTTCAAAATGAGAGAAAAGGATGAATTCCAGAAAAGAAAAGGACAGATGATGCCTGACATCATTCTCGCAAAATTCTAGAGAGATAATTAAATGGAAGTTTTATGAACATTCAGAAGACACTGGGGTGATGACTCAGACACGCCAACCTCCTGTCCTGTCTTGGCAGGGTTACTGGGGTGACAGGTCAGAAGGATACCACAGACAGTATATGTTGATTTCAGCCAAGCTATTGACCAAGACTTTTTCACATATTCTTTTGATGAAGCAGAGACAAATGCGCTTTAAAAAACAAACAAAAAAAAAAAAACACCTATTACTCAGATGTCTAGCTGACTGCACAATCAGAATCAGAGAGAATACTGAAGAAGGCAGAGGTGGTCTTCTTTGTGGGTCTTCCCCCATGCGGGTGAAACTCACCAAAAGAGAACAAGGAAAGGCTATTTATTCAGAGCTTGCTAAAGTGAGGGAGTTACCCACCATCACTTGCATTTGGCAGACACTCAAAGCAGGCAGAGAGAGGTGGGAAAGCTTTGTAGCGAAAAAAGAGACTTCAGGTGTGCCCCGATTGGAGGCTGTTGGCAGGGGGAAGCTGTAGGCGGGCTAACTAGAAGCAGGGCATCCTCTGTGGGTTGGTTTGGGGAGCATATTGAGCTCCCCCAGGCTGGTCCTACGTTGGAAACCAAGACAAATATTAGGGAAGTGTCAGTTATTGATTAAGTCGTGGCCATTTAGGGGCAACTGCCACAGGGGTTACTATTTGGCTCTCTGGACGGGTTGCTGCAGATAAGAGGTCAGAGTTCTAGCGTTACACATGGTCTGGCCACTATCTATTTGCATAATCAGTCTCCCACCTGCCACTGCTCTGTGTCCACCATGAGAGAACAGACAAACTGTTTAGGTCGGTTTCCTTGAAAGCGGCATGAAGAAATTTCAGAAACTAGACAGAGAAAACAAAGCAATTAATTAGCCGCAAGTTCAGAGGAGATAAAGTTTAAAAATCAATTAAATATCTTCCGCAAGGAAAATCAGGGGCATAAAGCTTGTTGAAATTTAAGTGTACTATATAATAGGTGGCTAAAACAATTGTCGGCATGTCAGTTTGTGTGTGGCTAATGATGTATGAGTAAGGTGGATGGTTGATTCATCTACTGCCCGCTCTGCGACTTTGGACAAGTCACTTGATCTCTATTAGCCATAATCGCTCATCTGTAAAATAAATAGTTTGAATTAAAATCTCTCAGGTCCTTTACGGCTGTAAAATTTCACGGTTCTATGATTCTGGTTACTTGGAAGATTCTTTTATTCCACATGCAACAGCTTTATGTCTACCTGACTAGATATATTAATTCATTAGGAGCTGAATTTGAAAAATAAAACAAATCCCACTCATGTCTTGTAAAAGTGCATTCATTCAACAATAATTATGGAACAGTAACTATGAAGAAAGCACTCTCCTAGGAGCCATAGGAGAAACAAAGAGAGAAGATGAGAGCCAGCTCTAAAGAACTATAGTTAAGAAGTAAAAATATGTACATCATTAACTCTAAAGCAAGAAACAAAGTATTCAGTGCCCTAAAATGATACAGAAAGTGCTACAGAAAATGACAAATACTCGATACACTCTGAACGGCTTCCCTAAAGGTTGTAAAAAGAATGATCAGCTAGTGATTGCATGTTTTAACCTATGGTAATTTACAAAGAAATTTTCATATGCTTTAAGTTTCATTGGCTCCCATTCCTCTTCTCCTGGGCTTTGGGGTGTGGCACACAGAGTTATACTAGCAGGTCTCTACTGCAAAGGGCATTTAAAAAGCGGGTTTATGTTAGAATATTAGCAACTCTACATTTTACAGAATGTTCTGGCCAGACAAAACCTAGTCTCAGAAATTACTAAATAACGGCAATGAAGGGGCACAAATGTTCCCATGAGGCTGATTCTCTTTAAAGTCTCCGTTCCTAGGAAGTGGTAAATGTTGAAAATTGCCATTTCCTGCTGCCCTCCACCCCCATCTGAAGCTGCTGGCAGTGATGGAGGGGCAGATTTTTCAAAGATGCAGTTTCATAACATTAGAATGCCTTACATCTGCATTGCAAGAAAGGGGTTAGGGAAGATTTTTCACTTGTCCCTTCCTACCTGGGAAGCCTGATCTTTAACGCTTGCAGCTCTGTTGCTGCCATCCAAAAATGCTTCAGTTTTCTCCAGTTTAAGAGAAACACATGCAAATCACAAAACGCAAAGTGCTCTCTGCTCAGGAAGCACAGCCACGGCCTGCAGGCACGCTTTTCAAACTGCCTCCAGCCACAATAAACAAGTCAGCCTCTCTTCAACACCAAACGATTCTGGGTTACATTTTACAGTCTGTTCCCTATGAAAAAAATGACACAAAAAAAGGTACTGGAAATGGATACAACTCTCTCCAGTCTAACGCAGAGCATAAGTTGCTTCTTGAGCAGTTGAGAATGGTAAATTGGTTGTCTGTGTTTTGGATGTCCAGTTCAATGGAAGGGCTTTCTTTCTCTATTGCTTCCTCTCCGGGGTGAGAGAGCATTGAGCAGGTGCACTGTGGTGGGGAGAGAGACTTGCATACAGGAAACAGGAAGTTCTCCAAGATCAATGCCCCCTTGGTGTGTCAATTACCAAAACAAAGCACACAAATACTGACTCAATATTTACTAAATCTGACTAGGGATTTGGAGGTCCCACCTGATATTTACCATATTTATCACAAATCCCCAAACAATTAGAAGGCATTTTTTGAGAGTAGGTTTTCTCGCAAACCCTCATGGGTGTGCCTCCTACTTAAATTCTGTGACTAAAAACCCTTGGGGATGAGGCTAAGCATGCAGTCAGGGTGCCTAATCACTATTCTTAACAAGTTCCCCATCTTCAGGTGGCCAAACCAGCTATGGAATTCTCCCCACCCAGTCACTATGGTGCACAGCTGGCAGAGCTCTGTGCCTTGCAAGCTGTCACCCATATATGAGCTACAGAGGGACCAAGAGCAGCTGCGGTCCCCAAATGCCCTGCCAATTGCAATAAGCACTGAACGACTCAAGTTTTTTCCATCCCCTTTGGAATATTCACTTTACACTGATTTGCTATAAACTAACTCATTTCAACACTACAGAAATGTGAACTCCTTTACTTAATATTCATATCCTCCTGCAAAGCTGCATGTAAATATATCCTTTAAAAAAAACAAACTAAGAAAGTCACTGTTTAAAAGAACTTGAAGGCAAAATCTTCAATAACTCAGTGTATTCTTTCTACAACAAAGCCATTTCTCATTCATCTCTTGGGTTTATTGACGACACGGTCATACATCTACAAAAACACCTATCAAGATGCTAAGGCAAAGCCAAACATTCTCTCTTGAGCATCAAATAAGAAAAGGAGGGTGAAACTATTTTTCTCTAATGAATTGTTTTATTACACGAAGAAAATGAATTCCACAACAGCCCACACAAGCCATTCCATCTGCATGTTCCTATGAAGCCCCCACTGCTCTGGTCCTTTCTGCTGTGTTGATTAGTCTGGTCCAAGGATTCTCAACCCTGGGTCCACATTAGAGCCACCTGGGAGATATTTTTTTTAATAAGCATGTCAGGACCTCAGTCTCAGAGATTCTGATTTAATTGATCTGGATTAGGCCCCAGTGGTTTTCATATACAGTCAAGAGTCTAAAACCCTAGGCTGTAATCAAAGCCAATAAATCATTGCAATCCACCACTAACCCCGAATAAATACAGACAACTAGACAGTCAATAGACCGCTAGCTCCAAATCTCTCAGAATTTTGTACATGGGATATTATTAGAGGGGCTTCAAATTGTTGTTTTTGCCTGCTTATTTTGGAAGTCAGAGTGTATTTTAGAAAAGTGGTTGTGGGCTGGCTACTCCTCGGTTGCTGCTGATTAATTTTAGGTTATTTACCATCACAGCCTCTCTCAACGTTCAGAGAAGGCTGTTTTCCTTCAAAAGGGAAGGAAACCATAAAATCAGACCTGGTACTCAGAGATCATGTCCAACTAGACCACTGACAGAGGAGGAACCTGAAACCAAGAGTGAATAAAATGAAAACCACTAACGGGAAGATGCCTCAAGGGAGAGGAACCTACACCACAGCCCCAATTTGCTTGTAGGTGATCGGGTTTAAGACCAGTCTCAGCTACTAGGTAGCTGGTTAGCTAGCAGCCTCCCTGTGACTCACGTTCCTTATCAGCAAAGCAGGAGAGCTGAATTGGAGCCGCAGTTCTCAAAAGCTGTTCTCAGTACAAAGGTCGGGCAAGTTCTCACCTGTCGGTGATGGAATCAGAAAAATGAGTAGAGAAAAGGGAGGGTTTTGGGGGTTTGTTTTTATTTTTTACTTAAAAGGCTGTTCTTTATTCTGAGATTCCATCTTTCCTGGGTTTTTTATGATGTTAAATACTTTTTCTTTTGTGATGATTTGCACAACAGATATTGGTTTGGATGTGTGTATTCAGAAGAGTTGCTCAGTAAACATTTCCTGAACTGAACTGATCATATAATTAACTGTGTTACTTATATGTGTTACTTATATATAACGCACACCGTGTGAGGCATTGAGTACATTTTTTAACCAGGAAGAGCCTAGATAATGCCCTTCGGCAACCAGCAATTGGTTACTACTTCAAAGAAGAGAGATATCCTTGCTTTATCCACCATATATTTCATGGTTATATGGGATCAATGAGTCAACCTCAGGCAGTCATGAAGGTGAGTGAGGGGGAAAACACTTCCCACTAAACGTGCATATCTCTTGTTGTGTCAATGCTGTTGCTCTCTGTTTGTGTTCTGATAAGGATACATCTATTGAAGACTATGAGGAACAGGGCAGAAGTAAAAGCCAGATCTTGTCTGAAAAGTGAGGTTATTTTTTGGTGCCCATCAGCTGGTACATGGGATGGAACTCTGCAGAGACAGGGAAGTGAGACTGTGGAGGTGAACGAGGGAAGGCGGGAGAGGAAACCAGACTTTTCTCTCTTGGCTCAGATGTTAAGGGGTCTGTACACTCAGCACTTTCCTTCCAGATGGCGGGTGACTGATGGTGAAAGGAACCTGGGAACGAGGAAGGCAGATACCCAGACAGATCCACACAGACTGGACAGAACCCCACATCCCCTGAAGGACAGAAATGTCTTGATTTATGGAACTCTCCATGTTTAATTTTTCCTTGTAATAATACCCTAGCATAGGGTGGTCTCAGAAGTGCCCCAGGTAGAGACCAAAGGAAGAGTGCTTGGATGTAAACGGACAGCAATGGGTGGTCACGCTCCTCAGCACGAGGCAGTGAGCAGAAGGTTACTCTTGGGGCTACAGGGGAGGCTATGGGTCAGGCTCCTTCCCTTTAGAGGAGTCTTCTCTTGGAACTAGCTTTGGAGAGCAGGTGTTATCTTTAATGAGACAGACTGCCTAACCATAACTTTACTGCATCCCTTCTCTAGTAGAGTTCATTTGCTATCTTACATAAACATCCTAACTTTTCGAACATATAGTTGGTCTTATTTTAATCGTCTTGGGCTCTTTCCTCTACCACTTGTAGCCCAGAAGATGGCACCCATCAGGGGCACTCCCAGCTTCTCCTGGCCCTGGCCCTCCATTTCCTTCCCATGGAACATAAGGACCTGGACAATGGCTTTCTCACATAGAGACTAACCTCTAGACTCAAGGAGGCCACCAACTCGGAGATAGCTCTAAAGGAGTGAAAAGGTGGGTGGAAAGTGAGCGCTCTACGAGGAGGGCAGAAGGGGAGCCATCAGGAGCCCTGGGTCCTTGGTGCAGCCTCTGCAAAGTGTAGCACCAGACAACTCTGGTAGGACCAGGCTTCGGGAGGAAATGTCAATGCCAGAGTGTTCAGACATGTGATTGTCACCTGTTTACACGTGTTTGCACGTTTACATCTTTATATACACTGGATTCAAAACTATCTAGGCGTTTCACAAAAAATGAAAAAGAGTTACAAACGAAAGTAACTCTCTCTTGCTAAAAGTCAACCATCAGCATGCTCTGCACCTCTTTGAGGGCTGGGTCCCTCCTCACAAGGTACTCTGTAAGGGTGACAGTGGGTTAGGAATTTAAACTGCAAGCAGGACAGGTTCCATACACCTCTGCTGCAATAACAGAAATGTTCCTCTTCAGAGGAATGAAACTATGCATTTTTAATTCCCTGATGCCCATGTAAGTGTGAACACAACTTTGAGAACCACATATGGCAGACAACCATTGGTGGGGTGCTGGGTTCACAAAGAGGCCCCCTTTTCTGGACACAGCTCCTGAAACACCAAGATGGCCCCCAAGAATCAAAGTTATTGTGAGCCATATCTCCTTGATCCAAGGAGAACTCTGGACCCAAGACAGGTCTATGCTGTCCCAGGAATCTGGAGTTTGGAAAAGGAGAGAGAGAGAGATTGGGGGGGGGGGGGGACGACGGACTTGGCATTGAGTTATACTAATGGTTACATCCTAGAAAGAACATCATAAATTCCTAAGATGACATCCCAGGAACAGACCTGATTGCCTCTCCAGGAAAATCTTGGTTGTTCATTTTTTCCTTCAATTAGCTAAGATATACCAGTATTCTCCTAATAAACATCTTTTGTTTAAGCCAACTAGAGTTGGTTTTCTTTAGCTAATACAGAATATAGGTCTCTGTTAGGCTGCTACACAGGAAAACAGAATAGAAACAATTTAAAGATATTTAAAAGATTTTTCAAATTTTCATGAAAAACTTCAAGTAGGTTTGGTGGGAGAAAGACAGCTGTAGCGGTCCAGGCTAACCTTTAAGGCCCTCACAGGCTTGGCACTTAGTACATTTGAGAAATAATCGCAGGATCCGAATGGAGGCCCTGGACTGAGACAGCTTAAAATTAGCACTTTTCAAAGTATGGTCTCTGGCCCAACGGGATCAGCATCACTGGGGAGCAGAAATGCAAGTCCTGGGCCCCAGAATCTGCGGGTGGTCCAGAAATTTGTGTTTTCACAAGCTCTCCAGGTGATTCTGATGCCTCTTAAATTTGGAGAACCACCAGCTTAAATCACCAATTGGTGATTTAAATCACCAATTGGTGATTTAAGCTGAGTTATGAAGAATTTCCCAGCAAGGGCTTATCCTCAATTTAGCTCTATGTAGGGAAGGTAACATGTGGTCTGAAAATCAGCTCCCAGCCTGACAAAACCTGGCTGCCTAAGAGTCCACACAATTTACTAGTAGCCTTTTCAAGCTGTGTGTGATTTCCCTTATTTAAGTTGGTTAGCTTTTTTTAATCCAGGAATTGTAACACATTTGTATTAGGAGGCAATACGATGCACAAAAAAAGACTTAGAGATTCGAGAGAGATCTAGATTTTAATCTCAGTTTTGGCAAGCTACTGAATCTTTTTGACCCTTAGTTTCCTCATCAGTAAAATAGAGATTCAACAGCTGCTTTACGGTGTTGCTACCAAGTTCAGAGACAAATATGCACAGCAACATGAATATGTGTGTTCAACAACAGATATGCCATCACCATCACCATCATCAGCATTCTCTCTCTCCCACCAGGTCATTTCATATTTATGGCTTTCTTCTTGGACAATGGCCTCTTTGGTTTTGCTAAAGAAAGTCCATTTTTTTCTTCCTGGAGAATCACATTACTCATCTTTAATTCCCACTCAAAATTGATTGCTACTTTTCCAAATAAGAGCAATACACCCAGTATAAGCCTCTCACCCACATTAGCTTTTTATTTACTTACTTGTATCAATCTTAGGGTTCACGCATCATTTTAAGAATCTACATGCACAAGACATTACCAAAATCTGAGATATTCAAGTCCAGCTCTCCACTCTCCAAGCACACACAGAAAAAAAGGAAAAGAGGTGTTCCCAGGAGTGCAGAAATTGTTTCCGCTGAAAAGGGTGCCCGAGTGCTAATAGCCACTTTGCCATCATAATATTCTGATTATTCTAAATCTAGTTAGGACAATCACACTCATGCAGTCCTTGAAAAAATAAAAACTCCAAGTGGAAATGCTACCTGAATGAGAAAGCCCAAAGCATGGAGTGTATTAGAAACATGGAGACACTCAAGTCAATTCAGTTGTTGAAAACATCAGATAAAAATCTAAGGGTCTTATTGGAAAACAGCATCATTTTTGCTGTTTATCTTAAAACACATCTGACTGAAAAGGGATAAGCTATTTTAAAAATGGCAAGTATCACACTATATGTTTGTCAGAACAATTTCTCTTATATTACATGCCAAGGAAAAACCAGCTCATACAGTCGGAACCATCATATTAAAGAGCCATTGAGAAATCACCTCATCCATTCCCCACCCTAGGTAGCGCCATAACTGTCCCAGTAGAGACTGTATTTTCTAAATTCTCTAGACAAGAGACCACAGTCTCTCATTCCAATATTAGATACTCTTCCCCTGACAAGAAATTGTTTCTATCCAACTTAAATTTCATCTACGACTTCTGAAGGAGTTCAGAACATACCACCCCATAATATGCCTCTCTGGCATATTGAATATTTTGAGTTAAAGGCATATTGAATATTTTGAGTTAAAAACAGCAAATACAAGAAAAACACTCTGAACTTCCTTCTTTTTCTTAAAAGCAGAAGATGAAATTCCCATGTGAACAATGTCCTTTCTATACCAGAAGGAAAGTAACGTTCTTATCATCAAGGACAAGAAGTTGAGAGCAAGAGAATTCTAGACGAGTAGACCTTGTTGCTCTCTGTTCAACCTAATACAAAAGCCAGTAGGTTTTGCCATTTCTTCCAGTCTTCATTCCTTATGAAGGCTTCCATGTTATGCAAAACTTGTATTAACTGAATTTGTATGCTTTTCTCCTGTTGATCTGTCTTATGTCAATTTCATTCTCAGATCCAGCCCAAAAGAGCTCTATGAGAATAAAAGTAAAAATGTGCCTCCCCTATACTTCTGTGTCCTCAAGTCCCACACCCTGATCCTAGCCCAGCCAGTGATGAGTGGTGAACTGTGCTTGTTTAACCTCTCTGGGACTCACTAGCTTCACTGTAAAACAAAAGCCATGGATTATTATGTCCACATGTTTTGAATCTAAATCTTCAAGGACTTAGAGAACAAGTACAGTGCCCCCACAGAATGCTGGCCACTCAAATATAATAATAAATGTATGTTAATGGATGCCAGTTGTCAAATTTCTCCAGGTAAGATAATACCAGTCGCTTCTGGCTCTCCTCCCAGAACCTAATTTCCAATCTTTGGCCATTCTTGTGGCTCCTCATGGAACCTTCCCCAAGCACTCTCCAGTTCTTCTTGGGCTGGTTCCTGAACAACAGGACATAGTGTTCCATAACTCTTGCTTCTCTCTCTCTTTCTAGTGGGGCTTAAACGATACGTCATTTAGCTATGATTTGCATCGTATTTTTCAAGCACAAAGTGAAACTTGAGCTGGTTAACAAGCTTTGTTTGAACAGTAAGGCTTCTGCATACGAAGTACATTTCCCACTGTCATCTGAAACAGAGTTCTCAGAGGAGTTAATCTGTAGCTAATTCAACACTTTCAGAGTCACCGGCTTTGTACACCAAATACTGTGACCTGGGAGACAAGCTGCTAGCCCCAGCAGGCTCTAAACTTTCATTGAAGCTATATATATATATTTTTTAATGTATATTTTAGTCTGACTGCATTGGTACAGCCTATATTTCCAATTCAGGAACATCTGTTAGTTAAATTACTTATAGATCATGTTGATGAGAAATTGTAGCCTTAAGAACTATCAAGAGACAAGAGAGGTCTGGCTCATGCAGCCAGGTTGGGATGACTAAACCTTCAGGATATCCCTCACTGGGGAATTCTGGCTCTGCCTGAAGACCCTATGAGGGTTCACAGGGCAATCTTTGCCTCCACAGAAAAGACAGGATCGCTGGATTATCTGCCTAAGGAAAAGTGCCCAAGGAAACACAAGAGAAAAGGCTTAGAGCGGACACCTTTTTAAACAATTCCACCTGAGCAAGGGAAATAGCGAAGTTTTTAGGCCCCTTTGAAACTCCAAGTCACTCCCTGAACTTCTGACTTACCTTGGTGGGAACTATGGGGATGGATACAGAGAAGAGGACTTAGCTGCTGCCTTAAGAAGTGTGAACAATGAGAAAAGGTGGGGCAGCCCAGGCTCCCCTCTGATGCGGACAGCATCTTAAAGAATGGAGAGAGGATTCTGGATGGACTAGTCAGGAAAGACTGCATATTTGAGGCTTAGAGATGGCCTTCAAAGATGGATAAGATTTATGACAGGTAGAAAACAGGTGAGGGGATTATGGAACTACCAAAATGAAGAGATTGAGACGAGGAAGCATAGTATATGGAGAAAGCAGACAACAGTTCTTGTTTACCCCAGTGGGAAGACATGGACATGTCATGACGTGTGGGAGATCAGAATTGGCCACCTCAAAATATGTCTCTCTACCTTGATTATTTTCTGAAAGACACTTTGACCTCTCCCCCACTAACTGATCGATAGACTGGGAGGGTCCTTGCTAAGCCCATTCTTATCAAAGTTCTGTTTACCAAACATTTGCATTTGTAAGGGAAATTTCCATTTGTAAAGGTATCTCCCTCCCTGTTCCAGGAAGAAGGGGAGATGACTTTATCTCTAGAAACTCTTATCAGTGCAGAAGGCAACGACTTAAATCTGCATACTCTTGATTACTGTGTTTTCTGGTAATCTCCCATAGCTGACTCCCCCACCCCCAACATCCTCCTTTGTCTACCTGAATATGCTATTTAAGGTGAAAACCTCTGCCATTTGTTGAAAAACTCAGTTTCCCTGGTCTCTCCCATGTATACATGTTATAAAGCTTTGTTTGATTTTCTTCTACTATTCGGTCTCATGTCAATTTAATTTGTAGCCCAGCCAGAAAGGACTGAGAGTGTGTAGAGGATAGTCTTCCTCCCCTTCAAAAGACACAACAGGAAACAAACTAACACCCAAATCTGGAGGGTCTTGAATGCCAGACTAAGTGGTGTAACCACCAGAGAGCCATTCTTTAATCAGGAAAGCGAGATGATCAAAGGGTGCTGTTAGATGAGTTGGCTTTAGTGATGATACATGATAGATTAGAAAAGGTAGAGAATAAAGGCTGTTGAAACTGCTCAGGTATAAGGCAATGAGGGCCCAGCACAGAATGCAGAAGAGGCATGGGAAGGAAGAGAAAGACACGAGAGAGACTATGCAGGGCCTTATAACCACGGACCCAGGAGGTAGAACCAAGAAGAGAGCTGTCTCTCATCTTGCTTCAGCCCCAAAGCTGTTCCCTGTTCATACCATGTTCTTCCACCCCCTTAGGCTGTTCCTCTGTCTTCCAAGGACTCCTCACCCGACCACATCCACCTGACCAACTTCCACTTCTGCTTGATCAAGTCCACCACTGATGTTCTCTATTGCAGTTTTCATTTCACTCAGTGTAGCCTTCAGCTCCAGAATTTCTGTTTGGTTCTTTTCTATGATTTCTCTCTGCTGAACTTCTCATCTTGCTCGTGTATTATTTTCCTGATTTCATTGAGTTTTCTATCTGTGTTCTCTTGTCGCTTGCTGAGCTTCCTTAAAACAATTACTTAAAATTCTTTGTCAGATAATTCGCAGAGCTCCATTTCTTTGGGGTCGGTGACCAGAAAATTATTGTCTTTCTTTGGTGGTGTCACATTTCCTTGATTTTTTGTGTTCCTTGAAGTCTTGTGTTGGTGTCTTTGCATTTGAAGGAGTCATCTCCTCCAGGCCTTACTGACTGGCTTCAGGCTTCAGTGGCTGAAGCCTGACTGGCTGGACTTTTTTCCTTCATCTGTCATTCTGGTGAGGGACTCTGAGACTTCTCAGACCTTTTCCATGGATGCATCCACTCCACATTTTGTGTTCCCTCTTGCGGGGTAATTCTTCAGATTGTAAGCATTCTCTTGATCCCACAGAGCCATGCTGAGTGCTGAGAGCCCCGCATTTGTGCTCCCTAGGGTGGTGCCCTGAAATGCTCAGGTTTGCGAGCTTTCTCCCAACCCCACAGAGTCAGGCTGGCTTTCTGCACTTGCTCACTAGCCATCTACAAAGGCTTATTCTCACCATCTGTGAGACTGTGTGCTGAAGCCGGCCACGGTTGAGAGTGAGAGGATGGGGCAGGGTGAGGTGCACAGAGAGTTAGGGTGCCCGTGGGTCAGTTGGGGGGCTCCATAGGCAAGGCATCACCAGAGGCTTGTGGGCAGGGTTCCTGATGGAGTCCATGAGTTGGTTAGTAGGAAGAACTATGAAGCAGTTACCAGTGTCCTATGGGCCTGTCCTGGCTTGTGTTCATGGGCCAGGGGACCATGGCATAGGAGGGGTGGGTGGAGGGGAAGGCTTACTAGTACGGCATCAAGGTGGCCATGACCTCCCTCAAGCGCCCTATGCCTGGCAAAGACTGACAAAGACCTCCCCAGTCTACTCTATGAGAAACCAAGATGCACGTAAAAGTGTTCTTGAGCTGGTTCCATGCCTCTCTTCTGTCCCTTCCCTCTGGGCTTAATTTTAGACTTGCCTGTGTCACTGTGCCAGATGTGGTTCCTTTCCCACTGGACGCTCCAGGTCTACAACCTGAGCAGAAGTGGCTGGCGATATATGGCATGCAGGTGTGCTGACTGGCTGAAACGTGCAGAATCAAGCCAGACACTGGCATGGATTTGTCTATAAAGTCCTAGAACTATAGGCCCAAATCTCTAGAACAGCAGCCTCCAAATGGTATTCACTACATACCCCTTCCAGTACAAAATCCTTTAGCATCCCCCAATACGGGCATAATTATTTATAAACAATAACAGATATACTAGCATCCTAATATGCACAGTGAAAACTTACACAACATTAAAACTTTAAGGAATCAGATAAAAGAAATAATTAAATTTTGCTTTCACTAGAATCTTATTAATAATAGTATTTTAAGTGAGATGAACAGAATTGACTATGTCAGTTATTGTTCCGTCCTCATAACACGGCTGAGAGAACTCCCGCTAGTGGAAGTGTCAGTTCTCTCATGTGGTTATTGCGTGCCTGTGCTTGCATTTTTAGTATGCTCTTCAAGCCATGATTTCCTTCAGGAATCTTCTTAAGTTCTCTGTCTACTTTGTGAAGGTCAGGTGAGGTAAAAGTAGGCCATGTAATCCACAAATCCACTTAACTAGACACGTGTAAACTGCCCTGTGTCTCCTCAGGTGGAAGGCAGGTCAGCAAGGGTGCCTCTGTGGGCCCACTGCTCCCTCGGAATGACTCACAGGGCTGCGACTGTCTCCCTGACACACCAACTGTCAATTCTAAATGATATTTGTGATTCTTGATTTCTTTCTTATTTTTAAAGATAAAATTATAAGGAACAGTTCTAACGTTTTCTTTCTGCATCCCAATGGATCATCTTGTGTACCCACTGTGAAGACCACCACTGCTTTAGACATCAGGGCTGGAGGTACGGCCTTGGAAGTCCTCTGAATTAAAACAAGAGACAACACCTGGAAATCTCCACAGATGAACATGTGGAAAGAAAGGCAGACTGGGTGCTGAGTTTTGAAAAATGTCCCCATCTGGGAAACAGGAGGAAGAAGAGGAGTCCACAAAGGAGAGAAGAAACAGCCCTCAGAAAAGTAGGGAGGTGCTATGGACTGAATGTGTGTGTCCACCCAAGTTCATATGTTAGAATCCTAATGCCCAAGGTGATGGTGTCAGGAGGTGGGGCCTTTGGGAGATGATTAGGTCATGAGAGTGGAGCCTTCATGATTGGGATTAGTGCCCTTATAAAAGAGTTTCCACCCAGCCCCTAACCCCTTCTGCCATGTGAGGACACAGCAAAAAGATGCCATCTATGAACCAGGAAGCACTGCCTTGATCTTGGACTTCCCGGCTTCCAGAACTGTGAGAGGGAAATTTCTGCTGTTTATAAGCCACCCAGCCTCTAGTATTTTGCTATAGCAGCCCAAACGGACTAAGACAGGAGGCAAATGTATTTAAACCAAGTCATAATTAAGCCATCTGAGAGTTTTAAGAAGAGTGTTGGTCAAGTGTTGGGGAACAGGGTCTAATGTTTCAGAAGAATCAAGAAGAATCTATAATTTGAAAAGGCTATGATATTTGGCAACTCAAAATGAACTGGCAATCTTTGAGGAAACAGTTTCAGTTCCACAGCTGGGCAGAAGCCATGTTGTAAAGGGGTTGGTGAATGAATTGATGAGTAAGGAAGTACAGCAGTAGATGTAAAAACACTACTTAAAGAAGTTTAGTAGCAAAAGAAGGCAAGACGAAGGAAAGAAGGGAGAAAAAAAAAAAGAAGGAAACAGAAAACAAGAGGCATTCTGAA
This sequence comes from Diceros bicornis minor, assembly GCF_020826845.1. NCBI lineage: Eukaryota > Metazoa > Chordata > Mammalia > Perissodactyla > Rhinocerotidae > Diceros > Diceros bicornis. The sequence continues at coordinate 13,124,895 of NC_080775.1, read as the reverse complement.
ATCCTTAAAATCTACAGAGTGAAAACCACTGTCCTAGAAGTCGGAACTTCAGAGAATGAATCCTCCCACTATATGGTGCCAATAATATTAAGCATTTGTTTCATTTGGTCCATCATAAAAATCCAGACTATAATTATGACCTACCTCATAGGCCTGGATTTTGGTCCTAATGAGTGAAATGCATCTCAACAGTGCTAACCTAATACAGCAACATAATATCCAGTCTCTTCATCGGTGTCTATGTAAATCAGCCCTGCATAATGATAAAAACAATCTGTTTCCCTCATGCCCTCTCTCTCTCCTAGCCTGCCCAATGTCCCTGCCAGAGCACATCTCTCACCCGCAGGCATCTCTAACTGAAACAAGTATGATTTTCTATCACAGTGCTGCAGGCCTGTGGTCTGATTGCTTTCAGGCCTGGTCTCATTTCTCTCAGGCCTATGGGGTCATATTAATTAACTCTGTCATTAGATGTCCTATGAGAAGGAAAGAAAAATGTCCAAATGCACAGCACCGTGTCCTGCCATTTTCTTGAATTTTCTGTTAGTGGTCCCAGCACCTTCCTAGTCACTCAGACTTAAAGCTGGCTTCCCTCCTTCCTTACCTCTCATTATAAGCAGAGTTCCACTGATCTTCCTCCTCAGTGTCTAAGGGAGGTCTGCCTGGTTGTTCAGGGCCCCTCCCCTCCAGCCACGACTTTCACATCATATCCCAGGTGGTCTCCCAGGCTCTATTCTGACATCGCTCTGATCCTCCTTCATCCTGCACACCATCTCAGGAGTCATCCTCAATCTTCCCAACAGTCCTTCCCAATCCTCCTCTATGCAAAATTCTTCAGTGGTTGCCCCACTGTCTAGCAGATGAAGCACAAACCCTTTAGCCTCACAGGTAAGCGCCTCTGTGCCCTGACCTTGGTCTTCCCTGCTCCTTCTCACTCGCATTTTCTCAAACACACAGCCACACTCCCAAACTCACCCCACACTCTTCATCTCTCTCTGTCTGCAACCATTCTACCTGTTCCATCCGCTGAGATGCTTCCCCATCCCCCTGCCTCCACCCTGGAAAAGCCTATCCATCCTTCAAGGTCACCCCCATGCACTTTCTTCTGACTCACCAAGTGGCTATGATGGTCCCTCTTCTGAACTCCTCTGCAAAGCCTCTCCCACAGTGTGCTCAGGCAACTTTTATGCACACTTTTTGGGTGTTCCGGGAAGGCTCCTTGTCTCAACTATCAGCTCCTTGACTCATGGACTGGGTTTTATTCATTTTTGAAATTGTGTGTATAGTGATCAATAAGGTTCAAGAAATAAGATCTATTAATTCAGCTCAAAACAGTACCACTTTCTTTCCAGAAGGTAGTTCACTTGTTGAAACTTCAGAGCCATTAATAGCGTCTTTTTATATTTAAAATTCTGGAGAAGCTGTAAAAAGAGAGGCAAATCTCAACTAGCATTATTTTAAACAATAGGGGCATGTCTTTGGCATGCCATTCACACATATCCCTCTGCGATTTGCATTTTAAAAGAGACTATTATGTGTCCCATCTGAGAAGAACTGACAACGAAACTGGAAATTCTGTGCCAATTCCACTAGGGATTTAATGTATTATATTGAAACTTTTGTTTTTCAGTTTTTTAGTGCCGATTTCCATCTTTGAAATGAATACAAATTTGCCACTCTCAAAAACATTTCTGCTAGGATACATGTCTTATGTTTTCAAAATACTTAAAGATTCTATTCACTCAAGGAAATAAAGCATTTTGATTTTTTTAAAGGAAAGAGAATACATATTGTCTTCCTCTGTCTTCCCTCTTGTTGAAACTCGTATAATTCAATTCAACAAAAACATATGAAGCAACCTACGATGTAGCAGGGACTCTGCCAGGCACTAGAAATACATTTGGATCTCAGATATCATCCCTGTCCTCAAGGAGCTTTCAATGTAGTGGGAAAGAAAGATGAAGAAATGGGCACTTACTCTATATTATGGTAAGTGTTAGAAGGGAGTAAAACACCAGAAGGGGCAGCTAAATCATCTTGGTTTCTGAAGGAAAGTTTCCTAGACCAGTGCGCAAGTGTAAACGTGCACACAAACCACCTGGATTCTGATTCAGTGGGTCCGGGGCAGGGCCTGAGAGTCTGCATTTCTAACAAGCTCCCGGGAGATGCTGATGCTGATGCTGCTGGCCTGTGGACCACACTCTGAGCAGCCAAGTACCAAAAGATGAGACCCCAGCTGAGGCCAGACTAGGCCAGAGGAAGTGCATTCCAGGCAGAGGAGAGGATGTGAATACAGCCAGAGGGGAGACCACAACACGAACATCTTGAAGAGGTAAATGAAGGGGGAAAAGAAGAATTAAAGGCTAGGAGAATATCAACAATCTTGCAAACGTGATGCGGCCTTCTTAAGCAGATTTAAGAGGTCTCCAATTCAGAGTAATTAGAAAAAGACAAATCTAAATTATTTAAAAGTCGGAGCTACAAAATATTTTTAAAGGAAGCTGAGTTATTTCAAGTACTTGCAGACTCTTGAACCTACAGCTACCCAGGGCCAAGGCCACGTCTATTTAGATGAAAAGGTAATTGCCGACATGTAGCACACTGGTTTCAAGAAATACTCATTTTTCTAGGTAGGTTTTATAATACCTTCATAAGTGTTTTTTATTCTATAATAGGCTCACCACACAATTTTTAAGAGGAGCAGAAAAGATAAATTTCAACTGGATCTCTATCCTGAGTAAACTGAATTCCAAATAACAAGATTTTATATAATAAATTTAGTAGATGATACCATTCAAAAAAAAGATACAATGAAAAAATTCTAAATGATATATTGGTATTATGGGTTATTTCATTAAAAAATTATGATTTATGCAAGTAAGTGAATGCAGCTCATTACTGCAAAAAGAGATTAAATGTATGCACTAATTGAATTCTTAAGTACAGAGAATACAGGAGTCTGAGATATATATGCAGTCTCACTGCCATCTGTTCAGCCAACTCAGCAACAATATTGTGAAAATATTCCAGCATATTTCTTGTGTAAGTAGCTTCTTCAGAACAAAGTTTCCATTCAGAAGTTTGTACTATACTGCTTGACACTATGGTCTTCAAAAAGAAAAAAAGCCACTCATTCTAAATTATTTTTTAAAGAGGGATAGTGTCTTTCTGGAAAAGTTATACTGACTGAATAATAATAATAATAGACTTCATAATAACTTAATAATGATTGTCCCCAAATTGTCTAAATGAGCTAAAGCATCCAAGTCTGCATAATGAAATACTGTGTCACTTAATTAAATGACTATGTTTTGGAAAGTAAAAACTACTTGCCATATTCCTCCAGGAAATTATATCGATAAGCAACTTATTTTTTTTTCCAGCTTTATTGAGGTATAAGTGACAATAAGCAACTTATTCATAGATATTGTTGGTGGGTAAGATTTAGCTTACTGACCTATTCCTACAATCTTCTACAAGGTTTTAAGAAATGAAGCACTCTGAAAAAAAAAAATGACAAACACAATAGAGAGAGATGAGGGACAGAGGGAGGAACTGACTAACTCCAGGCCCAAGAACAAGTCAATCAAAGTTTTGACCATTCTACTGACATCTCTAAAAGAAAACCTGAGTGACAGCAGGTGTGGGGGTTTCCAGGATCCACCTACGATGTTCTGTGTTCTGAATCCAACAGAAGACGGGACCTTTACTGAGTTAAACAGAAAGATGAGCTCACACACAGATTTGCCTCCCAAGTCTGATGTTATACAAGATATCGCCAACATTCCCCCCAAGACCTAAGGCACCACACTCAATTTGTACTCTGCCATTCTTTAAGGCCACCCTCCCGGTGGCTGCATCAAGTGGCTTTATCCTGAAGAGGACCCTACCAGGATTAAACAAACAAACACAACAACAACAACAACAACACACCAGGCATTCACAGCTACGGAATTGGGTTTGGATTTCTGGAAATACAAATCAAACAAATCAACCTAACTGGGCCCAGGGAAGCATTCATTTTAAAGAAATAGCTGTATTACCCTTTGCTCTGAGCAAGGAGACTCACTAGAAAGAATATCTAATGCTTGAGTGAAAACTTCTTTCTGTAGGTTTACTTCTACACCTAGAAAGAGTTACATACTGATGTATAAAAATCAGCCACTGAGGAAAATTCCATGGCTTCTTGAACAGGTGGGTTTATCCCGCAAATGATACCTTTCTGTGGTGGTTAACTCAGGCTCTGCTCAGTGGCTTTCCCTTTCCTATTCCAGTTTCCCTAGGCCACCCTCAGGACGACTCAATGTCCCATAAACCCACTCTGATGTCCCTGACTGTATGTCCCTTTGTTTCTAAAACATTCCAGAAAGGTACAGAGAGGGCAAAGGGTCAAGCAGGGCAAAGAAGGAACAGGAGCAGGACTCAGGTGTTCAGCACGCGTCTCTGGCCTGCAGCTGGAAGGGGAGAGTGGAAGAGGTTTCCTGGATTATAACTTCACACCAGAGTGGCACTCTCCATATTTTCCAAATCATTCCACAGTCTGCAGCTGGCTTCTTCCCACTGCACTTTGGAGGAGTGGTATCCTCATTCTGTTGACAAGGAACTGGCACAAAGGGCCGACGTCATCAAACACACCTGAAATGGGAAGGAAGCAATCCCAATGTTTCATCTCTAACACAGGCTCATCCGTGAATTCCAGAGAACCAGAGGCAGCTCGGGGCAGAACAGGAGAGCAATCACAGCAGCCCACAGCAACACTGTATCACCGAGAAGGAGGAGGAGGCAGAAAGAACAGCACATCTAATTGAAATCACCAGGGGAATTTCTGAAACCAGATTCAGTGTCTCCTACTGGAATCCGGCCAAGCTATGGGGGCAGTCTTTAGTCCCTGCCGAACATACCAACGGGCTTTTAAAGATAAGGAAGAGTTATTTTCTTGCATTCTCCTGACCAATGCTCTACAAAAGAGCCAGTGTGCTTATGTGGAAAGAGTCCTAAATGAAGAGGCCAGAAACCATCATTCTGGCTGCACATCTGCTCGAGTTAGCTGTGTGATCCTGGACCAGTCACTTAACCTCTCTAGACCCATTTCTTCATCTAGGAGGCATGAGAACTGGACCAAGATCTCTAAGCTCCTTTTCCAGTTCTAATGCTCTGTGACTCTAATGTTACAGGACACAGACAGTAGGAGAGACAAGGAGAGCATCCATTTTCATGGTTTTTTTCAGCAAGAAAAATAGTAAAGGTGACATATTCTTGACAACTCTGCAGCTGCACTGGGTATTATCACTGCGGTACTCTCTCCACTGGATGGGGGCCAGCACCTCACTGCGGCTGCCTCTGTGTCCTCTGCCGGCAGGGTATCCCTGAGCTCCCTCCCACAGTGCGCGTACAGGCAGGCAAGACTTCCTGCTTCCGTGGGAGGTGATCTCTGGGAGGCACCTTCTGCCTACTCCAGTCTAGCAAGATAGCCCCAGGACCCATAATAATACAAGCAGCAAACATTTGGAGAGCCCACACGATGTGCCAGGCACTGTTCTAAGTGTCTCGCATGCATTGATTCTTTAATCCCTACAGCAAATAGGTGAGGCAAGGACTAATATCCCCATTTTCCTGACAATGGAGGCACAGAGCTGAAATAATCTGCCCAAGGTCACACGGCTTCTGAGTGGTGTAGTCAGATGAAAACTTAGGCAGGCTGGTTCTCAGGTCACCAATAATTTCTCTCAGGTGTATAAAATAGACAATTAGAGATGTATTCTTTCACCATTAAGGAGCACTCCCTACCTGCAGTGGGCTGTTGCCTACATCAAGAACGTGTGGCCCTGTCTTAAAGAGAGACCATGGGGACACCAGGTGGAATAATGGGAATGGGAAAGACAGACAGACTGGGGTCTGAGTCCCTGCTCTACCCATTACGATTTATGTGGCCTCCAGAAATTTCTTAAATAAGTCCCAGTTCCTCATGTGGATACGTGGATAAATAAAATATGGATAAAATGTGGACAATAATATCCATTTCACAGGTTTATCGTGAGACTTACATAAAACAATGCTTGTAGAAGTCCCAGCTAGTTTCTAAATTATGACAAATGAGAATATCTGGATTTAAATCTCAAAGAATAGATATAAATTGCTCTAGATTTCAGTTGACTAGGTTGGGACAGAAGATTGAATTCTGATTTTAGAGTTATCAGCCTATTAATTTAAATAATTAACATCTATTTCAATTAATCTGTTAACAGCTATTGACATCTATTATCTATTGAAATCTACTGACATCTATCTCTTAGTATTCATTGGGAGTCATAAGATTTCGGTTCCTATCAGTTGTTCCTAGAGCACCCAAAATCCCAGTAGCAGTTTCCTAACAGAAGGGAAGGCGGGTACCCTAAAAGACGGAGAGCATCTCCACAAGGGAGAAGCTCTTTGCTGTCTCCCCAGCTCCATCACTCGCCCCAATGACACACTTTGCACTCAGTTTCTCCTATCTATTTTCTCCTAAAATAGATACAATAGCTGCTGCCCTTAGTTCCCCGGAGATATTCTGAGCTCTTCCAATAGTAAATGAGAGTGGTAATGCGTAACATTTGCATGGCCCGTAACAGCTGAACATCTTCAAGTTTAAAAAGGCTTTTCATATGCCTTAATATCTTATTTAGGCACCCAGACAGCAGACTTTTGACAGCCTTGGGGGTACAGTTACTAAATTAAGCAAAAGAAAATTGGTGCTCTTCAGTGGAAAGATATAAAAAAACTGAAATGTATCTAAAATGTGCGTAAATGTGCATATATACATATCTATATATCACATATATGCATATCTACACGTAATGCATACATGTGTGTACAAATATGCACATGCACACATATGTACATGCATGTGTATTTAGCACATGAGTTCTGCAGCCTTCAGCAAGAACGAACGCCCCACGTCTTCGGAACACTGTCTTTGTTTACAAACATCCTTGCATGTCTTTGGAGCCCCAGTGATATCTACCACAGATCTGAATCATATCATCAACACTATTTTTTACACATTTATAAAAGAAAAATGCAAGTGGCTATAAAAATGGACGTTAAATCCCATTTCCCAAATTCCACGCAACACTACTTTAGAAATGATTCCCTTAATTACATATTTCCTAAACACTTCAGACTAGTTACCTAGGACTCCGGCCTCAATTTTAAGCTGACTTCGAGAAAACGAGTCCGTTATTCAGCTTTAAAATGGTAACTGTTTCAACCACCCAAATGATAACCCTGGACTTCAAGTATGTAAAATAAAATGTATTCACCAAATTATGTGTAGTTTAAACTAGAAAATGAGTCATAAACAAAACCACTAAAATCATTTCTCTACTCCTATAAATAATGCCAAAACCATATAGAAAACAGAACTGACACAACCTAAATTCTAACCAAAAAGATTAACAGCCACCCTTTGGTGTGTATTTACTGCTTTCTCTGCATTTGCCGTCCTCGTCTGTCTCAGGACTCCTTGCATTTAATCTTTCGTGTTGTGTCATCCTCGATATAAGCTATTCTGACTTTTTAAGGAATATTAGGCTAAAAGATATATATACACTCCTGTTGGAATCATTTATGTGCAATCTGTATAAATCATTAGCTAAGTAAGTTTACAGAAGAAGGGGGAAAACATTTGCCAAGATCTATTATTAGAGGAATTTAAACCACCAGCTAATTCACACAAGGGCTGAACTCCCCAAGCACATACTCAGATTCCATGGCAGGGAGATGGCACACTGAAGTAAACTTGCAAATCATTGACACTGTTTCTAAAAGTGTGATAAAACACATTGTTTCTTCAACGACTCTAAATATCTACAGAGTAATATATATAGCAGAAAAGGTGGTAGGAACAGCCAGACTAGATTTAAGCCTGCTCTGTTGCCATAGGAGAGTTATCTTCCTCTCTTGACCCGCCTCCTCTTCTAGAATGCATCACATTGGCTGATGAACCTGCTATCCTCTGGGTCACCAAAGCCAGAGAGAACTGGAAGTCAGCATAGATTTCTTCCTTACTCTAATCCCTCTTCGCTGAGTCAAAAGCCAAGCCCCGTGTTTCTACTGTGAAATCCGCCCCACCCCATCCCTTGCCTCCATTCTCACCACCATGCCTGTCGCTCAGCCTGGATTCAGGAAATCCACAGTCTCAGGAAGCAGACTTCACTGTCACAGAGCCAGCAGGGACAGAGGTAGACCTTGGTGCTGTGGGGTCTCAGAGGGAAGGGCCCACCCAGGCAAGGACAATCACGGGGCAATCCTGAAGGAGGGGGCATCTCGAACTGAGGCTCAAGCGCATTGAAGCAGGAAAGAGGGAGGGAGAAGCAGAGGCCTGAATCATCTGTTCCTTTCGGGGGAACTAAAGCGAAACATAGGGTATGGGAGTGGGGAGGTGAACCCGGGCAAGATCACAAAGCCAGGGGCTTGTTTACAAAGGAGTCTGGATTCCATCAAGCAGGGGACATTGTGGAATTAGGTGGGGAGGGTCCACACAGACATGCATTTAAACTCTCATTTGCAGAGTCCTGTGGGAGCAAGGACTGAAGAAAGGGAGACTAACCGTTCCATGAGACCCACGCTTCATGCAGTATTTGGGAAGCAGAAACCATAGGCAGAGAGAGGCCCCAGCAGTTCACGGTCACGGGACAGATAAACCAACACGGCTGCTCAGGCTGGTTTGAACATCCTTGTTTTGCAGTCAAGGACACCACCAATTCTACTTCCCTTCCATTTGTGGGGTTCTGTAAGCAATGCTCAAGAAACGGATAGAACCAATCATTGCTTTTGGATCTCCAATGAAATAAAAAATGTTCCTGGATTACCCGCTATGGACAGAGTACCACGTGAAGGCCCCTCGGAAGCACCAAATTTATCCTCCCTTGCTGTCAAGTTGTGCTGGCATCAGACCCATTTTATTTCTTATATACATGCCTGTTGTTAGGGTGAAATAAACAATGACCGCCAAACGGTGCTCCGAACAAAGCTGAGTTTTCTGTCTGCCTGGCAGGGAGAGAGCCCTCACTCAGGAGCCCGATCCACAGGGCTCCCAGAGCAGAGGAGGACGACATACCCTACATCAGGCGAGATTCTGAGATCAGGTCTCTGGGAGGGCTGTAGGGAAGAGTGTCAAATCTTCTTTCTGATTTGATGCTTTCATCGAGCCTGGTTTGAACAGGTCCAGGATGGGTTGTGGCGACATTCCAGCGAGCCTAGTGTCATGCTCCAAGCTTGGCAAGACTGTGATTTGAATCACACACATGATACGACAACAATAACCACCACCAATAACTTACACATCCCTCAACCCCTGTTTATTTGAATTGCAAGTTTTTTTTGTAATTCAGGGAACTTTCATTATGGATTTTCCAGGATAGTCAAGGGATCTAGGATCATAAAAGATATACCTACCTCCCTATTTGTTATCATACGGCCTCTAGCCATTACTTTTCACACTTCCTGCCTGTGTCCTTAATTCCAATTCTATGTTTCCAGAGAAAAGGTCTCTCTATGTTAGAACATCATCTTCTAAGCAGATCAGATAGATCCTTAAAAAGCTGCATTGGCGCCTGAGAAACTCAAGGATCAGCGTTCCCAGCTTAGCCATTTTCAGTCATTGGAAACGTGGTTTTGTTCGCCCTGAATCGATGAATTTCTACTGAAGCGTATGTTTCTCTAACACACACAATAAACTGGCACTTGGCAGTGATTTAAACAAGTGAACGGGGCCAGCCTGCCATCAGAACAAAACAGTGGGAGCAGAAGCAAGCCAGATTTAAATGAGTTAATCTACAGAGAAGCCTTTCTCTGAAGGTTATTACTTAATATAAAACCAGCTGTCTCCTCCTTTGAGTGCCTTCCCTCCAGTTAGGCTGCATGGAGAGAAACGTGTCTGGTCCAAGAGAACCAGAGAATCAAGCCACTGCAAGGAGCACCGAGGCCTCTGGAGTCCTGCTGTCGCCTGGTTATGGTGCTGACCCACTCTCCCTCCAGAAGGTCCAGCCCCACCACACTACCTGCAATCTATCGTGACCTCAGCTGCAGGGAATCCTGGGCTTTGGCATCTGCTGGGTCTAGCACCCTGACCCCTCCTGATAATATGCTAGGCACTGAGCTGTGCTGATTCGACCAACCCCTATACACCAGCCTCTCCAGGCCAGGAATGGCCACGATGCCCCTGCTTCTACTGCCACCATCAAAAAGCCAGGTTCTCACTGCGGAACCCAGCCAGTGGCGGGTGCCTGCTCCCCGCTGATGGGATGAGGGGCTCAAGCCAATTCCCTTCTCTTATAATGAAATCCAGCTCTTCAAAAGGGACCACATTTGAGTTCAGTCCTCTGAATGAAACCTCTCTCCTAAAGGAAACATCTGGTGTGTTGGTGTGTTTGTGTGTCTGTGCGTACACATGTGCACACATCTTTCCATACTCCTGGACACATGCAGAGCATCTTCATCCCCAGGGAGGTGACATCCGGAGGCGAGGGCCCTAAAGTAGCTGTTCTCAGCACGGAGTTGGCTGTGTGTTAGAATCAGTGGGTGGATGAGGGTGCTTTTAAAATTTCCAGTGCCCATCATAACCACCAAGTCTAACTCAGTTGGTCGAGGACGGGGCCTGGGCATCAGGATGTTCTGAAAAGCGTCCCAGATGATTTTAATGTGCAACCAGCATCAAGAACCACTGATTTAGAGAGAAAAAGGCAGAGACCACCAGCTGAGGTTCCCAGTGTACCCAGATGGAAGGGAACACGTAATTTAAAAGCAATTCCTGCCCAAGCCCCTTCCTCAGGCAACATAATCTCTGCAGCCTACAGAGCAACCATCTGAAGAGCATGTTGAATTCTGGTGCCACGTTTCATTCAGATGATGCTTCTTTAACAGTCTGAGCCTGTTTCCCCGACTATTAGTAAAAAGGCTAAGCTAGATACATCTGGTTCACTTCTCCCGTCTCCCATTTTCCAGCTTTATGCATCTCCTTCTCTCTTCATCCCTCATTTAAATGCAGACTGTTTAGAGATTTGCCTTTCTACTTCTCAAAAAATGCTTTATGTGTTGCCTTGAAATTAGATCTGCGTAGTGCCGGCCCTCTAAGTAAATAACACCACAGAAACCATAAGCTCTATAATCCAAGCCAGGGTATGTAGATGATGTGAGATTTCATAATACTGGAATATTCATAAAATACTCCATTCGTGGGACTGGAGCTAACGATTCCTCCGGGGAAAGCTCGTGCGGAACCACACAGATCCTGCCCCCTGAATACCCAAGCCAGACCAGCAGCTCTCTCTGCTGCATAGCAACCACCCACTATGATGCTTGTCACTTTTGATTCCCTCCAAGCTTGCCTTAATATCTACTTATCAAGTAGAAAATTCATTTTGGAACTATTTTCAGAGCAAGTATAAAGCCATCCTTAAGGACATATTAGCTACATTACTTTAATCCAATGAAATACATAAATCTCTCACTCTGCAATAAACTCAGCACTAGGAGGGCAAGCAGTCTCTCAGATGGGCCTACTTGGATGAAAAATAGTGCAGAAATATACAAATGACCAGGGTATGCGGCAGAATTCAGAACAAAGCAGGTGTCTTTGGTAATCATCTACAATGATTTAGTTATGGAAAATACCAAAAGATTTTTTTTATATGTTGTTTCAGAAACCTTTAACATCCAGCAAGCCCAGATCACACATGAGTTCCAGATCTCCACAGTCAACTGGTCATCTCTACCCAGCCACCCACAAGACCCTCAAACTCAGCACGTCTGAATCAGAACTCATCACCTGCCCTCCTACTCCTGTATTTCTGATCTCAGTTCACAAGGTCATCATCCACACAGTTATCCAATCAGAAACCTGGTAGTCATCCTCGAATCCTATCTTCTCTTAACCTTCTCCCTACTCCTTCCAAATCCCTAATTCCTCGAGATTCCATTTTGTGCACACCCTCATATTTGTCTCTTCCATTCCAACCCATAGCCCCTGTTTTAATGCACTGCTTCCCAGACTCCTCCAATGGCCTCCTAACTGCTCTCCCTGTGTTGACTCTTGCCCCCTCCAATCTATCCTTCTAAGTTCTGTCACAATAATATTTATGAAACAATCCTCAACACGTGGCTCCTGTCATTAAAACCCCTCAATGGCTCCCGACTATCTACAGGACAATGTTCAAAGTCCAAAGCGGGGTATACAAGGCCCCCACAATCTGACCTCTCCAACCTTTGGTCTCCCACGCCTCACCTGGAACCCTCTGCCCCAGTCAGATGAGCTACGTGGAATTCCCAGCGCACCAGCCTGCCTCCCATCTCCTTACCTCTGTTTGGGCTGCTCCTCCTGGTTGGAATATCCCTCTGCCTTTCTGTCGCCAACAAAATAAGCTCATTGTTTGGACTCACCTCCTCCATGAAACCTTTTCTCACACTCAACCCTAATGGAGGAACTGGGCAGCCCTTGAGTCCCTCGTCAGACTTCTCTCACAGCATCTACATTAGTGCACTTATTTAGTAACAAACTGTGAGCTTCTGGAAGGTAAGAACTGTATCTTACCTGTTCCACCTCAGTGACTAGCTGTGCCCCCAGAAGCAGAGGAATTTAACAAATATTGGTTAAATGAATGAATGTTTCAATGATGGCATTCTAACAGTGGTTCCAAAAGTACTTTCTTTACAACTCATAGACTTTGCTTTTGGCTGCTTATGATGTGGAACTGCCTCTTATTCCACTTGTAAAGCATTGGCAGAGAAACAAAAAATAAATCGGTACCAGAGGTACATATTACCTTCTTATCCCCTGAGAAATCATTTCTTTGCTCATTATTCCCAAAAGAAGGGTCACACGTCAAGGTACTCCAAGAGCTCATAGTGAGAAACTGTTACAATGAGTTATTCCCAATTCCTGGCCCTCCCTGCTTTTAAATGCCCTCTTCCCTGGGGTTACTACTTGGGTGAGGCACAGGGTGGAGACACTAGTTAAAGCAGAATGGCTGTGGCATAAATCAAGATGGCTTATGAAGTCCACATCCATGCCCCCAGCCCATGTAGATGGAAAATAACACGGAGAATGAAAACTGACTTCTCGGGCTTTGTGGTTTCTAAGCTTCTGAGGAAGTCACATAAAAATAAAGGCACCACTCTCGATTCAGCAGCAGGCAACTCCTGTACCCAAGGCAGAAGCACTGGAAGGCTCTGGGCTCACCCAGAATTCCACCTAAAATGTCAAATCTCTGCAAAGTGGCTGCAACTTAATACCCAGCAAATACTCTCTTCTCCGAGTGCTGATTTCATATCAGAAAATGAGCAATTTAAATAAATGTTTCATTAACATAGTGTTTTCCTGCTTGATGCTAATGCACTTAGAGTAATTTGTTTTCACAAATTCTCTTCCACAGAATCATCTGATGCAATCCTCCACAGGACAATCTGAAACACTTTGGGCCCCTAACAGACAATCCAGGGAACCTAGAAACCAACCAAACAATAAGCAAAAACCCTTACACAAAAGAGCTATCGAGACCCATTCGTCTGGAACACACAACACATCTGCTGCAGGACAGGACGGACTGTCCCCACCACCTTGGTGGCGCTGGGTTTGTACTGATGGCAGCAAAGCATCACTCACCGGGCACTGCTGGTCCCCGAGAGGCAGCAGTGGGAAGGTGGCGTGTTCAGGAAGACTGCGGGGAGTGTGAGGCCCTACAAGGCTTGTTCCTGCTCTGCTCTGCTTATCTGTCCAGTGATTCTTGCTATGTGCTGATTCCAAACCCCAAAAATTTCAAGGCTATGTCTAACATCTTTTATTAATAGAAGCTCTTAAAAATATCATAGCACAATGCTCAGATACACTCCAAACATGCAAAAGCAGGTACCATATAAGGGTTTGTTCCCCCAAACTTTGTGAGACACAGGGGAAGGGTTTGATCATGATGATATGGGGAGCAGGCTGGATACCATGCGAATGAGAAATCCTCTTTTGGGTGGATCCAGCCACATCAGAAAGGTTCTGTGTGTGCTATAATTCTGCAGGTGAAATCTTGATTTGGTTCTGTTACACGTGGGGAGCAAAAATAAAACTCAAGGAAGAGGTGAAGCACTTAAGCAGTGAACCGTATGGAATTTGTGGGTGCAGGTGCCATGTGTGTGACAGAGATCGGAAGACCCATCACAGAGTGTAGAAATAACACTGGTGGAGTTAGTATTCCAGGCGATACCACATATGAGCTACAAGGCATCAGACAAATGACTTATTCTCTGAGCTTCATCTCCTTCTTATAAAATAAAGCAACAACAACAATAAAACAATAATAATACTCGTAGCAGTGGCGGCAGCTACCGTTTATTGAGCACTTACTATGTAGCAGGTGCTGTTGAAAGCACTTTACAAACACTCATTAAGCACCATCTCACTCAATCCTGAGAACACCCTGAGAGGGAGACATTATTAACTCCAGTTTACGGAGGAGGTGCAGAGTGTAGTAACAGGCCCACGGTCACCCAGCTAGAGTGAGCATAAGGTCTCAGTTCACAACCAAGTCCGCCTGACCGCTGCGTCCCTTGGAAATAATAACTATCTCAAATGACCACTGCAAATGCTATGAGATAATATATATACGAAAAGAGCTCTGAATGCACTACGTGACGTCAGTCATGGTTAACAGAGCCAGCTCCCGGCAGCCTTCTCCTTCCCTTGGATTAGGGACTCGATCATCCAAAGGCAGTCGGGGAAGGGGGTCCGTCCCTCTGGGCACTTACTTTCTCAGGACGGCGATCTCATTCTCTAGACTGCTTTCTTTGCCCTTTAGCGCCTTCTTGGGGATGCACTTCACCGCAAAGAGTTTTCCAGTCGCCTTCTCTTCGGCCAAGACCACTTCCGAAAACGCCCCGCTGTGAACAAAGAGGGAGGAAAAGAGGCAGCTCAGATTCAGGAGTTTCAGCTTCCACAATGGCTCCTCCGATCCCGCTACCAAAGTCTGAACAATAATAACAAGAACGACCACCAGCATTATTGCTATTTTTTTATCCAGCATCACTCCTGACCAAACATTGTTATGCAAACAAGTACACACAGGCAAATGCGCCCTTGTGCAAAGGGACACGTGGATGTCCACATGGGTTTGGCCACCTCCCGGTGCCACCTGACACCCCGGCAGAACAACGTTGCAACAGTCACTTTGGAGCAAACATGGAGGCTCCCAGGAAAGTTCCTGCAGAGAAGGATCATGTCCATCTGAAGTTGTCAGCACCCCCACCCTGATGAGACAAGTAATACTAAAATTTCTACATTCCTCACGGGGTGCCCTTTCATCCCAAGAAAATTTCAGAGCACTCTGCAAACATTTAATTAATTCTCACAGATAGGTAAGGATGTAATTAAAGTGTGAGTTGGTGCAACACGTGGCATTGACACGGGTGAATTAATTGGTAGGGGCATGCAAGTCTTCAATGAGCAGCTTGTTTCTTTTTTAAACCAAACAAACAAAAACACACACAATGCCCTGAGTGGGGGAGACTTTCCTATCTGAAAATATAAATTTAACTCTACGAGGGCAGAGCAACAAACTGAAAATATAACCAGGATAGTTGGGTCCAGAGAGCCCATTTCTCCGGAGAGGTCCCCTGTGGTCAGCGAGCCCCAGAGCCAGCGCCTCAATGCCACCTTGGCGTCCCCCCCGCCCCCCCCAGCCACCTCCTCTATTTGCCAGCAGGCAGTGCCTGGGGGCAGAACTTCCCTAATAACTCTGGAATGAAAACAGGCTCCTCCATTATCCACTCCAGTCCTCAGTAACTTGGGCTCTGTGCATGGGGCCCAAGGAAAATCATGACCCACTGAGTCATTCTCTGTCCCTAGACTTTCAGGAGCGACGCTTATTTCCTCAGAGAGACACTAAACATGGCTTCCTCACAGTTATAAGTAGAGACAAACTCTACTGCATCAAAAGAAACCACCAGAAGGACCAATGTCATCCCAATACCGGTGCCTCGGGGCCTTTGTTCTTCAGTCAACATCAAAGAGATGCCTGAGCAAGGAGAACGTACTTTTCTCTCCCTCTCCTTACCCATCTGCTGGGGATATGCATCTGTCATGGACCAAACGAAGACAAATATATATTTCAAAATCCTTTCCAGTGAGAGGAATTCACTCCACTTAGTGCAATTAACCGTGAGTCTTCGGGACAGCGCTCCTACTGGAACATGAACTCTCATGAGACAAGTCCATCTATCTTCAAGGTCTGTATCTAATTATACCAACCTGAGGGGCAGAAGGTAGGCATTCCACAAAAGAACCAAATGGAAAATGTCAGAACAAGGATCTTCTGCCCAAATCCACAAATTACGGGCCACGTAAGATTCTCCTGCTCACAGTACCACATGCCTCACATAGACAGAAACCTTCTGGAACCAGTCAGAACAGCAATTATGAAATATAAACACATAAAAACCCACAACAGATTTATCACACAGTGATACATGGACTCAGACATTCCCAGTGACACTTGGTCACTGCCAATGGCTTTCACCCAAGAAAACCAATTTATAACAACTTCAGGGACTCTCCCAACCCAGGAGCTGTCCCTCCCCGTCACCTCTGTCTCAGGGATAGATCAAGGCAGATTCACCTCACAGTGAGGGTTCTTAGATGGAAGAAGACCTTGGGCCACTACATACATGTTCCCTTTTGCATCCTCTAGGAGGCAGATAAGAACTATGTCACGGCAAGAAAAATCAACAAGGAAAGACCAAGATTCTAGCACCACGGGTATTTTTATGCCAGGCACTCCATTCATTCATTTTCAGTTTCACTATCTGCCACTTGGGTCCCTGATGCTGAGAACACCACAGTGGTTTCTCTCCTGAGTCTGTCGGATTTACTACGTCCATTTTCCAGAAGCTGGAGGATCCCTTTAGCAGCAGCGACCAAGCTGCCATCTGTATGGATAGTAACAGACTATGGCCATTGCAGAGGAGGTACTCTGCTTAGCTGTAGCTGTCAGGAGGCCAGAAGAGAAAAATGCTTCCTTGTTCTGTGGATTATTCCCTCCCTGGAAACAGAGTGAGAAGTGTGGGTTCTGCGTGAATCAACCCCTTGTCCCACGATAGAATAGGGAGGGGACTAGAGGTCGCCTTCAGAGCCAGTGCTGGTGAGCTGCTGCAAGAGGCTGAAGCCAAGGCGCGATGGTGCAGCTCCTGGATCAAGGGCTTCTCTGCCTTTGTTCCTGACTTCGAGAGGGACAGACTACCTGGGACCCTGTGGTATAGGCAGGACAATGGGGCACAGATACATAATGGGCTTCATGGGCTAAGCAGCTAGGGGCTTGACAATGAGGCACCTGTGAAAGGGTGCAGGGCAGGCCCCAGGTGGCCAAGGGTGCCCCCCCTCCTGACTCCAGGGGTTTCTATCAACAGTTACTGAGCAGAGTCACAAGACAAGTTTATAGTCCCATCATCTCAGACTCAAAGTCAGCCTGCAATTCCACTTCTGAGTATACACCCAAAAGAATCAAAAGCAGGGACTCGAACAGATATTCGTATATCCACGTTCATGGTAGCATTATTCACAATAGCCAAAAGGTGTAAACAACCCAAATATCCATTGATGGATGCATGGGTAAACAAAATGTGGTAAAGACGTATAACGCAATATTATTCAGCTATAAAAAGGAATGGAATTCTGACATATGCTACAGCATGGATAAACCTTGAAGACATGCTAAGTGAAATATGCCATAATCAAAAGGACAAATGCTGTATGATTCCACTTATATGAGATACTTAGACTAGTCAAATTCATAGAGACAGAAAGTAGAATGGTGGTTGCCAGGGGCTAGAAGAAAAGGGAATGGACAGTTTCCATTTGGCAAGATGACAAAGTTCTGGAGACGGATAATGATGATGGTTACAGAACAGTGTGAATGTACTTAATGCCACTGAATTGTACTCGTCAAAATGGTCAAAATGGTAAATTTTATGTTATGTATATTCTACCACAATAAAAAATAAAAGTAAATAAAAAGTCTGCCTGGTTCTACTCCAGTGGCATTGCCTGGGGATGGACACATTGGAAAAATTTGATAAACCTTTCCATCCATTACCTCCCTAAAGGAGGAAGAAGTTATATGAATAATTGTAGGGTACCAGATGTTGTGTACCACTTGACATTTACAAAGTGCTTTGCCATATACCAACTAATCCAATTCTTTTTCTTTTTTTTTGTGAGGAAGATCAGCCCTGAGCTAACATCTATTGCCAATCCTCCTCCTTCTTCTCCCCAAAGCCCCAGTAGATAGTTGTATGTCATAGTTGCACATCCTTCTAGCTGCTGTATGTGGGACGCCGTCTCAGCAGGGCCGGACAAGTGGTGCATCGGTGCGCGCCCGGGATCTGAACCTAGGCCACCTGTAGCAGAGCTCACGCACTTAACCGTTAAGCCATGGGGCCGGCCCCTCAACTAATGCAATTCTTACAGCAACCCCAAGAAGTATACAGGAAGTTACCATCGCCTCCATTTTACAGATGAAAATATTGAGGCTCATGTAGTAAGGTTCAGGAAAGAAAACTTAGGTCTCCTAACCCCTCCCAGGTCCTCTGCAATAACCTCTGCTGGGCTGATGCACACAGCCAGCAGAGAGCTTGTCTCACAAGCATGGAAGGTGATAGCAATGGAGGGTCTGACCCTGCCTTTGGGTGAGCTGCCATCCTCCCCAAGTGTGCAAATCTACCTCACTTCCTCATTTAGCCAAACAACGTGCATTAACCTTCTCTAAGCTTTCCAAAGACAGAGCTCTCAGGTCTTCCTAGGGGACATAAGATTAGCATAAATTGTTATTGTTCCTGCAATAAATAGAAATCATTTGAAGACACTTCCCCTGTTCCAGGAAAGCTAATTAAATGCATCAGAAGCAGAAACTCATGAATGAAGAGTTTGGGCACTTTCAACGTAATTACACAACGAAATGATGTGTGTGTCTGTGTATGTGTATGTGAGAGAGACAGAGAGAGAGAGACACAGAGGGAGGAAGGAAGGAAGGTTGGGAGGAGGCTGGTGGCAGGACGGAAGACAGCAAGAAAAATGATCTGAGAGCCTGTAAAGCCTTCAGACAACCCAAGGAAATGAATTCCTAGGAACACAAACAGGGACAGAGAGTCACAAAGTTTTAAAAACACAGAGGTCAAAGCAAGTTGCACTCTATCTACTGTAAAATACAAGCATTGCACATTTAAAACTGAACGGCAGAGCCTTCAAGGCAGACTGAATTGCACTTGCATCTTGAAATGGCAGTCTGTGAGGTGGCCTGCTCCTGCCTGGCATCCATGCCCCATTGCTCTCTGCAATCTGACTACTCCCCCCACCACCACTTGACTGGAACCACGGGGTCTCCCAGTTGCTCAATCCAACGGCTTCTTCTTGCTGCACATCCTACTGATCTTTCATGTGACCCATGACGGTCTTGGCTTCCTTCCTAAAATACTCCCCTTCTGAGTTCCACGACATAGTTCTCTCTTCACCTTTACGTCCACTTCCTCTCCATCTCCACCTGTTCCTCTTCCTCGCGGCAAACGTCAGTGATCCCCAAGGTTGCATCCTCAGCCCTCCCTTCATCCTAGTCTACGCCCTCCCCTGGAAAACCTGTTGTTTCCAGTTTCCACCACCACGCATCTTCTCATGGCCCCCTAACCTTTAGCTAAATTTTAATCTCTCTCATGTGCAAATCTCATCTTACTAGGGCTCTCCAGCTAAATCTCCTGACCAGCCTCTCAAGAGCACCAAAACCAAAGTGCAAACCAGTATCTGCATCCCAAAACTTCTCTCTCCTCTATTCTCTTTCATTTCTACTGACAGTAACCCCTCTAGAACCCTGTCTATTTCACTCCTCTCTCTCATTTCCATGACCAAGTATATGCAGGTCTTCCACTAAAAAGACTCTCAGATGCCCGTCTGGTCTTCCATCCCTACACCACTGCTCTGGTTCAAGTTCCAATTATTTCACTCTGAACTACTTTCAGGACCCTCTCTCGGCCACTCTGGCCCCAGCAAGCCTACCTCCCACCTGCTATTTCCTGCCTGCTACTGGAATTACTTTTCTAAGGCAAAGATCTCATTAGCTCCTACCCTACTTAAAACTTTGAGGTTTCATGTCTACACAGGACAAAGTTTAAACTCCTTCGCAAGTTATACATGGTATTCAAAGTTCTTCCCAACCTGACGCCAACTTTGCAGGCTCATCTACCACTAGAGCCATCCTCCCCAGCACAAATACACCCCACCATACACCTATCACCTCCACCAACCACATCAGTCAGCCAGAAGTTTCCCAAACACGCCCACGCCCTTTCACACCACTGGTCTTGGTTCCAGTCCTGTCCATCTCCCCGCTTCCTTGAACATCATTTTTGGCAAAATTCCATTTACATTTTATTTATTTATTTTTTGTGTGTGAGGAATATCAGCCCTGAGCTAACATCCATGCTAATCCTCCTCTTTTTGCTGAGGAAGACCGGCTCTGAGCTAACATCCATTGCCAATCCTCCTCCGTTTTCTTTTCCCCCACAGCCCCTCAGTAGATAGTTGTACGTCATAGTTGCACATCCTTCTAGTTGCTGTATGTGGGACGCGGCCTCAGCACGGCCAGAGAAGCGGTGCGTCAGTGTGCGCCCGGGATCCGAACCCGGGCCGCCAGTAGCGGAGCGTGCGCACTTAACCGCTAAGCCACCGGGCCGGCCTTCCATTTACATTTTAAAGGGCTCAGCTGGTGTATTTCCTTCTCTTTGAAGGCTTTCTCAATTGCCTCCCACCCAGACAGAATGAGGCCTTCATTCTGTCTCCCTCAAGGCTGGCTTACACCTGTTACCCCACTTACACATTCCATTGTGGTCCTTTACGTGCTGGCCTGTGTGACAGCGGGAGTCCTAAGTTTACATTCTTTTCTGTGTCTCTATACCTAACAATACTTGGACCAACCGGTGCCCAAGACAATTTTGAAGATCACCATTATTTGGGGCTCTCCTCTGATTCTCCATCTAGCTTTGCAAATTTCCTTTGTCCTAGAGATCTGCAAAATGAATGATATATGCTAATGACTTCCACTTAGTGGACAGGAAAATAATACTGTCCCTTTCCTCCTTTATAACGTATTCCTCCAAATTTCTATGCAGCCTATGCAGAAAGAACCTCAAAGGTTTCTGTTGAAGCATCAAAATTCATTGAGTCTTTCCTAATAGATTTTAAACCATTCACTTATGTGCATGAATGCTTAAGTAACAGCCTACAAGTGAATAATCCTGAGATCACTATTTGTCTTCACTGGTAAAAATATACAATTTGTTAATTTATTATATTTATCCCCATAAACATTCATCCTGGTTAAATTAGTAAAATTTGGTAGGAAAGAGGAGAGGGATGTGAGATGAAAGGACTTTAGAAAATACATAATTGAGGGGCCAGCCCCATGGCGTAGTGGTTGCGTGCGCTCCACTGCTGCCGGCCCCGGGGTTCGGATCCCGGGTGCGCACCGAGGCACCGCTTGTCAGGCCATGCTGTGGCCGTGTCCCATATAAAGTGGAGGAAGATAGGTACAGATGTTAGCCCAGGGCCAGTTTTCCTCAGCAAAAAGAAGAGGATTGGCATGGATGTTAGCTCAAGGCTGATCTTCCTCATAAAAACAAAAAGAAAATACATAATTATGGGAGAAATAAAAATTCCAGTGTTTTGAAAATTCCATTTTTTTCAAGTTATGACAAGATATTTATTTGATTTTTAAAGAAAACTATTATTCTATTTTTAAAAATACATACCAAGTTTCCATCTAAATTAAATCTCGATGACAAATTACTGAAAAGGTCAAACAAGAAGTTATTCTTGAAATGCTAAATATTTTCAGCTTCTGAAGATAAGCTGTACAAATTACAAAAGTTGAATCCTTCCCCTTTTTCTTCCACATTTCAAAGAAAATCAGATCATCACCTGGAGGCAGCTTACTCTGATTATAAGCCAGGCAGCCAAGAGGAAATAAACAATCTTTTGAGAGCTGAATGGAAACATCACATTTTCTATACTGACTAAAGAATTCTAAACAACTCCTTTTGCTTTCAACTTCATAAATGATGGCTCTGAAAAGGGTTGTTTGTTTTGCTTTACCTGCTCAGTTTCAAGAACGGAATCCTGCCGTTGTAATGGCTGATTATCCATGCCATCAACTATCCAAGCTCTAAAACCCACCCTGAGGATTTGTAGCCAGTCCTCTATGAATGAAGGGATCCCAGCTCCCGTGGACCAATGGGAGGACGAAGATAAGAAGTGGGACTGGGCTCTGGGAATTCCTTATATTCCCAAGTTCCCTGAGAAAGCAGCACAAAATCCATGTGCCCTGAGGATGCCTTGGCTAAAAACAGACATTTAAGGGTTTTGTGAACTACAGATAGAGATTTACCTTCCAGCTGTTAAAAATTTCCTAGAGCCATTCAGGCTATAATTAACAAGACAAAAAATAACAAATGTTGGAGAGGGTGTGGAGAAAAGGGAACCTTCATTCACTGCTGGTAGGAACGCAAACTGGTGCAGCCACTACGGAAAACAGCATGGAGAGTCCTCAAAAAATTAACAATAGAAATGCCTTATGATCTAGCTATACCACTTCTGGGTATTTATCCAAAGAACTTGAAATCAACAATCCTAAGAGGCTTATGCACCCCTATGTTCATTGCAGCATTATTCACTATAGCCAAGAAGTGGAAGCAACCAAAGTGTCCATTGACAGATGACTGGATAAAGAAGATGTTGTACATATACACAATGGAATACTACTCAGCCATAACAAAAGACAAAATCACCCCATTTGCAACAGCGTGGATGGACCCAGAGGGTATTATGTTAAGTAAAATAAGCCAGACAGAGAAAGACAAACACCTTATGACTTCACTCATATGTGGTATACAAACTAACACACGGACAGAGAGAACAGTTTGGTGGTTACCAGGCGGAAGAGAGTTGGAGGGTGGGCACAAGGGGTGAAGGGACACATTTATATGGTGACTGACAAATAATGATGTACAACTGGACTCTCACAATGTTATAAACTATTATGACATCAATAAAGAAAAAATCATTTGAAAAAAACAAAAAACAAATGTTGGAAAGGATGTGGAGAAACGGGAACCCTCATACACTGCTGGTGGGAATGCAAACTGGTGAAGCCTCTATGGAAAACAGTATGTAGATTTCTCAAAAATTAAAAAAAAATACCATATGATCCAGCTATCCCACTACTAGGTATTTATCCAAAGAACATGAATCAACAATACAAAGAGACCTATGCCCCCCCTATGTTCACTGCGGCATTATTAAGTATAGCCAAAACGTGGAAGCAACCCAAGTGCCTATCAACTGACAAATGGATAAAGAAGATGTGGTGTATATATACAATGGAATACTACCTCAGCCATAAAAAAGACAAAATCATCCCATTTGCAACAACATGGATGGACCTTGAGGGTATTATGTTAAGTGAAATAAGCCAGACGGAGAAAGACAAACACCATATGATTTCACTCACGTGTGGAAGATAAACAATCACATGGATAAAGGGAACAAATTAGTAGTTACCAGAGGGGAAGTGGAGGGGGCAAAAGGGGTAACGGGGCACATATGTATGGTAATGGATGAAAACTAGACTATTGGTGGTGAGCACGATGCAGTCTATACAGAAAGTGATAAATAATAATGTACACCTGAAATTACACAACGTTATATAAACCATTATGATCTCAATAAAATAATTTAAAAAAAAATTCCTAGAGCCATTCAGAGTACCTCACCTTCAGATCTGCTGCTATATATTGGGACCAGAACTCAAAGCTAAGCCACGCCCAGAGATATGCTGGCTAACCCACCTACTCACCACCAGTTATTACCATAAAAAGCAAAAACAAGAATCTATGGATTCTGCTGTCTCGATTTCTAATGGTCTTTAACCAGAAGTTATTAAGAACAATATCAGATAGTATCCAAGACGAGTAATGCATGTGTTGGCTGCTCTAAGTGTACATAATTTTTTAAAAAATTGTTTTCTCATACAAGAGGAATTTAATCACAAAATGGACAAACATTTAGCCTCTGACAATCTACTGTGACTTGCACATTTTAGGTGCTCCACAAATGTCCATCCAATTGAACTGGCAAAACCTTAAAAAGACGCCTCAGATTTTCAACCAGAATACCAGAGCTGTCTTTTTGATTAACAACAGTACACTAAAGCAATCGCTTGGTAAAATTATATCCATCCCAAATTAGACCAAGAAATAATCAGATGGTGCTGAAATGATCTGCCCTATTAGCTGAGAGCCAGCTATTACTGGATCATTGTCTTTCTGTGCTTTTTAGTTATTCTACATACAAATCAGATTGATTGTTATTAACTTTATTAACAGCATCGCCTCAAGCCTATTACCATTACTGTGCCGTGCAATTGGGCCAAAAGACGTTACCCGCAGGCCTCAGAACATAAATTAAAATGTTCTTTTCCACTAAGCATACTATTTTCCCCAGTGTTAGGCCGGGACAATATTAAGGGCTGGTGAAAAAAAAATGGAAAAAACCTAAACAGCGAAAAATGAAGTCAGTGATATTTGGCTTTAGACAATAAAGAAATAGACGGATGCCTTTTAGACTTATTGTTCCAGAGCAGAATCAATTCTTAAAATAGGAAAATCTGTCTGTTAACCCTAGCAACAGTCTTACTGACCCCAGAGAATCCAAACGGATAATAACAGTACTGGAGTCCCATAGTTGCAATGTCTAAGCAACTCTCCAGGCAAAAATTAGGCAATTTTAGAAGTGGCATTAACTCTTTCTGGTAGAATCTTCAGTTTAAAATCTTCACTAATTCACACACCACTGATGACATTTTGTAGTGCTAATTCAGTCCACTGACCTAAAGAAAGCCATGCCCAATTTGAAAAATAAAACTGCTAAGAAAAGTGAAGTTTTGCTTTCATATGCTTCAAGAACAAATATGTGTGCATAAAAATTGGTATTCCATTTAGCTATAACATCCTTCATTAAAGAATGTCTTCTAAAACCCTCTCCTTGGCAATTACACAGTAAGCCATATGTTAGCTTATGTTAATGCTTGAGCTAAAGTATTAAAATTCCATTTCTTAAAAAACTAATCTGTAACTCAGGCTTTTATTAATTTGGACCTGTGCCTCACCAACCAGTTCAAATTAGAGGCCTATCCTTAACTTCAGTAAGTTATGCATCAGAATAGGGAGAAAAACAGCCATTCTTTTCCACTCAAAAAATCCTGACTTCCTCTTCAACTAGTAAACTCCACAACTAGCAACCTGACATAAAAGCTTCAAGAACCATGACGAGATGTCCTTAAATATTCATACGATTAGCCTGATTTTTGCGCAGATCAATTCTCATTCTGAGTACAGCCCTGCCTCTAACACCACTGGAGCAGGATTGGGTGGTGACAGTGCTCGTCACAGGAGAAGGCATCAAAACACCAGCATAGTCATTGCGTGTGACATCTCTGGTTTCTCAAGATTTTTCTGTGGTGCTGAATCTTTACTGTTAATTGCTTCACTGATCCAAATGCAGAAGACAAATAAATTCCAAATGAAGGCATATTACCATCCTTTAAAGAACATACTTCATTTAATAACACAACTTTTTCCCCTTCACTTCTCTGACAGGGTCCCATATTTTTTCTCCACTCCTCTCCAGTCACCTGTGAAAGGTTGATATGGAACCCATGTGAGTCAGTCATTTTTTTCTTAGCAGCGAACAGGGAGCATTAATAGAAGCCTGGTGTTTGGAGGTGGTGGCAGGATGAAAGATTCAGTTCTTCTGGAATTACAAAGTCTCCTTGTAGCCACAGCTGAAAGGCTAGTAACACTGAAGAGCACATAAAGTGTCCGTGTGGGCCATATATGCATTTGTTGCATGGGCATATTGGACTTGGATGATAGAGGTAGTGACTTAGATGAAATTGGAGCTTCCAGTATATTCTCCAGCTTTCTTCCTCAACTGTGCACTAGGTGGTACTTCTCGCCGTGGTCTTCATAGATCTTCTGTTTGACAAAGATTCTCCCTACACGGGTGGCTCTTCAGAAGGACCCTCCCATTTCTCACTGCCATCCCTTACAGCAGGGAAACCAGTCTCCTTCTCTCATGACTGCTACAAAGATCCAATGTCCTCTTAATGCTAAATAACAGCCTTAGTAGGGGCTGCTGGACATGGTTGTCAAATGGTGGACAAAACCATAACCCCCAAGCTGGGATGGCTACTTACCATTAATCCCAGTTGGCCATCCCTCACATGGCCATTCCCACTCACTGGAACCCTCTGGAGGGCTCTTATTGTAAACACTCTTCTGAGCTTATTTTATTTTTTATTTTTTTTGGTGAGGAAGATTAGCCCTGAGCTAACACCTGTGCCAATCTTCCTCCATTTTGTATGTGGGACGCCGTTGCAGCACGGCTTGATAAGCAGTGCATAGGCCCACGCCAGGGATCCAAACCATGAACCCTAGGCCACGGAAGCAGAGCACGCAAACTTAACCACTACGCCACCGGGCTGGCTCCATTCTAGGCTTATTTTAATTCTTGTTCAGGGCAGATGTATCAACAGGTAACTTGTAGGAAAATTCTTTTAAGCTCCATGCCAACCAAATTCACACATCGATGCACTTTTTAATTAGTTTTTCAAGTTCCCTCATAAAAAAAATAGAGTCCTTATTGGTATAATAATTACTTCACTAAAGGGACATTTGACTTTACCTACATTAATAAAATGGGAGGCCTATCAAGAATCCGGTAAAAAAAAAAATCAACAAAAGTTTGAAATAGCAAAATATTGAAAATATCCTGAATATCCACCCATAAGGGACTGGTCAAGTAAATTACAATCTAAAAATACAGTGGAGTACTATGCAGCCATTTAAAATAATTAAGTAGATTTACGTGTGCTAATATGGAATTATCCCCAAGATGTATTGTTACATGAAAAAAATTAAGGTACAAAGCAATGTGTCTATTGCATTCCCACCTGCATAAAACACACCCGCACGCATACATACACACACATGCACACACACAATCCTTGGAAAGACAGACAAGAAGCAAATAACATTGCTGGCTCCAAGCAGAAGCCTGAGAATGACGCTAGTTGGGAGAGTTAATTTTTTTACCCATTTTACTATGTATATGTACTGTTTTTCCACTAAAAGCTATTTAATGAAGTAGAGAAAATTTTGGAAAAAGAGAGAGAGAATAATCAATAATCATCTATACAAAATGATTAGCAGGGTAATTAAAGCCTTTCACTAGATGTTCTAGTTGGATTAACCAACTAGCTATACCCTATTGACGAAATGCCAATAACAATCCCACCATACAGCCAGTTCACCTTTGTGCTGTCTGGATAACCTGTTTGAATAGGGCTGGTATGAATTGGTGATTCAGCGCTCTCAACTTGGTTCACAATTAGCCTGGACACCTTCACCAATGAAGAGATTCATGGCTTTTTGAAGAAAAACTTTTCTTCACAGAGATCATTCATAAACAGTAGTAGGGAACTCATTCACGGAGAAGTGGGAACTTAAAGTGGAAGGATGAGTAGGTTTCAACAGACAAAAACATCAGGGAAGATGGAGAGAAGTCAAGAAAGGCAAGTTGACAAAAGCAGAACATGATCGAGACCCAGGACCCTGTCTGCATAGGGCAGATGATACGCACGAGAGGAGTAGGGGAGAAGAGCGATGGTTTATCACGCAGAGCACAATGCTAAGAACATAGCGTATGTGTGCATGTGCATGTGTGTATAAACTACAAAACACACCATTTATATTCACAACACTGTAGAATCTTGTGGGGGACAGGATAATGGCCCCGTAAAGATGTCCACGTCCTAATCCTTGGAACCCGTGAAGGTTAGTTTACGTGGCAAGAGGGACTTTGCAGCTGTGATTAGGTTAACAGTCTCAGAATGGGGAAGAGTATCCTGGATTATCCAGCGGGGCCCAACGTCATCACATGGGTCCTGATAAGAGGGAGCCAGGAGGGTCAGAATCAGAGAAAGAGATGGCACACCATAAGCAGCGTTCAGAGTGATGTGGTTGCAGAAGCGGGCCGTGAGCTAAGCAATACAGGCGGCCTCCGGAAGCTTGACAAAGCAAAGAACAGGTTCTCCCCAAGACCCTCCAAAAGGAACACAGCCCTGCCAACATCTTGATTTTAGCCCTGTAAGACCCACTTCCAGACTTCTGACCGGAACTATAAGATAATAAATTTGTGTTGTCTTAATCCATCAAATTTGTGGTAATTTGTTACAGCAGTGATAGGAAACTCATACAACTACAAATCTATGTTATTAGTATTTATCCCTATTTTACAGATGAGGAAACTGACTTGATCAAGGTTCAGTGTTTTGTCCAAATCTCAAAGCCAGTGCCTGGAGGTGCCGGGGTTCAAACCCAGGTGTGAGGAGTTGATGGAAGGCTGCCACTGGAAAGGTAGCTGGCTGTCACACTGCAGACATTGTAAATATCAGATGGAACGGTATCACTTAGCGCAGCAGGCAGCAACAAGGCATGGGGTTTTGAACAAAGAAAGGAAGTGAACAGAGCTGATGAATATTCTCAATCCAATCAAATGTGTCATAGGTAATTCTTTGTGTTCTTTTCCATCATTTTGAACAGAAACGGATAAATGTCCTCCCTGAGAAAGTGATATGGTTTGTCATGCAGGAAATTCATTTATGACAAACGTTTTTCCTACTTATGCTATTGAGTGATATAAAAGATACTTTTTATATTTTCACCTTGAAAATTCCCTTCTCTTCCTTTTGACTTTAGTAATTACTCCGTAACTGGCTGAATCTCCCTACGCTAACCAGATGAAATGCCCTACACATCTTTTCATCACTGAGCTGCATTCTAGACAGTTCCATATACAAGGTTGTAAACAGAACTTGGTAAAGATGCAAGTTACTCTGTGCTTCCTTGTATGTATAGAGTTGCAACACGGAGAACAATTCCCTTCCCTAGGAAGACAGGTTATTCTGCAAAGAAGAAAGCTTCCCTAATCTAGATAATCACCACCACCACCATCATCAGCATCACCACCACCATCATCATCATCACCACCACCACCACCATCATCACCATCATCAGCATCACCATCAATACTGCTTATTAAAGCCTTATTAGAAGCTTCTTTTAAAAACTATTTGCCAACCTTTTTCTAATTCTACCAATAATCCTGCATGATAACATTATGCCCACTTTACAGCTGAGAAAACTGAAGTTCAAAGAGGTTAAAAATTTTGCTAATAAGGTAATAAACTAACATTCTAACCCTGCTTTGATGGCAAAGTCATGCTTTTTCATTTTTAAACCATGCCTCCTCTCCAGGTGTAGTTAATTTCATAATCCAGGGAGAGTAAGAAGAGTGGGTGAGGTGCAGAGGTTTTTCTTCACTGTATTTCCCCCCCAAAAAATCATCCAAATTCTCACCCACATTGTGTCAACAGCAATCTGGGCCAAGACGGGTAAATTCCCTGAAACTTTATCAACCAGAGAGCCCGCAAATGGAACCCTGATAACTTCAGCTTCCTTCTAGGTCTCTGGCACTGTTTGTCCATATCAATCCCAACAGCTGAAGGCAGAAGGTTCCTTCCCTCCTACTTCCAGGAACCCACACTCTTCATTAAAGGAGAATGGAAGAATTTTTAATTTGGACTTTCCGTTAGTGTTCCTAAGCCGTTCCTCAGTGTTTTAAAAATAGGCCCCCTCCTTATTGCCTTTATATCTTAAAATTCTACACAGTAATTTTCATTCTTTTCAAAAATATAAAAACTCTGTAGACTTAAGATTGACCGTTATGTTGTCCCACCTGCTAATCTCTTCTCTTTCTAAACCGCCCACACATCTCATTATTCATGTCCTGATTCACAGAACAACTTAGTCTTCAAGTGCAATTGACAAGTTCTCCCATTTCCTACAGCATAACCATGTTAACATGGTCTCAGCTGAAAGAAAAGTGCCTACGTCCATAGGTATTAGTGCCTTGGTGTACTAATTGCCACTCATGTGGCACCACATTCCGCCACGCACACACAACTACTAATCAATTTGATGTGAGGTGCTGATTACGACATGATTTCCGGCTGAAAATGAGAATAAGTCTGCCTAGTGGCTACCCACAAAAGCAACAGCTCATCCCCTGAGATAGTGCTGCACGGAAATGAGGTCCAGGAGCAGGGGGATACTGTTCACTGGGCTTTTCTCAGTTTCTTGGCCATGGAAGTGCAGACCCATCACAGAGACGATGGACAGGAATGTAGGGGCTACTCCGCCTCTACCAGCCCTGGCCGGTCTCAAATGACAGGAAAGGTGACCTGAATGCTCTGCTCCCTGCAGAGGCACCGGCCACTCTGCTTGGCTGTCCCATTAGGGCAGAGAAACGCGTTGCTGGCAGAGCAGCACACCTGTTTCTCTCCCCATGCAGAGCAGAATACAGCCATTAGGAACTCCATGCTTCTCCTTCCTTGACACTCACTATCCACAGTCAGGCTGCTCTGCGATTTATGGAAGGAAAACAGGGTCAACCCCCAAAACAATGAGATTCCCTGGGGCAGGGTGATTTGATGGGTTCCAAACAGCTCGCCTGCCCCAAAACATCTCTCATAATTGGCCCATTAAGGTGCTAGAGCCACTTCTTTGGGTTAAGCGCCATACCTACGGGCATCCCTCTGAAACCCGAGCATATATTTCTGGGAGCATGTCACACGAGCCCCTGCTCAGCAGTAAGTCCCGAACGACACTGGAGATGACCCAGAGAGTTTAACCATAGTTAGCTCTGGCCCTGTGAAGACGAACTTCACTTTCGAAGAAACCTGAACTGCGACCTGTTGCTGACCGCCTTCCGTGGCACATTCACTCTGCGCTCCCTCCTGGAGGTGGTGAGGGACAGTGGCAAATGTCCTCTAGCCCTGCTGCTGCCTCGGTGAGCATGTCACAGATCCGTGAGCTGGCGAAGGGGAAAGAACTCAGGTGCTTAGTCAGCAAACGTGTAGCTGCCCGGCCCTGCGGCTCCAGAGATGAATGGAACAAGCTTCCTGCCCTAGGAAGCTCTCATGCCAGACAGAAGGGAGGCAGACTATAAACAAATATATATGTCAGATGTTTAAGAGCTAGAAACAAAGATAGGGCAGGGGAAAAAAATGGCATGCACTTTGATATACAGATGGGGTAGCCAGAGCAGGCCTCTCGGCTGAGAATTGAATGGAAGCAGGAAGAGAGCCATGAGCATATCTATAAGACTTTTCCAGGCGGAGGGAACCACAAAGGAAAGGCCCTGGATTGGCGAGGGCCTTTATTAAAGAAGAGCCAGCGGCCAGGGTGCCTGAGCTGTGCAAAGGAGGGAGGAGATAGAGGGTCCAGGAAAACCAGACAGGGCTTTAGGGCCCCTGGCCATGGCAAGGGTTTGGCGGGGTTTTGTTTTTGTTTTCGTTTTCTGAGAGATGTGCCAATCCACTGGTTGTAGGACACATTTTTCTTCTGTGTAAGAGCTTAAAAAGCCCAAAGAATCAAGCAGAGCACTGGCTTGCAAAATGCCATCATTCTAGCTAAATTAACAAATCATTCTCATGCCCCCTGAAAAGTAGAATTGATAGTGATTTAGTCCAAGGTCCTCATAAAGCTGGGAGAAGGCCCTTCATTTCTTGCCTGAATGACCCCATGAAGCTGCTTAGACTTACTCTCTTTTGGCCTCAGTTTTGCCACCTGCAAGATGGACATGATGCTCCACCATCTGCCTCAGGTAAGAGCTGCAAAGGTGAACTTCAGGCCTGCTCTCAGACCCCACCGCGAGGACAGGCTGGAACCCTAGCCCTGAGACAGCTCCATTTCCTACGCTCTGTCTGCACGCGTGTCTTCTGCACAGCGCTGGCCGCATGGAGAATAATAATGCTATTCTACATCTAATCGCTAATCTGCCAGACGCCTGCCTAGCAACTGGTCTGCACCTCCCTCAGGCCCTTCCTGGAACTGGCACTTCATCCTCATAATGGCACAAGCCATTTCATATATCAACAAAAGAAGGTTATGGAAATTTATCTAAACCACGCACACACACAACGTAACACTGAAATGATTTAACATTTTTTTCCATCGGCCACATACTTGAATGCTTCTGAAAAGCATGCTTAAAAATAGAAACTGGACCCACATATTGTTTTCACCATTAAATCAGATCTACCCTACAAGCAGCAGCAAAATGAACTCCCTTTCTCTAGTCACTGCTGCCTTTTTTTTTTTCCTCTTCCAGGAACAAATCACGATGTCTCGACCCTCATAAATGACAGGATTGTAGAACTAAAGAGACTATCTGTCAGTCTCCAGGATGCTTCAGTCCTGGCATCTTTCCCAAGGGTAAATATCAGGGACAATTATAATGGTCTTGTTTCTTTACTTGGATTTTAAGTAACAATCCCAACCCAGGTCTCCCCTCCAAGTGTGTGCAGCCACTGGCTGGCAGTGCCTTCTCTCTTCATGAGCTTCATAGGATTTGAACAGAAAAGATCAAAGTGTACACTTTAAAAAGGAAAAGATGAGAACACATGTCATGTCACCACTCTTCAGCAGTGTATTTGATACAGCATCCAAGCAAATGATATTTAGTAAATGAGCTCCGATGCCTTAGCCATGCTGTAATTACATATCAAGAAATCTGGATTCTTTAAAGATGTCGCTTAAATTTCCAAGTAAAAAATACTATAGAATGTTGGAAATATTTTAGGAGAAAAGAATTAGAAGGTATGCATAAGTTGGCCTTCTTAAGCAAGATACAAAACTCAA
Organism: Diceros bicornis minor; assembly: GCF_020826845.1. Classification (NCBI taxonomy): domain Eukaryota; kingdom Metazoa; phylum Chordata; class Mammalia; order Perissodactyla; family Rhinocerotidae; genus Diceros; species Diceros bicornis. The sequence goes on along the minus strand of NC_080775.1, from coordinate 13,092,018 downwards.
AAATCATATTGGAAAAGAAGAAATATTCAAGTCTTAAAATGAAAAATTGAGGCATAGTAAAAACACTGTAAGAAAAAAAATTTTTAAATGACAGGCTTGGTAGGGGCAGGGGAAGGATTGCAATCCATAAGACAAAGAGTTAGTATCCCCATGACACCCAGGGCTTCCCACTAAAGCTGCCACGCGCACCACTCCAGGGGGCACTGCTCACAGAAACCATGCCCAACGGAGATGCTACGCTCCTGCAAATTGATGTGGGCAAGGATACAAACATGCAGTTCACCGAGTGGCCAATGAACACATGAACTGATGCTCAATCTTACCAGCAGTCCAGAAAATGCTAAAAAAAAACCTCAACAGGACAGCTTTCCTCTCAGCAGGTTGGGAAAAGGTCAATTTATGCGGGAAAATTGCTGCCTATAAATTGCCACAACATTTTTGGAAACTAATCTGGTTATACCTGTTAAATTTCATTTTAGGGGGCCAGCCCCATGGCCTGGTGGTTAAGTTCGGCATGCTCCACTTCAGTGGCCCGGGGTTCACAGGTTCAGATCCCAGGCATGGACCTACACCACTAGTCAGCCAAGCTGTGGTGGCAACCCACATACAAAATAAAGGAAGACTGGCATAGATGTTAGCTCAGGGCGAATCTTCCCCAGAAAAAAAAGGAAAAAAAAATTTCATTTTAGGATATCTATCCTATAGAAATAAATGCATTATATAAGGATGTATGTATAAAGACGCTTATTGCAACACTATAAGAAATGGAAAATAATGAAAACAACAAGAATTCCAGTGGTACTGAAATGGCATATCCATACCATGGACTATTATATGGCTATTGAAAAGAATGTTAGAGCTACATATATTTACCTAGAAGGATGTAATATTCCAGTTTATCTAGAGAGAGACAAATACCCCAGATGAGAAAAGTAAGCAATGACATAGTCATTCAATGGAATATTCTGTAGCAGTTAAATTGAATGACAAGATCCACATGTATGAACGAGGATAAATCTCAGAAACATAATAATGGGTAAGAAAAAGCAGGTTACTAAAAGATACCCCCAGTGCTAATTCCATGTATGTCACTCTACAAAATAAACACACACACACACACCAATAGTACTAAGCCCTACATTGTTAGGACATGTAGTATATACATATGTATAAAAATATAAAGACACACAATAAGAATGCACACCAGCTTCAGGTACAGGTTGACTCTGCGGAGGGAAAGGGAATGGGATGTGTACTATATCCTACATGCATAACATGTTTTTTTGGAGAAATCTGAAGCAAATATGGCAAAATGTTAATTAACATTTGCTCAATTTGGTTGGTGAGTACACGGGAGTCTGTTCATTTATTTTTCTGAACCTTTTAGTAAATTGGAAATATTTCATGATTTTTTAAAGAAAACTTAACCAAAGGCATAACAGACAATGATGCCTCCAGGAAACTGCAGAGTTGGGAGCATATAAGGAAGGAGACTCTGGGTCCCAGTTCCCTTACAACAGTTGCGGTTTATGTATACCATCCCAGCATGATAATTAACAGGCCCAACTTTCTCAATAGTATCGGGGTCACGTTGCTCAACCTCTATGAGCCCATTTTCTCCTCAGTACAAAGGTGATAGTGACACCACATACCTCACGGGGTTGTGAGGATTAAATGAAAAGAGGGAAATTATACACTCACTCCTTAGTGGAATCAGTAAATATTAATTATTTTGATGAGGCGATAGGCCCTAAAACAAAAACATTCACAAAACATGACAAGAATTCAGAAGAAAGAGAACAAAATTGGCCTGGCCAAAACTGAGCCCTGAACCTTTGCAAAAGCAGGAGCATTTGAGTAACCTTTTAGGAGTGGGAATTTTCTAGAATAAACTTCGACCCAGAGAACGGGGGGGGGGGCCTTGTCCAGGTTCAGAACACAACCAACAGTGTTAGAACATGATTCAAGAGGCCCGGCGGTCCTCAGAATGACCTCTGGATGTTGGCCAGAAAGTTTTAACTTTAACTATTTAAGTCCTGGTCTCATTATTTCCTTAAACTGGTTTCACAGAGGACTTCTTGGCCATTCTCATGAGGAGGAAACACCACTTACTGGGGCACAGTTAACCACTAACAATGACTGAAGAAGAGAATAAAGTCCCTGCTTTCATGTGTTTAGAGAAAAAAAGACAAGACCCAGGAAGCACTGAACAAATAAAAACAAGTCATCATAGAATTAAGAGCTAAATTTGTGGTACGGACAAGAAGGGGAACGGAGAAAACAGCAAGGGCTGGTGTCACCAGACAGACTTGGCAGGGACAAGGCCAACCCGGGTGACTCGGAACAGGAAGAGTCCTCATGGGAAAATGAGCAGGAGCTCACATCAGGCTGCGGCCAAGACTGTTACTCATTTCGTGCGTCTCAGTGTGTCTTCCCGTCTTTCCCAGGAGCAGAATCCTGACGTCAGTGGGGCAGCAACGTGCCCCGTGGCTAGCTGTTCACCAAACCCGTTTCCTTTGCGTCCCGGACACAGAGCTGGCCTCTAGTTCCCTGGCTTACAGGTACATGTGGGTATGTGACCAAGCTCTAGTCGATGGAGCATAAGCAGATGGTGTGGTCCCCTTCTAGGTGTTCCAGAAACACCTCCCACACATGACTCTCCATTACTGTTCGCCACCTGCCTACTCAATGCAGAGGACTCTGCAGTCCTAGAGGAGGGCAGTTCCAACATACGCAAGGAGCCCAGGTCTCTCAGTCCTCATGTAGAAGACCTACTGCCAACCACAGACATCTGTATTAGACTCTGATGAGAGAAAAATAGAGGCCATTGTGTTAAGCCACTAAAATTTGGAGATTTCTTTGTTACAACAGCTAACATTACTCTGATACACCAAGCTGCAAAATTACAATTCCCAACTTCCCTTTCAGCTAGAGAGGGCCAGTGAGATTTAAGCCAAATCCATCATGTGAGGTTTCAGAAGAGCTCTTCAAAAGGGGTGGATCTGGCTGTGAGGCATGTTCTTTTAACCTTGCCCTTCCTTTTCTTCTAGAATAAGGACATGATGGCTGGATCTCCAGGAATCAGCTTGTGACCCTGACCTTGAGGATAGAAGTTCTTGCTCATGGTGATGGAACAGAAAAATAAAAAGAACCTAGGTTCCTTGTGTCTTCATAGTGCCACCACACTAGCCCTGGATTCCCTTTTTTTTTTTTTTGGCTGAGAAAGAGTGGCCCTGAGCTAACATCTGTGCCCATCTTCCTCTGCTTTGTATGTGAGATGCCGCCACAGCATGGCTTGATGAGTAGTGCGTAGGTCTGTGCCCGGAATCTGAACCCGCGAACCCAGGGCCACTGAAGCAGAGTGTGCAAACTTAACTACTACGCCACCGGGCTGGCCCTGGATTCCCTATTTTTTAATTATTTTACATGAGATAATAAATCCACAATCTGTTCACGCTGTGTTAGTTATAGGAACTCTGTTACCATCTGCCAAATGCACTTCTCTACTAATAAAATAGCCATTAAACTACCCAATTAGAGTGGACTGTCTGTGTCATACTGAAGAGTAGTGAGAGGAAGGGTAGATCATGAGGATAATACAGAGTCATTAAAATAATGGCATTGAAGACTGAAGAAGTATGGAAAACTTTATCTAAAAAGTTCAGCACAATAAAGTACAGTATGATTGAATAGTAAAAACAACTGGAAGTTTATGGCATGAAAATCAGGCTTTAAAAGGATAAACTGATCACTAGTCACTCTCTGAAGGAATATTGCATCACATCACAGAAGAATGACGACGAGATGGTACCCAGAGTGATACATGAGATGCTTCCTTCCATTCAAATAATCTCACAACCAGGCAAACAATGCAAGAGGGAGATGGTTCAGAGCAGAGAAACACCAACCACCGCCAATAAACAGTGATGCATTCAGATATCTGTCAGCCTTGCAAATAAAATGAAAAGAATTAAACATGACTCTTTTGGCCAAGTGATCAATATATATCTGTTAAATGAATGAATTCAGACAACATATGTTTTTTCAAAGCCTAAACAACAAAGAAGAAAAAGGGCAGGTGCACTATCAAATTAAGAAAAAGAAACCCAATTATGAATGGAAAAAAATTAAGACTTTTCTATTCTAGGAATGATTTAATTGCTCAATAACCTACCCAGGGAAACTGTTGTCAAGTGGTAATGACCGGCTAGCCTGGCCAAAGCTCTCCACTGTGTGGTGTTTGGAATATTTTTTATTGGGAAGAGCTGGATTAGGGACCTGTTAGAAGTGAACCATGAGAGAGCTCCCTGATTCTTAGATTATAAATCTCTGTAATTAGAGACAGCAACTCTCCTTTGCCTTTATCATCAATTCCCTGGCCTCCATAACTATACCCAAACTCATCATTTAGCAGTTATTTGCCACATCAACCACTCCATGAGGAAAGCCAGCAAAAGTCATTTTTCAGCTTGTGACCGACCCAGATAGAACATTCTGAAAATGTTATTGCTAGGAAACAAAGAGAGAGAGAAGTAATGTCAGGTGGCAGCAATTTTAAGTCTCGTTTCTCAGTTATAATTACTTTGCATCCTATAATTTATCACTTCAACATGGAACATGAGTCTTGAAAGAGTGCCCCACCATGTGATTCTGTGCAAAATGTGTTCAGTTTTGTTTTGTTTTCTCAATTCTGACAATTCCCTGTTGTCCCCACTGCTCCATGGCAGTTCATAATGGTAGACGTTGTAGTCATTATGATTATCATTAGTAACTTGGTTCCAAATAATTGGACTTTGCCCGCAGACAATATGTTTAAGCAAATGTGATGCATACAGATGAGGAAGGGCCGGAACAAGAGGAACCTTCTGATGTTGGTAATTTCCATGCACCCCCGGCAACCGTTAACTCTTTTGAGCACAAGGCTGAAAGGGGAATGAATGCACCCTGAGCGGGTCACTGAAGAGCCTCGCTTTTTGCCTGACTGGGTCCTTAATCCACACTCCATACTTATGAAAAAAAACCAAGTATCAGCAATTCATCATCAAATTGTGATGGTCTCGCCACTAATGTCCAAAGCAAGAATACTGATGTTAATCTAAACTTCATGTAGCTTGTACCTCCTGTTTTATTTGCCACAGGGGAAGCCCCACATTTAGGGTCCTTTAAAAACCTGTGCTCTACTTATTTTATCCTGGACAATCTCAGGCTTCTGATCACCACGTTCTCCAGACTAATGACAGAAGAGGAGGGAGAAAGCTTGGAACTGCAATGCAGAAAGGTGGAAGGGGTCCACAAAGTAATACACAAAAATGGTTCTTGGCAAACAGCACATGAGAACCACTGCCTCCCCCAAGAACCCCTATAAAATCTCCGGGTCTTGTAAATATTACACCAGGACTCTCACACTTCTCCATTTATTAAGTTGTGCAAGCCTAACCTATAAGCATGCCAATTAGTGAGTTGTATTTACCCACCAGAACATCTACGATGCTGAATGGGGCCTCCAATCAATTTTAGATCACAGGCTGTTAGACCTGGATGAGCCACAGAGATCATAAAGTTCAATCTCCCCATTTCTCAGGAAAGGAAACTAAAGCCAAGAAAGGTAGGGTGACTGGCCCAAGGTCTAGGCATTTACAACACTGGGATGATAATTCAGTCCAGCACTTCCCCCAAATAAGATATTCATGTTCACCAGGAAGTTTCGCCTGCCTAAGACTTCCCATTCACTGCTTGAACAGAGCAGCTTAGCCACGTTCCTCGTGCTGATGCCAACAGTTTCCCAGTTCATTACGGAGAAGTGCTTAGGAGCACACGGCCTCTGGAGCCAGCCAGACCTTGATCTAAATCCCTACGCCAGCACCAATCAGCTGGGCAAGTTTGTGCAGTAACTTAACCACGCTGAGCCTCAGTTTCCCCAAACACAGAATAGGGATACAATTCTCTTCCTTAGAATAGCAACAAGCATTATGTGCTTGTGTATATTAAGGCCTATTATCCAGCTTGATACATCATGACCAGTTGGCTAGATATCTTTTTGATGAGTATGTAAGAGAAAATTCACATTTAAGTTGTTTCCATTTCCAAAGCCTTAATTCCATGAAGCACATGACAACGGATCTTCCTTCATCTCAGTGTAATATAGGGAAAAAGATATCTCATCTATTCTCATCCATATTTAATCATATTCAACCTGAAAGGCTCATGAGTACCTAGCCCTGGAGAAGAATCTTTAAAATATACACTGGCTTAAGAATTTTCTTCATGATTTTTCATAGCACTCATATTTTCAAACCATATTGGCTTAAAGGACAGCCTTTCTTGCTCAGCAACATTGAGCAAAATTTGTAAGTGACCTCTGTCCACTGCATAAAAGAATACCCAGCTCTGTGTGGCTCACCTCTAATGGCCTTAGAAAAAAGACCAACAGATTTATTAACAAACATTCATGAACACTGGCCATCTACAGCATTTTATACCATCTATATCAAACAAACTATGGCAAATATAAATTATGCAATCTGGAAATAAAGGCTCATAGGTAAGGTGACCCTTTGCCCCAGTTTACCCAGGACAGTCCCAGTATAATTACTACTAGGGCCTCCCTTCAACTCAGAAAATTCCCCCAATTGGGACAACATATTACATGGTAATGACACATGATTAGGATATGGCATATGTAAGGTAAGAAGTAAGAAGTACTCAGGTAAGAAGATAATAAATACTCAGAAAGAAGGTAAGAAGTACTCAGTAAGCAAGTGTGAATGATCTAGACCCAAATGTGTCACCTTGGTTGGACAAGTTACCTATCATCTCTGAGCATTCGTCTCCTTATACAAAAAAAATGGGGATTATAATATCTATTTTGCAAGGTTATTTTAAAAATCTGAGATGTGTCCCGCAGGGTGCCTGGGACATTTGTGTCCTACAAATGCAGCTTTGGTGAGGATAATGAAGATGAAGATTTCATCACTTCAGCTCTCTAGAACTGTGTCCTTATCGATAACTAACATTCATATATCATTTTACCTTTTACAAGATGCTTTCTGATACATCATGACATGTGATTTATAAAATCAGGAGGTGAAATTAGACCTTGTGAGTCTCTTCTAGCTGTAACCTCCTATGATTCTATTATTCCAAGATTCACTGCCTAGAAATGTACTATACCTCCCAGAGTGGACAGCAGCAGTCATTGAAAAGATCTCTTGTCTATACTAAAGAATCCTATTGCCACCTCTCTGGCAAGTCACTTAACTTTTCTCAGATTTCCTACGTGCAGAATGAATATACTTGTTACCTTAGTATGATAACTTTGATGTGCTAACAAAGGCAGGTGATTCTGAAGGTAATTTGTACATTTATCTCCATACCAATTTTCTAGCTAGCATGTGCTAGTATATGATAGTTAAGTGTTAGATATTATTATCATTGTCATTATATAATTGTAGTTATGTGTATGGACCTTTGAACCAGACAACCTAGGTCACTCCTCCACCTACTAGCTATGTGACCTTGGGCGAGTTACTTAATTTCTCCAATGAGCTATCATCATCTGTAAAATGGGAAATAATACTGTCTACCTAAAAGGGTTGTTGCAAGGATTATATGGGTTAATATATGTTTAGTGCTCAGAACAGTGCCTGGTACTTAAAGCACTCAATGACGGCTATTTTACTGTCACTGTTAATAGCAGTATTATTATCTGCAAGATAGATTTTTAAGTAAAAAAAAAAGCAAGTGCCAAACAAATAGTATGCCACTATTCATTTTTAAAAAGGAGGATGCCGACTTGCTGAACTGACCACGATCGAGTAAGCCCAGAAAAGTCTCTCTCTCCCTTTCATTACAAGTAAAATCTCTGCACCGAATACAAAAACCAACTTCTTGAGGACTCTGAAAAGCAAACAGAGAGATTGGTGCAGAAAAAATGTTTTAAGAAAGAAGACTGAAACTTACAAAATATGGTGAAAGACATAAATTTACAGATTCGAGAAGCTCATCAAATGCCAAACGAAATAAATTCAAAGAAAAGAATACACAGATAATAATCAAATTGATGAAAACCAAAGATAATGAAAAATTTTGAAAGCAAAGAAAATCAACACATCAGATATAGAGGAAACCACGATTAAAATGAACACAGATTTTTTATCAGAAATGATGGAAGCTGAAAGACAGCAGGAAAGCTATATCCAGTAAAATACCATTTAGTAATAAAGGTCAAATAAAGACATTCTCAGTGAAGTTAAAAAAAAGAGAGAGAGAATTCATCACCAAAAGACGTGGCCTAAAATAAATGCTAAAGGAAGCTCTTCAGTCTGAAAGAAAATGATACTAAGTGAACACTTAGAACTTCAAGAATAAAGGGAAAGCTAAAGAATTGGTGGGGGCCGGCCCGGTGGCACAAGCGGTTAAGTGCACGCGCTCCACTGCGGCGGCCTGGGGTTCGCCAGTTCAGATTCCAGGTGCACACTGACGCACTGCTTGTCAAGCCATGCTGTGGCGGCGTCCTATGTAAAGTGGAGGAAGATGGGCATGGATGTTAGCCCAGGGCCAGTCTTCCTCAGCAGAAAGAGGAGGATTGGCAGATGTTAGCTCAGGGCTGATCTTCCTCACAAAAAAAAAAAAAAAAAAAGAATTGGTAACTATCTGGGTAAACATGATAGATTATTTGTCTCTGCTTAAGTTCTTTATAATTAGGATGACTATTGAAAGCAAAAATTAAGTGGGATTTTTAATGTATGTAGATGTAATACATACAACTTTAATATAAAGAGGACACAGTAAAGAAATCTATTTGGTTGTAGGGCTTTTAAATTTTATTCAAGTGACAAAATACCATCTCAAAGTAGACTACAAAAAGGTAGGTATGTGTACTATAATCCCCAGAGCAAATACACACACATACACACACACAGAGATATACGACCAAGAGTCCAATAGAGAAATTTTAATAGAATATTCAAAATATCAAATTGTCCAAAAGAAGGTAGGAAATGGTAAAGAGAGGAACAAAAACAAGAAAAGACAAACAGAAAGCAAATAATAAAATGGTAGACCTAAATCCAACTATATTAATAATCACATTAAATGTAAATGTATACTTAGGTCCAAGACCTAAGTATATGCTGTCTACAAGAAACACTTATAAATATAAGAATACAGATAGGGTCAAATCAAAGGGATGGAAAAAGATACACTATGGAAACACTAACCAAAACAAAGCTGTATCTTAATATCAGATAAAATAAACTTCAGAACAAGGATATCCAGGAATAAAGAGAATTATTATATAATGATAAAAGAATAAACTCACCAAGAAGAAATAACAGTACTAAATGTGTACATATCTAAAAACAGGACTTCAAAATAAACATAAAGCAACAACTGATCGAACTTAAAGGAAAAATAGGACAAATTCAACATTAAACTTAGATGGAGACATCAACACTGCTAAGTAATCGACAGAACAAGTAGCAAATCAGCAAAGATATAGAAGTCCTGAATAATACTATCAAATATTTTAACTTAATTGACATTTACAGAACACTGTACCCACCAAGAGCAGAACACACAGACTTTCCAAGTGCATATGGAATATTCACCAAGATATACTACATTTTGGATCATAAAACAAATCAAAGTTTTTAAAGAATTGAAATCAAACAAAGTATGTTATTTGACTATAATGGAATTCAATCAAAATCAATATCAATTACCTAGAAAATTCCCAAATATTTGGAAAGTAAACAACATGCTTCTAAATAAGCCATGAGTCAAAGACAGGCAAATTAGAAAATATCTTGAATTGATTGAAACCAAAATAGAACATATCAAAAATTTGTGGAATACAGCTTAGAGAGAAATGTATAGTATTAAATGCTTGTATTAGAAATAAAGATCCTAACTCAATAATATAAGATTTCACTTCAAGAAACTAGAAAAAGAAGAGCAAATTAACCCCAAATTTAGCAAAAGGAAGGAACATATAAGGATAAGAGCAGGAACTGATGAAATTGAAAACAGAAAAACAATAGAGAAAAATCAATCAAACCAAAACCTAGTTCTTCAAAAAAATGTTTAAAACTTTTAAACCTCTAGCCAGGCTAACCAAGAAAAAAAAAAAAAAAGAACACAAATTACTAATATCAAGAATGAATGAAGAGAGATCGCTACAGATCCTATAGACAATAAAGGGCTAATAAAAGAATGCTACACAACCCTACGCCTGTGTATTTGACAAATTAGACCAGAAGTGAGGAAACTTTTTTGTAAATGGACAGAAAGTAAATATTTAAAGCTGGGTGGCCATACGGTCTCTGGCATAACTACTCTACTCTGCTCTTAAAATGCAAAAGCAGCCACGGACAATGGGTAAATAAATAGATGTGGCTGTGTTCCAATAACACTTTATTTACAAGAATAAGCGGTTGCCCTGTGGGCCTTAGTTTGCTGATGCCTGGCTTAGACAGAATATACCAATTCCTTGAAAGATAAAAACTATCACTCAAGAAGAAACAGATAACCTGAATACACTCTTGTATCTATTAAGGAAATTGAATTCACAGTTAAAATCCTTCCAAAAAAGAAAACTGAAGGTCCACACGGTTTCACTGATGAATTCTACCAAATATCTAAGGAAGAAATAATATCAATTCTACATAATCACTCCCAGAAAACTGAATTGAAGGAAATACTTTCCAACTCATTTTATGAGTCAAAGATTTCTCTGATCTCAAAATACTGTTGGTGGGAATATAAAATGGTACCAACATCCCTCATGAACATAGACACAAAAATCCTCAAAAAACTATTAGCAAATTGAATGTTTATAAGGATAAACATCACAACCAAAGAGTTATTTATTCCGAGAATGCAAAGCTGGTTCAACACCTGAAAATCAATCAATGTAATCTACCATTTTAACAGACTAAAGCAGAAAAACCAAAGGATCATCTCAATAGATGCAGAAAAAGTATTTGGCAAAATTCAATATCCATTTATGATTAAAAACAATAACAACAACAACAACTTCAGCAAACTTAAAGTAGAAGTAAACTCCCTTAAACCGATAAAAGGGCATCTACAAAAAAGTTCAGGAACAAGGCAAGGATATCAGATCTCACCACTCCTATCTCCTGTTCAACCTCATACTGAACACCCAAGCGAGTGCAATAAAGCAAGACAAAGAAATAAAAAGGACACAGATTGAAAAGGAAGCAATATATCTACCTCCATTTACAGATAACATGATTACTTAGGTAGAAAATCCCATAGAAGCTACAAAAAAAGTATCCGGAACTATTAAATGAATTTAGCAAGATCACAGGAAACAAGGCCAATATGTAAAAACCAACTATATTTCTACATACTAGCAACACACAATTAACAATGAAAAATTTTAAAACAATACCATTTACAATAGCCACAAAAAAATGAAACACTTAGGTGCACATACAACAAAATGTGTACAGGATCTGTATACTGAAAACTACACAACAATGATGAAAGAAATCAAAGAAAATCTAAATAAATGGAGAAGGCCGGCCCCGTGGCTTAGCGGTTAAGTGCTCGCGCTCTGCTGCTGGCGGCCCGGGTTCAGATCCCGGGCGCGCACCGACACACCGCTTCTCTGGCCATGCTGAGGCCGCGTCCCACGTACAGCAACTAGAAGGATGTACAGCTATGACATACAACTATCTACTGGGGCTTTGGGGGAAGAAAAATAAATAAATAAAATTATATAAATAAATAAATAAATGGAGAGAAAGCCCATGTTTATGGACTGGAAGATTATTATTTAGATGTAGTTTTCCCCAAACTGATCTACAGATTCAACCCAATCCCAATCCAAACGCCAGTAGGTTTTTTTTTTAATAGAAATTGACAAAATAATTCTAAAATGTATATGGAAAGGCAAAGAAAATATAATCGTTGAAAACGTTTTGAAAAAAGAAGCCGAAATTTGGAAGACTCACACTACCTGATTTCAAGATTTACTATAAAACTACAATAATCAAGATAGTGTGGTATTGGCAAAACATATATTGAATTAACATATAGATGAATGAAACAGAAAACACAGTCCATAAGTAGACCCATACAAATATGGTCAACTGAGTTTTGACAAAGGTGCAAGGCACCTTCTCCAAAAGTGGACAAGGAATAGCCTTTTGAACAAATATTGCCAGGACAATCCTTATGCAAAAAGAGGAACCACAACACCTAACTCCTAATTAAACAAAAATTAACTCAAAGTGGATCATCTATGTTGAGGTAAAACGTAAAACTATAAGACTTTTATAGAAGAAAGTCTTTGTGATCTTGATTTAGTCCAAGAGTTCTTAGCTATGACATCAGAAGCACAATCTAGAAAAGAAAAAAACTGAAATATTGGACTCTATCAAAATTAAAAACTTCTGCTCTGCAAAAAACATTCTTAAAAGGATGAAAAGAAAAAGCAGAGAATGAGAGAAAATATGGGAAAATCAAATATCTGACAAAGGAACTGTATCCAAAATATTTAAAGAGCTCTCAAAGCTCATAGAAAATTCGATCTTTAAAAACGGGTAAAAGATTTACAAACACTCCATCAAAGACACACGAATAGCAAATAAGTATATGACAAGATGCTCAAAATTGTTAGTTATTACGGAACCGCAAATTAAAACTACAGTGAGATATCTCTACATGACTATTAGCATGGCTAAAATCCTTTTTTTAAACCTGACAATACCAAGAGCTAGCAAGAACGTAGAGTAATTAGAACGACCATACACTGCTGATGGGAATATAAAATGGTACAGACACTTTGGAAAACAGTTCAGCAGTTTCTGATAAAGTTATACATATCCTTACCATATCACCCAGCAATCCCACTTTCAGGTATTTATCCAAGATAAATGGAAACACATATTTACATAGAAATCTATATGCAAATACTTATAACAGCTATATTCATAATTGCGCAAAGTGGAAACAACCCAAAAGCAAAAGCCCTTCAACTGGTGAATGGCTCAAACTGTTGGATATCATAAAATGGCATAATTCTCAGAAATAAACAGGAGCAAAGTATTTTTTTTTCTTTTAATTAAACTGTCACCATACCCATGTGCCCTTTTACCCCTTTTCCCCTCTACCCTTCCCCCTTTCCCCTCTGGTAACCATCAGTCTATTCTCCGTGTCTACGTGTTTGTTTGTTGTTGTTGTTTTTATCTTCCACATATAGGTAAAATCATATGGTATTTGGCTTTCTCCGTCTGACTTATTTCACTTAGCATAATGCCTTCAAGGTCCATCCATGTTGTCACAAATGGCAAGATTTCATCTTTTTTATGGCTGAGTAGTATTCCATTGTATATCAATATACCACATCTTCTTTATCCACTCATCCATTGATGGGCACTCGGGTTGCTTCCCAGCTATTGTGAATAATGCTGCAAGGAACATAGGGGTGCATATATCTTTTCGAATTAGTGTTTTCACGTTCTTTGGATACCCAGAAGTAGAATAGCTGGATCATATGGTAGTTCTATTCTTAATTTTTTGAGAAATCTCCACACAGTTTTCCATAGTGGTTGCACCAGTTTGCACTCCCACCAGCAGTGTACGAGGGTTTCCTTTTCTCCACATCCTCTCCAACACTTATTTCTTGTCTTTTTAATAATAGCCATTCTCACGGGTGTGAAGTGATATCTCACTGTAGTTTTGATTTGCATTTCCCTAATAATTAGTGATGCTGAACCTCTTTTCATGTGAGGAGCAAACTGTTGACACATGCAACAACATGGATGAATCTCAAATGCATTGTGCTGAGGGAAAGAAGCCAGACTTGGAGGGCTATATACTATATGATTCCATTTATGTTACATTCTGACAACGAAAAATTATAGAAAAAGAGAACTATGGGGGGGCCGGCCCCGTGGCTTAGCGGTTAAGTGCAGGCGCTCCGCTACTGGCAGCCCGGGTTCGGATCCTGGGCACACACCGACGCACCGCTTGTCCGGCCACGCTGAGGTGGCGTCCCACATACAGCAACTAGAAGGATGTGCAACTATGACATACAACTATCTACTGGCGCTTTGGGGAGAAAAAGGGAAAAAAACGGAGGAGGATCGGCAATAGATGTTAGCTCAGGGCTGATCTTCCTCACAAAAAAAAAAAAAAGAGAGAGAACTATGGGGAAAGGCAGCCAAGGATTAGGGCTGGAGGGAAGGTCTGACTACAAAGGGGCAGCACAAGACAATTTGGGAGGTAATGGAAATGTTCTATATCTTGATTGTGGTACTGGAGACATGACTCCATGCGTGCATCAAAACTCATAGAACTGTATGACAAAAGAGTGATTTTTACTGTATATAAATTAAAAGGCATTTTTTTAAAAGAGGGTTATAGATATACACAAATAAATGCATGGCACTTGCTGTGTACCAGGCACTGTATTAGGAGCTTCTTAATGAGTGGGAAAAGTGAATAATATTGTTTCTTCCCTCAAATTGTAAGCCAGCTCTGACTGAAGCCTATGGTAGTCTAGCCTTCTTTGTTAAATCATGCCAGGGAGCCAAATGAACTAAACTGTTACTAAAACATAATTATTAATATAGACTTTGGGGCCGGCCCCATGGCCTAGTGGTTAAGTTTAGCACATTCTGCTTTGGCAACCCGGGGTTCGGTTCCCGGGCGCAGACCTACACCACTCGTCAGCCATGCTGTGGCGGCAACCCACATACAAAACAGAGGAAGACTGGCACAGATAGCTCAGGGCCAATCTTCCTCAGCAAAAAATAACAATAATGATACAGACTTTGAAGCAAGGCAGACCTATGAGTTGCAATCCTGCCTACCCCATATACTTCCTATTTGACTTGAGACAAGTAACTTCAGTTTTCTTACCTGTAAAGAGGAAATAACACTCCTGCCTCACTGCATCATTGTGGGAATTAAATTAGATAATGTGAGCTAACAGTGTAGCATCTAGCATACGGTAGCCTAGAACTGAACGGGCACTATTATTTTTACCATAATAAATTTTTGTTTATTGATGAAAACTCTCCAGGGTCTGGTTCAAGGCAGACCTAAATTGTTACGAAATTTGCATAATAACGAATAGCATGCTAAATATAAGAAATACAAGTGTGTGTGCATGGTTACCATTGTGCTAATAATCCAGAATGTGTTCTATCACCCTCGGCCTCATAATGAGAGCAGTCTGATGAAACAACTAATTGTTATTAGTATTAGCATTAACGAAACTTTAATGTTCCCATACTGCTCTCCAGCTGAAAAGCACTTTCAGATCCATTATGTCATTACCTCATCATAACAACCCAGGGAACTCTGTTCTCTGCAGGACAGCACAGTGACAAACGCCTGTGTAAAGAAGGCATAATTTATAATGCTATTAGAATCAAACAGCCCACCACTGCAATCAAGTAGACTGAGATGAACAAATGTTTGACTTAAACAAAGAAGACAAATGTGGGGATACAACCACATCCATCACTTAAGCCTTCACTATTTTGAGTTTTCATTTTAAATAGAAGATAATGTGTCATTGGTTCAGCCAATATTTATTAAGCACTTTTTTGTGTGTGTGTGTGTGAGAAAGACTGCCCCGAGCTAATATCTGTTGCCAATATTCCTCTTTTTGCCCAAGGAAGACTGTCCCTGAGCTAACATCCGTGCCTATCCTCCTCCACTTTGTATGTGGGATGCCACCACAGCATGGCTTGATGAGTGGTGTGTAGGTCTGCACCCAGGATCCGAACCCGTGAACCAGGGGCTGCTGAAGTGGAACATGCGAACTTAACCACTATGCCACCGGGCCAGCCCCTATTAAGCACTTTTTATGACGAACTCACGGGGCCTGCCCTCAAGAAGCTCACATATTCCTAACAGGCCATCCTTTGCGGGCCTGCCGCACATTATATGACTTGATTAACTAGCAGGTTAATACCGAAAGCCAGAAGGCCCACGCATTGACAATAACACTGCTTCATTCTGCAGAGGCTCACATGATTTATTTACGTCCAGTCCCGAGAACTCAAAAGCCTGACATGATGACTTCCCCAAGGCTGCCCGAGTCCAGTTATTCCACCCACCTAACACCTCTTGTAGAGAACATTCAGGAAGGCCAGGAAAGAGACCTTCGACAGGCAGAGAAATAAAAGGCCAGTCAACAAAGCCAGCAAAAGCCCAGCTAGGCAGCTGCAGCCAGAAACACCTGATTGGGGAACAGACGGTCATGAGTTCCCATCAGAATTTCCTCTTCAGAGGCTGGACTGGCGGTAAATCCAAACCTTTGATACTCATAATGGGATGACGACACAATCCCAACTGTATTCTTTGAGGTCTGTGCCATTAATTCTGTTCAGGAAAAGAAAACAACCTGGGCAAATTTAAACAAAGTGTGTTCACGTTGGTCCTGCTATGATGGGAATTGTCAACATCAGCCCCGCGTGGTTTGCTTGTTTTTCCCCTTGCCGCCTTTGAACACTGAAATCACCTGGAGCAGGAACCTTTTTTCCCTCGGAAATCAGCAAACGCCCTGATGAGCTTTAGTGAGCTTTTATGAGCACAGCCTTCCTCCTGGGTTTAACAAAATACAGAGATGCTCTGTCCCCTGTGCCACACCCACTTCCAGGCTCAAAGACATCCGCGAAGGCACAACTGAAGACGAGAGAAACAACACACCAGTGGCACCAAGGAGTCTAAATCCTGGAAGCAAAAATGAAGCCTTATCTATTAAAATAAAGACATGCTATCTTTCAGAACAGCTCAGTACTGAGCCCGAATCTCCCTATGGGCAGGGGCAAAAAAAGCGGGCTTTTGGGTGGAACAGGAGGTGGAAACTTCAGGGTGATCTGAAACCAGAGGCAGGTTAAGGCATTGCCTTCTGAGGTGCTGACTGACCCCAAATGAATCACAAAGGTATCCAGCTCCATTCATCCAGTTGCCTCTTTTGGAAAGGGTTTTATGAAGATTCTGATGAGTTCATACATTCTGATTCTTACTTGTGCACTCAAACCACAAGCTAAGGCTTTAGACAAGGTTACAACGTATTGGGGTTTTTATTCCACTGAAATGTGCTGGGGAATAATGATAGCTTCCTTTAGCATAGTGCTTCATTATATTTTCCAGGGTGCTTTCCCAAACATGTCTGATTTCATTGGATCCTTTCCCACAGCCCACTGCGGAACACAGGGTGGGGACCATTATCCCCATTTTACAGATGAGAAACAAAACACACATCTTGTGTGAACTCATGCAGCTTGTTAATAGCACAAAGCCAGGGATCTCCACACTCCTAGGTCAGACGTGCTCTGAGATGCCGCTGCTTGGTGAGAAATTATACACAGTCCATTCTAATGATCTGTGCGGTGGAAACAAGTTTCTGTGCCCATCCAGGAGCGCAGATCCTTCTGTGTGGCCCTAGGGTTCTTGATACCTTGGCATATTTGAATCATCCAAGGAGTTGACTAAAAAAAAATACCAGAATCTCTGGGAACCACCCAGAGATTCTGATCCCGCTGGGTTGGAATAGGGCCCAGGTACGGTATTTTTTAAAAGTTCCCCCAGGAGATTGTAATTTGCAGCCACTGAGGAAAATCACGGGCCTCTAGGCCCTACCAGGTAATAAATGTCTGAGTTAACTACAGCATTTGAGTGATAATCCGTAACGGCCAAGGAAGGCCAATTCCAAAACCCGGATTCACGGCCACCCACAGCACACTGAAGTTGGTAGAGAGGGTAGAGATCAATGAAAAAAACCTGGAGCCTATTTGCCACAAAGCAGACCACCAACTGCATATTAAAATCATGCACAGTGTATAAGTGCTGAGGGAATGAAAAGTGAAGGTCAAACCCTCCTGCTTCAGAATCTGAGTTTCGCAGAGCCTAATCCTTTCCCTCCTTCGGTCTCCATTTCTTTTTTTTTTTTTTTTTTTTTTTTTTTTTTTTTTTTTTTTTTTTTTTTTTTTTTTTTACATTTTTATTGATATTTTAATGGTTTCTAACATTGTGAGATTTTGGGTTGTACATTTTTGTTTGTCCTTCACCCCATATATGACTCCCTTCACCCCTTGTGCCCACCCCCCACCCCCACTTCCCGGGTAACCACAGTCCAGTTTTCTCTGTCCATGTGTTGGTTTATATTCCACATATGAGTGAGATCATACAGTGTTTGTCTTTCTCTTTCTGGCTTATTTCACTTAACATAATACGCTCCAGGCCCATCCATGTTGTTGCAAATGGGACGATTTTGTCTTTTTTTATGGCTGAGTAGTATTCCATTGTATATATATACCACATTTTCTTAATCCAATCGTCAGTCGAGGGACACTTAGGTTGCTTCCACTTCTTGGCTATGGTGAATAATGCTGCAATGAACATAGGGGTGCATAAGCCTCTTTGGATTGTTGATTTCAGGTGCGTTGGATAGATTCCCAGTAGTGGGATGGCTGGATCATAGGGCATCTCTATTTTTAATTCTTTGAGGAATCTCCATACCGTTTTCCATAGAGGCTGCACCAATTTGCATTCCCACCAGCTGTGTATGAGGGTTCCTGTTTCTCCACATCCTCTCCAACATTTGTTGTTTTTTGTCTTGGTGATTATAGCCATTCTAACGGGCGTGAGGTGGTATCTTAGTGTTGTTTTGATTTGCATTTCCCTGATGATTAGTGATGTTGAGCATCTTTTCATGTGCCTATTGGCCATCTGTATATCTTCCTTGGAGAAGTGTCTGTTCATTTCCTCTGCCCATTTTTTGATCGGGTTGTTTGTTTTTTTGTTGTTCAATTGTGTGAGTTCTTTATATATTATGGAGATCAACCCCTTGTCAGATGTATGTTTTGCAAATATTCTCTCCCAGCTGGTTGGTTGTTTGTTCATCTTGATTCTGATTTCATTTGTCTTATAAAAGCTCTTTAGTCTGATAAAGTCCCACTTGTTTATTTTTTCTTTAGTTTCCCTAGTCTGGGTAGGCATGTCATCCGAAAAGATTCCTTTAAAACCAATGTCAAATAGTGTGTTGCCTATATTTTCTTCTATGAGTTTTATAGTTTCAGGTCTCACCTTCAGGTCTTTGATCCATTTTGAGTTAATTTTTGTGTATGGCGATAGCACATGGTCCACTTTCATTCTTTTGCATGTGGATGCCCAGTTTTCCCAACACCATTTATTGAAGAGACTTTCCTTTCTCCATTGCATGTCCTTAGCACCTTTGTCGAAAATTAGCTGTCCGTATATGTGTGGTTTTATTTCTGGGCTTTCAATTCTGTTCCATTGATCTGTGTGTCTGTTTTTGTACCAGTACCATGCTGTTTTGATTACTATTGCTTTGTAGTATGTTTTGAAGTCAGGAATTGTGATGCCTCCTGCTTTGTTCTTTTTCTTTAGGATTTCTTTAGCTATTCGGGGTCTTTTGTTGCCCCATATAAATTTTAGTATTCTTTTTTCTATTTCTGTGAAGAATGTCATTGGGATTCTGATTGGGATTGCATTGAATCTGTAGATTGCTTTAGGTAATATAGACATTTTAACTATGTTTATTCTTCCAATCCACGTGCATGGGATATCTTTCCATTTCTTTATGTCATCGTTGATTTCCCTCAATAATGTCTTGTAGTTCTCATTGTATAGGTCCTTCACCTCCTTGGTAAGATTTATTCCTAGGTATTTTATTCTTTTTGATGCAATTGTAAATGGTATTATCTTTTTGAGCTCTCTTTCTGTTAGTTCATTATTAGCATATAGAAATGCAACTGATTTTTGTAGATTGATTTTGTACCCTGCAACTTTGCTGTAGTTGTTGATTGTTTCTAACAGTTTTCCAACAGATTCTTTAGGGTTTTCTATATATACAATCATGTCATCTGCAAATAGTGAGAGTTTCACTTCTTCGTTACCTATTTGGATTCCTTTTATTCCTTTTTCTTGCCTAATTGCTCTGGCCAAAACCTCCAGTACTATGTTGAACAGGAGTGGTGAGAGTGGGCAGCCCTGCCTCGTTCCTGTTCTCAGAGGAATGGCTTTCAGTCTTTCCCCGTTGAGTATGATGTTAGCTGTGGGTTTGTCATATATGGCCTTTATTATGTTGAGGTACTTTCCTTCTATTCCCAATTTATTGAGAGTTTTTATCATAAATGGATGTTGTATCTTGTCAAATGCCTTCTCTGCGTCTATTGAGATGATCATGTGGTTTTTATTCTTTGTTTTGTTGATGTGATGTATCACGTTGATTGATTTGCGGATGTTGAACCATCCCTGCGTCTCTGGTATAAATCCCACTTGATCATGGTGTATGATCTTTTTAATATATTGTTGTATTCGGTTTGCCAATATTTTGTTGAGGATTTTTGCATCAATGTTCATCAGCGATATTGGCCTGTAATTTTCTTTCTTTGTATTGTCTTTGTCTGGTTTCGGTATCAGGGTGATGTTGGCCTCGTAGAATGATTCAGGAAGTGTTCCATCTTCCTCTATTTTTTGGAATAGTTTGAGGAGGATGGGTATTAAATCTTCTTTGAATGTTTGGTAAAATTCACTGGAGAAGCCATCTGGTCCTGGACTTTTATTTTTTGGGAGGTTTTTGATTACTATTTCAATCTCTTTACTTGTGATTGGTCTATTCAGATTCTCCATTTCTTCTTGGTTCAATTTTGGGAGGTTGTATAAGTCTAAGAATTTATCCATTTCTTCTAGATTGTCCGATTTGTTGGCATATAATTTCTCATAGTATTCTCTTATAATCCTCTGTATTTCCATGGTATCCGTTGTAATTTCTCCTCTTTCATTTCTAATTTTATTTACTTGAGCCTTTTCTCTTTTTTTCTTAGTTAGCCTGGCTAAGGGTTTGTCTATTTTGTTTATCTTCTCGAAGAACCAACTCTTTGTTTCATTAATCCTTTCTACTGTTTTTTTGGTCTCAATATCATTTATTTCTGCTCTGATTTTTATTATTTCTCTCCTTCTGCTGGCTTTGGGTTTTGTTTGTTCTTCTTTTTCTAGTTCTGTTAGGTGTAATTTAAGGTTGCCTATTAGGGCTTTTTCTTGTTTGTTAAGGTGGGCTTGTATCGCTATGAGTTTCCCTCTCAGGACCGCTTTTGCTGCATCCCATATGGTTTGATATGGCATGTTATCATTTTCGTTTGTTTCCAGATAGTTTTTGATTTCTCCTTTAATTTCATCAATGATCCATTGGTTGTTCAGTAGCATGTTGTTTAATCTCCACATTTTTGTCACTTTCCCAGTTTTTTTTTCCTGGTTCATTTCCAGTTTCATAGCCTTATGGTCTGAAAAGATGCTTGTTATGATTTCAATCCTCTTAAATTTATTGAGGCTTGCTTTGTTTCCCAACATATGGTCTATCCTAGAGAATGTTCCATGCGCGCTTGAGAAGAATGTGTAGTCAGCTGTTTTTGGGTGGAGTGCTCTGTATATGTCTACTAGGTCCATCTCGTCCAGTTTTTCATTTAAGTCTAATATTTCTTTATTAACTTTTTGTCTGGATGATCTATCCATTGCTGTAAGTGGGGTGTTAAGATCCCCTACTATTATTGTGTTGTTGTTGATTTCTCCTTTTAGGTTTGTTAATAGTTGTTTTATGTACATTGGTGCTCCTATGTTGGGTGCATATATATTTATAAGTGATATGTCTTCTTGATGGAGTGTCCCTTTTATCATTATATATTTCCCTTCTTTGTCTTTCTTAACCTGTTTTATCTTGAAGTCTACTTTGTCTGATATGAGTATGGCAACACCTGCTTTCTTTTGTTTGCCATTAGCTTGGAGTATTGTCTTCCATCCTTTCACTCTGAGCCTGTGCTTGTCTTTAGTGCTAAGATGTGTTTCCTGAAGGCAGCATATTGTTGGGTCTTGCTTTTTAATCCATCCTGCCACTCTGTATCTTTTGATTGGAGAGTTCAATCCATTTACATTTAGGGTAATTATTGAAATATGAGGGTTGAATGTTGCTGTTTTGTCACTTATTTTCTGGTTCTTTTGCATTTCCTTTGTTTCTTGTCCCATTTGTTTTGGACTGCCAATTCAGTTTGGTTGTTCTGTCTTATGATTCTTCTAGTTTTCTCTTTGTTTATCATATGTGGTTTTAATTTGATTATTTGTTTAGTGGTTACCTTGAGGTTTGGGCAAAAAATCTTCTGTATGGGATAGTCCATTATCTGATAGCCTCCTATTTCCTTATACTAAGTCAATTCAGTCACTTTCCTCTTCCCCTTCTAAGTTGCTCTTGTTATACCTTATTCTATCTTGTGTTGTGGCTGTGTGTTTACAGTGATGAGGTTAAATTTATTTTTGGTGAGTTTCTTCCTTTGATCTTTGAGTTTAGTATTTAAGTGGTTGCTAACCTATTCCGGTAAAGATCTACTATTTCTCTGATTTTGTCTGCCTACTTTTCTCCTTACTCCAAGCTTTGTGTTCCCTTTCTCTTCTTGTTTTCGGGCCTGAGGGCCTTCTTGAGTATTTCTTGTAGTGGCGGTCTCGTGGCCATGAACTCCCTTAGCTTTTGTTTATCTGGGAGAGTTACTATTTCTCCATCATATTTGAAGGATATTTTTGCTGGATAGAGTATTCTTGGCTGAAAGTTTTTGTCTTTTAGTATTTTGAATATATCATTCCAGTCTCTTCTAGCCTGAAAAGTTTCTGTTGAGAAATCCGCTGAGAGCCTGATGGGAGTTCCTTTGTACGTTATTTTTTGTTTTTGTCTAGCTGCCCTTAATATTGTTTCTTTGTCGTTGACCCTGGCTAGCCTTACCACTAGGTGTCGTGGTGAAGGCCTTTGTCTGTTAATATATATAGGAGTCCTGTTGGCTTCGCTTACTGGTATTTCCTGCTCCTTCCCCAGATTTGGGAAATTTTCAGCTATTATTTCCTTGAATAGGCTCTCTGTTCCTCTTTCCCTCTCCTCTCCCTCAGGAATACCTATAATTCTTATGTTACATTTTCTAATAGAGTCCGATATTTCTCGGAGTCTTTCTTCATTTCTTTTTAGTCTTAGTTCTCTCTCTTCTTCCATCTGGAGTATATCTGTATTCCTATCCTCTAAAGTACTAATTCTTTCCTCCATATTGTCAGCTCTGTTCTTTAAAGATTCCAGATTCTCCTTTATCTCCTCCATTGTGTTCTTCATCTCCATCAGCCCTGATAGGTTTTTCTTTATGATTTCAATCTCTTTTGTGAAGAAACTCCTAATCTCATTGAATTGTTTGTCTGTGTTGTCTCGTATTTCGTTGAGTGTTTTTATGATAGCTATTTTGAAATCTCTGTCATTTAGTTTATGGATTTCTGTGTCTTCGGGGTTGATTTCTGGTTGCTTGTCATTTTGTTTCTGGTCTGGTGATTTCATATATTTTTGCATTGTGGTTCCTGTGTTGGTTTTGGTTTTCCTCATCCTGGAAGTCTCTGGTTGCACTTTCCACCTGCCGCCACTGTGTGGTGGTGAAGGGCTGTGTAGTCTAAGCCCCCTGCGCTCTGCCCCAGTTTTTCTGCTGCGATCCGCAGTTTTGTTTTGTTTTGTTTTGTTTCTTTTCCCCACTGCGATCCACGGGTCCAGTCCAATTTATTCAGGTCTGCCTCGGACCGCTAGATCTGGTCGAGCTGCAGACTCCGGGTTGTGGGGAGGGGGGAGCTCTCTCTTTTGCCCTCTGGGTCCCTGACGTGGGAGGCTTCTCGTTTGCCCCTCTTTATCCGCTCTCTGGGTTGCTCAGATGTTGATGGTAGCCCTGTGGCTCCTCTGAGCCCTCTGTGCGGGAGTTTCCCACTGGTTGAGAGCGCCCGAAGAGCTGCAGTTTCCCGCCGAGGGCCGCCCCTCCCCCCTCTCTGGGAGCCGCGCGGACCGGATCGCTGATCTGATGGGGAGGGAGCGGAGTTCTCCTTACCTCTCCCCACTTCCTCCGGGGGCCCAGCACGTTCCGCTCTCAGATGTGCGGCAGTGTGGATCCCTCCGCTCCAGCTTTTGACTGTCTGGGATTCCGTTGTTTGTCTGTGGCTGTTACTTTTGTTGTATTTTGTGGGGGAAGAATTCACGGGAAAGCTCACTCCGCCATGATGCTGACGTCACTCCTCGGTCTCCATTTCTTATCAGCGAGCAGGGACTGCCTCTGAGGAATGAGAAATCAATTGTGTACACAGCGCTGAATTAAGGCTTCTCACGGCTTGTCAGGACTGCCGGCCTGCATTCATTTGCATTCATTTCCACCGTCTTCCCTGTAGAATGGATGCACAGGAATCCGTAAAATGCCAAGCTTGTATATTTGTGCCCCCACTGCATCCTGAAGCAGGCACGCCTCTGATTCATTCACAGGTGGCTGGAATGAAATCGCAAGTCGTTGGTGACTCTGGGGAAGGACTGAACTACTGGGTGGTCCTGGAGGCTGCACTGGCAGCTGGCAGAAAATCCAGGACCACACTCCTCTTGGCAAATGATCCAATTCTGCGTCACTCGTGTGTAGCCACCTTAGTGAAAATATATTCAGTTCTCAGATGTGCTTGTTGACGAAGGAGCGTGGATAACGAGAAATGATTAAATGAGATCTGAAGACAGCTTTGCATGGCTTCATAAAGCCCACACGGCCCCCCAAACCTTCTTGAACAGAGCAGTGCGGCACTTGGAGCTCAGGCCTACAAGACACACCTATGCTGAAGGCTAGAGTCTGGGTTCATATTCAGGTTTTTACTTATTCTCAACGTGATTTCTGTTAGAGAGTCTAAGGGCATTTCCTCTCTACAAGAATGATAGCAGGCAACAACACAGAAAGTTATTTTCAGCGATCCCAGCCCCCAGTGGAAATATGACCCTAGCCAGGAGCCCTGGAGGGAACCGGCTGGGTAACACAGGCCTTCGTGGAATCCACCTGGCACCGTGTAACAACTTCTAAACCACAATCACTGACCAAGACCTGGGTGAACAGAGGAAAAACCACAGTGTGTGAAGCATAGCACAGGGCTTTGCTGGGACCTGTTTTTAGACAAGGATCACTCAGAAGTCACATTCTAAAACCTCAGAGTTCTGGAAGAAAAGAGTGCCATCACCCCAACTGTGTCAATACATGCAAATTCACACCTGACAGGAAGCTGACAACCCATGTTCACGGATGTAACGATAAAACAACACTGGTTTGGTCAAATACTAGTCTCTGATCACTTTTCCTCCAAGAGCGGGATTCCAGGTCAGGAAATGGCTGTGTGCGCCCGGCTCAGTGTGGCAATGGCACCCTCACCAAGGGAGGGGACGCCTCTGGCCCGAGGCCCTCCCCATTAGCAGCTGCTGAACGGAAAGACTTGCAATTACCCAAATGAAGGCTCTCTCCAACCTCTGAATGCTAGCACATGCTGCTTCCTCTGTTGAGATGCCTTCCTGCCTCTCAGAAAATCTAGTAAGATGTGAATGGTCACAGCCTCTGTGCCCACACTCCCTTCTCAAAGATGATTTCATACACCATCAACTTGCCAACCCAGTCATCCAGGTTGGGGGGAGGCAACTTTCCAGAAGTGTTGATGTTGCTTATGAACTCATTTTCCTTTATTATTCTCAAAGAGAGTCTAAGGACAAAGAACACTCCTTTTTTTTATTTTTCCCCCAAAGCCCCAGTAGATAGTTGTATGTCATAGCTGCCCATCCTTCTAGTTGCTGTATGTGGGACGTGGCCTCAGCATGACCGGAGAAGGAAGGACACTCCTTTTTTTATTACTTTGACTTAAATGCAGAAACTAAATCAAGTGGGTTCCCCAAGCCCCCCTCCCAACCTTCTCAGGGTTACATCAACTAAATGCAGACCTCAAGATAAGGAGTGTAGTTGGGAAGAGGAGGAGATTGATGTGTTTGCTTTTTTAATAATTGTGGTAAAATATATATAACATAGAATTTACCATTTTAACCAATTTTAAGCATACAGTTCAGCAGTGTTAAGTACATTCACCTTGTTGTGCAACCATCACCACCATCCATCTCCAGAACTCTTTTTATCTTTCCAAACTGAAACCCTGATCCCATTAAACAACAACTCCCCATACCTCCCTCCCTCAACCCTTGGCAACCACCATTCTACTTTCTGTCTCTACGAATTTGACTACTCTAGAGACTTCATATAAGTGGAATCATGCAGTATTTTTGTCTTTTTGTGTCTGGCGTATTTCACTTAGCATAACGTCCTCAAGGTTCATCCATGTTGTAGCATGTGAGAATTTCCTTCCTTTTTAAGGTTTAATAATATTCCACTGTGTGTATATAACACATTTTGTTTATCCATTCATCTGTCCATGGACATTTTTGGGTTGTTTCCACCTTTTGGCTATTGCGAATAATGACTCTGCATTTTGCCAGCTCCCTAGGAGATCCTGAGGTCTGAGAACAATTTGGCCTCAACATTACAGGTGAGGCTTAGGGAATAGATGAGGTGAACGAGGGCGACGGTATAAAGAGAAAAGAGGGGCAGTTCACTGTAGAACACAATCTTGAGAAGCATCTACATTCACATGAAAGAAGGATCAAAATGAGCCACTGCTAAAGACAAGAAAGATAAGAGATAAATAAAAGAATCAGGAATAGTAATAAGGGACCAGGGGAGGGTAAACAGCCTGAGTCAAGGGTGATCTGGTTGGTGGTTTTCTAGAAACTGAAAACTCATGGTGCCACTAGCCCATTCACAGTGCCTTTGTGGAAATTTGAAAAAGCTCTCTTTCCTCTGGGTGCCCCTTCGCCAGCAACCCTCAGACACTGAAGGAGCAGCCGGGCTTAAGTCAACCTCCTATAGCACCTACTCCCCCTGTCATTCCTGGAAAAGGAGCAGTGGGATTTCCTGATTTTAGTGGGAAATCGCTCTAACGGCGGAAACCAGGAATTGAGATGCCCTCTGAGGCACAATGTGCTTCTTCTCAGTGAGTTAAGCCTTCCCCCATCCGATAAACAAAAATGAAAAAGAGAAGGTATGCCCACAGTTGCTGGGCATCCCCTGTTTTTAAGGACAGAATCCTCAAAGCTACGCCCTGGAGCAGGCAGACACCGTCTGAGCTGATGTGGGAAATCCTGTTGCCACTGGTCCAGAGCTTCCAGGGTTTTCTTAGCCTCTTGGTTTTCTCTCCCGTGTTCATCAGCTTGAGGGATGCACTACACAGACCACCCATGGGAACAAAGAATCACGAAGAAATAGGGCTGCGAGAAAAGTCCAGGCTGTAGCCTTATCACAGACAGTAAGGTGTATTCAAACAGTAGCTGGAAGGTTTTCAAATTGTTCAAAAATTCCTCCTCGCCTATCCCGAAAAATTGTTTTTCTTTTTAAACATCTTTTGTTTTTTATAAATAATACAAGCAGTGAATTCAGTATCACATTACTGGATCAGGTTGGAATGGTGCAAAGACTTTTTTTTACCTTGTGTTCTTTTGTGGGTTTTTTTCTTCTTTTTGTAAGAACACAACACCAGATCTATCCTCTTAACATATTTTTTTTTTTTTTTTTTTTTTTTTTTGTGAGGAGATCAGCCCTGTGCTAACATCCGCCAATCCTCCTCTTTTTTTGCTGAGGAAGACGGCCCTGGGCCAACATCTATGCCCATCTTCCTCCACTTTATATGGGACGCCGCCACAGCATGGCTTGCCAAGCAGTGCGTCGGTGCGCGCCCGGGATCCGAACCAGCGAACCCCGGGCCGCCGCAGCGGAGCGCGCACACTTAACCGCTTGCGCCACCGGGCCGGCCCCTCTTAACATATTTTAAAGTGCACAATACCATATTGTTAACTATAGGTACCACATTGTACAGCAGATCTCTACAACTTATTTATCTTGCTAACTGAAACTTTATATCCATGGGAAAAAAACTCCCCATTTCTCCCTGCCCCCTCCCCTGGCAACCACCATTCTACTCTCTACTTATATGACTCTGACTATTTTAGTTTCCACATATAAGTGAAATCATGCATATTTGTCCTTCTATCACTGGCATATTTCACTTAGCATAATGTCCTCTAGGTTCATCCATGTTGTCACAAATGGAAGGATTTCCTTCTTTATCAGGGCTGAGTAATATTCCATTGTGTATAGACCACATTTTCTTTAATAACTCATGTGCCGATGGACATCTGGATTGTTTCCATATCTTGGCTATCGTGAACAGTGCTGCAATGAACATGCGGGTGCAGAGATCTCTACAAGATCCCAATTTCCATTCTTTTGCTATCCTTAAAATTTTTAATGAGGTGCTCAGCATTGTAACAATCCAATAAATCATTTTCTCTATTAATTAGTGCAGTTAATTTGAAAAATGTTCCCAGCCTTGTATTTATAAGGGAAATAGTAAAAGACTGTTTCCTTGCCCCCTTTCATTAATGCCACAAACATTTATTGAGCACTGTGCTAGGAACTAAGGACACCATTTGACCTGAAGTAGATAGGGTCCCCATCCTAGTGCCCCGTGGTACCAAGCACTGGGTGAGCATGAGAGAGAGAGAGCCTGAATCCTTCCATTTACTCCTTTACAATGTATAGAGTATCTTAAACTTCCCAAGCACTCATTCATACATTATTTCTTCTGATCCTCACAGCTACCCCAGGCAGCAAACTAGACAGGCATCACACCTCCATTATACAGATGAGAAAATAAAGGCTTAGGAAGTTGAGTGACTTGCACACATTTACCCTGTGGTAGAGTCTGGGATCAACCTAAACTCTCCTTTCTGCTAATCTATGACTCTCATACAAAAGAATGAATTCTAGGATTCCCCTTCTCTGGGGGGAAATGATAGATTTTCAAATACATGTGATGCAACAGGGAGCTGGAACAGGAGAGCAGAGGGGGAAGGCCGCTGTCTGAAATCACATGTTCTATCGGATCAGCCCAACTTTCCTCTCCTTTGTTAGTATTTGGCACACGCCAGAGCATGCAGTCCTGGCCTTAACAAAGACCAAACAGTGATAAAGCCACAAAGCAAAGAAGAGACCAACTTTGCCATGAGAAGCGTAATTAAATTCTTGTAAAACAGACACTAGCGCAGGCCCGTTTGCTCTCACTCTTATTTCTGCTAGGTTGTGCAACCGTGCTGAATAAGCAATAAGGGACAGGCACTGCTTGGGAAGAGCACAACTTCACCTCCTTCTGTGGGCCAGGGAAGTGGCCGGATGGACCACTCGGCCAGGAAAAGTCCCTCCAGAAAGTAGAGACTGGTCTTCCTAACATTGTAACATCTGGAAGCTTCTGATCCACCTTTGAGAAGCTTTTTACATCACAATTTTATTGCCTTTAAAATTACGGAGCAGGCCTAATGATCTCTGTATTCCTCTCCCACACGTGCCAGCAAGTCTGGCAGGAGAATGTTCACTTCCTTGGCACCCTTGAGAGAAAAGAGGCCCAGAGGCTCTCTCCCTACAACCAGTTCACTTCTTGAAGGCTCTTGGGAGTCTATCTGTTCTCACATCCAAAGTGATGCCGTGCAAGTGGCCAACCTTGCCATCAAGTGTCACTTGAGCTCCCCTATAATCATGTTTGATGTGTTGCTGGGATGCTGGAAGCTCTGCCATTGGTATTTCAAATACAGCAGGGTCACCCAGGCTGGACGAGTTTCAGCGGAGCTTCCAGACTAAGACAGACTGGAAAGAAGGACCTGGCCACGCACTTCCAAAAAAATTCACCATGAAAACCCTATGAACAGCAGCAGAAAAGATGAGCGAAGCAATACTCATCTTCTTGCCAGAAGGTGAGAGGATGGTGCAAAAAGACCGGGCAGGGTACCGCTCTGCTGTCCACAGGGGAGCTAGGAGTCAGAATCCACTCGATGGCACTAAAAACAATGATCATATACCTCTCTTCACTAAGACTTTCCACATTCTCACTGCTTTTGCACCAATCAGGATATGATGGGAGTAATAATGATCATTAAAAAAAACTCAAAAATAAACAGCAATCTAGAAAAAAAAAACAAAACAAAACACCAAAGACTAAGAAACAAGATGACAACAGTCCGTGACTGCTCTGCCGTCCACTGGAAGCAGGCAGAAGTGAAGGCTGTGCTTAGGCATGTTGCTTTGTTGCTATCAACCGCTGAACGCTCCTAACCAGTGTACCTTCTGCCTTCCCTACAAGAGAGATTTGGGCCTAGGCCTCAGGAGAGCGTCAGAGGGGCCATGGACGCACAGCGGGGTCAGGAACCCAAGGCTGTGCACTGCAGAACTCGCAGAAAACTTGGAAGAGCAGCCACCTCCCAGGAGGGGCTAAGAGAAAGGGACAAAGTGGCCGTCAAGGTCTTTGACCAGACAGATTCCCAGAGGATCGCAAATCCAGCCATGGTTAATATGCTTACCATCTCTCCCAGAGAGACAGACCTCAGCTAACGCAGGAAAGCAGGGACCCCTGTGGGATCTTTTCCATTATCAAAGCCAGTGGACGCCCTCTGACAGGAACCCTAGTCCCCTGGAATAACACCAAGTCTCCTAAGGCCAGTATTTTCCCTGCTTAGGAACCTGGACTTTGAAACACTGTGACTTTAACATTACTACAAAGTAGGACTCCCTGAGAAAACCTTCTAGTATGATCTTCCATCCTGGAGACTACCCTTCAGGAGCCGCAGACCTAACTCTGAAAGATTGGCCTGACCATAGAAGAAGGGAGAAAAGACTTTGGTGAGGAAACACAAACACAAATGTCAGGTAAGTCATCAATGTCGCTAATCCTCCTTCAGTGGCATTTATTCCTAAAGGGCAGAGCCAGCCCAGCAAGTCTGGCC
This sequence comes from Diceros bicornis minor, assembly GCF_020826845.1. Classification (NCBI taxonomy): domain Eukaryota; kingdom Metazoa; phylum Chordata; class Mammalia; order Perissodactyla; family Rhinocerotidae; genus Diceros; species Diceros bicornis. The sequence goes on along the minus strand of NC_080775.1, from coordinate 13,061,285 downwards.
TCACTGGAGTTTTCTGTCTCGTGATAAGATCTCTACTCCCAAATGCTCCCCGTCCCCCTCGCCTCCCCACCAGCTGGCTCTTGCCAATGTCTTCTCTCCCACATGCCCTCCTCTCCCTCTGCTCTGGTGCCTTCCCTGCCCGCCCGCCCCTCCCTTGTTAAGAGTAGCCCAGCTGCCAGGCAGCTGTGACACACGCTGCCAAGAGGGACCTGCTACTTGGCTGTAACCCGGCTCCCAGGACTGTTTCTGGTTCACGCATCTCATTGAATGTGTTTAAATACATTATCTACAGCCGCCCAGCTGCTCAGGCAGGGAGAGAAGCAAACGCTCCTCCCACGATCCCAGCAGTACACACACGCGCACACCTACACACACACACATACGCATGGGCACAAACATACACGCATGCACGCATACACGCACACGTAGAGATGTGCATGCACACATACACACACACGTTCATACACACACACAAACACGTACACATGTACAGACACACATATGCACATGCACATGCACACCCCACACACATACATACATGCATATGCACACACACACACACTCTGATACACTGAATGGGCAACAGCGCAGAACTGATGAAGCCTGTGCCAAAGCAGAGAATGCAGAGATGCTACGTCATGAATGAAACAACGGGCCAGGGAAGCCAATTCCCTCTTGCAGTAAAGACGGGCTCCAAGGGGAAAAGGATGGAAAGGGCAAACGAATAACCCCCGCAGGATCTCAGGCACACGCAGGTCTCCGAGTGGCAGCCAGGCATCGAGTCCTGTGCCTTGCTCCTTCACGATGCCCGCTGAATCACCCCGTGTCCCTTCCACCGCCAGCCAGCAGTCAGCCTGCTTGGCCTGGCGGAACACGAGCTGCCCCGGCTTGGGAGCGAGGCCAAGGCTACGAGGCCAAGGCTACTGCTTAAGAGCGAGTCTCCTGGTGTCAACCTGCTCAGATGAAAGCCTGCTCTGCCACTCCCTTGGTGGGACCTTGGGCAGGTTACTGAAATTGTGTTTCCACATCCTCCTCTGCAAAATGCAGATAAAGACAGCGCCTACCGTGGGAGGGTATGGAGAAGGCACGTAATTCCCTGTGTAATGCGAGGACAAGACCCACCCAATGAAGGCTGGGCTGTTCCCCAGGCCTGCCTCCGCTAAGCCAGTGAGCCAAGGCATTGATCTGCCTGCACTTCATTCTCTTACGGGTAAACTGAGAGCAGGCTGGTGATGGCCAATGTTCCTGCCAGCTCTCACAATGGATTGCCGTCTGATTTTCCATCTGCTGCACCACGTCCCCCTTCTCCCTTTTGGAGTCTCCTTGCTTCCGACTAGCCTTTCTCCCACCAGCCTCACTCACACCGTCAGAGCAACCTTCCTAAAACCCCGCATCCATCATGGCGTCACTCTGCCCCAGAGTCTACACTGCACCTCCTTACCTTCTAGTCCCAACTCCCCACGCAGCCTCTGCCCCGTGCAGGCTGGTCTTCCCACCGCCTTGCTTCCTCTACACTCACTCCTCTCTAAGCCTTGACCCACTCCTGCTGCCCTTCCTCCCTCCAGGGGCCTAAATTCTATTCCGCTTCACGGGCAGTCCAGCCTCCTTTGAACTCTCCCTGAGGCTTCAGCTCTGTGGGCTCTCCTCCATGACTGTCATATTGGTACTGCTCACCTGGGCAATTATCACACGCTGCCCCAACAGCACCAGCTGGCTTTTGGGGAATACACCCTTGGGACACACCAGGGTTTCTCAGTCTCAGCACCACTGACACTGGGTTGGATCATTCCCGGCTGTGGGGGGCTATCCTGTGCATTGTCAGATGTCTAGCAGCATCCTTGGTCTCTATCCACTAGGCACCAGCAGCCACACACACAACCCCCAAATGTTGCCGTGCGTTGCCCAATGTCCCCTGGGGGGCAAAATCACCCCCAGTTGAGAATCTCTGGGATATATTATCTCTTCAAATAATCAGCTCCTGGAGAACGGGGTCCAGGTAACTTCTTGTTTTTACTCTCCTCTCAGCACCTAGCACAGAGCTGGAATGAATACATGAATGAATACACAACCAGGCACACAGCAGGATAAGGGCACAGAATAGCATTTAGCACAGGGCAACCTATGTCCCCAGGTAAACCAGGACTTGAGCATATGTAAAGTCCCCTATGTCCCTCATTATAGTATAAGCAAGAACCAGATTTTCTGAATCACTGCACCCCCGGTGAATTTTCGCCAGTAGACAGTGCTTTGAATATAACAGGGCTCAATAGAAATTTGAAGAATGAATAAACTCTGTCCCAGAGCACTATTTATAGAAAAAAATTATGAACTAAAATAAACAGGGCATTGCTGCTACCCACATAGGCTGGGGCTACCCTATTTCCATTTCCCCTGTGTTTTCCTTCATCACTGTGTAAGGAGAATGGTTTTGAGTTGAGAGACCGTGCGGAACATAGAGAGAGTATGGGCAGGGAAGTCAGGTGGGCATAGATCTGGATGCTGGATACGTCCGTTATCAGCCCAGATGTCTTTGGCGAGTTGCCTCTGGGAGCGTCACTTTTCTCATCTGAAAGGAGAAATATGATGCCAACCATAGCAGGTAATTGTGAGGCTTACTTGAGGCAATCTATGTGAAAGTGTTTACAAAGTAGGCATATAATAACAGAACAATTTCCTCTTCTTTGTCCTAACCAGGGAATTTGACAACATAACGCCTAACCAACAAAATGTGAGGTGCAGAGCGTGGTGCACTACTTCATCAGTAAGTCCCTCACAAAGAACCCACCCCTTGGTGTCTTCTCAAAGACTGACTGACTAGACGACAAACTGCCAGAACGTCCCAAGCTACTTTGGACAGATAATCCTCTCCAAATGGAGGCTCAGAGGATAACTTGCCCAAAGTCACAAGACAAAGGGTGGTGGCAGGCCTCAAAGCCTGGTCTTTTCTGCTATATACTAAATATACTCTCAATCACTAGCAAGGCAGGTCACCAGCAGCGGCAGTGACAGCAAGGGCTCCTCCAACCCCACAAGGGAAAGGCTCCCACTGCTGGTCACCTGTCCCGCCAGAACAGATGCACCCTGGGTGACGCTGGACCTCCTCTGACTCTATCCCCAGTGAGGTCTAAAAGTAGGTGAGCCCAGCGCTGGAGAGGTACACACAGTGAATGATTCTGCTCCAAGAGAGAAAAGAAGTTTTATGGCTTTTTCCCCCTCTTGATCCTCCACAGAGCCAAAACCACACCCTCTCTGGGCATCCTGGCTGTGCCATGGTCTCATTAAATGACCCTGGAGGGTTTTTCTTCCTGTAACTCCTTCTCCTCAACAGGCCATGGACAGTGTGTCTGTCCCAGCATGCCTGGTAAGGGTTCTGGAACTGAACACGAGGCCTTGGCAGAGATACCCTGTTACGTAATAGGGCTGCGAATGCCCATCAGTGCCCCGTGAAAGGGTTTCCTCAATACCTAACAGCTAAAGGGCAGACCATCCGCCAATGATTCTATGTTCTGTTCTCCTTGGTCTTCTCTCAGGTGAAAAGTCCCCTACTTCCAACCCAACTATTGAAGAGAGTGGAAAAACAGTCCTTCATGTGTCGTTCCAGCCAAATCCTGTCATAAAACCCCATGTGTGCCACTCCCTGGACAGAGTCTCCTGGTAAGAGGTTCACATTTAGGGGGAGAATTGATCCTCATACCTCACTCAGGGCCAGCGACATGAAAGTGTTCATTTCTGCTTTCGGCTCTGACAAGTCTTTCTTTTTTCATCTTACTTTTTTTCAGAAGCAACTGGAAGGTAAGAAAATCATGAAATATGCATGCAGATATGGATTGTGGGCAGCAATGATATAGCAGAACGGTTCTTATCAGAATGAGAAAGAGGAGTAGGCTCCTGGCAGTGAAACAAGACCCAGAATCATCCAACCACATCTTAGCCAAGGTTACTGGTCCCCCTAAGTGACCGCATCAGTTCAGCTCTAAGAACTCAGACTGATGAAAAGACAAAATATGGAAAACTACCCAGGAAGCTTTTATTTACCTGATCCCCTTTCCATCCCTCCTGCATCTAGCCTATTAATCAACAAATAACATAACTGATTATAAAGCAGTAAGTCTGATATGGATGCAAAAACAAAGGCCCATCTAGAAGCCAAGAAAGTAGATGTCAGGTATGACCCAAGGCAAGTCATTCACAATCGATGCCTTAATTTATCCTCTGCTAAAACTGTGCATGAATATCTGCTACCTAAATTCTACTGTGAACACTGACAGAAGTCATAAACTTAGACGACATTCCGTGGAAGAAAAAGATTCTATATACAAAGCAAGGCAGTATCATCATTGTTTCTCTTTACTGCTTCTCAATCGCTGGACCACAGTGGACTGAACTGCACCCCAACAAACTTTAATGTAATAAAGTCTGGTGTTCAATGGCAACAAGGCCTTTGGTGTTTTTGGGGGGCCCCAAGATCAGCTTGGGGTATTAACATCAGTTAGTTTTCCATCCACTCTCAATCTCAGAGGTCATCTTCCCTACTGCTCCCCATCACCCATCTCCAATCTGGAAGCCAGAGTCTTTTCTGTGTCAACCCCACTCACCACGCAGCTGTCTCCCGGCCTCTCTCTAAAGACATCCAGTAATGGGAATAAACTCAACGCCTCCTGAAGTGGTCCCTTTCTTCAAAATCCAGGTGTCATTCAAGTTGGAAATTGGGCACATCAGTGGATACAGACGTTAGCCATATCTTAGCCAAGGAGTTCCTGGATACCTCTCTCTGTTACCAAAACCCACCTGTCGTGGCCTAAGGGCTTCTCTACCTGGATAACCCAGAAGTCTTCTTCCCCTTTGTTCTGTGGGTATCAGGTGGTCCGTCTAAGATCTTGGCCACAGGGCCAATCAGTTCCTTCAGTCTGGCTCAGGTTATAGTCTTGGAACCCTGGTCAGGAGTTCCCAATCATCACAGAAGTTTCCCTTGCTACGACTTCTAACTATCTTCACATTTTTCTCTTACCTCTGTTTTCTCTCTTTCCTCCCACCCTTCCTCACCTCACTCAAATAAATATATTCCTACACTGTCCTTCATCTCTTGTTCCAGCCTAGGTACCTTCCAGTCTAATCAACTAATTCGTACTGTCTTGCCACTTCCTTGGCTTAAGTTTAGTCAATTTTCATAAACTAGGCTTTGGTGAAATTATTGTGTACTTTTCAACCCCAGTCATTTGGGGTACAGATAGACACATTTAAATAAAATTTATTAGAGTTTGAATAATTGCATTTCGTAATTTTAAACAAACAATGTTTACTTCGGGTCTTGCTATATAGGGCCATACCAAATCTTAAAGCTAATAGAATTTAAGTCCATAACAACCACAAAAAGAAGTTCAACTTGTTTTTAAATGTTATTAATGGACTGTTTCTATTGTATTTATAGCTGGAGCTTGTTATTGCAGCAGAGACTGCTAGCTGTTCTCCACTAGCTACGCTCTCCTTCTGTGGGGAAAAAGCCCCTGATTTTGAGCTAGACTCATATACTTCAGAATGGAGACTCTATTTCCCATGGTCCCTTGCAGTTAAGCATGACTAACTGCATAAGCTGTAGCCAGTTCACAGGTGCCCTCTGCCTCTTTTTCTCTGTCCCTTCTTCCATTCTGCTGCCTGGGTACGGATGCCCCCATTTTGCACCATGAGATTAAGACAGAGCAACAAGCTAGAAGGAACCTGGGTCCCTGACATCATGAAGAACTACGCCAGCTCTAGATCACCTACCAGGATTTGTACAAGAGACAAACAGCCCCTATCCTATTTCACTCATAGTTATCTGTAGTTTTCTATGACTTGCAGTCAATCTTAACCCCAAATAATACAGTCATTAAAAAGTCTGAAGTTTTAAAACTGAACACAAACTTCATAAAGACATTAACAACCAAGGTAATTTACTAAGACACCTGTCCACATCCTTTAGAGAACAAATGAACATTTAAGAAAACACATACATTTAAAAGAACATTTAAGAAAAAAGGAAGCTTTTCCTACAGTAGGTGAATATATATTTCCAGTTTTTTTAATCTTTCACATCATTAAATCCTTGACAGATAACAATAAATTGTCTTGTACATTCTTTCTTTCTGTATCCTACTAATGTAACATACTGGAGTGTTTCATTCTTTCAAAATTGCCTAAATGTTTATTCTCCAACTTTCCCAAGAACATAAAACCTTAAATGAGCAATACACCCAAATGAACCATTCTGGCATTCTGCATTTCTTAGACAGCTAAACATTTTGCTTCCTTAACTGGAAAAAAAGTCTTTGATTTTAAAAATTAAGATAAATTAAAAAAACTGGAAAGAACTGACCCATTAAAATAGAAGTGCTTTGGATAACTGAAAAAGGCATATCATTGTTTGAATTGGAAATATTCCTCGATAATATTTAGCTCATTCTAAACAGTCACTAAAATTGATGTCATTGCTACATCCTACATTATTATAAAGTCAGAGGTGCATACGGCAGTGAGAAGAAACAAATATTTGTCTGCATCTTGGAACTTTTTAGGCAGTAAAAAAGTTGAAGGCATTTTTGTTTTCCATAAACAGGATGGGCTTTAACTGGGGCAGGAAATTTTTGTTCTGAGAAATTCATGAGAGGAGGAAAAAGTACTTGCTTTGGAAGTAATCAGAATCTAAGTTTTCAGCCCACAAGTTCACAGTTTACATTTTTTTCTAATTGAAGGATTTCACAGTGGTGCTTTTTTTTTTTTTTTTAATGAGGAAGATTCACTCTGAGCTAACGTCTGTTGCCAATCTCCCTCTTTTTTTGCTTGAGGATGATTAGCCCTGCACTAATATCTGTGCCAATCTTCCTCTATTTTGTACATGGGTTGTCGCCACAGCATGGCTTGACAAGTGGTGTAGGTCTGCGCCCGGGATCTGAAGCTGTGAACCTGGGCCAAGGAAGTGCAGCATGCCGGACTCAACCACTACACCACAGGGCCGGCCCCAACAGTGGTGCTTTTAAGTCTAAATGAGAAGATTTTCACCTGAAATAGAAATTCCACCTCTAAGCCACTCTTACCCCACTGATTTCTAGTTTGTGTTTAGCATCAGTTTCATTACTAGGTCTCAAAATCAAAACAATGAGATAGCCAGCTCTTAATCAATCAAACCAATGAAGGTGAAAAGTAACAAGAAAATCTAAGGCCACAGCAAATACTACGCAAGTGAATACAAAAATATCAGGCTTTGTGACACACTAGGCTGAAATGGTGGGGGTTGGGGGGGGCAGGGAGGCAGCAGGTTCGTCTTACTACATAAGACTTTCGAGTATAATGTGTGTGTCGCAGTGTGTATAAAACTAATGTTAAAAATTAGCATGCACTATCTAAGCACACACCAGCTCAGAAGGAAAAATGACTCAAAAATAAGCCGCATGCCAAAAATACACAGAGTGAAACTAGCCTGGGATTCAACATTTCCTGTAGATAATCCACCCTAGATAATCTGGTTCTATAACTGAATTTAAGCTTCTTCCAGTATTTACCTTCATCTGATGTACCGTGCTATAAATGGCTGAGATTTTTCTCGTCACTCCTGACACAACACCTGCCAGTCCTGAGACATCCCATCTTGCTACGCAACTTACAGCTCCCCTTGGAAACCACTAGCAGGCCCAGTATTTCTCCCTCCACAAGCACTGTGTTGAAGAGATGTTTATCGCCTTAAGGTCTCAAGTCCAAGGATAAATCTCCTATAATATCCCTTCAATTACTTTCACACGGTAATTCCCCTCAGGGTCCCCAAATCGCAATTCCCACATTCTAAAACAACATGCATCTTCCATTTGTCCTTCTAAAGCTCGGGCGAGGGGAGTGGCTTCCACCGGAAAACACCTGTGACCCCACTGCCGCAGCTCATCTTCAACCTGCTTGATCCCATCCCACATACGATGAATAACGTAAAACAGATACAAACAGGTTGATGTCACAGGCTCTATTCTAGGCTAAAAGACATAACTCATCTTTCCTCCATGAGAAACTGAATGTACTCATGAATTCCTCACCTATGTATGTTGGTGGTGGTGTCTTAATCTCCTTCTGTGTTCGTTCTCTGAAAGTGTGATTTCTCCACTCCTAAATGAGGACATAACTGACACCATTTATAAAAATGTAACTCCAATGGAAAGTTCATTCTCATTGACCATAGCACAACTGGGATCGGGCCTGAGCAGTCAGACATTTAGAAGAAAGATGTGAGACTCTTCCAAAACACAGCCTCATTGACTCGAGCATGAAAATCATAACCCTCCAATGAATGCTGCTGAGCCTACAGATTTACTTCCTCCACCCCGACCCCCTAGCAGATGTTATTGGTCAGGTAAGTGCTCAGCAAACTTGCAAAACGTTCCAGGAAAATCAAGATTTTTCTCCAACATTCCAAAGACTTGTCTTGTCATTTTTTACAGGAAATGTATCTAATGGAGTCTCAATAAATCTGAGAGAGTAGCGTTATGGAAAGGGCATTCAACCAGGTCAAGCTTGGGACACCAAGGTCACCTAGACCTGTCAATCAGCAAATGCCTTCTGTTATGAGTTGAATCGTGTCCCCTCAAAATTCGCATGTTGAAGCCTAACTCCCAGTACCTCAGAATGTGACCTTATTTGGAGAGAGGGTCTTTATAGAGGGAATCAAGTTAAAGTCAGGTCATTAGGGTGGGCCCTGACCCAATATGACTGGTATCCTTAATAAAAGGAGACATTCGGACAAGGAGACACATGTAGAGAGAAGAAAATGTCAAGAGACACAGGGAGAAGATGGCCATCTACAAGCCAAGGAGAGAGGCCTGGAACAGATCCTTCCCTCACAGCCCTCAGAAGGAGCCAACCCTGCCCACACCTTGATTTTGGACTTCCAGCCTCCAAAATGTTGACATAATAAATATCTGTTATTTAAGCCAACCAGTTTGTGGTACTTTGTTAGAGCAGTCCTAGGAAACTATTATACCTTCTGTTCTAAAATGACCTTATTCTCTATATCCAAACTACCACTAACTAAGGAACGTCAAGCAAAGTGGGATAGTTGAGCCCCTGTGGCCAGCAATGATGTCACACACTCTCCCTCCCTCTTTGTCTTCCCAGAACTAACTTTGAATCACAGACTGGGGTACAGAGGGGAAGTAATGAAGCCTCCCTTCAACTTAGCTGCGTTAGGAAAGCAAATGGAATAAACCGTCTACGCTGAGATGCAATAAGACAATAGTCCTTTCCATGTGGATGTCACTGAGAGAAGCAAGGGAGAGAGGTTAGGTGAAAGCATTGTGGGCTTGTAGAAAGAGCAATGGATTGAGAGTCTAGGCCAGTTCAGCGAGCTCCTGGCTCTGGCTTTGCCACTACTTAGCTATGTGGTCAGACACGAGTGCACCAGTGAATAAGGGAATAGGGAGGATCCAGAGTCCACTGGCTCAGCTGTCCCTTATGTGTGGTCCATTAGTACATTTCAGGCAGTCAGTGAACTCCTGAAATTGTCTGCAAAATTGCAGGTGTGTGTGCGTAGGTGCATTTTTCTCACGAGAGGATGCACAGCTTGCGTCAGATATTTTACACAATGTAAAAAGGTTAAGAACTTGAACAAGGGGATCCTGGAAGGTTCCTTCTTGCCCTAACACTCTGTAAAGTGGGCAGGCTGTGGGTACCTGCCACATCTTCACCAGGGCCCCTATGCACACCCCAAAGGCACCCACCCCCTCCAGACTTCAGCCTGGGCCCCTCAACCCTCACAGAATCACTTCACTGGCCCCGCTGCCACTTGCTTCTAGGAGACACCAGCAAGATCTGTTTTGGGAACAGCCCAAGGGACAGACTGGAGACTGCAAAAGGGTTGTTTATAGATTGTGTCACGAAAAGATTTGCCTATATGGGTCAGTACACACGTCACAACGCCCTATTAAGTTATTAAGAAGAACATCTAAAGCAAATGTTCAAGGGTTTCATTCATTAATAAAACCACATTACACCTGCCAAAGCTGGCCGCCCGTGAAGCACAGAGCGGGCTGTGGAAGCTGGAAATCCACGCTCAGCCAGAGACAGGCAGGAGTGGGGCTGCAAAGTCAGCCCAGCAAGATGAACAACCTGGGGCCAACTGCAGGGATAGGAGCAGAGGGGAGCTCCAAGCTCTGCCTATGCCAGTCCACTCACTCGCACCAGATGGGCAGGCTGGGAGCCCACGGATGACTGTGGGGGCAGAGGCAGCCAGCTCCCTGGATCGGGAAGGTCTCCTCTCTCTCCATACGGCCCTTGTGTGAACAGTTATGGCTGTAAATGACGGCAGCTGCATGTGCATTTCTGTTACTCCAGCTTCCTAGTGAAGGGAACCCACCGTGATGGTGTTCTAGGCTCTCTACTACGAACCTCCCAGCTGGGAGAATAGCCCCAGAGCAGGAGGACACAGCCTGGGACCTACAGCAATGAAATCCACAGTCAATGCTGCCCATAATGATCCTTCTCAAAGAGGCCACGTTAAAAAAAAAAAAAAAATTAAGCCTCAAGTTAGAAATGTATTAAACAGAAGATGACTGAGAATCATCACTACAGGGCTTTTAATGATTTTTTTAAACAATTAACAGCGAGTGGGTATTCTCTCTGTGCCAGGCTCTGTGCGAAATGCTGTACGTCATCTCAGTTAATCCTCTCACAATACTTTACAGAAGAGAACACTAATCCCACCCTCATGACCTCATCACCTCCCAATGGTCCCACCTCCTAATACCATCACATTGGGGGATGGATTTCAACATATGAATTTTGGGGGGACACAAACGTTCAGTTGAGACTACACACACACTCATACCTTCCAGGGACCCGGAGTTACAAGCGAATGTGCATGGGGCAGGATGATTCTGTGAAAGGCGTGGAAATGGGCCATGGCAATCTGACCGTGTCCAACTCAATCAGCATTTATCAAATCCCCAACGTCTGCACAGCATTCTTTCCCTCTTCGTTACATAGTGAATGAAGCGGGTGAGCCTGGCCTAACTAGGAAAGTAGCAACTGAGGGCCAGCGGGCCTGGCATTCTGATATTTTTCTTCAACACCCATCCTGTTTCCTCCCTCTGCCTTAAACCCTCTTTCCCCTCCATCACTTCCCCACCTTCCAATTAAGCTGGAGCAACCCCCAAATTCTCTTTCCACACCACAGGAACCAAACAGCCACAGGTGGTAGAAGAATCTAGCAAGTCACAGTGTCACAGCGCCCTGCAAGCAGCTGGCTTTGGTGACAGTTCCAAGGGCAGTATTGCTGTTTCACATTTATCACACCCTAATTAATTTCAAAACAACATCTCTTGAAAGTCCTTTGCCTCCACGCACGAGGCAGGGAGGAGTGGTTTCCCGGGCCCAATTAAGGCTTAACAGCAGAGGCGAGGGCTGTGGCATATGAGGAGTGCTGCTCTCCCAGGGGGGCCGTCAAAATTGCACCCAGAAACACTTGGAGACACCAGCGTGGCGCTGGCCTGCTCTTTCCCAGGCCAGGTGTCACCAACACCTTTAGCGCCGGGACTTGCAAGTGTGGCTGCCCCGTGCACAGCTGTCCCACGCTATCTAGAGCAAGGAACACCATGTCCAGCCACACATTCCCCTGTGCAGAAGGCTGGAAAGCAGCTTCCGAGGTGTCTGAGCTCTAGGCAGCACGTGGCTCTCTGCCAAGTTGGCCCTCGCCTGTAAACAGCTGCCCAGGCAGATGGTCAACCTCAGGCAAAAGTATGTGAGAGCCCAGGATAAAAGCCCGGAAGTGAGAGGGGTGGAGATTACCTGGAGGGGTATAAATAGCTTGAGTGGTTATACACCACAGTAACTACCAGGAAAGAAAACAGCTGGGATGCATTCCATTAGTTCACGTCATGTGGACGGTCTACAAAAAATCTACTCCGGCACCGGCATCATAGAGTCACTGCTTATGCTGCGGTCTGAGAAGCCGAGTCAGCCCTTCGTTCCGGGCTTGGTAGGAGACTCTAAAAATAAAGTTATTTTCTCATAGTATACTCATCCAGGGCACATGGAAGACTCCACAGGTGTATTTAACCACCACCAGATACATGATTTGGGCACCCACCCCTGTGATTTCAGGAAGCTTGGAAAACCTCTGTCCTCAGGGAAAAAAATCTACATCCTTTAAATAGTTATCACTGGAAACTTTACCCTGGACTTGCAACTAACTCTGTGAAGCACAATACTAAGTCGTTATCAGTCACTTCCACCTTAGAGTGAATGATTTCGTGAGAATTAGAGCCGGCACCCTGTGAAGGGAGGGGAGCTTGGGAAACAGATTTCCTGAGGCCCTAGGAGAGGGTATTTCCCAGGCTTGTGCTCGTCATCAGAAGTCGCCCTGGTGAGATCCTGAAATGCCCAGGTTGTTAACACAAGAATGGAGAAGCCATGAACCCATAAGCTTTGCTTATTATTTAATAAGGATATATTAATAGGTATTTTTACAGGGTGGGGAATGCACTGCCCCAAATTTACACTGTCCATTTTAGATAATATTGATGTTTGCTGAATATGGGCAAGGGTCTGTGTAGGACACAATGTTCTGCTGTCATAACAGAGAGAAAAATCTCAGTCCCACTGACTCTTCAGAACTCTTTTGAGCCTGATACCATCTTCCTGATGACAGGAGTCCCTTGTAGGACCCAGCAGAAATGATTCCAGTTACCTGGTGCCTTTCTTCTGGGATATGAATCATTACTCCGGTGAGCTGAGGCTTGCGGCAGGCATCAAATGATTAGAAAAGGACTCGAGGATTGACTCAGCCTGAATCCAATAAAATCAAGTCCAAATAAACAAAAAAAGGTACAAATCAACCAAAGCTCACTCTGCCACAGGGCAACTCCCCGGTCCACACCAGTTGTTAGAGAACAGTCTGTGAAATAAGTCAACAAGTTATTAACCTCATGAATTGATCAATAAGATCGCTCAATGATATGCAGCAGAGGCTAGTAGGAGAGGGATAGTTCATTTGAGGTCATCCATGTATTCCTGAAAGGGTTAGTGTCAACCAAAATTTTCCAAATAAAAGAGGGAACTTGTTAATTAAAAGGACTTTGTGGAGAATCCTATTATAATCTGAAAAATTAACTCCTAATTTCTCCTTTGGCATAGGTTTAAATTCCTATGCATCGAATTTTCTAAAAGTGGGGACCCCATGGCTATAAGTGTCCGACCCACTGCCAGTTATACAAAGACTAAACAAGGAGAGACCCCAAGTTCTACCGCTCTGCTCACTCACTGCCTTCTCATGAAATCCTCTTATAGAGAAGGGGGCATTTTGGGTGGACCACAAAGTGTGACTTGACTTGGCAGATGATTATATTAGTCAGGTTCTCCAGAGAAAGAGAACCAATAGAATCAGAGAAAGAGTACCAACAAATAAAGAGATTTATTATAAAGAATTGACTCATGTGATTATGGAGGTCGACAAGTTCCAGGATCTTCAACGGGCAAGCTAGAGACCCAGGAGAGCCGATGGCCAAAGACCAGCCCAAATACCAGCAGGTTGGAGACCCAGGAAGAGTCAATGTCTCAACTCGAATCCAAAGGCAGGAAAGAGCCAATGCCCCAGTTCAAAGGCAGAAGGAATTCCTCTTATTCAAGGGTGGGTCAGCCTTTTTGTTCTATTCAGGCCTTCAGTTGGCTGGACAAGGCCCATCCACACTAGGGACAGCAATCTGCTTTACTCAGTCTACCAACTCAAATGTTAATCTCCAAAAACACCCTCACAGAAACATCCAGAATAATGTTTGATGAAATGTCTGGGCACCCCACAGCTCAGTCAAGTTGACACATAAAACTAACCATCACAACAGTGATGGCCATTTTCTACAAGGGAGAACATGGGAGTGGGTGTCAGGGACCCACGGGAAAGCTGAGGATCCCAGAGTGAACTTGGCCAACACAGAGAGACCAGACCCCAGGGCTGGAGCTCAGCCACAGGAACTCTAGGAGGGGAAACTGCCTGGGCATCAGGCCCTCTGGGCAGAGCCCCAGATGGACACCAGAAGGACCTGCCTGGGGTTGAACTTTGTTCTATCGTGAATAGTGCCATTACAAGAGGCCGTCACAAACTCATATTGCTATCAGGTGTTAAACCCTAGCTAATCTGCAGGGGAAAAAATAATATTACAACTTGGTATTTTGAGCAATTTTCTTCTGAAAGGTCCAAGCTTCCCTTATCTGTGACCTTGTTTGGACTCATGACTCCCTGAGGAAGTATTAACACACACTGTTTGCAGACCAAGAAATTGAATTATAGAGAGTTTTGGGTGGTGTGGGGGAGGCCCCATAATAAGTCCCCAACTTCCCTCCAGGATTGCTGCAGTGTTCACAGGCCCCCTGCCTTGCCTTCCTCCAGCCCCCACAGCTTTGTCTGAGCAGGCTGCCCCATCCTCCACCAAGAGAGGGGTTGATGGCAGTCATGTTGGGGGGGAGCCTCTCCACCCAACCTGGTGGGTTTGCTGCCACAAGCCTTTCTGGACTTCACCACAGGCTTCACCACACTGCCCGGCTCTACTCACTTCCTCCATGACAGACAGGGCTCTAAAACCAGCACGGTATCCTCAAGGAGCCCTCAGTCTCCCAGCAGCCACTACCGGCCAGGCATCCTCAGGCCACATCAGTCTTTCAGCCCCGGGGACAGCTCGAGACAGCCAAGACCCTCACCCCCGACCGCCCTGCTCTTCCCTCGCCTCGGTCTCCCTCGCTCACCCCAATAATATGCTTTAGTCACATTTGCTAAAAATACACTTCGCTTCTCTGTTATACTTACTAATACATTCCATTTCGGGCCTGTTTGCATTCTTACTTAGAAATACCCGTATGAGCAGCAGGGAAAACATGCAGAATGTTACAGCATTTCCTTCAGACAGGTTCCTCTCTGCTCTGCTGTGCTCAGCACACAAATCTGCAAAGGAAATCTTTCCACACGGGATGATAATTGGATATGAAACCTTTTCACACTGGACGGTAGCTGGTGGTATAAAGGAAAATGGCTGGGGTCAGAGGAGAAAGGAAGAGACTAATAAGGACACAGATGTCAGTGGGGCATACAAGGAAGGTCCTTGCTTCCTTCCGCTCACACCTGCCCGCCACGGGCACACGCCCAGCTGCACAGAGTCACGGTCACCACATAAGCAGTTGCAGAACGACCTCTCCATTAAAGCCACTTGACACATGTCAGAAACCTGGAGAACATCTAAGAAAGCCACAAGCCAGGCTTAACTCCACCAGCCATCCCCTAGAAGCTGTTTTCCGCAGAGGAGGCCAAAGGAAGTCATTATTTCCACTGCCCAGGGGTCCCCGCTTATGAGCTCACCCTCCCCCGAGCTAATGTCCCTCCTGGCTTCCCTCAGCCGTCCTGGAAGCACTCCCTGACTTCCCTGGCGTTTCCAAGAACTCTGGCTCTCTCCTATAATTCTGTGGAAGATAATGACAGCTCTGCATCGTTGCCTTCCTGGAGGGAAGAAGGCAGAAGTATTGCGTGCTTCCTCCTTCCTGTTTCATCCCAGAATCTCCTTGACTGGCCTTCCTTTCTCTTAACACATATTTAATACATTTTCCTCTATCTGGAGGTGAAACACGACAGGGAACAGTGATTGGGTGTTGTTGGCTGCAGAGAACATTCTAAGGAGGGGAGAAGGGGAGGGGACCACAGCAGAGGGGGTGGGTGCCTTGGGGGAGAGCCAGAGCTCAGAGCCCAGCTGGTGCAGTATGTCTTTCCCATTGCAAAGCTTATGGATGACAGACATGTGGATAGGCACAGAGTGAAGCCGTCAGAATGCAAGTCTGCCCTTTTTCAGGGCTCAGAACCTTGGCTGGGTGCACCAGCCTGAACTTGGAGCCACTGCTCCCCAGGTACGAAATCAGCTCATTAAAAAAATTAAAAATTGAGGCCAGGGGCTAGGCCGGTGGCATAGTGGTTAAGTTCGTGTGCTCTACTTCGGTGGCCCGGGGTTCTAGGGTTCAGATCTCAGGTGTGGACCTACACACTGCTCATCAAGCCATGCTGTGGCAGCATCCCGCATGTAAAGTGGAGGAAGATGGGCACAGGTGTTAGCCCAGGACCAATCTTCCTCAGCAAAAAGAGGAGGATTGGCAACAGATGTTAGCTCAGGGCTAATTTTCCCCACACACAAAAAAAAATTGGGACCGCCCCGTGGCCTAGTGGTTAAGTTCTGTACGCTCCACTTCAGTGGCCCTGGTACAGTTCCCGGGCGCAGACCTACACCACTCGTTGGCGGCCATGCTGTGGCGGTGACCCACAAACAAAACAGAAGAAGATCAGTACAGATGTTAGCTCAGCACAGATCTTCCTCAGCAAAAAATAAAAATGAAAAAATAAAATAAAAATGTTTTAAAACAAAAGCATGAGACCACATGATGGCCCCTCAACAACAATAGACGGGAGTCTCCCAAAATCTGGAATTTGGGGGCTTCACCTGCTCCACACACACACACCGGAAGTGGCTGGGCAGAGGTGGTTAATGGCAAGAAGGAGGAAACTAATCCAGCCAGACATTATAATGAAGGATCATGAGAAAAAAAGAACAGGAAACTAAGGATGAGCGTTTCTCTAACTGCATTATCTCTTTTGCACACTCAGCGAGCACCATGATCTGGCCAGAGAAATAACTATTAACACCCTTGAAATAGGAGATCCTAACGTCTGAAAACTTCCTGAACCTCGGCAATAGCGGATCTTATTTATCTAGGCTTTATTCCACCCTTAGTAACACAAAAACATTGGCATAAACAAGGAACCCTCCAGCACCATCATGGCATTCCATTGATGTGTTCGGATGACCAACATCAGCCTTATCTCCTCTCAGTCTTCAGGTGCTGCCGCCGAATTCGATTACATATGCATAACACAAAGACAGTCACAACCAGGCGCTGTTTCTCCTGCTCGCCCCATAGGCTGCTGATAAGCAGGCCTAGATGCAAATGTGTGTAATATACACATGCATATGGGGAAAAACCACTAACACCGAAGGAACGTTCCCCAGACCTCATTCCGTTTCCTTTTCTCTGCTAGTCCTCTGAAAAGCTTGTCTTGAACACTGTAGCTGCCAAGACAGATGAATTCACTGCTGGAGAAGAAAACAAGATCCTATAATTCAAACTTTCTTTCCTTGAACATAAGGAGGGTAGTGGAAGTGGCTGGGGAGATTTCTTTAGCAGGAAGAAGGTTATTTCTCCGTTTAGCTACCTGTAGTACAAAGCATTGCCAGCAGAAGAGGAGATGCGGGTGAGCTGACCTCGAAGCCCCCACAAGGAGCCCTACCCTTCCACCTGGCTCTGAACGTGACTTGCAAGAAATGACTTATTCCCTCCGAATGCGCCCGCTCCTCCTTGCACCTTGCTGCTGTGTGCATTCTGTAGACCACGGGGACAGGAGTGGAGAGAGCCAGGAGAGGGAGGAGGAGCAGGCCGTATCAGTTCAACTTCCCTCTTTTCAGAGAGATGCTAAGAGGATTAAAGAGGTAATTGTTGCTTCTGGAGCTCTTCAGCTATAAGATGCTCTATAAATACCAATAACCACCCCCTCAAGGGAAAACACATTTCATTACAGTGGAGGTAAACGCTGCGGCAGCCTGCAAGAAAGATGCGATGCGACACGGAGGGATCTCCCGTCCCCCTGAGTGACCCAGAGTCACCATCGAGTAGAGCAAGTGACTCACACAGCACCCCGCTCCCATTGGAGACCAGAGCTGCCTGGACTGCTGGCATCTAATATGCCTACCCATTACCATGTGACCATCCAATGTGCACTTATTAAGCACCGACTGTCTGCCTGAGGGGCAGTAGAGCATAGTGGTTAAGAAAATGGGCTCTGGAGCTGGCTGCCTGGTGGGAATCCTGGCTCCACCCACTCACTAGCCATCTGACCCTGGACAAGTCACTTAACCTCTGTGCACCCCCGTGTCCTCACTCTTAACACAAGGACAACAGCAGAGGTCATTGTGAGGATTCAACGGGTTCACCTGTGTCCAGTGGTCAGACCACTGTCTGATACACAGAAGGGATGGCTATGAAACTCACCTACCAAATGTACAGCTCTACAGCATTTTACTTATTCCTCGAGTATTTTAAATTAGGTTATTTTAGCACTAGAACTGAGACGGAGGAGGAAGGATTTACCAATTAGATGTGGATTAAGTACTTAGGCATGTGCAGAAAATACAGAAGTAGAAGATGAGGCCCTTGAATGGGGAGCTTACCAGAGCCCCAACAATGAAGGGTGTTGTAGTGTTTTTATCTTTAGCTGCCAGGCAGTGGCAATAAGGCAGTGGAGAGGAGAGTATTTATCACAGACATTGTTTAGAATTGCTGGCACGGAGTGATAATAAAGCAGACCGACTTTTAGTCGATGTGATGAATGTTTTCAGTTCTATGTAGGCAATGCAGTCTCTCAGCTCCTGCCCCCAAATGCTCCCTTCGCCTCAGTACACCTGTGCCACCAGGATCTCACCCAAAAGAGAAATTGCCGCTCACCTGAATCTCCGACTAGGAGGCCCTGAGTCTATCCCCGGCAGTGAGCAGGCCTCCCTCCAATACGGTTCCTGAGATGCACTTACACAAAACTACGAGAGCACGCCTGCAGTCAGACAGGCCCGGGCGTGAATCCCTGTCCTGTCGCTCAGCTGAGTGGCTAAGAGCAGTCGTTGTCAAAGTGTGATCCCTACGGCACCAGACCCAGCAGCACCTGGGAGCTTCTTAGAAATGTAACTTCTCCAGCTCAGTCAGAGACTTAGCCAGCAATCTGGGGGTGGGGTCTGGCAGACTGCATTTCTTTTTTTTTATTTATTGAGGTCACATTGTTTTACAACGTTGTGTAAATTTCAGGTGTACATCATTATGTTTCAGCTCCTGTATAGACCGCATCATGTTTTAACAAGCCTTCCAGGGGATTCTGACAGATGCTCAAGTTTGAGAATCATCAGCTTCAAGACACCTACTTAAATTTTCTGAGTCACAGTTTCCTCCTTTAGTAAATATCACTCACCTCATAGGGCAATAATGTAAGAATTAAATGAGAGAACATATGTTGAGCACCGGGTCCAGTGCCCTAAACACGGTGGGT
Organism: Diceros bicornis minor; assembly: GCF_020826845.1. NCBI lineage: Eukaryota > Metazoa > Chordata > Mammalia > Perissodactyla > Rhinocerotidae > Diceros > Diceros bicornis. The sequence continues at coordinate 13,042,165 of NC_080775.1, read as the reverse complement.
ACTCAGTACTCTGCACCTATTATTATGATGATCAGTGTCAGTGGAACAGATTCACACAACAGCAGTAACTCAGAAACAGTGAGCGTAAGATCGGAATCCACGACAGCTCTGATTTCCAGGGTAGTGGTTGAAAGGACAGTCCGGGGGGGTCACCCTGGTGGCACAAGTAGTTAAGTGTGCGCGCTCCGCTGCGGCGGCCTGGGGTTCGCAGGTTCAGACCCCGGGCGCGCACAAACACACCGCGTGTCACACCATGCTGTGGCAGCATCCCATATAAAGTAGAGGAAGATGGGCACGGATGTTAGCTCAGGGCCAGTCTTCCTCAGCAAAAAAATAAAATAAAAAAGAGGAGGATCGGCATCGGATGTTAGCTCAGGGCTGATCTTCCTCACCACAAAAAAAAAAAAAAAAAGGACAGTCCAGGGAGAGAAGTTAAGGGGAACTGGTAGATATTACTGTACATTGCCCAAGGTCCCCCAGGATCCCAGGGTCACTAAATCCATGTTCCCTGTGATCCATGGAGATGCCCACAAACTCTGGCTCCTCAAGCATCTTAGTCGTTGGGAATCCCAAAAAGTAAAAGCGTACCCCATTTTATTGTTCAAAAATACAGGTAATATGAGTTTTCTGGAGATGCCTCCAGAGAGAAGACTAGAGGTGTCTGAGTTCAAATATTGGCATTTAAAACGTATAACAGAAGTCTTTAGAACATGTTCTGAATTGCTGAAGGGTATTTTTAGTAAGGAACAGTGATAAGAAGCATCACATCCAGACTGACAAGAGTGTCTGGAATTCAAGAGCTAAGGAGAGAACAGGCTGGAAGAATACCATCTTGGGTTATACACCACCATTACCTGAACCCACTCCGGCAAAGTCATGAGGGCCTCCTGACACAGCCAGAAAATAGTGGACACTTGTCAATCATCTTGCCCCCTCGGGCATCTTCACTGCTCCCACTTCCCTCAATGTCCTCCTTTGACCTCCCACACACCTCCTGTCTTAATTCTGCTATCACCCGACCTCCCTTCACAGTCTCCTCCAGGGGCTCTTCTCCCCCAGCCCAGGTAGCTACCATGTCTCGTCCTGTCTCCTCCAGCCTGTCTACTGAAATCCCATTCCTCTGCTCAGGAGTCTGCACTGTGCATATGAAGATAGTGGAATGGTCCAGGTCAGATGCCATCTCTCAATCTTGGCCCTACCGCTTACTCTGTCACCTAAAATGGGTCCAGGAGTAGACAAAGAAGAAGACAGTCTTCTCTCTTGGGTCTTTTCCTCTTCTTGTGCCTTATTTTCTCTGTGGCCAGCTCAGCCCCTTGGCCATAGGGATGACTTCCATAGCTGCCTCAAGCCTCAGGTTGATCCTGAGTGCTAGACCTTTATATCCAACCACCTACTTACCCCCACCTGGAGGTTCCACCAGCATCTCAAGATCAAGATATCTGAAAGGGAACCCATGATCCTTCCCATAACATCCATTCCTCTCACTGTACACCTCACTCCAATTCTATACTAACAGGACTTGGAGCAGAGGAGATGAAGAGCCGGGTTTGCTAGGAATGAAGATTGGTAAGCCTGCTGAGAAGAGGTTTACAGAGCTAGACAAAGCAGGTGCTAGTAAAGTACTGACTCATCCCAAATTCAAGTTCAAAGTAGGGTACAAAAATTTAGGTGGAAATATTATAATGTTTTAACATCAAATTACCGTCCTAGTTTCATTTGTCACCTTTGAAACAAACTAAGAGCATATTAACCGAGAAATTTCCATAAAGAAATATAACCATCTTCTTTGAATAAGGATCTAAATTCACACTAATTATACAGTATCTTTATTTCATTTTCCAGTTCCATTGAGCAGCAGTTGCATTATAATTATCCCTACTCTGCAGATCATATGCAGGCCCATGGGGCTTCTTCCCTGATTCTGGAGAGGCCCAAAATAGACGCATGCTCTGTGATCTCTCATCACCCTCCCCACTTGCCAGTCATCCTGGTTAAGGGGACCATCTAGTCACCCAAGAAATCTGAAACTCATTCTAGACTTTTGTCTCTTCCTCATGCACCACCATGAAGTACAAACTCAAGAATTCCCAGTTTCTACTTCCCAGACTTTGCTCAAATCACCACTGCTCTCGCTGTCCCTCCCTCTCTCACCCCCCATCTCTACCGGCACTTCCACAGCTCAGGCAGCAGTCACCTCCTATTTGGCATTTGTCAGTAAATGCTTCTTGTTTAATGTCCACTATGCTTATTTCATAAAAGTGGGGAGGAGAACCAGTTCTAAAAACACTCCTCCTGAAACTCACCTCTAATATTATATTAAATATGACTCATTTGACATGGCAGGTAAGGAAGGGCAGAAGGAGGCAACTTCTACGCCATGAACACAACTACATTATACTTCCCAAACTCAGATCTAGGAGGGGTTAAAACCTCACGGAATACCCAACAGAACTGAAAGCAGGGACTTGAACAGATATCTGATATATGTTCATAGCAGCATTATTCACAGTAGCCAAAAGATGGAAGCAACTCAAGTGTCCCTTGATGGAGGAATGGATAAACCAACTGTGGTCTATCCATACAGTGGGATATCACTCAGCTCTGAAAAGGAATGAAATTCTGTCACATGCTACAACATGGATGAACCTTGAGGACATTACGGTAAGTGAAATAAATCAGATACAACAAGACAAATACTGTCTGATTCCACTTATGTGAGGTACCTACAGTAGTCAAATTCATAGAGACAGAAGGTAGAATGGTGGTTGCCAGGGACTGGGGGGGAAGGGGGTACGGGGAGTTATTGTTTAGTGGGTACTGAGTTTCAGTTTGGGAAGATAAAAACAGGAGGATGGTGGTGATAGTTGCACAACAATGTGAATGTACTTAATGCCACTGAACAGTATACTTAAAAATGGTTAAAATGGTAAAGTTTATGTTATGTATACTTTACTACAATAAGAAAAAATGGTAAAAAAAAAAAACAAACAACCCTCACAGAAGAGGTACCAGTTAGGGACACTGTCACAGACAACCTGCTTCCCCCTCCTCCCTCTCCAGTGGTTCCCCAAAAGTTCTGTTAGGGAAACCTCCAGCCCCTCACCCGACCCAGAAGTGAAAGGAAGGTCCAAAGGGACTTAAGAAAAGTGTCTAATAAAAAAACAATTCCTGGGCCGGCCCCGTGGCTTAGCGGTTAAGTGCGCACGCTCCACTACTGGCGGCCCGGGTTCGGATCCCGGGCGTGCACCGACGCACCACTTCTCCAGCCATGCTGAGGCCGCATCCCACATACAGCAGCTAGAAGGATGTACAACTATGACATACAACTATCTACTGGGGCTTTGGGGAAAAAAAAAAGGAGGAGGATTGGCAATAGATGTTAGCTCAGAGCCGGTCTTCCTCAGCAAAAAGAGGATTAGCATGGATGTTAGCTCAGGGCTGATCCTCCTCACAAAAAAAAAAAAATTTCCTTTTATTACATAGCAAAATACTTTAAATCACAAACACATTTATTAGGTAATGCAAACATTAAATTCTATTAGCCTATTAGCCTAGGGCATGTTTCGTGATAAACAAATGCTGGTTTAAAAATAAGTTCCAGAATTGCCTTTTCGGTATACACGATTCTGAGAAAGAGATTCTAAAAGAAGGTTCCACCAGATTCTTCCACCTGCAGGGGCTTCTAAGCAGTCTTCCTGGATCAAGGCTCCATCTGTCTCTAAAGAAAAAGAATTATCTGTGCAAATTTCAGATCTTTTCCCCCACTACTTAACACCTTTCCATGGCTCCTTAAAGCCAGCAGGATAACCGCCAGGTCTTGAGTGAGAGGCAGCAATCTGGGCTGTGAGGAGGGCTAACTCGGAGCCTTCTCGTCCCCGAGAGTAGACTCCCTGGCTTGAATTCCGGCTCCAACTCCTGCTGTCTGAAAGACCTCATGTAAATCCCAGCCTCTCTGGCCTCAGTTTTTCCATCTGTAAAATGGAGACAATGCCGGTTCCTACCTCTTAGAGTTGTTATGAGGATTAAACGAATTAATATCTATAAAATGCTCAGTGTCTTACACATAATACAGACCATGTTATTATTTTGATATACAAGGATCTTCATGATGTGGCCACAGCCTCCGTTTTCCAAGTACAACTTCTGCCCTTGATTTCTGCCCGGATCATCTTGCTAGCCAATCTTCACCAACGTGCCACATCGTTTATGCCTCCAGCCTCTGTGTGTGCTGTTCCTTCCACCTGCCCTCTTCCCTCCACCCCACAGTGGCCTAGCAAATTCTTCAAGGGATTCAGTTCACCACTGATGGCTTGCTTGACTCCTGGACAGACTTGTGCCCACTTCCCTCTGTGCTTCCGTCGGCACTTGCCCACAATTAGAGCAATCTCCACCTTGGACACTCGTCTGCTTACCTGGCTCCCTAAGTAAGCGCAGTGGGCTTCTGGAAAGCAGGGACTATGCTGCTCATCCCTACATACTTGGCCTCAAGCAGTGGGCCTGGCACATAGAAGATATCCAATAACAGCTGAATGAATGAATGAATGAATGATGAACACAAAAAGAGTGAGACTGAGAGCAGGAGCGGAGGGAGAGGAAAGAATGGGCCAGGAGAGGCAGGCTGGAATAAAGTTGACGAGGCCTCCATACAGGAAGAAGGGGTGCGCTGGAGGAAGAGGAAGAGAAGGAAGGTTTTTAATCACAGGAAGGAAAGAATCAGAAGACACACTCGGCTGAGCAATCAGTGATGTGCACAGACCATCTGAGGCTCACGGGTCTCGCCGGTGCCTAAGCCATCAATGCACAGGATAAATTTAGACAGGAATAAATAGAGACAAATGATGGGGCATTGCATGCATAGCATGTCATCTGTATCTGAAAATGCCCTCACACCTCAGTCAAGTGAGTTAGACACATAAAACAGCTGTGTACTGGAGAAAGGAGAATAATAAGAAGGGCAGAGACATTTCAGATTAAATGGGGACTCGCCGTCAAGCTCAGAAACAGCATTTTCAACATATCTTGCTCATTATTGCGCCAACAGTGACGGAAGAAATCTGAGATCCATTCAGCAGGTGGAGAGATGGGGGGGGAACCCAGGTTGGGGTGCTGAGGGGGCAGGGTGCTCTGGTCCTGCCTTTCTTGAGTCTCAGTACTTATGAGCTGAACGGCCCTCGGCCAGCACCCTGGCAGCCAGGAGAGCTCCTGACCTTTAACCCCGAGGTTTTTGGTTACTGAGCTCTAGTCAACGACCCAGGACATACTTCATGCGGTCACCTGATACACAAAGCCAGCCCCACCACACCGACCACTAAAAAATGGGTGCGCCATCTTGAATGAGATGCTGTTTCCAGTGAGGAGTCAACACGGAGAACATGTGACATCAGGCCCCAAAGTAAACACGCAAGAGAATCATAAAGGAAGCTGCCCCCATTTGTACCTGGACACACTGATCCAAACCAGGGCTAACTCCCACTCTCCAAGAGAAGCAAGCCTGCTGCCCACAGCCTGCAGGGGGCCTGGGCACACGCAGAGAATCTGGAGGCAAGGAATGGCCACTCAGCCTCTAGCTTCTGATCGACATTGGCCAAGGAGAAAGTAGCACTAAAAATAAACATGTAGAAAAACACACATGGGGAGGAAGGAGGAAGATGAGAGGGCGCTAATGGGATCCTGATGGAAAGAAGACAGGTCAACCCCTGCCCACACTGGGGCCCTGTTCAGTACGGAGGTGGCAGTGCATTGAGCCATGATGTACACTTCAAGCTAGGACAGGGTTTCTTGGGATTCAAAAGACATACATAGTATTTTGGGGAAAGACTGACAATATGAGAAAATGTGCAAGGTATGTCCTTTAATGAGAAGTGGAAGAAACAATACAATATGAAAGTCATTGTGTTCACTATTTATGCATAGAAAAAGCCTGGACAATACACAAAAAATTTAACAGTGGTTATTTCTGAGTGGCAAGATTAGAGCCAATTTTTACAGTCTTATTTAAATCTTTATATCTCATACAACATGGGGAAAAAAGCACACTTTCCCTAATTTATAAAAGCCTATGTATACTATATAGAAAGTCAAAGTTTTCAAAAGCATTAGAGAAAATCATTGTGAAATCGGGGAGGCAAAAGTAGCCCTCACGCTAGCTGTGTTTATATAATCGTGGACATTTTGAGACAATCTGAAAAACCTAATTATCTGGTTGCTTTCTAATATGTGAACATTTGGCATCATTGAGATATATCTTTGGATCCAAAGAAAAATTCAAAGCAGTCAGGCAGAAACTCTCTATCCTTTTTTCTGGTATTCATCCATTTACTTAAATATCAGAATATGCCCTAAAGAAAATGTTCAATACTTAGGAAGAAGAATAACCTAGTAAACGAAAAAAGTGAAGACAGAGAAAAAAATCTGCCAGAAATAACAAGGTTCTGCAAAAAGTGATTATATGCAAAGGCTTAAAAGAATAATTTAACATGTGCATTTTCCAAATCCCATGAAAGGGTCACTTCAATGAAATTGTTCTCCAAGTAAAATATAACATTATTTTCTCCAGAAGCTGCAAATTTAAAAACCGGATTCTTAAAACCTTATTAAATAATATCATACCATAAGCACTTTTGCCAAAGCCTTTTATTATATTAGCTATTCCTGGGAAAAAAGTTCTCAGGGTTCCCACATAGTAAGCTGTTGTTACGTAGTTATTTGTTTAAGAAATAGTAATTCCTATGAAAGGTGTGTCTTTTATTTTCCAAATCTACAGCAGAGGGTGGCAAACCAAATAAAAGAATATTATGCAAATATTGCCTTTCTTGGTTATGCCTAAGTGGAAGCAGTGAGTGTATTCCCGGCTGCCTGCACACCCCACAGGGAAGGCCTGGCTCAGAGGAAAGAGTTAACTCGGGGCATGATGCTGTGTGGGCTGCTGAGGGCATGGGAGATTTGGGACTGGGAAAAGGCTGCTAAATAATGAATAAAAAGAGGCACCACCAGCCTCCAATACCTAATTATTTGCTTGCCTGAATCCAATAAGAAAAACAACCACATGAAAGGAAAGGATGACAAAGACAGAGGCTAATTCTTCTCAAACCTTCTGGAAATTCTGGTTCAGAAGGGGAAGGGTGTGGTCTGGGATTCGGGTGTAGACCAGACTTAGGGCCCCTGCGACCCTAAACCACTGCACATGTTCTTGCCACATGAGCTGCAAGTGAAGGGGGGTGATAGGCTGGAAGGTCCCCCCCCCAGGGGGCTGCTCCTTCCTGGAAAATGCAGGACAAGGCTCCCGCCTTACCCTTTGGGCTGCCCAACAGTCTTTTACTTCTCTTAGCCCCAGGCCACCCTGGGAAAACCTCTCCTCCCCACTGGGGACCCCCATAGTCATCCCACACTCAGCTCTCCCCCGCAGCGGGGAACCAGCCTCAACCCAATGGGTGTCCAGAAAGTTCTGGTTCCACCTTTGCCATGGGAGCTCACAATCTGGCTTTTACTCTCTCCAATCATACTTCACCATTTTAAAATCAGTTTAAAAAAACAAATTTGAATAAAATCAGCAGATCATCTGAATGACATGGGTGGACTGTATCAGTGTCAACATGCTGTTGAATGTGCTATTGTGAAATTGTGCTATAGTTTTATAAGATGTTGCCACTGGGGGAAACAGATAAAGGGGACACAGGATCTCCCTACATTATTCCTTATAACTTCATGTAAATCTACAAATAGCTCAATAAAAATTTCAATTAAAAAAACCCGAAGCACATATTTTATAAGCTTCATGTGAATAAAGACCAATCAAGAGGTCATCCTACTTACAGATGGTCATACAAACGGAGCCCGGCTTCTGCAGATACTTCTGTAGCTCATTTATTCAACAAATATATACGTCATCCTTCAGTGTGCCAGTTACAACACCAGGCGTTACAAAGCCTGTCTCAGCCGATGTTCTCAGAAAATGAACAGTGATGAGAGAAAAGTCAACGAGGAAGCCCTTGTGTAACTGACAATTTCATTTTTTTTAACCAAGGTGAAAATGTCTAGACATGCATTAAATAATTGCACTATTTAGGTTGGGACATTGCTCTAGTAACAATTCATCAGTTACCAGAGTTTCAACTGTCAAGAAAACATGGCGGTGGATTCCCAACCACCAACTCTTACTATTCACCACATGCTTAAACGTGGCAGCATCTTTCTGGTCCTCCTGCTCTCCCCATATTTACGAGCAAGCTTCTCAAGGGGCCAAAAGAGAGAACAAGGTACTTGGTTTGCTTCAAAATGAGTTATCAAAACCCTGTGTGCCTTTTAGCCAGAAAGTTCTGGAGATCTTAAGCAAATGTGCTCCTAGCCATGACAATCCTCGTTTAACACACTCCCTTTGTTTGGCAGCTATTATTTGTCTGGACCAGATGTAGCTCTCAACTAGCGTAAATAGCCCTTCAGAACTACCATGGCGACCCTCCTACAACTCAGAGGGGCCAGAGACACGGTCCCAGGCACAGACTCTTCTCAAGGGACAGAGGTTTAAAGGATTGACAATCTGCCTTGGCATATCTATTGCTGGTCGTATTTATCAAAGTATTTTTAATCCATTATCTCATTTGCTCCTTACAATTCTTATCAATACTTTTATAGGAAGAAACTGAGGCTAACTCTCTCAAATACCTGTCAATTCTTGATAACTCAGAAACTGATGATTCTCAAGATTATTTTAGCCTTTCTCTGGCCTCCTCCTAACTTTCAGGACATTTTACCACATTTCTACTAGTGGGTAGGCAGCGGTTTTATGAGAGAGAGAGAATGGGTCTTGAGTCAGAGAGGTGAAGTTGCAGCCCAGCTCCATGACTCAGTGGGTGACCTTGCATTTAGCCTCCCTGACCTTCTGTCTCTTCATCTGTAACATGGGGGTAACACCTACATCACAGGGCCAAAGTGAGGATTAAATGCAACCACCTAGATAATGTTACCTCATTTTTTTTTCAAAAGTTGTCTTTAAAGATTGGTTCAATAGAAATAAGAACTAACAACGAAAGTGAAATTTTTGGATTATCAGAGAATTATCTGCAAGAATCCCTGAATTCATGGGTAATTGAGAATTGTCTGTAATTAGTGGCTGCTACAGAAATGCACAGATGAGCAGGATTTCTTTTTTATTTTTGTTTAACTGAGCTGGTAAAGAAATGCTGCCCCATTATCTGACCCTTCAATTAGAAATCCACCATTAAAGCTCTGCATGTAACTAAAATCCACAGAACTCTAAGTACTTGATGGGTGTGTTCTCATCAGATTTCCACATTGTGGCTGTACATGCAAATGCCCGGTGTCCAGAAGGGCTGGGGAACGAGTATGCTATTTAACCAAACCTTCTGCTTAAGAGAATTGCCTTGTGAACCATATATAAGTGGCCAAATTTCAAAGAATACGAAATATGAAAACATATTGGGGTTAATATACTGACCACTCCTTTCTGCCTGGTCTGACGTTAGCCACTAATGTTAAACTACTCAAATTACAGTATGTGTGCAGGGGGTAGGTGAAGGCACAAGACCATGATGCATGGCGTCCTGGAGCATCAGCGTTCCTCAGTGGGAGCCCGTGAAACATCCAGAGACGGCCGAGTTCGTGTGTTTACCCCTCACGGCCGAGTTCGTGTGTTTACCCCTCTCTGCACTTGAGAACCCTCCAGGGGAAGTTGAAAAGTGCTACTGAGGTGGAGGGAAAATACCAATTTATTGAGCACCCATCTGCCAAGAGCTGTGCTAGGTGTTTGCACATCAATCATCTTAGTTAATTTCCCATTTAGGCATTCAACAACCCTGGGAAGAAGAAGGGGGAACAGTCAGTGACTTATTATTGTTTCCAGATATATTTTAACCAGGCTTTCAGAACCCAGCTCAGCACTTGCAACACATCCTTCAAGTCGATGGCCCAAGGAGAGAAAAAAAGCGCCAGGAACTTGGTAATGAAAACACACCCGTGGCAACCTCAGACGTGAGAAAATTGGTTGATACAGATACATATGCGCTGGCAGGTTATGAATTCTTGTTGTTTACGTAAAGAGGTCAACTTGTGAATATAAACAAATGACCAAATTTATTAATAAATACTAGTAAGCACCAACACATGATATATCTATATATATATTAAAAAAAAAAAAAATTCGTAGAGCTTATTTTCATTCCCTAACCTAATTAGTCAGGAAATAAGTTTGCCCCTGACACGAATTCCAGCTGCTGTTTGCCAGACAGAATTCTGCCAAGAGATGCACCTTCTCTGGTGTGACGCTCATTTCTTCTTCCCAGCCCACTCGGAATCTTCTTCGCCCATGCTGTCATTAAGCGCTGCCCTCTGAGCTCTTCTCACCAACATGACAGGACCCCATTACCTTAATTGGCTAGAAATAAATGCTCCCTGACTCAAATCAGCCCCCTGAGCCTGTTTTGTCTGTCCTTTGATCCCTCTGCTGCTGAATAACACAAACAACACAGAAATTTTGTCTAGTGAGCTCGGATGCAATACACCAATATCAACTCTTTCTGTTTCTGCTGTCCTTGTTACCATCGTATTTTACACCCATTCTGTCCGACTGCCTTGAGACTCTCACAAATGTGGCCAAATACTTATCAGCAATTCAAAACACTCTTAACAGGCCAGAAATACAAATTGTCCATTTGGTAAAATATGCCCATAAAAGGATCCATTTATTGTTCATGAAATTAACAGAATTTGGGCTTTGGCGACACACTAAGACCATTGCGAATATACACTCATCTTCTTTCACTGACTCACAAAGGAGCTAAGGATTGTGCTGTGTGCAAAAGATGTCAGAAATCTTGGTTGGGAATATTCAGGTGAAGTAGACGGCAGAGAATAGTGTTTACTGCGTATTTAGAAAACAGGGAGTTGCTCCCGAGCAAAGCAGTCTGGTTTCTGGGATGAGCAACAAACTTCTTCCTCTAAAGATGTGGCAAAACAATACAGTGTCCAGTCGGCATAGTTAGTCTTCTGTTAGGAGCGTGTATGGACTACAACCACAGAGGAAGAACGCCTAAAAATAACTGTGAAAGATTTCAGAGGCTGGTGCACTGCTTTGGGGTCGGCTTCCTTTAAAAAGTTTCCTGTTAAACCACTGCCCCAGAGAGCAAAGGCATCAGCGAATCAGCCACCTTCCCTGAATTTCCCCATCATCCTTTCTCACATTTGCATCCCTGTTGTTCTTATTTCCTCCCTGGAAATTAAATTCGGAAGGAAAATGCAACTTAGCGAGCACCGGACATGCATCCTCACAGTTCCCAGATTCCTGGCATTATCCTTGAACATAGCTGCTTCACGCACTTCAAACACTTTTTGCAAAGCTGCCTCATCGCGTTAGTGATGGAGAACGGGAACAGTCAGGCCATCATGGACTAGCTTGGGTGACGCCCCCAGCCAGGCCCAGTGATGCTGTCAAACATTCCTGTGAGGCCAGCACAGGTGACCGAGTGGAAGCGCTCGCGCAGTCACTGCCTCTCTTTTCCTTTATCTACCCGGAAGCAACGACCACATCCTCTTGAGTTCACCCCAAGATTCCAGGAGAACGGACCTGACAAGATTCTGAAGCAGCCAGTCCTCAAAGATGGCCCAAAGTCTCTTCAGCGATACTGAACCGGGTAATACAATGGCAAGCGCTCATCATCACTTCCTTGTGCATTTCCTAGGATGACAGTGGATTCTCGGGACCCCTGGACATTTCCCTACTATTCTACAGAGAGGAGTTTATCATGACGATGAAGTAAGGATCTGTATTACTCTGCATTTTTTTTAACTCTTAAAACAAATCTGCTTTCTGGTGCTTTCTTAACTAAATCACAAAACTAGGACTGTTTGTGAAGATGCTGGCTCCAAGGAAATCTATATTTTGGACTTTGGTTGCCAAGAAAATTCCAGACTCCCAAGTCTGGCCGCCAGTCTGCACTGTTATTCCTTCCTATCCGAGCAAGACTTGTTGTTGTAGACTTGGAGATACAGGAAGTACTTTGACCATCACATTTTTCTACGGTTTTGATCTTTGTTTCTCAAGTTTCACCAAAATTTCATTGAACCCAGACAAACCGAGAAAAACCTCTCTCTCTCAAAAATCATTTCATCATAGAAACTTTTTAAAATAACCATATTAATCTTCCATCTGATTCGGAAACTATGAAAGAGAAATCTGCCAGGAAAAGACCAGAATAAGAAAAAAACAAACACAGGAGAAATTACGTTTCAAATGTCTACATTATCTACTGTGGAAATATGTCCATCCTATTTTCAGACAATGATTGTCACAAAGATATACGGAATGTGAGAACTCTATGTGTGTGTGTATTTCAATTTTCTAGAGCTAATATGTGATAGTAAAGGGACAATGTATATTTAACCACTTTTTGAATGAAAAAAATAATAGACTTATAGTAATACCTTGTCTGTTTAATAACCTATGGTTATAGTCGCAAATCATATAGATAACATTATCCTCAATATAGCCCCACTATTGTGAAAACAAACCATGATGGTTAAATCAATTTTTTATTTATTCAACTAAATGCTGGTCTTCTGCTAAAACAATAGTAGGTTGGAGTATAGTGACTGCTGTAGTAAAAGATTAAAAGTGAGAATTTATCCCACTTTATTATCCCATGTGCAACCAGATCGTTCACCAATGCACCACGAATACATAGCAACATAGATCAGCAATTAGCCTCCCTTCTGACCTCAGCATGGACTCCTCTCACCCCCTTCCCTAGGCCCTAGCAGCATGAGCTTCTTCTCTCTCTCACTCATCCTCTGCTTCTTGCCTTTTTGCCTCTTGAAGAACGCCAGCTCCCTGAGAGCTTGGACCTGAAGGCTCCCAGCAACAGCACCTAAGATAGCGCCCAGCACGTCAGATTGGCAGATTGACTCAATACGCATTTGCTCACTGAATGACTGGATGCACTGACTTAAGCTTCTGAGACAAGAAACGGAGTGCACAGCCCCACTCTTTCACAATGCATTCAACCAGCTTCCCTTTCTGCCCACCTACTCTTGTCTAGTTCAATGTCAAAGGGCATGCCTGGACAGATTCACTTTTGTTGGATGGTTGTTTTCTGCATGATTCAGAAAGTCAACACAATATAAAAAGCTACACGCAGAAGGAGTCATTCCTACATCCACCCCAATCACTCCGTTCCCCTCTGCCTGCTACGGTACACATTTGTATTAGTTTCTTGTTTATCCTTCCAGTATTTCTTTATGCAAATATATGCAAATTCACCTATCCATTTTTGTATCCCCACCTTTCTTACATAAAGATAGCACACTCTATACACTATCCTCCACTGTGCTCCTTTCACGTGGCAATGCGGCTGAACATCGTTCCATATCAGAACACACATCTTCATCATTCTCTCTTAACAGCTGCATAGCATTCCACTGTACACACATCCATCCTTTAACTGTCCCTTATTGACTGATGGAGACTTGGTGGCTTCTGATGTTCTGTTGTCACACACAGAGCTTCAATGATAACCTTGTACTAATGTCATTTCATTACATGTGCAGATGTATGCACAGGAAAGATTCCCAGGACAGGACTGCCGCTTCTGTGATGTTGGTTCACGCTGCCAGACTCCCCTCATGTAGGGTTGTTAAAAATATTGTTAGGTGCTATAAAGAGGGATGTGTGTGGTATAAGTCACTAGAATTTTTTCCATTCTTGCCAAGGGGAGTGCTAACCTAATTCTTCACTTTCATAAAACACAGACTCTTTTAAAATTTAAATCAATGCAGCATCCCCCACTGGTGGTCAGAGTTCAGTTTCCCTATTCTGTTTCCATCCATCAATTCTCCGGGCTAACAGATTTTCCCTTAAGCAACATATTAGAGGAAAACAGACCCTCTAAAGAAGCCTTGAAAGCCTAGTTAATATGGGTGGAATTAAATTTTTATAAGAGTATTCAGGGATTCTAAATCAGCAGCAAGTATTTTTTTCATCACAATACCCAAAATGACATGGAAAGAAAAACATAAATGAATAATTCAAAACCTTATTCATTCTAATTCAGGAGACCCCCAACACTAGTTTATGTTCTCAGAGTTTTCAGTAATTCATGCCTTTTTTTCACAATGAGATCTAAAATTAGAAAATGATGCCTACTGGCAGAATTAACAAAAAGGTTCTTTTCCCACTCCTTCTAGAAAAGGCATGAGGAAATAACATAGTTTCACATGAGAATCTCAGCTTTTGGGAAACTGACCTTCTGGCTTAGAATATTTATTACAGTCAAGAAATACAAAAGCAATGATCTGCTTTTGTACCAGAACAGATTTGCTAAACACAAGTATACTAGACTAAATTCATTCCTTTGTTTGATATAGTTTTGTACAATGCCTTCAATTTACTTTAAAAACATTTGGCATGGACAATATGATATTCTCCATGTGCTACTGAATGTAAACTTCAATTCTAGGGACAATAATTCATACTCCATCCACTGAAGACATGCACAAGAATGATTTGAGCTGCTTGATTCATAATAGCCCCAAAGTGGGAACAATCAAACGTCCATCAAGTGTGGAAGTGGTATCAAAATTTCATACAGTGGAATACTACACAGCAATGAGAAAAAAATAAAGAATTTATACTTGCAACAAAATGAATGAATCTCACAAAATGTCAGTATGATTCTATTTATACAGAATTCAAACCAGGCAAAACCTAGCTATAGTGATTACTGAGGTCAGAATAGTGATTACCTTTGGGAGGGGGTGGTGTTCCCACTGGGAAAACTGTACCAGGGAGGCTTCTAGGGCACTGGAAATGTTCTATAGCTCAATCAAGGTGGTCGTTATGTGGGAAATAAAAATAAGATTTGTGAACTTTTACTATATGTAAACTATAGCTGAACGTCCTGGGCTGGTCAGCTAGCATCCTAATCAACAAGTCCTTACTCAAGAAGTGACAACTAGAAGCACTTCTCTTCTCCGTATTTGAGTAATACCAGACCCTCTGCTAATTAGCAGAATGAATGTCAGAAACGATTTTTTTCTTGATGGAATTAGGAGTTTGTTAATTAGCATGCTAAGTGTTAAGAATGAGGTAAAATATTTTAGATACTCCCTTTTTTTTTTTTTTGCAAGGGAAGATTCGCCCTAAGCTCACATCTGTTGCCCATCTTCCTCCTTTTTTTCTTTCTTCCCAGTAGATAGTTGTGTATAGTTGTAAGTTCTTCTGGTTCTTCTACAGGAGCCACCGCCACAGCATGGCTACTGACAGACAAGTGGTGTGATTCCACACCCGGGAACCAGACCCGGGCCGCTGCAGCGGAGCACACTGAACTTTGACTGCTAGGCCATCAGGGCTGGCTCTAGACACTCGCTATTCTTGAACAGACGGGGTATAGGAATCTGTCCAGCAAGATCCATAGCCTGTACCCTCAGACTTGATTCCGAAAAAGGACTGGCCATTGGTGTACAGAAGTTCCGGCTTCCTGGTGCCTATCATAAGGATAATGGAATCCTGCTTTTGGAATATTGGCAAATTTGCCTCAAGGGAAGCTTTCATCCCAGGTGGTCATCAGAGCACCTACGAGGCACAGAGCTGGGGCTTCAGGTGACAACAGAACTTATGGGCTGGATTCTGCCTGATTCCTAACACACATCTGTTTAACACGTATCTGATGCTGACTTTGGTCCGAAACTTGCTTTCATTATAACCTGGTAGTGAGGCTACGGGAAAATAGCTACCCCTCACTAACACTCACTACAACTTTTCGGTGGCTACTGTTCCCTACTGAAAAAACCTAAGAGCATGTTGTCCAGCCTGGCTTAGTTCAGTTCTCAACAGGTTTGTAAACAGTTATAGCATGGAAATGTGCAGACATACATATCACAAGGTGACAAGCTCCCTCATGATGTCCTTATGAACGAAACGAAGAATGGGACTAGAGGTCAGAAAAGTTGGGTAGATAAGTGAATGACTACACAGCAAGACCCAAAGAAATAAGCCAACCAGGGCAGCTCATAGAGACTTGTATAGAGATAGAGAGGATATGACCATTATATTTGTGGCTGACCCAAAATTAAACCAAGTGGAAGACTCAGAATTCTAAAAGATCTTGACATGCTGGTTTAGTGAACTAGATCCAGCAAGATTAAATGTACATTTAGGTACACAAAAATTAACAACTCAGGACAAAAGAGGCAAGGTTCAATGACAAAATGTATTCTAACAATATATTATATTTGCAATATAATATATATTATGTAATATATATTATTGTATTATATGATATAGTATATAAATTATATATTATATATTATTAATTATTGATATACATATAACATTACATGTTATTATACACTGCATATTATATTATTAATTATAGAATATTTTTAATATTATATATTATATATATAATTAGAATATTGTTAGAATACATTTTATCATTGAGCCTTGCCTCTTTCATCCTGAGTCATTAACTTTTGTGTATATACATTATATAAATATAGTATAACAAGTTCAGGTTCAATGTGAGTGGGAAGTGTGTTGTGGTCACCAAACCTGAAATGCATATATGATACTCCAATAAAAAGTTTACTTTAAAAAATGTAATGTAAACAGATATTTGTACACCAACGTTCATATCAGCATTATTCAAATAGCTAAAAGGTAGAAGCAACCCAAGTGTCCATCAAGAGATAAATGGATAAACGAAAAGTAGTATAGACATACGAAGGAATATTATTCAGTCTTAAAAAGGAAGGAAGTTCTGACACATGCTAAAACATGGATGAACCTTGAGGACATCACACTAAGTGAAGTAAGCCTGTCACAAAAAGGTCATATACTGCATGATTCCACTTCTATGAGGTGCCTAGAGGAATCAAATCCATAGAGACAGAAAGTAGAATGGTGGTTACCAGAGGCAGGTTACCAGCAGGTACAGAGTTTCAGTTGGGGAAGATGAAAAAGTTCTGGAGGTGGATGGTGATGGTACAATGTGAACGTGCTAAATACCACTGAACTGCACACTTAAAAGTGGTTAAAATGGTAAACTTTGTATTATGTATATTTTACCACAATTTTTTTAAATGTCAAAAAAAACTGGAATGCAATCTTCTGCTCCATTGATGTGAACAGAAGTCGTCGTCCTGCTCCATACTCTGCTCTCAGAACATGCCTCAAAACAGAGCGTGGTTTCTATGCTTTGTAAGGGATGGGCGATCACTGCTTACTCAATCCACCTGCTCTGCAGCTCCTGGTTCCTCCTTCCCTATCACACCAACTTCTTCATGGGACCTGGATGGCTCATCCCCACCCTCTCCCTCGATGAGGGAAAGGAGGGGGCTCCCAAAACAAGTGCTGTCTCAAGTCCCCAACGTCTCTGCCATGGTTCCTGGGACCCAGGGGCAGAAGATCCGTCAGCCAGAAGAGCTGACTTCCGGACTCTCAGGACACGGGCACCCCTTTGGAGAAGCCCGGAATTCCTCTAGGGAATAAATCTTCCAGGAAGCCTTAGCTCTCCATCCCACTTCCTCTCCATCCACGCCCCACCCAACACACACACACAACCATACTCAAGTCTCTGCCTCCCAAATACAAATAAGTGATTGGTATATTCATTCATCCAACAAATATTCAGAGTTGGGGGGAAATTTTGGAGATGAATTTTTTTAAAAATTTATCTATTCAAGGAGTGCATAGCATATGAATGACAGTATTTACTGAACAATACTATTATCAGAACTTATCTCGTTTCTCTCACCTCTCTAAATAAATTAGTCCATGAAGCTAAGACTGAGGGAAGGAACTGCCCCAGGGGAGGAGACCACAAGGCACCCATGACACTGGGGAATGCCAGGTCCCAAGAGGAACTGTAGATGGGAAGAGTCATTTCCCTTTCTCATGTCCCTGTCTCTGTGGCTGCACTTCCCTATGTCCCCTATCTCCCCCTCCTCCCCAGGGCAGGAGGAGGGACTTACCTGGTGGGGGAGGGGGGACGACCAGGAAGCAGGGAAGGTCAGCCCCTCCCTCCTCCCTTCTCTTGGGAGCCTGCTGGGAGCCCACCCACTGCTTCTCTCCCCTCTGCCAAGGGAGGAGGCTGGCAGGGGACCAGCACCACTTGATTCCGAGGTTCAGAATGAGGAAGCTCTTTACTGTCACATACCACAGTCCTCCAATTTAGCTTTTATCAAAAGTAAAGTAAAGTTAATATTTTGGTCTTCATCTCTCTGAGCCCTCAGCCCTACTTCTCAACTGGCTCATAACTCAGGTGGGAAAGGGCATGTTCTGACTCAGCCCGGTGACAAGACGATCTGGGGCAGGGCCGGGTGGGAAGGCTTAGAAGCTGGGAAGAGGCTTCACAGGGGCACCTGCACCATGCAGAGAATGTGCCAACCTGCTGGTGACCTCGGGGGCTGGGAGCACAGACATCTGTTAGGCAGTCACTGCAGGACTTGGTCATTCTTCAGTTCTGGAACAACGGGAGTTTCCTCGGACAGGTAACCTGAGACACCCAGCATTTAGGCTCCCTGAATAAAACACCAGAGTCTTAAATAAAAAAAACAAAATGAACTCAAAAGGACTGTCCAAGTCCTCCTTGTAACTCTAAATGGCATTAGAGTACAAAATATGAGCCCCAAACCTGTCAGGCCTAAAACTAATCCACTGTCTCTTTCTCTCTGGCCAGAGTACAATTTATCTAACCTATGCTAATGCCAGGTCTGCCCAACCTACAGGTCAAGCCTGGTCTGAGGTACCCCCAACCTCTCTCGATTGAGTCCATGAACCAAATAATTTCCAAATTTCCACCTCATCTTGCTATAGAGCCATAGCTTGTCTACAAATTTTGAATCCTCCTCCAGGAACAAGAGATAAACGAACAAAACCAGAGCAGCTATTCCTAAAGGTACTAAACATAAAACTTTCACGCGTAAATGAGCCTCAGAGCTCATTCAGTTAGTCCTACCTCCTTGTTCCTCAGGTGAAGTGACTACAGTGACAAAAAGTAAATTCAGTAGAGGACCTGACCACAGCTGGGAAACCTGAATACAAACTGGATGCTGGAGGATATTAAAAGTTATTATTGATTGTGTATGCTGTGATAATGTTAGTTTGGTTATATAGGGAAATTTCTTTCCTTCCTTCCTTTCTTCCTTTCTTGGGGGGATGAGGGGTGGATATTCATGCTAAGTATTATTAGGGGTAAAATGTCAAGATGCTGCGAATTAGATCCCCAGAACTTATTCATCTTCCAACTACAAGTTTGTACCTTTTGACCAACATCTCCCCAATTCCCCCGCCCCCCCAGCTCCTGGGAACCATCATTCTACTTCCTGTTTCTACGAGTTTGGGTTTTTTTAATTCCACATATATGTGATATCATACAGTATTTACCTTCCTCTGTCTTACTTATTTCACTCAGCGTAATGCCCTCAAGTTCCACCCACGTTGTCACAAATGCCAGGATTTCCTTCTTTCTCATGGCTGAATAATATTCCATATTGTGTATATATATATCACATTTTCTTTATCCATTCATCCGTTGATGGTCACTTAGGTTGTTTCCATATCTTGGCTGTTGTAAATAATGCTGCAATAAGATATCTTTACTTTAAAATATCTTAGCATTTTTTACAAATGGAGTGAGTTAAATAAGTAAATGAATAAATGAATGAATGAATGAACAGCTGGCCTGACCCAGGCTACACACAGTTGGTTACTGGCAGAGCTGCTTAATAGCCAAGCGTCATTCCCCCCATATTGTACAAAGGACCATTTCCAATCTTATATCCTCAACACCAGGGCAGCTACTCAAGGTGATTGCAGCCTTTCAGAGGGCCATTTGGGCCCTGCCCACTCCGCTTTGGAGGGGCTCTGCATGCTTCAAATGATCGTGACAAACCAGGCTTTGACGAAAAAAATAAGTTGCTAGATTGGCCTTCTTGTCTGATCCAAATGACCAAGTAATGGCCAAATATTCATTTAACATTGGCCTGCATGGACATGTGTTCTGAGTTTCTAAGACCACATCAGTGTACCAAGAAACTAGAATCTTGCGTAACATAATTATATGACCTAACAGAATTAGTGTACAATCATACAATAATAACCAGGAACTGCTTACCATGTACCAGAGATTATTCTAAGTGTTTTATAAGAATGATCTCAGTTGATCATTACAACATCCAATGAGATGATTGTCTTCATCATATAGATGAAGTAACCAGGGCACAGAGAGTTTAAGAAAATGGCCAAGATCTCAGGGCCCTAAGGGACAGAGTCAGCATTTTGGGCGACTCTGCCATACGTTCTCCTGATGGCCACACTCCAGTTCCGCAAAGTCACACCCAATGTTTTTCACTGGAAGAAATGGTCCAGGGATAATTCCTTCTCATTTCTGTCTTTAAAAATAGTACAAAGAATGAAAACAAAAGGTGAAAGAGAAAAAAAAAATCTGCCCCATGAGCCAAAACAAAATGTCTCATGTCAGAAAAATCCTTCACTTTGTTTTTCTCAAGGAAAATTCAACTTATTCAAGTGCCGCTTAACTCTCTTTTCCAAACAAACCAGGGCGAGGAGTCCAGCTCTGCAATTTCTCCTCTAGAGAACTCTCTGGAGGTTGCCCACTGGGCAACAGAGGCCCAAGGCTGCCCATTCAGCCTTTCGTCCTGATGTGATGGAAAGCTGTCAATCATTCTGCAGAAAATTATTCACACACACACACACACACACACACGCACACAGGAAATAAAGGAGGATGCAGTAAACTTCCAATACCTTTATCAGTCCTGACAATGACTTTGAATAAATCTTTATAATTAAATTACTTCTTTCAAGTTTTGCCTTCAAAGCTAAAATGAGACACAAAACGGAAAAAAAAAAAAAAATCAGATCAAACAACCTATCCTAGAAAAAGTGAAGTGTCTTAGGAAGAATTGGGGAACCTGCCTATTGGAATGGTTCTTAGTCTTGTTCCAGAATCCCTTCCCTCCATTTAGTCCAATTATTCCCAAGAGGAAGAAGTTAAGGGTGTCTCATGATATCTCAGAAGAAGTCACAGAATTCTCAAAGGAAGTCAAAGTCAAACCAAGATACAACATATGTAGCACCTGAAGGCATCAGGGAAAGGGGAGACTAAAAACTAGATCAACAAGAACTGAGAGTTTTAACTCCAAAGGGTTCAGTAATTACTGGCATGGAGGTTGCTGCAAAGAGCGAGATTACAAGAATAGAAAGGATTTATATCATGGCTACTGTCCCTACTTGAAGAATCTGAGCTTCCTCAAATATTAGCAGGCTGAATGATGAAGGTAATAACCGAGGCAAAGAGGCCATATTTCTTATATGAAACAGAAATGAACAGTGGTATCTACAAATGACAGGAGCCTCTTACACAGAATATTTTCCTTTCAGTAGTTGGGAACTTCTCCTTCCTTCCCCAAATTTATTGTTGTTAAAACTAGTACTTGACACTCACCAAATGCCAACAACACGTCTATATCTGCTTATGACTGCATCATTCGTTCACCTCTGAACTGATCTTCAAAACATTTCTTAACTTCGTCCCAGAGAACAACAGTCAGGCACAAAGATAAGGAAGGCAATTGAAAGTTATACCAGCAATAAAAATAAATTAGTGATATCATTTTCTGCAGTTGTCAAGGCATGGTTTATGACTTTTACATCAAAAAGACTGGGAACCATTTTTTTTCTTTTTATTACTGCAGACAGTGCAAATGGGATGACTATAATGGCTAACGGCAAGTCAGAAAAAGATAAGACCTTAGGACAGTCTCCTGTCTAAAAATGTGTATTAACATGAATGAACGATGGTACTTCAAATACCCAAAGGAAAGTCTGTCTACTCTGCAGCCCAATAGTGTCTCCCCCTTTCTTGCCCATATTTTGGTGCAATATATCTCACAGTCGGTAATGGCAAGGCTAACATGGAAGCCAGCCAAGTAACAGCAGAGAACAGACCTAAGGCCCATCCTTCATTTTGAAGGAAGCCAAAACAAAATGGGGGAACCAAAACTAAGTATAACTAAACTCTAGCCGTGTAGATTAAACAGGTTCCAAGGTAGTTTCATTTCAGAACTCTCACATTAACTCAATTAGCATATTCTCCTCCTCAAAGTCTCAGAGACCAGGGAAATGGAGGTTTCCATGGTCATTCTCATGCCTGACTACACGAACACAATGTGCGGCTCATGCCTCCATGAAGAAAATTACAATATTACATTGGGACTACTAATTTCTATGCTTGTCTGTCCCCTCTCCTGCCACCACAGGTCCTCGAAATACGAGCGACATCATTTATCCATCTGGATGTTTGACAGCAGTGCCTGGCACACAGTGGGCATCCATCATTTCTGTTCCAGAAATACTGAACAGGTCTTATAAACAGACACTCTCTGAGAAGACTTTCTGCTCATAAATATCCTTCCTACTGAAGCCAAAATTTCACTATTGAAGGCGAATTTCTCTGGATCTGTCTTCCAGACTCCTTAACAAAATAGATCTCTCTGAGAGGGGTGTCACTGTTTACTCAACTGCTGTGAGCTAATATATAAAGGAAGTAAAAGCAAATGGCTCAAAATGGAAGGGAAAGATTACAAACGAAAGAAAAAGTGAGGGAGGAGAAGTGAAGAGAGTCAAGGAAATGAGAAGAAAACCTAAGATGAGAAGGAGGCAAAGAAATATCCACCTTCTTCAGAGTTTTGCCTGGAATCTGCCATCACGGCCTCTTCTCCTGGTGAATTTTGGACATCTCCAAATATATTCACTTCTAATGCGCTTCTCCTTACAAATGAAATGGAGGAAGCAGGTTTCTACTTTCCCCAAAATGCTCAATAATGGTGGAAAGTTCCTTTTTGATCTTTTCCTTGTTAGAAAACAAAACAAAAGAAGAGAAAAACATTCCACATACAACCTTTCATGATCTAAAAGAGCCACATCATTAGACTTTAAACATAGGAAAATTCCAACTGAAGATGAGTGTTCAAGGTTTGGGGTGAAATTACAGTGAATATGAATGGAAGGGCTTTGCAGATCTAACACAAAACGTTAGTAGGATGAAGTTCCACTTTTGTATAATGTTTAAGAGAAATCAAAGTTTTAAGAAAAGCAAATTACTAGTATACAGACTACTCGAATAATTCTTTGAGCCTATGATTTAAATTTGAGTTCTGGTTCACTCTAATTCACTAATAAGACCTGAGGAATTACTGCTGCTGCATTTTTATGCCATCAAAGAAATCGTCTTTCATAAATTCAAAAACAAATTGCAAATTTCCATTTTTTTCACCTTTTTGTGCAAAAAAATTCATTTTATACAATTTCCAGTCCATTCTGTGCTCGGGAGATTTTACTGAAACTGATTATTATCAAGTGCTTCTCAGGGGTTTTAGTTCCCATCTCTGAAGACAGAGTAGAATATATAAAGAAAAGGTAAGTTTAGACTGAGAGTGGAAAAAAAAAAAGAGTTTGGCTTTTGTCACACCAAATTAAACAAAAAAATACGTATCCAAAAGGATGAAAATATAACAAGAAACAGCAGGAGGAAAAAAAAAACAAAACCAAGCCACAGATCTACTATTTCATAATTACTACATAATTAAAAAGAGACTTTTGGGGCCGGCCCAGCAGCGTGGTGGTTAAGTTCCCGTGCTCCGCTTCAGCAGCCCGGGGTTCACGAGTTTGGTTCCTGGACGCGGACCTACATACTGCTCATCAAGCCATGCTGTGGCAGCGTCCCACATACAAAATAGAGGAAGAGTGGCACAGATGTTAGCTCAACGACAATCTTCCTCAAGCAAAAAGAGGAAGATTGGCAACAGATGTTAGCTCAGGGCCAATCTCCCTCACCAAAAAATTTTAAAAAGAGAGACTTTTATGAAGAGCTGCAAGAAATAAATCCCAGGCCAGAGGAACCCCATCTTTGGCTTTCACCAGATTTAAAGAGAAGTTTCTGCTAGAAAGTAAGACAAGTCAGGCCACCAAATTCTTTCCCATTTTGTTGAGAAAAACAAACTCTCCTCAGCCTGTCTGGTATCAAAGACACAGCAGAAGAAACAAAGTAAATCTTTGCTCCCTCAGGACTCTGCACCCGTCAGGTTCAAGTGCAAACCACACAGGAGTCCTGCTGAGCAACTTGTTCACGCAGCAGATGTTCACTCCAACGATGCTAAAATGTAACGGAAGGAGGGAGGATGAACAGTAAGGGCAAAAATCCACAGCTGTCATCACAACCGAGCCCTCCAACGCGCACACACACACACAATAAAATGCACAACGTTTCTGTGGTATCCATTGAATCTCTGTAGCTCACGAAATGTTGATAAAGCATACTGAAGATATAAAGGGATGTACATTCACAGAATAATTTTGAAAACATGGCTCTCACTGTTTGGCCTCCAGTGAATAAATGCACCCATAGGTGAGCACTTTCAATAAATATTAAACCACAACAAAAAACACTTCTGGTCTCTGAGACACACGCAGTCTTTTTACCCACAGAAAGTACCTGTCATAATAACTTCAAAAATGAGCTGTGGAAAAGAAAAATAATTTCAGCCTGCGGTACACAGAACAATAGTCCTCAGACAGCCAGGCACTGGGACCTGGGATAATAGCTTCTGGAAGATACAGAAAGGTGTGCCTGACGTCTATTCTATCCAGACACTGGTCTCCCCCACATGAGGGGTGCACGGTTCCATTTTAATAACTGGGAGGGGAAGATGGGAAAGAATCCTGCACCAGAAGGCTGAGGTCTTGGGAAAATTCCATGGAAAGCCAAAATCAAATAGAAGTATGTGTCTTTCTAAAAAATGAAAGAAATATGGTGCTATTCAAGGGTGTGATTTGTATTCAGTGTCCAAAGGCAAGTTTATTTGTTGTTATTTAACTAAAGTCAAAACTATTAACTGTGTGGTCGCATGGGGCAAGGCAGGAAGGAAAGACGTAGGCTTCCTCGATGCTATAGAGAACAAATCCATCGTGTCTCTGCCACGGTGTCTCAAACTTCAGAAGCTACGGTGAGAATTTTAAATCTCAAGGTTAATAACTCTGAGCACAACACCAGACATGTAGACCCACTACCCTGGGTGAGCGGTCAGCAGTAGTAGCAAATTTCTTGACAACATTTAACTCCCAGATCAGTGAAATGAACAGAAAAGGGATCACAGCAAACCAGAAGGTGACTGCAAGAAAAAGACATGGCCACAGACCTCTGCTGATGGAATAACCTGTGCTTAGAAACAGGGTTTTCTTAGAAGCTGAACATGCCATTCAACAAAAGAACTGAATTGGGGCCAGCCCCGTGTCATAGTGGTTAAGTCTGGCATGCTCCGCTTCGGCGGCCCAGATTCACGGGTTCAGATCCCGGGCACAGACCTACATCTGTCGTCAAGCCATGCTGTGGTGGCAAACCACATACAAAAACAGAGGAAGATGGGCACAGATGTTAGCTCAGGGCTAATCTTCCTCAAGCAAAAAAAGAAAAAGAAAGGAACTGAATTAATGTCCTGGAGAGTCATGCCATTTTATCCTTCTAATTCACACAGGACAACAGCCAAATACATAATTCCATCAGGGCAGAGGACGAATGAGGTAATTCGCCTGATGTGAAGGAAAGTACTAGAGGTGGACAAGACCCCAAGAGCTCTCAGAATGTGGATTCTCCAAGGCAGATGTGTGATTGGTGGTCCAAGATGAAGAGAAGGAAGACCAACACCCAGGGTGAAGGGCCAACGACATCAGCCCTGGAGTTGCTCTGTGATAAGCCTGGCACCAGGTTGGGTGTGCAGGCAAGTTTTCAGAGCAGGCTTGACCTCTATCCTTGGAAAGGCCTGCTTCCAAGGTTGGCCCTCGACTGGCATCTGAGAACTTAGATTTGTGGAAGGTTCCTACTACCCTAACTGATAAAAGTGGTTCACCGTCCTTAAACTGTTTATGCAGTCAACATGGTTTATGCTCGAATAGAACAAAAAGGCAAGGTAAGGGAGAATCCACTCTCTGCCTAACTTCTACGCTGGGATACTGGCCTTCTCTCGCCCTCAGACTGGAGTTACACCACCAGCTCTCCTGGGTCTCCAGCTTGTAGATGCAGATCGCAGGGCTTCTCAGCCTCCATGATGACATGAGCCAATTCTTTATAATAAATCTCTACCCATCTGTCTGTCTCTTATTGGTTCTGTTTTTCTGGAGAACCCTGATTAATACAAGAGTATTATTTAATAGGCTTGAGAACAGCACAAGGAATTTTTAAATTTTCCAATCATGGATGGAGATTTGCTAATTTAGGTCCTTAAATTTCTGGAATCTTTAAGCAATCACCTCTTAGACGCTATTATCCCTAAAGCCACCAGTTAATTCTGGGCCAGGAATGAGGGCTCATAACTAGTGGGAAGAACGGCCTGGAATATGTAAGCCAGGACCCCAGTCTACTTCACAGTGTTGACTGGATCCAGCCCTGTTCCTGGCCCCTGATAACTACAACAGTGGCCATCTACTGGGCACCCAGGATCTGGGCTCAGTGCCAGACCCTTCATACACATTATCACAAAACCTCAAACCCTGAAGGACTCTCCCACGTTGCAGATGAGATTCATAAACGTAGAGCAACTTGTCAGAAGTTACAAGTCAATATGTGTCTAATCCCAAATCCCACACACTCTATATCATCACCCTACAGCCAACCGCAATTTGAGAAATACTCCAATAGACTAGTTTTTTTTTTTTTTAGTGTTTGGAAGAGAAAAATTTTAGGACTGGTTATGCAAGGTAAGAAAGCAATAGAAAAGTAAGAGAGTTTTTCTCTGTTGACATACACAAAAATGCTCAGTATTACCCTAGGCCTTTGGAAACACTAAGGGCACTCTGAGAAGAATGGCCCCACCGCAGGTAAGACCCCAAGGACTTAAAGAAAAGTCACTGAAATCCATGGCACCGCTGCCCCTATGGTGGACAACCATATAAGTATTTCATTCTGCTTGAGCTGAGGAGTAAACTGTACTATGCCTATGCAGGCTTCCACAATGGGAGAAAGGTTTACGCTGAACATCTGCTTTCCTTTCGGGAATCTGGAATTTGGTTCATGCCAGGCAGAGGGTGCCCATGTGATCAGCCCCAGTAAAAACCCCGGCCGCTGAGTCTGTAATGAGCGTCTCTGGTGGACACCATTTCACACACGTTGTCACAACTCGTTGTTGGGGGACTTAAGCGCATTCTGTGTGACTCCACTGGGAGAGGGCTCTTGGAAGCTCAAACCTGGTCTCCCCTGGACTTTGCCCCATGTCCCTTTTTCTTTTGCTATTTTTCTCTGTATCCTTTCACTGTAATAGATCACCGCCATGAGTACGACTCTATGCTGAGTCCTGTGAGTATTCCTAGCAAATTATCAAACCCAAGAGTGGTCTTGGGAATCCCTAATACAGGGGGACTTCGTACATACTTTGTGACTGACCAACTAAGCTCGGATAGATACCATAGATACTCATGACCCAACTCCTCACCTCGTAGATGAGGAACAGCACGTTTCTCATCCTACTACACTAAGGCAGAGATGAACTTCAAACTCAGAGGGACCATTCACACTTCAGAAGAGGCCCTTGAGGAGCCAACCAAACTTGGACAGGAGGAAGACTTTGGGAGCCTGAAATCCTTGCCTCATAAGACAGGTAGTCCCTTCCTATTAAGCCGGGATTCTAAACACAGCCATTCATGAGGTGAGGCTTGACAAACTCACAGCACCCCGAAGACACAACGCTGAGAGACAGCAAGGAGCAGGGCTACAAACATATAGCTAATCTTCAGGTTCATCACTCTGTGTATTAGCCAGGGTTCTCCAGAGAAACAGAACCAATAGGATATAGAGAGAGAGATATGTAAGAGGAGATTTGTTATAGGAATTGGCTCACATGGTTATGGAGGCCAAGAAGTCCCTCAATCTGCTATCTGCAAGCTGGTTAACCCAGAAAGCCGGTGGTGTGATTCAGTCTGAGTCCAAAGGCCTGAGAATCTGGGGAGCTAACAGTGTAAGTGTCAGAAGCCAAAGGCCCAAGAACCAGGAGTTCCGATGTCCAACGGGAGGAGAAGATGGACATCCAGCTTAAGAAGAGAGAGTGCGAATGCTCCCTTCCTCAGACTTTTGGTTCTCTCCAGGCCCTCAATGGATTGGATGATGCCCACCCACATCGGGGAGGACAATCTTCTTTACTCAGTCCACTGATTCAGATGCTCATCTCTTCCAGAAACACCCAGAAATAATGTTTTACCAGCTATCTGGGCATCCCTTGGCCCAGTCAAGTTGACACATAAAATTAACCATCACAATATGTTACTGCTCTGAATCCATGGCCTTGTTTTTCCTTCTTTTCTGTGGTTTCCATTCAGCAAATAAACACTAAGTGCCAGCTTTCTGAATAGCCACATGTAAGGCGTTTTGTGGAGATACCAACAATAATCCCAGTCCCCTTCAAATCAAGCGAATCCTCAACAGGCATCCCAGAATTCCATGCACTGGAACTATCAGATTCTGCTTTCCTTGGCCCAATTTCACCCTTCTTTTATTGACTAAATTACCAAGCAAAACTGGGACAGAGACCATAAGAAAGCCTAGACTATTTTGTTTGAAAAAGCGAATATTAAAAAAAAAAAAAAACTAACCCTTCAATCTGAGAAAGGAAAAACAAACAAACAAACACCATGCACCTGGAGCAGGAAATGAGGGCAGAAGGAAAAATATCAACTGTTGGTAATTAAATCCTGTGGTCTGGAGAAGGGCACTTGGCAGTGATGGGAATAATCCACAAACCTCCAGGAAAGTGTCAGGCATAAAAGTAGCTGAGGTTAGGAAAGCTGTTCAGCTGGGAGACCGGGGGCTCTCCATGCCCCCTAATCTCTAAGAGAAGAACAGCCCAAAGAGGGTAATCCTGAGTCTGGCTGAGACGAAACCGACCTAGCACCTGGTATGCAGCCTGTCAGTTTCTCCCCAGTGAAATGACGTAATTCGTGTCCCACCTGCCCTCATGCCCTGAATGCATCTGGGCACAGCCTGAGATTCTTTTCGGTTACCTAGTGAGATCCTACAGCGATTGTTAAATCGTTACGTAGCATTTGCATTTACTCTGATTCTGTGGACCTTGTACATGACTTGCTGTGTAGGAGCTCCTGTCATGGACACTTCATCATCTTGGGAGAAGCTGGCTGAAATCTGGGCTTCAAGGGGTGCCGAGCATGGGTCAGCCCCAACGAGAGCAGGGCATAGGTGATGAGGTAACCGTGAAGCTGGATGATGGGGCATCTTCAAGGGGCAAGCAACCCTGACATCTCCTGCAGAGAGGCACATGCTGGCGCCCTGACATCATTCATTCATTCACTCATTCCCACTTTGGAGGGAAAGTAAAAGCCTTCAAACCTGGCCACAGCTCCCTAGTTGGAACTGCCAGAGACACACAAACAAGACAGCAGACGAAGGAGCCCTGAATCACCCACAGAGTTGCCTGCAAACGAAAGTGGGCTGATGGGAAAGAACTTCAGAGTCACAGCTTCATGGGGCTGGGAAAACTCTCTGGAGCTGTCCCCCCACCACCTTGGGCAAGTCCCAGTCCATCTCTGTGGGCCAAACAGATCCCATTCTCTCCCTCACCATCACCAAAGGTGAAGAATTGCTCCCAGCCTCCCGGAGAAGCCTTTCCCACTATTCCCAAAGAGCCTGCAGAATCTGGAAGCTGCCATTCCTCAGATTTACCCAGAATCCTGCTTCCTAATGTATAATGCCAGACCCAAAGGGTCACCACAATCAGCTCTGCTCAATGAGATGCGGCCGAGTTTTCTCGGTTATCTTTTCCCAGGCGTGCCCTGACTGTCTGGACCCCAGTACATGGCTGAAAGGAAGGTCATGGTTGAGGGTAGTAAGATGTCAGGAAAAAATAGCCAGGAGCTGCAAGAGGTTGCAGACAACAGCCTCAAACCCTCAATGGAAGCGAGGAGGTCATAAATCTTAAAATGTAATATAGAAAAGATGGATAATAGTCATCACTTCTAGCTCTCCTGGCTAATCCCTTCAGGGAAGCAGAAACGAAGGAGAACAGTCAGACGTGGTCATGCGGGCAAGATGAGAGGCCTGTAAAGCATGGACATTCTCCACGTCGCTGCCCCTGGAGGAAGAGAGGACACACTCCCTCCACCCGCCCCGCTCCCGGGCCCTTGGCTGCTCCTCACTAAGCAGGGTGGCGTTCTTAAGAGCCACACTGGTTTTCCTTGAGTATTAGCGAATCTTTTAAGCAAATTATTCCCTGGGGAAATGGGGGTCATTTATTACCTCTTGGTAGTGTACGTAATTAACCAATTCCCTTGGGGGTGTCTGAGAATTGGTCCCGCACCCCATTCAACCTCTCGGTCCCCATTTCTCTATCTACTCTCACACCTCAGTGACTGAATGACCATAGCCCTGATTCATCCAGACCTGACTCCCTCTAGGAACTGGGTTCAGACTCACACTCGGTAAGGAAGTTGCTAAGAGCAGGTCTCGGTTTCCACGTCTGCCCTGAGTAACCAGGGATTACAGTGAAGCTGTGAAAAGCAGCTCAGGGCTCCGAGTGGCAGACATAGAGGTGAGATGTGTGTTTGATTAACTTTCCCACAAAACTGCCTCTAACATTTTGGTTTATTGTCTTAATTTGTTCTTCCTTTCCCTACTATAATAATAAGGCAATAAGGACAAGACGGAGGAAGCATAAATTTTTAAAAATTAGAAAACGAGGCGAAACTCCTGATTTGTTATTCAAAACCCAACAAAAGCATTTAAAAATATTAATCACATTGATGCACAAAAGCTCCAAGACTGAAAAGCCCCAGAGAGAAACAATGGAGAGATCCAACGCTCAGGACATGTGATTCCAGCCCAGCCCTGCCCCTAAGGAAGCGGGTGGTCCTCACAGTCTGGGCAGCTCTCGGCCCCAGTTTCCCCACTTGCAAAACCAACAAAGTACTGCCTCCTTCTCAGACTACAGCATGTGGCCCACAAGTAGGATGGAGGAAGGTTGTGTAACTACTTCAAATGATTTGGGGAAAAGGCTAATTTGATTTCGTGAAAGCTCTAGATATTCCGAAGCACACTGATGATCCCTTTCACTCTCATCAGAAGCAAAAACTCAGGGCTGCAGCGCGCTGCCAAGCTGTCGCACTGACATCAGCCCCTCTACGAACAGGGTGAGTGACCCAAGATGCTTTGGTCTCTTAGAGACTCGTGGCTTCCCTCCGGTAAGTATTGATCATATTGCTTTGCTGAGCAATCCCTCTTTTCATGGCAAGTACAAAGGTGAACATCCGGTTAATCCCATCCAAATGCTCACACATTCCAAAAAGAGCGGAATCCGAAGTGATAAAGGATTTTCGATGATTATCCCGGCTGCTGACCTCTGTCCAAAAGAGAAAGGCAGGAGAGAGAGAAGGGGCGTGTGTGTCTTCATCATTATGTGTGGCAACTACAATAAGCAAGCCAGAAGGCTGGGAAAAATAAGAGGAGAAAGCAAGCAGGATAGAACGTGGGAGACAAAATGGAAGGAGGAGGTGGCCCCACACTGGGGTGGTGAAGTGTTGTTCCCAGAGCTGCGCTCCCTCGGCCCATGTGGCTCACCGGATACTAAACCAGTAAATTAAATTAATGCGAACAGTCATGCATGCACAGTGCAGGGACTTCCCAGAAGCGAAACCACAGAAGGAATGCGGCTACAGGCGCAACTTCCTCTGCCCTCGTCTTCCAGATGCACCTGTGTGGTCTCTGTCGCACCTTCCTCAGACCTGAACTTAGTGCCCATGGTTTGTCAGCCCCT
Organism: Diceros bicornis minor; assembly: GCF_020826845.1. Lineage (NCBI taxonomy): Eukaryota > Metazoa > Chordata > Mammalia > Perissodactyla > Rhinocerotidae > Diceros > Diceros bicornis. Next base: position 13,010,329 of record NC_080775.1, on the reverse strand, counting down.
GCGCTACGTGCTGGGTGCCCCGAGATGGACGTGCAGAGTCACAGGTGTTATGCGAGAGACGAGGGGACGGGGAAGAGCCATTTTGACATTTGGTAGTCAGGAAACGAGGCTCTGAGGAGGTGACATTTAAACTGTAGGCTGAAGCACAAGAAGCCAGCTAGGCAGAGAGAGAAGGGTGGAGGAGGGAGAGGAAGAGCCACCAAAGAGGAAAGAGCGGGTACCAGGCCCTGAGATGGGAAAGGGCCTGGGTAGGGGAAGAACTCAACCAAAGCCAGTGTGGCAGGAGGGGGCGGTAAGGGAGGCGTGGCTGCGAGAGGTGAGAGTGGATCTGGAGAAGTGGACAGAGGCCACACCACATTTGTCCTCTCAGACCAAGCTAAGGAAGTTGGGTTGTATTCTGCCTGTTGTGGGAGGGCGATGGAAGCTTTGGAACAGCATGTGCCTTGATCTGACTGCTGTTTTCCAGGATTGCATTGGCTCCCATGGAGAGGCTGAATTGATGAGGGACAACACGAAAGGGAGGAAAACCACTGGAAAGCTACTGCACCCGCCCACGAGAGAGAAGACGGTGTCTTGGACTAAGGTGGTGGTAGTAGAGACAGAGAGAAATGGACGCCTCTGAGGAATCATATGAGGCAGAATTTTGAAAGTAGGATAAGAAAAGCAACTGGTGAGAAAGAATTGTGAGGTATGAGTCTTTAACAGCAGCCTAAAAACTCTCAGTCTAATTCACAAACCAAGAGCCTAGGCGAGAGGGCTCACAGGAGCCAGCAAGGATGCTGGGCAGGTCGGACATAATCCAGCGCTTTCCTGTTAAGAAAGGGTAAATTCAGTAAAGCTAGAAAAGTATTTCTAGGCCTGTGACATTTCCCTGGGAGTAAAATGCATGAAAGCAAATGAAGGGGCACAGAATTTCAGCCTCCAAGATTGCCAGTGGAAGCACAGAACCAGGGGCTGGTTATTCTCTGCCCTCCCAAGTCTATCTTCTCCCCTCTTGCATCCACTCTCTGTCCTGGAGGCCAGCCTCGGCAGATGGCATCACCGAGGCTCGCTGGCCCTCTGGCTTTGGCCGGCCAATGGGTGACGCCATCAGAAGAGCAGAAGGCAAGAGGAGAGAGAGCCAGGAATTTCTTTCCTGTTCCCTCCATGCTTCAGTCCAGGCCTCCAGTAATGGCTGTGTCCCCACAACCACGGTTCCCTCTGGCACCCACTCTCCAGGGCTTGTTGGGCTCCTCCCATTGCCCCTTGGCCTAGAGGTGGCACTAGCCTTTGGGCACCCAAATAGCTATTGCTGATTCTCTTCACTCTACCCACACTTATTAGCCCCTCCATTTTCAAGTCTCTTTATTGGAATCATCTGGAGTAAATTCCCTCTCCTGCTGGGACCCCCCTCTGAAACACTAGAGATGCCCAGTTGCCTTGAAAACCCTCTTCAGCAAAAACACAGCAGCCCAACAAGCAGCGCAAGGTGCCTTCCGGGTGTCACAGGGTTGACTCCACAGCTAACTATTCCAAAGCTCAAAGAAGTCTCATTAAAGAGGAGTCGTTGCAGTGCTCAAAATAACCACTTACCACGAACATTGTGCTAAAGAGAAAATTGTAAAATAATACCAGGATCAGCTAAAGTTGAAGAGGTGACATATACCTGGCATGGTCTGTTCTCCAGTACAATCTCAGTGAGCCTGAGTTATTTAACAGCAGGATGAGAATTTTCTAGTCTATATTCCCAGTTCTTCGGCCGTCACATTAAAAAATGTTCCTAGCTCCTAGTGTTCCTAATGTCTTCCTGTCATCATATACAAATTGGGATGACTGACACATTATGTTTTCTTATTTTGGAGGAATCCTACTTTTATCTGGCCCATTTATTCACTTATTTAACAAATATTTATCAATATTTGTTGATATTGGCAGGCACTGGACAAACCGTGGAGAGCAGTGACCAAGATACAGTCCTTTGCCCTCAAGGAGATGAGAATCTAGCTCTGAGGCATGAGATAAAGAAACATGCACAATTAAATACACGCACAGTAAGTGGTACACGGAGCTGACAGATGCTGGGGAGCGTACAGGAGGGGGCATCTTGTCTAGTGCAGGGGAGAGAATAGGGAAGGTTTCCTGGATAAAATGAATCTATGCAGAGGCCAAGGCGATGTGCAGGAGCCAGGCCAAGGCAGCTGATGGGTCAGATTCAAGGTGAATGGACCCACGTGTGTGAAGGCAGGAGATGGAAGAGAAAACATGGCAGACACTAGGAGTTCCATGTGGCTGAAGCAGAATGGGACAGGGAAGGTGGAGGCGAACAGGCTGGGCATGAGGGTGGCACTTTGTGACAGACCTTATAAGCAGCGAAACCATACAGTTTATCATCCCAACTGGGACATGTTAAGAGGGACGTATTTGCACTAAGAAAACCAACATAAGCTGGGACTGTCCCAGGCACACCAGGCACATGGTGACTCTCCTTAGACGTACACTTATATGGGCAACGTGAACTTCCTGATGAAGTTTGAGCAGAGGAGTAACACAATCAGATCTGTGCTTCAGGAAGATCACTCTGGGCCCCTCGTGAACAATCTGCATGGGAGGCGTGGGGTAGGGGGGTGGTCACTGTTAATAGATAAATTCAAGAGATTGAAATTTAACATGTGGGAGAGTGATCAGAAACGGGGGTTGGGAGGAGAGATGTGAGGTAGAGGAAGGAGCCCAGATCTTAACAGGATGTCTGGCTGGGCCAAGTAGAGGAGAATGTAGGGCCACTGGGAGATGGAGGACTCAGTGGGGAGGGGAGGCAGGATGGCAAGGGACAGTTCACTTGGGACATGTTGGACTTGACTATTTAGGGACGTCCAGGGAGCCGCTGGAGATAAGGGCTAGGGCTTGAGACGGAGATCTGGGCTGGAAATGCGACTTGGGATTTATGAGCATACGTGTGATGACTGAAGTGCCCTTCACAATGGGCAGCCGAGACCTTGAGGAGAGAAGCCTCCATGGAGGGTGTACAGGCTGCAGTGAGTGGAGAAGTGAGGGGACAAAGAGGCAAATGGGGCAAGACATCAGGCCTTGGAGGGTGTACTCTGATGGGGGGTGGCGGCCACTGCACAAGACAGATCAAGACCTTGAGCAGGAAGGTACCAGACGCACCTGAACAGACGCGAATGTCGTAACCCGGGCGCTAGCAAAAGGCCTCCCTAAATTCCAATACACACCATGCAGGGTCTTTTTCTTGATTTCCGTTCCACAGAAACCAAACCCTAAAATAACCAAATTAGGCAGGATAAAACTTTCATGGCTGTCTGAACAAACCTGAGGGGCAATGTTTCTCATATCCAAATCCGAGATATCCACACTATCATTCCAAGCTTACCAGTCTGATAGAGGGAGACCAAACTGTCACTGACGCTTCCAGACAAAAAGAGACGCTGTGTACCTGGGCAGTCCTCAGCACCTCACTCAGTGGCCAGAGATAGAATTTATTTGTCACAGGGTAGGATTTAGGGGCCTCTCTTTTGTTTTTGTTTTTTTTTTTTGGTGAGGAAGATTCGTCCTGAGCTAACATACATGCCAGTCTTCCTCTAGTTTGTATGTGGATTGCCACCACAGCATGGCTGATGAGTGGTGTAGGTCTGCACCTGGGATCCAAACCCCCTAACCCAGGCAGCCGAAGCAAAGCGCGCCGGACTTAACCACTATACCACGGGGCCGGAAGGAGCCTTTCTTTTTGATACATTAAGTAGTCACCCTTATAATATTCGATGAGGTCCACGGACAGCACAAGATGAAAACTCTCAAGTGCCTAGAAGTACAAGGAAGGAGCATACGCGTTCCCCTCTTTCTTCCATTACTCTGGACCATAAAATCATCCTTACCTTCTAGATATAAGCCCAAGTGCCATGTACCTAAGCAACCCCCTCAAAAGAAATAAGTAATACTATGTAAATTTTTACAAACAAAAATCATTACATTACCCATATATTTCCTAAAGAGAGCTCAGACTAATAAAACGTAAGCCAGAATACTATTTTCTATTTATCTGGAAGGTCTTCTTTTGCTGTTTTTTTGAAACTCAAGCTTCTCTTCCATTTTAACTGGGTGTTCCAGTGGCATGCCGGAGCTTGAAAGACAGCAGTTATTCGCTTGCAGGCAACTGCATCCCCTCGTAACACCTGTTATTATGTGGTAATGCTCCTGGACACGGTGCGCCTTCAGTCAGAGCTAGGGAGTTATTTTTTGATCATAACATTGTGTAATTATCTCATTACCAGCACACGCTGAAAATCAAGAATAACCAGAGAAAGGAAAGCCTCCATCCTTTGTCCCTCCTATTAGACACAGCTACAATCCTTACCAAAGATTCGTCAGCAACAGATTTATTTGTTCCTCAGTAACTGTGAGTGGTTGAACCCAGGGGGGGATTTTCATACTCAATGAAATCAATGAAAATCATTCCTCAATGCCTGGTTTCAAGGAAATAAAATAAAATCAGCAGGGTGTAATTGGAGACTACCAAAAAGAACCCAGGCACATGGCCCAGCATAAACAATGAACAGTGGAATAAGGCATGGATCAAACGGAAACCGAAGGAGATGGTTTTGTTGTCCTGGTTATACTGGGTGATAATGCTCACTGCGGACACCTGGGTTTTAAGCTCCCTGCAATCCTGATGAAAAGCACAGTGGACATTGCTCTGCCCACAAAGGCTCTGGCACTCAGAATCAGTCATATAAGCAAGGTGCATTATTAATACGATTTTATTCTCCTCACTAAGCTCACAGAGCAAAGCCCAGGCTGATTCAAGCTCGAGAGAGAGTTCTTCCCGCTCTTGGATACGAAAGTGAGAAGGGGACCAGGTGCAGACGCCTGGAGCCCACACCTGCCTGGTCTTAGCAATCCTCACCCAGAAAGGCAGGCAGCTGGGCCGACTTCCCGGGAAACCTCCCGCCTCCTGAGGGGTACAGGCTGGAGATTACATGATCAAGTCTGCAAGGCCCTGAGTGGGCGGTGCAAACCAGTAAGAGGGACTTCTCTAGGCATGAGGGAAAGCAACGTGTTTACTTCTTTAGCAGGAGGTGAGAGGCAAGCTCATGGAGCAGATGCTACAGCGATGTGTAAGGAGCCTGTCTGCACCATGCCACCCTCCTCCTCCTCTGACGGCCAGAGCACTGGGCCCCTTGGTTGTCCCATACACCAACATGAGCCCCAAGGAAAGATGACCGCCCTCTGGGAAGGGAAGAGAATACACCTGACACTATTTTACAGGAGGACAGGAGAGTCACTCTCAGGCAGGTTAGTAACTCGGCTTCGGCTGTTAACAGTCCTGATGTAACGCACTTGGTTTTCTCCTGAAATCTTCAGTCTTCCTAGATTACACGACAGCCCTTTGCAAGAGAGAGGCTGTTGGAAATAACCAGAAACTCCAAGTATTCTGGGATGTTGCATTTTTCTAGACAATTCAAAAAAGGAATATATTTGACTAAGATTTCCCCTAAAAAGTCCCAAACAAAGAGTTAATTAAATTAGTAAACCTGTTATTTCGAAATCTTATTTATCCAGGGGCCAGCCTGGTGGTGTAGCAGTTAAGTTCGCACGCTCATTTCGGCGGCCTGGGGTTCACAGGTTCGGATCCCAGGCACAGACTACACACTGCTTATAAGCCATGCTGTGGCAGCGGCCCACATACAAAAAAACATAGAGGAAGACTGGCACAGATGTTAGCTCAGGGTCAATCTTCCTCAAGCAAAAAAGAGGAGGACTGGCAACAGATGTTAGCTCAGGGCTAATCTTCCTCAAAAAAAAGATAAAAAATAAAAAAATTTTACTAGTCCAGAAAATCCACTGTCAATAAGGCCTTGTTGGAGTTATAAAAACAAATATTATAATTTATAAAATAATAGAAAGAATTACACAATGTTTATCCATTTGAAGTGGTCCATCCATAGCAAAATATTAAAAGGGCTAGTATGTCATCCTTTCACTATCTGTATCAGGAAAGTACCATATTTTTACAAGTTACATAGATGTGATTTTTCACTAAGGCTAAAAATATATATAAATTATATCCAATTCTTTATTGTTTACTAAAAAATGTTTTAAACTCAATTTAGTTATTGAAGTCACTATAAAAGTAGGATCCATCCAGAGTCAGGCTCCAGATGAAAGAGCTATGATGGTAATTGCTCATTTACAAAAGAAAATCTTTTTTTTTAAAAAATATATAAAATGAAAACCTAAGAAGCTGAAAACCAGTTTTTCCAATATTATTCTCTGAAACTTAGAAATAATAATTTTTTTTTTTTGCTTTTTGGGTCTCTGTGTGTGTGTTTTCTCTTTTGATCTAAGGCTGAATCACTTTCTGGCTTCATTCAGAATCCACTGGGGCCCAATGGGGAGCTACCTATTTGTGCACAGAGCTTCATGCCCTAGGAAAACCATGCGTCTGACTCATTTCTAATGCGTGCTCTGTGTGTTGTTCATAAAGGCTGTGGAAATTCAGGAAATGGCACTTGGCTCTCGTTAGCTAGTGGGTTTTCCCATTTTTCACAGTAACTTGGAAAATATTCCTCCCCAAAGTCAGTGGGTATTGGGATAACCCAGTACTATTCCTGGAACCTCTAGAAAGTGGCCTCAGGCTAGCAATCTCACCTCATTGGGCTCGGTTTTCTCAATTTTGCCTCCCACTTACCTAAAATTTTTTAAAAGGTGGGGGGAGGGGGAGGGGTGGATATTGATGAGATAATGTCTGCCAAGTTTTGAAGAAACTATATGGTAAAATCATTAATGCTTATGAAATCTACTGCCCCCGGGGTTTCAAAAAGCAGGGTGGATTTCCATTCACTTGAGATGAGGTTTGAAATGGATGGCCTTTCAGGGACCTTTCTAAATTTTAGGTCAAAGAGACACAGAAGTTTACTCACTCAGGAAAGCCAAGCAAAAAAGAAACAGGCAGCTGTGCTCAAGTTTCCTGTGAGCAATGCCTTAACCACACCCCACCCTCAGTTGAAGTGTTTCATCTACAGTCAATCTGTGGACCTCTCTCATCAGGGGTAGACCCGGGTAGACCATCATTCTCCATCTCCCACCCAGGGGCGGTGTGAAACTCCTGAACAAATGCAGTAATTGGGACCTCGGCTCAACTGAACATCAAGGGGTTTTCTTGTAATGCCTTGATTAGTTTAAAAAAAAAAAAAAAAAGGTTTCATTTTGGATTTCCAAATTAGCAAAAAGGAAATTTAATGGTAATCACTGGCAAGAATGTGATAAGATCGGGCCGGCCAGGTGGTGCAGCGGTTAGGTGCGTGCGCTCCGCTGCGGTGCCCAGGTTTCGCAGGTTCGGATCCCAGGTGCACACTGACGCATCACTCGTCAAGCCATGCTGTGGCGGCGTCCCATATAAAGTAGAGGAAGATGGGCACGGATGTTAGCCCAGGGCCAGTCTTCCTCAGCAAAAAAAGAGGAGGACTGGCACCGGATGTTAGCTCAGGGCTGATCTTCCTCACAAAAAAAAAAAGAATGTGATAAGATGGACATGTTCATACATTACTAGTAGGACTGTAAATTAGTAAAAATGTTTCTGAGAGCCACATCACACCATGCGAGCCCTTAAAACAAATATATATCTTTCAATGTAATTCTCCTTCTCAGAATCTATTGCAAGACCCATGTTCATTGCAGCATTATTCACAATAGCCAAGACATGGAAACAACCTAAGTGTCCATCAATGGATGAATGGATAAAGATGTGGTATGTACACACACACAGGAATATTATTCAGCCATGAGAAAGAAGGAAATCCTGCCATTTGCAACAAGACAGATGGATCTTGAGGGCATTATGTTAACTAAGTCAGACAAAGAAAGGCAAATACTGCATGGTAGTATTACGTACGTGTGAAATCTTAAAAAAAAGTCAAACTCACAGAAAGAGAGAGTAGAAAAGTGGTTTCCAGGGGCTAGGGGTGGGCGAAATAGGAAGAGGTTGGTAAATGGTACAAACTTTCAGCTCTAACACGAATAAGGTCTGAGGAACTAATGTAAAACATGGGACTATAGCTGATAACACTATTATATAATTGAAATTTGCTAAGAGAGTAAAACTTAAATGTTCTTACCAAAACAAACAAACAAAAAGGTAAATATGTGAGGTGACGGATGTGATAATTAACCAGATGGGGGGAATCCTTTCGCAATGTACACATCTATCAAATCATCACAATATACACTTTAAATATCTTACAACTTTGTCAATTATACCTCAATAAAGCTGAAAACAAAAATCAAAACCAGGAGGAAAAATAAGAAAAGAATCAGGATTGTGAAGAGAGATTTATGCACAGGATGTTCCCTGCACATGTTATTTATAATAGCAAAAAAAAAAAAGGAAATAAGCCAAACGTTGAAGAATAGGAGAGCAGATAAATAAATTAAGGCACATCCAGACAATAAGATGCTATTAAAAAGTGCATTATATATACAACTATATAATTCATGGTAAGTTATTTAAGGTATAATGTTGGAAGAAAAAACTCAGGTATAAAGTTACACAGGAAGTATGATACCAACTTAGATAAATGCAATTTCACCAATGAGAACACTAATAATTTAGGATGAGTCAGTAACATAGCAAGTCCGTCTCTAGTGATAAAATGGGTCCATCTGTGTCCCTCATCTGTCAACAGCTGGCCAACCTTTTATCCTCCATATGGCACTACAATGTGTAATCACAGGTTTCTTTGGATGACCTGGCATCTGCCTCCTCTGAACTACTAGAATGAGAGCTTCCTGCTGGCAAGGACTGGTCTAAACATTACTTTGGGTACCAAGCAATTTATTCTACTGCGACACCCTGAGCTTATGCATTCTTGCGCCACTTGCTGTCTCTCAGTGAGCATGGAGTGCCCAGTGGGCACGAAGAGGTTTTCTTTGTATTTTCTTTGAAAGAAAATACAGATGCTCAATGTCCATTTGATTCCAACGTTAGAGTGGGGCCCCTACATCAGAGATCTACGAGCTCCCCCAACACATGTCCTAGCAGTGGCCAGCTGTAGGCCTGCCTGTGCCTCATTTCTGAAGGAATGAGGAGGCAAAGGGAACTCCAGGAGGCTCACAGTTCTCTGTGGCTTAATCCTGGTTCCCAGGCCCTTGCCTGTCTCCCCAGCCCACAGCCCCAGCAAATGTTTCCTCTCTGTGCTCCCTCACCCCAGCCTGGGCCTCAGGGCCACCTTCTGAGCAATCCCCCTGGCTGAATGCCACTCTAAACCTGTTGCCACCTCCTGCTCTGCCAGGGATCCCGCCTCTGTTTTCTTTCCCTGGAACCTGTTTTCTCTGGCACAGTGGCACCTCCAAAATTCCTGGCTCTCTTCAAAGACATGATATTGAAACTGTGTTCAAACATCCCCCACAGACCATAAAGTGGTTATGCTACTTTCAATCTCTCTCTCTCTCTCTCTCTCTCTGTCACACACACACACACAGATGGAAGAAAACTCAGAATGGTCCATCACCCTGTGTTTAGGCAATAATAATAGCTACTATTTTTCGAAAACTTATTATACGCCAGGCACTGTGCTAAGTTCTTTCCAGGGACTGTCCTATGAGGCAAGTACTGTTACCGTCACCATTTTACGGATGAGGAAACAGAGGCTCCAAGAGCTTAAGCCTCTGGTCCAAAGTCATATGACTAACCTGGGACTCGGACCCAAGCAGCCCGACTCCAGAACCCCAACAATGTTACATCAGCAAAAAGTCCACGGGCCCCGCAGTCTACCGCATCTCTGGCGCTGGCAGATTTTTACGGAGTCCACCAACAGACCAGTAGGACACACCCACGATGAGGCTCGTTTCTGGCAGAACATCCTGGGAGAGCTGGGAGTGGTGGAGGAGTGCTGAGCAGGGTTGGCTGAACTAATAAGGAAAGAAGAGAAGGGAAGAAACAGGACTGCCAGGGCGCAGAATCCACAGGCAAACATAATTGCACTCACCCTGGAAAAACCATGGCAGAGAGGATGGCAATGGTTTCTGGCTCTCTCCATCGCGAAGGACTGACTAGTCAGAACCTCCCCCCAGTGCCCAGTGAATCCCTGCCTTGTAGAAACATCACTCTGCCAAGGAAGCCTTTTCACCTTCAGTATCTCCCCCAACACACGATCTGTGGGATTACTCCAATCTGTGGGATTACTCTCAATGTGCTGGATTAGCATCATCATGCCCCATCCGGATAGCTTAGAAATGAAGGCCTCCAGCCAAGGGCTGTCACAGAAGGAGAAACAGGACATGGGAGCCTTGAGTCATTCCATCACCATCCTTTCTCTCTGTGCTACCCTCTTTTTCCTTCTCTGAATTTTATGTGCAACCAGTAATCAAGACAGGAAAAACAAGCAAAGTCTTACATACACCGCCAAAATGCTGATTTGTCTATTCTATTAATAATACAGAATCTCAGCAAATGCAAATGGCATTACATGCATAATTCCATAAAAAGTTAAATCCAAACTAGACATTTCAATTTTAAATGACATTTGCAGAGACCTCTCCATTAATATAGTTAACACTGATTTTTTTAAAGGGACTAGCCTATGTTTCCTAGGGAAAAAACCATGTAGATACTAAAAAACCAAGAAAGATAATATTTTTAAAAATGACTTGTAAATACTGTCTTTTATTCTGTTATACTGCACAAGTCTTAGCACAAGAATAGCCACAATCATATTTATAAATACTTTTGCCCCACAGTCAAACGCCTAATGTTTTTAAGGAAGATGAAATAATCATGATTTCAATCTGCTTCAAACAAGGAAGCAATTTCTTAGCACTGAGTTTAGAATAAAGAAGCAAAATGTGTAGAAGTAAGTAAGACCCTGAAAAATAGTCATGGATACATAACACTTGGAAGAAATAATTTTTAGAAAATATAAATACTTGAAAAATCAATGTATATCACCAACATATGTTCCAAAATACCACAAGAAATGGCTAAGCGGCTTAGTAAGTAACTTTATTTTTGAAAAGAAAAATCACACACATTTCTAGCCAGCCCTGGTGGTGCAGTGGTTAAGTTCAGCACACTCCACTTCAGCAGCCCAGGTTCAGTTCCCAGGCGCAGACCTACCCCACTCTGTGAGTGGCCATGCTGTGCTGGGGGGCCACATGTTAAAAAATAGAGGAAGATTGGCACTGATGTTAGCTCAGGGTGAATCTTCCTCAGGAAAAAAAAAAAAATCAAACACATTTCAAGTGATAGTAATAGACTAGAAAGGCCTAAGAAAGTTAATAACCTAAGAAAGTTGGTCTTGACTGTAATAATGGGACATAAGAAAATAGCGGAGGAAATCTATAAACATGGGAAGTAACATAATCAAATTAAGAAACCAGACTGATTTACAAGGGAAAATCAAAGAGGGTTAACTAGATTTCTTTTTTCAGTAGAAATTCAAAATGAATGTTAAATGGAACCTTTTGAGGACAGAAGAAAAACTGACTCTCCATCATTTACTTCCAGAATTGGAACTGCATCCAACCATTAAGCAAGATCTGAAAAAACTCAACGAAAGCTATGTCTACACAGGCAAAGCCAAATGCAGAATTAAAGTAATCAATCAACCAAGAAATCGAGGCAAAAAGCTGGGACACTGTGACTAAGAAAGAGGATTTTTCAAGGAAACTATCCAAATTCAAATGAACGGGAAAGAGTTGCTAAATTTTCTTCAACACTCTGCCTAAAATATTCCAAAACAATGGTGAAAGCTTATCAGAACACTTCCAGAAAGAGGCCTACAAGTGGCATTAGTGTTAGATTTATTCAACTGGCGAGGCTTGAGAAAGCTGTAAAAAGTTTGAAAAATGCAAGACGTTTGTATAAAACCTAACATCTCCCCCCAAATATGAGATACTGAGGCAAAACAGATAAAATGTCAGATCAAAAGCTCTGGCCAGGATCCTCGTGGCTGACCACTCTCTCTAGCTATTTCTGAAACCACAGAGGGAAAAGATGATTTCAGAGATGAAACATGTCACAACCAATGTATACTGCTTGACACACACTGATGTCTTCTTGTACAGTGGGCTTGCTGCAAGATGAGGTTTTTGCAAAAAGAAAAAGTTTACCACAATTATCATCAGAAAATAAAACAGAAAATAAGATTCAGCCAATCTAATAAACAAGTGCCTCTTATTTCACACCTCTATTCCTCCCACCTCCCACTTAAAAGGAAAAAATTTAACAATTAAGGAACTAAACTAAATATTTATTAAATGATAGTTGTCAGACAGACAACTGTAGAATTTTCCCCAAAATCAAGGAACTGGAGTAGAGTTGCTAACTCAATTTTTCAAGGAAGGTCAGTACATCCAAACTACCAATGTTGTTACTATCATTTCATGAAAGAAAGGATATTTACCATCAGAAAATAGGAAAGACAAAATCTCAAGGAAAAAAGGGATCATCCTTTCCACTTTATACATTTGGATTTCTGAAAACCCCAGGACGTTATTTCCCTCATTTTACTGCACACCAGTGAAAACTTTGTTATGAACCAGCTCTGCAAAAAGTGGTCTGGATGGTACAGAGCGGTGCTTCTCAAAGTGTGGGCCTCGGACCAGCAGCATGGGCATCAGCTGGGAACTTATCAGAAATGCAAATTCTCAGGCCCCAAGAAACTCTGGGGCTAAAGCCTAGAATCTGGGTTTTAAGAAGCCCACCAGGGGCCCGGCCCAGTGGCACAGCGGTTAAGTGCGCGCGCTCCACTTCGGCAGCCCGGGGTTGGCAGGTTCGGATCCCGGGCGTGAACCGATGCGCGGCTTGTCAAGTCATGCTGTGGCAGCGTCCCATATAAAGCAGAGGAAGATGGGTACAGATGTTAACCCAGGGCCGATCTTCCTCAGCAAAAAGAGGGGGATTGGCAACAGACTTTAGCTCAGGGCTGGTATTCCTCACAAAAAAAAAAAAAAAAAGAAGCCCTCCAGCTGATTCTGATGGAGGCTAAAGTTTGAAGCCCACAGGTACAAAGCATACGGATTTCACAACCCAGAAAGAAGTCAAAGGATCCTGATTCAAGGCCACAGGCCCAGGTTCTTCACCATCAAACTCTGTGAAAATAACATACTTTTTCCAAACAAATAATGGCACAATTTTAGTCTGAAATATATGGTATAACAACAGAACGGAATATTTGAAATCAGAACTATTCCACATCCAGGGATTCAAGATCCATAAATACCAGCAAACGACCAGCAACTTCTCCTTCAAACACATGGTTCCATGTCCTTCTGTACCAGGACTCACCATCATCACCATCGTCATCATCACCACCAACACTATCATCGTGCATAAGATAAGACGCATAATATGTTAAGACAACTTTCAAATTCATGTTCTCATTTTTATTCCGATCAACCCAGCAGCCCTGTGAAGCAGGTGCAGTAAAAGACACTATCAGCCCACTTGGCAGACGCATGACCTGAGGCTTGGCGAGCGCAAGTACCTACCCTGAGCATTTACTATTTGCTTTTAACAGGAGTTTTTTGCCTTTATAGTAGTTATCCTCCATTCTATCCCTTGGAATCCAGGACAAGATTCTTTCCCACAGTACAATCCCTAAATTTACAATTTCCCAAACGAGTTGACAGTCTGTCATGATGACATAGGGCTCACACAGAATGCTGCAGAGGTTCTCGGCACGGCCCCAGAAGGATTCCTGAGCAGCCTCAGCACAGCCCCGTGCAGGCAGCGTAGGAAATCCACTCAGAGCCTCAGACCCAGTGTGCTGCCTGTCCCCTGCGGGCCTGCCCTTAGCATCCCTGGGGACCATCGCAGGCTTCCTTAGATTTCCCTGGGTTCCCCATTCTCCCCAACCCTTGAATAAACCTCACCACCTGCCAAGAGATGCGGGCATTACTCCTGGAACCTCCAGACAGCGAGGCCCCTCAGAGAAGAGAAAGGGGCCTGACTTCCAGCTAAGAAGCTGCACTCAGGGAAAAGGGCTGGGCACTGCCTTTGCGGGCTCCCAGAACCCACCCTTGTAATGCAACCCAGAGTGGGCAGGGGCCCGTCGTGAGCCAAGTAGAAAAGGACAGTTGGAAGATGTTCACGAACTCTCTCCAGGGACAGAAAGAACCCAGCAGGGCCAAACACAGGTGAGCAGATGATTCACCTAAGGGAAAGACCAAAAAAAAAAAGGGGGCTGGAAAACTCAGTGCCGAACACCCCTACTTTACCCCGGCCCGTTTCTGTTACACTCAACCCAGGCGTCTGCTACAACTTACAACTGGTTTCATTTTTAATAGACACCTGTTCTCCTTTCTTTAGTGGTGACAAAGAGGAGCAGCGAACATGCTGGAGAAGGCTGGGGCGAAAAAGCAGACAGTCTCCTGCTTCCCCCATCCAGAGCCACCGAGGCCACAAGTTCAACCACAGGTGGGGTCCCAGGAAACACCAGGAGATGAGGATTAGGATGAAAGAAAAGCCCCTTTTGCTGTAAGCAGGCGAGAAAGGAACACGTCTGTGTTATTAGAGCCACGGGCTTCAGGTTCCTATCTTGTTTCTCTCATCCTACGTCACCTGAGATACCAGCCCACCCCGACAGACTCAAACCTCAAACAAGACTGATGGAAAGACATCAGCAGACATGCTGGCCTTTGTTCTGGAGCCATTATTTTGATTCCTGACTTTGTAACTGTGATCAACAATGAGCATAAGAAGCCAGGAAGACTATCACTACAAATTAAAATGCATTTACAATAAACTTCTACTCAAAACTTTGCAGTGTATAAGCCAAGGCTTAGATATGCCCACGGAATAAGAAAAAAGACACGGAGGACTAGCCCAGGTCATCTCGACCCCAGAGATGGTTACTCAGCACCCAGACTGGCCTAAATGAATGCTCCATGAGTCAATGTTTAGTGAGCTGACGTCAGGGGGAGCCAAGAGCTGGGCTCAAATCACAGTAAATGAATTAACACACCAGATTTTTGAGCACATATTTCAACATGAGATAGGACCTCTGAGGAAGGGAAGGGCATAGTTCACCATGAGCATTCTGGAATGTCACAGCCACAGCAGCCACTACGACAAATCATTATGCTCTACCGCCTTTGGCAATTAGTACAAACCCAGAAAGAGCAAAAGCATCGAGTAGAACTGCAGAACTGCAGTGATGGGTTAAAAAATAATCAATAAGAGAGGACAGAGGAAAGAATATCTTTCAAGATAAAACCGAGGCTCAACAAAGGCTAGACTCCAGGCTGTCCCTGAGGTCTAGAATTGCTTTGCCTCTGGCCACCTATTAAATGTATGTCACTCCAGCTAAGAAAGAACTAATATCTATTGTCAAACACATTATATATTTGCCCCACTGCCTTATCGTACTGGATGTGTCCTCTTTTGATTTGTGAAACCAACAACAAAAAGATTTATCAACTCACTTTCCCTGGTGCATGGCCCTCCAGAGAAGTGATTTTTTTTTTCTATGCATTTCTTCAGCCCTGCAAGACACATTTATTACAAGGAGACAGATCAAATCTGTTTTGAGCAGACTGTAAGAGTAAATCAAGACAATATAAGGCTTCAAAGAAACTGGCTTTTCCTTTAAACACCTTTGGGGCAGGAGGGTACGGTGAACTGCTCTAAGTTCTTGCAATTCAACTCTACCCCCCACATGATCTTCTCCAGACATGTTCACCAATGGGATGATCTCACTTATGAGACAGAAATGTACTCACTCAAGAAAGTGCACATAGTTACACACACTCACACCAGGAAATGGCATTTCTGACTTGTTACTACCATCATCTTGTTGGAAATTGTCAGTAAACTGAATCAAGAAATATTTACTTGCAATATGGCAGGCAAATTAATCTGATAAGAATTATGGGGAAGCCCTAAGAAAATAAAAAGCATATATCAAGATTTCATAGGAATAACAAAAGACCCCGAATAGCCAAAGGAATCCTGAGAAAAAAGAACAAAGCTGGAGGTATCACACTCCCTGATTTCAAAATATACTACAAAGCTATAGTAACCAAAACAGCATGGTACTGGCACAAAACCAGACACACAGATCAATGGAACAGAATTGAGAGCCCAGAAATAAACCCACACATCTATGGACAGCTAATTTTCGACAAGGGAGCCAAGAACATACAATGGAGGAAGGAAAGTCTCTTCAATAAATGGTGTTGGGAAAACTGGACAGCCACATGCAAAAGACTGAAAGTAGACCATTATCTTACACCATACACAAAAATTAGCTCAAAATGGATTAAAGACTTGAATATACAACCTAAAACCATAAAAATTCTAGAAGAAAACATAGGCAGTTCGCTCTTCAACATCAGTCTTAGCAGCATATTTTCAAGCACCACGTCTGATCAGGCAAGGGAAACAATAGAAAAAATAAACAAATGGGACTACATCAAACTAAAAAGCTTCTGCACAGCAAAGGAAACCATCAACAAAATGAAAAGACAACCTAACAATTGGGAGAAGATATTTGCAAACCATATATCTGATAAGGGCTTAATATCCAAAACACATGGAGAACTCACACATCTCAGCAACAAAAAAACTAAAAACTCAATTAAAAAATGGGCAAAAGATCTGAACAGACATTTTTCCAAAGAAGATATACAGATGGCCAACAGGCACATGAAAAGATGTTCAACATCACTAATTACTAGAGAAATGCAAATCAAAACTACAAAGAGGTATCACCTTATACCCGTCCGAATGGCTATAATTAACAAGACAAGAAATAACAAGTGTTGGAGAGGATACGGAGAAAAGGGAATCCTCACACACTGCTGGTGGGAGTGCAAACTGGTGCAGCCACTATGGAAAACAGTATGGAGATTCCTCAAAAAATCAAGGATAGAACTACCATATGATCCAGCTATTTCACTGCTGGGTATTTATCCAAGGAACTTGAAAACACCAATGCGCAAAGATACACGCAACCCTGTGTTCATTGCAGCGTTATTCACAATAGCCAAGACTTGGAAGCAACCTAAAAGCCCACCAACAGATGAATGGATAAAGAAGATGTGCTATATATACACGATGGAATACTATTCAGCCACAAGAAACAATGAGATCCAGCCATTTGTGACAACATAGACAGACACTGAGGGTATTATGCTAAGCGAAATAAGTCAGAGGGAGAAGGTCAAATACCGTATGATCTCACTCATAAGTAGAAGATAGAAACAACAACAACAAACACATAGAGACAGAGGTTGGATTGGTGGTTACCAGAGGGGAAGATGGGAGGGAAGAGTGCTAAAGGGATAATTAGGCACATGTGTATGGTGATGGACTGTAATTAGTATTTGGATGGTGAACATGATGTAATCTATGCATAAATATAAGTATAATGACGTATACCTGAAATTGATACAATGTTATAAACCAATTTTACCACATTAAAAAAAAAGATTTCAAATGACATGCATAAATGAAATGTGGTATATCCATGCAATAGAATATTATTCAGCCATAAAAAGGAGAAGTTCTGATACATGCTATAACACGAATGAAACCTGAAGACATTATGCTAAGTGAAATAGGCCAGTCACAAAAGGACAAATACTGTATGATTCCACTCACATTAAGTACCTAGAATAGGCAAATTCATAGAGATAGAAAGTAGGTTAGAGGTTACCAGAAGCTGGGGATAGGGAGCAATGGGGAATTACTGCTTAATGGGTACACAGTTTCTATTTGGGACAATAAAAAAGTTTTAGAAACAGACAGTGGTGTTTTTTTTTTTTTTTTAATAATTTTATTTATTTATTTTTTCCCCCAAAGCCCCAGTAGATAGTTGTATGTCATAGCTGCACATCCTTCTAGTTGCTGTATGTGGGACGCGGCCTCAGCATGGCCGGAGAAGCAGTGTGTCGGTGCGCGCCCGGGATCCGAACCCAGGCAGCCAGCAGTGGAGCACACGCACTTAACCACTATGCCACGGGGCCGGCCCCAGACAGTGGTGTTGATTGCATGACATTGTGAATGTAATTAATGCCACAGAATTGTACACTTAAAAATGGTTAAAATGGCAAACCTTGTTTTATATATATATTTTTTACCACAATTTAAAGAGAATTAATAACATAAAATACCAGAAAACCATTGACTGGTACACTAAATGGGTGAATTGTACAGCCCCTGAATTTATACCTCAATAAAGCTGTTTTTTAACAAAAGACTTCAAGGGGGAGGGTCGGCCCCATGGCATAGTGGTTAAGTTCAGTGCGCTTGGCTTCGGTGGCCCGGGTTCGCGGGTTTGGATCCAGGGCACAGACCTATACCACTCAAACCTGCTGTGGCAGCAACCCACATACAAAATAGAGGAAGACTGGCACAGATGTCTGCTCAGGGCCAAATTCCTCAGGAAAAAAAAAAAAAAAAAGACTTCAAGTGGCACAAGAGAGCTTCCTGACGAGCCTATCTAAAATAGCATTCCCTCTTCTTTCCCCTGATTCTCTATCACAGCCTTCATCACAAGGTGTAACTGTTTTATTTTACTGTGTACACATCCATAGCCTACATTCCACTTCCCCTCCGACCCATGAATGTAGGGGCCATGGGTATCTTGCTCATTTGACTCCCCAGCACCCAGCTTGGCAGCTCCTCAGGAAAGGTGCTGAATATACATCTACAGAATGAGTAAACCAAGTAAGTAAATAAGTAATGGAAAAGGCGAAAAAGAGATAAAAATCATAGAAGAGAAAAAATACTATGTTACTTGAAAAAGACGAGCCTGGGAAAATACCAACGATGAGTACACCCCTGGAGTATGTACCGTGTGTGACATCTGAGTCGAAGCAGGAGGGCTGGTCACATTTCTGAGCTCCTGAATCACCACAGCTTTCCCACATCCCCACTGGAACCTGAGCGCCCAGCCCGCACTAGATATGCACAAGTCTCAAGAAAAAGATCTGAGAAGGCAGCTTTCTTTGGTTCAAACACTGTCACGAGCAAAGAAGTCAACTGCGCCATGCGCATACCTGGGACAGCAGTTGTGGACTTGCAAACAGGGCATGAGAAAATTAGAGAGTCAGCAAAGCGTGTCCCTCGGGAAAGAATTCTGTTTTTATTCTCCCCAGAAGATTTGTTCAGGGAAAAGCACTCAGACCATGACCTGTTGTAAAATGCTCAAGAAGATCACCTATTTGAATGATGTCTGTCAACTTCTACCACAGCTGGAACTGGTGGATCAAATCTCCTCCCAGACTGGATATTCATTCAGCCAGCTATTCCTGCCCCAACCCTCTGACACCTCCTGAAGCAGCCTCCTCCCTGCCCTCAGGGAGTTCACAGTCTAGTGGGGGGAGCCTGGTATCACCACGGACAACTGTACTACAATGTGATAGAGTGGAGGGAGGGGTCTCCAAGAACCTTCCAGAAGAAGGGGTTACCGCAAAATAATGAGGAGTCAGCCATGGCGGGGAAGGAGGGAGCTGGAAAGCAGAGAGCCAGACAGAAAAGACCCAGATGAGAAACAGCAAAGCAGATAGCTTTGGAGGGAGGAGGGCAGGGATGGGGATGGTTACCGTAAACAGCTCAGTGGGACCAGAATTTGAAGCAGGAAGGAGGGAATGGTAAGCAAAGAAAATGTGCAAAAGAAGCAAGGCCTTGTGTGATATGCTGAGGTTCTCTCCCACTGGCAATGGCGAGCTTCGGAAGGATTCCAAGCTGGGATGTGACATGACCCTTCTACCATTTAGATCTGTCACTCATGGTGACCTGTCCTTGAATGGCAGGCATTAGCATCCCCACTCTACTCATCAGGCTCAGAGAGGTCAAATGGGCTGGATTCCACCCTGGGCTGCCCACTGCAGGACCCATGCTCTTTCCACCAGGCTGAGGAGAATTTATTGAGGGGGTTAGCCGTGAACATGAGGACCGAGATAGGGTACTAGATAGTGGTGCAGGACTATAGACGTTAAAGATTTACTTTAGAATTTCAGGACATCTGAGATGGTTTATAGGCAGTATGGAAAGAGACAGAGGAGAAGACAAAATGGGAAATGCTAAGAGGGGGTGGGTGATGAAGCAGCAGCTAGGGCCATAAGGCCCCAGCAGAAGGAGTCTTCCTTAGAAAGAAAGGAGGGATCATGAGGTTTGGAGAAGTGAAGGCGCAAGAGGTCACTTGGGCTGGTCTCAGTCTTCTCTGTAAAGAGGCAGAGAAAATTGAGAACAAGCTGTATGGAAAAGGCTGGAAGAGCCCTTGAGAAAATTTAATAGATAATTAGAGAGAAAGACTTATAAGGCAGTGAAGGAGAACCAGGTCGAGTTACAAAGCATGATTTTGCAGAGAACCCAATAGCTTAATTAATTAATTAATTGTTTATTTTCTGAGGAAGACTGGCCCTGAGCTAACATCCGCTGCCAATCCCTCTCTTCTTTGCTGAGGAAGATTGGCCCTGGGCTAACATCTGTGCCCATCTTCCTCTACTTTATATGTGGGACGCCTGCCACAGCATGGCTTGATGAGCCGTGTGTAGGTCCACACCCAGGATTCAAACCTGCGAACCCCGGGCCGCCGAAGCGGAACGCACAAACTTGGCCACTACATCACCGGAACCAGCCCCCAATAGCTTAATTAAAAAAAAATTCTGTGAGATATTAACTTATATTTTCTTCTACTTATTTTGTTACTTCCCTTTTACATTCAACTTTCTAACATCTGGAATGTATTTTGGTGTTTGGGGAGGAGTGGTGGTCCCTAACCAGAGATGGCACTGCTTCCCCAGGGGGTATCTGGAAGCAAGTAGGGGCTGTGTGGTTTATCACTGCGGGGCTGGGCATCACTGCTGCTGGGAGGATGGAAGTCAGGGATGCTGAATGTTCAGAGATGCCCCAGGCAGGTCTCAGCGGAGGAGAACCATCTTGGCCACAGTGCCCATAGGGCCCCCATTGAGAAACTCGATGTATTATTTTTTCCAACTAGTTAACCCACAACCCCAATGTCATTGTCTTTATTCACACATTCAATTATACATTTGACAAATAAGCGCTAAGCGTCTCCTCCATGCCACATACTCTTGTCAACAAGTGGTACACTATCGCCTGCCCTCTTCCACTGATCTTAAAACTTTCCCAGAAAAATGCAATTTAAAGGCTTTGAAATTCATAAACAACTTTCAAAGGCTGGCAAAGTTTTGCTAAGCAGAAGTCTTGTTGGTCCTGTTAAGAATTAGTTGTAATAAACACTTAACTACACAGGCAAATATTAGCTTTAAGTGGTTAAATAATATGACCCTATCCATGTTGATACCATTTGTTTACTTAGCAAACTCCTTTTTCTTAGATACTGGCTCAGACAAACTCCAGCCCACCCCTGCTGGTTACCACTTGGCATTCCAAATTTATGGGGGTCTCAATGAGTGAGGTTTTACTGGGGATTTTGGCATGCAATACATAAAAAGCAAGACAATTACAGGTGTTAATTGTTCTGTGTTTCGACCTGATAGACTGTGATTAATCTTTTAAGATAGCTGCTTAGGACTCTGGGCATGTGGTCAATACACAGACACTCTAAGCAAACAATGGCGTTGGGTCCCCAGTTCATTGCCCGCCTCCCAACCGAACACAAAAACAGCGTGTATTACAGCTCTACCATCGTGTTTTCTACAGAGAACACCAGTGATTGGCCTCACAGTTTGCTTGGCCCTATATCTGCACTGGATACGAAGACGAATTACCTCACAAAGTCCCTGTGTTTCTGACCACGGCAAGTGACTTAAACTCTTGAGGTCTGCAAAATGAGCTGGTTGGACTGGAGACAGCTATGGATGTCCCCAAAGGGAGGAATGGGGACACCAGGGCTATTTTCAGTATTTCAGAAGGCCCCACAGAAACCACACATTTACCCACCTTATGACGGCACAGGCTAAAACATATTTGCTTTGGACCAGAATTATGTCAACTCAATGTGTGTGGCCATGGTGACAGCACAGGGAGGAGAAGCCCTCGCTGGCAGCTGGGTCTGTCCTCTATTTTTCTGTTTTGTTTTTATTGAGGTATAATTGACGTACAACATTATATTAGTTTCAGGTGTACAACTTAATGATTCGATATTTGTATAGGTCTGTCCTTTATTAATAAAAATACAAAGGAAATGAATTAGCGCTTCACAAATACAGTTCCCTTGGTCCTTATAATTAAAAAGTGGATGTTTAAGTGGATCTACTCTATAAATCTTTGATTCTCACTTTCACAGGAAGTTATTCATATAAAGACTAACCCATTCTTAGTATGGCCCTAATACATAATTAACAATAACAAATAGCTCTCTCTTGAAGCTTCTCTACACTTGTTTAAATCTTTGCAACTAATTAAGAGCAGATTTATTCATAAGGGGTGCCAAATTTTCAAAGAGAATTAGACGCAACTGTATATTCTCCAAAGATATTAAGGAAAGGTCTGGATTTGCTCAATTTGCAGTTTCTCCCTCAATTCCTTGCTCTTCTAAAAGCTCAAGTAACTAGATGCTCATTTTTTGTCTCTTTGATCCTTTCCTTTCAAAAGCAACAGGAAAGGTTTCAACTGGCCCCAGTGCCGTCACCCGTGTGACGGATGTCCCTGTAGCTCCCTGGCCTTGGCATTCTCACCAGTAAAATCAGGGCCACAGTAACCGCCCTCGTGTGAGGCCTGTGAGAGAGGAGCAGTAGGCGGCAAAATAAGAACCTTGAAAGTTCAATGCATTATATAATACAGTTGTTGTAATTTAGATTATTACTAATAATAGACTTATTTTACATTATGTTGACTTTTTGCAAATAGAATATTTTTTAAACGCACTAATAGGAAGGTTTTCTACAGGAATTCTATGATGCCTTTCCTACACGAAAAATAAATCTCTTAGAAAATCATTCCTGAATCCCAGCTTGATGTTTGGTTGTCAATTTAGAGTCATAATAAGTTCAGTTCATGGAATATTTCGAGATACAATTTTTTTGAGTCCCCACTATGCCAAGAACGGGGCTGAGAAACACCATCAATTATCTCGCTTAATCCTCACAAATAAAGTGGGTTCTATTATCACCATTATGCGAGAAAGACATTTAGGCACAGAGCAGGGATGTGCCCAAGGTCCCGTGCCAGTGAAGGGCTGAACTAGGACCACCTGAAGACAGCACTGGTGTTCTTAGCAGCTGTGCAATTCCTCGGGGCAGATGTGAACACAGGATGGCCAGCAGGTGACAGCTTGCTGTAAGTCGCTTTTGAAAACCAGCCCACAGCCTTTCATTGCATCTGGTTTCACATGCCCAGGTTGACCATATCATTAGAGATTTTTCTTTCCTCCTAGGTACTTTCCCACATTTTGCTCCATGTTCTTTTTCTGCCAACCAACAGATCAACGTAAATGACTTAAGTAGATAATGCAGGCAAAAACAAGCAAACAAGACAAAGAAGACAAAACCTTGCTTCCGGGATATAATGCTGGAGCTGTATGTATGCCATAACGAGGTATCTATTTTCTTGTGTCCTGGATATCTCCACTCTGAGGGCTCATGGGGCCATGCAAGTCTATATGCATGTAGAACTCACTAGCTCTCTCCCACAGACCCGCTCCTGTGTGTATTCTCACCATCCTTCAT
This sequence comes from Diceros bicornis minor, assembly GCF_020826845.1. Taxonomy (NCBI): domain Eukaryota; kingdom Metazoa; phylum Chordata; class Mammalia; order Perissodactyla; family Rhinocerotidae; genus Diceros; species Diceros bicornis. Next base: position 12,986,737 of record NC_080775.1, on the reverse strand, counting down.
CCAACTGCCCAAGCATGAAACCTCTTAGCCTTTCTCTCTTTGACTGATGCTCCCAAATCCAAAACGATCCCAAAGAACCAGACTTGACTACCTCAGCATATTGTCTGTCTGTCCTGTCTCTCCATGGCCCCTGCCAGTTTGGGTGCTCACCTCTCCTCCGATTCTCCCCTTCCACGAATCCAAGAGCAATTTAATTGGTCTCCCTGACACCTGTCTGGAACTTCCCAATGATAAGTCCAAAGTGGTCTTTCCAATGCACAAAAAGGCTGATCATCTTTCCCCTTCAATGCCCCCACCTTCAGGATAAAGCCCAGACTACCAAATGTGACATAAAAAGTCCTTGACAACCACAGCCCCTAACTCCCTTTCCAGCTTCTTCTCACCACTCCCCTATTCTTGCCTGAACCCCAAAACAGAACCCCGTGTTCCTTCATCCTCTGGGTCTTAGGACCAGAGCAGGGCCATCTGCCTGGAAGCCCTCTCTCCCTTGCTTAGCTGGTAAACTCCTACCCATCCCTCAAGGCTCAGACCTAGCACCACCTCCTCTGTGAAGTCTTTCCTGACTCTCTCAGGCAAACTGAGACACCCTGAGCACACCATGCTGAGGCTCATCTCAGGAAGCTCCCCTACCAGCCTTTCCACACTGTGATATGGATCCTTCTCCCCAGCGGAAAGTGGGCTCCTTGACCCCAGCACCCAGCACAGGCCCAGACACAAAGTAGGGGCTCAGTAATACGCACTGATTAAATAACATTATGTTTGAATAAAAACAACATACATGGGGAGGAAAGAAAACCAGTGGCTTTATAATTCATTGAGGGGAGAATCAGACTTAGAATCTGATTGGAGCTTATAAAGCATTCTATAAAGGGGAGAGGTGAGGAGAAGAAAGGTATTCTTGGACCAGAGATCTGTCCCAGAGGGAGGAGATGAGAATTAAGTAAGAAGCACTCACTTCCCGAATGCCCACGTCACACTCTGGGTAAAGGCTGGGAGTCCCTGTCCACTCAGACAAAAGCTCTCAGGTGGGGATTCCAGAAGGATCAAGTCATATCTTAAAATACACTCTGTTGCTCAGAATATAAACTTCTCAAAACCATGACGATTACATTTTACGTACTATTCAGTAGGGATTAGTGGTTGTGGCACTAGCGGTTACTAAAAAAACAATCTTAAGCCATGTGAAATCAGAGAATAAATGATGGTTCCGAATGTAAATTAGGAGGTCAGCGCAGCTTCCAAACTCCGGGCTTCTTTCCTAAGGTCTTTTATCTTCCTGTGACAGAAGCTTTCATCAAATAATAAAAGAGAACCTCAGAGGCGTTCTCCTTAGTCCTCCATCTGACTCCCAGACTTTAAGGACGCAGCAAAAAGTAAGTTCACAGTTAAGTTTAAATAGCAAAGGCATTTCCCATCATTAGAACATTACTCCTCTGGATGAACTCTCAAGACTCATGAATAGATGCCACACCTGTTAGGGAACCACTTGAAGATTATCTTGCAAAAATAAAATAAAATACTTGTCACTCCCTTCATATTCTCAGCGAAAAACCTGCCTACCTAGACATCACCCTGAAACTTTTTCTTAAATTTCTAAAGTCATAACACCCACATGCAAATTATATACAGCCGGTTCTTATTATGCACGGGAGTTATGTCCCATAAAGTCACCGGGAACACTGAATTTGCAAATACTGAACCACTGTCCCCAGGGAAAATACAGGGATGGGTTCCTGCGAGCCTCTGCTCACAGCATTTCATCAACCGATCAATAACATAACCTTGGTTTATGTGTGTTTCTGTTTAAAGACACCTCATTTAATATGTATTGCTGGTTCATTAACATTGAACTCACTGCTGATAACACTATAACTCACGCCTGAACAAGCTTATCCAGCACATGTATTTTTCTCCTGAAGGCACATCCCAGCCTTCTCACGCTTAGGAACACCAGACAGCACTCCAGCACTATGCTTACAGGCCATTTTAAACAGCGAAATCACCAACAAAAGCACAAAAATGCAGAAAACATGGCACTAAATAGACCGCGAAAAGTCCACCAGTTGACAGTGTGAGAGCCGAAACGAGAAGGCAGAGTGTCGCCTTGTTCAACCTGTGCGGGCAACTTGCACTGCTCTGCTCATGTCCAAGAATGAACACAAAAGCGTCTCGAGTATTGCCTTGGGGGTTACAAATACATTTTAGTGAGTAAGTGAATTCGCAAATACAGAATCCGTGAATAATGAGGACTGACTGTCGTTTACACTCCATTTAAAACATTACAGAGACTGGGTTGGGTGCCATGGGAGGGCCCAGCAGAACTAAGCCACGGTATGGTTCTTGACCTTAGGGAGGGTACTGTCCAGCAATGACTCTCATCCTTCATCCTCCTGAATGTACTCAGGAGAGGGGGAGGGCGGGGGTAGCTCCCACTCCCTCCTGCCAGGGAGCCTCAAAGAGCCATGTGTAGGTTGGACCACCCCACCCCACCCCACCCCCATGCCAATTCCAGTGCAACCTCCAGGGGCGCATGCTCCCCTCAGGAACTACCTGCTGAAAAGGAAGAAACTATTGGTAGCAACTAACTACGGATGCAGGCAGGATAAACAACCTGGCATATAACTCGGAAAGAGCTCAAAAAAATGCAAGACAGCTATAACACAATTCCTAGTACCATCTACTTATTTGGTTCTATCCAGTTTCTTTGTGCTTACATCTATTAAAACACAAAAACAGGAATGAACTAATGCTGAACCTTCTTCGCCCAGCAATAAGTAACACTCATCCACGGATGCAGAAAACTATTACAAAGAGCTCCCCGCAGTGATGAGCTTCAGGGCTCTTCGTTAGGTGATATATTTCAAGTAAATTTTACATTCCTCTTTTAATATATTTATCAAACTTTGTAATACATTTATGTTTCGTTCAAACGTATAATAGTAATCAATCATAATAACTAAATACAAGAACTTTTTTATAGACCTTTATAGCCGCAGGAAATTTAATTTAAATGTATCTACATTTTTTGGCAAGGACAAATATAATACCCAAGGATAACATTCTGTGGGAATAGACTATGAATTCAAATAAAAAACAGAATGAGGCAAAAATTCCAATGGTTAAAGAAGAGTCTATTCAAGCATTTTTTAAATGGATGATGGTGGGTATCAAGTCTCTATGAGATGTAGATTCCACTGGTTATAATTAAAAGAATGATGTATCAGTTTTATGTAAAGATGTCAATATTTACAATAAGCTGGAAATAACATCCTTTGCAACTCTCACATTATGATGAAAAATTTTAGCTATCAACTCCAAGTGTGTGAGGGTGTGGATGGCTCTACAAAATTATTTTAGGGGTCAGGTGAGCAAAAGTCGCCAAAGCAAAAGGCAGTGTATAGGCCCCTCAAAGAAGAGCCCACTGCTCAATAAAAGCATAGTCTGAGTCTTAACGTTTTGCAAGAGAAGCTGGAAATCTGGATTTTTCTACTTACAATTTACCTTTTCTAATGTGTTGGTTCAGAAATTTTTTAAACAGCATGCAGGCCAAACAAAACACAGCTACAAGCCAACATTTTTCCACCTCGACTCTAAGCGATCCTTACTACTCTCTGTCAACTTTTCCACACACTTAAAGGAGATCCACTCATTTAAAAAACCCTCACTGAACACCTCCAGATGTGCCAGGCACTATCCCAAGCCCTGGGGACACAGAGATGGTGGAAACACAACATGTGCCCTCAAGGAGCACAGCTTAGGGGGTCATCGACCAGCAGATGACCTTTTGCAATACCATCTGTTAAATTCAGTGCTCGAGTTAGATCCTGAGAACAGTGGCCCCAGCACCTCGGCTTGGGTGGGTCAGTAATAGACAGTTTTATTTGCGAAAGCTCGGGGTTGAAGGGAAGGCAGAACTAGAAGCATCCTGAAGAACCAACACAAGGTGTGACTGCAACGTTGGTGACTCGGCATGGCTCCCTTGGGAAGGCTCCTTGGGAGATGGAGCCGACAAGGAAGACAGGAATAAAGACTGTTGCCATGGCAGGATGTTCGAAAGCAAAGAACACCCACAGTGAGACAAAAACCAGCCCCACTCCTCATTTTCAGTTCTTCTGTTAAAAACAGGCACATGATGGAAATAAACCATTGAGACAAGATCCAAAAATAATCTTAACTGGGCATAAAAGCTGATATAAAAATTCCTCGTTTAATCACTTCTGGAAGGCAGCTGAAAGGTACGGACACCAAAACTCAGCTTGTGAAGCAATCAACTTAATCTGTTTCTTTGAAAGATTAATTAAAATTGAGATTACCGACAGCGGCAGACGAGCTGGGTCCGCCGAGCGGGCACAGTTGAGATGAGAGAGAAACTGTTTTAAGACCACACAAACACAGCTGCGGGCCAAACGCGGAGATGTGGTGTAAAACCTGCTCCTTCCTAGCCCCATAATTCATTTCCTGGGGTTGAGACTTGAGTTAAAAACCCAAACCTCAGGAATAGCATGCGGCAGGACGGCGACACACCAGGCAAGCATCCCACCTTGTGGGCAGTGCTAGCAAGGAGCTCATGTGGTCTCGAACTACTGAGCAGAGCCAGCAACAGCTGCAGAAGGCGAAGGATGGGCATGGCCCAGAGGAACCAGCAAACGGAGCCAAGGAACACAACTGTGGCTCTGAACTCAAGCATGATTTTAAGTGCTTAAGACGATTTCAAGGATCTGCTCACCTAAGGCCTAGATGGGAAGCAGAGATAAGAAGAAACCAGAAAAAACTGTCCACATAGCCCCTAACCCACAGGAGACCTGCAAGAAAAGGAGTATTCTCCAATGCAGGGCTGCTTTTTTTCTCAGACAGCAACAAGGAGATCAAGTAGAAGATCCTTATGGAAATTCTAGTTAGAGGAACCAGAATTTGAACACGCTGTCACTGGACGCGCGCGAGCCCTGCTACTGAAAAAAATCTCAAGAGCACTCACCAGAAAAATAACAATTTTGGCAACAATTCCTGAAGTTATTAATTCCACAAGAGGAATGGAGGAAGATGATGAAGATGTGGAGTAAAGAAGAGAGAATGGGGGGCTGGCCCCATGGCCTAGCGGTTACATTCGCACACTCCATTTCAGCAGCCGAGGTTCACGGGTTTGGATCCCAGGCACGGACCTACACACCACTCATCAAGCCACACTTTGGTGACATCCCACATACAAAAAATGGAGGAAGACTGGCACAGATGTTAGCTCAGGTCTAATCTTCCGTAAGCAAAAAAAAAAAAAGGAAGATTGGCAACAGATATTAGCCCAGGGCAAATCTTCAGAAGAGAGAACAGCAGCAGAGTGAGGAGAAGAGGTCCCCCCCAGGCCACACAGCCCCCTGGGGTCCAGTGCTGGCCTCCAGCATCCCCCTCCCATAGAGCCCACGGTGGACCCCAGTTTAAGGAGGCCCTGTATTCTCGAAAATAAACTATTCTTCAGAAAGTCTTCCCCAAGCATAACAGAACATTCATCGCTGCACTAAATGTCAGAAGCCCTGAACTCCAGCCTATCCCGAAGGTCCTGGTAAGCCACCTGCTCTCCCTGCACCCCTCTCTTCTGCCTCCCCCCTCCATGCATTGAGGAGGCTCGACCAAAACTCAGTTAGCAGATAATCTCCTTGGTCCTTCTCACTCCAATATCCTCCCCTTCTCCTGGTTCAGCAATTCCCATCCAGTTTCATGTAAAACCCCCTTGACAAATCTCCTTCCGGATGCTTCCACCATGTGGAAACTACCACCGTTTTATTTTAAGAAGAGAAAACAGTAGGAATTCAGGGAAATACAATAAAATTTGAATCTCAAATGCACTATTAACACCGAAGTGAGGGCTAGGCTTAAAGTGATGGTTATGAGCACAGATCCTAGAGCCGGCTTTCATTTTCTCATATATAAAATGGGACTAATAATAATAGGCTACCTCATGGGGTAGTCATGGAGAGTGGGCTACCTCATGGGGTAGTCATGGAGAGTGAATGAGTGAGTGTTTGCAAAGCACGCAGAACAAAATGGGTCACGAAGCACCATGTGTTTAAATGAAAATATAAAACTGCTCTATCTGCCATCAAGAAGCAGCTACAAGTTACACCGAGTCAGACTGGAGGGGCAAACCCAGCCCTGCTTCTCCCAGCTTCCAGGTGAAGCAGCCGCTAGGCTTCAGGGACAGCGGCCCTCACACCTGCCCTCTCTCCTCTGCTCCCCCCACCACATCAGTTCAGGCCACCTCGCTGGGACCACTACACCAGCCTTCCAACTCTCCTCCTGGCCTGCAGGCCCTCCCAGCTCCAATCCCCACTACCCAACACTGAGGTTGGTTTCGAATATTCTAATATTAGAATATTTTATATCCTGGGGCTGGCCTGGTGGCGTAGTGGTTAAGTTTGTGCACTCTACTTCGGGGGCCGGGGTTCGCGGGTTCAGATCCGAGGCATGGACCTACACACCGCTTATCAAGCCATGCTGGGGCAGGCGTCCCACAAATAAAGTAGAGAAAGATGGGCACGGATGTTAACCCAGGGTCAATCTTCCTCAGCAAAAAGAGAAAGACTGGCATCGGATGTTAGCTCAGGGCTAATCTTCCTCACCAAAAAAAAAAAAAGAAAAGAATATTATATCCTAATAGGTTGTATCACCAGCTAAAATCATAAACATATTAGCCTAGAACTCCAAACTCATCGTGATCTGACCCCTTATCTACCTTTCTAACCTTACTTCCTACTGGATCCCTCGTGCACCCTTTGTGCCCAGCTTACTGAGTCCCACCCTTTATGTCAACCCTGCCATCTCCCACAGTGGCATCTTTGTCCTCCCACGGTTCCCACCTCCAAAGCTGGACACACCCCCAGGCTTCAAGGTTTGGCTCTAACACTCCCACGACCTGTCCCCTCAGGTGGAATTAGTGTCTCCATGTCTGAACTCATGCAGCATCATCCCTGCTCAGGGAAGGCAGAGGACTGTCCTCTCAGGAATTTTAATTCCAGCTCTGCTGCTTATTAGCTCATGTCCCCGGGTAAGAAAATTAAAATCTCTGAACCTATCTCACTCCGGTTATGAGGATAAATGGGGCTGATGTACGGAAAATGCTTCATTTATGTTCTCTTCACCTTCCCTCTTTTGTGGAATTATGACTTTTCTAAATTGTCACATAGTTATTCCAGCTTATAAGTTTTCCTCCTGGTAATACTGTAAGTTCCTTGAGTGCGGCATTTTGTCTTTTTCAAAGGATCTAGCACGAGGCCATACATTTAAGAAGAGCTAAATGAAAATTTATTAAATGAATGAGTAGATGGATGGAATATTTTATACTTACTCTTTATATGATCTTTAATCATTCCCCATTCTAACCTATATTGTCGTTAATGACAGTAACTACTCCATAAATTTAGTACAGAATCAGATGGTTCTGAGGGGGAAACTCTATTCTGAGTCTTGAATGATTCGATTCCACTCATTCAGATTTATTTATTTCCTCCTGGCTCCTTCCTGTGTCCTACTACCAGGAAGCACTGTACTTGACACTATGTGGCCTAGAGAAAGACAGAATTCCTATTCCCAAATTCACCCATTGGCACTGTAAGGATGTTTTAACAGGCCTCATCAATTTAACCAACTGGGGTGTTTTCCTTTTCTTTAAAAAAGACATTTGAAAACCATCATCCTGAAAAGGAATATTTTATTCATGCCAGTTGAAGTAGCGACGGGAAAATATTCAGTACTCAAAATGGAATGAAAAAAAAAAAAACCGGTCAGCATGAATTTCCAAAGGCATCTGGAAAATTGGCAAAATAATTAAGAATGTGAAAAGCAACCGGTGATCCCAGCTGGGATGAAACCGCCTTCATGTGGCAACTCTGAACAGAAGATAAACTGCTGAGATTGAGCGCTTGATGCATTTTCTTTAGGCATGATCCCAACCCTAAGACTGCTTTAGGAATTCCCAGAGGCAACCCTCTGGAAAGTTCATTTACATAGTGATTCCTACAACTTGTCCCAGGGCCCCAAACAGGCTTTAAAGTTAGTTGATTTTGTGCTGAGAATAATAAGAATCCAGGTAGAAATCTGACTTAAAACAGAAGGTCAACCTTCCCCCTCCACCCCCTAAGGTCAAGATTGAGATGCCAGTAAGCTGTGCCCGAGAAAAGGGTTTCCTCCCGCTTAACAGCAGAGAGTGGTGACAACACAGCAGCTCTCGAGTCGGCCAGAACCGAGCTTGAACCCCACCCCCCACCACTCAGTGCGGACTTTGAGACCCCAAACTGAATCCCATCAACGTGACTCATATAGTCAAGGTTACTTTCAGACAGCATTCTATATTCTCATACGTTGAACCTAAGTACGTTCTGAATCTAGTGGGCCAGAAGGACCAGTCCGTGGGGATAGCTGGACGTGCATTTCACACCAGGATCAGCAACTCACTAGCTGTGTGACCTTGGGCAAGTCCCTCAACCCCTCTGGGCTTCCGTTTCCTGGTGTGTCATTTACACATTAGACTAGATGCTCCTGCTCTCCCTTAACATGAGCGTCGGGGGAACTGAGAGACTGTGAACATGCGGTCTTCAGACACACTCCTGGAGGCCATGCTCGCCTGGCCTTGCACCCTTGTTTGAGTTTTGCTCTGCGTATTGGGCCCTATTCTCTCCCTAACTAGTTGTGTGATCCCGAACACGCTTAACCCTTCTGGGCTGGTTTTTTCTCTGTAAAACATGGGGATAAGCTATATATTTACAAAGTCCCTTCCAGCTCTGGAATTCTATCTCTCAGAGAAATCCCTTCCATGGGGAGTAAAATAGAGACTGACCTACTTTATGGTTTTTCAGCATACTTGGTACAAATCAACAGCAAACGGACTATGAAAATTCTGCATTGGCCTTGAAGTTGGACAGAGCATGCAGGGCAAGGGCTTTACAAAAGGTCAAGTTTAGTGTAAACATTATGTATTCATTTCTCCAGAGCAGCCAGGGCAGTCTATGGGTCACACCCGTGACTCAAAATGAAATTCCATCCAGGACCACCAGCCACCTCCCGGAAGTTAGAGTCACCCGGCCCCTCGGGTTAGGTATTCCATGGGCAGCACTCAATGCCCTAAGAGAGAAGTGGCCCCCTCCCTGGGGCTCTGGGAAATCTTCTACCATGCTGAATTCACCCCCCTCCTTTGGCCTAAATCCACGTGGAAAGCATTGAAAAAAATCAGAAGACCACAGGTGACAATCCAAAGCCACAGATTTTGTGACCACTTTGTTCTCAGCTTCTTCCCCAAGAAGCAAAGGGCTTCATACAGATAAGAGTTGACCAGGACACCAGGGTCAAGCGAGACAGTTTCCTTATAAATAAAGCTTTCGAATTCATGGCCGTTCACACTCACCCAAAATAAGTGGACGAGAGCCAGCCAGGAAAGGGCATGTTACTAAAACTGGCCCTCCAGCCTCCGAGAGGCTCAGAATTATTCCTGCTGTGAGGAGAGGAGGAAGGAAGGTCTGGTTATTGTGCCAACATGCTGGGAGGCACAATAACTAGGTCACGTTCCCACTCAGGCCTGGAGAAAGCCACTTGGCTGCTCCAGGCCAGCATCTCGGTGGTACCGAGTCTTGCTCTCATGATGAAGCCTGAGGAAGGTGTCTCCAGCCACATCCCCCCAGGGGAGCGGTTTCAGGATGTTTCCAGAGTCCCTGATATCCTAAAAGGCCTGTCCCAGGAGCAGTGGGCAGAACACAGTCCTAGCTCTAAGCACACATCCAGGACTTACACAGCATGAAAGATACACGTGGAACACGCGTATGACAGCCAACAACCTTCCACCCAAACCCCTCGGCTCACTTCATGACTAGACACTGTGTAACACAATCCTTAAAACCAGACCTGCTGCAATGAATCGCTAGCACCCTGGAGAACAAGCTCCTTCTCTCCCCAGACGATCTTGCCTCCTTTTCCAGATCCTGCAGAACCAAACCACATGGATCAGAAGCACCTTCAGTGAAGTACGGTTGCATATCCAGCAGCTCCCTGGGATGCCAATCATGCAGATTTAATGAAAATGTTCTTCACCACTGGAATTGCAAGCCGCACCTTTATCCAATGCTCATAAAGCATTTTCCTCCAACAACAGAGTTTTTGGAATGGCACTAATGTGACTCTGGCGCATGGTAACACAACTCACATTCATGCCATATCTCATGACTTCCTCAGGGTGCGATGTTTTTCCTTTCATAGCAGACAAACCTCCACGTTGGCACAGTGTATCTGAAAAATTGCTGGAACCTCCAACCTTAGGCAATCACAGAGCTGCTTACGAGCACCTCAGAAGCCCTGCAACTGTGAATTTTTTGCAATTTATTAATTTAAGAGGCACTTTAGATGTGCTTTTGCTTTTGCTTTTTAACCTCTGCAATTAGCAGATCCGTATGTCTTCTTGTGCATCTTAACAGCCCCAACAGAGACGACGAACTGAGACTGCAGGAAATGTTTCCTGGGAAAAGAAGGCACACCAGCAGACTCCAGGGCTTTCTTCTCTGCTTTTAACCAGTTTTACTTGACACCATTTATTTGCAGACAGAGGATCAAGAAGGTGGAGTCTGGGGGAAATGCTGAAAGTGAGAAAACGTAAGTTTCAAGGCGGACTCAGGTAAAATTCAACAGCAACAAGAGCTTAGCAGTCACCTCCTCCCAAAGCGGAGGGAAAAACAACCCAGTGCCCCAAAACAGTCTCCCAAAATATCAGTGAAGGAGCCATGGATACAGACACCTCCAGAGAGCGGACATCTTCCGAGAATCACCGCTCCAAGAATTGCCTCCAGCTGCACACAGAACAAGCCGCAGGAGAGATGCTAAGTGGCAGATGCCTACAGAAAAGAAAGAAGTTCAGGAAAGAAATACCTGAGGTTTCTTCTCTCCCACCAGAGGCTCCATTTCCTCACTCACTCATGAAAGCCACTTGCTACTGGAGGGGAGAGGCAGACGTGAAAGAGAGATGGTTTTCTGGCCCACTTTTAAAAAAATGAATAAAATATTTCAGAACCTACATTCCAATGGTTATAGCTAGCATTTATCAAGCAATAATTATAACACAGTAAGATACATACATAAAACTTTTAGTAAGAGCTTACAATATCTATATATTATATTTTTTCAAGCTATCAATAAAAGTTAGCTATTATACATTACAAACAAGGTGCATGTGTGTCAAAACATGGAAGAATGTCATTATTCTGAGAATAGCAATAATTGTAAAATGAAATATGTAAAGGTAAGGTTATCTTCTTAGTTCCTTACTATTTTATTAAAGTATTAAATCAGTCTATTATATGTAAATTGTACATAAAATTTCCCTTTCTGATAACTAATACATGATAAGCATACAAAATCTAGAAAATACATCAAGCCAAGAAGGAGAAAATTAAAGTTATCTGTCATTTCAGCACCAGAGATGACTATCATCACTATAATTGACGTACATACTTCTGACCCCTCCCTATGCATATAATTACAAATGTTCTTCCACAAAATTGGGATGTTATTTGATAACATTTTTCACATTAAACAGTATATCGTTTACCCACGCTCTTAAATATTATTCTGCATCATGAGTTAAAGTCTGCAGTGTCACATTCTATTGATGTGCTTATTTTATAAATTTTGTTTATTTTATTTTATAAATTTTGTATTATTTTATAAATTTTGTTTATTTTATAAATTTTGTATTATTAAATGAGTTGTTTCCAACTGTCAAATACTGCAGGAAATACTAGTGCATAGATAGATAGATAGATAAACAGATTTTTTTAATAAAAGCTTTATGGAGATATAATTCACAATTCATCCATTTGAAGTGTTGATTCAATGGTTTTAGTACATTCATAGAATTGTGCAATGATCACCACAATCAGCTTTAGAATATTTTCATAATCCCCCCAAAAATACCCCATACCCTTTAGCAGTCATTCTCCATTTCCCCTCAAGTCCCCCCCCACCCCTAGTCCTAGGCAACCACTAATCTGCTTTCTGTCTCTATAAATTGGTCTGTTCTGGACATTTCATATAAATAGAATCATACAATACGTAGTTTTTTGTGACTGGCTTCTTTCATTTAACCTAATGTTTTCAAGCTTCAACCATATTGTAGCATATATCAGTACTTCATTCCTTTTTATGGCCAAATATTGTACCATTGTGTGGATATACCACATTTTGTTTATCCATTCATCAGTTGACGAACATCTAGGTTATTTCCTCATTTTGGCTACTATGAATAATGCTACTATGAACACTCATGTACAAGCTTTTGTGTGGACACAGTTTCATTTCTCTTGGGTATATATCTAGAAGGAGAACTGTTAGCTCCTATAGTGACTCTGTTTTATCCTTTTTTTTCTTTTTTTTTTGTGAGGAAGATCAGCCCTGAGCTAACATCCGATGCTAATCCTCCTCTTTTTTCTGAGGAAGACTGGCCCTGGGCTAACATCCGTGCCCATCTTCCTCTACTCTATATGGGATGCCACCACAGCATGGCTTGATAAGCGGTGCATCGTGCACGCCCAGGATCTGAACCAGCAAACCCCGGGCTGCCACAGTGGAGCGCGCTCACTTAACCACTGCGCCACCGGGCCGGCCCCTATTTTAACCTCTTAAGGAACTGCTAGACTGTTTTCCAAAGCAGCTGCACCATTTTACATTCCCACCAGCAGTGTATGAGGGTCCCAATTTCTCCACATCTTCGCCAACACTTGTTATTATCCATGTTTTTATTACAGTCATCCTAGTGGGACTGAAGTGGGATCTAATTGTGGTTTTGATTTGCATCTCCCTGGCAGCTAATGATGTTGAGCATCTTTTCATGTGCTTATTGGCCATTTGTATATCTTCTTTGGAGAAATGTCTATTCAGATCCCTTATCTATTTTTAATTGAGTTGTCTTTTAATTATTGAGTTATAAGTGTTTTAAAACATATTTTAGGTACAAGTCCCTTATCAGATTTGCAAAAAAAAAAAAAAATTTCCCATTCTGTGGGTTGTCTTTTCACTGTCTTCATGGTATCCTTTGAAGCACAAAAGTTTTTAGTTTTGATGAAGTTCAATTTATCTGTTTTCTCTTTTGTTGCTTGTGCTTTTGATGTCCTATCTAAGAAAACACTGCTTACTCTGAATCGTGAAGATTTATGCCTGTGTTTTCTTCTGTTTTATAGTTTTTGCTCTGATATTTAGGTCATGGATCCATTTTGAGTAAATTTTTGTATATGGTGTGATGTAACAGTCTAAATTCATTCTTCTTGTGTGTGTGAGGAAGATCAGCCCTGGGCTAACATCCATGCCAATCCTCCTCTTTTTGATGAGGAAGACCAGCTCTGAGCTAACATCTATTGCCAATCCTCCTCCTTTTTTTCCCTTTTTCTCCCCAAAGCCCCAGTAGATAGTTGTATGTCATAGTTGCACATCCTTCTACTTGCTGTACGTGGGACGCGGCCTCAGCATGGCCAGACAAGTGGTGAGTCAGTGCGCGCCCGGGATCTGAACCCAGGCGCCCAGCAGTGGAGCGTGCGCACTTAACCGCTAAGCCACAGGGCCGGCCCTAAATTCATTCTTTTGCACGCGGATATCCAGTTGTCCCAGCACTATTTGTTGAAAAGAATATTCTTTCCCTCTTTGAACTGTCTTAGTACCCTTGTTGAAAATCAATAGACCATAAATGTGAGGATTCATTTGTGGACTCTCAATTCTAGTCCATTGATCTATATATATGTCTGTCTTTATGCCAGTACCACACTGTCTTGATTACTGTAGCTTTGTAAGAAGTTTTGAAACTGAGAAGTGTGAGTACCCCAACTGTGTTCTTTTTCCAGGTTGTTTTGGCTATTTGGGGCCCTCAGAATTTCCAAACGAATTTTACGATCAGCCTGTCAATTTTTGCAAAAAGCACAGCTGGGATTTTGACAGGCATTGTGTTAAATCTGCATATAAACTTGGGGACCTTTGCTATCTTAACACTATTAAGTCTTCCAATCCATGAATACAGGATGTATTTCCATTTATTTAGGTCTTCATTAATTTCTTTCAAAGATATTTTGTAGTTTGCAGGGTACAAGTCTTGCACTTCTTTGGTAAATTTATTTCTACCTATTTTATTCTTTTGGATCCTATTATAAATCGGATTGTTTTCTTAATTTCATTTTCAGATGGTTCATTGCCAGAATATAGATATACAATTGATTTTTGTATATTGACCTTGTATCCTACAGCCTTGATGAACTCATATATTAGTTCTAAAAGATTTTTATTGGATTCCTTAGGATTCTCTCTCTACAAGATCATGTCATCTGCAAATAGAGACAGTTTTACTTCTTCCTTTACAATCTAGATGCCTTTTATTTCTTTTTCTTGCTGAACTGTCCTGGCTAGAACCTCCGGTACAATACTGAATAGATGTGGCAAGAGCAGACATCCTTGCCTTGCTCCTGATCTGAGGGGAAAGAATTCATTCTTTCACCATTAAGAATGATGTTAGCTCTGGGAGTAGAATTCTTAAATATATTTGTTGTGGGAAGATAAAAAGGTTATTTTAGTGTTACATTCATTTATAAAAGATGTGAAATATGCCCATTTCCTAATGGGTAACTTCAACAGATATTTCTAACAGAATTTCAACACTCTTTGTACTTGCAATAGGCAGCAAAGGCAGAGTGACACGTTCAAGAAAATCTCAAGTAATTCTGAAGTTCAAGAAGGCTTGAAATGGACAGATTTAATGGAACCCAACGCCTGTGTCTGGTGAAATCAACACCTGCGAATACAAAGCTGAAGCAGCCGGCATTAAGTCAATGTGACATTTCCCTGAGTTGTCAGCCACTCAATTCACTGCTGAAAAGAAGACTTTATTCTGAGCATGTTCTGAAATTCTTGTCAATTTCCCTGAGTTCTCATTCAACTGCTCACCAAAATTAGTTCTAGCACAAAAGGCTCTTTACAATACCTAGAAAAACATTTGGAAAGATCCATTCTAACTATCCATTTAAATCTGTAAAGCCTAGAATAAAGAAGGATTTGACAGTTATGTAATTTGATTATTTAGTCATACCAAGTACTTCAGATCAAAAACTACATCCTGAAACCTGGATTATCTAGTTTGACCCCTAAACCAATTATATTAGAGCAACCTCTTGGTTAACTGGGGTACATAAACAATGGTACAGGGGAAAATATCTGGACTTCACAAGACCTGGCTTCAAATTCCGGATCTTTCCATTTCTAGCTGTGCATCCTTGGGGAAGTTACTTATCCTCTCTGTGCCAACTGTTAAAAATTTTTAAAGGATAAAAACTCCTACCTTGCAGGGACGTTGTGAAGACTACATGACATGTTATTCATAAAATGCTGGAATATAGCAGGTGCTATTATTACTAGTAATGGTAATGGTATTTCTTAACTAAACTGTTCAGGAAATGGAGTAGTCTGGTCCGTTATAATTTCTGGTTTTCAAACTTTTATGGCTGAAAATCCCTCTAAACAATATAAGTATTTTTTGTGTCTCTGTATAATGATAGATGGTTACATCTTCCATTTCATTTCTAAGTTTTCATGTGCAAGATCCTATGTAAGTTACCAAAAGGTGTGTCAGGCTCCTTCACAAGTAGCTTATAATCTGGTATAAGTGAATGTGATACACACCATAAGGATTTTACGTGCAGTATCATTACACCATACTGTAGAGATAGAAGGAGGAGGAGTTTGGGCCAAAGACAATGAGGGACTTGACACACATTCTAAAACATGCTTTTCATTAATAAATTCCAAATACGAGCTTATGCAATTGCTTTTGCCTGTTTTCCTTAAAAAGGTAGCATAGGAAAAAAGCCATTGAACTGCAAGTTCTCCTCTTGCCTTATACCCCTAAGTCCCCTAAAAGGCCATGTCTACGCTCCGAAAACAAATCAGCAATGGTCCTGCCAAACTCCTCATTTCTCCCATTTCAGCACGCTCCTGACACAGGCTAATTGGCACATCTGAAACTGTCCAGTTCATAAGATGATGAAAACTGACCAGTACTGTGAAGGTGAACTCAGCCTGCTTCTGTGTATGCCACACCACAACCTTCCAGAAACTCAGACTGTGATTCTAATCAATTCTGAAAGGTTTGCTCTACTTTGAAAGCTTGAGAATGAGTCTAAAGACAATATGTTTTCCTAACTGTGAAAATTATATGCACCTGACAGAAGTTCCTGTCTCAAAAAGGTTAGCACCAGGTTGGCAAGCAGAAAAGAAACCAGGGAGCGGGGACCTGTCTCCTTGGTAGCTGTTATTAAGAGAAGTTAGGGGCCGGCCCGGTGGCGTAGTGGTTAAGTTTGCATGCTCCGCTTTGGCAGCCCAGGGTTCGCAGGTTCGGCTCCCGGACGCAGACCTACACACCACTCACCAAGCCATGCTGTGGCAGCATCCCATATACAAACTAGAGGAGGACTGGCACAGATATTAGTTCAGTGACAATCTTCTTGAAGCAAAAAGAGGAAGATTGCCAAGAGATGTTAGCTCAGGGCCAATCTTCCTCACCAAAAAAAAAAAAAAGAGAGAGAGAGAGAGAAGACGAAACTCAAATACTTAATATGCGCTCATTTCACAGTCACACCCTGGACAACTCCCATAGTCCAGGTGCTGGGCTCAGCTGAGTCACAGACTTTCCAGAAGACAACACAAAACTTACGTAAGCCAGTATAAAATGCCTATCATATACAAATAGCACACACAGACAGACACACGCAGGGCTGTGTCATAATTAGCAATGTCAGCCACAGAAAACCATTCATCAACAACTAAAAATCATCAAGCGGCAACAGAAATAAATCCAACAATCATTTAGCAGATGGGACTCCTCCTACACATGGTCTCCTGAAATGAAAACAGTCCCCTCAGGTAGGAGAGCCAGGCCGCTGGCACCAAAGGACGAGAGACGAAGGCCACAGAGTAACAAAGTACAGAGAACAATGCCCACTCCACGGCTGCCCTGTCGCCTAGTCCTTGACAGTAAGAGCTGATGCTGATAGAGCACGTCCTCTGAGGCAGGCGCTGTGCTAAGAACCTGACGTATGTTAGTTCATTTAATTCTCACAAGAGCCTGAGACAGGGGTTCCCCACGACTACCCTTCTGGCCTCCCTGAGATTCTGATCAAAAGGGAGTAGGACAGAAGAAGGAAGATTTAAGTCATTTTTACTCATTTCAAAGGAGAACCTACATGCATTTCTGTCCCCTAAAGAGAGTTAGCATCTGGAATCTCCATGCAACCATGGAAGGAGCCCTGCGCACAAACTCTCTGGGAGTTTGCCCTCCATCTGCCACCTTCTGCTGGGTGGCCCTGGGGAAGGGCCCCAGCTGACCCGGGCCTCTGTTTTCTCAACCTGATCAAAGAACAGGATGTTCCCCAGGCCCTCTCCAGAGTCAACACTCTGAAGCTGGAAAATCCAAAAGGTGTCCCTACATCTGCCCCAGGCCACGTGAGCACCATATGATACCAACCTGGGCTGGGCCTGGTTACCAGAGGAACAGGACAGATGACACGTTTCACAATAAAGCCGTCTGTTTTTCTAGTTCTCCCGACCTCCCATTTAAGAAAGACGACCCAAGATTTCTCTGGGAAGGATTCAGATTTGCGTCACATTTGCTCACATCAAGCTGTGAGCCCACCGGGAAGGGGGCAGCGTTAATTCTGTGACTTTATAAGGTGGCAGGCCCATGGTTAGTGCTCGATGTATGTACAAAGTTGACCTTCTTTTACAATGGTTTTGAGGGCACAGACGGTTCTTTTCACTTCCACCGCCTTTTTATTTCTCTAAGTCTAAAGGGAAAAGGAAGGCTTTCAACTAAATCAAAATGGAAGAAATTCATAAAATGCACTAGCGACTTCACATAGGGATATACTTTTCATTGTTTTCATCTGAACCTCAAACCATTCATTTTAAACCAAAAGAGATGGGTAAATGACCAACTAGCCCATTATATCATTATTGAGCCTTCAATTAGTTCAGAAATGCTTTTAAAAAATATGTCGACTTGGGTGCATTATGATAAAAATCATCCCATTTTATAAAGGCAAGCATCACACGAAAAGCAGAAGTGCCATTCTGTTATTTGCTTCATAAAAGGAAGGATTTTTTGGCCTCCTTTCTGTTGTCAAACTGAATAATTATTACATAAAACGGACTACAAGTGTGACGGAAACCTTGACATTCCAAACCTTTATCTCCTATTTGAAATCATTTATCCGCTTAATTGGAAGCTGGAACCATGTTACAATTCTGTGTTAGAATCCAGTGCTCTGCTGGATTCAGACCTGAAAAAGAGTTTCACCTGATCTGAAATCAGAGCTGCCCCCTCTTCAGTCGGTTGCCATCCCACCCCCACTTACAGTTATCCAGGCCAAACACCCACGAATTTCGCACTTACACCCCTCTCCCATCATTCCTTGCAACGAGAGCCCTAAGACACTGCAGGCACACGGCCCCTGAACTGTAACATCAGAGAAGAAACCACAGGAGCAAACAGCTCCCTTTTTCTAGCTCTGTGGGATCATGTAGCCAATACCATGAAAGGGTCCCTTCTAATTGCTCGTTGAGGCGAGGAGCGGTTGTGATTTTTCCATTTTTGTATCCATAGGGCCTATGATATAGTAGATGTGTGTGTGTGTGTGTGTACTGAACCGCATTCTTACCTCTTTTCAACTTGACACTCCAAATATTATTTCTGGCTACACTGACTTATCAGTTACCAGGAAACTTAGCAATCTCTGCCCCACATATGCAAAGACAACAACTCAAAATGACATACTTTTGTTTTAAGTTCTCCTAAAGGATTTAAGATGATCCATCCACTTTATGACACATTTTTGAAAGATAGCGAACTAGGAGTTAGAAATACCCCACTTCGCCATGAACCAGGGCGGCAAAAACCAGCCCAAAATGAAGAGATTTCAGCTAACATTTATTGAGCATTTAATATATAATACCCGTTACGCAAAAAAAAAAAACTGACACGACTCATCTCACCACAACCTCACGGCAATCTATACAATGTGTACCATTATTATGCCCATTTTATGAATCATAAATAGAGGCTCAGCATTACACACACATATGGCTGGTGAGTGGGGGAGCTGGGACTCAGGCCTTGGCAGGGCTGTGTCTCCATCCACAGACCACGACCTACTTATAAGATGCATTATGATACCGAGAAAGCCTGCAGACCACAGCATGCTAGGAACATCTCAAATGTTTGCAAAGTAGCGCCTCCTAAATTTTTTTATATACTAAAAAATGTATGCCCACACTCAGGTAGTGCTTACCACCCACGATATCACAATACAAGACTTTCCAAAGTATCCAATAAACTTAAGTATTCAATAAATGTTTTTAACCACTAACTCTAAGAAAATTTGAATCACTAAAACACCTTTGATATTAGACTGAAAGGAGTGGAGAGGAAACCTTTTTAATTAAGAGGGATCAGACCATGTATGTAATTTGCAGAACGCAGTGCAAGATGAAAATGGGTGGTGGGAGATCCTTGTTCAAAAAATATTAAGAATTTCAAGACAGAGGGAAAAGCACATTAAATAAAGCATGGGACCCTTTGGAGCCCTGTGCAAGTTCGAAGCCTGCACGCCCAGGAAGCCGGCCCCACCAGGGATCAGTGTCCAGGACCCTGGAGGTCACTCTGGATCCCAGAGGAATGAGGCCTAGTAGGCTGTGGAATGGCCTGTGAGCTCTGCTGCATGTGTCAGACACTTTCTCCAGAATTAACCACGTGCAAAATTGGCATCTCAAACTGGAATGTTCAACAGCTGGGCTGCTGATACCTCTGGAGGTAAACTCACTACAAAATACAGTTTTAACTGCTTCTTATGCTGAGAAGTTGCCTGTGACAGCAGGAAAAGGTCATCTTGCATATAAATCATTAGAGAAACAGATTTCAAAATAGATCCTGAAGAGAAACAATGAGTAACAGTGCACATCGTGCTGGTATAGCTTTCTTAACAGAGTGGGTGTTCAAATTTTTTAATATTCCTATTGCCTCTCTCCTGGTGTTTTCCAATTATTGAAAATATAAAGAAATCATTTGAGATACATAATATATGATGAGGCCTTTATTGTGTAGTTAATAGTGATTTTTCTTTTTTTTTTTTCTGAGGAAGATTCGCCCTGAGCTACCATCTGTGCCAGTCTTCCTCTATTTTGTATGTGGGTCACCACCACAGCATGGCCGCCGACGAGGGGCGTAGGCCTGCACCCGAGAACTGAACCCAGGCCACCGAAACAGAGCACACCGAACTTAACCACTAGGCCATGGGGCTGGCCCCGATAACGATTTTTTTAAATTACCAAGCCCTGAGAAAAAGTAAATCTGATCAAATAAACTTTGAAAAACACAACATATTGTAACAAGAAAAGAAAAAGAATTATTTTAGTGTGAGCAGAACATCAACAATAAAAAAAAAAGTGCGAAAAGAGCACTGAATTGGGAGTCAAGAATCTGTCCCTTAGTCACTCAACTGCCACCAAGAACCAGCTCAGCACCAGCTCATACAGAGGGATGAGGAGAGAAACCCTACTCCCATACACGTTTTAGCCATTTGAGAAAATAAACCAGACTTTGTCTGAATTTCTGGATATCTGCCTGAATCTTCCGTGACCTTTTGCTAATGGATACCTAAACTATAAACGACATGTATTTTTTTAAGTCCCAGAGAACATTACATTTTGTTTGCCAGAACCCTGGGGAGAGCACGCTAGTTTTGGGCTTTTTTGTTGGTTTTTTTTTTTTGCAAACAGTCTGATTTGAAATCTCAGAGTTCTCTCGATGTTTTAAAAATGATTTTCTTTCTTTTGCCAGTACAGAAATAGCAACCCAATAACAAAACGTATCCTTGACCTGTAAAATAGTTATTAGGCCCATTCCTCTCTCAGCATGGAGGTTTCTGATGAACGTGAGCCAGGTCATAGATTCCAAGTACCAAGTGTCCTCACCCGCAGACTGAGCATAAGACAACTTCCCAGCTCCAGGCTCGAGGGCAAGGCTTTACTGGGCCTGAGGAGAAGGGTGGCAGGGTGACATTCTGGGGACTCAATAACAGTGGTCATAACACAAGCTCACAGAACTCTCCCTGCCGGTGCCCCCAGGACCACGCCAGTGGTGCAGATTCCCAGGACACATCCTAGAGAAGCCTGCTGCACCTCAGACAGCACAGTTGTGAGCTGGGCACAGCCTTCCAGAAGCTTCTTCAGACACCTGTAGGTTCAGGCCGCTGTCCTGTGACTTATGAATCATGTGACCTGAGGCCAGTCAGTTCTCCTCAACTGTCAAACAGTACTTAATTCACAGAGTTATTGATGGCTTAAATGACCCATCAAGAGGTCAAGTGTCTAGTGAGGGACCTGACTGCTAGTGGATATTCAAATATTGGTAGCCATTATTATTCTTTTTCAAACCACCTCCATGCCTTCCCATTAACACCAGCCCTGGCAACCTCCTCAGAAAATCTAATACATTCAGAGAATAGGTGTGGGCAAATGAGAAACTGCATGTTTTTTCACTCAGAAGGTTTGGCCCAGGTACTGACAGCAAGGAAAATTTTCACCTCCAAGTCAACGAATGTGGGACACCGAGACAGAGAGTTTGTTAAATTCTGAGGGAAAGAACATCAGGAAATACTACTGTACGTGCCCAGAAATTTCTCATTCCATCTTCAGTTCTACAGAATCACATCTTCCGAAGAAAAATAATGCGGTTGATAACTGCAGGGGATCATCCTGGGGTTTTAGACACATTGGCATGCAAAAAAAGGTCATAAAACAAATGAAAGGCCTGATTTGCAAGGGAAAAGATGAAAGCCAACTACGTACACACTGCTGCCATGAGTAATCTCAGGACTGCAAACAAGCCATGTGTGAGGGGGGAAATCTCAAGAAGAAAAATAATAGAAAATAGTATTTAACAGGATACCACAGGACACAGCCAACCGTGGCTACCCAACAAATAGAAGGGCGTAACAAACCAAGTATCATTTATATTTAGCTTTGGGCCATCCTACCGAGGAAGATTCTTTTGGGGGGGTCTGACAACCAGCGTGCTTTCTCTGAGCACAGTCCCAAAGGCAGCCAAGAGAAAAAGTTGCCAACAGGCTAAGAGAGGAAGCAAGGCAAAGCCCCATAGATTAAAAATTCACCCCAGCTAACCCACCAAGTGAGTAATCCACACGTGGAAAAGCGGTGACGATGCAGAGAGACGAAATCCAGAGGAAGAAAATATGGGCAGAACATTCTGGAGAGTTTATCAGTAATGAAAACATTTAGAAAAGCAAGTTTCCTAAGCAACCAGGAGGCAATTTCAGTACTCGGGATTTTTAAAGCTGAACCAAACAAACCCTCCTTCTATTACTCAGTGTGCAAGGTATTGTGGGAGAGACAGGGGACACCAAGTGTGGGAGATGTCCCCTGCTCTCAAGGAGCTCTCGGCTGCATCGGACAGAGAACATTCTCACAAAGGAAAAAGCTTGAACAGCTGACCCTCAACAGGATGATTCTAAGATTGAACAAACATTGGCAGAGAAGCCCCAAGTGGGCTGCGTACATCTGAGGAAGCTTGATGGAAAAGATCAGACCTAAGTGGAGCCCTGGAGAATCGATGGAAGCAGGAAATGCTACACGAGCAGGGCACAGAGACTGGAATAAAGCCAGCATATCTGTAGGACACAGGACTGTGACTCCAGGAAGAAGGGGACCACATATCTCATCTGCACTGAAGCCCCAGCTGGTATAGCATTGGCCATAAGAGCTTAACACCCACTTATTAAACAAATATATGACTGCCATCCAGGAAGTGGGTCATCAGAGAAGCTATACTAGAAAACAATTCAGTTAACGAGCTCGAATGATTCGTCTCCATCTATTACATCTGTTAAAAATTACTTCCCTTCCCTGTAAACCCCTAAAACACTTTGCACCATGTTTATATCACCACCTGCTGCTTTGTGTTGTGGGTATATGGGCACACATCCAATTTTCTCTGTTAAGCGTTGAGGGGGCAAAATTTACCAACCTGTGCAGGGAAGACCCTTTACGGTGATAGTTAAGGGTGCTGGCTTTGGCCCCAGACAGGTCATCCAGGTTCAAATCCCAATTCTTCCATACAGATAGTTCTGTGTGACCTTGGCCAAGTTATTTAACCTCTCTGGGCCTCAGTTTCCTCATCTTTAAAATGGTGATAATAACTATGTCTATTTGATTGAGCTGCCATGTGGATTTAATGCAAAAATTCATGTAAAATACTGTGCTTGGCATAGCATCTACCACCTGGTAAACACTCAATAAACGTTTGCTATTATTATTATTACTATCATTAAAATTACATACATGCTCCTTTGTTTTACAGAAGTTAGCATTCTCTTTAGTATATAGCAGAAGCTCAATAAACACTTACGGAGGAATGCTAGATCTTTTTCACGTCCGACTCTTGGAACTTTCTTTCTTTTTTTAAGGTTTTTTGTTGTTTTTTTTCTTTTGCAGGGAAAGATTCGCCCTGAGCTAACATCTGTTGCCAATCTTCCTATATTTTTTTTTTCCTTCTCCCCAAAGCCCCACATATAGTTGTATATCCTAGTTGTAAGTCCTTCTAGTTCTCTATGTGGGCCGCTGCCACAGCACGGCAACTGACAGACAGATGGTGTGGTTCCACGACCAGGAAACGAAGCCACGAAGCCAAAGCGGAGAGTGCAGAACTTGAACCACTAGGCCATCAGGGCTGGCTCTTGACTTCCGGAACTTTCTGAGCCCCAATTCTGGCCAAGTGCCCCTCTTCCCAGCTTCCATATCGTGCACCCCCCATTGCAGCACTGTCACGGTGAATTGTAATTACATGTTTATTTGTCTGTCTCCCCAGAAAGTTCCCTGGGAACAAGAACCACGTTCCGTTTACCAACACTTCCTTTGTGCCTGGCATGGAAGAGACTCGCAATGTATACTACCTGATGAATTTAAAAAGAAAAAACTGTGGATTCAGTCTCATAGTTCTCAAAAGTCTTATCTGAAGCCTGCTCAAGGGGAATAGACGAAGGCACATTGCCAGATGGCTTTGGCCAGACAAACCCATCCGAGGTTCTAGCACCAGGACTAGTTCAAGTTTCTCTGATTCCTATGGGGCAGACTGGGCTTATAAAGAGGGGCCTGGTTTTCTCAGTGTTTAACGGACCCAGGAGTTTTCCACAGGTTAGGGTCTGTCTAGACAATACCCACTGGCCATCCTGGGACCCCACACAGCAGACCCCAAACTCCAACTTCCTAGAAATCTTCTGAAGGACACCCAGCCCTTAGGACCTTCAGGGTTTATGAAGGTCCTTACAAAGGTCTTTCAGCTTTTTGAAGGTCCCTGCATCTACCTGGGCCATTCCTACAATCTCAGGATGAGGTTACACCTGGGGGATACACATTCAAGAATTACTATAAGAGAGGATGGCTACCAGGAACACTCTGGGATGAGGGAGGGGTGGCCACAAGTCACTGGTCCTATAGACTCAAAGGCTGCCACGTCCCCGCCCCCACTAGGATCCTGCTGGAAGGCTAACCAGACAAGGCAGGGCCTTCCACAGACAGCCGGCATAGCCCCTCCCACGCCTCAACCAGCAAGAATGATGCCCCCAACTGGAAGACAAGTCACATTCTTCTCTTTGGGGCTTCCAGATGGACCATCAGGATCACAAAGAGTACGGTCATCACTGGCCACAGAGATAGAACATTCCAGGCCCTCATAGTATTTCTCACATAGTAGGCATTCAAGAACTGTCTGTTGAATGAATGCACGAAAGAATGAACATCATGACTCTGGCTGATTTTACAGCCTCCAATCTCTCCAGCATAGTTTACATTACTACCACCCCTTAATTCTAGTCCAACCCCTGTGGTTTTCAAGATCTCTTTCTCATCTCTTTCTCCAAGGACATTCTAAAAAAATATAAACTCTTTCACACTGACCTATAAATGGCTATTATTGCTCAAATTCTTATACTTGAGAAAATGCCTTAAGGCAAAGGAATGAATCTCTAATGGTATTCCTGAAGGTATCAGGTAGAGAGCTTTTCAATGAAGTTTAAATCACACAATGGGGTCTATCTAACACCTACGTATTTAAAAATCAAATCAGTGCCCCTTTATTTAGCCCCATGCCCACAACATGTAGCACGGTTAACAGCCTTTGTTTTTCTGCAACAAAACCTCACAACAAGCTGGAAAGGTAGGTGCTGTTATCCCCACTTCAATATGAGAAAACAGAAACTCAGAAAGATTATATAATTTGCTCAAGGTCTCACAGCTCATAAGTGGTACAGTTAGGATTTGAACTTCATTAATCTAATCAAAGCCAGCACTCTTTCTTTTATTCCACTTATCCATTCATTTATTCAACAAACATTCGTGACACACATAAGCATCACATCCGAGCCAGGTGCTGCCGGTGTGCGAGGTCTGCTCCGCTGGGCCAGGGGGAAGCCTTCACACAGGCCTTAGCACAGGGCACTCCTAACTCACGTCTGAGACCCTGTAGGGATCACAGGAGCCCGCACTCTGCTCTCAGGTCTCTGAATGTGGTTCCCTCTCACTAACTTAGGGACACATGGCCTGGGAGCCATAGCATGGCAGGAGGAAAGCATGCAGAGTGAGCAAAGACATCCATTGTTCACAGCTCCGAATTCTCTCTGGAGCCACATGCATCCCTGGGAGCCAAATACATCCTCAGGAGCTCATTTTATACCTACAAAATGAATTACAGAGGATACAGGAACGTAGAAACAATGACTGAAGCAGGAAACCTCTGACATGCATGGTGTCTTCTCTGGTAACCATCATTATGTTGATGGTGATGCGATGGTGCCTCAGAATGTTCACTGTTGCCATCATTAGGAATGACACGACAATAGGAAGCCAGAGCACCAGAACTCTGGATATGGTGGAGGGAAACTGTGAGACCTCAGGCAGGCCACTTAATCTCTAAGTGCCTCAGTTTCATGGTCCACAAGATTAGGGAGCTGGCCTAGCCGGTCTCCGCTTGAGTGAGAAAGACTTCACCTTCTAAGTGCAAGAATGTGTTCACTGCGAATACAATGTTCTAAAGAGAGGTTGGCTTGAAGGTTTCGGGGTGAGCAGTTTGGCAGAAGGCAGGACTGTGCCTGCAAGTGTCTTAGTCCATTCAAACGCTGTAACAAAATACCACAGACTGGGTGGCTTCTAAACAACAGACATTTATTTCTCACAGTTGTGGAGGCTGGAAGTCCAAGATCAGGGCACTGATAGATTCGGTGTCTGATGAGAACCCACTTCCGGGTTTGTAGTCCTATCACTTCCTGGTTCATAGTTCTATGACACCTGGTTCATAGACAACCATTTTCTATATGACCTCACATGGTAGAAGGAAAAGGAAAAGGAGCTCTGTGGAATCTCTTTTATAAGGGCACTAATCTCATTTATGAGGGCTCCACCCTCATGACCTAATCACCTCCCAAAAGCCCCACCTAAAATCATCAACATTGGGGGTTAGGTTTCAACATATGGATTTGGGAGGAACACAAACTCTCAGTTGAAAGCAAACAGTATTTATTTTATGCCACGAAGTGACTAAGAAGCCAGGTTCCTGTGTCCTACCCCCACCAGGCAGAGTCAGCCACACTTGGATATGAATATTTTTTACCTCCTTCCCACATGTGTAATAAGCCCACGGGAAGTCTGTTGAGCAGGGTCCTGTTGACACCAGGTTCTGTCCCACTGCTGACCCCGAGCATGTTTAGAGGTGGTGATGAGAGTAGAGATGGTGATCAGAGTAGAGATGGTGATCATGACAATAATCCCAACAACACTATCTCCACTATCACCAAGGTAACACAGAACACTGACACCCTGAAGAAAGTCAGACATCCACAGCACTCAACAAAGACCACCACCCCTATATCCAGAGCCAATACTCAACTGTGCACAGTGGTTCAATCAGACCAGGTGGTAAAGTATTGAAATGTCTTCATACCAATTAGAAAACAACCCCAGCCTCATCCTACTCCCATAGGTCCTCCCCCATGGCTGACCTCTGGGGTCTCTCCTGAGATCTCTCCCTCCCCCACAGAGGGACTGATTACCCAGGACCCATCCAGCCAACCAGTCGATTCTTACACTCTTCTATATTTTTCAAATTCTCTACTAGAACGACATGTTGCTTTTATAATTTTTTTTAGAGTTTTTCTTAAGGTATCAATCACTTAAATACTGAGAATGAAAACAGCATACACTTGAATAGAGCCACATTATGCTACGAAACTTTGGGTTTTGTGTTGATGCTTTCAGAATCAAGGTTGACACGTGGCCCAATTTCTACAGGAACCTTGCCCAAAAGATGATGGCTAGGTTTCAAAGAGTGTGCATGATACTAACATGTATGAGAAAGGAATATTTTTAAAGCTATAATCTTCATAACATAATAATATCCTCTATTTGTATAAGGTCTGACTACATATATCTTATCTCATTCGGGACTTACAACAGGTCTGTAATGTAAGCAGGTGTAATTCAGGTACATTTATCCCCATTTAACAAACAAGGTAATCAAGACGTAGGAGGATAAGACCATGATTCCACAGTTCTTAAATGACAGAGCTAGGACTACAACTCAGATCTCCTGACCTCCACTTCCTTCAGCAGTGTGCTGGAGTCACCTAACATCCGCTTATAAGAGCCCAATTCAAGAATTTTGCAATAGGTGGTTAACCATGGCTAGCCTGAAATTGATCCAGGTGGGAGTATCTACACCACGGAAATCACCAACTGTTACAAATCAGAGCGGGTTTACCAGCATACAACTGATTCCAATGGTCTCCTTACCGTACCATAATACATCCACAGAAGGGGGAGGAATTTTATTTTTTATTTATTTACTTATTTTTTGGTTAGGGATATTGGCCATGAGCTAACATCCATTGCCAATCTTCCTCTTTTTCCTGAGGAAGATTGGCCCTGAGCTAACATCTATGCCCATCTTCCTCCATTTTGTATATGAGACGCTGTCACAGCATGGCTTGATGAGCAATGTGTAGGTCTGCACCCTGGATCTGAATCTGCGAACCCCAGGCCACTGAAGCGGAGCAAACAAACTTAACAACCACTACGTCACTGGGCTGGCCCCAGCAGGAATTTTTTTAAATCAGTCAGTATTCTCTATTCCCATCGACTCCACTAACCAACTGGAAGCAGCATGACACAGGAGAAAGAGAACTGAATTACGAGTCAGAAATCCATTGTTAAATCTCCACCTGCCACTTAGCAACCTTTTCACCTGAGTCATTTAACCTCTCTGAACCTCCATTTTCTCATCTCTAAAACGAGGGCAGTAATTGCTGCCCACTCACAGGGTTGTTCTAAGACTCAAAAGGAATCATGCACGTAAAAACATTTTGCAAACTGCAAAACACCGTACAGCTGTGGAAAGCAGTATGGCGGTACCTCAAAAAATAAGCACAGAATTACCACATGATCCAGCAATTCCACTTCTGGGAACACACCCAAAACAACTGAAAGCAGAGACTTGAAGAGATCTGTATACACCCCTGTTCATTCAGCATTTTTCACAACAGCCAAAAGGTGGAAGCAGCTCCAAGCGTCCATCGACAGGTGAATGGATAAATACAAGGTGGTACAGATATGCAATGGAATATTATTCAGCCTTTAAAAAGGAAGGAAATTCTGGTACATGCTTCTATGTGGATAAACCTTGATGACATTATGCTAAGTAAAATAAGCCAGCCACAAAAGGACAAATATTTTATGATTCCACTTATACAAGGTACCTAGTAGTCAAATTCATAGAGACAGAAAGTAGAATGGTGGTTGCCAGGGGCTGGGAGGAGGGGAAATGGGGAGTTAGTGTTTAATGGGGACAGAGTTTCAGTTTGGGAAGATGAAAAAGTTCTGGAGATGGATGGTGGCGATGTTTGCACAACAAGGTAAATGTATTTAATGCCACTGAACAGCACACTTTAAATTGGTTAAGATGGTAAATTTTACGTTATGTATTTTTTACCACAATTTAAAAAACACACACTCACAAATATTTGTTATTATTTCCTAGCTCTCATAGGAGCCAAAAGGGCCATAAAAAGCCAACATTGTTTTTTATCGTTACTGGGACCACAAACTCCATTTTTACGGTAAAAGACCATGCGAACACAGGCAGAAAGCATCCAAGCAGTATCCTTCTCATACATTATTGCCAGATACAGGCTGTCCCCAACTTTTAAACGAAGTCTGCTCCAAAAGTTCATTTTAAACTTTTTGTTGTTGCTGTTATTTGAGGCATATTTTCTTAGAGAAGTGAAATTTTTCATGGTAATAAGAATCCTACTTGGACCTGGAGAAGCCTTGATTCCCTGATATGGCTGAATTACAGTGTTACTAGTCCCGCCCTGGTCCTGGGAGCACGGCTGTGCCTCAGGAGGAGGCAGAGATCAGAGGCACCACCACAGCACCCTCCCTTCCCAGGGCCCAGGCCAGTCTAGGACCCAGTTCTGTAACGGCTGAGGTCACTCAGGCCAGGATCCTTCTCCACTAGGCCACAGTGTATTGTTCCTGCTTGGCTTGCTCGGCCCTCAACTTCCCAGTTTACAACGCATTTGAGCCTCCCCACTTCCCCCAAAGTTCCAAGACCAGAATTACCTATTTTCCCTTCTGTCTATCATTCAAATACTAATTCTTTTCAGTTAAGTGATAGAGAAAACATACTTTCTTTAAAATCGCTTACATCATTAATGACTGGTCCCTCAATCCATTTCAAGGTATCTCCTAATGTTTTAAGGCAAATCTCAAGTAGTCTTTTTTTTTTTCTAGGTTAAAGGCGTATCAGCCCATATATGCAGAGATACCTGGGGGCAGGGGGCCCTGGCCCTGCCTGGGGTGTCTGCTGCCTCCATCACTCCACCAGGTCTCCCCACTTGGCACAACTTCTCTTCCCTCCACCCACAAGTTTTCTAGAGCTACAAAGGTTTCTGGGTCTTGTTTTTTCCACCACACTGTGGACCTTGGTGGGAGAGGACAGAGGTGTGAGGAGGCAGGCAGGAGCATCATTTGAAAATCAGGGACCATCCAAGGTTTTATTGACTACGATACCGTGAGGATTCCATTTGCAGAGGATTTGTACACCAAATCCAATTTGGTGTACAAGCAATTTCAGTGATATGTGCTGTGGTCATGAAGACAGAGAGGTCTTCTCGACAGGCAGACATGTCAATGACTTTCAGTCTGGGAGCCTTTTCTTCCCCTCTCACCCTGTTATAGAGGTACCAATAAATTGTGACCCCAGACCTTGTTTGGCCATCAAAAAGGCTAAAACAGAGAGGTCAAGATGAGGGATCTTGCCCATCAGCTCCCCAACTCTTACGCATACATCCTGTGACCTGGGAAATTAAACCTTTGAGATCTTCTCCCACACCTCATCCAACAATCCCCTACCAGGATATTTTTGATTAACACATGTTCACACTGTATATATAACATGTTGCCATTTTTTAAATATTCTAACATTAAAATAAATTCAGTACATACATGGAAGATAAACAAACACATGGATAAAGAGAACAGATTAGTGGTTACCAGAGGCGAAGGGGGATGGGGGGTAGGCGAAAGGGGTAAAGGGTGATGGATATACATATATACGGTGATGGATGAAAATTAGACTATTGGTGGTGAGCACAATGCAGTCTATACAGAAACTGATAAACAATAATGTACACCTGAAATTACACAATGTCATAAACCATTATGGCCTCAATAAAATAAGTGAAGAAAAAAAAATTCAGTACATATAGATTTTAAAATTACAAATCTCCATGATGCTTTGTAATGTTGCAATTAAGTTACTTAAGTCCTCAAATGCAAACATTATTTCCAATAGAAACAGCAGAAGCACTGAAGCAATTCTCTGAAAGGAGAAGCATGTTTAGGCTGAAGAAAGGTGACAGCTGCACACAGACGTGTGTGCTGTCTGAGGAGACAGAAACTGCAGTTAGACAAGACTCTTGCACAAGCTGATGTAGATAGGGACAGATTGAAAAAAACCCAGCTCGGGGTGCAGGGAGAGGTGCAGAGAGACGAGGCTGATGAGGTAACTAGAGGAAGGAATGGGCCTATGATATACAGCAAACTAGGTCACTCCACAAACGAGCTGGCCCGAAGGACGTTTCAGGCTGAGTCTCTTGGTAATGCCAGCACTATATGAACGAATCACCCTCCTGCGGGGACCAAATATTGAATGGCTCAATGGACCCTCCAGATCTGTGCAAATGGCCTCTGAAGAGCAGCATTCTAGCACCACAGGGACCAATGAGACAGAACTAGCACTAACCGAGAACATATTCATGGAGCGTGCACAGTACTAAGTAGTTTCCACACACCCTCATTTAATCCTCAGTACAACCCTTAGATTAGGCACTAGTCTTATCCATCATCATATCCAGATGAGGACATGAAGCTGAGAATAGGAAAACCATTTGCCCACAGCCATATGGCTAGGAAGCAGTGGACCCAGGATTTGCACCCATGTCCAGTGACCTCAGAGCCTACATTCTTAGCTACTCAGTACTGTGCTATGTAGAACAACCAGCAATTGTTCTTCCCTGGCTGACTGAAGACTTGTTGATGGTTTCCCAAATCAATTTTTTAGAGAGGTTAAAACATGCACCATTCTGCCTATTTGCAACAAGAGCTTCCAAAGATCAATTTCCAACAGACACTGACATGTTCTTCCCCAGGGTCCTGGCCCTGAACATCCATGGGTAGTCGACCTCAACCACAGCTGCGGAAGGCAACTAGAACCTGATGACAGTTCCTGTTTCCTCAACCCCAATTATGTGCCAGGCACCTCATAGACGTCATTGAATCCTTACAAGAATCCCACGAGGCGGCAACTTCCATCTCCATCTTAACTCAGAACCATTTAGGAACTCTCCAGAGGATACAGCTATGAATGGTTGTGCTGGAACTACCTTTCATTAAGGTCCGTTGCCTCCCAATGCCTCCCATACCTGGCCTCAGCAAATACGCCATCTTAAAGACTTATCCTCGAGATTTGGGGTTACCAAGAGACAGAATCCCTCCATTTCTGTAATCCTGCTGAAATACTAGGAAAAACAGCACAGACACACAGCTGATCACTGGAGACATGGAATGAATTCGGTCTGCCACGGAATAAACTTGGCCTGTGGATGTGTCCATTTGGAGGTTACCCTTGGTCTGATTGGAGCCTGAATAATCCATACACTGCATAATCAACATTTTTTAAAAAATCAAGCAGGGGCCGGCCCGGTGGCACAGCAGTTAAGTGCGTGCGCTCCGCTTCGGTGGTCCGGGGTTCGCAGGTTTGGATCCCGGGTGCGCACCAATGCACCGCTTGTCAAGCCATGCTGTGGCGGTGTCCCATATAAAGCAGAGGAAGATGGACACGGATGTTAGCCCAGGGCCAATCTTCATCAGCAAAAAAGAGGAGGATTGGCATCGGCTGTTAGCTCAGGGCTGATCTTCCTCACCAAAAAAAAAAAAAAAAAAATCAAGCAGGATCTAATAGAAAATTAGCCCAAGGAAAAATTGATCTGCTGCAACACAGCAAGTCCAAGGGGCATAACCAACATGAACTGAGAAAGAAGATCATGTCAGCCTCTCTCCCAGAGTCCACGTGTCCTCCTGTTGTAGCTACATGTGCATTGAATTGACCATCTTGAATCAGAAAAGAAACTTCGGTCAGCTGACTAGGGCACCAGGCTTTGTACTGGCCACCCATAAGCAGTTCCTTCTTCAATTATAGAAATGTGTCCCCAGGGGGCTGTGGGCTCCCTGATGATTGCTGTGAAATCTGGTAAGGATTAGAGGCACAAGGTCCTGGGGTCTGCCAATGCGGGTGCAAGTTGACCGGTAAGGTGACAATCCCCTGCTGGACCAAGGCCTAAGCCCTCCCAGAGGGGAGAGAGGAGAAAGAGAGAGATTAAAGGGGATTTAAGGAGATTTATTTGGGGAAAGGAAAGATTAAAGGGATTTATGGAGACCCAGCCAAAGAAAAGCTCAACCGGTTAACCCCTGAAGTCCTCCCCTCAGCGGACACAATGTCCACCTGCCAAGCCTAATTACTATCCATTGAGTTGCCAAGTTTGAACCAGAAATTTCTACTTGAGGCACAGGCCTCATCGGCCCCTCTGGGAAGAAGCTCTACCCCAAAGCGTAATTCCCGAAATCTCATTCTACTAGTCAATAGGGACACTAGAGTTTATCTTTTTTTTCAATCAAGAAAAACTTTTGGCTTTTCCTCTGCAAATATAAAACATCCTATCAAAGAAAGAAATATCAAGAGTTCTCTTGTTTATTATTTTTCACAGAATGTTTGGGCTTTAAATTCTCAAATCAAGTGGGACAGTTATGGGCAATAGGCCCACCTGTCAAAGACATCTAGCTCTTTCTATGATAATTCTAATGGCAAACCCAGCATTTTCACAGAAAGCTGAGCAGGTCTTCCAGCTGCTAAAATGTCCAGCCTATCACGACTTTCCCTCTGTGACAGAAGAGGAGATACTTCAAGAGCCCTTTCCAGACATAAGCTCTTGGAAGGAAAAAGGTTCACCTTAAAATGCAGGAGTCCCTCACGAGACGGGCCCAGAAGCCCAAAGGACGTGAGCTCACTCTCTAAACTGTTCCCAAGAGCTTCCCAGAGCATGGACAGCCCTGCCGTGCAGAGAGCACAGGTGCTCAGAAAATCCTGAGAAAAACTGACCCAAACCACCACATGGCACCATCCTTCCAACCCACAATCCTTGGAGAATCTCACACCCCACGGCCAATTCAGCAGCCACTCCTATTGGCTCTCCTTTCCAAATACAGTGGAACCCAACCACTTCTCATCACCCCCATAGCTACCTCCCAGCTCTAAACCACCCATCGCTCTCCCCTGGCTCATTTCACTGGCCTCAGAACTTCCTCCCCTTCTGCCCTTGAGCCCGACAGTCTATGCTCAACACGGCAACCACAGCGATCATGGAAACACCTAAGTCAGATCATTACTCCTCTGCTCAAAACCCTCCAATGTTCCCCATTTCTCTTAGAGCAAAAGCAGTCTTTCCTAAGCCTACAAGGCCTGCATGAGCGCCACCTCCACCTCCACCCTCCACCCCCCACTCCTGTCTTACCTCAGCTCCCACTCTCCGCCCCCCCCCCCCCCGCCCCTAATCACTCAGTTCCAGCCACACCAGCCTCCTTGAAGTAGCTGGGCCTCAAACACCAGGCACGCTCCCACCTCAGGCCCTCAGCCCTTGGTGTTTCCTCCAACTAGAACATTCTACCTTCAGCGATCCCCATGGCTCCTTCAGATCTTGCTTCTCAGCCTCAGGCCTTCCCTGGCTACACCGCTTCAAGCTGCAATCACTCCCACTCCAAATAATCCCCTTTCCTGTTTACTTTTCTCCCTCACATGTACAATATACAACACACTCTACATTTTACTTATTCACATTTTTTTATTTTCTGGTTCCCTCACCAGAATGTTCTCCCGGAGAACAGGCATTTTGTCCGTTCAGTGCTATACCCCTCCCCGCCTTGAATACAGCAGGTGTTCCAAAGATATTTTTAAATGTATAAGAGGTGAATTGATATCATGCCATGGGAAATGCAAACTTCTAACAAATATTGCAGCTGGGAAACCCTCGGGTAGAAATCTAGAGGCTTCCACTCCTATTTTCCTCTGGGTAATATTCTTTCAAATGTTTTTCACAGACTCTAAAATTCTGAGAAATCCCAGAATCAATACTATTAAGTCAGCCAGTCAAATATACAAACTACCTCAAGTGGCTTGGCATTCTCCCTCTCCCCCACACATACACCCCAAAAAAGAACAGTTGAGTCTGCTCTCCACCTGGCTTTCAGATAAGTCGATCATCTGTGTCCTCCACAGGTCTATTTCTGGAGCCATTTCAGAATAAGGAGTGTAAGTATGATACTAGGGAAAAAAGACAGTGCTTGCCCCACAGAAATTTCTATTTATACTCTTTCTAAAGTAGACACCCAGCAGACACTCATTTAATGAAAAAGAGAACGCAGTATGCTATTGACAGTAAGTGGGATAAGACCTCCTGTCCTGAGCTGTTTCACTTTGCCACTAGCGTGGGCATAAAAATGTCCCTCCAAATGGAAATAGGCACCCTGGCCACACGTGGAAGCCTCCTGCAACACAACTGCAAGTACCTTCCTTGGATGGGAGAGCCACGAAATCTGAGGGTTGGGAGGGCACTGAAAACCATCTCATCTTCCCTGCCCCCTGGTTTCAGATATGAGGAAGCCGAGACCAGGAGAGGATAATGTGGACAAATGACCAACCAACCCACAGCCCACAGACCCCATTAGCGGCTGAGCCAGACCTGGAATCCAGGCTGACATCCTCCTCGAGGCCTCCTCCAGCCCCCTACAGACAGCAATTACCTCAACGTAAAAGGTTCAGTCTGTAAGAAAAGCATGTATTCATATCCTGCAGAGATGAAGATCTATTTTCTAGGACACGCCATTTCTATACTCCAGGGGAAATGAGGTATATTGGGAGCATCATTCTGTGGCATGTCAAGTATTAAGGCATTCTCTATTCAGACGCCTCTCATAGCACGGAAATCACAGAAGTGACTTCCAGGTGTCTGGGGTATTTCCTGGACATCACACCAAAGCTTGCTTCCCATCCGTCTACTTCTCCAAAGGGCATATTTTCGTTTTCTGGTTTCAGAAGTCGCTGAAAGATATCTACGGTAGAGATGGTCTGAACAGCCTCAGCAAATACGCCGACAGAAATGTTTACCACTCCTAATTTGCTGTTACACAACATTCATTTGCTCTCACGGTGTGCCAAGGATTTGAAAACATGTCGTTGATTAATAAATAGTAATTAAGTCACCACCTTATTCAGAGGTATGCTTAGGCTCTGGGATTCCCTTTCAAAGGGAGCTACACTGCATCCCACAGCTGGAGAGCTTTTTCCTGAGGCTTGACTCAGAGGTGCCTCAGCTAACCCAGGGCCAAACCACAGAGACCAGTCCTCTCCCTTATGCTGCCCTTGGCTTCCTCAATCTCTCTTCCCATCCTCCTGGGCCAGCCTTCACTCCCATTTGCCTTCCCTCCCACCTGTAGCAAGGTCCCTCCGACCACACAGACTAAATGGCTAGACCCTTCAGCTTCAACAGTAAATGTTCTGCTCTGCAAGGAAAGGTACCTGGATGAGGCAGCCAAATATCCGATTACAAAGTCTGGCAAAGCTAGCGCTCCTTTATTTTAAAAGCACGTTAACACTATAAGCTGACAGTCTGGCTCCAAGCAGGGCTTTCCTGCCTCTGGATCTTAAAAGCATACAGCAAAGGTGACAAACAAAATAATCAGACCCTCAGAGTACCCTGGAAATGAATTCCAATCACAATCGCTGATGCCTAGGACATATGCTGGGTTTCATGACAAACAACACAGGAGCCCAGACTCAAAATCTACACTGATGGGCCTGGGAGTGATCTCCCTATTTAGACTCAGGCCAAGGTTGTTGGACTTAGCCCAGGGCATTCTGAACTTCAGACCACTTCTAGAAAGCCCGAGGAGACAAAATAATGTTGATAATCTAAAAGCTTTGAAATGTTACATACTTAGATAACAGGTTACCCCATAATTATGTTTTCTTTACATGAATATTAAAATTAGCTTTTCAAATTCTAAAGTTAAGTCAAATTATTATTAAACATTTGTCATTACGTAATCCACAAAGTGGTTCAGCCCCATATGGATAATCATGAGTTGTTCTGCCTAGATTCGAATATCAGCTCTGACATTTAATAACCAGCTAATGTTTGGCAGGTCATCTAATCTCTGTTGCCTCAGTTTTCCCATCTGCCAACTGGGGGTAATAGTAAATACCTACCTCATAAGGTTATGATGAGAGTAAAATGAGTTATCATGTGTTTAAGGCATTTAGAAAAACGCCTGGTACTTGGCATTCAGTTAATAAAGTCATCTATGATTATTATACTATTATATCATTGAGTAAAAACATTTTGATCAATTTATTGTTTGTGTTTCATTCTTCTAGAACCCCTGCCAGCCCTATGGGACCTCAGTGGGAAGCTTCTTTTCAAAGTATTCTTTCTAAAGCAGAAGGCGAGCTTTGAAACCCTAACGGAGACCCATACCCAAGTTCACGGGAACGTGGTCAGAGTCCAAGAGATTGTTCTGCAAGAGTTCCACATTCTCTGGGCACCAGAAGGCAAACCCTCATCCTTCCCAGAGGCGGAAACCACCCGCAGTCATCCCCAAACAGCGCCAGCTACAGCAGGAGCCACTCCAGGAAGCCACAGCTCACTGAGCGTCACCAGCCCGGCCACTGCAGAGGTCCGGCTGCGGGGCTCTCCCAGGGAGCAGCAGTCAGTTGGGGAGACTGCATCAGCCTGCTTGAGGCTGCAGGCAGAGTGACCCGGGCGAGGGGCTCAGGTGGGGCTATGCCATGCAAAGGAACACACTCTCACACCATGGGACTCCACTCTCTCTGGTCCCCTCATCCGCAGCCACATTAATCGGTCTTAGGATGACAAGCAAGGGCAGGCCTCTTGTTTCTCAGCATCTCAAAGTCTCAACCCCAAACGGGTATAAACCTCAACAGTAATCTTAAAAAGTTGTGACCACAACTCACCCCTTAAACTGGCCATGCTAAGAGGCAGCCCCGAGCTCCTCTTTATGAAAAAGCTAAGTCCTTTCTGTTTTCATTCTAACAAAGACAGAAAGTCTATACCCACAGGTGCCCTCCATAAAGTGCAGCACAACAGCTGAGAGACCCTATTCTGTCCTCAGCAAGTGTGCTTTCCTGGGAATCAGAAGCTTGGCTGGGAATGCTGCCTTCACAACTTCCCTCTGGGGGACCCACTGTAGATATAGGGGTCGGGGTGAGGGAAAACGACCGAATAACTCCAGTGGACTCTGAGTATGGGGCAGAAAGCAATCTGGGTTTGAAAATGTGGTTCTGGGAAAGCAAATCGACCACCAAAAAAAATAAGGGAAGGGAAGAAAATAAGAACACACTGATTCATCATCCAAAACATCTCCTCTTTCTCTTCCCAGCCTAATCAACACCTCCACGAACCCCTGTGAAATGTTCAGTTCATACAGCACACGTGTGCGTGTGTAAATATATACACTGACAGATACCGCTCAACAACAGATACTGATCACATGAGGGAAGAAAATAACTTGAACTTCAGACTCATCCAGTCCGTGCCTGCTTCTCTTTCACTATCTGCCTCCCTATCTATTCTGAGGCGCTCCAAAACAAAACAAACAAAACCCAACTCCTGGGCAGCAAGGGAACAGCAGCGGAACTGAGCAGCACATGCTCGGAGCTTTCATGCCATCGACTTCTGATTATTTCTGCTTTCTTGAGACGCAGCCACCAGCATGGGACCAAATGCAGCCCTGGAGAGAAGCCGTCTGTACAGCGACACTCACAGACCCTCCCCTGGATACAGGCAGCCCCGCGTGTGCGGCGGAGCCTGTGTGAAATGGACAGACGCTCAGGTAAGGCTCTGCCCACACGTGACCGTGAACACTGCGAAATTCTTCCCTTCCCTAATCGCGTGGCCATCCAAAGTCTTGCCTACACCTAGTACGTGCAGATGTCAATTCTGTACGAACACATGGTGGCAGGGCAGAAACGGGAATGACCGAAGCCCGATTTCCTCGTGCCCACGTCTCTCGTCGACGCGGTGCATCCACACACACGGTGAGTAAACGCACACAGCCAGTAAATAGGAAAATCCACCATGCTCAGTTCACAGTCACGCGTGGGGAGAAAGAGTGGAGAGGGCGGCGGTGGCAGGGGAAGTGGAAAGTCGCCCGCCGGCGTGGGCTGTCCTCCGAAAGCCCAGAGCACCCCCCGCCCAGGAGCGGTGCCCACCCGCGCCCCGGGGCACAGGCAGACCCCGCGCTGGGGGCGCGGGGGGCTCCGCAGAGCCGAGAACCGGACAATGAGGACGCGGCGGCCAGCCGGTTCCTGCCGCGGTGGCGGCAGCAGGAGCCGCCTTTGCACCCGCGGCCGCTGCCGCCTCCACCCTCTTCTCCCCGGTCCCCACTTACGTTCCGAGGGTCTCCTTGAACTCGAAAATTTTCTTGATGTCTTCGGCTTGCTTTTTCCAGGAGGAGCTGCTCTCGCCGTTCTCCCGGGCCATGGCAGACGAGGGCGGCGTGCGCGGAGGGCGGCAGGCGGGGCGGCGGGGGGGCGCGCGGGGCCGGGGGGGCGCGCTGAGGAGGGGGCGCCCGCGGCAGGGGCGCAGGGGGCGGCGGCGCGCGGGCCCGGGAGGGTTGGGGCGGGCGGCGCGGGGATGCTCGGCGCGGGAGCCGGAGGACTCGGGGCTGCGGCAGAGCTTCCTCTTCTGCAGTTTCCTCTTTCACTCTCGCCGCCGCCGCGCTCCCTCTCGGGCTCTTCTTTCTGCTCGTCTCGGGCACAGACTTCCTGCCGCCGCCGCTCGCCCGGCTCCTTCGCCGCCGGCTGCCAGCCTCACTTTCTGCTACTTTCTTGCCTCCCTTCTCCTCCCTCCCCGCCGCCCGCTCTGCTCCCTCCCTCCCCCCTCCTCCTCCTCCCCCCCCCCGCGGGGTCCCCGCCCTCCCCGCGCGCCCCGGCGGCCACCCCGCCTCCCCGCCTCCCGCGCGCTGCCGCCTTCGGGGATGTCCTGCTCCCCGGGAGCGCCGTGCTCCGGGCGCGGGGGCACCGCCGGCCACTGCCCGGCCACGCTCCCGGCCGCCGCGCGCGCCCCGGAGCCCGGGAGAGGGCAGGTGCGCGGGACCCCGGCAGGTGTGGGCCACCGTCGCGCGCGCGCGCGCGGGAGGACCCCAGCCCCCTGGGGTGCTTTATTAATTCTGCAAAGTCAAGTCTCGGGGGCACGAGGGCTTTCCTCCCTGGCGGCGGGAGGGGGCGCCTCTGCGTCGCGCTCGGCCGCGGCGGGGCGGGGGCGGGGGCGGGGGGGCGAGGCCGCCCGGATGCGGGGCGCCGAGGGCGGGGGCGTCCTCCCCGCGCGCCCCAGGCGCTGGCCCTGGCCGGGGCGCGGTGCGGGCCCGTTGGGCAGGGGCCGCTTGTTACGGCGACGGGAGGCGGCGGCGGGGATGCGGCGGAGGTGGGCGTTGACTCGGGCCCCGCGGCTGGCGCTCCCCGAGCCTCCGGGTCCCTCCTGGTTCGGCGGCTGGAGCTAATTCGCATTGCACCAAAATCGGCGCTCGCGTCCAATTCTGGCTGGGGGGAGGGGGCCTCGTGGCCAGGAGAAAGCCTGGAGCCTCGGGGCCGGGGACGCGCAGGACGTGCCGGGCGCTGCCTAGTTTTCCCTTTGGGAGCTGAACTCCCGGGGTCCTTGGGCGCCCGGGCGGCGGGTGGATTCGGGGCGGCCCCGCGCGGGCTCCGTGTGCCGCTCGGGCTGCCCCGGCGGGAGCGGGCGGCGGGCCTGGGCTGGCCTGGGCCGGCCTTCGCTCCTGCTCGGCCCCTCCTGGTTTCTCCTCTCCTTGGCCGAAACCCAGAGACTTAGTGGAAGGAAGGTGAACGTCTGCCCCACACTCTGCTCGAAAGGATGGCTGCGCCTCCTGAGCCCCACCCGCGGCGGGCTTAATAGGGCACCCGGTGGCAGGGCATGTACCTCGAAACATCCTTTCCGACAGGCTGGAGAAACGAACCCGGTGTTCCCTCTGGCCTCTTATCTTGGAGGTGCACCGTGACTGCCCAGCCCGCTCCCATGTCCGCCTGTCAGGGGGTGACCCATGTGCGATCCCTGTCCCCAACCTGCAGGGACTACCTCTTGTTCCAGAAAATTGTAGTTTTCTTTGTATCAAGACTATATCACTCCCTTAGGGCCCCTCGGCTGAGTTGGGTAAACAGCTGTCTCTTGATTGGTGACACCTGTCCCATTTTCCCAGGACTGTTCCAATTTCACTGTAAAAGGGAAAAAAATAATTCTACTCCCTGAAAAGGAGACTTCATCCAGCACCTTCTTCCTCGTTCTGACAGGCTGGATGCACGCCCAGTGCTCTCCCAGAAGAAGCCCCCCCCCCCCCGCCCGCCCGCCCTCCACTCCTCCCCTCTTCCCCTGACCCCAAGGAGGTCAGAAGCTAACCTGGCTGCCCCAGCCCTGCACACCTCCGTGCTGGTTTCCGTCTTTCAGGAGCTGTTAGCTTAAGGCCGTCCAGGCTGAAGAGAGCGAATAGAGGATAACTTTGGCTGTTAGAAACACACTAAATCGACAAACCCAGTTTACAAGACAGATTACTAAGGAACCTCTTTCAAAGTTGGGGCACATCACCAGTGTGCAAGCAAACAGCACCCCCTTCAATAAGAAATATATTTGAAGAACTATGATATCTTTTATTTGTGTCAAAGGGTAGGTAATATGAAGAGTAGAATCCCGGCATAATTAAGATCCCAGTTGATGCTCTCCTGTGCCCTGCAGTAAGCATCTTCTGTCTTTTTCTCCTTCCTTTCGTCCCACTCCTCCTTCTTCTCATCCAGTTCTTTCCTCTCTGTTTCACCCTGCTCCTTGCCTAAGGATCAGCCTCCAGGGCTCACAAAACAATTCTTGGTCTCAGCTTTTGTCCCCAGAACTAAAGTGCTGAATCTCTCTCTTTCTCTCTCTCTCCTGACAAAGGGAGGCAGTTTTCCAGGAGCAGCAAAGAGGAAGGAGAGCAGGGGGACAGTTGCACGTGGCTCTGTGGCCCTGACTTTACCTACCAGCCTGTAAGGTCCATGAGGGAAAGGAACAGGTTGCCTTTTGCAGCACTGTATCCC
This sequence comes from Diceros bicornis minor, assembly GCF_020826845.1. Classification (NCBI taxonomy): domain Eukaryota; kingdom Metazoa; phylum Chordata; class Mammalia; order Perissodactyla; family Rhinocerotidae; genus Diceros; species Diceros bicornis. Next base: position 12,944,859 of record NC_080775.1, on the reverse strand, counting down.
CAGCACCTTGTATCCCCAGCACCTAGCATAGTAACTTACACATAGTAACTGATGGATGAATGGGTGTTGGATAGATAAAGACGAAATAGAGTTAAGACAGCTATTTGATGTTTGTTGTACTGGTGGAAATGCTATAGGGAGTTTTCTTACCCTACTTCTTAATGATGTTCATTCAGCATTATCAAGTTGTCCTTAGCTAGATTAAGCCCTGGAGACAAGACTCAAACGTGTAATGGGGAGTTGAGGAGGCCAGACCCAGAAGAATGGATCCCGTGGCCCAAAGAAATAGGTAGACGTGCCACAGACAAATTCAGTCTGGCTTTAGTATAGTCGTTTGTCCCTTACTGGACACCGTGTAAAATAAAAGATCTTGATCCTGGAAATTGCAATAGAAACAAAACTCACCATTCTCTAGGAATGGTTAAGCCTTAGCCTGTACACTGCCTAATTCTGTTTACTTGAGGGCCCTGGCTTGGACTGTTCTCCAGTAACTGAGTATTTCCTTCAGCCTGCCGTGTTTTTCTGGAGGAATAGGTGATGGCTGCCAGGCTCTTCCTTCATCCCACCCCAACTCCATTGTCAGTCAGTTATTACCTATCAGTCAGAAGCTGTCTGCTCTTCAACAATTCCGCTCCAGAAAGCTCTGCCAGATATTCTGGGTTCCTAAAGTTTAGGTCCCAAGTCTTTATATTTCCTTAAGCCCCTTAAAATTTTCAATAAAGAGCCCAAAGAAGAGGTACTTTTAATAACTCATCATTAAAGAATTAACTAATATTATTCCCATCTAACTCTTCTCCAACCAATCCTCCTGCCAATAGATCAGGTTTGCCTGGCCCAGGTTCAGAACTGGGCAAATGGTGTGGGGGAAATAAATACTATTTAAAGCAAATGCATAGACTAAATTTGAAATTTTCTAAATTACCTCTATTCAGCCTTTAATACATAAAGTGATAAGCCAGGAAGGCAAGCTGGGGTAGTGGAAAGAACCAGAAACCCGGAAAACTAGGCTGAAGTCCCAGGTCTGTCGCCAAGTTTGCATGTAAGACACTTTACCTACCTAAGCCTGTAAAACACGGGTTGTAGAAGGGAGAATGGTATGTAAACTGGATGATTTTTAGGACTTGTAAATCAGTGGGTTTTTTCATATGATGAAAAGCTTATCCAGAATATCATTAATCATTGAAAACTTAAGAACTCTTTGGTCCAAAAATGTACTGATCAAAAATATTTTATCAGGTGGCCTCATAAAGATACAGCCTACATAAAAAAACTTGTTTAAATCTCAACAAGAAATATTGCAGGAAAATGTTTCCTTATTAAAAGTTGGGCATCATCCTCTCCACCAAATAGATTGTTTGACAACGCTTTGATGTTCGAGGCCTCTTCTCACAGATGCTGCAAAATTTTTGGCATCTTAAATTATGAACTTAGTTCTTAGAAATGGTTAAAAGGGAGTTACTTGAGCATATTTCCTATATACTGACGATTAACATAAGTTGTTGACCTAAGAAAAGTGTAGCTGAATGAGGAATCATACAGAACTGCCACCTTTGTAAAAAGCTGTCTGTCAGGGAGGCGAGGTCAAGAAGAGGGACTCAATCTTGTCGCTTCAGATCTGTATTCAAGGAAGTAAAGACTGGACCGGCCCCATGGCTTCGCGGTTGAGTGCACACGCTCTGCTGCTGGCAGCCCGGGTTCAGATCCCCGGCGCGCACCGACGCACCGCTTCTCCGGCCACGCTGAGGCCGCGTGCCACGTACAGCAACTAGCAGGATGTGCAGCTATGACATACAACTATCTACTGGGGCTTTGGGGGAAAAATAAATAAATAAAATTAAAAAAAAAAAAAACAGATAAAGGCTAAAAGAAACTTTAGTCACAAATCTGGGCCAGAAAGAACCTGAGCATGATCCGAGGAAAGTTCCAGCTGGCCTGGAAAATGTCTAAGGCCCACTCCTTGACATGAGCCTCTTACGGATAGCTGTTCAGGGAAGAACTCATCTAGTTCATGTGATGAAAAGTCAAGATGGAACCAGCACAAGATCTTTACCAAATTCCTCCAATTAGAAAGAAAAAAAAAAAAAGTGTGAAGAAAAAGGAAAAAACCAATGGCAGCAAAGAATCAATACGAGAAAACAGTTTGCTCTAGAACAGGTAAAATTTGTGTTCAGACATATCATAATTTACCAAAAAAAAAAAACTCATGTAAAACAAGAACATAAAGCCAAGATGCATTTGCTTAGGGAAATTAGGGCAAGACAACAGAAGGAATTAAAAATGAGTTGGAGGGGCGCCAGCCCGGTGGCCTGGTGGTGAAGTTCGGTGTGCCCTGCTTCCGTGGCCTCGGTTCAGTTCCCAGCTGCAGACCTACCCCACTTGTCAGCAGCCGTATAAAACAGAGCCTGCCCACATATAAGATAGAGGAAGGTTGGTGACAGATGTTAGCTCAGAGCAAATCTTCCTCAGCAAAAAAAAAAAAAAAAAGTGCTGAAGGAACTCAGGAAAGAAGCAGGAAACAAAACCACTATAGATATAACAACTATAGTGGAAATGGCACAAGGAAAATTGCTAAATCAAGAATAGTGGGAAAATAAAAGGCACATGAACAAAGATTACCTAGAAAATTATGTGAAACATAAAGTTCAATATATTCATAAAGAATATCCCTTCTGAAGAGACTGAAATAATGGAACAAAAAATATTAAAGACGTTATTCAAGAAAACTTTCCAGAAATGAAGAAAGACTTTAATCTACAGACCAAGGAGTATGTCATGTAGCAGAAAATATATGGGTGATCAATATCAAGACATGTCCTAGTATAACTACTTATCTCCAAAGAAATAATCCTTTAGTTTTCTCAGAGGAAAAAAAAAATCAAGTCACATGTATTGGGGGAAAAAAACAAAATATATATATATATATATATATATATATATATATATATATATATATATATCTCAGCCTGTTATAGACTTCTATAGCCACAGCCAATGATAGAAAATATGTTTATAAAGTCCCTAAGGAAATTGTCACATAAGAATTTCATAATAACAGCTAACAGTGAGTTCCTATTATATGTCAGGCCCTGTTCTAAGTGCTTTACTGTATTTATTTATTAATCCTCACATCAATTCTAAGAAGTAGGTAATATTGTGATTCCCATTTCACAGTGGAGGAGACCGAGGTTTGGAAAGGTTAAGTCCCATACTCCAGGTCACACAGCCTGAGTGAATTAACTCAAGCAGCCTGGCTCCAGAGCCCTGCTCTTTCTTAACTATGGCACCATCATCCTTCTGTCAAAGTGTTACTCAAATAAAAGGCACAAGACAAACACTGAGAAGCTGTTCTAGAAAGAGGAGGAATGGATGTTGAGCAGGCAAACATGACAGATGTCCATCATAATGTAAAAACCATCTTTTTTTTAATAAAGAAAAAGAATTGATAGTTGTTCAAAATCAAAATAGGAGAATGAAATGACTGCTAAATCCACAAATGTATCTTTTTGTTGTTGTTTTAGTTTCATTTTTTTCAAACCTCAGGGGACTTTTAAGTGAACACACCCCCTTGGATCTTTACCTAGTGGTCATAACCTTGATCTTTCTGCCTTAGACCTGAAACAAGTGTGGGACCTTTCCCGACATTCTCCCAGACCTGGATTTTGCTTCTTCTATAACTGACATTGAAACACAGTCTTGTCAGTTCATGTTAGAATAAAGAATCTATTCTTAACTCAAGGAAGTGCATTTGGCAATATGCACAGGTGCATTTGTAAAATTAAGGACACTGGAAACAGTAAATATGCTGCCTCTTACATGGGGAACCAGGCCTAAACAACAATGCTACCTCCCTAATTTTCTACCCAGAACAGGATCTCCAACAGACATTGAAATAGAATCTCATCAATTTATATTTGAACTTTATGGTATATTTCAAACAGCTGAGGGAGGTACATTTGATGGTGTACATAAATGCATTTCAAAAAAATTGAGGGCATTGAATCAATAAATATGCCATTTCTTATAAGCAGAGCCAGGCCTAAACAACCAACCACAATGGCCTCAAAAAATTGCCCATAAAGGTTGATTTTTCTCCAAATCCTCATATCTTTTAAAAATCTTTTCCTGTAAAAATGAGTAATTACCATAAGATGGGAGCCTGATTGTAAGATGTTCTTTCTTCCTTTTTAGCTGTTTGAACCACAAACATTTTTGAAATGTAACAGTTCCTTAAATAATGTTAAAGAAGGAAAGAAATCAATCTTAAGAAATATTTCCAATATTTGGTAAGTTACCAGTTTTGGTATATCTGGGGGCATTGGGACAATGAATTGTAACACTGGTGGGCTGACAATTACATCCGTCAACCATTCTGAATGTCTTAATTTCTCTGTGAGACATCTGTACTTTGAAATAAATAGACAGTTTGGATAGAAAAATAAACTAGGCACATACCTGCCTTCAAGACGTTCAAAGTCTAAGAGACGAAGACAGACATGTAAACAGATTGCAAGAATAAAATATGATTAAGGCTATAATGGAGGTTGGCCCAGAGAGTGGTGGGGAAGCACAGAATAGAGAAGGTCCAACTTCCTGGAGGTGTCAGAAGAGGCTTCACAGAAAGGAAGACTTTTGAACTGGGTCTGGAAGGATCAGTAAGATTTTGCCAAGCAGAGAAGGCAGAGTGCAGATTTTAAGTAGAAGGAAAAACACATGTAAAGGTACAAAAATCAAAGAAAGATGTGTCCATCAGAATAGTCTGGTGACAGTCCCCAAATCTTAGTGGCTTATAATAACAAAGGTTTGTGTCTCACATCCATCATAAATTGGGTGGGGACCTGCTGGCAGAGGGTCTTGAACTTGAACTAGTCGCTGTGGCGGAGGGAAATCAAGTCAGATCTTGCACCAGCAGTTACTTGCTCTGTCCTGGAAGTAACACACCTCACCCCACTCACAAGCTATTGGCCAGAACTAGTGACACAGCCTCACCCAACCACAAGGGGGCAGGAAGTACAATCTTATCATGCACTCAGAAGGTGGAGAGCCAGAACCATTTGGCAGAGAGCATTAATGACCACCACAAAGGCCCCCCAGAAGGCTCTGCGTTCAGGAAATGGTGCTGTGTATGACAAGTTAGAGTGCAGTGAGCAGAGAGGAACACAGATGAGGCCGGAGGAAATTGAAGGATCTGTTTGTGACAGGCCTCGACTGTCCTTCCTTTGAGGCCCCAAATAAATGTTTTAAGTGCTTCAACAAGTGTGACAATCAGAATTGAAAACATAGCAACACCCCACCCTGCACTTCAGTAATGGCTCTGTCACCCATGAAAAGTATATGGGCTTGTGGTTTCCTTGCTAATCTTGGTTGAGCACAGCTTAACCACAATACAATCCTGTCCACCTCTGCAGGAATGTAGACCAATAGCTCCAGAGAAAATTTTAGTATTGCATCCCACATTCCTACTTTTTTTTTTTTTTTTTTTTGTGAGGAAGACCGTCTCTGAGCTAACATCCATTACCAATCCTCCTCTTTTTGCTGAGGAAGATTAGCTCTGAGCTTACACCTGTGGCCCCCTTCCTCCATTTTGTATATGGGATGCCGCCACAGCATGGCTTGATGAGTAGTGTGTCAGTCCGAGACTGGGATTTGAACCTGCAAACCCAGGGCCGCCAAAGCGGAGCATGTGAACTTAACCACTACGCCACCAAGCCAGCCGCCTCCACATTCCTACTTTTGATGTTAGTAAAAGATTTCAATATCTACTTAGTAAGGAATCTTGAAGTTTGGGGTGAAATCCTAAGGATGGGCAAAGACTAATTAGCCAGGATTCTAAAACACAATCTACTATTGGGACATCCCCTGCAGGCATTAGTCTCAAAGATAGTCAGGGGCAGGTCACTGAATCTTAACTCCCGTCCAATAGAGCTGTGGCCCTGGAATCATGTTATTGGCGAGTGGGTGGGTTCACCATGCAAATATGACTTTGCAAGCAGCCTGATGCAGGAAATAAGCCAACAAGTAATTGGATTTGTCAGTCGGTCTGGCGAGGGCTGTCTGCATGTTCAGGCTTTTGCCTTAGGGCGACAACGAAACAACAGAGTGGGCAGCAATAGAGGTCTTCTTTAAAACACAACTTGGGTGAAAGGCATGTAGCTTGTGTTCCAATATTGGTGCACCAAATAGAGTTCAAACTAGAGCAAAGTGTGTGCAAAATAAAAGAACCCAGGTCTCATCTGATGCCTAACACACTCCCTGACTTCAGGCACTTTCCAGTTCTTTCTTCAAACGAGGATAACATATGGGGATGCATAACATCTGCAAAGCACTTTGGACTCCTCGGAAGAGAGGCAGTCGATCAGCACAAGGTATTAATAGTACGCATCTTTTTTTTTTTAAATAGCTGTCACATCTGGCTCTTTCTTTTTTTGCCTGGATTATAAAATGAATGGTTTAAAAAGAAAAAATATTCTACCAAAAACGCATCCACACATAAGGCTTCCACTAGATTGTTGCATTTTATGTTAGATGTAAATAATCTTGGAATGTCACAGATCCTTACTTCTGGAGGGGGGTTTTCTAGCTGAAGGAAACCTGTCAATTAGCCAGATCCTGCCAATACATTATTCCTAAGAGTGTCTTGGCATTAACTCTTCAAAACCCAAACTTTAAAAGTCTGTAACTGGGGGAGCTGGCCTGGTGGTGGTGTGGTTAAGTTCATGCGCTCCACTTCAGTGGCCCAGGGTTTGCAGATTTGGATCCCAGGTGTGGAGCTATGCGCCGCTCATCAAGCCATGCTGTGGCAGGCATCCCACATATAAAGCAGAGGAAGATGGGCATGGATATTAGCCTAGGGCCAGTCTTCTTCAGCAAAAAGAGGAGGATTGGCAACAGATGTTAGCGCAGGGCTAATCTTCCTCACCAAAAAAAAAAAAAAGAAAAAGAAAAGTCTGTAACTGGAAACATATCCGTTTTTATATTTAAACCATAGACCTACAAGCAGAGACCAATATTTTTATAAAAGCGAATGACTTATAGCTTAATTTTAAAAAAAGGATATGCTCCTTCAAGCTGACAGAGTATCCCTGTTGGCCACGGTAGTTCTTCTGTTTCTCCAAGGGTTTCCAAAAACAGAGGGAAGGTGAGGGAAATATCCACCCAAAAGTTACCAGGCAAAAAGTCACATCAGTGCTTCTCAGCATTCATGGAGCAGCTGCTTTTTCCAGGTTCACAGATTGAGGAGTCTGTGGAATTTACACCTCAGATGTACACAAACCAGTGTGTGGAATTATTGGGGTGTTAACTACACCCGTGACAAATGTAGTCACTCTGCTTAATGCAACCTCTGGCCTTAAACTGACACATTTAGGAAAAGATGTTTAAACTACCACCCCGAGAAAAGCCTTCCTTCTAGTTAAATTTACACAGGAACTAAGAAAAGGGCAGAGTGATGAACTGAGGCCTGAGTAGCTCTCAGGCTCCTTGGCCTCCCCCATCATTCCCCTCCCGGGAGAGGCCCAAGCTTCCAGATCTCAGACAGCTCCATGGTCCCCTCAAGGTTAACAACGGCGCTTCCTGCTGAACCAGCCAAAAACAACACTGGAAGTGGGTTTATTTTTACCCCAGGCTTTGTCATCTATCATGACTGAAAAACTAAGAGACAGGTTTTGGCTGAATATCCCGTGGAATATTCAAGATCTCCATGCGAGATTTGGCCCTCCGTCTGCCTGCTGCATTTATCTTGTTTGGAGTGGCCTTCTTCTTCCTCCTGCCAATGTTCCTCATTAGCAGGGATATTTGTATTCAAAACAAGAGGCTGTCTCTCTTGGTCAGGCTCCGGAGGGATCCTGTGATGACATCATAATGCAGCCCTGATGATATCACAGCTTCTTTCATGGGAACAAGTCACTGATACCTTGGATGACGTGGTATATTAACCAAAGGGATTGGGGGGGGACAGATTTAGATATCTCTTGCAGATTTCTTCAGCACACAGAAATAACAGCAAAAACTTGCTTTATGGAAAGGCCTTCTCTCTAGATCCAGGTATCTTTCATTTCTGGAGGATATCTTCTCCCTGGTTTCCAAGATGGAAATTATATTACCTGCTGATCTGATCCCTTCTTGAATCACAAGACTCAGCTGTGTGATGTATTTGTGACTCCTGTTACATTCCAACTATTCGCTCTTGGTTTTCAAAGTCCTCTGTTCGTGGAACTGGCTGTGTGTCTCCTTTATCATCTTCCATTCCAGTCTCAGAGCAAATTCAGAATGACTTAGAAATTGGTTACCGCGCACCGGACACTGTGCTAAGCCCAGACCCATCCCTTTACTCTCTGTTTCCGTTTCAATTTCCAGCTCCTTCCTATTCCCAGTTGGTTTTTTCCCAAGCACCAAACTACTACCTGCTCTTCTCAAATCCCACTAATGCTTCTTTCAGGATGGCTTCTGACAGATGAGGAAACTGAGGCATCAGAACTTGCCCCAGACCACAAATCTACGCAGAGGAGAATGGAGCCTACAGTACGGTTCTATCCAAAAGCAAAACCCAGTAGACTCTACTGCCTCCAAGCAAATCATTATTGAAAGGAGGGCTTTGGGTGAAAGCCAGGGGTAACCACCCCTGATCTTTACATTTCGCATTCCATCACAACTCTCATGCAAAAATCCTGACAGCAAAACCTATGTTTCTCACATAAATGCTTTTATTTATAAATAAGTACCAAAGCCAAATTCAGAAACGAAATACACTAGAAAAAGTTTAAGGCCTACATAGGTCACTGTCTGGTCCTGGGAATGGCACTGGGACCAGGGGTCCTGCCTAGAGGGTTCTATTCTGCTGGGGAGAGTGGGGAAGCAGTGATGGTCATTCACTGATAACAATACAGATGTTAAGCCTGTGGTGTTCGGCTGTCTGCCTTCTGTTGAGAAAGTGGGGTTTCCCCAGTTCTCCCTCGTGCCCTGACCCCTCACCCTCATTGAAGATGCTTTTGCTCTTGGCAGTCCCTTGAGGGGGTTTAAGCCATGAGGCAATTAAAACCCAAGAAGCTGGGTGTGTCGTTCTGATTTTGAATCAAGGCGGCCTTCCTGATGCCCAGTTCTGACTCAGAAATCCAGCAGGGCTCTGGAACCCCTGGAGTTGCTTCGAGATGTTCCCCTCACGACCAAGCACAGAGCTGCAATTTCTTCTTCATTACCGTACCGGCCTATTTCACAGCAAGTAAACAATCACAATGTAAAAATTCTATCCTAAACCCTCCTACAGATCCCTGGCAGAAGGTCAGTGGGGGTTTTTCCTCTGTTGCTCGGCTGACTCAGATCTCTCCTCTCCCCGTGGCTGCCTTGAGGAGGCCGAGGTTCCAGGTTTTCTGGTTTCAAAATAAATTGGCAGAAATCTGCAGCGATGGCAATACCGCCCTCCTGCCCGCAGGCAGCTGGGTCCCAGTGGGAGGTCTCTTAGCAACCAGGCTCAAATCAAATATTTGGGCGTCTGGGCACATTCTGATTGGAATGAGCTCATGAACAAAAACTTCTCTCTTTCCCTCAACGCAGCTACCGAGGGTTATGAAAAGATGCTGAGCCTGTCAGTTGCCTCCTTGTACTGGATGCATCTGTGACTCACGCGGAACGTTAAATTAGAGGCAGCCCCAGACTGGCAGGCCAGAGATCCGACTTCTATTTCTGGCTTGATACACATCCTTGGACAAGACACTTGAACTTTTTTGTTGCTGTGCCTACACAAAGCCCAAAGTTTTAATTTGACCCTCTGCGTGCAGGCTTTTCACCAGAAATCAGAATATTCACAAGCTCGCAGAGGACGTGCACTCCAGTTCAATTCAGAGGTGAACCAGGAGGAAGGAGAGTGTCAGAGCCCTCTTCCTCCATCTGCCATCATATCCTCCCCCTCCAGCCTCCCCTTCAAATGACAAATGGGAGGGAGAAGGGGCAAATGGGTGCTCGCCAAGAGAGTTTCACATCTTTTATTTTCCAAACCCAAATCCCAGGTTTATGCTATTCCTGTATACTCAGGAAAGACTAAATACATCGAATTTGGCTTTGGATGCTACTTCAAATTGACATCCTTGTGTTCAGGGGAGGCTTTATCTCAGCTTTTATATCTATAAAATGGAGCTTTTAAATTCTACTCTCCTGATCTCATGAGAGATGGGGGGCCAGGGCTCCCTTTCCTCAACCAGCATGCCCACCCCTCCTATTTCTGAATGACCATCATAATTATGGAACGTACCACCTCATTGGCCACTCCAGTTGCTTATTTCTGTGTGCACAGATGTCTAACCTCTTCACTGAGCCTCCAAAAGAAGATGCCATTTCTTATACCCCCTTGTCACCTTTTAAGTCACCTTACCCACAGCCCGAGGGGCAGACACCACTAGGTCCTAAAGAAACACTTGAATTTAATGAACACCCAAACTCATGGGCCCGAGGATGCTCAAACAGGGCAGCTTGAATAACTCCTGCCAACAGAAAATGCCATCTGTTCTTTCAATGGAAATGAGAAGTCAGAGGGTGGTGAGTAGCGAAAAGAGCCTGGGCTCTGGAATTGGCACCACTGGTTTGCCTCAGCCACTCTCTAGCTGTGTGGCCTTGGACAAGTTGCATAACCTCTCTCTGTCTCTGTTTCTGTATCTGGAAAATGGAAATAACAGTAGTTCTCCTTTGCCGGATTGAATTAAATTAAATTGAAGAAAATTAAATAATGAGTAACTGTAAAGCATAACACAAAGGCAGTCAATAAATGGTACTTCTTATTGATGTCATGACTTTTTCACCCAATCATTTGATCGTTAAATAAAAACATACATGGGTACTTAGTTGTTCTGATTATAAAATTATTTTAATCATTTATCTCAAAAGCTGCGGAAGAGTATTGAATGAGGTAATCAGGCACCCAGCCTCTATGGCTTAACGTAAACCACATTACCATTTCTAAATCACCCCTTAGTTAAAAAAAAAAAAAAAAGGTATCTGTGGCAATAATGGTTGATAGAGCATTTATTAAAATAATTTTTGTCCATGGAAATGCAAAATTTAACCATTAAGCTGCAACAGTGACCCTGAATTCCATATTGCACTACATCCTTCCTTGGTCTGCTTTGGAAGCAGCCTGAGCTGTTCTCTGGGGAGACTCAGGGATCAATTTTTGTTGATTTTGTTTATACTATAGAAGATGCCAGGCTTCAAGCACGGACAGACCTGTTCCTTCTTTTCTTTTCTTTCTTTTTTTTTTTTTCTGAGGAGATCAGCCCTAAGCTAACATCCATGCCAATCTTCCTCTTTTTTTTTTTTTTTTTGCTGAGGAAGACTGGCCCTGGGCTAACATCTGTGCCCCTCTTCCTCTACTTTATATGGGACGCTGCCACAGCATGGCTTGACAAGCCGTGCGTCGGTGCGCGCCCGGGATCGGAACCCCGGGCCACCAGCAGCGGAGTGCACGCACTTAACCACTACACCACGGGGCCGGCCCCCAGACCTGTTCCTTCTGAAATGAGCCTGAACAAGGCTTGGCAATAGATGCCTTTTATCCTTTTCACTGTCATCAGCAAACAAAGAAGCCAGTATCATCTATAATAGCCCCAGCTGGAATGAGCCCAAGCGTCTGACAGGTTGAGACCATGTTTTCACAAAGCAATGGGATATAATACTTTCACTTAAGGTGAAGAATCTAGCCCAAATAACATCAAGTGAAAAACTAAAACAAAATAACCATGATTGTATCGATCTAACAACCAGGTTTATAAATTAATAATAGGAAATAGGATCTTCTAAATAGTAGAAGCTGTTATGAAGATTTGAGCTTGAGCCCCAAGAGTATGCTTTTCCAATATGTTTTTATTTTAAAATACACACCCTTTGATTAAGCACTTGGTCATCTTTACAAAGTAACCCTTTCTCCTAGTCAATGTTTATTGAGCATTTACTATGTACCAGGCACTGTGGGGGCAGCAACAGTGAAAATAATTAGTTTACTGTTCTCATGGAGCTTACATTCTAGTGTGAAACACAGACAAAAAACAAAAATGTTATTGAACCACTTTATAAAAAAACTTTCACGTTTCAATTTTACAGCCTCACTGTCAAGAAGCTAGGGTTTAATGAACATGTCAGATAGATGAGGGAACAAACGTGGCCAACATTAGCTAGCTAATAAATGACAGGCCCAGGATTTGAACCTAGGTCCTCTGGAACTTCCACTTCTGGCAACAGCAGACTGAGTAATTCAGATCAACCCTCCCACCAAAGACAACTTGAAAAGCTGCATGAAATATTTGTTTCATTTTCTTAAAAGCATCAAAGCAATAAGAAGGTGGTGAAGAAACACCTGCCAAGATCCAGGAGAGGACAAACCCCAGAGAGGCTGGCCCAGCCCACAAGGCTTTTATCCCAAGGCATTTGTCAATCTGGAAAAAAACAGCTTTGAAAATAAGCTCTTGTTTTGATCACCTCACAAGGCTGAAGCCCAGAGCCTTCCAAAGTTGGGGAAGCAGATAAACCACTTGCCATTTAAGCTGGGTCCCTAGGGTTGGGAGAAGGGGAAGTGTATACCTCTCAGGCTTACAGACAGGTTCACATCATCATTGAGTCCAGGGAATTTCAAACTTTGCGCTTGGATTAAGGTGGCTTCAGATAGGAAGTACCCTTGATGCCTGGCAGACACAAGTGAAAAACTTCTCTAGAAAAAGATTCCACCATTATTCATATATATATATATATATATAAAAAATATCATATATATGTTCAATGCCTGATATATATGTATTTTTTTTCAACGTCTAATGCCATATAAGAGAATTGAAGCGCCCAAGAAAACAGGACATTATGACTGGAAACAGGCCCACAAAGACTTCAGAAATGAGAATTCTTAGATACAGACTATAAAACATCTCCACTTACTATATTCATAAACATAAAAGCCACACTTGAAAATTTTGACAGGGAACTGGAAACTATAGAAAATGACGTAAAAGATTTTTAAAAGAGCCAAATGGAAGTTCCATTTATATGGAATATATGAAATATAATCATTGAAGTTAAAAAACCCAATGGCCGGGTTAACAGAAGTGAGAATTAGTGAACTGGAAGATGGGTTGGAAAAAACTATCCAGCATTCAGCTTGAAAAGGGAAAAAAAGAACAAGGAAAATATTAAAAAAGAGGATATATTCAAAAGGTGTAACATACATTTAATTGGCATCCAGAAAGGAAAGAAATATTGGAACAAAGGCAATAGTTGAAGAGATAATAGCCAAGAATTTTTCCAGAACTGATGACAGACATTAACTCACAGTTTCAAGAGCCCAACAAATCCCAAGCAACATGAATTTTTTTTTTAAAGATTTATTTATTTATTTTCCCCCCAAAGCCCCAGCAGATAGTTGTATGTCATAGCTGCACATCCTTCCAGTTGCTGTATGTGGGACATGGCCTCAGCATGGCCAGAGAAGCGTTGCATCGGTGCGCACCCGGGATCCGAACCCGGGCCGCCAGCAGTAGAGCGCGTGCACTTAACCGCTAAGCCACGGGGCCGGCCCCAAGCAACATGAATTTTTTAAAAATCCACAGCTAGATATGACACAGAGAAGCTGTAAACAACCAAAAACAGAGAAATCATGAACCTGGATCATCTGAGGCTGTTTGGCCCTTTTTCCACTTTTTTGAGGCCCTTTTCCATCAAGGCCTGAGCATGAGTCCTTGCTGTTCTTCCACTTTGCCCACTCACCCTGGACAATTTTTAAGTGGCCCTCTTTTTATGTAAGCAGAAACGCCACTGGTTTCTAGAACATTCCTAAATGCTACAACTAGTTAGGAGTAATCAAAAGAATGAAACGTGCTATTAAACCAGCAGGTCAAGAAGAGTGGATTTCTAACTCACTTAAAAGCAAAAGAATCAGCAGGGATCAGGTGGAAATAAAATACGGATAATAAAAATATTTCACTTTTCTCTCAATGGCCAGTTACCTGTGTGAACCAATGATCCCTTATGTGTGAAGGTAAAATAGAATTCTATATAAAATAGAATTCAAGGATGATCAGGGAGGGTCAATTTAGTTTTTACACTGTTCTTTATGGGTGCTCCAAACACCAGGCACTGTATTTCATTCATCTTACATGCTCAGTGTCTGAACTAGGGCCTGGATTACAATAGGAAGTCATATGTTAACTTGTGAGTGAATGAATTTGTAGACAAAGAGAGGCAATTGTACCAAGCAGATATCAGGGATGTTGACCACCAGGGAGGTTTCAGACAGACAGACTGTCTAACTCCCTAGAGAAAAGAAAAACTCTTCATCTTGTTTCTTTCATCTTCTGCCATCACATGTTATATGCTGCAGTTTCTAAAAATATAAATATTTTTTAAATTTAGCGTGAAAATGGACTTATATGAAATGGCAGCATATTGAGTCCCTTCAAGTACAGTCCTGTGCTTGGTACTAAGCGCCAGCACTAGAGGGCATGAAAAGATGGCCATGACTCTGAAATAGTCACAGCGCTGTGGCAGGTCTTCCCATTCTACACCAAAACAGCCTTCCTGGGGACTCCAACTCTTGTCCCCAGCTAACTATAGAAAGCCTACCATCCTACTCAAGGAGGGACAGGACATAGTTGAAAGGGCACTAGGCCAGGAGTCGGGATATGAGGTTCTAGACAAGGTGATCCAGGCTCAGTCCTGCCTCTCACCTGTGCTCTGTAGGCAGGTCACTTCCTCCCCCGGGGGCCCAGTGCCTCAGTCAAGAAAAAGAGCTTAGAATAGAGCAAACCGTGGGGGGATGCAGGGGTGAGTGGAGGAGGGCATGTTCTGCCAAAATCTCTATGTAGTGGTGAGATGTGTAGTTCCAAACGGCCTCCAGGTGATTCTGATGGGCCCTTTCCCAGAAGAGGGCCATGCACAAGAAGATGGTCCCTAATGTCCCTAGGAGAATTAAATGTTTGCAATTTTCCCCTATACCTCCATATCCTCCCTCTCCCCCTCTTCTGTTTCTGCCTCTATTGGAATCAGGAGAAGTGGAATTCATACAACAGGTCCCCCTGGCTCTAGCCCCACGCTTGATATGCTTAGTCACTGCAACAGATGAGTTGAAAGCCAAGTTGCAGCGCCCAAAGCCACTCTGTGGCAAAGCAGATCCCACAACAGGCTAATCAGCGATCAAAATGCAACCACTCCAGTGCTGCAACGCAGCATTATCACCAATCCGAGCTGACAGCAGAGGGACGCCCACAGGGCTGTCAGTGGCCACCCCTTGTTCCCATCAGCCTTGCCTCTCTCTCTCCCATAGCCCTTACTGCCATGTTCTGCCTCAAATTCCAGCCTGTGGCCTCATCGGATGTCCCCTGTCACACCAGGAGCTTTATTAGAGTGCTCATGTTCTGTGCATGAAATGGTACCCAGAAGCCATTCCTTTGGTTTGGGGGGCCCTTTATAGTTTCTAAAGAGTGTTAATATTGTGGAAGTCCATTATGAAATGTTGGGTTGCATGGCCTCAGGAGGATTTGAGGGTACAGAGAAGTGATTTGCTCTCCATTTAAGGAGTTATATACAGCTTTCCTGAAATCATTGGCTGCAGCCCTAGAGAGGAGCACAAAATACTTACCCACCTCCAAGACTCATTTGTGCCCGGGAAGAATAATAGCTATCCCTCATTGTCTTCAGATGTTCACAAGGTGACTCTGCTGTTACATCACTGTTCATGGGCCACGTGCTTCCTTTGGCTTTGGCATTTAAGAGGATGAATTTACACCAATTCATCCAGCCACACTCTGGATCAGCTCCCTGCCCTGTGATCAGTGGCAGACAGAGAATGTCTGGCTGTTGGCTGCAATCATGGAAAAGAGCAAAGCTCACTGGTTTAGACCTGGCCAGACCTGTTCTTAATGGGCAGAGGACAAGGAGGGCAGAAGTACCAGCCATGGAGCCATCCCTAGTGTTTGGCAATTCTGTAATTCCTACAGGCTCAAACAACCGGAAATCTCAGTCTGACAGCCATGGGCTCACTCGAGCCTATAGATAGGACTTGTTTTGGCCAGAGACGTTTTTTGTTTTTTTGTTGTTAAGTTGCCAACATGTAAAATGTAGGAGATTTCATACAAAATTCTGGATTCTTTGCTGCTCTTGAAAAATCAGAAGCTCTAGAATACTTCTGCCTAGCTGTCATCACTTGGAGCTGAAGAGTCCTACTTGTTTAGACAGAGCACTCCGGTCACCACAGTCCTACCAGATGTGGAGCCAGGTTTTGCGGGGCCTGAAGCTTATGTAATGTGGGGCGACCTCGCTAGAAAAATCAATCAAGATGGTAACAATAGAATTGCTAGAACCCTCCAAGGGCCTGAGCAAGTGATGGGTCACAAAGCTTAAACGTCATGAGTTTCCACGGTACATCCACCTCAGTTCCCCTCTCTCTGCCTCTGGTTTCACCCCCAGCCCCGTGCCTGTGGGTGCTGCCTGCCCGCCCCGCCCATGTAGGCTCTGAGTCTGTGACTTTTAACCGTACCTCATAGCCATCAGTTCCCACCACCATTCCTCATTCCAGCCCTAGTTTCCAGTATAAATACACCTGGGCCCTCGCCCTATAAGGCAGGCCCTACCCTCCCTAAAACTCCAGTAACTAAAACGCAGGATGACTACATTTATTTTAAAAGGTAGTAAAAAAAAGTCTTTATGCTTTACAGCTCCCTCTCCTTTGCAAGGTTAAAAGGAGAGGAGAGTCCCAGCGTCTGCCTAGAGTTAATATAGAAAGTGAGACCTTACTGGTGCAGAGATCTGTGAACAGCACAAAGAGACGAGGGAAGGGTAATAAATGTCTGCTCAGTCTACAGCCTAATTTCCATTGGGTCTGGGATGCTCACGAGGCCCCCTGATTGTCCACTGGTCTCTAGATGACCTTGTTTTAGGGGATAGGGTAGAGGGGAGACATGCAAAAAAAAATGTTCTCCAAGTGGGTGGTGGACTATACTGCCATAATTACATTAGGAATGAGATAATTGACAATATTTATTGAGTACCTACTGTGTACTAACTCTACCTCCAGTATACCAAGTATTATTGTACTAGATGGCACACGGTGGCTGCCCTGTGGGTACTTGCAATTTAGTTGCAGAAACAGGCACCCACAGAGAAAGTTAGGTAACAGGCAAATATAATAGAGGCTTGTAGGAATTCAGAGGCCAGACTTGGATGATGTTCCTAGAGTAGAGGTGAACCCCAGGGGTCTTGAATGTGCAGGGAGTAGCACTGAGGAAATTCCAGATGGGGAGAAGGGGTCCACGGCTTAGGGGACCAGGATGCTGGGTCTGGAGGGCCAAAGGATGAGCTGGAAACAAAGAAAGATAAAAAGAAAAGTAGGTTAGGGAACCTATCAGGAAGGCACCTGAATTCTGGATAAAGGTCTTTGCATTGTCTGACTCACTCATGGAGTACAATAAATATAATAAAAATGCATGTGGGCAGAGCTTTTCAGTTTACTGAAAATAGACATTGTGGCTTATTCCCATTTGATTCTTATTTATGCTCTGTATTACACAACACAGGTTTATTGTAGAAAATCTGGAAGATACCAAACCGTAAAAACTGGAATTCTATCAACAAGCGATAACCACTGTTAACATTCAGGTGTGTCTTCATAATTTTTTTTCAAAAACGGGACAAGAATATCTATTTTCACTAAACATCATATCATGAGATTTTCCCCATGTCGTTGAATATTGTTTGAAAACATGATGTTTACTAGCTGCATAATATTCCATTTTCTTGATGTGCCATAACGTTAATAACAATTGCTCTCTGTTGAACATTTAAGTTGCCTCCAATTTTTCATTATTATAAATAAGGCTACAATGAACATCCCAGGATATAAATATTGGTCTGCACCTCTCCGATTACTTTGTGATATGAAAGTATTAGAGCAAAGGGTGGGAATATTTCTAGAACTCCTGATACATATTGACAAATTGTTTAAAAAGAAGATTTTACCAATTTACATATTTACCAGGAGTACATGAAAGGGTTTGTTTTCCTGCAGATGTATCCTAGAGTTAACTATTATTTTTTTAATCTTTGCTAATTTGATAAATGAAAAATAGAATCACAGAATCGCATCTAAATCATCATTTTTGTTACTCGCGAGTTTGAAATTTTTTATATGCATTTTTCATTAATGTGTATTCCTATGAATTATCTGTATTTTCGCTCATTTTTCTATTGGTGCAAAGCATTGATCATTTTATATTTTAACAGCTCTTGGGCCAGCCCCGTGGCTTAGCAGTTAAGTGCACGCGCTCCGCTGCTGGCGGCCCGGGTTCGGATTCCCGGCGCGCACCGACGCATCGCTTCTCCGGCCATGCTGAGGCCGAGTCCCACATACAGCAGCTAGAAGTATGTGCAGCTATGACATACAACTATCTATTGGGGTTTTGGGGGAAAAAACAAGTAAAATTTAAAAAAATAAAAAATAAAAGCTCTTAATATATTTGATTGCTGTTTGGTATAATGTGTGTTTTAATTTTGCTTGATATTTTGACCAAAAAATGTTTTACACTTTGTATAATCCCATCTATTGATCTTTCCCTTTTTAATTTCACTCTTAATCCATCTGGAATTTATTTTGACATGCCTTTACCTCTGATGATGAAAGTAAATATAACTTGAGACTTCTCCTAGACAGTTCATTTTCCAACCATCATTCATTAAATAATTTGTTACATAAATTCATCCTTTTAGCAACAATTTGTGAAAGCTCCTGTGTCATCTACTCTTATGTGTTCTGGGATCAGCTTCATGACTATCTTCTCTGTTCTGTTCCTCTGTGTTTTACTATTTAGGCCAATAACACACTGCTTTAATTACTGTAATCTTACAATACACATATAGAACTTCTCGCTGCTTCAGAGATCTTTCATGCATGTGCTTTCATAAATAATTCTATTTGAAAATAAAAACCATCTATTTCTCTCATTTCTTTTCTCCTAGTTATTACCCGTGTAAAAGACAAATAGTCATGTAAAAGACATATAAAAAAATAATCATGTAAAAAAACAAATGTGCTCAGAAACAGATGTCTGGGCTAAACCTAAGAAAGGATCTTCCAATTCTGTGCCTCTTTTGTGGTGAAAAACCATAAAATAAAAAGCGTGGTCTGGTTATAAAAACGGAACACTTACAGCATTGGAAAAATCAAAACAAAATAGTAATGGGGGGCCAGCCTGGTGGTGTAGTGGTTAAGTTCATGTGCTCTGCTTCGGTGGCCCAGGGTTCACAGTTTCAGATCCTGGGTGCAGACCCACACACTGCTCGTCAAGCCATGCTGTGACGGCGTCCCACATACAAAATAGAGGAAGATTGGCACAGATGTTAGCTCAGGGCCAATCTTCCTCACCAAAAAAAAAAAAAAATCCCAAAACAGTAATGAAATCTGAACATAAGCTTGTTTTGATTTATTTTTCTTAATTGAGAATAGGTGTATTAACCTCAAGGCTACCTGAATCCATAAAGGAAGCCAAGCCTTGGAGGTAGAAAGTTATGATCGTTGGAACTTTACTTTCCTAAACAGAAACCTTTTGGGATAAGCAGAGAGTCCGTAGAAGTAGAAATGAATTCACTTACTCTACTCTTTAGAAGTGATGCATGAGTCACTGGCTTTACATTGAACTTCGTCTACTGGGGCTCAGATTTTTCTCTAAAGAGTGTCTGCAATGATAGGTGCCTACCACCTACCCAGCACCCTCCACGTGGGATCACTGTGTACGATCAGTGTAGGATCAGCTGTCAAGGATTTAAGAATGTCTGTCTGGTTCATCCAGCTATAAAACATTACAGATCAACTTGACTTGTAGCCTTTGCCATCATCACAAGTCACGTCACAGCTGAGTCCAACCAGCCTACTTGATCAGAACACGGTGCCAATGAGGTCCTGGTTGTTGATTCTCCCTCCACTCCCAAGTCTTCCTCACACCCCCACACTTAACTAGCCTTGAGAATGAGTACCCTGGTTCACAAGCAAACTCTGAATAAGCTGTGAGTCAGTACAACCCATCACCATCACTAGGAAATAACTAAGGTGCCCACCCTCTTAGATAGAGATAGGTCAGTCTGCCTCACCTGCTCGGTTGTGAGCTCTTCCAAGACAAAATCTGTGCTTTATTATTGCTCTACTATAAATGGATGGCACCTGACAGTCAATCAGTACATGCTTCTTGAATGAATGAATGAATTGCGAGATTTGAAAGACCGTTACCAGTGGACTGGGCTAGATAGTAGTTACTATCAGTTAAATTCATGATCTTAGCAATTTTGAAATTTTTACGTGGCCTGAGTATGGATGCGATTCCTTTTATCTAGCTATCTATTTTGAATAACCCAAAAAGAATGTCAAAAAAAAGGTATGTGTAATGAGCAGCATCAGATCCTCATCTTCTTGGAGCTAGAGAGGCAGCCTTGCATTTTTTCTGTAAGTGAGTAAACAAGAACAGGATGAGGGGGAGAGAGGGGCTGTGCATAGGAGCAGGTATGCAGAGGCTGCCATTAAAAACAAACACTAGTGGGGCCGGCCTGGTGGCGTAGTGGTTGTTTGCGCACTCCGCTTTGGCGGCCTGGGGGTTTGCACGTTCGGATCCCGGGCGCGCACCACCGCACCGCTTGTCAAACCATGCTGTGGCGGCGTTCCATATAAAGTAGAGGAAGATGGGCACGGATGTTAATGCAGGGCCAATCTTCCTCAGCAAAAAGAGGAGGATTGGCAACAGATGTTAGCTCAGGGCTGATCTTCCTCGCACACACACACAGAAACACTAGTCTAGGAAGACAGACCCGTGAGGCATCCGATTTTCTTCACATTTTCTTTGGGTTGTGTTTTCAAGGAAACTGATATTCCTGAGGAATGTCTAAAAATGAGGGAGTTCGCTACATCGATGCTCCCTTCTAGCCCTAAAATTGTATGAATCTGGGACAGCTTGTCTTTTCCAGAAATGGCCGTGAGGAGAAAGAGAGTCCTGAGCGGGGAACCAACCCCCTTCTATTGCAATTAGTTGGGTTTTCCTGCATTCACAGCGATTTCCTCACAGCTCTGTATATACTAAATATGTACATGACAGCGTTGCGTACCAAACATTGACCGTCACTGAAATATTGTGGGTGCAGTCATGAAAATTTTCAGAGACGAGTCAAACCTCATTAAATCAGAAGGAAGACTGTTCACAATCTGAGACCATCTTAATCTCAGAATGTTTTAGAAAAGGATGACAACCTTGGCTAACAGAAGGCTGCCTGATTGAAGGAATCTATGGGGGCCACTTTAATAATCTGGGAAGAAGACATGTACTTAATATTCACTGTCGTCTGGAAAGAAATGCATCTAAGGCACTGAAAACTCACCAAAAACCAGTTAACCTAACAGCCCAGGTCCTTGTTTATCTTATTCATTTGCACGATCTTTAAAGAAATTGTTTTTGCTAAGTAAACACAGGAAAGCTTCAACTCAGCCACTGCTCCGTCGCTGTGAATTCCAAATTAGAAGCATCTGAACTTAATGCAATTGCATTACAAATGGAAATTCATCATTTTATAATATGTATCATAAAATTTGGACCCATAGCTAACTCTTGGTTCCCTACTTCTACAGACACCGTTTGTTGGTTCTATGAGGCTAAGTTTTTTTGGGGGGTAAAGAAGATGGGCCCTGAGCCCACGTGTGTGCCAATCTTCCTCTATTTTGTATGTGGGTCACTGCCACAGCATGGCTGCCTACAAGTGGTGTAGGTCTGCGCCCAGCAACCGAACCCACAAACCCGGGCCACCAAAGCGGAGTGTGCCGAACTTAACCACTAGGCTACGAGGCCAGCCCCCCATGACGCTAATTTTTAACCTCAGTCTAGTTTTTTCCCTTGATTCCCAGGCTCCCAAGCTGCAGTCTTATCCTGCCACACCCTAAGCTGCTGTAAACTCACAAAATGCAAATTAATTTCAATATTAGCCTACATAAAACATAAATTCCATAAATTGTGGATTCCAGAAACAAAGAGGAATTTTTTTAAGTTTCTTGTTGTTTGGGTTAGCCCTACAGACACCTTTATCCCTGTGGAGGACCACAAGGCAGCTTTAGGCAGGAGAGCCTAATGGTTAGGAAAACAGGCTCTGGCACTAGACAGAACTAGAGTTTCAACCTCAGCTCCACCTATGGCTTGCCTCCTCTGACCCTCAGTTTCCTCATCTATGAAAATGGTGAGCATGCATATAAGGAGCTGGGCCTACTGCCCGGGACACAGGACAGGCTCGTGAAAGTAGAGCTATTATAATCATCAGCAATAAAGAATTCCTTATAAGCAGGCACTAAACACTCCCTCTTATATAAAGAAAAGACACAAAAGATGAAATTGCTATTCCATCTCCCTGCTGCTAACATGTGAAAAGAGCATAGAAAATTTCACACAAGTGACAAGTAATAGTTAAAATATTTGATAACCCGAAGATCCATTCTGTAAATTAGACCTCCCACATGCGAGACAGCACTTGAAACAGCATGGCCGTCTCCGGAAGCCACTGGAACGTAGGCCAGTCCAGGTGGATTGTCCAAAAGCGTAAAATAATTGCTGGACGGCTGCCAGACCCACTGACTTAGAAGAATGACACTCCGGACGTGTGGGAGATGAGCGTCTGAGCCACACTCTGTGTGAGGGTGGGGGTGACTCCCTTATAACATGGTGTCTTGACATGAGTACAGCCATGTTTGGCCGCTCCGTTGACCTACAGCCACCAGCACAAAAAGAAATATAAAAGCTGCTTTCTGCGTGGTGGGAACTGGCCCTTCTCTCACGGAGGGAGTTGCAAGTTGTAACATTTCAAGGCTCTTGGAGCGTCGTAGCACGGGATGGACTGGCCATCTGTGCCGGGCTGGGACGATAACCAAAGAGAACAATGCACGTACACAACTACTGGGCTGGGACGTTAGCCAGGGGGCTCAGTGCATGTACGCCACTGATAACCATTTTGTGCATGGGAACACTAAATGCTTGCTCTGCAAACTCTGTAATTGCTTACTCTGAAAATTACTGATGGTATAAAAACTGCTGGAAACTGAGACCCAGAGAGAGTTCCACCTGTGGAAGGGACACCTTGCCCAGGACGTGTGATCCTTGCCCAGCCGCGTCGATTGACAGGGCTCTCCCGGCAGTGGGGCGTGGATGTTGTGAGTAACTGATTTGATGTGAAGCAATTGATTTGATATGAAGTAATTGATTTGATGTGTTCTCTTTTCGGTCAACCTGGTGTTTCTCTTTCTGGTTGATTTGTGTCATTTCTCTTCAGCCGATGTGGGTGCTTTCCCTTTCCAGTCGGGCTGATGTGTTTTCCCTCTTAATATTTGACCTGTTTGGATCTGTGTGCAGACTGTCGCCTTTACTATCCTCTATATAATAAAATATACCTTCAGTCCATTTGTTTGGAGTGGAAAGTGTCTTTTACGTCTCCGATCGAATCCCCGAACCTCTCATAACACATGGCTTAGCCCAAACAGACAGGCAGGAGCCCTACTCCCCACCCCGTTACCAGCAGCCCTGATTTGACAAAGGGACGTTGATCCAAAAGTTCATGGATATGTTGGCTTTTGGAACTCAAAACACACTTTCCTCAAAAAGGTGTTACAAATAGTTGTTAGATTTTTTTCCGATCAGGTCACAAAATACTCTGCAGTTAAAGGTGTCACTGAAGTGGTAGCCCTGAGCCTGAACCCTGTGGCCAGTGGCTTTCTTTTTTTTTTTTTTAATATATTTTATTGAGGTCTTACTGGCTTTTAACATTGTGTAAATTTCAGGTGTATGTTATTATTTCAGTTTCAGGTGTATGTTATTATTTCAGGTATATATTTCACGTGTATGTTATTATTTCAGATTGCATCATGTTCACCACCAACAGTCTAGTTTTTATCTGTCAGGATACATATATGCCCCTTTACCCGTTTCACCCTCCCCCACCCCTTTTCCCTCTGGTAACCACTAATCTGTTCTCCTTATCCATGTGTTTGTTTATCTTCCACATGTGAGTGAAATCACGGAGTATTTGTCTTTCTCTGTTTGACTTATTTCGCTTAGCATAATACCCTCAAGGTCCATCCATGTTGTCACAAATGGCACAATTTTGTCGTTTTTTGTGGATGAGTAATATTCCATTGTATATATATACCACATCTTCTTTATCCCTTCATCCATTGATGGGCACTTAGGTTGCTTCCATGTCTTGGCTATTGTGAATAATGCTGCGATGAACATAGGGGTACTCATATCTTTTTGAATTGTTGATTTCATATTCTTTGGATAGATACCTACTAGTGGAATAGCTGGATCATGTGGTATTTCTATTTTTAGTTTTTTGAGAGATCTCCATACTGTTTTCCATAGTGGCTGCACCAGTTTGCATTCCCACCAGCAGTGTATGAGGGTTCCCTGTTCTCCACATCCTCAAGAAATAACGCTTGTTATTTCTTGTCTTGTTAATTGCAGCAGCTGGGCAGTGAAATAAAACATCCCCATGCCTCAGTTCCTCCCATGTAAATTAGAAATAATAATACTTCTATCTCATTGCATATTTGCAAGGATTAAGTGAATTAATGCATATAAAGCATTTAGATAGTGCCTGGCACACGGTGGGTACTGATAAACATTAGCTGTGATTATCTTTATCGTGAAGGCTATGAGGTCACAGAGTAGGATCCTCAGGGGGGTCACAGTGGGGGGTTTCAGCCCCCAAGGAGAGTGAGGAATTTCATGAGAACGTTGTGGCAAAGAGGAAGGACCTGGGGGAACCAGCCTCCCAAGGCGGCTGTTTCTTGAGCACTCAGTATGTTCTAGGCACAGTGCTAAGAGCTTTACATGTATCATCTCTTACTCTTCCCAACAAAGCTTTAAGGGAATTATTACCATGGTCATTATCACCTCTAGTTTGCTCATGAGGAAACTGGGACCCAGAGAGGCAGAGGAACTCATTGAACACCGCTGGTTTCATTCCTTTTTTCTACCATTACATCTCTTCAATGGCCTCCCTTCAGGTGCTGTGCCCAGAAAACACGAGTTGTCTTTGTAAGCAGACTGTTTCTCTGTAACGTTCAATGTTAAGAAAAACACCAACAACCTTCACATACCACAAGAGGAAAAGGCTGAAAATTTGAGCCCCAATGATAATCCTTCTCTCACTCTCTGAGAAATGTTTATTCCCGGGAGCATGTAGGCAACATC
Source organism: Diceros bicornis minor (assembly GCF_020826845.1). Classification (NCBI taxonomy): domain Eukaryota; kingdom Metazoa; phylum Chordata; class Mammalia; order Perissodactyla; family Rhinocerotidae; genus Diceros; species Diceros bicornis. The sequence goes on along the minus strand of NC_080775.1, from coordinate 12,919,636 downwards.
TCCTGGGAAGGGAACTATTTTGCCTTCTTCTTTGCTAGAACATTCTCTGCCCACTGCCACTTTATCTCATTAGTTCCTGGGTCCACTTCCAGTACCAAAAAACAGTGGGATCTATGCCAAGAGCACAGGTGGGGTAACCTGTGTGGTGTCAGGTGGGAAATTGGCACTGAGATTTCCAGTGTTTGTGAAAATTGGGTCTACTTCTACTTTTGAAGAGAATTCAGAAAAGAAGAAGCTTTCATTTCACAAGAGTTTTCAGGGGAATAGTCATCAATTATTGCTATAGTAAGGGACAAGGAATAAACCTGGTAAATGCTGAACCACTTGGGGGAGTGCGGGGGGGAAAGGGGCACCTTGTGGGTGTTCACCATGATTTTTGTAGTGATCAGGGCTGGAAAGTTCAGCCAAGAAAAGTTGCATGGAGCTGGGTGGAGAGGATGGGCAAGCCCATCTGAGAGTGAAGGAAAAGCTGTACCATCTGGAAGGGAAGTAGAAGGACCAGCCTCAGCCCTCCTCTTGGAGGTTTAGTATTAGCAAGAATCTCATTGAGCAAAGAAGAGAGAGCATAAAGACAGAGGAGCAACAGATCCATTGAGAACTACAATGCGTGAATAGCTGGTTGGAATCCAAAGTCAAGAAAGTAAAAATTCTAGCTTTTTGGTGTCACACAGGATATCTGGTTTACCTAAGTTGGCAACTATTTATTGAACCAAGGGCCCAGCACTTGGAGCGTTAGGAAGAGTTCATTGGCTGTAAACATCGTGATTCAATGAAACATCCTCACCCTGGGACGGGGACAGAATCTTCTTCACTGGATAGAACAACTCATCCCAGTTAAAGTCAAGTTCCGCTTAGAGACAGAGAGATGTCTTCTCCAGTCAAAGTTTCTCCAAAGTCAGAGACTTTGCTGTGGGAGTTGAAGTCTCAAAACTACAGAATCTGAGGGGATTCGAATGTTGACAAGTGGATACATTAGTTTGCTCCTAACGGATATGCTATTAGGTTTAATGTTACATGGTTAATTTGCCTTTTAATAGTTTCCAGTTTTGTACATTGCCATGGTTGCAAAGAAAACATCTTTAAATCCTTGAGAATCAAATTAAAGTCAAGTCAGGAAACTTTTTCCTACTTAATATTGTGAGAACACTTGTCAGAAAAGCACTCTGGCACTTAGTCAAAACTCCCCCTCATAAACTGGAGAATTTTCTCAAGGCAGATTACCATATGTTGGAAAATGAAATCTCTACCTCTTGCAGGATTTTTTTTTTTAAAATAAGAAATTCTCATTCTTAGATGCACTTTACAGAAACTACAACTGGTTTTACAGGCATATGTGCACCCAAAGTCCTATGTATTATACTAACAAGTTTTTTTATTTTTTCAATAAAAAGAGCATATCAAATATGTACCCTGTTCATTTGGGATCATTTCTATTGGCAAAATACTCTATATTAGTTGTAACATAATTAATGGAGAAAAATCTTTTGTTAAAGAAAATATGTATTTAAATATTCAACGTCTCAAGATTACTCTGTCAAATCACCTCACAGCATCATCAGCTGGCATTTGGGTGAGGAGGAGGCAAAGATAAGGTGTAATCCTTGCCCTCAAGAATCTAAATTCTGTACTTAGGACCTAAACTATTCCAATGAATACGGTAAAATAATACATACCTTAATTTTAAAAATTCCTAGCATGAGTCTTATTAATAAAACAAACAGGAGGCTTACTTGTCTTAAAGTGATGATTGATTTGATCCTTCAAGCAGTTTGCCCAAATGGATCCACTGGGCATTTTGTGGTTGAATTGTTGAGCAGATAATTCATCCATTTGCCTACTCAACATTTATTGAGAATTTATTATAGCCAGGCACTCCACTAAGTGTTGGAGACTTAGCAGCGAACAAGCAATCCTATGGCTTGTCCCAATGGGTGAGTTGTGGCTGCCTTCTTTGTGATGAGGGTGGGGTAACAATGGGAGTGCAGAGAACAATGGGGTAGTTTCTCTTCCCCCTGCCTTAGAGTCAACCATGTATCTGAAAGATGCCCAGGTGTCTGAGATGAGACCGAAATGAGACTATTTTCTTTCTCATCGGCTTTCCCCAGCCTTCTTTGACAGAACCACTTAATACGGAAAGGAACTGGTCCTATTTCTACCTTTAAAAGCTCCAACTTTCCTCCTGGTGTTTCCACCCAATGAAATCCCTCTCTGAAGACCAAACGCCACTTGATGAAGTCTGATGCAAGCAAGTTTAAGATTTTGCAGTTTGGAGCCTTTCGAAGGGGAAATTCATATTGGTCCTTTGGGAGGGAAGAAATATCGTAAGGGAGATTTCCATGGAGATGGTAGGCTGCCAGTTCTGGCCAGTGCTTTCTGCTTCCTGCTGCCCACAGCTGTGGTCCTCGTAGTCACTAAATCTGTTAGCACAGGAACATTCTAGAGCACACTGTACTTATGAGGACCCCTCCTCTAGAAGTAAATTGACTACTTACTATTCTTCAATGGCAGTGAAGGATGGGTCGTGCTTGGAGACGGTAGAGATAAATGACAGAGATAAATGCCTCCCTTAGGAGGCCTCTCTGATACCCATTGGAGCTTTCATCTGAAGCTCTAAGCTGCATAATATCAATTCCTTGCAGCTGATAGTATCAAGCACCTGCTACGTGCAGGAAATGTGCTAGGAGGTTGACAGATACAGAGTCCCCAGTTAGGAGTGGGGGAAAATAATCAGGTGAAATTTTGATAGATTCTGTAATGTGAGTATATGCCAAGTTCTGTGGGAGTGCACAGGAGTAAGTGGTCACCTTCTGAACAAGTCTTCAAAGTTAAGTGAGAATTCTATAGATGGGGCTCGGGGCTGCAGCATTCCGGGCAGAGGGAAAATCACAAGCAAAGAACAAAGATGAGAATGAGTGTGATTTCGGGGCAAACCTCAAATATCCACTGTGTCTTAGTCCATTCAAGCCATTATAACAAAATAATGTAGACTGGGTAACTTAACAACAGAAATTTACTTCTCACAGTTCTGGAGGCTAGAAGTCCAAGATCAAGGCCCCGGCAGATTTGGTGTCTGGTGAGGGCCCGCTTCCTGGTTTACAGACGGCCGTCTTCTCAGTATGTAGTCACAGGATGGAAGGGGTGAGGGAGCTCTCTGGGGTCTCTTTCATAAGGGCACTAATCCCATTCACGAGAGCTCCACCCTCATGCCCTAATCACCTCCCAAGGCCCCACCTCATAATACCATCACTTTCCTTGGGAGTTAGGATTCAACACATGAATTTGGGGGGGACACAGACATTCAGTCTATAGCTTACAGTGACCATGTATACTGTGCACCGGGGGATGTTGTAAGAGATGAGAGTAAAAAGAAGATGGTGACAGACTGAAAGGCTCTATGGATGTCATCCTAAGGAAGGTTTGCACGTCTATTGCAAATGGGGAAATTGAAGTTATAGTCATTACGCTTGTCACCTAAGGTCACTCTCACCAGAACAGGATTTGGGGAAGACATCTACGTTTCTCCTTCCTACTCGGGCAGGAATGAGGAAAGAATAAATACCCAGAGGTGGAGGAGCTTGAAGTCTTTGGTGATCAGCTGTATTGTTGCTCCTTGTCGCCGCCGCCTGCTCCTTGCCCAGCAGACTAAGAGCAGGATCACCCTTGGGAGGCTCTTGTTCACACAAGCCCAGTTCCATCACCAGAATGGCCCAGAAACTCAGCTGCTTCTCGCCGTGGACTCTGTGTAGCTAAGCTAGTTCACAGATTAAAGCCCATCCTCATCGTCTACATCACTGGCCTTCCGCCTTGGGACCTGGGAGGCCCTCTCAGTGGAAAGCTGGCAGTGCACACTGTATGACTTTGCAGGCTGGGACCCAAGAGAACCATTGCCTCTGTGCTGGCCCTCATTCTGGGAAAAGGACTGAACGCTTATCAGAATTGCAGAGATTATCCTCCAGTCCTTAGATCTCAACCATGTTCACATCTGAGATGTATTTAGTAGCTCACATAGCCTTGTAAGACCCTTGAGAACAGTCGAGCATAATGGATTGGTGAGGTCAAACAAGAAATCAGAACTCAAATAAGGTTTCCTATGTAGGTCCCTTCTAAAAGCAGAATTCTTCTTGGTTTTGCCAATGCATCTCATCAGCATTTGTGACCACCAAGCCACCTCCTGCCCTGCGTTGTTGAAAGCACGGTGTTCAAATCCTAACTCCATCACCACTTCTATAACTTTAGACAAATGACTGACTAGTCATTCTAAGCAAGTACTTAGGCAAGTACTTTTCCTTTCTGAACTTCACAGGGGGATGCTAGGACCTACCTCCAGTGGGTCAGGACCACATGAGATGATTTAGATAGAAGGGCTTGCAGAATGTCAAACATGATATAAAATGTTAGTTATTATAACATTAATTATTACTTGCCTATGGCTCAAATCTCATCAGACCCCCAGTTTTTTCAGTTCTGTATGAAGAAAAGGACCCATCCTCATGCTCACTGGAGGAGTTTAGGAACATTATAGAAAAGCTTCTCTTGTTTCCAGTTAATGGTCTCAATCTCACATCAGATGGCATTGTCACAGGGTTTTTTGGCAGAACTTCTGAGTCCAAAGTGCAATTCAGCATAAACAAAGGCCTGGCTCTGACCCAACATGTTAATCAATGAATTAGTTCTTCCCCCTTCCATTAACCTTGGGCCTGAAGCAGTGACTTAGCGTTGGAGGAATCAAGAACTATTACGCTATTTGAGATGCCTTGAGGACTAACTAAAGATGTAGGCAACCCTCAGTCTCCTGAAAAAAGAGTGGCCATCATGACCTGTGACCTCGCTGTATCTGGCCACCTTAGTTTTGTCTAGTCTTCCAGCAGGTTCTACAGATCAAAATGACAAGAGAAAAAAGGACAGAGAGAAAAGAAAAATGAGAGAGAGCTATGCTCTGCTTCAGGTTATATGATGGATCCAGGTTTCTCTATTACGAATACCTACTTTTAAGCATTCACTTTCCAGATATGTGTGTCCCCTCCCCCATCCTTTCTCCTTTACCTTTCACAGACTATTTTTTTGAAATTGTGGTAAAAAAAAAAAAGAAACACATAACATGCCATTTACCATCTTAACCATTTTTAAGTGTACAGTTCAGTAGCCTCCGATATATTCACGTTGTTGTGCAACAGCTCTCCAGAACTTTTTCATCTTGCAAGACTGAAACTCTATACCTACCAAACAACAAATCTCTGTTTCCCTCTCTCCCGTTTCACAGACTTTTTTTTTTTTTTTCGTGAGGAAGATCAGCCCTGAGCTAACATCCATGCCAATCCTCCTCTTTTTGCTGAGGAAGACTGGCCCTGAGCTAACATCTGTGCCCATCTTCCTCCACTTTATATGGGACCCCACCACGGCATGGCCTGGCAAGCAGTGCATCGGTGTGCGCCCGGGATCCAAACCCACACCTGGAATCCAAACCTGGGCGGCCAGCAGCGGAGTGCACACACTTAACCGCTATACCACCGGGCCGGCCCCTCACAGACTTTTAAATCTCTATTATTTCCTCCCAACCATTTTGCTCTTCACAATAACTCCCACCAGTAGATCACTCTGGCCTTTATTTTTTTAGATATTGTAGCTGGCCTCATGACAACTGCCTTATAGTTCTAGAATCATCTCTGTTTGGCTTTAAAAAAAAAACAAGCATGTCTTTCAGTGTGAAGCTTTCTCTTTCAGGGCAGACTGAGGGGCAGCTGCTGTCGGTGGTGGCGCATAAAACTGACCCACCTCAAAGAGGGGAGGGCATCTGTTGGCACTCAGTGGAGCCAGGTCTCAAGCACAACCCTTTGGTTGCTCATATCAAATAGGCGTTATTCAAAAAGTAAAAATTAAAAGGAAGGGGTCCTATGGTCAAATCATTTGGGAAATCTTGGATGACTCGAAGTTGATAAGAACTCTGTACTGCGAGACAGCTCAGAGCCTTGACCACGCCAGTGAGGTGAGCAGCGTTTCAAAGAGCACCTTCAACTCAAGACCATCGTCTTCCTAGGGGTCTACAGAGGCCCTCACCCACCACCATGAGAGAGCAAGAAGATGGGTGCGCACAGCTCGTGAGCTGGACAGGATTTGGTGGCTCTGCTCCTCTGGTGTGAGGTAGGATCGCACTTTCTCCTGGGACAGTTGCATATCCATGAAGCTGCATTTGTCAGAAAATGTCACAGAGACCAGTCCCTCCGTGAGTAGGGAATGTAAAAGTTAGACTTGTCCAGTTTTAGAAATCTGCCCAATATTTCCCCTTTCCAGAGAAAGAGCAGCCAAAACACAGTACTGGGTATAAAATAGTTGCCTAGATAAACAGTGCTTATGCTGTTTATCTCAGTCAGCTGGGACTGCAATAACAAAATACCATCAACTAGGTAGCTTAAACAGCAGACATTTATTTCTCACAGTTTTAGAGGCTGGGAAGTCCGAGATCAAGGTGTGGGCCACCTAGGTTCCTGGGGAAAGCTCTCTTCCTGGCTGACAGATGACACCTTCTCGCTGTGTCCTCACATGACCTTTCTTCAGTGTGTGAACGCAGAGAAATCCCCACTCACAGACACTCTCTCTTTCTTCCTCTTCTTGTAAGGCCACTAATTGTGTGATGAGGGCCCCACCTTCAAGATCTAATCTAACCTTCCTTCTAATTCAATCTAACTCACCTTCATGACCTAATCTATTCACCTGAAGAAGGCCCTGTCTCCAAATACCACCGCTTTGGGGGTTAGGGCTTCAACATGTGATTTTGGGGGGAATATGAACATTCAGTCCATAGCACTATTGATGGCTTTATTGAAGGTATAGCCCTAGGCTAATGAAGGTAGGAGGGAAGAGAACTAGATGTTAAAAGACAGAAGAAATGGTCTGGGAAAACTGTGTTATGAAGTCCTCCACTGATCTACAGCTCTGGATGTAACAAGAGATAAATTTTGTCCCTTGTTAGTATAATGATATCTAACAGATCTCTCTCTGTTTTATCTATTTTTTGCTTTGTTGCATACTGTGTACTTCCAAAAAGGATTTAAGGCACCTTAAAATAAAAGTGGAGACATCAGAAACTATGGAGAAAAAGGCAGTCATAATTATACCAGGAACCAGGGGTGGGCAAGTATTGTTATTGAACACTAAATTTAGTTCATTCTGAGCATCTTGGGGGCTAAAAATCGAGATGGCTCCCTATTAAGATAATAAAGAGGAGGATTTTTTTCCCCAACTAAAATTAAACTCTAAAAAGAATTTATTATTAAATCTAAACAAGAGTGAAAACATACATTGGCTTCATGTAGCTGGTTCTTGTATTGGCCTTTGATAAAAGCCAAGGGCATAGAATATTGATTTGTGGCCAAGCAAGGGGGATTCTACAGGTCTGAACATATTCATATCTGATAACCAACCTTAATACAAGGGTGAGACTCAGAGGAGGCAAGACTAGGGCCTCTCCAAGTGTGTCCCCCACAAACCTCCAAACCTACAACACATTCAGCTGAGCTGCTGATAAAGTGTAGATTCTTGGACCCACCCAGACCTACTGTGTCAGAATATTGGGAGGAGGGGGCTAGAAACCTACATTTTTGAAACTACCTTGGTGATTCTGATGCCCACTAAACTTTGAGACTGTGATCTAGAAAAGAGTGTGTGTGTGTGTGGCCTCATAGGCATGTTCTTTCATATTGTCTGCATTGCTAGATAGGAATTCCCTATTCTTTAGTTACCTGACACCAGCTCCCAGAATTGACAAACTGTTTTGATAATTAAGGGATCTGACATATATTCTCCTTCTCAAAGAAAGACCACGATTCCCAAAGAGGCAGGACCCAAATTTTTCTCAAGAGAGAATTATGTGACTGCCTAAACCCTCTTGTGAGCGTCTAGTTACAGCCCAGTGTAGTACAGAAGAGATCACCTAGCCTTACATGTCAGACAGGTGTTAGCCATCAACTGTCATCTTCATAAAATGATTTCACATGGTACCTAACATATATGTAATGTAGAGGTGCAATTCCTCCGGTGTGCCCATCTTAATAAACAGGTGAAACAAGTGTGGTCCCTGAATACCAGATTGAAAAAGCAACCGCTGTCTTGATGACCGAGCTGATTGTTGAGTAATCAGGACTACAGTGAGCCCGTCGTTGAACGGTTGGTAGCTTGAAATCTGCCACATGCGAGTATTCACACCATGGAAATCTGCAAATGCTACAAATCAGGGCTTATTTGTCCCCTCGGAGAGCTGGTTTACCAGTGCACCACTGGTGCAGACTGAGGAACAGACCCAAAACACAGAGAGCAGTCGCCTTCCTGAAACCGAGGACAAGGAGAATCACGTGTCCTTCCCATATGGTCACTGTTGTCCCTTGCCCAGTGTTAACTAGGATAACGGTCTATGTGGAAGGTTGCAATCCCTCAGGTGCATCTTAATTCTATTTAGGCTCGATGTAGTTGATCTGTAAGGATTGCTAAAAAAAGAAAAAATCTTTCTTCAGCTGATATATTTCTTTCATTACGAACAATGCTTTTTGTATACTATTAGGGATAAATTTTTTTTTTAATATCTTGGGGAGTATCTATTGAACTTATTTATTTATTTTTTTCCCCCAAAGCCCCAGTAGATAGTTGTACATCATAGTTGCACATCCTTCTAGTTGCTGTATGTGGGACTCTGCCTCAGCATGGCAGGAGAAACGGTGCGTCTGTGCTTGCCCGGGATCCGAACCCGGGCCGTCAGCAGCGGAGCGTGCTCACTTAACCGCTAAGCCACGGGGCCGGCCCTATTAGGGATAAATTTTAAACGCAAACAAGTAGAAAAATAAGCTCATTGATTTAAATTCATATCAAGGTGGGTATGACTTATCCTAGATCTTTTCCTGAGTGCCGGATTGGATAGGAGGAAAAGGATATAAAAAGCAGCAGAATTTGGGGCCTGAAGAAAGTGAGAAGAATGGACAATAGGGAATAAAATAGCTGCAGAGTAGGGAGGCCGGGATGTGGATGAAATGTAGCTGATGGCTTCCTTATGTCCAGGGCCTAGCCTATCAGGAAGCTTTTCTTTAGGGCACAAAAGCAGAAATCAAACACTGATTCACACAGCTCTCCAGCGTTGTGCACTAACATATCCAGGAGCAAGGCACCATCGCAGCATCCTCTCCTGGGACAGCAAACCAGTCCTGGGCTACTCTGTACGCTTAGATCTAGTTGTTGTTACTGCTGTAAAAACACTGGTTTCCATCAAAACCAGGAAAATGTATCAGATTAAAGACAAGAATAGTGCCTGTTGTTGGCAAGAATCTTAGGAATGGACACTTACCGAGAGCATTTTAGCAATTTGTAGGAAAAATTTTAAAAGAATGTGTACTCTGACCTAGTCAATCCACTTGTAAGGATTTATCCTAAGGAGGTCATTAGACTAGTATCCAAAGATGTATGTAAAGTATGCTCATTGAAGCCTTATTTATACAAATGTTTTAAAAATCCTAAAGGTCAATCAACGGAAAATAGTTAGAACATTATGGTACCTCCACACAAAGGAAGTATTATTAGCCATTAAAAATGATGATGTAGACGATTAATAATATGAAAATATGATTAAGATGTATTGATGAATGAAAAACTTTATAACAATACCTTCATTGTGACACCACTCTTAAAAGTTTACATAATTCTGTGGAGCCGACCTCATCACATAGTGGTTAAGTTCGGCATGCTCTGCTTCAGCGGCATGGGGTTCGCAGGTTTGGATCCCGGGAGCAGACCTACACCACTCATCAGCCATGCTGTGGCAGTGACCCACATACAAAATAGAGGAAGATGCGCACAGATGTTAGCTCAGGGCCAATCTTCCTCAGCCAAAAAATAAAAAAAAAACTTACATACTTCTAGATATACATTCATGTGAAAAAACAGTGGAATGCGTTTGGCGATGGTAAGAGTAGTTATGACTAGATGATGTCCTTTTGAGTGAATGCTTTCTTTTTATCTACACTTCTAATATTTATGAATTTATCGTGTTGTTTGCAAGCAAAAGTAATATAATTTTTAAAAAGAACTTCATCAGTGCAAAGGAAGTGAGGGCTAAGGCTAGTCTTCCTTTATGACTGATTGGGGTTGTCAGTTTTGTCCACGTTGAACAAAGGAGACTTAAGAGTGTGTGGATATGCACGTACCGAAGTCAGTAAAGAAAGAGTAGCAGCCCCTGGGATGCCCAGATTTTTCTTTTTTTTTCTTTTTTTTTTTTAATAATTTTATTTATTTATTTTTCCCCCCAAAGCCCCAGTAGATACTTGTATGTCATAGCTGCACATCCCTCTAGTTGCTGTATGTGGGACACGGCCTCAGCATGGCCGGAGAAGCGGTCCGTCGGTGCACGCCCGGGATCCGAACCCGGGCCGCCAGCAGCGGAGCGCGCGCACTTAAACGCTAAGCCATGGGGCCGGCCCATGCCCAGATTTTTAATGTGAGCTGGATCTGGTTTCTACTCGTGTCACATCCATCAGCCCATGCACCCTCTACATTTGGGCAATCTATTCATTCCAACTTCATGAATGTCTGAAAGAGGAAATGTTATCTGAAGAACCTGTTAGAATTTTATAGCCATATTGTATATTTGGGGGAAAATGCCTAGCACCTCTTCACATAAAACTGAAAAATTCCCCACAGACTATGAGCAAAATACACAGACCAATAATGGACAGCAACTGTGGTCCAAACGAACTGACCAGAAATGGCCCAGTGAAAAAAACAGGGCTGCCTGAGAAAGTCAGACTCTCGTGAACTCCCTTCTCCTTGTGTGTCTTCCTTCCTCCCTTTCAGCATGTTTTAATTAGCCTGTCCTTCATGTTTCTTAACATATTCCCCCAGTTAGACAAAGCATTGAAGTTTAAAGAGCAAAAATAATAAATATGCCCCTCGCTATACCCCACTTTCATTCTCTTGCCCTTCTTGAGCTTCAGCCAGTTGTCTTTAACTTAGAACCACGCTGGTAACATGAAGAAACTGCTGTCACTGGGGTGGGGTGCCCCCAGTCTAAGACGTTAAGAGGCATTCTATATGGTGGACAGAACGATTAACATCATACCCAGCTAGAGTTCCTTGGAACGCAATTGGGAATCCTTTGATTCAAGTCATCGATAACCAACATACCAAATGTCTCCTCTAGCAAACAATGATACAGTACTTTCATTTTCCCTGCGATCAGCCCTAACCCAGCTCTCGCCGAAAATCCAAAGGAGGTTGACTTCAAGCTTCCTTATTCCGTGGAATGAACCCGCTAGATAGAGAGCCAGTCCGTAAAAACTGCAAGACAGTGTATATTTGGCCACAAAATTGGCAGTAGAGCCTACAAATGTCAGAATTAGGGAGACAGAAAGCCTGGTGTGTGCTGACATAATCAGGGAGGGGCTGCTGGGTCATGAACGATGGACAGTTTAGCTCAGGGAAGGGAAAGGCACGTTAGGAAGACAGACAGGCTGAGCAAAGGCATGGCCATGAGCAAAGAGGGTGGTATGTGCTGGGAGACGTGAGGAGACTGCTCGGAAGAAACAGCAGTTGGTCTTGGGGGAATTCAGAGATGAGGTTAGAAAGGTGAGATTGGATCAAGCTAAGGAAGGAGGCTAGAATCCTAGGGAAGAGCCCAGGCCTGAGGCTGTAGCAAAAGGCAGCCTTCACGTTGGCAGTCGGGGAGGAGTGAGGTCTTGAGCAAGAGATTGATGTGATGAAAGCAATGTTCTACCAGGTAGCAGAAATTTCTCAACAAGATTTTAATAATCCCTTGGAAACCAGTAAACACTCGAGAGTATGTTCTTCCTCTCCTGGACAAGCCTACATTCCTTGTTTTACCAAACCTATTGTGGTTTTAAACTATCTAAAACAAAGACTCTTTCTTACTCCAACCACTAATCAGCTTTCCTTCTTCTTCTTTTTAATCTACATCTATTTGCAATTGCTCCACAGAAGTTGGCTCCACTGTTCCTCCAGCCAGAGAAATACCTTAATTTTTTTCCCTGTTTGGAAACAAAATCATAGGACCTGGTGTGCTCCCAAGATAATACATGCTGTGTACCCCAAGCCAGGTCAGCCAAAACTTCCAGACTGCTCCTAAAACTACACTTCCAGCCCCACCTGGAGGCTGGATGACCACACTCAGGCCACCAAAGAACTGAGGCACGTGCTCCATGAGGGGCTAAGGGGATAAACCTGGACTCCTCCTGGGAACGACCAACACCAAACCTCCATCCATACAGAAGCCAGTGTGGTTGCAGGGCAGCCCTCCGTGTGGTTTTTGCCTCATTCCTCTACTTCTCAAACAGCCTAAAGAGCATCCAAAGAAATGTCACCTACTTTTTTTGAGTGACCACTTTCCAGAGACCAAAATAGACTCTAGTTTCTATTTTTAAGAGTAAAAGCAAAAAAAATCCCTCTATCTGGTTTTACTGTTGTATCCCCTCCCCCATCCCAAGACCCTCTTAGATGTTCCTGCTCTTTTCTGCTATACTCTCCCATACCAGTGGTTCTCAGTATTGAGTCTGCATTGTCGTCACTGGCCCTGCAGAGCTTCTTAAACACACAGTCCTGGGCTCCACCCCCAGCATTTCTGATTCAGTGGGTCTGAGGTGGAGCCAGAAATTTGCGTTGGTGATGAATTCCAATGACACCAATTTTCTCTGCTTTGTGATGTTCTCCATCCACGCTTATCAGCACAGATGTTCTTTCTGATTCAAAGATACCTTCCTCCTAAAAGAGAGATGTGGAGACAAAAAGGACTTCAAAGATGAAGGCCTTCTGGGTGGGTTAGTTGCAGTCGGCTGGCTTCATTAGCAAAGGAAATCACCCAGGCAAAACTGCTCAGAGGTAAAGGAGGTGAAAAAGTTAAAAATTTGGTCCCCACCACCTGTGCTCCATCTTTTGTGTGTGTGTGTGAGGAAGATCAGCCCTGAGCTAACATCTGCCAATCCTCCTCTTTTTGCTGAGGAAGATCGGCCCTGGGCTAACATCCATGCCCATCTTCCTCCACTTTATATGGGACGCCAATACAGCAAGGCTTGACAAGTGGTGCGTTGGTGCATGCCTGGGATCCGAACCAGCGAACCCCAGGCCGCCGCAGCGGAGCACGCGCACTTAACCACTTGAGCCACCAGGCCGGCCCCATTAGTGCCAACATCTTATAATCATAAAATCTCCAAATCTTAGAGCTCGAAGATATCTCTTCTAATTCCCGTATTTTAAATCTGAGGACATTTTTGAGGCTCATAAAAGTTAAGTGACCTGTCCAAGCTCTCAGCGCTAATGAGTAGTGGGAATGGGATTACAACCCAGGTTTTATGACTTTTGAAAATCACTTTTAACTTATTTAATGTAAAAATCAGAAGAAAGGAAGAGTTCTGCTATCAATAACTTTCAGTGAACTAACCTTCCTGCCACTAGCCAATTATCAACTCAGAGAAAAGAAAAGTTACCAGATAGGAAAAGATGCATAAAAATGTGTACCCATTGTTAAAAGGAAGAAAAACACCTAATAAAAGCAGGCCCACAGATGACCTATTTGTTGGAATTAGCTAACAAATACAGTAAAGATTGTGAAGGAAAAGATAGACACAAAGAGGAGAGAAGTGATGAATTTTAAGCACAATATAGAAACTCTAAAGAAAAGAACCAATGGAAATCCCAGAACAGAAAAATATATCTGAAATAAAATTTCATCACATGAGATTAATAGGAGATTGTTCACTGCAGAAGAAATAATCAGTGAACCTAGACAGATGAACAGAAATATTCTGAACTAAACAATTAAGAGAAAAAAGATTGAGGAAAAAAATGAGCAGAGATTCAATGATTTGTGGGACTGAAACAAATAGTCTAACACAAATCTTATTAAATAGACTGATAAGAGCACTACAAATTAAAAGAAGAGTACAGACCAATATCCCTCAAGAACAAAGATGCAAATATTGACAAGATACTAGCAAAGCAAAGCATATAAATAAAGCAAATATATATGCAATAATATATCATAATCTAGTGGGGTTTATTCCAAAAATGCAAAACAGGTTTAACATTTGAAAATCAATGAATGTATTTCACCACATTAACAGAATAAAATTTAAAAACTCATACGACCATCTTTGTGGATAGAGAATAAGCATTTGACAAATGTTAACACCCATTCATGATAAAGACATCATATTAAGAAACAGTGAATATATTCTCTTTAAGACTGAGGACAAGCAAGGATGTCTGCTTTCACTACTTCAACACTGTGCTGGAGTTCTTATCTGGTGCAATAAGGCAAAAATTAAGTAATTAATTAATTGTAAAGAGCTTGAAAAGGAAAAAGTAAAACTGTCATTATTTACTGATGGCACAATTGTGTATGTAGAAAACCCTGGGCAGGACAAAAGACAAAACAGAACAAAAAACCGCTAAGAGAACTAATAAATGAACTTAGCAAAATGACAGGATACAATGTGCATATACAAAAATCAGTTGTATTTCTATTTCTATATGCTAACAACGAATAAAATTTAAAAACAATACTATTATAATAGCATCAAAACTATGGAATACTTAGAATTACATAAAAGATGTGCAAGATCTCTACTTTAAAAAGTTTAAAACGATGTTGAGAAGAATTTTAAAATGCCTAAATAAATGGAGAGAGATGTCATGTTCATGAATGAGAAGACTCAATTTGATAAGATGTCAGTTCTCCCCAAAGTGATCCATAAAGTCAACATGATCCCAATCAAAATCCCTCCAGGCTTTTTGTAGAAATTGGCAAGCTGATTTTAAAATATGAAGGCTTAGAATAGCCAAAACAATCTTGAAAAAAGAAGTGCCAGTGTGGAAGGGTTACACTGCCTGACTTCAAGACTTACATAAAGCTACAAGACAGTTGGTGCTGGTGCAAAGATAGACAAACTGATGAATGGAACAGAACTGGGAGTCCAGAAATTGTGTGTGTGTGTGTGTGTGTGTGTGTGTGTGTGTGTAAAATGCAATCAGTTGATTTTTAACAAAGGTGCCCAGGCAATTTAATGGAAAAATTCATTTCAACCAGTCCTGCTGGAACTATTGAATATCCACATGGAAAAAAATGTACCTTGACCCCTGCCTCACGCCACATGCAAAAATTTATTTGAGATCCATCTTAGACCTAAAAGTAGAAGCTAAAACTATAAGGCTTCTAGAAGAAAGCATAGGAGAACATGTTCATGACCTTGAGGTAGGCAGTAATTTCTTAGACAGGACACAGACACAAAAGTATTATCTATGAGAGAAAAGATTGATAAATTGGAAATAATTAAATTAAAACAATTCTGTTCAAAAAACACCGTTAAGAAAATTGAAAGGCAAGCCTCAAGCTGAGAGAAATATGCAATACATATATGTGACAGAGGTCTTATATCCGAATATGTAAAGTACTTCTACAAGTCAAAAAGAAAAAGAAAAACAACCCAATTTTTAAATGGACAGAAGACTTTAACAGACATTTCACCAAAGACAATATACACATTGCAGAGAAGCACATAGAAAGATGCTCAAAAAATAAATAAATAAATAAATAAAAGAAAATAAAAAAATAAATAAATAAAAGAAAATTTAAAAAATTAAAAAACAAACACAAAAAAAGAAAGATGCTCAAAATCATTAGTCATTAGGGAAATGCAAATTAAAATCAGAGTGACATGCCACTTTATACCCAATAACGATTAAAATTAAAAGACTGACAATAGTAAATATTGGCAAGGAGGTGAAGCAATTGGAATTTTCTTACAGTGTTAGTGGCAGTTTAAAAATGGAATGACCATTTTGGATAACAGCTTAGCAGTTTCTTAATAAGGTTAAACAGACACCTACCATACAATCCACCAATTCTACACCTAGGAGTTTACCCAACAGAAATGAAAGCCTAGGTCATGGGTGAGTTGAGAGAGAGAGATGTCTTGTTGGTATAATTGGGATGGAATCCAAACTGAAGTGGGTGGAGGTGTGAGTGGGAGGTGAAGATCAGGGAAAGAATAGTAGCTGGAGAGGGTGTGGGATTTGGATTTTTGTTTGTTTGTTACGAAACAGCCTGGAGCGGGTTAGGTGTATACCTCCCACCAAAATCAATATAAATTTCAAATAGTATTATTTAACCAAATAGAAAGACTACAGGAAAATAAATTCAAATATTTTTGAAATATCTAGAGAAGAGGTTGGAGGAGACAGCTTTGTCTAGAAGCAGTATATTAAATAAAAAACTTAGAAATGGCTATATCTGACTATATGACCTTTTGAAACTATGTCAAAATGAAAAGAGCAATTAAAATGCAAACAGACCAGGAAAAATATTTGTACCAAGTCTGACAATGCATTAATATCTTTATTACTATGAACAAAGTCTTATTAATTGATTTTTTTAAAATGTCTCCAATGGATAAATGAAAAAAAAAATTAACATGATTCAAAGAACTATAACCAATGGACAAATATATGAAATAATGTTCAATTGTTCAAATAATAAAAGAAGTTAAAATGTTACATTTTCATTTTGCTACTAAACTGGCAAAACAAAATTTAAATTAACAAAACTAATGCTGGCAAGGATGTAGTTTATAAATGGATAAAGAAGGTGCTATATAATTATATGTAATTTATATGTTATAAAGTGGCATAATTCTTTGCAAAATTATTTGGTCACAAAGCATCAACTGTCATCAAAATATTCACAATTTTTGACTCTGTTGTTGTTTAGAGTCACAACGTGACATTGCAAATGGCTTATGGGTAAAGATGTTCATTGTAGGGTTAGTTATAATAACAAAAGAAACAAAAAGGGGCCAGCCCTGGGGGCCTAGTGGTTAAGTTTGGCATGCTCTGCTTTGGCGGCCGGGGTTCAATTCCTGGGCGTAGATGTACATCACTCCTCTATCTAAGTGGCCATGCTGTGACAGCGGCTCACATAACAAAATAGAGGAAGATTGGCAACAGGTGTTAGCTCAGGAAAAAAAACAAAAAGAAGAAAAGAAAAAAACAAGGAAGCAATTTAAATGTTCAAGTAGAAAGGGAGGGATTAGGCACCCTGGTTAGGAGCTTGGGCCCTGGAATCAGACCTAGTTTGAACCCCAGCTCCTCCACTCATGAGCGTTACTATCCGCTCTCCGAAATTCCTCATCTGAAAAGAAGAGATGAATAATATCACCTGCCATCCTAAAGTTGGGGGGAATAAACGAGATAAACACAGAAAGCACACGGCAGTCAGCTTAGCATATAATCAACAAAGTACATGTTAGACCTTATTATTCCTTCCGCTGGACGAAATACCATTTAGCCACAGGAAGCTAAAGGTGTGAAATAAAAGTTGGGAGGAAATGTTTAGAAAATGCATTTGATATATTAAGTAGGAAAAAATCCAATTACAAACATATTGGCACTACAATTGTCATAAACCATTTATCTCTAATAAACTATATGTGACTTCAGGGAGCCTGGAAGTGTGATAAAATTATGGATAAATTATTCTCTTTTGCATCTTCCTATAAACTTGTAATATGATTGTGATTATTATTGTAATATTATTTTCATACATGAAAATAAATTCACAAAGCAGGAAACATCCTCTATCAGACCACAAGTTCCAATTTTTGATTCAGAAACCGGGAGAGGTGAGGGCAGTCTGCCTGGGCTGCCAGATCCTTCTTCGACTGTTGGCCTTGACTGTCAGCCGGCGCAGCAGGCCAGGCACTGCTTGGTGTTGACGTTGTTATGCTCATTTTTGGCAGCCTCTCTGAATCCTATCTGAAAGGCTCCATCTTTTCTAACTTTCTCACTGAATAAATGGGAGCCATCAACCATGTCTCTATTCTCCCCTCCCTTATGGTTCTGTCCCTAGCCACACCACACAAGTGGGTAGATGAAGGAGATGGGCCACACTCTGGGATGCCCTCTTCAGCCCTCACAGACAAGAAAAGCTGTATTTTGCAGGCCAAGTGTTGCCTGGAAGCCTCTTTCCTATTATTCAAAAGCCCTTCCATCTGCGCCTAATCCAGACGATTAAGTAGAGCTTTGCTGTTTAACTGCTTCGTGCCCTCTGTGTGTTGGTTGTGTCTACACAATACCAAGTTAGTGGTAGTGCCGATAAATGACTTCAAGCAATAAAGTGCTTGGGACCAAAATTGAGTGCCCAATTCAAACTCAGCCTATTCTGTTAATTATTCAATATAAGTAGTTGATGGTAGTTGTGACTAAAACCTGCTTAGTATAAACTTGAATTACAGCAAATGAAAACCGTCGTGCCATTCATCTTGGCAGCTGAGGCATACTGCAGTCCACAAACATGTTATTTAGCATATATTGAGCACCTACTGTGTACCAGGCATTGCACTAAGTACTGCCAACTAATTGTCATGATTGACAAAGAACTTAAAGATCATGTATTCCAACCATCCAACGGGTTCTTGGATCTGATTTACAGTATCTCCACCAAGAATAACTCTTATGAGGAGGAACTGACAGGTTCCCAAGGCAGTCCATCCTACTCCATCCAACAGCTCTGACTGTCAGCAAGTTCTCCCTTGGGATAATTCATCATTCACACTCATCAGTTATCCTGAGGGAACTATGATCAGCTACCACCTCTCGCCAAGAACATGAATTACTCCTGTCTTTTGTACCGACATCTAAGTGTCCTAGCTGTCTCTTACCCTGTGACTCAGCAAAAGTGGCAGATGTTTTTAGACCTGGAAGTTGACAATTTACCAAACAAGTGTTCTGTACTCTGGCACCGATCAGAAATATATAGTTCCCAGGTTAGTTAAAATGGTGTCTAGGTGCTAGATTTTAGACATCCAGCTGATGTTCAAGCCATGCAAGAACAGGAGCAAATTAATCTTTTAGGTTCTTGGATGATGAGTCACAAATTCCGTAAAAGGCCCAGCTTCCAGCCCCTAGCACTAAAGATTAATAGCTTTCCACCCTGAGTGTAAGTGTTTGATCATCTTGAGACAGACTGCTCTCTCCAAGTGAGTTCTAACAAAAAGTTATTACCCCACCCTGATTAGGAGGAAATGCTTTGTCTAAGAAGCAGAAGTTAATAGGGGTGGAGAGCCTTGATGGCTGAAGGAAATGGCCTGAGAGAAACTCTTATTTAAATATTTAAAACGTAAACTAATTATGCCAGAAGACAATAAAGCAATGCGTTCAAAATTTTTATGGGAAATGGTTTTGAATTTAGAGTTCTCTGCCCACTCAAATTATCAAATGTGAAGGGACAATAGACACGGTTGGACATGCATGTAAGAACTCAGAAAGTTTACTGCCCATGTACCCACCATGTAAAGATGACTCGAGAAACTAGTTTGGCAAAACCAAAGAGGAATTTAAGAAAGGGAAAGAAATGGGATAAAGGAAAGAGGGCCTGCTAAATATGACCCAAAAGATGTGCCATCAGGCTGGACAATTTAGAGAGCTTTCTCTCAAGCAGCAAAATTTCTAGAGCCGGAAGACTGAATTTCTGTTTTTATAGGTCCATTCACACTTCGAGAGAGCAACTTCTTGAATAACTCAAAGCTCTTTATTTATCTCCATTGAGACTGGTCTTTGATCCATCTCATCTTCTTCCTGTGACTAATTCACTTAAGCATCAACCATAGCGTTCCACTGGGGTCGACACAGCCCTGGCCTGGCAGTTTTCCAAGTGGTTCATCTCTGTTCATCTTGTAGGGGATTTCCTACTGCAGAAAAGGGAGAACCATTGAATTCAAAGCTCTTGAGTCTGTGGTGACTAATATCTGAGCCAACAGTCAGGATATAAGACCTGGCTGTCAAGTTAAAATATATTTACCTGAACAAAATGGACTGAATATTTCAAACTGGACAGTTCTTGAAAATCCAGAATATATGGCTGTTGTTATTGTCCCCAGATGCATGGGGGAAAGAGACAACAAGGAAGCAAGAAAAGCTGGGGTCCTCGCCCAGTGGGCACTCGGATAATAGTCCTTTCACATTCTTGTCATGCTTCTCCTTGAGGAGTCCTCCCCGTGACTCTCTGATCTGGGCAGGGTACAGACATGTGGTGTCTAAGAGGCTTGTCACTGGGCACTCCTTGAATCCATGGTCTTTAGGGGTTTGTTTGATGATTATGAGAACTTGCTGGGAGGGTGGAGATAGAGAAGGAGAAAGCGACAACTCGGCCTCTTTTCTTCTGTCACTAAAAATGTAGCTCAGGCCTTTCGCTGTGTATCCCGCTTAGCAAACAAGTTCTTCACTTGGAAGGCAGTTGGGCAGCTCGTTGTTATTACTCTAGCAAGCCCTCGGGAGTGGGGTGGGGTAGAGCTTGGGAAGCTGACCTTCACCTTAAGCCGTTTATCAAAGTATTTCTTCCTACCTCTGAGAATATTCTACCTAAGAAAAGTTCTGAAAAATATGATTTTCCATCTCGTTACACTTCCACGATATTTTAGTGTTTCTGACAGATTCATGCCCCCAACAACCAGAGCTAACTGGTCTACCCCTCAGTGCATTCTGATCACAGGCCATTAGGAAATCCTACAACTCCAGGAATGTATATTGAGAAGATGAACTTCTGGGCCTACCTCTTATCTCCAGGGCTCCTGCAAATGACCCATTGGTCTCTGCCACCGGAATGCCCCAGTGCCAGCTGAGAGAGGATGATAAGAACTGGTAGGCCTCCCTTCCCTCTGGAGGTTGTGTCACAGTTGGGGAACTCTGCCGCAAGGGGGAGATAAGAACTGGGTAGGCTAACTTCCCCACAGAGATTGTCTCATACCCAGTAGACACATGCCCCAAATCCAGAGAAACAGTAGGCGCTCTGCAAATATTTACCTAGCTACGTGGCAACAGGGTAGTACTAGTTAAAGTTTTATTTAACTTCAAGGACACACTTGCCGCACTCCATTCCCTTCACACACTTAAAAAAGAACACATCCTTTCCTGTGATTATGTTTCCAAGCATCAAAAACCACGTGAAAGTTGGAATCCTCCAATTTCCGAATCATCCAGTTATCTGGGATTTGAACGTCCAACGGAGAAAACATTAGGTTTGCTTTCGTGTGTAAAGTGAATGGCTGTCACTGGGCCTTGGAGTTCAGACTCATTCTTGCATTCTCAGAAATGAGAATCACAAGCACTGCCGACCTTTCTAGTTCTGCTGCTGATCTACCACAGATAAATTAAGGAAACCAAGTGTTTGCCTCTTAAGGAAATCCACAACAACAAAACACAATAGAGAGAGGACCCTGAACATAACCTTCCCACACTTTCCTTCAGGAGCTGAGGGGAAAACTCAACAAATGCCTTCAGGGATTAACCCAACTAAGCCACCTTCTCCTCAAAATATGTGAGTAACTGTGGGTTTGGTGTTGCGTTGATAGCACAACAATGGCTGTCACTGGGCCTTGGAGTTCAGACTCATCCTTGCATACTCAGAAATGAGAATCACAAGCACTGCAGACTTTTCTAGACTTACCAGGAGGGCTTGGTTGAAAGAACATAAGAGGAAGACCTTAGTCACTAAAAACCCGCATGGCAAGATAGACATTTGTCCCGTATAAATTATCGGATGTGCCATACGCCACTGCTCTTAAGTATGAGGGCCTAACGTCAGAGGAACACAGGGTAAGCCTTTTTATTAACTACCACTTGCATGGTGCCATCTTGTGGTAAATTCCTTTAGTAACTTGAAAGAAACAAGGCCAATTTTTTCCACTCTATAAATTTTGTGAACTGCATTCACAAAATTTATTGACTAGTTTAAGAACAGCTTGAGCTTGTACTTCCTAATTTAAAAACAGAAGAATCGACAATACATTTTCCATTGGATTTGAGTGTTAATAAATAGGGATTGAGATTTCCCTGCCCCGAAAGTCAGCAATCATAAAATCCAGGAAACAAATTGAGGAAGGAATTTGACTGTTTCACAGAAAAATATTTCTTAAAATGTTAATTACCTTTCCTAATTTGAGGAAAACCTTCATCCAGAGGTTCAGGCTCTAGACTATGTTGTACTGTCTCATGCCCAAATGGTTCAAAACGTAAAGGAATTTTTCCAGCTACGGTCACTGATATTTTGGTTTCAAACAACCTGAAAGGAACGTGTGGTCTGAGCACATGGACTCTGGATTTTGCTATTTACTTTTTTTATCTTGAGAAAGGGCTACCCAGTGGTGTCTCTCTGAAACTTCACCTAAAGGATGCAGGGCATCCCACTCACTTATGAAAACTTCACACAATTGAATGTGTACCTGCAGAACCAGAACTGAAACCAAGGTTCCCTTATTTCTAGTCCCACGGTCTTCACTGTAGATCTTAGAGCTCACTTTAGATAGTGAACCCACACTGGTTAGGAGTGGTGTGAAGTTTTGCATTTTGTGTGGTTATGAAATCAGAGTTGTGGATCTGCGGCTTGGTAGTTATGGGGAAGACAACTGAGCAAGATGCTCAGACCTGTTAAGGTGGAGACTGGAGAAGCTCGAGGCCACATTCAGGATTCTTGATGTGTCAGCCTAGTCTTACAGCAAACAGACCCCCATATCCACCAACCTGTAAAACACCCAGCCTCCCGAAGCTTTCACAGTGCCAAGTTCACAGAAGGCGCCCAATGAATGCTCTTGGCTGGTTGACTGATGATATATCTCATCACAGCAAATATCAGAAGAACCAGTGCCTGAAACATAATGGCCATGAAATAAATACCTTGTTGACTGCAATTTTTAAAAAATTTAAATCAGAATTCTCTTTTGCCCAAAGTCTGAGTTCTTTTGCTCAGATTAAGATTAAACAAACATTTATCGAATGCCCACTGGTATGTTCCAGGCACAATCACAATTATTGCCACTTGTGGCTAATTTTGTAGAGCCAGCCTGGCCAACTGAGGCCATCGTTCTGTAAACATGGATCATTGTGGTGGGAAGTCACTCTCCCAGAAGAAATAAGCAGTGATGGGCGAGAAGTATCACAATTAGCTTTTAAGGAAATGGGGGAGTGCCTGAGAATAATTTTGGGGGTCAGGAGGGCATTTAAATTCAGCTCTCTGGAAGCCAGGTGCTGGGTGTAGCTCGAAAGGTGGGACAGAAAAGGCCACAGACAATGCCATCGGTCAAGTGAGAGTCACAAGGAGGAAGTGGGTGGAGAAAATTGAGACATCAAAAGCAATGTGGTTGGAAGTTCGCCATCAGCTTCTGAGGAAGGGAGGACCATCAAAGGAAGCCACAGGCAGCCCAGGAGCAGAAGTCAGTTTGGTGAGACTCTTGAAGTGGAACAAAGGAGGAAAGTGTGTTGATAGGAGATCAACCAGATGAATGACTTCGAGGATTTTGTAGCTCCCTTACTGCCTTTCCTCCCCAATTTCACTGCTCACTCATGAAGGGGAGAGATTAAGGGTCTAAAGCAAAAAACATTCATCTTTGTTGGTCTTAGCAGTCAACATAAAATGTTAGAAGGAAAGAAAATTAACACAGGTAACTAAGGCTAGTGGGGTACAGTGGTGACAAAGTGTGGATTTTGGTGATCTATTTTCTTCTTTTTCCATTTCCAAAATACTCCAGGGGCATGTCTGTGATGCACCAACCTAGAAGGAAGGGAAGAAGCCAAAGAAGATACAGATACAGATGGAAGGAGAAACGCCTAGGGCATAATTAGGCAGTGGGAGGCAAGTTGGAGAAGGGAAACAGACTGGTGAGAAGCAAGGGAAATAGTTGCAAGGCCCTAGAGAGGAGCTGAAAGTAGCACTTACAAAGTCATCCTGGGAGAGGAGAGAGACAGCAGTGCCGAGAACAGAGGAGTAACGAGGAGGTGAGGGGGAGGACGGGCAGGCACAGAACTCATGGTGGGCGGGCATCATCACACCTCTGAGTGAATCCTGCTGCTCTGAGGAGTCCCGCTCCAGCTTCCCTCCACCCCCCAAATGCCCATCCCTCAACTACAAGCTGGGCCCTGCTGCTGCCCTCTTCATCAGGTCAATGATCAAGTCACAAACTCAGTTTCAGGTGGAGTAACTGCAGCTAGAACAGATGACACCCTACAAGAAGAGAAATATAAGGACTCTGCTCCCTACTCTCCCACCTCCATCCCCCCAAGGAGAGTGTCCATTATCCTGGGGCCATCTTGAATAACAAACTCTGAGGGAAGAGAAAGGGAAACAGAAGCAATGCAAAGGTTTTTCTTTCTTTTTTTTTTTTTTGTGAGGAAGATCAGCCCCGAGTTAACATCTGATGCCAATCCCCTCTCTTTTTTCTGAGGAAGACTGGCCCTGAGCTAACATCCATGCCCATCTTCCTCCACTTTATATGGGACGCCGCCACAGCATGGCTCGACAAACAGTGTGTCGGTGCGTGCCTGGGATCCGAACCGGCGCACCCCGGGCAGCCGCAGCAGAGCATGTGCACCCAACTGCTTGTGCCACCAGGCCAGCCCCCAAAGGTTTTTCTAAGAGCAGAATTTTCCATGAGGCAACAGCTGCTCCTTTCTCTGCTGCCCACAGCCCACTATGTATAACACATTTCCTGCTGGTCTGGTGGCAAGGAAGCCCCTTGGGGTGGAGGACTGGCTCTCTCTGGTCTGTTGAAGTCAAGGCCACTGGGTCTGAGCATCCTTTGGGAATTCAATTCTCTATGGCCTCCTCACTTCCTCCACCCAACCCTCCACCTCCACCCTGATGGAAACACACGTCTCATGTTGCAGATGGGAATATGAAGAGAGAGCATAGGTAAAAAAAAAGTGGTCTGTCTATAGATGCGTTTCATGCAGATGTCCATGGATACAAAAGAATAATGTTCAGGAAAGATTAAGAATGGAGTTGACAAAGTAAAGAGTTAATGAACTTCAGGATAGAAATATTCAATCTGAAGAAGAGAGAGAAAAAGTATTTAAAAAAAAAAATGAATAGAACCACATGAGCCATAGGATAATATCAGAAGATCTGGCATTTGTGTCATGGAGTCCCAGAGGTAAGAGGAGAGATTGTTACAGAAAATATAATTGAAACTCCCCAAACTCCCCAAATTTGATGAAAGATATCAACTTGCAGACTCAAGAAGCTCAACGAACCCCAAAGAGAGTAAATTGGGAGAAAACCATTCACAGGCACATCAAAATCAAACTGCTGAAAGCCAGGAAAAAGGAAAAAAAAAATCTCGAAAGCAGCTAGTGAAAACTACCTTACCTATCAGAGAGCAATGATTGGAATTACTGCAGAGTTCATCTCAGGAGCCATAGAGGCCAGATCCCAGTGGAACAGCCTCTTAAAAGTTCTGAAAGAAGAGAACTCTCAATCTAGAATTCTGTGTCCCATGAAGATATTCTTCAAACAAAGGCAAAATAAAGACATTCTCAAATGAAGAAAAACTAAAAGAACTTGCAACCAGCAGACTGGCTCTAAAAGAACGGCTAAAGGAAGTTCTTCAGACTGAAAGTAAATTGTACCAGAGCGAATCTTGGCCCTTCAAGAATGAGGAAGAGCTACAGGAATGCCTAGTATCTGGCTCAACATCATTCACGTTGGCTACTTCCATTTGCAATCCACTCAAGCCTTCTCCTTTCTCCCAGGTATAGTTGTGTGTGCACATCTGTTTCTCCACTGGAATATATTTCTCCAAGGTCAGTGAATGTTTTATGTTTATTCTTGTATTCACCTATGGTGCCTGCCATTGTCTTGTGTGTGTGACGTAACGGATTGGTTCAAAGGCTCAGGAGCCATAATGTCTGGATTCAAATCCTGCAACTGCCACTAATAGGCTGTCCCTTTTTTGTGTGTGTGTGAGGAAGATCAGCCCTGAGCTAACATCCATGCCAATACTCCTCTTTTTGCTGAGGAAGACTGGCCCTGAGCTAACATCCATGCCCATCTTCCTCCACTTTATGTGGGATGCCGCCTCAGCATGACCAGACAAGCCGTGTGTTGGTGCGCCCCCAGGATCTGAACCCTGGCCAACAGCAGCAGAGCACGCGCACTTAACCGCTACGCCACAGGGCCAGCCCTGGGCTGTCCTTAAACCAGTCACTTAACCTCCTGTGCCTCAGTGTTCTTATCTATAAAATGGGATGATAATGTATTTACCTTGTGTGTTGCCACAAAGATTACATTAGTTAATATAGAGAGAGTGATTAGAACAGGGTGGGCACTTAGCAAGTACTATGTGTTTTAACCACTATTGTAAGTGCTCAAAAATTGCTAAATAATTTTCCCTAGCGCTCGCTGATATATCACCAGCTTTTGATTTCAAACCCATTGATTATCTAAGGACTAAACTAATCTCAAAATAAGTCCTGTGCTACTTGTGTTTTTGTAGAATCTATACCAAAACATTTTGAAAATCAGAGTGGTAGAGAATGTTCTCTTGAAAAATCAAATCTCAATTGTGATTGGTGTAAAACCTGAGTTGACATGTAGGTGTTTGCAAATGAATCTCAAGGTGCCACCTGCAAGTCTGATACATAAAGCTTAATCCTGTCTCTTCATTCAGTTAAACAGACTATTTTTACCATAGATTCTCACTGGAGAGCTCAATTTGAACGTTTTGTTACCAGTCCTTACCACAACCTTTCCCAAGATGGTTGATATTTGAAGTAGATTTGCCAAGATAGATGTGTCCATTCACATTTCTAGGAAATTTAAACTCCAATTCCTCTATCAAGTTCTATCATCAGAAACTTATTTACTTAAGCCTCCCACAGAAATCCCTTCGAAAATTATATTTTGATGATATGTCTGTTTTTAGTCAAAGGTCAATATAAAAAATGGCCATATAGAGAATATCTTTCCACTTTCTGCAAAACTGCTAAAGTGTAAAATATAAAGACATTCTCCTTTATACAAATTTCACAATATAGATCCCAAAAGACAATGTCTCTCTCCTGATAAATTAGTATGGGCACTTTTGTTTGAACATAAAAATTATGTTCAGTGGTTCACCACCTAGGCTGCATATTAGAATCACTTGGGGCAGTTTTTAATGACTCTTTCTTTTGATCCTTACCCTGTACCAATTAAGTCAGAATCCTGGGGAATGGGACTCAGGCATTAATGGTTTCTACAAATTCTCAGGGGATTTTAATGTACACCGAGGGCTGAGAATCTCTGCTATAGTTTATCATATTACCTTTGACTTCTAAGAAATTCAAAGCTAAATTCCTTTTAATACTTAGCCAAGATTTTTGATATTGCTTATTCTTCGTCTCTGTGGTTTATTATTTTCTATTTGTCTTTTTAACTGTCATCAAACATACCTTATAAGTCACCTCAAATCATTTTTGGAAGCAGGTAGAGAATAAGCCCTAATTTTTTAAAAAGGTCATCCATAATTCCATGGAAATCCTTCTAAAACCTATTTAACTGTACCAGTTCTCTGGATAACAGGTTCCATAAGTTTATTCTCTGGTGTGTGAAGTCATCCTAACTCTTTGGTGTTCAAAAACTAATTTCCTTTGAGCTTTACATGATGGGCCCTAGGTCTAATGTTCCAGGATTTAGGAAATATGTTCTGTATTAGTTTTCTATTGCTATGGAAAAAATTGTCACAAATTAATGGCTTAAGACAACATACAGTTTTTTGTCTCACAGTTTCTGAAGGTCAGAAGTACATGCTTATCTGGATTCTCATGAGGCTCAAATCCAAGTGTTGGCTGGGCTGTGTTCTCAGCTGGTGGCTTGACTAGGGAAAGATCAGCCTTCTAGTGGTTGCTGGGCTCTAGAATTCATGGCGGCTTGCATCTTCAAAGCCAGCATGGAGACAGAGATCCTGCTGCTTCGAGTCTCTCACTTTAGGAAAGGTCTGTACCTTCTTTTAAAGGGCTCACCTGAACTGCACACACCCCCCCCAGGTGTAGATGTTTCTCTGCTCCATGTGTTTGGCTGTGCATTTGTGTGTTTCTAATATCCTTTGTGATGATGCTCCAGCATTTAGTAATAAGCGCATCAGCTACTGCCCGCGATGGCAACCCACAATGGTTTCTGATTCTGTTAACCAGTGGTATCTGACAGCTCAGAGCTTGTAAGAGCAATTTAGATTATTTTCCTTAAATTCATCATTTTAATTTGCCCACACCTTTATTTCATACATTTGTTTGCTAGGGCTGCCATAACAAAATACCACAAACTGGGTGGCTTAAACAATGGAAATTAATTTTCTCAGGTTCTGGTGGATAGAAATTCAAGATCAAGGTGTGGGCAGGTTTGGTTTCTTCTGAGCCTCTCTCCTTGGTCTGCATATGTTCTTTTTGCTGTGTTCTCACATGATCTTTCCTCTGTGTGTGCGTCTCTCTGTGTGTCCAAATTTCCTCTTCTTATCAGGACATCAGTTAGATTGGATTAGGGCCCGCTCTAACGGCCTCATTTTAACTTAATGACCTCTTTAAAGGCCCTCTCCAAATTCAGCCCCATTCTGAGGTACTGAGGGTTAGGGCTTCAACGCATGGATTTTGGCGGGGGGGAGTACAGTTCAGCCCATAACACTTTGCTTTCCACTCTACTGCCCACTTACAGTCATTTGAAACATTCTTGGACTTATCTCCTTCTATTTTCTATTTCATTATCTGGAAGAGCTTACTAATCATTTAAGCCTTTGTTCCTGTCCTCAAGGAGCTTATAATATAAACAAAACACCAGGAACAACTAGGAAATAATACAGTAAAGTAGAGAATTAGCTGTTAGTTTGGACAAAGTGGACTGTAGTTTTCTAGAAGTTCAAAGAAAGACGGGGATCGAAGGCACAGTGGCTGGAGTGGTCCAGGAGGGCCTCAGGGGCATGATTGGTTTATGGAGACTTTCACGAGGCCTAATGTTTAAATAGTCC
Source organism: Diceros bicornis minor (assembly GCF_020826845.1). Lineage (NCBI taxonomy): Eukaryota > Metazoa > Chordata > Mammalia > Perissodactyla > Rhinocerotidae > Diceros > Diceros bicornis. The sequence continues at coordinate 12,890,834 of NC_080775.1, read as the reverse complement.
ATCTAAACTTTAGCAGGACATTAGAATCACATGAGGGAGCTTTTAAAAATACTGAAGCCCCAGTTATTTGAGCTTAATTGATCTAGCTGGGTCCTTTCCACTGGTAATGAAAAAAGAAACAACCCTCTCCAGGTGACGAGAATGTTTAACCAGGGCTGAGAACCGCTGGTTTAAATGGATGGATGAGATAAAGGAGGACATTCCAGGTGAGAAGGAGGACGATCTGAGGGGCATGAAAACAAGAATAACGTGGTATATTTGAAGGACAAGGAGAAGACTGACCTGCCTGTGGACATGTTTTAGGAGTAGTGGAAAATGAGTTTACGTAGGTCAGAGTGAAATTACTGGAAGGCTTATGGAAGCTGTGTTCAGACAGGAGAGACAGGAGGAATGTAGAATCCAAATTAGTTAGCTTAGCTACTTGGTGCAGAAAATAGGTATAAGATAACAAGGACTTGGGGAAGTAGTGTCACCGGAACAGAAATGCAGAAATGGGTGTGAGGAGTTGGAAGGAAGGATTGGTAGGAATTGCTAAGGGGGTAAGTTGATAAGTGATATAAATATGCGAGATTAAGAAAAAGGTTGAGTTATAAATGATTCCAAGGTTTCAAGGCTGATGGTCTGGGAATGTACTATTCACAAAAAATAAATGAATAAAAAAAAATGTGGATGTGGAGTAAAGAGCATGAATTTGGCTAGATCATGAACTTCTCTATGAGATTTGACCTTCTTTTTTTTTTTTTTTTGTGAGGCAGATCAGCCCTGAGCTAACATCCATGCTAATCCTCCTGTTTTTGCTGAGGAAGACCGGCTCTGAGCTAACATCTATTGCCAATCTTCCTCCTTTTTCCCCCCCAAAGCCCCAGTAGATAGTTGTATGTCATAGTTGCACATCCTTCTAGTTGCTGTATGTGGGACGCGGCCTCAGCATGGCCGGAGAAGCGGTGTGTCGGTGCGCGCCCGGGATCCAAACCCGGGCCGCCAGTAGCGGAGCGTGCGCACTTAACCACTAAGCCATAGGGCCGGCCCAAGATTTGACCTTCTTAAGTCAGGGATAACATTAATTCGCACTTAGCATGAGGTCTTGTATGTAACAACTGCTCGATACCCTTTGGTTGACTCGAGTTCAATGAAGTAGAATTGGAACTCCTAAGTAGACATCCAGGTATGAAACTGTACGTGACAGAGAAGACAAATTAACACCAGAGATAAGTAAGAAGTGAGGCCTTGAGCGCGGCAGAGCCTCCGAGTGATGTCCTAGATATCTAATAAGGATTGGTAAGAGTCTCTGCAGAACTTCTCCGTGTTGCATTCTCCTTGTCTTCTCCACTGCCCGCCACGTGTAATGGACATCTGTTTTCATCACCCAGGATTCACTCCCTTTGCTGGTTCCTCAATTTTCCGTTGGGGAACTACCCCTCTCCTGGTGCACGTGGTCTTGTTGGGACTGTCAAAGCACCCTGCCCTGCTAGCTAGAGTTTCCAACCACTACTTAAACATTAGGCCTTGTGCATCGCATTAAACCTCTCCTCTTCCCTGAGGCCTTCCCAGAGCATTGTGCCTTGCATCCCCCTCCTCCTCTGATTTAGAGAACTATGGTTCAAACTAGCAGTAATTGCCCCTTGACCTCAGCTGGGCCAATCAGACTCTCTCTCCTGGGATTCTGAGTCTTGAGCAGAGTAACAGCAGTACAGAAGCCAGAATCTCTTTGGTGGCTGAGTCCTGGTGACACTATCCACTGGACGTCTGAAATTGCTTTCGTCCCTGTCCTCTCCGTGGCCTATTTATTTAGCTTTGCTGTTAATTCTCTGAGGTGCCTCAAATCCTTCCAATCCATTCCTTTTCCTATAGTTAACCAGAGTTGGTTTCTGTTGCTTGCAACCAAAGCTTCTTAACTGATTGATTGCATTTCTTCCCATTATTCAAATTTTGCCACAGCTTTATTTTGCATTCAAAATCCAGAAGTGAGCGTATCACATCGTGAGATCTTTATCTCTCCTTTTCTAAGGCTCATCCCAGGGATTCTCATTTTGATTTCAAAGAAGGCAACTCCATGACAACAGATGGTGATGGGAAGCAGCCATCTGCTATCCTTGCACCTTTTCATTTCTCCTACCTACTAATTTATTGGAAGAGGTAGCCGGGATCCTTCTGCATTGGACTTAAGTTGTCTATTTAAATGTTGTATCTCCTCCTACTCCATGTATTTCTCCAATTCTAAATTCCCTTGCAATCAACGTCAGACACCCTTGAAGAGTATTTAAGAATATGCCTCTCCATCCTTTCTGTCCTCTGTCCCTAGCCAATGTCCGCTTTCTTTGAGTGACCTCTTTTTTTTTTTTTTTAAATAACTAAGAACTACAATGATCTCAGTGTCACGAATACTTATACAAGAATCTCTGTGGGCCAGCCCCATGGCTTAGCGGTTAAGTGCGCGTGCTCCACTACTGGAGGCCCGGGTTCGGATCCCAGGCGCACACGGACGCACCGCTTCTCTGGCCATGCTGAGGCCGCGTCCCACATGCAGCAACTAGAAGGATGTGCAGCTATGACATACAACTATCTACTGGGGCTTTGGGGAAAAAAAAAGGAGGAGGATTGGCAATAGATGTTAGCTCAGAGCCGGTCTTCCTCAGCAAAAAGAGGAGGATTAGCAGGGATGTTAGCTCAGGGCGGATCTTCATCACCAAAAAAAAAAAGAATCTCTGCTTCTCTTGTATGTGTGATAAACAGATATAATTTCTGGCAGTGGAAGTTTGAGCTTCCATTGGGCCTAGAGATAAATGCCTTTTACCAAGCTGAAAGTAAACACCCCTAAAAGCAGTAATGTTACTTGGCATTTATGCAACACTTTTCATCAAAGTAATTTGTAGACATTAAAGAATAAGCTGTCAGTTGTTCCCACAAGAATAAATGTAGAATGCTGGATATAATCCTGTCCCATTCCTCAGAACTAAACAATGGGCCCTGCTTATAAACTGTGGCTGAACAAGATGACTCCTTAGGAGGAAAGAAGTGGGGAAGGCGAGGGAATGAAGAGTAAGAAAGAAGAAAAAGAGAAGACCTACAATTTATCTAGTGACTGTTGTGAGTCTGGGACGACACTTTGGAGAAAAGCACTCCAGGGTTCTGGCCTGGCTCCACATCTGTTTATCCTACTTTATGACACACTGAGAAGTTTCCACAGAGATGAGGTCATCCGCAGTCATCCCTCAAGCTGTGGTATTACATCTTTTGATGATTCTTCCTTTATGTTACTGGCACACTTTCTTATTTGCAAATTCAAGTGTTGCCTAAATGCCACAGCAAATCAATTTTAAACTAACACTTGTAAATGTGTGTGTGTGTACACATACACATACATACGTAACATCTGTACTCTATCTTGCCCCATTGCTCCCCCTCACCTTTCTTATTTGGGGCTGAGGGCTGGGGAGGGAGGTAAATAATGAACCATGCCTTTTAGCCTGATGTTTTGCAATGATGTGACTGGAAAGAAATCAATGAGATTAAGGACTGGCTTAGTCCCTCTGAAGAAAGCATCCCATCAAAGGAAAGACGAGCCTCCACCTGCTCAGAGAAATTGTTGGCTGAACTTCTTAGCGGTTAAACGCCCTGTGAACTGCAAATAAATGCAGGGCCTGAAGACAGGAACCAAAGCCTTTCTACGGTTTTGCACACAGCTCTTCCTTAAAGACACTGACTTTTCAGATTTCGGTCACCCACAAGGTATACTTTTGTGTCCTATTTCTTCTAATCACAACCAATTATCATTTATGTCCAAGTCAGGGAAATCCAACAAAGAAAGAACAACCCCTTTAACCAGTCGACTTCTCTCACTTCCCAAATGTCATACTAGTATATACAGAGCTGAGTGGCATTAAGGAAAACTGATATGTAACAAACCATATTTAGGACTGATCATTTGATGGATAGGTATTTGCATAATGGGAGGATGTTTTTGTTTTTTTTTTACTGTAGAGTCCTTTTCTCATAAACTCAATAAATTATATTAAACCACTTTTTTTTTTTTTTGAGGAAGATTAGCCCTCAGCTAACATCTGCTGCCAATCCTCCTCTTTTTTTGCTGAGGAAGACTGGCCCTGGGCTAACATCTGTGTCCATCTTCCTCTACTTTATATGGGACGCCGCCACAGCATGGCTTGATGAGCGGCGTGTAGGTCCACGCCAGGGATCCGAACCTGCGAACCCTGGGCTGCCAAAACGGAGTGCACGAACTTAACTGCTATGCCACCGGGCCGGCCCCCTAAACCAACTTTTAATTTATGAAATTTCACTTTTTACATCTTATAAAATGAAATATTTATAAATCAAGACCTGCCTTCATTTACTGCTATTTGGCTGTTAACACACGTGCATCCACGTATCTTTTCTTAGACATGCTATAAAAGCGTGCGTCCCTATTTCATCATTGAACTATAAATCTTCTCGAGGTCAGCGACTATTGCCTCCTACCAGCCCAGAGCTTTCAAAAACCTACGGAATCCAAGAATTAGGAAAAAGGGAAATCAGACAAAAGAAATATAGCAACCTAAGACTTAAAACCGAGTGAAAATTCTATAATATTGTACTGCTTCTGCTGCTCACTCCCAACAGCCACACTGGTGCATTATGGTTACACTCTAGAGTCGAGAAGGCAAGAAAAGCTGTATCCACCCGGTAACAATACATAAGCTTTCAGTTTTTCAGGTTTTTTTTTTTTTCAGATTTGTAGTTGTTTTCCTCAAATGTAATGAAAGTTGAGTGATCTATTCAGTCAGAATCTACGTGGACTGAAAACACAAGGGCACAACGCCAAGTCATGTGGCTACACTATTGCTTTGCTAGAAGGGACCTCATTAAGCCAAGTTTAACTGAGGGCACGTAATAAAAATACACACGTGGAACCATGAGTACTGTCACTGAACTGCAAAACCAAGACAAAGTGGAAGGTGCTGGTGGAAGTCTGGAGCAGAGTGCACACACTCAGGGCTCACCTACTTGGGGCTGTCTCCCCGACCAGAGGGAGGAATGGTTGGCCTCTTGGAATTCCGCTATGGAAGGAAAGTGAGCCAACCTGACTGATTTAAGTGGATGGTGACTTGAATGGCGAGGGAATCATAACTCTTGAAATAGAACAATGAAAGAAGTCTGTTCTAGAAGTAGCAAGGAGTTTCCAAGTCTTATTTTGTATATTTCCAAATTTGTCCCTGTACTTGGTATCTAGTTCATGAAAGTAAGAACCACTTGTTTCAATGGCCTCCACTAGAATTTTTTTGAGAAAGCTGTATATATGTTACTTGTAGGGGAAAATTAAAAGGGCCATAGATTAATTGACTACAGTCTTCATAAACCTGCACAGACTTCAGGTTATTCTTCTATGGTTATTGAAGTAGCATGATATAGGATGAAGAGTGTGGGCTTTGGACTCGGACGTATCTGGGTTTGCATCTCACCCCTGTAACTGACTGCTTGTTATCTACAGCAAATGATCTGAGCTGCAGATTCATCTTCCGTAAAGTGGGGGAAATTATTGCTTAATTCATATAGCCATAGAGTTAAAAATTAGGTAATGTACGTAGAGCATTTGGCATTCCCTATCTTAGAATTTTTTAATACCAGATTGGTCATTTCTTGTGTCCTGAATGGATGCATTGCTTTTCAGTTCCCAATCTACTGCTTTAATATAATTGTATTTGAAGACTTCCTGATATCTGTTCTTTTTTCAACCAAAGGCTGCTCCCTCCTGGTCCCAGGTCAAGTGGGTGGCTCTGGGGCTGCACACACTGTGTGTCAGGGAGGAAGACTGAGAACCTTGAGAAGGTGGCTGAATGTTGGTTCCAGTACAGGCAATGCTGTGGTAGGAAAAGGCCGGCTATGCAGGTAGGATGGAGAAAAGAAACAGAGGAGTCTCTCATTAGAACCTTTCCCCCAAACACAGAGGCAGGCAGACAGCAGAAAATATTATTGGGTTATTATAATATAGAGCCAGGCAGCTCATTGAAATCCCACCATGATAATGAGATAGTGCAGTAAGAGCTTCTATTTTCTGAGCATTTACAATGATAGCAGGAACTGTCCTACATCAACTTCTGGCAACAACCCCGTGAGGTAGGTGCCATTGCCATCTCTGTTTTATGGATTAGGATACAGAGGGCTAGAGACATCCATTACCTCGCCCAGGACCATGCTGTTAGCAGGTGACGAAGCCAATGCTAGCCCAGGCAGCCTGGCTCGCCGGTCCACCTGAGTGACCATTAGACTATGCTCATACGCAACAACAACCAAAAGCCTGATTTTCCACTTAAATGCAAAACAAACAAAACAAAAACAGAACTACCTTCTAAGAGGTGATCATTCGGGATGATTTGTAAATGTATGGAAGGCACAGCTCCCCAGGCCGTGGTCGAGTTCTGTCTGTGCAGGCCTCATATTGAAACAATGCTCGTTAGTGGTGGGGCATGGGGACAAGGGAAGGAGGCGTAAAAGACGAAAAGCAAGTGGTCGTAGACTATACTGACGTTCTATAGTGTGTTTGTAGAACAAGGAGGCAGGAGTAATTACTCAGTTGGAATTTATTCACAGTTTAAGGCCTTGTACATGTTCCATCATGAATGCCGTGGGGTGAGACAGCAGCACTGTTTTTGATGATTTGGTTCAGTTAAGGAAAGAACAAGAGCTCCTTGGTAATCTTTTGGAGTAATGATTCCATAATGTGAATAAAAAAAGACAGCAACCTATATAATTGAGCATTGCCTTATTCAAATTGTTGACCTCGGGGCAGCTGCATTCATTTTGCGTTTGGGGGACTCAGTTTGAATTGCTTCTAGGTCAGAACAGCTAACACATCCTGTTTGGCCAAGAGGGAGCAGCACACCAAGCGCTGTGGGAAAACCAGGCAAGGACACCATTCTTGCCCTAAGGTCACAATTCGTAGCAGGATTGCGACACATACTGGAGAGGGTTCCAAGTGCAAAAGTAATAGCAATGTAAAAGTGCTGTGAGGGCCAGCCCCCTGGCTTAGTGGTTAAGTGCGTGCGCTCCGCTGCTGGCCGCCGGGGTTCGGATCTCGGGTGCGCACTGACGCACTGCTTCTCCGGCCATGTTGAGGCCGCGTCCCACATACAGCAACTAGAAGGATGTGTAACTATGACATACAACTATCTACCGGGGCTTTGGGGGAAAAAAAAAAAAGTGCTGTGAAAATTTCAGCACAGAAGACACTCTGGGTAATTTCACGAGGAACATGCCACTTGAGCCAGACCTCGAAGGCTGACTTTTCATACCCAAATTGGGCAAGGGGCTGAGGGGGGTGAGAGGGTGAGGCACAGCTAAAGGAACAGGTGAGAGATACAGAGGTCCTCGGCTCTCTCGAGCACTCTAGGTTGGCTGGAGACCAGCATGGGCTGGTGAGAAGGAAGTGAGGCCACGAGGACAGATTGGGGCGATACTGCCCAGGGCTCTGAGTGCCCACCTGAGAACTCTGTACTTATAAGAAACGGGAATCCTCTGCGAGGCTTTAAGCGTTGGAGTGATCAGAATTGTGCTTCAGAAAGATCAGTGTCCTAGGGGTACAGAAGATGGAGTAAGGCTTCTTGAAGCTGACATCTGAATTTTGGAAAATTCTGAACCAAGTCTGATGAATAAGAAAGAAAAGTGGTATAGACCTGTATATTCCTTTTTGTCAAAAAACAAGGTATTGAAAAAAGTAAGATAGATTTTCTTCTGCGGCTTATAAATGGGTCTGATGGGACTTCCAAAAAGATTCAAGAAAAGGTTTCGGAGCAGCAAAAATAAGTGTATAGTTCTCTAAAGCACCTGCTTTCAAGGATAACACCTATTCCTGTGAATAATCAGTTTGCTCTTGTAAAAACAATCAGAATTACTTTAATCACATGGTGTACTCTTGAAATAGATCTGTTACAATCCATCACCAGAACTGGCTTCTGTAGGTACAAGGTGATCTTCTTATCCAGTCTGCGACGGCTCTTCATGGGTCCACCTGGCTAGGCTCCAGTCCCCAGTCATTCAGTCAAACACTCATCTCCGTCCTGCTGAGGAGGGATTTTTGCTGATGTAATTCAAGTCCCTATCAGTTGACTTTAAGTAAGGGAGCGTATCCTGGTGGGCCTGACTTAATCATTTGGAGGGCTTTAATAGCAGGGCTGAGGAGAAGAGAGAGAAGAAATTCCACCTGCTGCTGACGAGAGCTTCCAACCACGCCTGTGGAGTTCCAGCCTGCCCTACACACTTTGGACGGACTTGCTTAGCCAGCTCCTCTCAATTGCAGAAGTCAATTCCTTGTAATAAATCCCTTATTTACACACACACACATAATGAGGAGATTGTTTATATACATATCTATGTAGGTACATATGTATCTTGTACTGGTTCTTCTCTGGTTGAATTCTAATACACAGTTTACTTTGCTTATGAGTGCTGACAAATTGCTCTCTGAGGGGACGTACTGTAAATGAATTAATTACATAAACACATGTGAGACACTGTATTTAAGACTAAAGCTATGTGCTCCGCTTTTCTGAGGTACACTACAAAATGGCTCCATTCTACACCTGCAGAAGCACTGGCTTCTAATCTCATCCTATGTGGCTTTAGCCCAGGGGTTCCTAACCTGGGGTCTATGACTCCCTCAAATTGTATGTAAAATTTTTCTGAGGAGAGTTATAACTTTCTCCAGAGTCTCAAAAAATCGATTTCCCCTCAAATTATTAAGAATGGTTGTAGCTTATTTTGGAGATTGTTTTGTTACTTACACTCAAATCCCCAATGACTGACTGTACATACGCTATGAATGGGTAGTCGAGTCCCCAGCTGCTCACCTTATCCCAAAATTACTACTGATGTTTTGTACATTTGTTTTTCGAGAACTGGGAGCAGGCCACTTGTAATTAGTAGGAGAAATTCAGTAGGAGAAATTCAGTTTAAGTCTTTACTTGATTAAAACTCCAGAAACACATGGTGAGATAATGCACTGAAGAACGTTACACATTGAGCATGAGTCTTGAACAGGCAAGAATATCAGTGATGCAGAGAGTACAATTTAAGTCATCTTTAGTTCACACTGAGGCTTTAACAAAATTAAATAACGATCAATTAGAGAATCCCAAAATAATTATATTGCTAAATATTAACTTCGGTTGTGTGAGGAGATTTATACTGAATACCTAAAACTCAGTAAGAATCACCAGTCTAAATTCACATTAAACACTCACAGTAGGTCTTTTAACAAATTACAAGATCACTACTCGTGATACATAAGAACAATATTTTTACCTTATTCAACTTTGCAGTGTCTCTCATAGTTCAACATAAACCATCTCCGGGTTTTCTTTCCTCATCTGCCATGACTTTTCAGTCAAGTCTTACTATTCTACACAAGTGCTAATTGTTGGATTTCCCTCAGAAAAGCCTTGGGCCTCTTCTCTTTAGGCAATCTCATCCATTCCAATCGTTTTAAATGCTAATATGTGCTAACTCCTCCAATTTTTATTTCTAGCCCACACTACCTTTTGAATTCTATCCAATTGTCTCTTGACATCTTTCTTTAGATAAGTCACTGGAATCTCAAATTCTTCATGTCCAAGACCAAAATCTTGATTTCTCTCCCTAACTTGTTCCTCTTTTAGTCTTTCGCATTCTCAGAAAAACAGCATCACCTTCCACCCGGTAGCTCAAATCAGAAACCTCGGCATCAGTCCCGATTCACACCCCACATCCCGTCATTGCTTCCTCTCAACTCTATCCCAAACCCTTCTGCCTCATTTCCTCTCAATGCCAGCCCCAGAGTGAAGCCACCATCATCACTAGTAGGCACCGTTCTCCTAACTCATCTGCTTTCCACACAGAAACCAGAGTAACACTTCACAACCCTAAATCAGATTGTCTCTCCTTTGCTTAAACCTCCCCATGGCTTCCCACCTCACTTGAGAATGAAATCCCAACATCTTACCATGGGCAAAAGGCCCTGGCATGAGCCGGGCCCTGCCCATTTCTCCCCTCACCTAGGGGTCTTCTTCGAGTTGCTGCACCTCCACTAAAGCCTTTCCCACCTCAGGACTGTCTTATGTGCATGCTCCTGTGCGGAGTACTTGCTTCTCTTCACTTGGCTGGTTTCTTCTCATCCTCTGGTCTCAGCTTAACTATCGCCTCCTCAGAGATTCCTTCTGTCATCAAAGTCGATGTCTGTGGAATACGCCATTCTTCATTTTTATTGTACCTGCTCATCACAATTTCTCTTTATCATGGTCTGTGAAGGCAGAACATTCAGGATGTCTACGCAGCACCTAACGCTGTCCTGGACCCAATAAAATACCCACAGAATAAATGAGTCGCTGCGGCCGCATTCTCAGTGCTCCACTCTGTTAGTTTTTCAAACAGCCTACATATATTCAGAAGTGTTATTTTATTTTGGTTTCCCTTGAGTGAAAAAAAGACACATTTGAATGCATTCTCTCTACAGAGAATTAATGCCGGACTCTGCCCAACCCAATAATATGGGGCTTTCAGCTACTTCTTCCAACTACTTTTTTTGTTCCTAGGTCTTATATTCCCATTCCTCAAGCATCTTCTTAACACGTATACATAATACACCTGCACTGTGTAGGAATGGTGAGCTTATTACTATTTATTTTCTTAGCATACTTAACTGAAACTGTTTTCTATGAGCCAAGACAACACATGACTAAGACAATAACTTTTAAACAGGAATCCTGTCTTTAAAATGTCTAAAAATGGCTAAGTCACCTCTCAAGATCAGCCTGGTTAATATAAACATGAAATTGAATTAATCTTTCAAAGACTGTTATTTCTTCTTTTAATTTCTGTTTTTAATCTTTTATTTAATTCCTCTACATACAAATGTGTGAGATGAATTTGTACTTTTATTTAAAAAACTATTCTTTTTTGAAAATTATATTACTAAAATAATAGTTTGTCCTGGTTGAAACTTCCTATAAAAAATACTAGGCTAAAAACCCTTAGAGAAAAGCATTAGACTAGAAGTCCCTTTGTGGTCTTGATTCTGCTACAATCAAGATTTTGGACAAGTCTTAACTCCCCTGGGCAAGCAGTTTACTCCTCTGTTAAAAAAGGAAGGAAGGAAATTAGAGAAAGAGGGAGGCGGGGAGGGAAAAAAAAGAAACCGGGCTGAATGATTTCTGAAGTCCCTTTCCACTCAAAATTTTCTTGATTCTGTTAAAAAGAATTTGTCTTTAGTATACAGAGGTCTGCAAAGCAGAATGATACTAACACCTACCATTTGTTGGGGGCTTATTATGGACAATGCTCATATCAATGAAGAGTTTTTTACATGGGTTATCTTATTTGAACAGATCATGAACTTATCATTATTATTCTCCCACTCTATAAGGTAAGAAAACAAACCTGAGCCAAAAAAAACCTCAGTCGCATAAGGTTTGTTTGTTTTTTCTACAGACGAAATCCTCAATTACCAAAAAAAGAAATGCCTGAGTAGACGGGAAGAAATCATGAACTCAGAAAATGCAAATCAAGATGACTTTTTTAAACAGGACTTTTGGCAGAGCCCGCTGTATGGAGGCCCACGCTACATGCCACTGCCTGCAGGACAGAGTAAACATGTTTACCCCAACCCATCAGAACCACCAGCTGTGATGCTGTGTCTTCAGAAGGCAGGATTTTAGGACCCGGCTAAGGAAATCACAGGTATTCACTTTCTACATTCCAGCACAATGCCAAAGAAAGAACAGACAGTGCCAATAAAATAAAAGGATAATTCAAAACTAATCTTTAGGCGGGCATAAGTGATATCTGAACTTAGGAGACTATTTCCTGCATATTATCCTATATTTAATATTAACATCAAATCAACTAAAATTAAATATACTAAGGAAACAACATACAAAAATCACATTTTTGAAAGTAAAGCGAGAGTTGAACTCAACAATTTCCTCAGGAAAATTAATATAAAAATTTAATGTTTTACACCACAAATTGTACTATTCATGAAATATTTGCCAAGTTGTGCTCGAGTCTTTTTATTCTTTTTGCCTAAATTTTTTCAATTGGTATCAAATACATTTACTTCTTTTTCTGTGACTGGTAAAGCACCATCTTGGTGAAGCCAGCTGCCAGAGCTAAGCTCACGATAATAAATCCCTCTGTCATGAGTTAACGGACGCTCGTGTGCAGTTTAAAACAACGAAAATACTTTTAAAGCAGCTGCACCTCAAACAATTGGCGTCAGGAACGGCATTTGACACACTGAGCACAAGGATCACAGCTGGATCTTTGTGTTTTGTATTTGAAATACTAATATCACGTTATTGCAATGGAAAAACCACACAAAAAGAATTTGAGATAACCAAAAAAGAAATGATATTTTTCACCATTGTACAGAATCTGCCTTCATTGCACAGAAAGGGGAAACTTCGCCCCACTTCTCTCTATATCTTCCTATGGGCAGGACTCATATGTGCTCTCCTGTGATGAGAAACGTAACTCCAGCTAGTAAAATATTCTGTGAGACCACATTAGATAGAAACCCTGGGAAACTGTAATGTCTATTTCCTTCAGATTGCTCCATGATATAAAATAATACACAAAGAGCACTTGGCAGACCGTCTTGGCATACAGTCAGTGCTGAGTCAATTAGCCATCATCATCACCAATTAGGGCACTGAAGAATAATTACTAAAATGGTGGCCTAAAAAAGTGAATCTACTGTCCCAAACTTCCAGTATTTTTTTATTATTATTATTTTTTTTGTGAGGAAGATCAGCCCTGAGCTAACATCCATGGTAATCCTCCTCTTTTCGCTGAGGAAGACCGGCTCTGAGCCAACATCCATTGCCAATCCTTCTCCTTTTTTTTTCCCCCAAAGCCCCAGTAGATAGTTGTATGTCACAGTTGCACATCCTTCCAGTTGCTGTATGTGGGACGCGGCCTCAGCACGGCCGGAGAAGCAGTGCGTCGGTGTGCGCCCGGGATCCGAACCCGGGCCGCCAGTAGCGGAGAGCGCGCACTTAACCGCTAAGCCACGGGGCCGGCCCTCCAGTATTTTTTTAAAAGGCCAAATTGTAATTAAATCTGTGATCATTTTACTAATGTATATTAAGGTGGTTGTAATATACTGAAATTTTCATGATTAGTTGATAGTTTGAGAAGTCTGTATTCTTTTTCTCTTTTTTTTTTTGGTAGGAAGATTGGCCGTGAGCTAACATCTGTTGCAAATCCTCCTCTTTTCGCTTGAGGAAGATTGTCCCTGAGCTGATATCTGTGCCAATCGAGAAGTCTGTATTCTTTCAGCTATACCAAACTGAAGCTAAACTGATAGGAAAATTATATGAAAATCCTCAAAGCAGGAAAAATATTTTCTATAGTAATAAAAGATTCTATTTTTTCAGAGGAAAAGTAATGATTAGGAAAGAATCCATTTCTGTATAATAAAAATAAATTTGCCCATCTACCTGACAGGTATAAAAACAGCACAAGAAACCTAGATAAATCGAGACAGACTGCGCCAAAAGAGAAAGGTATTTCATAGAAAGTATTTTATCATCAGAACAGTATGGTTTCCTATGTTTAAGATCTATTTATTACATTATTTTTACAAGTAGCAAAGTCCTTCCATTTTTTTCCAGCTTAATATACATGAATATAAAAAGCTACTGATTTCCACATAGCCCGCCCCACCCCATCCGACTGGGTCAGTAGGAAGTCGTGAACCATGAGCAGCCTCCCGAAGGAGCGGTGGTTTCCTCTGTAACTCGGTCTTGAACTCTGGCACTCTGATCATTCGTCCTCTTGCTGATTTCTTTTCTGTCAAAGGAAATCAAGACTACATTAAAATAGCACATTCCAACTGGGATATCTGTTCAGCCAAGATGACTTTTTCTGTCAGCAAGTGTAATTTCCTAGAGGCCTTGGCAAAAGATGTGGTTGAAAATTATCATGGAAAAACATGCCTTAACTAATGCGTTAAGCCACTTTATCACTTTGGCTCTGGGGCACATTCTCCTCGGGTATTTGACTATTTTCTTCTCTTTCTTCCATACGTACAAACATTCCCACCCAGCAACACACACACAAACACAAATATTCACATCCCCCCTTAAGGAGCCACGGCAGAGACTTGATCTTCACTTAGCCCTGTAACAGTCTACATACTTTCTTCAAAATTAGAAGTATTATAAAAATTATTCAAAAAGCATGCACATTACAAAAACATTTTCTGTCATTCTAATAAATTATTAAATAAATTATTCCTTCAACTCACATTACATACTTCATTATAAAATGACCTAACACAGTAATTCTGCTCCTTTAATTCATAATCATCAAGTAAAAGTCTAGGCAGTGTAAGACTAAAATGGAATATTAAAAAGCCAATTTGAAGACAAAGCTGACGAGCACACTAAAATCCATATACTTTACCAGTTTAAGAAAATCTATGAGTTTGTGAGCATCTTCCCCAGTGGAGAGATCTACAAAGTCCTTGGGCAGTCGATAGCTCAGATAGGGACTCGGCTGAACAGTAACTTCACTGTTTGTGCAACGGAAAGCTGGAGAATCCTTTACAAAGAGAAAAAAGGAAAGTCTGTGAGAACTTTTTTTAAGTCTACTCTCCAAACTGAAACAGATCCTAGCACAACAATTTAAACTCTATGTTCTCTTCTGTACTGGGTAAGGAAGAAAATAAGATTTTGAGGTAAAGGAAGTCACCAAGATTTTAAAGTATTTCCACATATTCACTAGAAAATAAATATAAGGACCTGAAAACAGTGTCCTCATGGAGAGCTAGGTCGATCCCTAAATGCTAACAGGCTATGGATCTCTTTAGTCCCTGAATGGGCCAGAGGCCGCAGGCTAGTTATTTCTGGACTTGAGCAATCTCGTACAGACCAGAATATTAAAAACATTATCATTTTCTACAGGTGCGCAGTCGGGAAGCACTGCCTTCGAGAATAAAGTTAATAGTGAGGGCAAACGAATGCTCTGGATTCCTCACACTTTCGTACTTCTCCAATATCATTTAACTTGGTATTTGTGTATCTCTCATCATCTATGTAAAACTGCAAATTCAAGTATCATATTTAATGAGTCTTCACATTCTTCAATGTACTTCTTAGAGTCTTGATACAATATTTACGTGTTGCCTTGTGCCGAAAGGATTTCAGAGACAGAGGCCTTGGGTTTGCACTTCCTGGGTGGCAGATATCTAGGTGAGGGATGGATGGTGTCCAGCAGAGGGAGACAGGCCGGGAACTTGAATAGAACAGGACCATGGGGGCCTAGAAAGCAGGCCATATCTTATGACAGACAGACCAGTCATCTGAGGAGTATTCCTAAAACCCCTACTTTGTGTGGGCCTTGTTCTAGGTATGAGAGAAACCTTGGTAAACAAGACTGGCAGACAGCCAGTAAGCAAGCGAACAAAATAAATTAACATCATTTCAGATAGTAAAAAGTGTTATAAAACAAGACAACAGGATGCTATACTCAGAGGAGAGCCATGTGGACTACTTTAGAGGGGTGGTCAGCTTTCTCATACTGAAAGCTGAGCAGGATGATGAAAGCAGCCTTGTGAGGGGTGAGGAGCAGGACGCAGCTTTGAAGGCAGTGTCAAGATCCTAAGGTAGGGCTTTGGAGCTTGGAGGAACGGAAGGCGGGCCAGGTCTCTGGGGAGCGGAAGACAGGCAGGAGGAGAAGCTGGGGAAAAGGCAGGCGCCAGCTGCTGCTTCCCTTTTGTCATCCCCACACCCTTCAACATAAAGTTGTTTAAATTAAGAAGAAAGAAAGAAAGAAAGGATTTGGATCATAGAGTCAATCTTGTATAAACCGTTTCTATCCCAATAACTGTGTCCCTCCTATTTAAAAATAACCCTGTGCTGAATAATTTACATTCTCCTTCCTTGACACTCAGATTTAATGGCCACGACTGTAAGATGCCAGTAGGGATAAAATTCCTGCATTCGTGAACTCAACAAACAAGAGCTGCGCCTGGCACTGTGCTAAGCCCCGCAGATCCATGGAGAACAAGAGAGACACTGTCCCTGTGCTCAGAAACTTGCAGTCCAAGGCAGGGCCCAGGCATGTCAACAGGAAGTACAAGGTAGTAGGGTGAGAGCCTTGACAGGGAAAATATCGACCTGAGTCAGATCTAGAAAAACAGGGGCCAAGACAGCCCAGGATGGTGTCATGATGAAAAGAAGTATCTCAGAGACGGACAGAAGAAAAGATGCTCACACGGAACGCAAGGCAGCAGGCAGAAAAGCAGGAAGAAACCCAGGAGGGAGCATGTGTCATGGAAACCAAGGGAAGAAGTGTTATAAGAACAAGAGGGTAACACGTTCAAAGGTTGCCAAGCAGTTAAGTAAGAGACGGGTTGTGCATTGCTCACTGGAATTAGCGACAAAGCAGTGGAGCCCTTGCCCAGGGCAGTGTCTGTGGAGTGGTGGGGACAGAAGCTGACTGGCAGTGGGTGAAGAGGTCACAAGTGAGAAGGGCAAGAGCTCGCAGGCAGCAAGGAGAGACGACTGTATGAAGAAGTGGCCATGATGACATACAGCCACTGAGCAGCTACAAAAAAGCAAGTGACATGGGTGCATGAGTGAAACTAGCATGATGCCACATATGTAAAAATGTATGTACACACAAAAAACAATGCCCAGAAAAATATTAACTCAAGTGGTAAAGGGTGGCTCTTTCTAGGTGGCAGGATTTCAAGTCTTGCCTCTAATTCTCTCTGTTTTTTAAAATGACCATGTACAAATAAGACTATTTTTTAAAAGACATAAAACACTCATAAGATAATAATAAATGAAAAGCTTGGGATACATAGTTGCATATGTAGTATAATCTCATTTATTTAAAAAGGTTTATGTGTATGAATATAGGCATGTTCTATACCAAAATATAAGCAGTGGTTCTCAAGGTGGTAGGATTACAGGTGATTTTAGATTTTCCTTTAAAATGAGCATGTATTTTATAGGCAGAAAAAAGCAATACAAAGTGGTTGTTTAGAGAAAGTCTGCTGTGAAGACAAGGAGGAAGGAGAGAGCAGCTGGGTGAAGACATGGGGTTGAAGAAGGTTTTTCTTTTTTGGCAGGGAAGGATTTACCCTGAGCTACATGGCAACATCTGTTGCGAATCTTCCCCTTTTTTTTAACCCTTCTCCCCAAAGCTCCTCAATACATGGTTGTATATCCTAGTTGTAAGTCCTTCCAGTTCTTCTATGTGAGCCGCTGCTACAGAATGGAAACTGACAGATGGGTGGTGTGGTTCTGCAACCAGGAAACAAACCTGGGCCACCAAAGCGGTGAGTGGCACACTTTAACCACCAGGCCATCAGGGCTGGCTTGGTTTTGTTTTTTTTTAGATGGGAGATATCTGAAAATGGTTAAATACTGATAGATAGGAGTTGGTAGAAAGGAAGAGACTGGAAAAATAGGAAGAAGAGAAATGACAGTATAAGGTATGGAGAGAGAGGAGGGATGGGCGTGCTAGGCAGGCGGAGACGAGGCTCAGGAGGAGGGCTTCAGCTACGCTTGTAGGTTTGATGACAAACGGAGTGAATTCTCACCAATAGATTCTCTTTTCCTGTGAGAAGGAAGTGAAATTACGTGCTGGGAGGAAGGAGGAGTGATGGGATGGAAGGTGTAAGGGGCGTGAGGGTGTGCAATAGCCACCGTGGACAGGGAAGAGAAAGCTGATGAGGGAAACAAAACCCCGCAGGAACGGCCCACTTGAAATCTGGGGTCACGATTGCGAAGAGACCCCAGTCTGTGCACCTGGGCATATTCCTCTATCAGCATCAGCAGCCTGGAGCCAGGATCAGAATAAACAGACTGATGAACTGACCTGGGGTCAAGGTGGGCAAGACAGAAGGAGCCAATAAAAAGAAAAATAACTAGGAAAAATATATATCAGATGGTCATTATTTCCTTATATAAAGGGAAATGAATGAATCAGCATGCACAACCTTTTTTGATCACCTTCCCGGGCAAGGAGCTATGAGTAAACCTGTATCGTACTCTGTACTTCCCAAGGTCACAGGTCATTGCCTATCCAAGGGCCTAAAGAACAAGCAACAGTTATTTAAAAATTAAAAGGATTAAAAGGTTGCCTTCATGTATTTGTATAACATCTTACCTGCTCCAGAGCATCTCCTTCGCGAAAATCACCTTTTAGGTTTCTTTCAGAAATCAGTTCTTCCCAAGTAAACAATAGTGAGTCTGTTACTTCACCAAAGGGATTAAAATCAATTAGCCACACCTTCCCCTGTGGTACAGAGAAAACAATTAATAAGTATAGAATAAAAACAAACACTTCATGTCTGTAATCTGTCTTTTCAGAAAGACCTTCTTCATATTATTTAACCTAAAAGATCATCTTAAAAACCTTATAACTGGGGCCAGCCAGTGGTGCAGTGGTTAAGTTCGTGTGCTCCGCTTCGGCGGCCTGGGGTTTGCAGGTTTGGATCCTGGGCGTGGACCGACGCACCACATGTTAAGCCATGCTGTGGGGGTGTCCCATATAAAGTAGAGGAGGATGGGCATGGATGCTAGCCCAGGGCCAATCTTCCTCAGCAAAAAGAGGAGGACTGGCAACAGATGTCAGCTCAGGGCTAATCTTCCCCCAACCCCCACAAACAAAAAAAAAAACCTTATAACTTATTTCAAAAGCTAGTTCCTCCAGGTCCCATCTGAGGAAGGGCCGCCTGTCTAACTCAAGCAGCCACAGGTCCAAAGGTAAGGTGGCCAGTGAATGCAGAGAAGGGACCTTGGGAAGAAAAGCCTGATGAAGACATATATTCCAACTCCTGCCTCAAATCACACGAGAAGCTTAAGTCAAACATCCAAGCAGGCGGCCAGCCCCGTGGCCTAGCGGTTAAGTTTGGCACGCTCCACTTTGGTGGCCCCGGTTCGGTTCCCAGGTGCAGACCTACACCACTTGTCATCAGCCGTGCTGTGACAGCGACCCACATACAAAATAGAGGAAGATTGGCAGCAGATGTTAGGTCAGGGCCAATCTTCCCCAGCAAAAAAAAGTAAGTTAAAAAAAAAAAAAATCCAAGCAAGAAAAAAGGAAAATCTCACAAAAAGGTTCCCCCTAGGTATCATATCGGAATGCTTTTGAGGGTGTCTTCAATTGTCTTTCACAAGCAAGCTGGGCAGAGGCAGGGAAGAGCCAGCAGTTCTCAGCACCATTCCTAAACTCTGAGGGGCGGCTGCTGAAAAGGGTGGATTTTTTTTTTTTTAATTACGAAAACACGTATGGAAATGCTCAGTTTTCTTTAATTTTAATGTAATATTTGTTTTGTCTATATGTTAGAGTTTAATAGCACATGAAGGGGAGATTGACAAAAAAAATATTAACCTTTACAAGAGATTTCTATCTCCTCCTATTCTTAGAGGTGTGATAGGTTCCAGCCTGGGAAAGAATACTTCTGACCTGGTCAGACTGAGTTTAGTCAGTCAGGTGCATCTTCGTATAAAGCGGCAGAGCATACTACAGGGCTGGGGAGTCTGTGAAATCCCGCAAGAAATTAAAGCCAACACGTTGATCACAGAGACACACGAGACACTTAGTAGATATGTGTCTCCTTGAAATTTTACCTTTGCTCCTCTTGATTTTTCTCATGGAAACATTCATATAATTGTACCGTTTTGTTGTTGATAGTTTTTTCTATAAATGCACGGTAATCATGTTTTGATCAGATGTGCGTGTGTAAAATTACACATGCCTAAGGAACTAGATTGCTGAGCCAGAATTACTAATATCTAGCACTGTTTCTCATCTGGGTTAAAGGAACATTTTAAGAAAGATAAGATGTCTTATCAGGACTTGCTTCAAACATCGGAAAGCTCTAGTAGGTGACTAAGAACCATTACAGGAAGTTTGCACCACACACCATTCGGGTAAGTTTCTTATTTTATACAGTCCCCAGGAGAAATCCTGCAAATCCTCTGTGCCACTTGAGCTGTTTCCTCACATCAAGTTGGCACCCACTTGTACATTCTTTGACTATGTGAAATAATGTCAGCCACTAATCCACCTCTTGGTATGATGTCAGCTTTGCTTTTGGGGCGATTACTAAGACGTCTTTGACATACTGTATGTTATTTTAATAAAATGGGTATTCTCTAACCTCCAAACCCTTTCTATTTAAGTTTTTATAATCAGTAAACCATCTCATTATTAAAAAAAAAAACAAAACTATGGCACCTGTCAGTATAGGAATATTAAACTATACACTCTAAAACTATACCATACTGTAAAAAACAAACAAAACAAACCAAAAAACAAAAATAGATCACCACTGTGGCAGTTTGTTCTGCAGTTCAGAAGCCATCCTCTAGTTTAAAGAAAAATAAAGCCAGCTGTGATCAGGCATAAAACTATCAAGATGGGGATTTTATAGCTGTAACATGTTTTTCATGTGACATCTCAGGCACAGACGTCCTGAGAAACTCTGTTTTTAGGCAATCCGTCAGATAAGAGCAGTCACACTGACCTTCCTGATATATCTACCAACTGACCACCCCCGAGCCCCAACCGCACCAACAAACCTCTATGCACCAAACACTGTGCCGGACGTTGGGGCATAAAGATCACTAACACAGAATCCACTCCCTCAAAGAGCTCAGTCCAGACCAGGACACAAACAAACACACACACACAACACACACACACACACCGTGCATACAGGATTGTTCACCACAGCACAGTCTGCAAAAGACTGAGAAACAAGCTGTGTGTTCATCGATAGGGAAATGGCTAAACTACACAGTACATCCACAAAATGAAATACAATACTCTCGTAAGAAACTGGAACCGCTCCCCAAGACACGTTGTTTTTTAAAAAATGCGTAAAAAGCAAGGTGCAGAGTATATATCATATGCTGACTCTTATGTAAGAAAGATGGGAAAAAATAAGTATATTGCTTGTTCCTCCATCAAGAAATACTGGAAGATATAGAAGAAACTACTAAAAGTGTGCCTGTAAGGAGTGCAGAGGAACGTGGGTGAGAGCAAGAATTTCCACATATATTTACTGTCTGAACAATGTGAAGGTATTATCAATTGAAAATTGTAAACTCAGTAGGTTTTACAGAGCAGTGTTTGCCGGGGGTCAGGATGCAGGGCGGGTCACGAGGAAATCTGGGGGAGTGACGGAGCAGCTCTACGTCTTCCCCGTGCTGGTTGGTCACACACCCTGATGTGTGTGTCAAAAAACAGAACCACACACTAAAAAGGAGGCATTTTACTCCACGTAAATTGTATGTTAAAAAATCTGACCAAAAAAATTCAGTAGCTTTAAATGATTGAAAATACAAAAGGAAGATACCATGAAAAAGAGAATAGGCCAAATTAAGTAACCAAGTGGAACCTACAAAAATGAAAAAACATAGCTGATGCAATTTAAAACTTAGTGAATAGGTTAAGTGTATCATATTAGACATAACTGAAAGAGACCTAGTAAAGTGGAAGACATATCTGAGAATATTACACAACACAGCAGAGAGAGAGAAAGAGGTGGAAAATGAGACGTCAAGAGACGTGAGGATAAACTGAGAAGCTCTAACATACCTCTACATAGAGTTCCAAAGGACAGAAGACAGAAATGGAAGAGGTAACATCTGAAAAGACAGCTGAGGCTTCCCCACAATTGACAAACGAAATGAATTCGTAGATGTAGAAAGCATGACAAAAAGACAAAAGAAAAGAAAAGAAGCCAAACAACAATGGAACAGTGTCGTCAAAGTGCTGAGGCAACAGAACCGGTCAAGTGAAAATTCTATACCCAGCTGAGCCCATCATCATGCACGAAGGCTAAAAAGAAACTCTTCCAGCCACCGGCTGAGGGGGTTTACTCCTAAAGGATATGCTACTAGAGAGAAACCAGATTCAAAAAGCAGTGACAGGTAAGAAGCAATGGTGATCCAAGAAACTGAATAGCAACAATAACAACTAATTTGGGTATAAATACAAAGTGGAAGTCAAAATCAGAAATCACCTGTAAGACAAAAGTGGGTGCTGGGAATTAGTGTCCTTGCTTCATGAGGGTGACAGGAAGTGAAATTAACTTTAGAGCTTATTAAATATCCATATGAAGATTTATGTAACTACCAAAATAACAGAAATAAACAACAAAACTTCAAAATCATTTGCAGGGGGGTAGAAAGAATCAAGAAAAACCAGTAAAAGGAGAAAAAAAGCACAGAAAAGCAAAGCAAATCGAAAACTCAAGATGGTAGAAAACAGTCAAATAGCAAATATAATAAATGCAAACTACACTCACCAGTTAAAACCAGAAATTGTCAGTGATTAAAAAAACAAAAGGCAGCAATATGCTAGTCACAAGATATATGCATACACCTAAAACATAACAGCAAAAAATAAAAGGACTGAAAAGATAAAACTAACACCAAAAGAAAACTATAATAATATTATTAATATCACACAAAATATACTTTAACGCAAAAAGCAAAGAGCATTATTAGGGATAAAGGGTCACTGCCTAATGATGACCATTCACTGGGAAAATAAACCCATTATGAACTAGCATTTGTCTAAGAACGTAATCTCAAAGTCCGTAACACAACAACTGACAGAATTAGAAAGCAGGAGATTTTAATATACTCTGTTCAGTAACTGACAGATCAAGTAGGCAAAAATTTAGGAAAGATATGGATTTTTTCATGGTTTTTAAAGTTTTTTTTTTAAATGTTTATATGGAAAAGTTTAAACATATACAAAAGTAGACAAAATAGCATAAAGAATCCCACGTACCTACCACTTGGTTTCAACAGTTACCTTGTTGATGCCCATGGCCAATCTTGTTTCATCTATATCCCATCCACTCCCCCCAAATCTGTATTATTTTGAAGCAATCCTCAGATATCATTTCATTCAGAAGATGCAGACGATTTTAAGAACATTATTAACAAGCTGAATCTAACAAACATCTACATACTACTTCACACATTAGAAACTGTACTCTTTTTCAATCACATATATATAACACACAGTTATAAAAAAGTGACCAAGTTGTAAAACCAATCTCAACAATATCAAAGACTCAAGATCAGACACAGTCCATAAAGCAGTGAAATTTATAACAAAACAATAACCATAACCAAAAGTATACATAAGGGGACTGGAATAATTTTTCAAATATTTAAGGTAGTTATTCTAAATTCTAGTTGTGCACTATCAACACTTAAGGAGCTTCTTAAAATACATATCCCAAGTCCTCGTCCCAGACCTACTGAATGGGTGGGCCATCGCTCTGACATATGACGGTTAGAATCTACCGACACTGAGTCAACTTGCCCAGTGCAGTAAGAAAACAGACACATCAAAGTGTTGCCAAGCTCTAGCACCCTTCAGTTGTATTTCATATAAGAGACCACAATGAAAGAAGAGTCAGTTTCTACAAGAGTAGTCACAAAATCATATAGTCAAGAAAGTGCCTAACCAACGGTGATACAAGTGCCACTGAATAAACGCAAATGAGTTTTACATCGTGGTTTAAATCTCTTCTCAAAAACTGTCAGGACGTTTATACTAGCATGTTTCTCACTTTAGAAGCATGCAACTACTTTCAGCTCTGTACAGTCACAGCAGTTATTCCTTAGGGACATGTCCAACTTTACTTAAGACATTTATGTAACTCTTTCATCGAGTTACACATTTACAGCGACCTGCCAGCCCTACTGAATCATAGCAGACCTGGGTATTTGCCAGGGAAATATTGAGAGACCTAGGCAAATTTCAAATTTTCAAATGCCATGAAATATAATTGCATTAAAGTGTAACTGCTTCAGTTTTAATATCTGTAAAATAGGAACAATAATACATACCTCACAGGGTTATATGGATTAAGAGAGATACTGAATTAAATGAGAATAAAGCTCCTCTGAGCTGCACATTCAGGGCAATGGGCTAGGTTTACTCACTCACTAATTGATTTGATCCTGCTTGCTACCAGGCCAATTCCCTGAAATGTTTAAGTCTTGAAGATAAGCTCCTCGAAGGTAAGGGGATCATCTTGTTGGAAGCTTCTTGTTAGAAGCACGGCCTCTAACACATTACAGGCTCTCGATAAATGTTGGCTGTGTGAATGACTGGACGTTAGAAGCAGAGCCGGGACTAGGGCCCTGGGCTCCTGTCCATTAGCTCGAGTTTCTATCCATTCCATTACACTGGCTTCCCGTCCTTTTTCTAAGGTCTGTCTCCGCTAAGTTGAAACTTTACCAAGTAATATCCCTCTTCTTTACCAAATCTCAATTTATAACTCTAATTCTCAATAGATACCATCACTCTTGCAGACAGAGATGTGAAAATAGAGTAAGTGATGTCTTTTGGCTTAACAGAGTTAAGTAAACAGTTAACAGTTATTTTGGGACATGACCATAGGGGGCCATATCCTTTTGTCCAAAAAATGATCCAAAGGTATCACAAGCACCACTGTGAGGCTGATACGAGCATAAAGAAGGAATGAGAAATATGTGGGTGACATTTGGGAAACATATGGGTCACATTTTTGGAAAACACACCTGCTGTCTTAACAGTTAAGTCAATGACATTTAGTGACCCAAATTTCTTTGGAAAGACAGCATGTCTTGATAGTGAAATCTGCTTTAGGATTTATTAAGTCAGGTTTTTGTTTTCTTTTTCATTACAGAAGTTTTCATCACTTGTAAGATCTGAAGAATAAATGCAAACTACAGTAATCCTCATCTTCAGTCTAAAGATAAAAAATAATTATTTAAATAACAAATGACAAATTCCAGGCCACATTTAAGCATGCAAATGAGGGGGCTGGCCCGCTGGCGCAAGCGGTTAAGTGCACGCGCTCTGCTGCAGCGGCCCGGGGTTCGCCAGTTCGGATCCCGGGCACGCACCAACACACTGCTTGTCAAGCCATGCTGTGGTGGCGTCCCATATAAAGTAGAGGAAGACGGGCATGGATGTTAGCCCAGGGTCAATCTTCCTCAGCAAAAAGAGGAGGATTGGAGATGTTAGCTCAGGGCCAATCTGCCTCACAAAAAATAAAAAATAAAAAAATAAGTGTGCAAATGAAACTATGTTAAGCAGGCCCAGCCCCCTGACAAAAGTGGAAAATAAGACTTAAGGTGGCCATTTAGCCATCTGTTAAATTAATAAGCCCTAAACTTGTGACACATAATTATTGAAGATATCATGTCTTCTCTTGATAAGTATATTTTAAGGGGAAGTTCTTGATCATGTGAATTTCAAACATCTTAGATGGTTTTAGAAAATATTTTTTAAGTAGTGGGCCCTTTACACACATAATTCATGAATGAAGGAATTTTATCCCTACTGGCATCTTGTTTATAAGACCAGCTCCGATTTTAAAGCATATCAAATATAGTTTTGACTTACCCTACTGTCTCTGTATATATCGAACACAACTGTAAAGGAGAAAAAACTCAAAGTTAATACTGAATTACCATTTTCATAATCTAAGCCCCCTTTTGAAATTTAAAATGCATTTTATTATTAGGTACTCAGACAACAGAATATAATTGACCTTGAGGATTTCATGCTTTTAAATCTCAAAACTTCAAACATAAAAAGTCATCCTGCAATGTTTTATTTAGATAATTTTGCTTACTTGTTCTCTACCCTCAACCATAATCCCTTATATTTAAAAATTCAAACCAAACGCCACAATCATCTCAACCAGTTCCCCATTATAAATAGGTTATACAGACTAGTGACACAAGCAGCAATCACTCACTTATTTGATGGGGATGAAATGAGTAAAACTTGTAGTAAGAAAGCATAAAATCTAGCTATGCTTATGTCATGATTAATCTTTTTTTTTAAATCAAATCTGCCATAGAACCCAGGCTTGGCGAGTAGAGAAAATGTAAATCATAGCAGCTATAATTTTAAGATGCATGAAAACTCTCTCTCCTACATAAATTACTTTCAGTTCTTAAAAACAACTCACAAATGTTTACTTTGTAATGGTGCTATCTGATCATTCAAATAAAACATCTAGAAAGGCAGATCAGTTAGCTAGCTAATTTAGACCTAATAACAGAAGCCCTGTGTTCTCTGTAGACAGACTCTTTGAAATATCTATCTAAAATGACAGGAGAGAGAACTGTCTCAGTATTCAAAAGGGACTCTGATTAAATAAGGTAAAATTAACATGCAAACCATCAGCGATATCAAATTGTTAATATACAGAAATGCTTAAAATACATTGTTTTGAATCCAGTTTTAAAATAGGCACCATGGTGAAATAAGGTTCAGTAACATTACGTATTTCATTTCATTTCACTGGGTCAATAAAAAATACTCACAGTCTTCATCTAAGAATTTATACTGTATGTGTTTCCTGAAAAAGTCTTGTATGCATCTGCAAATTTCTTCCTTTTGTTTAGAAATATGATCA
Organism: Diceros bicornis minor; assembly: GCF_020826845.1. Classification (NCBI taxonomy): domain Eukaryota; kingdom Metazoa; phylum Chordata; class Mammalia; order Perissodactyla; family Rhinocerotidae; genus Diceros; species Diceros bicornis. The sequence goes on along the minus strand of NC_080775.1, from coordinate 12,864,397 downwards.
TAGTACTGTGTGTAGTCCCTTTGAGAAATACCTGACAAGAAAATATTTTATATTCCGTTATCACACGATATTCTTTTCAAACACAGCAAAATGTGATTTAAACCTCTTTTTGAGATAACCATTAAAGTAGATCAGAAGCCCAATCAGATGAATACTGCATTATACATCACTCAGCATTTTATATAGATAAAAAACATAACAGTTATAAAGGTTCATGTGGATAGGTGAGTCCTAAAGTTCCATATTGCCATGTGTTCTTACTTTGGAAATAGTAGTTATTTTTATTTAGTACAATGAAAAGAATTCAAAGTTGTAAAAATGCTTATTAGGTAAAAAATGAAAGCAGCAATCGTAAACCTGCAACATAGGTCAATTGCTTCTTCTTTGATTTTTTCCAATGAATTCTCTACAAGCTGGTATTCTTTTCCACTTTCTTTGGGAAAATTTTAAATATTCCTTACCATATGTCCTCCACATTGATATTATATTTCATAGAAGCAGTCTATTTTTCTTGTTCATACATGCTACCCTGCCTTCACAAGCCTGATGTTTCAAGCCATGGAAAAGTAAACATTCCTTTCTTCAGAGTGCCTTGCTGATATTATTCCAAATACATTAAAAAGACTATTGTAAGAACTCCCTCAATTTGCTCTAGTCCTAGGAAAAAGGCCTCTGCTCTAAAAGAAGGGCTTCCATCCAAATCCTTAATCACACTTCAATATGGCTCCCTTCTTTAGCTGCACTTTTACTCCAGTTTTTTTCAGGAATATCTAATAATATGATAAATTCAAACACTTCAAGTTTCTTTTAGGTGAGTTAATAAATGTCAACATCACATTCAATAAATAAAGAACATTGATTTAATTCTGTTCAAATCACACTTTTCTTGGTTCAAGATAAATTTTACTTCATGGAAAACATGGATAGAAAACGAACAAATTATCTTCAATATTTGACTTGAAAAATTCACAGCAAACAAAATAATAACCCGAGTAGAAAGAAAATGGGTGGCTTTTAAAGTAATACACTTATTTGTTCACATCTTTTCTCTTGCTAGAATAATAAACAGTGCTCTAATAATAGAAATAAAGGTTCAAAAACTTGTGTTTTTATACCACTTGAAATAAGGAAAGTATTGCTGGTAATACTTAGGAAAGTCCCAAAGAGAAAGCAGGTAGTATTATATATATCCTAAATTGGGAATGGTAAAGACCATCCTTTCATCTCTGGAATCCAAACAGACATGATTAATTGACAAGACGATTTTCTGTGGAGACTGACTATGGCCTCAGGAGCCTTGTCAATACTATAGCATTCCAGAGAGTCAGTATCAACTGGTTAGAGGTAGCATCTGAGACAAAAACTGATTGTTACCCCTGTCCTAATTACTAGAAATTTACTTCCCTCAAAAGATTGTCTTCTTTTTACGATTACTTTCAAGGGTAAAAAAAACTCACCAATAAGCTTGTTTTCCTTGACAAAACATCGGAACTCAGCCCCAGGAATTAATTCACACCATTTTCGAAGAACAAGCTGTAGACAAAGGAAAAAATGTAATACAACTACATAACACGGAACGCTTACTGGTCTAATAGACAATTTTATGCCAAGACTATGTCTTAACAACTGCCATTATCAAATGGTTAAAAAAAAAGAGGCATCATAAAACACAATTCACATGAGATGTAGGGAACAGAGTTGCAATCTATTAGTCTAATAAGCAGGGGAAATTGTGTTAAAACTCTTTATGACGAAATGCATCTTTGTCATTTATTTATCGTTTTGAGAGTTATGACATAAAACAGAACCCCAAGGATGATGAAGTCAAATCTTATCACTGTTGTGCCATAAGTTGCCCTGTAATTCATACATTCTTCTCTCCTTTAAGAATATCAAACAATAAAATAATTTTAAATTATCTACCTTAAGCACCATTCTGTAATACTTCTGTTGTTAGTGCCGTCAAGTTGATTCCAACTCCTAGCGGAAATGTGCACAGCAGAGCTGAACCGTGCCTGGACTTTTTGCACCATCCTCTTACCTTCTGGTGCCACATCAGACAATGCTCCACTGCTATTATAGGGTTTTCACGGCCAACTCTTTCAGAAGTGGGTGGCCAGGTCCTTCTTTCTAGTTTGTCTTAGTCTGGAAGCTCCACTGAAACCTGTCCACCATGGGTGACCCTGCTGGTATTTGAAATACTGGTGGCAGAGCTTTCAGCATCACAGCAACATGCAGCTGCCACAGTATGACAACTGACAGATGGGTGGGGTGGTTCCCTGACTAGGAAATGAACTCTGGCTGTGGCAGTGAAGAGCACCGAATCTTAACCACTAGACCACCTCTGTAACACTTACTCTGATAAAATTATTGTTATGGTTTACCACCAAGAATCACTATAACCCTTCCATGCCTTTCCCGTTATTTTAAAGTAAACCAATTCTATCAGAGGCTCAAGTCATAAATGGGTCTTTTTACTGTAATTAGTTAGTATACTATGCATATACTATTGAATTGCTGCGATTTTATAAATAGTACAGTTGAAATGTATGGTTCTGAGTCAGTTTTTAAACTGTTCTTTGGAGAAAACTAGTCCTGTTCTTTCGAAGTATTCATTGTAATAAAGGCTAGTGCCTCCCGCCTCCCTTATCCCAGCATACAGCTCTTTCCCTTCGAGACCCATTCCCAGAATCCCCCAGTGGGCTCAGCATCCTCCCTTCCCATATGCAGTGCTGCCCAGTTTCTTGTGTATAACATTTGCGAGTAAGCACATACATCCCATGTTGTACTACGATAATTTGGTACAAGTCTCTTCCCTACTCAACAGCAACTTCCCTAAAGGTGAGGACCTGGGTCTTATTCATCTTTGTGTCTCCCGCACAAGTATGTAATACCTAGCAGGTGCTTAAGAAATGTTTGTCAAGTGAAACAGCAAATGTATAAGACAAGCAGCCACTAAACATCACGATATAAAAAATATTTAATGAACTGAAGAAATGCTCACACTACGCTGGAAGTGAAAAAGAATTGTATACAAAGTATTTTATGAAGAGTGTGTATATACACATGCGCACACACACAGATACACACATATCTCAAGAAAGGGGAAGCAGGGGCAGGCCCAGTGGCGCAAGCGGCTAGGTGCGTGCGCTCCGCTGTGGCGGCCTAGGGTTCGCCAGTTCGGATCCTGGGCACATACCGACACGCCGCTTGTCGAGCCATGCTATGGCGGCGTCTCATGTAGAGTGGAGGAGGATGGGCACGGATGTTGGCCCAGGGCCAGTCTTCCTCAGCAAAAAAAACAGGAGGATTGGCGGATGTTAGCTCAGGGCTGATCTTCCACACACACACAAAAAAAGGGGAAGTAAAGGCCAAAATGTGAATACTGAGGCTGTATCTGGGTGGTAGCTTCCTTATAGTTTCTTGTATTTTTAAATTTTTGATAGGAAGTTGCTTTTCTTTAAAAAAAAAAAAAAACTGTACTATTAAAATATACCTCAGAAATTTAAAATGCACTGATTTCAATTTTCATTATTGTGAGCTCTTCGGTAAGCTTTGGTATGTGTCACAGTTTTAAAAAGAACCTAATTATTAAATGAAGAACCCCAAACTAAAAATTACACTGTTCTTATCCATTAAAAGCCTGTACTGGCGAATATATTTTTTTTATGGCTACAGCGGTTTTTATTTAAGCAACAAAGAAATAAGCAATTGTTGCATACTAACATTAATTTTCTGGAAAATTTGCACAATCTGTGTTGAAATAACGTTTTGGACAATACATACACACATTGTGGTTGATTTAAAAAATACAAAAGGGTAAAAGGTGACTCTCCTCCCATCCAGCCCCTCTGTCCTCCTACTCAGAGGCAACCTGTGCTGTCAATTTCTTGTATAGCTTTCCGGAAGTATTCTATGAATATATGAGCATATGGTGCACGTATATATCTTTTTGAATACACTGCCTGCAACTTTTTTCAGTTTAATCACTCAAAGAATATCACTTTCCTGGGCTCTTAAAATTGGGTTTTAAACCCTATGCACTAACTTGATGATGCATATTCCCCAGAAAGCAGTAAAAGAGCAAACTGATGGCGAAACAAATCTTAGGGATCGATGATGACATCTCAACCAAGATTACGCTTCAGTGCAAAGCTAGAGAAAAAACATTTTTCATTTTTGTGTTTCCAGCACAAAGTAACAAGATACAGAAGACGCTTAGGAGACATCTGTTCAGTGAAACAAGAGATGGGATTATACTGTATACATACAAATAATGTTATAAAAGATGTTTAATGACCTGGGAAAATGCTGATACTATGCTATTAAGTAAAAAAAACCCTCACAAATGGCAGGTAAAGACCTCAATTACAAGCACTAAAAGACCTAGTAATTGTTTGGTGGCCTGGTGAACAGCAAATTAACTGCCCCAGACACATGGCATGTTCACAGAAGATATGCCAATACACACAGGCAACACACTAAAAACTACTTGATACAGTGAGTCAGTGGCCATACTTTGAAAGCATGTGTATATACAAAGGTGACTGGAAGCAAACAGACAATGAAGAAATTTTAAAAAACCATTCGACTACTTCTAATTGGTATTATAAATCCAAGAATGCAAATGTTTTGCAATTATGGAGCAAGGATGGCCATCCTCTCCTCAACAAATTATGAGCTGTCGAAGTTTTCAAAAGCACTACTTTTTGACAATGCAAGCGCAAGAAAAACCCAGAGTACTGATACGCAAGAACCTATCAGGGAGGTAGTTGAAACTGGAATCAGCTTTTAAAAGAAAAGTATGTTCCAGAATCATTCATAACAACTGATGGACAGTTAGTTATATCCAAGAACACTGCCCATCTCAGGGGTAGGTGTGTGCATGTGGTATGTGAATACCTTCAAACTAGGAAAATACGGAATAAAAATGTGGGTTTGCTATGTTTAAATTCTTATTACTACTTCTAACAAAGTTTTTCACTTCCCTTTTATTCTCACTTCTGTATTTAACTTGTAAAATGAGTGACCAATATAAAAAAATAAAAAGGTCCACTAGGCCTAAATGGTAAAATGGTGATGACTATTTTCCTTGTATACTAAGTTAAAAAGGCTAATCAGGTTAAGCTGGATAGTGAGTATAAAAGTGTTTGTTTTATTATAAAATATTTATACTCCGTAGTGTGTATATACTGTGTGTGTATATATATGCACATATAGAATATATATTTTTATATGACTGATATATTTCATAAATCTAAAAATTTAATGGCTCTAGGTTCCTAGAGAAATTAATCCAAAAATTTTCATTCATTTTACTTAAGAATAAAGAGCAATTCTCAATACATCTTAACTAAGATTATCAACTTCATCAAGATTAAAAAAAAAGTTTCTTACCTCATATTCCATACAAGGATCTGGGGAATCATCAGTACAATGAATAAATCTTTGAAGGAAAAAAAGCAATTGGTTTTTATACAGTGTCAATTTATGCACACACATTGCTTATACTTAACGTGAGGGTAAGGTTTTGCTAAAAGTACCCAGAAAGATGAGCCTCATAAAAATTCAATGAACATTTATTAAGCACTATTCAATGTCAGACATTAGCCTAGGCACCCTGAAATGTTATTTCTTTAGCCCTCAAAATAACCATATGAGCTACTATAATCTTCATTTTTCTGTCAAAAAACAAAGAAACTAAGACCCAGAGAAGACCAAATCTAGTGACCAAGCCGAGACTGTAACGCAAACTGACTCCAGACTCCAACTGAAGGCAGGACGGCACTGCTGTTTCACAATTCTCCGTGCGCTCTTCATTATGCTGAACCAGAAGTCTGCTTCTCTGCTGACTGAACTCTGCCATCTACAGCCACACAAAGTCAATCTAACCCTTCTGCCACATGCCATTTAAAAAAATATGATAGAATTATGCATTCCTCCATTAAGTATATTGCTTCCCCCTCTAAAAATCCTCAGGTTCATGGACAATTTTTCATGTCCTTTACTAAAAGCTTCCCTATGCCAAGGACCGGCTATGCCCAGGGATGCTAAAATGACTCGAGTCCCTTGGCCTTGATGGGGTGGGGCTGGTGGGGAAAGCCTAGCAAGCAGACGAAGAATTTCGAAACACTGAAAACAAACATAAAAATATTCTGCTAGTACAAAGGAAGAAGTGGTAGCTCTCTGTTGTGTGGGAGGGGAGGAAGGTGGCCCAGAGGGCTTCACTCAACAGGAAGAGGAGGGTCCGCATTAAGGCAAAGGGAAGAGCGTGCCAAGGCAGGGAGGGAAGTGAGAACTGTCAGGCCGTGTGCAGAGAACTGCCGGAGAGCAGAATGCCAGGGCAGGACTGCCAGCAGATGAGGTCACAGAGAAATCCTGGACAAGGAAGAGTATCCACATCATGAGGGGTCTTGTTTGCCTACCTAGGGAGGTTGTACTTTATTATCTAGACAACGAGGAGCTAACAAAATTTCTAAGCATGAGAGGGAGACCATCACATTTAGGCTTTAGGAATACCGCTATGGCAATGGGACTGCACAGCCTGGGGGAATGGGTGGCAAGTTGGGAGGCAGAGAGACCAGTACGAAGGCTTGTTGCAATAGTCCTGGGGAGGGATGTGGGTCTAACTAATGCAGTGGGAGTGGAGAAGGAGAGGAGAAGCACTACATAAAGATATTCAGGAGGCAAAGTCAGTATTACTTGGTGACACTGAAAGTGAGGGGTGCAAGAGAAAGAGGCCAGGCATCCGGCTTTGATGACTAGCTGGATGGAGACAGGAACGCAATTCACTAAGACAGAAGGAAAAGCTGATGATGTGGGGTGAGGAAAAGATGGGAGATACTGTGTTTGCGTGTGCAGAGTTGGAGACATCCTGGGAGAACCACATGTGGATGTCTGGTAAGCAACTAGAATCAGTGAAACTCAAAAGAGAGGGATGAGCTAAAGATAATTATCTGGAAGTAATCGCCATGTGGGTATAAGAGCTGAAGTCAAGGGAGTAAACAGAAGTGATTACCTCAGGCAGATGACAGAATCCTGGGGAATACCAATACTTAAAGACTGAACGAAACTTGCAGCCGAGAGACATTTTTATTAAAAAACGCACAAACCAAACAAAATATACTTTTAAAGATGTCTTAAGCAATTTACAAGTAAAACTGAGTTTGAAAAGCTTTTAAATTTCCCTGAATATTTGATTAGGTTGGAATTCTCTGCAATCATTTATGATTTATACTACAAACAATAATAATTCTCATTTATTTGGCTGGCTGAAATCCTCAGAAAATAAGAACTTCTATTCCCACTAACCACTGGGTACTGATATAATCTGAATTGCGAAGAAAGGCACACACAGGGTGCTTTGTTAAAGAGCAGCGGGTTTTCTCTGTACTAGGGGACAGGCACCATATGAAGCATTTTACGTTTGCTATCTCACTTAATCCATGCAATAATCCTATGAGAAAGTGCTATCTATGATTAACATCCACAGTTATCACAGGAGGATACCAAGGCATTGAAAGGGCAGAAGTCAAGCAGGTGGTGGGGAGGGCGCTACACCACTTCCCTCAAGGATGGAGGTTCTACAGCTGTTGTTAAAGCTCAGATTTCACTCAAAACAAAAAAGAAAAACCCACAAATCCCGGATGGATCTGAAGAAATATGTATGTCCTTGATCATTTCTTTTAATAGTTCTACATAATAAATTTTTCTTCATTTCAAAAGATCCCCTTGCCTTTTTTCCTAGTTTAACAGACTAAACATTTTGATTAGTAAAAAGTGCTAATTATTTTATGAATTCTATTATAAAAATTCATTTTATCCTTAGAACATTTGTCCTCAACTCCTTTTTAAATTCTAAATGAAAAGATGAAAAATGTGTTAAAAATCCATCCAGTATTATGATGCATAAAAAATTGTGTGGTAAAAGAATTTTTCACAAGAGAAAAATGTTAATACAGTATACTTTTAAATAATAAAAAAGGTCACAACACTATACAGTACAATCTCATTTTTTAAAACATGCACAGGAAAATGTAACACAATAATAAGTATCAAAATGTTAACAGTGGTTCTTTTCCAGCAGTGACTGTTAATTTCTTCTGCTGCTTATCTGTAGTATTTCTAACATTGCATTTATTATATCAAATACACATTACTTTTGACTTTTAATTTTGAAGCAATACATGTATTGCTTTCATAATAAGAAGCCAATTCAAGATTACTTTAAAAGTTAATATTTTACATTTTGGAATATAAACAAATATCAAATCACTATGTTGTACACCTGAAACTAATATAATGTTATGTCAATTATACCTCAATAAAAAAGTTAATATTTTAGCTTCCAATTAACCAATAGTTCATTACCATGATAAAACGGAACTAACTGGCTAGCTTTTCCTAATTTAAGTGTATCTAAAAGATACAAGGGAGATGGAAGGAGAGAAATGACAAAGGAATTCAAATAAAATAACATGGCATTATCTTAATGGTTACTGTAGTAACAGAACTAATACCATTTTAATTTTTGAAATGTGATTTTAACCATGTGAGTGCCACATTTTTTGTAAATCTGATAATAGAGGACAGTTTGTATTAACATATTATTCTATAAAGAACAAGGTAGATTAAGGTTTTGTATCTACCTATTTTAAAAATACTACAGGAAAACCAAAAGCAACAATTCCAAAACACAGGTCTTCATTATCTAATTTTTTTAATGCTTCTATATTCCTACAAATATTGATTTCAACCCTTGGTTAATCCTCATATCGCTACTTTAAAATAGGTATACATTTTAATACATATTTGCATTCTACTATCCTCTAACATTTTTCAAGTGTTGATTGGTTTAACATTTACTGTTATTTTAAACTTGACTACTTGCAGAAGGTGGAAGTGAGAACATGTGTGGTATGTGAGATTATGGTCCAAGGCTTTTTCTTATTAAGATGATTAACCAGATGGCCAAACATCATTCCTGAGAGGAGAGGAAAGTGCTGAGCCATCCAGTTAGGGCGGAAGTAAAGGTCAACGATGACATTTTCAGGAGCTCAGCTAGATATTGCAAAGAACAATGTGTGTGAATATTTAGATCCTATTTACATTCTGGAGGAGGTAGGTTTAAAAAGCAAAAATGAGTAAGATAATTAGAGTACTAACAACATTTGAATTTTTACAATCCCTATATAAATTAATCATCCTAACATGCCAGGTTAGGCAAAAAAAGAAAGGAAAAATAAAGAAAAAAGAAATCCTTAAACCAAGGCTACTTACTACATTGAGAATACTAGTAGAAACAATACTAGCAGAAAGTATGAATATCCTAATAGAAAACAATGAGATATCTTCAGTCATATCGAATTTAAAGATTTGTATTATTTCCTTCACTGACTGAACCAAGAACACAGATGGTCCAAAAACTTGCATCTGAAATGGAGGAAAAAAACTGATTCTCTCATTTCCAAAAATAATACTTCCATAACTGCCAAAAGCAGAACCTCAGAGAGGTTAACAGCACGTCACTGATGAAGGAAAGTAATTTACGGAGAAAAAATACTGAATTGTTAAATCTACTTTAGCTTTTGTTTCTATGAACACATAAGTAAAAAAGTCATGGTAAGAGTTAGTATAAATTTTCAAATCCCAACTCAGCATATAATATAAAACTATAATGCAAAAGCAAAAGAATATGTGATAATACCTAACACCTCCCCTGTTTTAACTCAACAAACAAGTTTAAAGAACACTTGGAAAATTTGTTTGAATTATGAAATAATATGAAATCGTTTGAGATCACCTTGGAATTTGGGCAATAGTTAGAGAATTCCTAAAGTCATAGACAAAAATTAGTCCAGGTCTCAGATTTATAAGCATCTTTTATAAACGAGAAACAATACATTGGCCATCTCCACCCTCCAACGACTCAGGCACTTTCCAGCAGAGGCAGAACTAGATGAAACAGTATTTCTGTTGAGAGATCTGCTGACAGTCTTACTGCTGTTTCCCTTCCACATAATTTGCCTTTTCTCTCTGATTGTTTTTAAGAACTCCTCTTGTCTCTAGTGTCCTGTGGTTACACTATGATAGTTTCCTACTAAGACACTTGCGTTTCTTGAATATGAATATTTGTGTTTTTTATTCATTCTTGAATATTCTCAACTACTTTCTCGTTAAATACGCCTCTCCCCTCCTCATTTTCCCTATTCTTTCCTTCTAGAACTCCTATTATACATATGCTAAACATTCTCATTTTACCCAGTATGTCTCTCAACTCTATAATTGCATTTCATTATCTTTCTATGCTGCATTATATTCAACTAATTATCTTCTTCAACTACGTCTTATTTGCATAGGTAACTGAGTTCATTTTAATAACCTCATTTTTCATTTCTAGAACTTTTGTTCGCTTCTTTTTTCCTAGTAAGTTGTTCTAAGCGTTTCAACTCTTTTTTATGAGTTTAATCAATTAAAACATTTCCTTTATATTGTCTTTTAGACTCGTTATTTCAAATTTGTACAGTTCCTCTTGTATGCTTTTTGTTCCAGCATGACGTACTGTTTCCTCGTGTTTTGTTATTTGTATTGTGAACGTCTATGTAGTGGGGCTGATTTTCCCACGTGGGTCCCATGAGGCCTGGGTTGCGGAAGAGCACTTTGTACTTGTATTTTCCAGGTGCCTCAAGGGTAGACCCGGGCCTGGACTGATTCGTATGTTAATTTCTTGGTTTGGGAGTTCTCAAACCAAGCAAGTGGTTTAAATTTTGCACTCCAAGTTCACTGTGAAATACAGGCCTGAGGTTTCATCTTTCTAAAAGAAAAAACCCAAAGCCCCAACAACAAAAAAGCAAACAACCGAATCAAAAAATGGGCAGAGGATCTAACAGAAGTTTTTCCAAAGAAGATATACAGATGGCCAACAGGCACACAAAAAAATGTTCAACATCACTAATTACTAGGGAAATGCAAATCAAAACCACAATGAGATATCACCTCACACCTGTCAGAATGGCTATAATTAACAAGACAAGAAATAATAAGTGTTGCAGAGGATGTGGGAAAAAGGGAACCCTCACACACTGCTAGTGGGAATGCAAACTGGTGCAGCACTATGGAAAACAGTATGGCGATTCCTCAAAAAATGAAGAACAGAAATACCATACAATCTAGCTATCCCACTACTGGCTATTTATTCAAAGAACATGAAATCAGTAATTCAACAAGATTTATGAACCCCTATGTTCATCACAGCATTATTCACAATAGCTAAGACTTGGAAGCAACCTAAGTGCCCATCAATGGATGAATGGATAAAGAAAATGTGGTACATATATACAACAGAATATTACTTAGCCATAAAAAAGATGAAATCTTGCCCTTTGTGACAGCATGGATAGACCTTGAAGGTGTTATGCTACGCAAAATACATCAGATGAAGAAAGACAATTACCGTATGATCTCACTCATACGTGGAAGATAAACAAACAAACACATGGATAAGGAGAAGAGACTGGTGGTTACCAGAGGGAAACTGGGTAGGGGAGGGCAAAAGGAGTGAAGGGGCACAGGTGTAGGGTGACAGATGGCAACTAGACTTTCGGTGGTGAACACAATACAGTCTATACAGAAGTCGAAATAAAATGATGCACACCTGAAATTTATACAATGTTATAAACCAATGTGACCTCAACTAAAAAAACAAATCAAAAACCCAAAGCCCAAGCACTTTCAGCCCTGCTTCCTTTTTTCTGTACCAATGGATTAATTTTTCTCTTGTTCATCCTCTACTGAAGGTGCAAAAGGGTCTCTTTTCTAAATCGTCACTTTATTTTGGCTTAAGGCTTGGGCTCCTATCCCTCTAAAGGTATTAAAACCCATGTTTCTTATCAGCTCTGATAACCACCCCTAAAGGCTTAGCTACCTAACCTCTGGTTTCCAATCCTCTTTACATTTCTTGCATCTGGGATTGCCTTTTGTTTCTCATGAATTTAGCATTTAAATTTTTGCGTAAAATATTTTATATTTTACCCAGTATTTCTAGATATTTGTAACAAAAGATATTTCAAGTTATCTTAGCCTGCCACTTAGCTAAAATCAGAAATAAATGATCAGTTTCTTACAGTTCTTTTATAATAACAAATAAGAATATTTTGAATCTCATTTAAAGATTTTTGCCAACCTGAACAGTCTAGCTATAATTAGCAACTCATAACCATTTTCATGTATACTTATAAGCTTATTGGTGTTTTTATCTTTTTAAATCTCACTTCTAAAAATTTTTCCTGGATTAGTAGGTATTTTATACCAATTTGGAAGATTTCTTTAATTGAAGTTTTCAACAAGGAACCCAAAGAAAGTAGTATTAAATCAAAGTCACCGATTTACAATCTAGGTAGAAAGGAGGCTCCTATGTTGAACTATAAACTCATAATTCTTGGCAGATAATTACAGTTCCTCTAGCTAGCCACTAAAACTGCAAAGTAAACACAAATGTTATTAAATAACGAATGTTACATAACCTACAATGTGAATTACAAACAAAGAGAATTCTTAGATACAATAATAGTAAAGATTTTATTTTGGGAAAAAAGAACACCAAAAAAAAACAAAGGTCTACTCTGACAAAAGCTACTATGAAATTATGCCAGTATATTTTTAATACATTTTGAAATTAGCCAGTTACAGGAATTTCAGAGAGCAATGTTCTAGATCCAAATTTTAAAAAAGGAAAATAAAAGAGGTCCCAGCCAAAACCTACAAGAACTGTGCTAAGCTAGCACTGACGACTGACAGGAACATCATCTTTTTGTCTTTATTTCTACTCAAGCTACTTCCCAAATCATTCCCCCAACTTAAACAAGGTTGCGTTTCCTTGCCAGCCAAATGGTCTTTCTATAAATAGATATATTCATTACGTCCTAAACATGTCTTAAGATTGACATACTTGGGGGCCGGCCTCGTGGCTTAGCGGTTAAGTGCACGCGCTCTGCTATTGGCGGCCCGAGTTCGGATCCCGGGCGCGTACCGAGGCACCGCTTCTCTGGCCACGCTGAGGCAGCGTCCCACATACGGCAACTAGAAGGATGTGCAACTATGACATACAACTATACTGAGGCTTTGGGGGGGAAAAAAAAAGGAGGAGGATTGGCAATGGATGTTAGCTCAGAGCTGGTCTTCCTCAGCAAAAAGAGGAGGATTAGCATGGATGTTAGCTCAGGGCTGATCTTCCTCTCTCACACACAAAAAAAGATTGACATATTTTTTTCTTGCGAACTTCATAACTGTGATCAACACAGTTTTTATCATGCTGTTCCAAATATTTCACACATTGAAAGAGAACAAATGTAATACACTTAGTAATAAGGATGCATGTGTGTGGAACTAGGGGAGAATGAACAATGAAAAATATGGATGGAGTATACAGAAGGTAAGGTGGAATGTGTCCTACACTTTGTTACAAGGAAGGAAGGAAAAGGACAAGAAAGGATATGTGGATATCCACAGTGATGAGTTGTGCTACAAGTAAGAAATACACTGTACAAGAGCAAGCTAGATGGAGGTGGAAACAAGAGACTCTCTAGTGGAAAACACTTAAGTTGAAGATGCATTCCTTTTTTGGGGGTAAGGTGCAAGATTCCGGCATTGGAGGTAGAGATTTACAATATTACCTACTCAAATGGTGTGAATTCTGTCTCAAATTTGGGCCAGTCGACGTGGCAAGGTTGGGGGAGGGAGATCATAGTACGAGTACACTTTGAGGACAATATCTACGTGAATTTACTCTAGACAACTCAGGTGTTACCTAAATCCACTGACTGAGATCGCCATTTCAACATTTTCATCAGTCACGAGAAAACATCATCCTTAAAGCTTTACAAAAGTGGCAGTAAACAAAATCATTAATGCTTTAAAGTGGCATATTGCCCTAGATAGTCACCAGAACACAAGCCTCATTGATAAGCAGTTCTAAAAAGTTGGAAGGTTACAACATTATATCTCACAGTAAACAACTCCTAAGAAGAAAAAATTTTAAATCATGGCAGGAAAGAAAAAAAGAAACACACAGAGCAAGGGAAAAGTTAAGCATCAAAGTTCTGGTGTTTAGATTTTATTGCTCATCAGGAGTAATTATTTTGGTACAAAGAGTTTTGGTACACAGATTCCATTTCTTTAGATTTCACCAGCGGTAAGAAAGGAAAGATAAAAGTAAAATGATAGAGAATTAAGGGTGACTGGGTATGTTTATTTGAATTTTCATAGACGGGTTCTTCGAAAAGAGATAAAATATGCTATCTAAAATTAAAACAATCTAAAGCAGAAAATTGTTACCTAGATAAATGGGCCTTAAAAAGAACAAGGTAAAGATTCTGTTAGGTCAAACTTATGCACAAAATTTTTCTTCTGAAACTGCTGCTGAATTTTAGGATTAATAACCAGTTTTGTGATAATCATAAGAAAAAATGTATAAAAATTATGTTGAACACAGCATAGTTTAAATCACTAAGACAAGTGAAATTTCCTGACCTCTAGTCAAATGTATCTCCTTAGTCATAAGCCCCTCAGAGAAACAGTTAATGGATTAATTTTTTCACTCACTTGGCCCTTTCTTCTAAATGCCAATTGAATACCAGACTTTTTTCCTTGCCTTGGCCTACTGAAGTGACACTTAATCAAATAATTAATGAAAGCAGCCTTGTGACTCACCAAGTCTAATCACATAGACTGTTTATGTCTGGGACAATAATTCACTCAGCAAGTAAAATGTACACAGATTATATTAAATGTGTCATATTTCAACTTTAAAGCTTCTTGTGGACAATAATCTTATGAAGAACAGAAAAAATAAAAGAGTACTTAATATTCTACATCAAATTACAACTGTGGCAGACAGTCCTGGTTGTCCACCCAGTAGCTATTCCCGCCCTTCATCCTTGCTAACAGAACTGTGATTGTTCAGACATGGGCAGCACTTGTGTTGTGTGGTCCTCTCCGGAATTCCAGAGATGCATGTGCTGATTAATCTGAGCAGTCCTCAAGATGTGGGCTTGGACCAGCAGCATCAGGATCACCTGGGAACGTGGCAGAAAGGATATTCTTGGACATTACTCCCAGCTGCTGAATCAGAAACTCTGGGGGTAAGGACCAGCAATCTGTGTTTTATCAAACTCTCCAGATGATGCTGGATGCGAGCTCAAGTTTGAGAGCCTCTGGTCTAAATCAATCGTGGGATTTCTGTTCCCTCTGCCAACTACTGAATTAGGCTGGGTAACTGTCATGAGCTTGACAAGAAGTCTCCTGGGAAGCTTCTAGAATGTTTTACTTGCTTACATACAGAGAGGAAATACACCCATCCTGCCTATTTTTGATTTAGATATGGTCATGTCTTCATGTGATACCCGGAACTGCAGCAGCAATCTTGTGACCATTAGGTGATAAACCCAAAGACCATGCCACTGAGCCAAGGATGACGGCAGGGAAAGACTAAAAGAGCCTGGGTCCCTGTGACCTTGATGAGACACTGAATTAACCCTAGAAATACCCCATCTCCAGTCTTCTTGTTAAATAGTATATTTTTTAAAACCCTGTATGTGTAAACTATTTCTAGTTGCCTTCTGTTAACTTGCAATCCTTACTGTAACATCTTTGTTTCTTTTTTCAAGGAAAGCCCCAAAATAGTATAAATAACATAATCTCACTTTCATAATATTACATAATTTTATACATATCATATATTAAAATATTATAGAATATAATAAAGTATTACAACAAAGCATTTTGAAAAGCAAGAGTTTATACCTTTATTAATGGAAAATACAGAGAATATTTAAAATGACATTATTGAAATTATATTCTGGTTTTGGTTCTACTAATTAGCTTGTAGGAACAAATTACTGAACAGATTTAGGCCTCAATTTTCTAACCAATAAAAGGAAAGAGTCAGATTAAATCACTGATACGATCCTGTGCAATCTAAAGAATTATTCTCTTAAATTAATCTTTATGGGGCCCTGAAAGGCCTCTGTGACAAAAGTTGATTTTTAATGAATTCTATTAATAAGGATTTTTACGTGATGACAAGACATTAACTGTTATGCAACTGACTACTGACAAATACTCCCAGAAAAGGGCGACCTATCAGTGCTGCCTGGCTGAAAGGCTGAAAGCCCAGTGCTCGGTGTCGGCTCCTGCCAACTCCCAACTATTTACACCAGAAGGATGGTATTCGGTGGGTAAACACTCTCAGTCCAAGGCCTCAAATTCACTTGCTGATTTAACTTCCTCCCCATGCAAAAGTCAAAAAGTACAAGATGCAAAACAACTGACCGGTATTTCCCCCGTCCACTGGAATTTCAGTTAAATTCGTGTATGACAAAGAGGGAAAAGTGGGCTAAGAGGAGCCAGCAGATCGATAAACTGCAAAGATGATTTAGAAAACCATCAGCCCCAGAGAATTATAAGTGATTTATAATTATTTTTGGAAAGGAAAAGATGTCTTCATACTCTCACTGCAACTAATATTAAAGGTACACAAAAACCTATATCTGAGAAATTAACAAGTACAGGGTATTTTTAATATAATACATTTCAAGGCCTCTTTACTGAAAGCATTACATGTCAAAAAGCTTTATAAGGAAAAAAAAGATAGCCACGACTTCCTCTAATCAGAGGGTATCTCCCAGCATGAAAATGCTACTGCATTATGATTAACACAAGGGCTGCCAAATACCGAACAACACGCGTGCCAACACAACCATAAAACATTGACAACTAAATGTCAAAACAATAGAAAGTTTTTTTCTGTAAATGAACCAGAAATACCAATAAGGGTAAAACCCTTTTATAATAAACTTGTAATACAACCACACTCATTCATTATTACTTAACTTCATTTTCACTAAAACCATATGCCCCAGCTGCAGAACTCAGATGCACAACGGACATGTAGTGAATTGACTTTTTTATGTCAGGCTCCTCTTCTAAAAAGGATCTGAGGCTGAGATGGGGTAAACGGGCAGGGCAAACTAAACTGGATGGATGGGGAAGAAGTGGCATGCTCACACAGCATTTTCACACCCGTTCACCTGCTTAGCTTCCAGACTTCGTGATATGCTTTATTTTAGAGGTCAGTTTAAAGATTAGTTTAATTGAGATTACTGGTTTAAGATGTAGTGTAGGACAAAAAATCTAGAATAGCTGCTATTTGATGACAGAACGAAAGAAGCATGAAGAGGTCACCCACAGCTCAACAGTGCAGGTGTTCCATCTGCCTACGATGAAGACAGCACAGAATCACGTTCTTCAGCTATTGAGTAACTGGCAGAGGAAGGAAAACAGCAATTCCGTGTTTAGAAATTTATCCTAAGGAAAACGTTAGGAAAGCGCACAGAGATTTAGCTCACGGATATTCACTGTAGGACTGTATATAAGAATAGAGGACTGGTCAAATTATGTGATAGCTGTCCAGTGGAACACTATGAGGAGAATTTAAAACAATGATGCATTTAAATATTTAACGACACATAAAGATGTTTGCTACTCACTGATAAGTGCAAAAGCAGCCAGCTAAGCAATGTGAACCATATGATCCCATTTTTGTTTTAAAAAATCAGAATATAGTTAGAAACAAGTATAACTATGTTACACCTATGCATAGACAAAATTCTGGAAGTATATAAATCCAATTGTGGCAAGATCATGGGTGCTTTTAAATTTCCTGTGTTCAGTTAGCGATAGTCTCTAACTTTGCTTTTCTATGATAAGAGCATATATTGGTTTTATAACAAGAAAAAAATCTACCAAAATATGTAATGGGCAGATACAGAAAGTCCTTCATATTTAGGGATATTCATTGTACAGCATTTACTGTAAAAGGAAAAGAAACGTTTGCTTTAATAGGTCATTTGAGAATGTGAAATTGATCCTTGTTGTTTGGAACCACTGTTTACAGTAGTACTAAAAAAAATCACAAGTACTGAGACTACTGACAGGGGACAACCAGAGGCATACTTACGGTTGAGTGAAGTCACGAGTGATGAAATCAGAACTCTTGAACAGCAGAAAGATGTCGCTGAGGGTTTTACATTTCAGAGAACTATTCATTGCTATCCAGTAGGCATCCTAAATAATGAAGCACATGCTACTTAGTGTATATTCCACGTTAGCCACTATGAATGAAGCTCAGGCCTACGTATAAAATCAATAATGCATATCACTTCAAGGGTTTAAAGAAAAAAGTCAGGTAAGAAACGTTAGCTCTACTGTCAAGGGTCAAAGTACACTTCTAAACAATGAACAGCATCACTGCTGCATGTCAGACACCCAGTGATGAACACTGAGATGTTAGGGTCCTCACCTTTCAGCTCAGGCCCAAGCACTTCCCTACGTTTTTCTTACTGATAAGGAAATAAGGGGAGAAAAAGCTATCAGAAATGCTGACACTTCAGCTAGAAGATCAAGGTGTAAAGAAACAGCCTGAACAACTGTCTAAGAAAAAGGAGATCCTTCCCTTCTTCCTGCTTCTGGGGAGTGATGGCCGGAAGGCCTGAAGTTTGATGATTAGAGCAGTTAAGACCCATGTCTATCAAATCTAGGAGAGAGGAGGTGAGATATTCTGAACCATCACAATTTTAAATGGTGAATGTCTCATACATTTGAGCCAAACAAAAAGTACAAATAGCAGGCACAGTAGACGAAGCTTAGTGGAACATACCTAAAAATGATAGAATTAAGTCATTTAAAAAACACATTTCTTCCATAGACAGATCAGACACAGGACAGTAACATAAATTTGAGAAAACTAATGACTGCAAAAAACTATCAAATTATTATCCATACTACATGCAAGAAAGCAGTGGAACATAGCAGGCACTCAATTAATAACAAATAAATGAACAAATGAATACCTTAAAACCGCAAATAATCTACCCGCCTGAAGTGGAAAGCCTCAACCCAGTCCAGTAGTAAAGAACAATTCAAATTACTGCTCATATATAAACTAAAAGTGAGTTTCAATAACTCCTTTGTAGTGTCGCCCAATGAAAAAGATGACGAAAACTTCTGGCTAAAGATGGTATACTGAACACACAGATTTAACTCCACTGAAACAATAGTATCTATAGAAAACCATGCAACTGAATAAACAAGACAATTATTAACTCCAAGGAAAACAAAATGTTGAATAAGAAAACGTAAGTAATCATACTATAGCATATATCAGAAGTGTACCTAGTGTTTACATAATCACAATACTGGAAACACTGAATTAATCAAAAGTATGATATCACTATAATGAGGACAGGGGATTAGAAAGCAGGGGAGACAGGAGATGAAAGAGAGCTGAATCTTGCTGTTCTAGAGTAGAAAGTCAATAATAAATACCTAAATCTGAAGAACAAAGAAGCAGAGGAAAAGAACAAAAGAATGTTCTAAAATATCTGACAGCAGCTGCCTCTGAGGAGTGGGAAATGGTGGACAGAAACAGGTGTTAGGACCTGCTGATTTTTGTAGCAAGCTTCCAGGTCTTTTGAAAATTTAAACTATGTCATGTATATATGTAAAAATAAAAATTAGATTTAAGTGCAATTTATCATTCATTTTAAAGCAATAAAAGATAAGCACGAGATGGTTTTTCAAAATGCAAATAAGTCTTTGATTCCCTAAATAAGCTTTGTTGACATAAAATTCTCTTCTATTGGATTAGAAAAAATAGTGAATTTTTCCATAGATCTTAACTTTTAAAAAAATCTTGTCAATGCAATGTTAAAATAATAAATTTAAGAAAATATCAGTTGATTTCTCAAACTGCTCTATTTCTAGATCCTGTGACATTTTAATTTTTATTACTTTTCAATAGAGAAAAATTTCTCTGTTGCACTGAAGAGCTAAAATTTTGAAAAGGGCAGAGAATGGATTTCCTCAGATTTATAGAACAATCAGCAACACAAGAGGTTGAAACTGTCTTCTGGCAAAATATCTAGTATTGCACAGATCCAGGAAAGTGCACTGCAAAATCAGAAAAATAACATGGGGGAAATAATAATAAAATCCACAGTATTTTCTCTAGAATTAGGACTATAATTAGACCCTCTGTGGGGATATAAAATGAAATAAATAGGAAAACAAAGAATATTCAAACGAGAGATTTACTGATGTGCTCCTACCCGTGGGGCACTCCAGTTAAGCTTAGGAAACACACTGCCACCCAGGGAATTGATAGCTTCTTGGACTTTGGTAGTGAACTCGGGAAATTCTGGTGCCTACAGAAAGAAAGAAGAAATCATTTGGGCAAGTCAGTATCATCACAATAAATATAGAAAACAAGATTAAAATCTCAAGGTTAAACTATTCAGGATGTTAAAATAATTTAGGATACAAATTACTATCAGAATTTCTGAATTCAGCGAAATAAAATCAATGATCAAATAACATTTACCAGAAAGGGAAGAAGATAAGTACCCAAATGGCACTTTCCAAACCAATCAAAGCCCACAAAGCTAAACAGACAGATGTCACCAGGCATCTGGGGATGTGAGGAAGGAAGGAAGGTTCTCTTAACACCTACATAAAACCAGTATTTATTAAGTGAAAAGAGACGGATGGAATATCACCTATACATATAGCCCAATTCTCAGAAATAACATCTCACACTAAAGGGGCCAGAAGTCCTTCCATTTGCAGGAAAAGATTCTTGGACATATCCCCAAAAGGCTTCATGAGAATGAGAAATAAATTATGTGGTTAACTGTATTTAAACACTGCTATTTCCAGACAAGTTTTAATATAAACAAAACTCAAAAATAGGACCTTGGTGAAGTTAAAATGTTCTTTCCTTTTTGGTTTACTTTAAAATGCATATTTTATAGAAGCAGGTAACCCAAACATTCTAAGTGTCCTTTCACCAGGAATAGAATCCCGCTGTGAAGGAACGTAAACGTGACTGCTATTATGCTCTGTCTCGGGCCTTACGTCACTGTCAAAGGAGAGCACAGAGAGAGAGTGGAGACGAGGAGAGTGAGGAAGAGAATTGAAGTGGAAAGGGCAGGAGAGACAGAACAACAATATTAACAGATTCTCTCCAGTCACAGTTTTCCTTTATATCTGCTGCCCCCTACTGGACAACTGCAAATTCTGAAACAGTCCAGTAACGACAAGGTCTTCCATAGGGGCTAAAGCATTCAAATAGGTCTAGAACGAGCTCAACTACACACTGCAAACATAAATCAAATGCCTCATGCTGATCCCCGAGGTCTAACCCAGTTATGACAGAGAAATAGCTGTGACAAGAGTCTAGGAAACACACCAAAAAAAAATATAAGTTTAAAAAACGGTAGTATACTATTTCCCCAACTAGAAACCAGCTTTAAGCAACAGGCTAGTGAGTCAAGAAGGGAGAGATCGAAGCTTTCTTTCTGCTACAGAAGGACATGATCTCTGGACTAGTTACCAGCATCTTCTAGTTATTTGACAGCCTGCACTGTATCTTCTTTACTTCTTCAGCTTAGATACATGAACTCAACCCGCAGCAATTTAGAGAGCCCTTCAACACGACTATCAGCCTTGAGTCCTTATATTCCATTCCCCTCTCCCCATCAAAAGGAACTACAATTTATGTTAAACCAATAATTTCCTTACAATCCCCTGAAGTCACTGATTTGGCTCCCTAGAGCTCTGGCCATAAAAACATGTATCTAAGATCTGCATTAGCAATCTTCGATAAACAGTACAGTTACGCAAATTTTACAGCATGAAGAGATTCAATTTCCAAAGACAAGACTATTTAATTTTCCTGTCCCATAAAACTTCACATGTAAGGACTGCTTTATATTTGTGTATTACATTTTAAAAGAGGTGATCCATTCCCTCAAATCCTCCAATTATTCAACTTCAGGAAATCCTGCCATAAGGATCCTAAAACAAATTTAAATTATAAAAAGTCGATCCATTGTAGAGAAAAATTTGTGCTTCAGTGGAAAACTATGTATTATCGGCATGTAGCACACTTTTCTGGTTGTCTGATTCTAGGTAGGTCTGTCAGCTATTTTACAACTGGTAAACTGTAGGTAAGTGATGACAATGAAAAGTGTTTCTTACAGACATGACAATTCTATCCTGTCTGACAGAAATTCAGTTGCCTTCCCTCCCACCTTTGAGGGAGGCAAAACTAGTTTTGCCTCACTTACATATTCATTTCAATATTCCTCATCTATAAATTTGTCTGTTCCTTGGATTCTTTTGAATCAGCTGTTAACATCTGCCTGGTTCCCTCATGAGTTAAATAAAAGCTTCAACATGTGTTAAAGAGTTTTGTATCTGTATGGGAGTCAGGATTCTACCTTTTTCTGAAAATTACCTTTTAAGAGATTTAAGTAATAGGATTCTTTTAAGCTTAGAGCTCAACCAGTCGATTTTAAATATGCATTAACACCTCAGTTGTCTGGGAAAAGGTTCCCCTTGTAAGTGGGACAAAAATCCACATTTTTAATCATATCCATGGACTTCCTGTGATCCAGACTCACTTGTCTTTCCAAATTTACCCACCACAGCACCCCTACACCACACTCACTCAGAAAGGGTATTTCTTTAAAAAAAATTTTTTTTAAATCATGAAATGTTTTAAATATACAAAAAAATATATGCTCATGTTCCTGGATCCATACATTCAACAATTTGGCATATTTGATCCAAACCTTTAAATTTCCTAAGGGGAAAAAACATTACAGATACAAACGAGGCTCCTTACTCCTTGCTCTCCTCCCTAATCCTTCCCTCTCCCCACCGGCAACCATCATTACAAAACTGGGCATATTCTTCTACTGTCATGATTTTATACTTTCGATACCTGTGCCTGTCCAGAAAATATAACATTATTAAAATTTAACATAACTGCTGTCATTTGGTATGTATGCTTTTGGCAACTTGCTCTTCGAAATTCACCATTGTGCTTTTGAGATTTACCCATTTCGATTATTTTTGTCCATTTTTAATCCCGCGTTTTTGTATCTATGCTAACGGACTATTACCATTCACCAATACCTCACATTTTCCCACCTTGGGTCTTAACTCACATCCTCTACCAAGACTGTTCTTCTGCCCGACAACATCTAGTTCTGCCCAGTGAATCCCAATCACTTTTTTAAATTAGCTTTTTATTTTGACATTATGTCAGACTTTCAGAAGCATTAAAAGAGTAACAAGAATTTCCATATACTCCTCACTCAGGCATTTTACCACATTTGCTTTATCATTCTACCCCAACCCCCTCTCCCTATATACCTATGCAGGTGTGTGTATTTATTTATATATATACATACATACAAACATGCATTTTTTCCCTACACTCTTTTAAAGTAAGTTGAAGTCATGATGCCACTTTACCCCTAAACACTCTAGTGTATATTTCCTAAAAAGTAGTAACATTCTTTTATACAACCTAGCAAAATTATCAAAATCAGACAGTTAACACTGATACAATACCATTATCTCATCTACAGATCTTATTCAAAATGTGCCCATTGTCCTAATAATGTCTTTTATAACAAAAAAAACCCCAAAAAACCAAACATTCTTTTCTGACCCAGGATCCAGTCTAGAATCACGAATTGCATTTAGCTGTCATGTCTCTTTAATCCCCTTTAATCTCTAACAGTTCCTCTCTCTGTTGTTCTTTACCTTTCATGACCTTGACATTTTTTAAGAGTACAGGTGGTTATTCTATATAAGTTCCAAAATGTTGAGTTTGCTGGATGTTTCCTCATGATCAGACTCAGGTCAGGCATTTTTGGCAGGTGACGTGTCCTTCTCAGTGCATCACATCAGGAGGCACAATAATGGAGGTCTGTGCATCACTGGCAAGGTTAACTCTGGTCACGAGGCTGCTGGGTCTTTCCACTGTGAAGTTACTATTTTTCTGTCTATAATTATGTAATAAGTAATTTTGGTAGAGACACTGAGAATATTCAAGTATCCTCGTTCTCATCAAATGTTAACCCACCAGTTTTAACAGCTATTCCATCAATTATTACTATGATGGCTGCCAAATGGTGACTTCTAATTCCATCACTCCTTCTGCATTCATCAGTTGGTGCCTTTTCTACTATAAAGAAGAGCTTTCCCTTCTGCTCCATTTACTGAATTTAATCATTTGTTTATGTCAGTACGGCATCATGAATTCTAATTTTAGTCAATGGTTATACTCCATTACCATCATTGTTTTGTTATGATGCTCAAGTAACTTGGCCAGGAGGAGCCCACTCAAGCTGGCTTCTGGGTCCTTTTTGTCATGTCTGCGTCATTCTTACTTTCTGATACAACAAGCTGTTGCAGGCTATCTTTACTTTCCTACCCCAGTCTTGAATTTCCCCAAGAGTTTCGATTCCTTTTAATGGAGAATGATAATTTAGAAACCAAGATCAGGGCACTAGGTGTGCTCACTGCTCCTATGATGTCATCATGTCATTGCTTCTAGACCTTAGCAAACAGAGTTTGGTAAATATACATGGATACACAAAGGTATATTATTAATTTCTGTATCTATCAACTATCTACCTATCTATCCATCAATCAAAAAACATGAGTTGAAATTGATAATCCTTACCACTTTTAGGGTCCAGGTCAAATATCACTTCTCCCTTTAAGCATTTCTAGATGCCCTAAGTTGTAACTGTTCTCTCTGTTCTGACAGCACTTTGTCATCTACCCCTAAATTGGGGTATAAACTCCCTAATGGCAGGAATCAAATCATATTCATCTTTGTTTACTTCACAGAACCCACTACAGTGCCCCGAGTATGGTAGATAACTAATACGTATGTTGAACTGAATAGAATTTTCATAAAAGGAGTGATTGACCTGCATGATATCCAGAGTAAAATAAAACAAGTAAACTTCCCCTTTCTGCCGATGTTGGCCTGCTTTTTATACCTAAGGAAATATATCAGTTTAGGCACCTCCACTTTTTTTTTCTTGTACCCTGGACACCCTATCTCTTCCATTAAATAAACAGAAGCATCTTCCCATTTAGAGCTGTATTATTATTTTTTTAATTATTTTTTTTAAATTTTGTTTATTTATTTTATTTTTCTCCCCCCGAAGCCCCAGTAGATAGTTGTATGTCATAGCTGCACATCCTTCTAGTTGCTGTACATGGGACACGGCCTCAGCATGGCCAGAGAAGCGGTGCGTCGGTACGCGCCAGGGATCCGAACCCGGGCCGCCAGCAGCGGAGCGTGCGCACTTAACCGCTAAGCCACGGAGCCGGCCCTAGAGCTGTATTAGAGTAAACGCTCCCCTAAAACTCATTTCCTTTATGTGCCTTTACATCTATTTGTAGGGAATTTTATAAAAACCTTTCTCTTTTATCTCAAGGTATGAGAAGTTTTATTAACCTACCATATTTTTATAAATACATTTTTTACTTCACTCATTCCTTTAAAAATTTTTATTAAAAACATACTTTTAAGTTGAATTTGACAACAGCACTCTTATCCTGAAAGACGATTAAAATGCTCCATCAGCTTCTACATTTTAATATAAGATAAAGCCACATACTTCTCTACTTGCACTCGAACGAAACTGTAATTTTTATACTACTTAAATACTCTTGAATAAGTGAATATAAATTTTCACTTTAATTTAGGTTCCACAGATCTGGGAACCCCAGAGTTTAATGTGAAGCTTGATTCTTTCTTTCAGAGCTTAACAGAAATAAGTCATAGCATCAACTATGCACTTAAATATTTCCTTTGAAATCAAAGGGAAAAAGAAGGCAACGATGATTCAACTTATTTTTTAAAATAATAAATAAAAGCCAACAGAGAAAAAGACATTTGAAATGGAGAATAAACGGGAATTTAGAGAGATATGCACTGAAACCCTGAAGCACCCTGTGTAACGGTGAGAGAATGTCCCCACGCCAGCGCTTCTCTGCTCTTACCGTGAGCGTGGCCGTGTTCTCGTCATCCGACCACTGTATGGAGAAGAGGACAGAAACAAAACATTATATGTGGATAGTGTACTGGGCTCCCAAATAGCAGTGCTCCGTCTAAAAATAATACATAAGCAGGAAACATCTATTCCTGAACACAAAGTATATGTCAAAGTGAGATTTTCATGTAATTTCTCACTTTATTGAATGTATGCTAAGATCTGAATGTCAGAACCGCTTCAGAGATCATTTAAATCAGAATAGTCTACAGAACAGATTATTTTATTTTGAACCAACCTGTATTTCTTCTGCCTCATCATCACTGTCTGGCTGAGAACGTGCTGGTGGATCTTCCCTACAAGAACATAAAGCAAAAATTAAGCAAGAAAAAGGCTTTGGTACCATGTAGTCATAATTTCAGGTGTACTGAAAACATATCTCTATAAAAGATAGAAAGATAAAGACAGCCTCAGAATTGGAGGATAATGTTTAAAACGTTCACTTTTTCAGACAGAAATGAATAAAAACTAACATGAAATTAGTGAGAGTACACTTCCAATAAGAGATGGCAGAATAAAAACATTCTGCCCTGTTCTCAGAAATCACTAGAAACAGGGAAAGAAAAACTCACAACTCCACCTCTGATGACACTAAGAATCATCTACAATTCTGAATCCCGATACATAAGAAAGTGCTGCCAAAGACAAGGAAGACCAAACGGATGGAGGAAGCCGCCAAAAGGAGCCGTCTGAGGAGCTGTGCTTCACAGCTGAGGGAAGACCCCGAGGGGCAAAGCCGAGGATCCTGGGTTTATACAGTGAAAACAGAGCACGGGGGCCGGTATCAGGGATCACCTGGATCTGGACTGGCACCACAGACAGGCGTGGGGAGAGAGAGAGAAATACACAGACACACTATCTGTGAGAAAGCCAGGGAATGAAGCAGCTGTTGAAAAGGGCCATCTAGCAGCCGGTCTTCATTGTCTGGAGGGAAGCAAAGGCTGAAAGAACTCAGAGGAAATGACACTGCCCCGGCCCCTCCTCAACACTCAACTACAAATAACTGGCCCACGAAGAACTCACTCACATCACTGAAAACAGAATAATCAGAATAAGAACCAGCACAGGATCTATACCAAGAAACTACAAGGAAAAGGGAAAGGGAGGCTTCTGGTTGACCATGGGCATTTATCTATTCCTGCGTTCCCTCTAAACTAAAATGATAGGAAAGACCCCAAGGAAAGGGAGACCAAAGAGGAGACAACTGAGGAAAAGAGACAGAAACAAAAAGTCGGAAAACAGAGAGCCAATGAGGGGGATAACCCAGTGAGCAACAGGCAGAACCTGGAGCTATCATGGATGGTGGGACCGAAGCTCTGGGCTACGAACAGGGTGGCTTGCGCGAAGTCCGTAAACGGGGCAGTAAGACAGACCCAGTCTTCCTCATCTTCTACATCCTAGCAACTAATCCTCCTCCATGAACTAAATAGGCCAAGGGCTCAGGTCCATAACCCCAGAGGAATATGGGGGTGAAACGACAGAATATGACAAGGAGCCACGTGAAAGTCACACTAACAGTGAGACCCCTGGTCCCTTCCTCCAACCCTGCTCCCAGAATGCAGACAAATTAGAGGATTCTTCTCTGTAGAAACTGAACAACGCCAGACCAAAGGCCTACAGATAACTGTCATCTGGGAATCCTCTATCAATACCTGCTGATTGCTGGCACTCTTAGTCAACAAGCCCCAGCCAGGTACACAAAGTTTACGTGTGGGCACGCATGCATGCGTGCGTGTGTGTGTCCCTCACTCTTGACTATGAATAAAGGCCTAGAATTGTTAGAAAACTAAACAAAGGCTCCAAGATGAAAAAAAGAGATTTTAAAAAGGAGAGAAAAAAGGTACATGGAAGAAATAAAAACAAAGGAACCAGATGAAAAAAATTTTTTTTTGCTGAGATTCGCCTGAGCTAACATCTGTGCCAATCTTCCTCTTTTTTTTAAATTTCTGATTCAGGAAGATTAGCCCTGAGCTAACATCTGTGCCAATCTTCTTCTATTTTGTATGTGGGACGCCTCCACAGCATGGCTGATGAGTAGAGTAGGTCTGCGCCAGGGATCCGAACTCACGAACCCGGGCCACAGAAGTGGAGCGCGCAGAACTTGAACCACTCGGCCACAGGGCCGGCCCCCAAAAATATTTTTTTAAATCATTAATATCCTCAAAGATAAAAGAAGATATGCATCCATGAGAGAAGAACAGGAGGCTATAAGAAAGGAAGAGAGGACAAGACTGAACTTGTAGAAACCGAAAAGATGATAGCTGAAATTTAAAATTTCCCAGAAAGTAGAACTAAAAAGACAAAGAGATACACAATAGAGAAGAAATGATAAAATTCAGAGAATTAATCCAGTAGATCCAACATTTCAATAGGAGTTCCAGAAAGAGAAGCAAGAAAATAAGAGGAAATTATCAAAGATATAATATTTTTAAATGTCCCAAAACTGAAAAATATGTCTCTAGACTGAAAGGGCCCACCAAGTACATATCATAATGAATGGGAAAAAAACTTAGATGATGTGCAAAGACGGCCACAATAATTCTTCTCATCTCATTTGAATGCCCCTTGGCAGGGAGACTTTGCCACTCTTCCCATCAAGAAACAGCATTTATTTCCCCATCCCTTTTAGACTGGCTTCACGACTCACTGTGACCAATAAGATGTAGCACAAGTGACAACATGTGATCCTGAGCCTAAGTGTCAAGTCTCTACAGCTTCCGCTCTCACGTTTTTGGAACGCTGCCACCACTATTTAAAGAAGCTAAGGTTAGTCTTTCTAAGGATGAGAGGCCACATGGAAAGAGAGGCCCAGCTGACAGTGGGCATCAACTGCCAGACATGTGAGTGAGGCCATCTTAAAACCATCCAGTTCAGTAGAGCCACCAAATGACTACAGCCATGTCAGTAACCTTGGCAAGACCAACAGAAGACTCGTCCAGTGTCAAGAATTACAGAGGCTCTGAGATTTGACCCTACTTGCATGCTAACAAGTTAGCCTGCCAGTTTCATGGACTCTAGCAGAAGACATAAGATTCTTAGGTCAGAACAAAGGACTCTATTACTCTCAGCACAGCATGAAGCATGAGCCTCTTCCTTGCATCAGTTCCCTCTGGTTCCTCAAGTCCCATGGGAGGTCAAGGAGTGGCCCAGGTTAGCGTTACAAGTGAGGAACCCTGAACTTAGGGAAGCTCATCTTTTATAATGGGCTGCAGGTAAAACTGCTCAATCTTTGACCCAAGGGGAGACACTGTCTTTTATTTGTATGAGACAGTAAACAAACCTGCTCTCTGATAAGGAGGGAGACACTACCTCTATCTTCCAAGGCTGTCTGCTATATAAACATCCTTGAAAAGATAATCAAGAACAAAAGCGGTCAGTGCCTCTGCTTGCAAGATGTGCAGTAATGTAAGAGACCCAAGGAGAACTGTCTTTCAACATACACCTGAGCAATCATGGACAAATAAAATGGTTATTGTTTTAAGTCACTAAGTTTGGGCAATACAGATGATTATCATGAAATATAAAAACATGAAAGAAGAAATCCCAAGAACATTCATAAAGCAAGACCAAGGAACAGAAATCAGACTGACATAGGACTTGGTAGCATTCTAGAAGACAGTGGGCCATGCCTTCAAAATCACGAGGGCAATTTTCTGCCTAGAATCCCTTACTAAGCCAAACTTACCCCCGAAAAAATCAAGTATAAGAGCAGAATAAAAACTTTTTCCAGGTTATGAAAGGACTCAAATGTTTTTCCTCTTATGCCTTCTAGAGCATGTACTTCAATAAAACAAGGCAGTAAATCAAAAGAACCAAAAACGTGGTATTTAAGGAACAGAAAATCCAACACAGATGAGTAAAGAAAAGTCCTAAGCTGACGACTGTACGCCAGACCTGAAGAGCTGCCGGCTCAGGAAGCTGGAACAGGAAGATGGAGGGTTGCCAAAGTGGGGTCTCTAGGAAAGGAAAAACGGCAATATCTAGCTTTAAAAATGGCTTAAACAACGAGGCAGACATATTATTTCACATTATAAGAATCCCTAAGGCATGGCACTTATTGGAAAGCAGAGTACTTCAGTGATGCTAGGACTCAAAATCAGCTTCTCCGTGAATTTCTTGGTTTTCCTCTCCAGAGTCCAAGTTCGCTGTAGTAGTTTCAAGCATCAAGTCCTCACACTGCCATATCCAGAGACCAGAATAAATGAGATCCTGTCTCATGTCCCTTTTTAAGAGCAGGGCAGACTTTCCCCGGAGCCCTGTAGCCCCTCTTGGTTATGGCTGGGCCCCTCACTGCAAGGGAGATGGCATAACCACAATGGGTTGGACTAGTCTGTCATCACCATTGCGGCTGGGGAGAAGTCCATAAGGCACAGGGGTAAATATTACTTTTATGATTAAAAAAGAAGGGGGGGCATCTTTTACAAATGACAGAATTTCTAAGTATTCGTGCTGCTCCCCCCGACCACTGTTTCAGAATTTATCTCACCAAACAAAAGCAAGCCATACACATTCCTATAGTCTATGCTAAGGAAAGATGTCAAATTGATATATCTCAACATTTACTAATAACCAGTAGTAGTTCACCACTGGCCTACTCACAATGAAAAGAATATTCAATGAGTCTAGTTCATTAACTCCACGGTATTTATTTGTAACTATAACACTATATCCCTTGATGAAGGGATACATTTCATACAAAGGAGCTAAAACGTTCACATATTAATAGATGCAGTTACAGTATTCTATAAATAGTATTTTAAATACACACTCATTCAACTAACTGTTACTATCTGAACTCAGGGAGGCAAAAAGATTAGGATAGCAAGGCATATACTGAGAGAGAGACACACCCAAACCTACACACAATACGGAGACACTGAGCTTAAAAAGACATGCTTGAAGAAAGCTACTCAGCAATAAAACGTAACAATATTGCTGAATCTCAAAAGCATCATGTTGAGTTAAAGAAGCCAGACACAACAGAATACATACTGTATGATCCCACTTACATGAAGTTCCAGAACTAACAAAACTAAGCTATGGAGACAGAAATCAGATCAGTGTTTGCCTGGGTTTGGGGAGGGGGAGCTAGGAAGGGACCTGAGGGACTTTTCTGGGGAATGGAAATGTTCAGTATTTTCAATGTAGTGGTGGTGAAATGGGTGTACATATTCATCAAAATTCCTCAGATTGTACACTTAAGATCTGTGCATTTTATTGTTAACATACCTCATTTAAATCATACCTATAATTTTCACATTTTTACCGATAAAAATAATACAATCTAAAATTACTACCCTTTTCAAATCGAAGGCTCAATAAACATTGCTTTTCTCAACCCGAGCAAATCATATTTTCATTCATCTAGCTGTTCCACCAGAAATGAGAGAGTAATTCTTGCCACTTCCTTCTGCATCACCGAGTTCTGAAGGAGCAAGCGCCAAGACATCTCACATCCATTCACTGCTCCCCCTCCAGTGGCACCATCTTAGTTCAAGCCACTGTCAGTTCTCACTTGGTCCAATGCAATATCCTCCAACTGGTCTTCAACTTCTCCACAGTAACCAGTCATTGTCCAAAAACTGAAACTGCTCAAGTTACTCTCTTGCTCAGAGCCCTTCAATACTTCCTGCTGACCTCAGAATAAATTCTAGGATCTTTCACATGACTCCTATACAGTCCCCTAACCTTAACCCTAACCACCTCCCCCATGTCACCAACTGAATCTCCTACCACTTGGCCCTTGCATGCTCCAGCCACATGATCTTTTCTGCATGTCAAGATCTTCCATGCCTCAGAGCCCTCCTTAATGCTGTTCCCTCAGCCTGGAAGATTCTTCCCTCCACCCTTCAACTGACTACTTTCCACCTCAACTTCAGATCTCAGAGGCTCCTAAGTTACTTCTTCAGGGTACTCCTGGACCCTCCCTGCGATCTTCAGCTCCACCCCTGCCCCCAGTAATTCCATATGTCAGTGATATATACCAGTGATAGCACTGATCACAATTTTCACTTAAATATTTCCTAGTGTGTTTGTTTAATGCTCGGACTGAGATGAATGATGACGATGAGAGCAGTTAGTATTTCTTAAGAGCACACAGTATACTAGGCATTGGGCTAAACATTTTACACAGTATCTTTTTATCCCTGCAACAACCCTATGCCGTAAGTCCTATGGTATCAGTCACCCCATTCACAGACAAGGAAACTGAGGCTGAGAGAGCTAGAAATTAGCAAAGATGTGATTTGACCCTAGGAATGTGACTGGAAGACCAGCACTATGCTATATCAACTCCCACAAAATATGAAGCTGAACTGTCAACTCCAAAAGGGCAGGGTCCCTAGCTGGCTTGTGCATTCCCGCAGAGCAGAGGGAAGTACTGGGTGCTGGACGGCACTGTTTAACCATATTTAACGGTGCTTGCCCCTGTCAGATGCTCACGCAAACATCCAGCCAATGAGAAACAACATAGGAGCTCTTCAATATGCTTCTACTACTGAAATCTACCCAGAACTTTCTAATGTTAGGAGTCATTTTCTTTATAGTCCCATTTATATGTTTATTATATACTCTATTTTTGAGAATATTAAAATCATGTCTGTAAATATCCCAAAGGTGAGACTTCCCTAACTATTCTGTTTCCTTATCCTGTGATTATTCCAAGTTAATGAGGCTCTGAATTAACAATTTTCAGGTTATTGGGGGGCTGAGAATAACCCAAACAGAAATATAACACAGAAAGCTACACAAAAGATCCTGAGCTAACATACATTGCTGAGGAAGATTGGCCCTGAGCTAACATCTGTACCCATCCTCCTCTATTTTACAGCATGGCTTGATAACCGGTGCATAGGTCCGTCCCGGGGATCCGAACCTGCAAACTGTGGGCCACCAAAGCAGAGCACGTGAACTTAATCACTACGCCACCGGGCTAGCCCCCGAATTATATTTCTAAGTTCATTCATCTAACAAATGTTTATCGAGCACCTCTTATGTATCACGCACTGTTCCAAGAGCTGGCACAAAATTGTCCAAGTCCCTGTTTTCATGAAGCCTGCATTCTAATAGAGCAATTAAGGGAATTATGTCAGATGGGAGTAAGTGTTATGCAGAAAAATAAAGTGAGGTAAGGGGTTAAAGAGTGATGTACCAAAATGTGGTGAATACACACAGTGAAATATTATTCAGTCTTAAAAAGGAAGGAAATGTTGACACAGGCTACAACATGGACGAACCTTGAGGACACTATGCTAAGTGAAATAAGCCAGTCACAACTAGACAAATACTGTGTGATTCCATTTATGTGAGGTATTTAGAGGAGTCAAATTCATAGGCACAGAAAGTAGAATGGTGGTTGCCAGGGGCTGGAGGAGTGGAGTGGGGAGTTAGTGTTTAATGGGGATAGAGTTTCAGTTTTACAAAATGAAAAGAGTTCTGGAGATGGATGGTGGTAATGGTTGCACAACAATGTGAATGTGCTTAATACCACTGAACCGTACAGTTAATAGTTAAGATGGTAAATTTATGTTACGTGTACTTTACCAAAACAAAAAAAAATTGTTTTTAACAATTCTAAGAGGAAATTATTTCCAACCTAGAATTCTATAAAAAAGAGTGCTGTAGCAGCAAGGGTTACTACTATTAGGCTATTTTAGAAAGGAAGGTGAGGGATGAACACTTAGATAACATGACTTCTGAGCAGAGACCTGAATGAAAAAATAGGAACTTCATTAAATTCTATGGTTCCTCAACCTTTTCAAGTTTGCACTAAAAAGACTGATGCATGATAACTTCTTCCTTTTACAAACAGAGGAACCACACGAACAGAGAAAGTGGAGGTGGGGCCATGGTGGGTTAACTGTGGGGAATAAAATGTTAAGGAATTAAATGATACACCCTAGAAAAGCTTTCTGTTTGCATTGGACAATGAATTACTCATCTTAAAAACTGAAGGATCTCAAAGGGTCATAACATGCCCTCTTCCCTCTCCCCCACAGCCCCTCCCCATCTCCAGAAGGAATAGTTACTATCATATCCATTTTCTAAAGGCAGAGAGGAAAGGAACTGCTCAATTTCACAACTAGTAATTACTAGAGGAGAAAGTAGTCAATTTCAAAAATCTTATTAGCTGAGCATTGACAAAGAATAGGAGACAAAGACCAGCACATAATTTTAGCTAGGAAAAAAAAGGGAGAGCACGGTGCCAAAGCTCATGTATTTATTCCACATGGCAACTGTTGAGATTTAATCAGTACAACATTTCTTTATGATAAAATTTAAAAAATGTTTTTCTGATATACTTTACCTTCCTGAAACCACCAGAGTTCCATCATCGAGCAAATAGTCCTTCACATTCTGAGGAAGTGGAAGAATGACACTAGAAAAAAAAAAGAACACAAAAAATGCACATACCAAAAAAGGCATCATTTTAAAAGACCAACCATAAGCAGAGAGAAAAAAATCCAAATTCAATTAATTTTTTAATTACTTGTTCCCTTTATTTTAATATGAAGTGGGAAATGTTAATGAGGTACATGTGATAGCAGCAGACTAAAAACTAGAATAATATGAATAAATACTGCGGTAAACTAAACTAGATTCACGAAATTACCACAATTGTCCTTGTGGTAAAAACAAAACAAAACAAAAAAAAACAGCCAAATCCAAAGAACCGGACTGAAATTACAGTATGAAAGCAACAAGCTCAAAAGAATTCTGAGTACAATGATTATGTGCCTTTAAGAAATTAGACACCAGCAGATATTTGCAGCAATAACAGGAAATGCAGCAAACGAATCTGATTAACAGCACCTGACAGAGGGCAGAAGCAGACTTACGATCTGGAAACAATTCTTTCCTTGGCAATGAGCACGTAAGGCAATATGTTTGGATCTGTTTTGGTGGCATTCTATTCAACTGATCACCAGAGCTATCAAGCTGCTTAACCGGGCATGCTTTAGTCTAATTTGTTTCAGATAGTCATAATTAAGGGATAGGAAAGCCATACTTGAAGTCACCTAAAAAAACTACGGAACACTTTGTTTTTTACTCTGTAATAATAAATCATCAAAAAATCCTGCCACAGATAACTAAAAGTAATGCTATTATATTGATCTTGAGACATACATATATGTATACATATATTTTGGTGAGGATGATCTGCCCTGAGCTAACATCTGTCGCCAATCTTCTTCTTTTTGCTGAGCAAGATTAGCCCTGAGCTAACATCTGTGCCCACCTTCCTCTACTTTGTATACGGGATGCCACCACAGCATGGCTTGATGAGAGGTGTCTAGGTCCGCACCCAGGATCCGAACCTGCGGACCTCGGGCCGCCAAAGCGGAGCATGTGAACTTAACCACTGCACCACCGGGCCTGCCCCAGAGGCATATATTCTTTAAAAAGTGAAAAAGATTATGGCCTGCTTTCAGAGAGTCAACAGAACATCATCGACTTATAATATGCTTCAATTATTAAGTCTTTTGGCACATTACAAATGGCTTTTGTACACAGAAAAGATTATTCGTGGGCTATTTTGGTTTTAAAAGTACTATCTGACTTATCAAAGTTACAATTTCACATCTAAAAGCCTAGTTCTTCAGGCTTTTAAATTCAACTACCAAATCTTATTATTCTATTTGTAAA
Source organism: Diceros bicornis minor (assembly GCF_020826845.1). Lineage (NCBI taxonomy): Eukaryota > Metazoa > Chordata > Mammalia > Perissodactyla > Rhinocerotidae > Diceros > Diceros bicornis. The sequence goes on along the minus strand of NC_080775.1, from coordinate 12,828,770 downwards.
TCTGCTATATTTCAACTAATTTCAAGTGAGGCTTTGAAACTTAAAGTTGCTTTAAAAATTTTAACTCTGTTATAAAAATAATCTATTCAATTTTCTTTTTAAATATGTCAATTGTCTAATTACAAATAACCCATCCCAAATATTTAACTAAAACAGCAAATTAAACTGTAGTATAGTGAATCTAAGGTTCTTACAAACATTTTAATACTCTAAACACTTGAAAAATTTTCTTATACATTTTAACACATCACAATTCTAAACCAATTACACAATTTAAATTGGAACCACAAGGCTAATCTGTTATACATATGCTAACTGCCCTCAAAATGGCAAATTCTTAAACATATTAAATACACTTAACAGAAAAAAGAGTAAAACTCTTAAGTCTGAATTATTTTATCACCTCTATATTTAATTCTAGCTCTTCCTGGGGTTCAAGATAACCCAACAGCATCATCCCCAGAGAACTGGAGATGACCCTTCCAAGGGAATTTGAAGTGTATCTTCTCAGGGGCCTGAGACTGAGAAATGTTGGAAGGGATGCCAGTTTCTAGACCTCGAGGGTGATTTTCCTGATCACAATGAGAACAGATAGAGCCCTCTTTTATGCCAATAACGTGTCTAAGTCCCCAAATCGATGATTTCAAAGTCCGTGTCCCTTGTTTTTGAGCTACCTAACTCTCCAGTCTGATCTGAATCTGGACTTTCCCTCCAGCTTGCATCATCCCCCGACTGGACTCAAAACATCTATTTACTGTTTGATTCGATTCTGAATTCTTTGCATATTCTTCCTATTTGGAGGGTCTACAACTCTTACAGATATTAGACAACATCAAGTTAGACTCTGCACGGTTCTTAAGAGTCCCTGAGTTCTCCAGTCACAGCTCTAAAGTCAGCCTGATGACGTTATCTTGCTTTACGTTATGTAAGTCAAGGAGGACACCAAGGTGATTCCATGAAAAACTCAAAGCCTATGATGGGGACAAGATGCAAAAGGAAAAATAAGTCACAGTACAATATGATAAGTGCTGTACCAAGTGCAGATGTACCGAGTGCTACCAAAATTCAGGGGAAAACAGAAACACGCCTGAAAGGCCGAGGCCATAAACAAGTCATCGCCAGAGAAACTTGACACAAAGTTCATGAGGCTGTCAGAGCAGAACTTAAATCGCTCACTGAAATCCACTACGCAGGTGAGAATCCAGTTGCAAAAGAATTAAATGCCAAAGTATCTATCCCGTCAAATGGATAGAATTCTATACACACAGACAAGTTATTCTAATGGAATTTTAGAGGTAGAAGGGGACTTTAAGAGATTATTTAATATAACTTCCCTGTCTGACGAAAAAAACAGATTAGAAAGATAAAGTGAATGGCCCAAAACATCTAGCTAATTATTCTTAAACCTGAGTCAAAGTTCTAGAACTTGCCAGAAAATGACCTTGTATTCTTACCTGCATAATCATCTCTGAACCATGATTAATACATACCAGATAATAATGCTGAGTCAATAACCAGAATATGGTCTCTCAGCACTAAAGTTGACAATGACAATGACAAAGCTAACACAACTCCACTGGGTTGGCCTGGGTCGTGGAGGGATAGCCTCCCATATGTTAGGTTTCAGTGGTATCACTCAGAACTAAACAGACCGAAGAAATACCTTAAAAAAGGTATAGTTTCAGGCAACACAGCTTAGCTGTGGACTGTTTAGAAAATTTCACCTCTTGGTTTATTTTTCATTCTCAGCTTCATATGAATGGTACACATTTTAAGTGAAAATTTATTTTGCTTCAATGGAGCTTTGATTAAATCCAAAATTTAACCACAAGCAGCATTTCTGTGTGTTTACTATCTGCCAGAAACACTGGCAAGCACTTTACATGCTTTATCTCATTTAATTCCCAGGACAATCCTATTATTTTCTCAATTTTCCAGATGGGGCTTAGAGAGATTAAACAATTTGCTCAAGATGCTGGTGGGACCAAAATTCAAAGCCACACAGATGGCCCTCCTCCAGAGTCCAATTCTTCACCATTATGCTTTATGTACCTGCACACAAAGCAAATGCCAGTTTTAAGTGAACTCAGGGTGAAAATGTCTGATGGGTTCACAAATATACCTTCTGTCACATCAACACAAAATAATTAACTCTAGCATCACCTCAGACTCAAAGCCTGTTTCAATTATGCAAAGTAATAGAGGTTCATCATACAGGATGAAAACTCCGATGTTAGGAGGCAACATCCACTGCTGCTGTTGAAGCTCTTCCTTTCCTTTTGGTGTGACTTCAACCATCTTCAAATGCAAAGATTATCTTCCCTTGAGCTGCTCAAACCTCCATTACACCACAGATAACTGGAACCAGATTCTATGTATGAATAACAGGATGGAAAAGAATTGTCTAATCTCCTTACACTCTTCCAACCCCTCAGGATTTCAAAAGAGTTTCCCTCTCTGCAGTCACACTCCCTGCACCAAGAGGACAGACTGAAAAGGAAGGGAGAGTGATATCTAAATAAGCGGCAATCTAGGCCTAAAAGGGGAGCGGGCAAAATACAGAAAATCCCATCCATGGATACACAGTACTTTGATCTATGCCTCTTATGAAAGCCTACTCTTGCACCATGCTCCAGATGTTATGACTGCTTTTGAACATCTGGGGATATTCTCCTAGCTAGCCTATGTTACCTTGAATGACCAGGTGAAGGATGAAACCGTTAATCCTCTGCTTGCCCTGCAAACGGGAGATGGATTCCTTGCTGTAGGCCAGAGCCCTAGAAAACAAACACTGTTCCACTCCTTTTCCATATGGTTTCCTCTCACAGTACATTACCATCCCTCCCAATACATCACTATACTTTACTAATGTTTCCCATATACACTAGCATATTGGAGCTTCACAATAGAATGAGAGGTGGGGTCTGTATCATCGTTCTCATTTTACAGTGACTGTAAGCAATTAAGTCCCCGAGGCGGGTTAATCAGTGGCAAAGCCCAGACTACCCTGCTCTGATCACCTCCCCTCTCCGGCCATCCTAAAAGCAGTGATGGCGAGCTCCCAAGCCTGCCCTGCTTAATCCACCACTCAGCCCGCCTCTGACCTTCACTATCCCACGACCTGCCCTTCCACCTCCCCCAGCACACTCCCGACACGCTACAGGACGCAGAGCAGAGACGGATCGCCTTCATCGATCTCCCCTCCGGACATACCAGCGGGAAAGCGAATTCCCGGCGCTGGCGCTCCCATCCAGCCCTTCTAAGGCCTGCATTTTTCTGATGGTGCTGGGATTCGCCCCAAATGTCGCAGTTCCCTTTTGCCTCTCGCCCCGGCGTAACCCCTCCCGCCTTACCTCTTGATGGTGAGGCTTCGGAACAGCGGGTACCACGCGGAGAACTGACAGTGCAGCACATGCTCCTTCTTCATCCTCCAGCTGCCGCCGCCGCCGCCGCCTCTCCCTCTCCTGCCAGCACCCTCCCGGAACCCTGGGCTCCTGTCCCGGAAGTGCCCGCCGAGCTATTTTGGCTCCAGGACTCTTCCGGTCCAGAAAGCAAGGAGGAAGTAGCAGAAGAGGGAGCGGAGAAGGAGAATGGCGGGGCGTACTTTTAGGGTACACTCCTACACGCACAGACACACACAAAGACTTCTGGCGCCGGAAGAGGGATTCCGGAAGTCTCGAGAAGGGGATTTTTAAGAACCGCACGGCTCCGCTTTCTCCCCGAGACGCACACCGCCCCGGAAGGTAATCGTCTAAGGCCAGGTCACCCGCGGGGGTTCTACGGGTGCCGGGAGGGGACCAGCCCACATCCTCTCATCAGCGCGAGGCGCGGCTGTGCCTCGAGCAGGAGCCCTGGCATCTGTTGAGCCTTCTGCCCCGGACTCGCGGTTCGTCCTTTCGTCCCCCTTCCGAAAGGAGTACCCTTCCCTTCACCCCGCACCTGGCAGCAGGTAACTGGGCGCGGGCCAATCACGTGCAGGGGCTTTGGGAAAGAGGGAGGGAGCACATCTGGAGCGTGCGGGCAGCCGCGCGCGCGTCTCCCCGGCTGCGGGCTGGGCTCGCGTCCCGGGAAGCGAGGGGCGACGCTGCGGAGGCGCGGAGAGGAGGACCAGTTCAGAGGACAAGCCAGGAACTGAGGTGGAAGAGCCTGGGCTGCTCGGAGTAGAGAAAGCAGGAAACGCCACGGGTCAATGTCCGAAGAGTGCAGTGGTGGAGGCATCTGCCAAGGGGGGGATGGCCCCTCTTCGCTCGTGGGGGAAGGTTATGGAAGATAGGGAAAGAATCCGGTCTGTACGATCCCAGGGAGTTCCACTTTGGAGGTAGAGAGGAACTTGGGAGAACAGGGGAAAGGGGAGAGCTGTCTCCTTTGAGCGTCAAGCTCATTTATTCCAGCCCCGCACAAGTAGCAGCCTGGAAACCCCAGCCAGATTTTATCACTATCCACGGCTTGCTGGAACCATCAGACTAGAAGAATTCTAGTCGAACTTGTGCTACCATTCTTTTCCCCTCCTTTTCTTCCCTCCCCCATCACCCCAGCATTTATTTTCCCTACTCTTTCCGTAATGACTATCGGATCACGACCAGAAAATAGAATATTAAGAAAGTTTACTTTTGTTTGCTTAAAAGATTGAGAGAGAAATGACTAGCGGCGGAGAAACGCCCTTTAAACTTGGCCTTGCTTCTTACAATTACATGCCTTGGGCTTGTCCCCGGCACCTATCCTAAGTGCGCCCGTTTTAGATATCTCCTTAAAATTGCACGCTCTCACCGGTGCATCTGAGCATTTTCAAATTAGGGGTAAGAACCCCACTGACTACAGGCCTTTTTAGAAAGGTATTCATTAGGTTAGTTATAGGATCCTCTGTTTGGCGTTAGAAACTCTTCCCCCCAGGAATATGCCTTGTTTCCTGTTTCGTTTTGTTTTTCTCAAAAATGTTACTGGCTAAATGGTTTAGTTAGCATTGCTTTTAAAGATACATTTTCAAAGCAGACGTAAATAGATTGTAATGTTGCAATGTATGTTGGGGGGGCGGCGGTAGTGGTTCCTAAGTACTTCTGAGATCCAAGATTACGTAATCCTTTTTGTTTTGAGAGGAAAAAGCAGTAATATTCCACGAATGCCGGGAGAATCGTGCCAGACTGACAGATCCAAGAGAGCCCTAAGGCGGATGGAGCGGTCATTAAAATATTTGTTTGGTTTGACCTAGAAATAAACATGTTCTGGCGGAAGGAAATGTTAGCAGTGATAGAGGTGAATTTGTTAGGTATTTTCTGTTGAAAATAGGAATTAATAGATGTATAGAAGAAAGTCGAAACCGGGAACATCGTCATCCTGGGAAGAGTAATACATTAACAACCCAGGAAACTCGAGTGGAGAGGTTGAGGCGACTGCAAAGCTTTAATACAGAATTGGAGCTGTTTGTGGAGAAGCAGCTGAGTTTGTAAACTTAAATATAGACGCCACAGGGAAGGAATTTGACACAGATGTCTTTTATTCAGGCTATATACTTTAGAAGTGTGTGTAGTGACTTTTTAGTATTACTCACAGTTGGTTTTAAGTAACTTGTTACACGTTTAGCCAGCATCAGGTATATCATTACAAACATGCTCCAGTATTTTGAATGAATACAGCTAAATTCACTTTCACTATTTTTTAGCCACCATGTTTATATTCATCAAGTTTCTTCAATAAAACCTTTACAACAGTGGAAATAGTTGCTTTTTCTTGTGCATGCCAAAAAATATCAGTAACCAAGTGATTGTAGGGGAGAAGTTTATTGTGCAATTCCAAATTAAAGAGTGAAAAAAATTCCTTCTCTGAATCCATAACATAACTAATCCTTCTAGATTAATATTTCCAATTACCTGCTAGTTTTCTCCACTTGGATATCTTGCCAGCATCTCAGACTCAGTGTGTCCAAGTTTGAACACTGCACCACCCTTTCTCCTTCTGATGTGCCAAGGTCCTTTAAGATCATCTTCTTCTTGGAATTCGCTTTGGAAACCCTTTCCCCAGAGGCTGTTTTAGGAAAAGTAGTAAAGTGTCATCTGCAAGGAATTAAATCTGTTTCCTTGCCACTGCCACTACCCTAGTCCAAACCCATGTTCTCTCTTGCCTGGGCTATTAGAAGAGGTTCTTTACTGGTCTCATTACTCTGCTGCTGTAACCTATTAACCTTCCCGAGGATGATTACAGTCAGTTTGCTCTTGCTCAACCAAAACTAAATGTAATGATTATAAATCACCAAGTAGCATAATTTCAGTAAAATGTTGGTTGCCTCCCTGCCCACCCAACCCCCACACCTGCCAGAAACGAAAAGAACTTTCAGTGGCTTTCCATCATTAACAAATTGAGTATAGGAAGTCTTCATTATCTGAGGCTAATTGTTGTCAGCCAAGAAAAGCTCACCTAAAATGAATCCGTTTGATTTGGATACCAAAATTTTACTGTAAATGGTAAAAAGGAGTGATCAAAATACTATCTTTAAAAAGACTAAATTTTTTAAAGTTTTATGATTATAACCAAGATCATGAAATATAGCTATACTAATTGATTCATTATAAATCAAGTGGCTTTTCTGTGTAATTATTCTGAAAGAATATAGAGTGGCATCTTAGATGTGCCTAAGCATTTGGTGCTTGACTTTAACAACACAATCATGTTATTTTTGCAAAAATTGATCCTTTCCCACTTAATTTCTTTCAAAGTGCCATGTTGATTTCTCTGTCCGATTATTAAACTGTTCCAGGTGCATGACCTTCATTTGTCAATCAGTGGCTTTGCTTGTGATTTGAGCTCCTACATCTTTTGTGTGGTTGAGTATAGATGGTGTTTACAGTACTCAGCTTTTATCTGGGAGAGACTAGCCAACGTACAATTTCTTGTGATTTTTGCTTCCTTTGCAACCTCAGCAAACTGCAGGATTCTGGTATGGTAATAATTGGGTAATAAGGAGCCTGAGCGTAAACTCTACAGCCTCGCTTTTGAGATTCTCAGGTTAACTTCTTGACTCTTAATTCCATTTAACTTTTTTTTTTTTTTTTTTTGGTGAGGGAGATCAGTCCTGAGCTAACATCCGTGCTAATCCTCCTCTTTTTGCTGAGGAAGACCGGCTCTGAGCTAACATCTATTGCCAATCCTACTCCTTTTTTTCTTCCCCAAAGCCCCAGTAGATAGTTGTATGTCATAGTTGCACATCCTTCTAGTTGCTGTATGTGGGACACGGCCTCAGCATGGCTGGAGAAGCGGTGCGTCGGTGCGCGCCCGGGATCCGAACCCGGGCCGCCAGTAGGGGAGTGCGCACACTTAACTGCTAAGCCACGGGGCGGGCCAACTCCCATTTAACTTTAATCCAGCTGTTGTTACTAATGCTGAAATACCCAAGTTTGTGAAAAAGTAATGGCTTATCTTCCTCCCTTCAGCAGAGAAGTGTCAACCCCAGAGGAGCTTACTTAGCAACAAGAGTTTGAGGCATGCCAGTTAGAGTCATCGGGTGTTTTGTTTGCCTGCAAATTGGGAGAAAGGGGGCAGGCATCCAGCTGAATCTGTGTAAGGCCTTGGAAATGTGTCTGCACGTGTGAGCATCATCCATTGTCGGTGGTGTTGGTTTTGGGAGTTTTTTGGAGGAGGTGGGGAAGGAAGGGTTGAGAACACAGGGCTTGCCAAACTCCTGTAATTTCTCAACCTTCCCCAAGTTAGTGTCTCTGCTTTTGTTCATGCGATGCCTTTTACTTGGAATACCTTCCCTGCCTTCTTGGTCTCTAAATCATATCTTAATATCAAACTGTCTTTAAGTAGTAGCCACTTAAAAGTCTTTACTATGTTCCCCACCTCCCAAGTGGACGTGATTTGTCCCTCATTTAAAACACCCTGGTTGGGGCCAGCCCCGTGGCTTAGCGGTTAAGTGCGCGCGCTCCGCTACTGGCGGCCCCGGGTTTGGATCCGGGCGCGCACCGACGCACCGATTCTCCGGCCGTGCTGAGGCCGCGTCCCACATACAGCAACTAGAAGGATGTGCAACTAGGACATACAGCTATCTACTGGGGCTTCGGAGGGAAAAAAAAAGGAGGATTGGCATTAGCTCAGAGCCAGTCTTCCTCAGCAAAAAGAGGAGGGTTAGCACGGATGTTAGCTCAGGGCTGATCTTCCTCACAAAAAAAGAAAAAAAAACTAACACCCTGGTCTTGGACTGTCTCTATAGCAGGCATGTGCCCTTCTAGTGCTTTTCGTGACTGTAAGTCCCCAAGGGCAGGAGTAGTGGTCAGTTTGCACTGAGTATATAGTCAAACGTTTGGACTGCCCGTGCTCACAAAGCTAGCTGGGAACTCCTGCCCGCCACGGTAGGTCAGGAATTCTAAGAATCTTGTGACATTTTCTCTCACTAGAGTTTTTGTGCCCTGGATAAATCATACATCTGACACATCATAGACCCTTCAGTGTTCAAACTAAACTAAGTTAAAAGGGATTATGTGACTTAACACAGCAGAACACTCAACATTATGTACATAGGTATTTTTTTTAAGTATAAATACACATTATCAGCAAAATGTAGATGATCTTAAATTCTAGCTAATGAAGTGGATAAAATTCAAATTAAACTTTTAAATCTCGAAATAGCCTTGAGTCAGCTGAGGAAAGCTCTACCACAGTAGTGGAGACAGGAGTGTGCAGCGTGGAGTGGAAACCTCATTTGTTTCTCTCTGCAGTGCCTTACTTGTAGTGATTGGCCCCCAAATGGCACCATTTAGCTTCTCTTTTTGGAAATGGTGCCAAAAATAATATTCTTTTTCCATTTCAGTGGTATTTTGTGTGTGTGTGTGTGAGGAAGATCAGCCCTGTGCTAACATCTGCCAATCCTCCTCTTTTTGCTGAGGAAGACTGGCCCTGAGCTAACATCTATGCCCATCTTCCTCCACTTTATATGGGATGCCGCCACAGCATGGCTTGCCAAGCGGCGTGTCGGTGTGCGCCTGGGATCCGAACCAGCGAACTCTGGGCCGCCGCAATGGAGCGCACGCACTTAACTGCTTGTGCCACCGGGCCGGCCCCCTCAGTAGTACTTTTGAGGTGCTTTATAATCCTGAAGGGTTGGGGAATCCCTCTTCAGTCACAGTTTTTGTTATTTACACTGTCACTAGATTGCTATAGAATACTGTGTCCCCGGGTGCCGATTGCATGCCCGTAATTACCCTAGAGAGGCCCAGCCCTGTGTGCCACTTTTTTTTTCTTTTTTTGTAATTTATGTTTTCCTAGCTCGCTAACATTCTAGCTAAATTTTTTTTTTTTTAAGATTTTATTTATTTATTTTTTCCCCCCAAAGCCCCAGTAGATAGCTGCATGTCATAGGTGCACATCCTTCCAGTTGCTGTATGTGGGACGCGGCCTCAGCACGGCCGGAGAAGTGGTGTGTCGGTGAGCGCCCGGGATCCGAACCCGGGCCGCCAGCAGCGGAGCGCGCGCACTTAACCGCTAAGCCACGGGGCCGGCCCTAGCTTAAATATTTTTTAATACGATCTGTTTGGAACAACTGTTGATAGCTTAACATCAGCCGACCGAGGATCCATCTTCTGATTCCTGAGGCTGTTTTGTATGAGTTTAACTAACTTGGTTAAATGAAGAGAAGTAGATGAGGAACCATCCCTCAGAGTAGCACTTTTTGGCCGTCAACAATCCCTCAAAATTCTGAGGGAAGCTCTAAAGATATAAACATAAGGGGACCTAGCAGATAACTTAATGCCTTAAGGTTTTATGTAAATCTGAAGGAACTAGTGGCCCCCCTCCCCCAGAGATACTAATGTTGGGGCTCGGGAGGGGGCCTCTACTCTTCTAAGTTAGGTGTTACTGACCATTTTGTCTAGACTTTCTGGGAATCCAGATTAAGAACCTTTTTCATCGAGAAAATGCGGGATTATCTATCTCTTCCTTCAGTATCTTCTGGTGGTGCTTATACTTTTGAGGAGTGCAGTTCCCTGCTTTTAAGAAGTTTGGATATGCACAGAAAAGTTATTTGGGGACAGAGTGTCACTTTTTAAAAGGAGGTAGAAATTAATTCAAGCATTTTGTACCATTCTAGACAGATTCTGTTGTGCACTAAATGGAGTTGCTTGGTTGCCTAAAAGTTATTTTCTCTAAGTGTTAGAATTAAAATTGGAGGAAATTTTCCTTCTCTTATGTAAGCATTATTAATAGAAGGGAACGGAAATCCAGAAGATAAAAATCTAGATAAAGTTCTTTTATCTGGGCGTAGAACACAAAGCTAGAGGCAAATAGCCAACCTTTGGTTTAACTAACCTGGGTCAGCATACTGCTTTGATTGCCTATAATAATGTAAACTATTTGTCTAATGAAAACCAATGCCAGTTAAAAGCTTACCTAATAAATTGTCATCTGGGGCACTTTCAAAGGAATAACTGCCTGTTTTCTTATGCTATTTGCATATCGTCAATATGCTAAATAACCGTCTCTAAATATGTAAATATCCACTTCTCTTGGTTAAGTCGGGCAAGCCCTGCTTCCTCGTTCAAGGGTTCAGATCCTGGGGGTGGACCTACACCACTCGTTGGCAGCTGTGCTGAGGTGGTGACCCACATACAAAATAGAGGAAGATTGGCACAGATGTTAGCTCAGGGACAATCTTCCTCAAGCAAGAAAAGAAGAAGATTGGCAACAGATGTTAGCTCAGAGCGGTTCTTCCTCACCAAAAAAAAACCCCACAAAATCCAGGTAGCTTACTTCTTTATTACTTTCAAGCCTGTGTTCAAATGTCACCAATTAAGGAGGTCTTCCTGATCACTCCATATAAATCAGCACCCCCCCATTTTCTCCAGTCTCCTTGTTCTTAATCTTTCTCCATAAAACTTAGAGTCACCTGACATAAATTCTGTATGTTGTTCCTCACTTTTTCTCCCTCTCTCCCCACCGTAAAGTAAGCTCCCAGAGGGCACGGCCTTTGTTCTGTCCGCTGCTGTGTTCCTTGCACCAAGGACATTATCTCACTTTCAGTGGGTCTGCCACAAGGTGCTTTAGCCAGGTTACCTGAGATAGTCAGTTGATGTGTGGTGTTTACAAATATTAATACAGTTTGTGCATACTTACGGTTTAAATGAGTATGAAGATGCATAGACATTTCTTTCTCTCATTCGCATTAAGTGGTTATTTTTATTTCTTTAGCATATAGTCATCTTTTCTTACCTAAGGCCTCAAATTTTGCTTCTTTGCCCAAGTCCTTACTGGCAATTGAATTCCTAGGTTTGCCCACGAAATAATCTGTAAGCAGCATTGTTGATAACATTTTGATGATACAACAGAAATACATTTAATTTTACAACAGAAATATGTGTTGAGCATAAGACAAAATATGTACGCAGAGGACAGTAATCTGGTGGCTTGGTACAGGGATGCAATGCATTACTAGCCTGTTGAGTCCAAAGCAGAACGCCTTGAACTAGTTTCCTGGGCTTTGTCAATCGGTGGACCAAGGTGACCTTCAACACACAACTATCCTGAACATTTGCCTGTTGGGGATTTGAAGACTGCAAAGGTTGTTGTTAATTGAAACGTAACTCACATGCCATAAAATTCACCTTCTTAAATTGTAAAATTCAGTCGTTTTTAGTATATTCACAGGATTGTGCTACCATCACCACTATTTGATTCCAGAACATTTTCATCAAAAAGAATCCCCTTACCCATAAGCAGTCACTCCCTATTCCTTCCTTCCCCCCAGTCCCTTGGCAACCACTAGTCTGCTTTCCGTCTGTATGGATTTGCCTGTTCTGGGTATTTCATATAAATGGAATCATACAATATGTGGCGTATTGTGCCTGGCTTCTTTCACTTAGTGTAATGTTTTCAAGGTTCAGCCATGTAGCATGTATCGGTACTTCATTCCTTTTTATGGCTGAACAGTATTCCATTGTATGGAATACCACATTTTATTTATCCATTCATCAATAGATAGATATTTAAGTTGTTTCCACTTTGGTGCTATAATGAATAATACTGCTGTGAAAATTTGTGTACAAGTTTCTGGGTGAGCATATGTTTCATTTGTCTTGGTTACATACCTAGAGTGAAATTAGTGGGTCTATGGAAACTCTATGGTTAACCTTTTGAGGAACTGCCAGACTGTTTTCCAAAGCAGCTGCACCATTTTGCATTCCCACCAGCAGTGTACGAGGGTCCCCGTTTCTCCACATCCTCACCAACACTTGTTATTACCTGTCTTTTATTATAATCACTGTAGTGGGATAATGCCTTTCCTTGATGGCTAATGATGTTGAGCATCTTTTCATGTGCTTATTGGCCATTTGTATATCTTCTTTGGAGAAATGTCTATTCATCCTTGGCTTATTTTTAATTAGGTTGTTTTTTAATTATTGTGTTATAAGAGTTTTTTACATATTTCAGATACAAGTCTCCTATCAGATTTGCAACTATTTTCTCATTCTGTGGGTTGTCTTTTTACTATCTTGATGGTGCCCTTTGAAGCACAGAAGTTTTTAATTTTAATGAATTCCAATTTGTCTGTCTTTTGGTTGCTTGTGCTTTGAGTGTCATATCTAAGCGACCATTGCCTAATCTAAGATCATGAAAATTTACACTTATGTTTCTTCTAAGCGTTTATAATTTTAGCTCTGCTTACATTTAGGTCTTTGATCCATTTTGAGTTAAGTTTTATATGTGGTGTTAGGTGGAGGTTCATCTTCATTCTTATGCATGTGTATATCTAGTCTCAGAGCAATTTGTTGAAAAGACTATTCTTTCCCCCACTGAATTGTCTTGGCACTCTTGTTGAAAAGCCATTGACCATAAATCTCTGGGTTTAATTCTGGACTGTCAGTTCTGTTCCATCAATATGTATGTCTATCCTTATGCCAGTACCCACACTATCTTGATTACAGTGGCCTTTTTTTTTTTTTTTGAGGAAGATTGGCCCTGTGCTAACATCTGTTGTCACTCTTCCTTGTTTTTCTTTTTCGTCCCCAAAGCCCCAGTACATAGTTGCGTATCATAGTTGTAGAGTTGTAGCTCTTCTGTGTGGGACGCCGCCTCAGCGTGGCTTGATGAGCGGTGAGTAGGTCTGTGCCCAGGCTTCGAACCAGCGAACTCTGGGCCACCGAAGCACAAGGCGGGAAGTTAACCGCTACGCCGCCGGGCCAGCCCTACAGTGGTTTTTATAGTAAGTTTTGAAATCAGGAAGTGTGAATCTTTTCATTTTGTGCCAAGATAATTTTGAAATTGACTTGAACTAACTTAGTCATCTAAAGACAAGTAGACAAGGAACTATTCTTCAGAACAAGTCTAAGCAGGCCCCAAACTAATGTAATTCTTAGGAACAGAATGGCTCTCCGGACTTGTCCAGCCAGATTCACTTTATCCCTTCATTCATTTATTCAGCAGTGATTTTAGGGAGTTTTTGTAGCAACATAACTGTGAGCAATGTTGAAAGTTGCACAACGTAAAGAAAAATCCAGTGTCCGGGAGATAGTTTTGGAAATAATTTCATCCGAAGCGGGAGACATTGAGGTTTTTAACCAGATCAGTGATGGTAGGGATGGGACACTTTCAAGAAATGTTGGTGGTAGAATTTTTGGTACTTGAAATGGATAAGTTTTGGTTGGTAAAGGAGAATAAGGAATTGCAGATACTTATATTTCTAGCTTGGGGATGATGGGTAGATGCATTTAGGGGAGTGGATTGCGACGGGCTGAGTAAAGATACACAATAGTATCATCTGTTCTTTCAAGAAGTCTGGCAAGCTTGGAGGAGAGAACAGGCTTATGAGAAGATTGATTGTTTTTGCTTTGTTGGTTGTGTTTTAGGATGGGGGAAACTTGCTATCTGAGGTAAAACTTGAAGATATGACTGGTGCTTTAATTATCACGTTAGGTCCCAGAACAAACAGAGCAAAGATCCTCTTTCCTCTCTGATGGTTGGTAAGAGAGCTGATGCTTGATCATCTGTAGTTAGCTAAAGTTAGGAGGTGGGGTAGGTTAGGGAACTGTGGAACTTAAGAGTAGTGAAGAGTTAGAATAGCCGCTGAGAAATGTAGATAAAATAACAAGGACACAGAAAATAGGAATGAAAAGACAAAACAGAGGATCACTTCAGGAAATCCACCAGCTAAATATCAGTGTCTGAAAGAGAACAGAGAAAATGCAGGAGAGGAAATTATCAGTTATTTGTAACTCAAGAAAAGTTCCCTGTACAGAAGCACAATATGAAGTTTCCAGATTGAAAGGACCCTCTTGAGTACCCAATACAATAACCTCAACGTGAAGACATGAATAACTACCAGTGAGAGAAAACAGGTCACCTAGAATAAGGATCGAGAATCAGAGTGGCTTCAGATTTCTCAACAGCAACACCAGAAGCAAGACAACTGAGCAATGCCTCCAGATTTCTGATAGAAAATTATTTTCAGCCCATGATTCTACATACAGCCAGACTATCAATATACTTTGAGGGTAGAAAAAAGATGTTCAGGCATTCAGGGTACACAAATGAGGGAATAAGCCAAGATAGATGGAGTATGAGTTAGTATATAACAGATCGGGTGGGGCCTGCTCTTTTCATAACAGATCTTGTACTAGTTAACTCATAATGTGCAACTGTGACTTTGATATGTGTTAAAACTTGAAAGTGAATGGGCCACAGTAGTATGAATGTATTTAATGTTACTGAACTGCACATTTTAAAATTATTAAAATGGTATATCTATTTACCACACACACAAAAAAAGAAGATAAATGGGAGGCAGCACCAGCCGGCCCATACAGCTCTTGAAGTTGAGCTGTGAAGGGTTGATGAGGGACAGTAGTTGAGGGGTGGGAGTGGGGAGTGGTGTACTATCTTTGTACTGTTTCTCCTGGGAAAGTTTTTAAAATTTGGAGTCAGAAAATCTAAGAATATGTCTGCATGCCTCATACATGCACACTTGGCACTGGGCCAACATGGGCTGGATCTAACTGGGGTGGCTTCAAGTTCTTTCCCAGATGTCTCTAGGGCCTTTGTTACTTTTCCGTCCTGAGCAGTTCTCCCAGGTCTTCACATGAGAAAAGCAGCTTTGATGACAGATAAGTTTTTCGCCATTTAAGTGCTGACCAGGGGCCTATGGACAAATGTTTAATTCAGAAAAATAAATGTAGCCTAAACAAATCTCATTATCTTACAGCGTGAACTTCTTGCCTGAGGACTGTAAAGACTAACTAGTTTGAAAATGGAAAACCAAGAACGAGTGAATTCTTCTCAAAATATCAAACAGTCTCTTATCTCAGAGGAGGTATGAATTTTCACTTCCCTTCCCCTATTCACATAAAGCCGAGTGTAAAAGAAATATATAGACTGTTGTTTCAAATGATTGTTTTTAATTCTTAAAGACAGTTTTTAAACATTGTTCCTGCTCCCTTTTTAGGACTCAGGGACATTTTGCTCTTCGGTGAGAGCAGTAGTGTATCCCTCTTAATTATATGTATCAGTGAAATTGGGATTGTTTTTAAAGTGGATTTTGGCTGTTGATACAAAAATTCTCAGTTTTTATTACAAGTTTCCTTGGGTAGAAGAATAAATCATATGTGAGTTTTAGGGCTTAGAAATTTCATACTTAGGTATCACATCTTAGTTAGCTGTTTATGGTCTCAATATGTTTGTTTAAGAACAATAAACACTTAAGTTGTTAATTGTAGTCTAAATTCCGGAACTAATGGATGTCTTATACGTTATTCAGTTTAGCTTTCAAAAATTCTCTTCCTGCAAGATAAACCAGCACACGGACAGATAGAACTCTTTGGTGGTTACCAGTGGCTAGGGGTGTGGGGGGGTGGGCACAAGGGGTGGAGGGATGTACTTATATGGTGACTGATAAACAATAATGTACAACAAAAATTTCACAATAAAAAAAAAATTTTTAAAAAAATTCTCTTCCTGCAGAAACCATTGCAGTGGATAAATTTTAAATCCTTCATCCTGGAACTCTGGTCTTGACACCTTTCTGCAATTCTTTTCAATTTAAAAATCTTTCCATGTTGTCTGTGAATAGATCTGATAATTATTAGGTTGCTGCTGGCAGGAGGTGAAAGATAGGATAGTAAGAAAAAGGCCACTGCTTTATGTACGCAGTGGAACTTTCCTTTCAGTTCAGTCTAGTGCCATAGGTAAGTTAGTCCTCGTAACCTAACCCCCCCAGTGTCTATACAGGATGATGCTGGGGTGCCTCAGATTGGGTGGGAAACCCATGTGTCCTTACAGGAAATCCAGTCATTGGACATGAATTCCCCATAGTCAGCTTTGCTGTATAGTCATTGACAGTAAAATGCCACTGAGGAGTTTTACCTACTACAACAGCTCTGTGACTAGCACCCAAATCAGAGGATAGAACACTGGGAGCATCTCAGAAAACCCGTCACTCCTTAGTGCTCCCTTCTAGTCCCCACCACCAAGAGTTTTTCGACTATCATTTCTTTTCACCTCTCAGTCCTACCTCTGAAACTCCAAAAAGCAGCAGCACCACCCTTCAGAAAAACAACTTTTAATACCTTGAACTAAACTCGCACACAAATTATTGGGAGGGAAACATGATCATTGGGAGGGTCACATAGAGAAGATCTGAAAGAAAAAAACCTAAATAAATAACAACACAGTTTGAAAGTTTCCCAACTTATTGTCTGATCTCTTTTAGTTAATTGCAGAAGGAAAATGGGTCAAGCTTGAAAAAACAACTTACAGGGATCCTACTGGTAAAACAAGGTAAACTGTTTTTTTCCTTTTGTAAAATGCTCAATATTTGGGGTCTCGAGGTCTCTCTTTAGTGTTGGGCATAAACTTTGATATTTTCCTCATTGTAAATTCTGTCCTAAGTAAAGAATCTAATGTAGCTCTTTTCCCATTGTTAGAATATTCAGATCACTTACAACCTCTGAATAAAATTATGCTGTAAATTTCTTACAGTAACTAATTAGGAATCTGTTTTAACACCATTCTCCCCAAGTAGATTAGCGTGAACCTGAAACTTCTGGGCCAAGCCTAATGTAGGCTGATAAAGCAGCAGAATAGTTAACAGTACAGGTTGCTTCCTTCCAGTTAAACCGATTTTTAATCTCTAAATTAGAAGAATTAAAGAGAAAACACTGCTAACTTTGAGGTAAAACTTACATGCTTACCCCTTGCTCATGGAAATGTAAATTGGAAAAAAAAAGTTTTGTAAAGCATTTCGCTATATGTATCAATTGCCATAAAGATATACGAGGTCGGGGAGGGAGGGAGTTATTGGGGGCAGGCCACCGTGGGATCTGATACTGTGCTGAGAAAACTATTTGGAATCAGATTTATGCATGAAAAATGTTCATCAAAATTTAAAAAGACGAAAATAAACTGAAAGCAACCTAAACATCTTAAAAATAGGGAAACATTGTTGTAGTCTATTCATTTGGTAAAATCTGTGCAGCCATGTACAAAGCAGATTATGAAGACAACCTAGCAATATGTGAAAAGTTAATAAGTTGGTAACAAAATAGGAAATTGTATATTTGCTTTTTAAACTCTGCCAAATAATGTGTAAGAAAAGGCTACAAGGAAAACTGTAGCAAAATATTAATGGCAGCTGTGTGATTAACTTTTTTTCTTCTGTTTCTCAGATTTTCTGTTTAGTAATCTTTATAACTATCAGAAAAAAATGTGTTAAAATAGGTTAAGCATTTATTTAATGAAATATAAAAAGGAATAAAACAGAATAAGAAAATATGAAAATGTAACTACACTTAGTATCCAGATTACATGAAATAAATTCTTTAATATAAAAACTCCATTTGCTAAAGGATCAAATAAGAATACAGAGTTTGTTTGTAAGGAAATACATCTATCGTCAGTGCGAAAGGACTTGGACTTGCCAGTGATTTAAACAACGTTTTATTATATCTACTAAACTAGCAAAAATATTGATAAGGCCCAGTGTTGGAGAGCTATGGGAAACATTGATATCCATAGCAGTGTTAAATTAAAACCCAAACGTAAGAAAGCTCGGCACACTAAGGTCCGTCAACACAGTGGAAGAGTGTGACTGTCAATGAAAGGGAGCTTACTGTGCAGAACTAAATATGAAATAAACAGGGGATACAGACGTGGCAAAGCTCGAGCCTTAAGGAGCAAAGTATGTTCAAATGTATTTATATTTGTGAAAATAGACAGAGATTAGAATCCACCTTACAGTGATGTAGTTTGGTTCTGTTCCCTATAAAGTTGTGTAAGTTTTAAACACAAAATAAAACCCTTAACACTGGTTAGTCTAAAGAGTATGTGTTGGTTGCACTGGCTTCTTTCTTCATCTGACTTCTCTTCCTCCCTTCCAGCATTTCTTAATCAGGGATGCGCATCAGAATCATTTGGGGATTTTTTCCCAAAATACTCATGATTAGGTCTCACCTCCAAAGAATCTGCTTCAGTAGTTCAGGAGTGGACTCTAAAGTCCACCAACTACCATACCTGTATGGCCTGTTAATGGCATGTTCACCTCCATTCTTCCATACATAGGTCTTCCTCATGGCCTCCAAAGAGGTCTTATGTAAAGCATTAACATTTCATCCTAGAATGTCAAGCTTTGAAGAATGAATCTCTGTACTTTACAGTAGGCTATGATTTATAAATTTATAACGTTTTATCTCTTACCTGATATAAAAGCATGTACATAAGGATAAAACAGCAGCCAGAGAATCCTTTGTTCCACCGTCTCATTCATGGAAGAGGATATGGAATTGATTTTACAAGTGTAAAAATATGCTGGCAGTATGCCCCTTATTGACATTCAGGAGGGAGCTGAAGTCACCCTCTGTCGCCCTTCCTACCTCTCATGGTGGTTGGCTAGAGGGAAGAAAGCAAAACAGGCTTTCCTACAACAAGGACGAAAAAATGGAGTAACTTAACTGGAGTCAGAATTCTAAAGCTATAAGAGGATTTTGAGATGATATGCTCTTAATTCCCTAGTTTTACAAATGAGAAAACAGTCTCAAGGAGGTTGTGGCTATGGGGTTAGCTAGTAGGCCAGTAGAGACTCAGACTTTCTAACTCATCAAATGTGCATCTCTTAGAGTCCCTTTAAGAGGACTGGAGCTCTCATGGGGCATTTTTGTTTTAGTATTTCTTAATAAATGCATTTCTATCTTATTACTTATAATTTATGGCCTCATTACTGCTTTTATTTACTTCATCTTAACCACTGTAATGATACTACTCTTTGTTTCCCTTATTCCTAGTGTATTTGGGATGGGACCCTCAGTGCTTTTCCCAGCACTGTCTTCTTCACTCTTTAGGACTAACCTTAAGAGGCAGCAGAGAGAGAGAGCTATGTCAAAAGGTGTTTCGTCTCTTGCAGTCTGTATCATTGACTCATCGGAATTGCTTGTTGGTTGGCTTCTTGCTACTAACAGGAATGTTGGGCCGCTCTGAGTTGTCATAGTAGGCTGTTTGATTATCATAGGTTCATTTTGACGTATTTGCCCTTTAGAATTTGGGTATAATACTGAAAGTTCTACAGTTTACAGAAAGGTTTTTCTTTTTTTAACTAGATTAAAGATCTGAAATTTTTTTAACAGAAATGTGGCAAGATCCAAACCTGAAGGACGACTGGATAGAAACTATGAGGGTCCCTCGAGTAGTACATCTTACACTCACTCTCAACTGTAGGGAGACTGATGTTGACACCTTTCTTATCCCAGTCCCCAGAGCCACTCAGATGTCTATCTTCTCTTGGATCCAAAAATTATTTGCTTCTTCACGCCCATCTCTTACCACTGCTTTTTCTATTTAAGAGCTAAGAGAGTGAAGGGGGAATTTCCCTCATATGCCCTTCCCTATTTAAACAACATGACTGTACCGATAACTGGATTTTGAGTACAGTGTTCCCCAGAAACAAACAGCTCATCAGGAATAAAGCCATAAAAGGGAGCAGGAACCTGCTGTTACTCATCTTGCTTTCTCGTCTAGGGACCATTTTCCTCTAGATGAGATCTCACACGTGCAAAGTAGAGCGCTGACCTAAATTTAATAATTCCTCAATTAATAAATGAGATGGTCCTGCTTTCTTCAATTATGTATTCTAGGTCACAGATTTTAAAATCTAAGTTGTATAAATAACTGTCTCAATAGTTCTTATTATGCAGAGTATCTTTTGTTCTTGAAGATAAGGCTGTAATTTTCATAGGGGCTTAATTTGCATAGACTGCTTAATAGCCTTTAAAGCTGTAATCACCAGCTGTGCTGCTCACCTACAGATTTATGATCCAAATGGATGTATTTCGAGGAAATGATTTGAAAGGCAGCTCAACAGGCCTCCTAGAGAGCACCCCGAGGGTCAGATGTGGGGTAGCAGGTTTTCTTTGGTAATTTTCAGAAGCTACAGGGAAGCACAATTGGCTGTTTTAATACAGATCTGTACTGTTGTGGTCTTCCTGACGATTATCATTAGGACATTTGCATGCCTTGCTTTTGTAAATTCCGGTGGTAGACAGAAAACCCAAGTACATTCTCCTCTCGAGTGCTAATGATTGTATTTTTTCTTTTTTGCCTGATCAGAACTTGGGAAACGGTGAAACGGACGACCAGGAAAGGACAGTCAGCTGATGGTACGCGTGTAGACCCGTGTGACTCTTCATAAGGGAGGTTGCCAGCGTTGCAGGAGGGTTCTTTGCGTTGTAACCAAGACTTCAGGGCAGAGTTATCT
Organism: Diceros bicornis minor; assembly: GCF_020826845.1. NCBI lineage: Eukaryota > Metazoa > Chordata > Mammalia > Perissodactyla > Rhinocerotidae > Diceros > Diceros bicornis. The sequence goes on along the minus strand of NC_080775.1, from coordinate 12,808,060 downwards.
TCAGTTATGATCTTTATCTTTAAATCTAGTATTTGGTTTTGCAATGCTGTGTAACTAAGTCAGGCTTTCTTTATAAGTAACTTCTGCTTCCTCTTATCTAAGCTCAGAACAGTGTTTTTGACAGGAAGATCTACTGATATTTGTAGCCAAACATAATTCAGTATAATTTAAAGCCACATACTGTGTCTAGATATGTTGAGACTTCCAGAAATCCTTTATATTCTGTTCAAAGGGTCAAGGTGAGAGCCTTTAGTTTGGAAAACTTATTTGGCACTACTTTATGCTTATTGGCCATTTGCTTTATAAATTGATGAGGAAATGGAATCAGGAAAAGACTGTTCCTTCAGTTGACTTTCCCATCCAGGCATGAAGCTCTGACTGCAAAGATCCCAGAAACAATCCTGAAAACCACCTCTTGTCTAGGGGAAAGGGGGCAATAGGTCTTTCTTGGTTTTCCCTCTTATTTTCCTATTTCATTTTGTAGCTGCCTCAGCTGCCTTTTTGCCTGCTGGGAAGTGTTTGGGGGAGCCGAGCGCTGCTCCTGGACAGTTTGTGTTTTCCAGAAGCCAGTGGGTTCTTGTTTTTGTTTTGTTTTAAGGCCAAGTAAAAGTTTTCTCTCTCTTTTGGGAGAAAAGGTCTTTTACCCTAAAACAATAAAACCCAGTCTAGCTAACATGTGCTACAACGAGACTTTCTGATTTATTGCTTAAAGGAAATCCAAGAGCACACAGATCAATGTAACTTCCCCAGCAGTGAGAAATGGCTTTCTGTAGAGGTTAGTGTAGACGGAAATTTTGTCTGGTAGTCATCTAGTGTAGACTGAAGTTTTGTCTGAAAGACCCTGGGCTAAGTGTTTAGTTTTGATTTTATTTTAAAGAAATTGTGGCAACAAAAACAAGCTTTTTATGAAAAGAAAAATTAAACAACATGGAAATGTGATTATTTTTTTCTTTACATTTTTGAAGGAGAATTACTTCCAAAGTTAACTGCCAATATTGTAGCTTAAGTTAACTTTCTATCACTAGTGGCAAATACAAGGTAGAGTTCGGATGCGGCATTTCTGAGAGTACGGGATTTTAGTTAGATTGCTCTAAACAAACTGCTGGCATTACTACCCTCTCATTAGGGACTTCCTTGGTTTTCCTTCCTGGTGACAGGTGTGTCAGTTATCCCAGTGCTACAGAGAACTCTCCATTATGAATGTATCGTTCTGGTGAAGCAGTTCCGACCCCCCATAGGAGGCTACTGCATAGAGTTCCCCGCAGGTGAGTGAGTGAACTCGGGAAATGGAATAGCTTCTCAGGGACCTAGGACTGAGCCGGGGCAGAGCTGAGAGCTGAAGTGCTTGGACATTTAACACCTTTTTAAATGTGTTAAACCTCCATGTGGTTTGAAGTAAAACAACATAATTTCTGCAGTGAGGTGTCACCAGGCACACTCATGCGATGCACTAGCCCTTGGAGGTGGTGTGAGGGATGGTCACAGCTTACCTTTCCAAGCCACCTGCCCTCCTCTATGCAACATTCTTTCTAGCCTCTCTTTGAGTAATTGCTTTTCCCTCATTTGGCAACTTATTTCATTATCTATCACTATCGATCTGCCTTTGATAGGAAATTTACAGTAATAACTAGGCCAGACTCTTTAACTCCAAAAACTATGAATGAAAGAGACATCTTGATCCTCCCATATGTATACAGGCCAAGGAAATTGTCTTCATTTCCTTGAACAATCTTTTACTATTTCCTTGAATATTTTTAGAATTTTTTTTCAGTTGCACAGTAAATAAAGCTATCCAGAATTTAATGCACTGTATTATTACAGGACTTAATTGAGTTGTTCCCATCTGAAGAGATTAGATCTCATTTATTTACCATTAGTGGTTTAGGTTTTGTATTTTTAAAGTCGATCCCATAGTAACGTATAACTAACAACTTTATTTTCTTTCTCATTTACTTTCCATTTCAGTGAGGAAATTAATAACTTTAAAAGTAACCGAATAGCCGCTATTACACTTTTTCTTTGCATTTTTTATTCCTTTCAGGTAAAATAATCCAAGTCACTCCTATCTTCCTGCCGCTTGGCCTCTCCTCACTCCTCCCAGTGAACATGGCGGTGACCGAAAGTGCACCAGCCTTCAGTTCTCCCCTCTCTGTTCCTCCCCCTCCCAGCTGACATTCATCTTAGCACCTCACTGCAGGCCTCAACGTTGTTCTGTGAGGGAGGAGGGCAGGATAGGTGACACTCACGTGAGGAAACAGAGAAGTAACAGGCTTCCTGTGCTGCGGTCACATAGCCAGGTGACCAGCCTGGGCCAGTTAGCCACCACCAAGCCACTCGTCCTCACAGGAGGTCAGTGCTGGCCGTGCCGTAGAAAAACGGGAGTGCTGAGATGCTCACGAAAACAGTCTGGGTCTAAGTGACAGGAACAGATGGTAGCTTTCCGAAGCTCTTAATCTGCCTCCGGTGTTATTCTGTTGCCTTCCACGCCTCAGTCAGTTTGATCTCACGACCACTCTTCACGGTCCTCTGATTCTTCTCGTGTAGCTCAGCAGCAGCTGTGTGAGAGGGACATGTTCAAAGAAAGCTGGCTTTCCCTGCCCCGCCTCTTCCAGGTCTCATAGATGAAAACGAGAGCCCGGAAGCAGCGGCCCTTCGGGAGCTTGAGGAGGAAACTGGCTATAAAGGTGATGTTGCTGAATGTTCTCCAGGTTGGTATTGCTCTCCAGGTGTGCACTTGGCGACAAACGTTGAAAATCAGCCAAGCAGGAGATTCCTCTGTGTGTAAAAGGAGTGATTATTTGGGTGTTCTTTATGGTCGGAATTCAGGTGGCTTTTATTTTGGCTAATTCATTGGAGAGAAATCATAATTAGATTTGGTCACCGTCTGCACGTGAACCTCCCTTCCCCGTGAGAGTGAGTTCCAGCAAGAAGGACCAAAGTGGGAGAATTATGAAACTAAGTTGCCTTTCAGAGTTTCCCACATTCTCAGCTTTATTCCTTACCTCATCCACGTTCCACGCTGCTTCTGGATTTTTTTCCTGATGTGGTGAAAGCATTTTACAACCTGTCAGTACCTCCTAACCCTTCAGACTTACCAAACTTTACTCAGGAACCCTGGGGAAAATATGAGTACTGACCACATCTGTGTTCCCCAGTCCTACAGCATCTGCTCAGTGAAGACGGGGAACCGCAGTTTTCCTGCATCAACTCCGTTAGCTGTGCGTTAGGAGCCCAGTCTTCTCCTGAAGACATTTAAGTGGTGAAGCGAATGACTCTGAGTGGTGTCTGTGAAGGTGACCTGTTGCTTCTCTCTGCAGCTGTAGGGATGGATCCAGGTTTGTCAAGCTGTACCACGCACGTCGTTACAGTAACCATTAATGGAGATGATGCTGAAAACGTCCGACCTAAGCCAAAGCCAGGTAAGTGTGCGTTGGCTGTGTTTAAGGTGGTTGCATTGCGTTAAATACCTTTTAACTTGCTACTAGTTTGATTTTTGATTTGTTAAAAGAATAATAGTCTTTCATAGATGCTTCTGCAGTAGTCGTGGCTTTTTTCCTAATCTTGTATATTTTAGCATTTTTCTTTTACCACTTCATTGATTTTCAGGCTTTCTTTATATAAAATTTTAAATTACATATTTCCATATTTTCCGGAGGGAGTTTATTCCCACTTTGGTAATATGAGCTACACACGTAAATAGTGAAAATCTTCAAAATCACTGATTTCTCTCTTCATATATATTTTTAAGAATGGCATAAGTAATAGTTATGAGACAGCAGCTTAGTAACTATTCTTTACTGAGTTCTGTTTTTAGGGAAGCATCAGGAAACTCTTTGCTCTGTAATATTTCTTAGCAAGTTTGGATTCAGAAGCTTTAAAGCCTCTGTCAGTTCCATGTCCTCTCCCACCCCCTAAAGGGGATGTTGATACATACACTACAACGAATCATGTATCAGAGCAATATTCTTCCATTTCTCATCCTCTGTAGTTGTTCCTAAATGCTTCAGTGTCCCATTGCGGCTAATTTTAAACACTCAGTTTTCAAACTAGCAAATATACAAATAACGTGCTGTGGAAAACAGTCTGACAGTTCCTCAGAGAGGTAAACAGAGTTACCATATGACCCAGCAATTCCCCTCCTAGTGTACACCCAAAAGAACGGAAAGCAGGGGCTCAAACAGATACCTGTATCCCAGTGTTTATACAGCGTTACTCACAATACCCGAAAGGTGGAGACAACCCAAGTGTCTATTAAACAGATGAATGGATAAACAAAATGTGGTACAGACATACGATAGAATATTCTTCAGCCTTAAAAGAATGAGACACGCTGATACGTGCTATAACTCAGATGAACTTTGAAAACATTGTGCTAAGTGAGATAAGCTAGACACTGAAGGGCAGATATTGTGCGATTCCACTAATATGAGATACCTAAATCGATATATTCAAAGAGACAGACAGAATAGACGTCACCAGGGATGGGGAGTTATTGTTTAAAGGGTACCAAGTTTCTGTTTGGGATGATGAAAAAGTTCTGGAGATGGATAGTGCTGAGGATTGTACAACAATGTGAATGTATTTAATGCCACAGAATTGTACCTTTAAAAATGGTTAAACTGGTAAATTTTATGTTCTGTGTATGTTAACACAATTTGAAAATACATATGCATATTAACAAAATAAGCTTTCAATTTTGCTGGTAAACATTTAATTTGGAGAACAATAGTAACTTTGTACTGTTGGAATTTTTTGTACCATGTATATAAATCAGTAGAGGCTCAGGTTTCTGTTAAATTCATACAGCCTTATTGATATGTCTTGCACAAAAATCTTCCAATGTTTTCTTCTCCAGGCCTCGCTAAAATGTCCTCCTTCTGTTTCTTTTCAGGAGAAGGAGGTACGTTCCTCACTCCCAGTGGCTGACTGTGTGTGTGGCTAGCGTGGTAGTAATGGCTCCGGGCAGTCTGTGAGGTTCTGGTAGGCTCTCTCCTTCTTTAGCCTTGTTTTCACATGCACTTTATTTGTTTAGAATTCGTGGAAGTAATTTCCTTACCAAAGAATGACCTGCTGAAGAGACTGGATGGTAAGCGTTCTTATGATTATTACCCAACTTGCTCTATTTTCCCCAACCCCATCCCCAGCAAATGGGGTACTAAATAGAATTCTATTTCTTTATATTCTTCCTCATTCAAGTCAAATACCTAGAAACTTTTGTAAAACTGCAGTTGACCAATAATAATTTTCCTTTCTGGGTGGCACAGAGTTTGAAAATATAAGCAAAACATTCTATGTCAAGTGACATAGAAACATTCTATTTCAGTAGGGGCTTTTTTCCCTATAGAATAGTCAAGATTATATTCCTGCTGATGAGCCAAAACTATTTTATACCTTATATCTTTAATCCATAGCAATGCAGAGGCGGTAAGTATAATAAGTAGATATCTCTTAGCTGATCCTCAAACATGCTAGTAAGTTGGTGGTTCTTTGTGCAGGGTATAAGTTAAAGGAGAATTTAACAATACTTCTACAAATATTGAGGTATCCACTATACGCTAAGTGTGATACGCTGATATAATGCACCAAACTAACTAGCAGTGTGACCCTTAGTAAATTACTGGTCATGTTGTTAACACTGTGTAATTCCTGGCCAGCCCGTCTCATAGGGATTTTGTAAAAAAATAAGTAAGGTTATGTGGACAGATGTCCTTTGCTATAACTACATTAGGAGATACTGTACTGAAGACATGACAGGGCCCTTCAAGGAGCACCTCTATGCTGGCTGGGTAGGCCCCCATTCACTCCTTTATAAAGGAGCAGATAAGCTTCAAAATTTGAATATTTTAACGTTTTTATATCACAAATTAACTTGAAGCATTGTTTGACCTGAAGCTTTGAGAGCAGTGTCTCCCTTCCTTCCATAAGTACCAGTGGCTTATTATTTTATTTCTAATGTCTGTGTTTGAAAAGTAAAATGGATCTTTCAAAAACTGCTGTGATTTCAGATTCCCAGAAAGCTTCCATTCCTCCTTTACCTTTTTAAAAACTAGACCTAAGATAAAAACCACCTCAAGATCTCACAGTCAGTTAGAAATACTCATCATTTATTAGGCATTAACTCAGAGAAAGCCGTGGCTGTCAAGAACAGGCAGACAGCTTTGAGTCTGACAGGTCTGACTGGGTGAGGCTCCGCTGACCACACATTAGGTAGATTTTGAACAAGTTCCGTAGCCTCTCTGAGCTTCTCTCATAATGCAGGAACAGCAGATAGCCCCTACCTCTGAGGAGGCATGAGTAAAACTAAAAGGGGTAATGTTGGCACACAGGTCCTTAAATGTGATATGCTGTGTGTTTTTATTATTTTTTTTTTTGTAGAAAAGTATTCTTTTAAAAAAATTCCTTCCTTCCTCTTCCACCTAACTTAACTTCCCCTATGGCCTTAGAAGAAGGGAAAATACGGAGCAAGAGAGGGAGGAAACGGGCTGGCCCAGTGGTGCAGCAGTTAAGTTCGCACACTCCGCTTCAGCGGCCCGGGGTTCACAGGTTCAGATCCCGGGCGCCAACCAACGCACCGCTTGTCAAACCATGCTGTGGCAGCGTCCCATATAAAGTAGAGGAAGATGGGCACGGATGTTAGCCCAGTGCCAGTCTTCCTCAGCAAAAAAAAAAGAGAACTGGCATGGATGTTAGCTCAGGGTTAATCTTCCTCACCAAAAAAAAGAGAGGGAGGACAGAAGGTGAAGAGGGATATATATATCCTCTTGATGTATATATAAAGAGGGAGGGGTAAAAGAACCAGTCTTCCTAGCTTTACTGGAATGGAAATATAGTAGTCAAATCATTTATTCAACAGGTAACATTTGAGTAGTTGGAAGGGCGGTATTTCCAGTTCAGTTTGCCACAAAGAATAGCTTTCACCACTTACCAAGCGTCCACACAGATGCATAGGACATAACCCTGCCCTCAAGGAACAAAATGTCTCTGAGCTTGTTCCTAACCAAGAGGCTAGGAAAACAAGAGACAGATTCCAAGTCTGATAACCTCCATCTGAGGGAAACAGAAGCTCTCATTACAGCCCATTGTAATAAGATTCTGAGACCTCATTCTGGATAGAATGTCAGTCCTGTCATGCACACAGTCTAACCTGCATGGGGAAAACGTGTATTCCCTAGCAGTGGAAGACACACGAATCCCTGAATGAGGGACTGAATATCCATCACTGCGTAGTTTCCGAGTAGCAGAGCCCTATAGTGAGCTATAAACAAAGTAACAATTGGATCTATCCACTTAAAGCTCTGCTGTTTTGACACACAAAATCTTCATCTCTAATGTATGTGCTCTTCTGTCTTTATTCTTATTTTCTTGTTCTTGTCTCATGCTGAAAATGTAATCCTGCCTTTATGTCCTTTGTTCTTCCACTAGAGTAAGATCGTTGAAGGCAGAAAATGTCTTGTTCCCCACTGCCTGACCAGCCGCTAGCATAGGGACTGGCACATAGTAATTGCTCAGTAAACACTGACTGACTGTTAAGGGGTATTATCCTTGATTAACTTCATTACCTAACTTGTATTCTTTGCTTCCTTTAGCTCTGGTAGCCGAAGAACATCTGACAGTGGACGCCAGGGTCTATTCCTATGCTCTGGCGCTGAAACATGCAAACACAAAGCCATTTGAAGTGCCCTTCCTGAAGTTTTAAGACCAAAGGACAGTGGCCGTGTTTTTGTAAACAAGACCACCAAGCCTCCTTCACTAAGAGTTTGTATCCAGCTTAGTCTAATGTAGATTTCCAATTAGTTTTTTCATAAAATAAAAGCAATACAGAATGCATGTGGTGGTATGGAATTCTAATTACAGGTAGGTCATAGCCTTCATTTAAATGCTACACTCCAACTAATATTAATGAAAAAGAATGTAAATGCAGATAATGTTTAATCCATTTTTTTTTTAAAGCTTGGCTTTCTTTTCTAATCTAGTCCAGGAGATAGAGGTATTTCTATAGGAAGAGACCTGAATTCCAAATTAGGTCAACTAGTCCCACCCCCAACCCCCAATATAAAATTCTGTAGTGGGTATGCAGATAACTATTTAATACATTAGTGTTTAAACAGCGTTTTTAAAAAAAGACCTATGTAGGGACTTTCTTGGCCCCTCCTAATGAAATTATCTGCTATATGGAGTTAGTTTGCATGGCAGAGGATGGAAAATAACCCTCATGATAAGCCAATGTTTACACTTAGCTGGTGTCCTTACAGCCACCTAACTATGGAAGGTGAACCGGCTCTTATGTCATGAGAAGTGGGTGATTCCATTCATTCTGCCAGGTTATGAGGCTAATGACAATACGGGACCCTTCCCTCAGGCATGTGTACTTACTTTAGAATCTCATTTCCTATCCTTACCTCAAAAAGTACTTGAAGTTTCTAAAACCAAATCCTCAGTAATAAGATTTACATGGTTGGGGCATTATTGTCTGGTGTTAAACCACAAGTAGAGCCAGCAAGGTTAGCAAGCACCAGAAACCCAATACAAGCTGCAGTAAAGGAGAAACGGGGCACTGGCGCCGCCTCACGCCATGCCTAAAGCCCGTCATCCCAGAGGTCCACCCGTGGGCCTGAGCCGCTGTCTCTTCTGCTGACTGAGCTCAGCTCTCGTGTCGCCATTGTAGCCTCCAGCGGCGCCAGGATCACTGCCTTTTCAGTGGAGCCCCCAGCACCAGTCTCAAGGTGATTCTCACTGGCCTCCCCCGTTTCCAGTCCTGGACCCAGAGGTTAGCCAGGCCCCTCAGAACCAGATCAAACCAGGGTACTAATGCCAGAAATGCTGCCATATAGTACAGGCTCCTTGTCTTATCTAGAGATATTTTTATGAACAAAAACACAAGATATTGTGCTGCTTAAACAAGGATGGAAAGAATTATGGAACTAGAGAACTGTGTAGATCAAGTCTACTCTCCCTGTAAATTCTGTGAAAAGTAAGCCCCAACTACTTTAATGGTAGCCTTCCCCTGTGCCTCTAACCCTTTTTTAAAAACCCTTTTTCTAAAGCATGGGCATCATGATTCTCCAGAGATCCTAATCCTTTTCTCTGAGCTCTCAAGGACCAAGTCCTATAATTTCCCTTGTTACTACCCTCCTTCAAAATCAAGAAGAGATAAGGCATATATAAAATATACAGACTCAAGCACAGACCAGTCTCTCCAAACAGACCAGCTCTTCCAGAGCTACTCCCCATGAGAACTGAGAAACCTACTCTTAAATGTTGATGGAGGACAGATATTTGTAACCCCTACCTGTCCTTTCTGCCTTTTTCTCTTCCTAAGACTGCAATTTAGAAGTGACAGCTAAGTCCTAGAACATACCCCTACTGCCATTTATGTTATCTATAAACAAACATCAAAGGCTGTGCTTTGGAAATTCAGTCAGTTTGAGAACTGGCAGTCTGGATGTTTTCACTGGCTGGCACTGTTAATCTGTCAGCATTTAAAAGTTGAAGTTTTCCTATAAAAAACCATATTTCCACCTTCTCTTAAAAAGAATCGTATATAGTGACACTGGGTCTGTTTCTATGGTAGCAGTGGTCTGAGGCCCTTAGGAGACGCTCCCCAGTTAACCACCGTGCCTGTCCTGCCTGCCTTGATCTGCCTCACCCCTGTAGTTAGTTGGCTTTGTAACCCTGAGCTAAATAACATATACTTCCTGCACTTACTAAGAAAGTAAACAACAATGGGAAACCATACTTCTGAAAAGGATGCCTTTCAAAAATTAAGTTTGATCTCTTTTTGGACAATAAAGTATGTACTTTTATAAAGAACTGTGCTATTTCAAATGGAAGCTGGGATACTGTTGGAGACTGCTGTTTTCCTCTTCTTTCCAAATGTTAGTCACATGAGGTTGGTCACGGTCCTTCAGTATTTTCAGGATTAAACACTAAACTGTAATTACATTTGACCTCGCAATAGGCATCTCAGGATGGATTTTGTATGAGTACAATGAACCTATACAAATAAGATTAGAAATCATTTAACATCAGACTTTATTTTTCCAACACAACTGAAACAGTTTTATTAAATAAAAGTTTATTGTCTACCGTTTACACTCATGTCGCTGCTGTAAAGTACGACACCATACACAAATTGTAGCATGAATTACTCATTGTTCCCCCACTGAACTACAGACATTGCTCAAGAATTAGATCTTTGCTTTAGGGATTGAAAAAAAAAAAAGTGGGACATAGTATCTTGAAAGAGTATTCTCAAGTGACTTGCTGGAATTCGAAGGCATAGCCAATACGGTCAAACAGCACCAACTGTGCTGTCACTGGCAAGAAACAGGAATGAAAACCAGAAAGAGGAGTCGGAAGCAGTGGCTTCCAGTGACAGAGGTAACACTGAAGCTTGATTGTGCCCATCTGGGCTAAGTGGCTGCTCTGAGAAGGGACAAATAAAAAGGAGGGATGGAGAGGGAGGGTGGGAACATGGGCACTATGTGTTAAAAAAGTATAAAAAGTAATTATATCTAAAATATAGATTAGATAGATATAAATGTTCCAGAACTCATTGAATAAGCTCAAAAATACTGGAAAGTGGCAATTTGAACTACACTCATTTTTAAACAAGTGGGGGCAATACTGAGTGCTCTGAACGTTGTGTGCTAACTGACCCACGGCACCATCTCACCGGCACACTGACCACGGCATGGCGGGTATGCTGGTTTCCAGCATCATGGGCAACACGACGTGTACGTTTTTAAATGAATAATGTAAACTTGAGTTTTAAGGCAGCTGGTACTAATGCTGCACACAGGCTTAGCTCGGTGCCCATTTCAGAAATGCGACAGCACTTGAAAACAAGAAACTGTGAGGGGAAAAAAGGGAACCGGCATTTGACGAAAACAATGTGTCAAAATAGTTTCCCTTTCACACACACACACACAAAGAAATATTGGAACAGTTAGAAGAACAAAGCACCCATCCCGCCAACCTCAGCCTGTTCCTTAACAAATATTTCGAAATACTGATAAATAATGGTGACTGCAAGCAGAATTCCAGTGCCAGAGCCAATGGCCCCTAGGAAGTCGGCTAACACTGACAGGGCGCCGATGCACAGCCCGCCGAAGGCCGCTGCCGTGGGGATGTACCTACAAGACAAAACCTGGAGTCAGGCCACGGAGGGAAATACAAAAAGGGGCAGCAGTCACAAGCAATAACACACTGAAGTAGAAACAAACTAATCCACAGGGAACAGTGTGGGGTACTGTGTACCCAGCGGTTACATGTTGATGAAAACTGTGATTAAGAGAATGGTTTGACTGCCTGATTTCAAGAAACCAGTCAATAGCCAAGACAGGCAATACATGATTTTTTTCTTTTTTTTTTTTGTGAGGAGATCAGCCCTGTGCTAACATCTACCAATCCTCCTCTTTTTTTTTGCTGAGGAAGACTGGCCCTGGGCTAACATCCGTGCCCATCTTCCTGCACTTTATATGGGACACTTGCCACAGCATGGCTTGACAAGCAGTGTGTCAGTGCACGCCCGGGATCTGAACCGGCGAACCCCGGGTCACAGCAGCGGAGTGCGCACACTTAACCGCTTGCACCACCGGGCCAGCCCCAATACATGATTTTTTTTAATGGGTAACCTTAGCTCCCTCTTGTAGATGAAGAGTAAATTTCAAAATGCTTCGTAAATCTCTAATTTATGTGACAAGATTTGGATGATCCTCTTCAATAGTAATTCAACCTTGGCTGCACGTTAGAATCACCAGGAGAACTGTTAAAAATAACAGGATAGTAGGGGGCTGGCCCCGTGGCCTAGTGGTTAAGTTCGGCGCACTCCGCTTCACCAGCCTGGGTTCGGTTCCTGGGCATGGATCTACACTCGTCAGCGGCCATGCTATGGCTGCAACCCACATACAAAATAGGGGAAGACTGGCACAGGTGTTAGCTCAGGGCTAATCTCCCTCAAGCAAAAAGAAGCTTGGCAACAGATGTTAGTTGAGGGCGAATCTTCCTCGACAAAAAATAATAATAATGGGATTGTATTTAAAATCCTCCAGAAATAAGAAAATAAGATTGGGAAAGATGGTAGATAAAACAAGAGTGGCAGAATGATGCTAACTACTGACACTGGATACAGTTGGGTACATGGAGGTGCACTGTACTACTCTCTGCAATCTAGTCTATGTTCTAAATAAAAAGTTTAAATGAAAATATTAATGCCTTTTCAATCCTAAGAAAAAAGAACAAAGCTGGAGGCATCACAATCCCTGACTTCAAAACATACCACAAAGCAATAGGAATCAAAACAGCATGGTACCGGTACAAAAACAGACACACAGATCAATGGAACAGAATTGAAAGCCCAGAAATAAAACCACACATATACGGACAGCTAATTTTCGACAAAGGAGCTAAGAACATACAATGGAGAAAGCAAAGTCTCTTCAATAAATGGTGTTGGGAAAACTGGACGGCCACATGCAAAAGAATGAAAGTGGACCATGTGCTATCACCATTCACAAAAATTAACTCAAAATGGATCAAAGACCTGAAGGTGAGACCTGAAACTATAAAACTCATAGAAGAAAATATAGGCAACACACTATTTGACATTGGTCATAAAGGAATCTTTTTGGATGACATGCCTACCCAGACTAGGGAAACTAAAGAAAAAATAAGCAAGTGGGACTTGATCAGATTAAAGAGCTTCTACAAGACAGACAAAACCAGAATCTAGATGAACAGACAACCCACCAGCTGGGAGAAAATATTTGCAAAACATTTATCTGACAAGGGGTTAATCTCCATAATATATAAAGAACTCACACAATTGAACAACAAAAAACAAACAACCCAATCAAAAAATGGGCAGAGGAAATAACAGACACTTCTCCAAAGCAGATATACAGATGGCCAATAGGCACATGAAAAGATGTTCAACATCACTAATCATCAGGGAAATGCAAATCAAAACACCACCAAGATAGCACCTCACACCCGTTAGAATGGCTATAATCACCAAGACAAAAAACAACAAATGTTGGAGAGGGTGGGGAGAAACAGGAACCCTCATACACAGCTGGTGGGAATGCAAACTGGTGCAGCCTCTATGGAAAACGGTATGGAGATTCCTCAAAGAATTAAAAATAGAGATGCCCTCTGATCCAGCCATCCCACTACTGGGAATCTATCCAATGAACCTGAAATCAACAATCCAAAGAGGCTCATGCACCCGTGTTCACTGCAGCATTATTCACTATAGCCAAGAAGTGCAAGCAACTTAAGTGTCCCTCGACTGATGACTGGATCAAGAAGATGTGGTATATATATACAATGGAATACTACTCAGCCATAAAAAAAGACAAAATGGTCCCATTTGCAACAACATGGATGGGCCTGGAGGGTATTATGTTAAGTGACGTAAGCCAGAAATAGAAAGGCAAACACTGTATGATCTCACTCATATGTGGAATGTAAACCAACACATGGACAGAGAAAACTGTATTGTGGTTACCAGGGGCAATGGGGGTAGGGGGTGGGCACAAGGGGTGAAGGGAGACATATATATGGTGATGGACAAACAAAAATGTACAACCCAAAATTTCACAGTGTTATAAACTATTAAAACATCAATAAAAAAATTAATGCCTTTTCAACAAATGGTTCTGGAACAATTGGATATCCACATGCAAAAGGAGGAATCTGGACCCCTGTCTCATGCCAAACACAAAAATTAGCTCAAAGTGGATCACAGACCTAAATGTAAGAGCTGAGACTCTGAAAGGAAAACAAGAACAAATCTTTGTGACTTGGGTTAGGGGATAGTACAACACCAAAAGCAGCACAAAGCTACCAAAGAAAAAACAGGTAAATTGGACTTCATCAAAATTAAAAACTTGTACATCAAAAGACAACATCAAGAAAGTGAAAAAACCCACAGAATGGGACGAAATATTTGCAATTGGTATCCTGACAAGAGACATATCCAAATGAAAAAAAAAAATCTCACAACTCAGTAACGAAAAGACAACCCAACTAAAAATGAACAAAAGATCTGGAGACATTTCTCCAAAGAAGATATACAAATGGCTAATAAACATATGAAAAGATGCTCAACATTACTCATCAGGGAAAAGCAAATCAAACCACAACGAAATACCACTTCATACCCACTAGGGGGCTATAATCAAAAAGTAAAAACTAGTGTTAGCAAGTACGTGCAGCAATTGGAACCTTCACACATTGCTGCTGGGAATACAGAATGGTGCAGCCACTGGGGAAAATAGTTGGGCAGTTCCTCAGCATGTGAAACACTGAGTTACTATATGATCCAACAATTCCACTTCTAGAGAAATGAAAACATACATCCACAAAAAACTTGTAAAAGTATGTTCATAACAGTGTTATTCATGATAGCCAAAAAGCAGAAACAGCCAAAATTTCCATCAACTGATGAATGGATAAACAAAAGGTGGTATATCTATACAATGGAATATTATTCACAAATAATGGATGCACCCTGAAAACGTGCTAAGTGACAGAAGCTATTCACAAAAAATCATATATTATATGATTTCATTCATATGAAATGTCCAGAATAGGCAAATCTACAGAGACAAAGTAAAAAGTGGTTGCCTGGGGCTGGGGGGTGGGAGGGCATGGTAGAAATGGGGAATAAGTAATGGGTACAAGGTTTATTTCTGGTGATGAGAGGGTTTTTAAAATTAGAAGGTAATAATTACACTGAATATACTAAAAAAAATCCCAAAACACTAAACTGTAGACTTCAAATAAGTGAATTACATGGTATGTGAATTATGTCTCAATAAAGCTGTTATCAAAAAACAAAAAACTGATACCTGGGATTCACCCCAGACCAAATAAATCACAATTCCTAAAGATGGGATATGAGTATTTTTTTAAAGCTCCCAGGTAATTTTACATGCAGCCAGCCAACAATGAGAACCTTCGACACAGCGTTTAACATTGGGCTGAGCAGTGAAGGGAACACAAGTTCAATTAAAATAATAATTTAGGTGTCAATTACGATGTGGAGAACAATTCAGTTTTGTGTTAAATTTTTGTTCTTTTGTGTAGAAGAAAAATGCCTCAAATATGAATTCTTAAAGAAAAACGTGGCAATAAATGAAAGATTGAAAAACCAAGTACATGTGTATGTACACACACACTCATATCAAGGATTAAATCTAATGGCCTTACCTATTTATTTTTTGTGTGTGTGTGTGTGTGTGTGAGGAAGATCAGCCCTGAGCTAACATCTGTGCTAATCCTCCTCTTTTTGCTGAGGAAGACTGGCTCTGAGCTAACATCTACTGCCAATCCTCCCCCCCCTTTTTTTTTCCCTCCCCAAAGCCCCAGTAGATAGTTGTATGTCATAGTTGCACATCCTTCTAGTTACTGTATGTGGGACGCGGCCTCAGCGTGGCCAGAGAAGCGGTGCGTCAGTGCGCGCCCGGGATCTGAACCCGGGCCGTAATGGCCTTACCTATTAAGCTCATGAACCATAGAGGTATCTCTGTGGCCCCTCATGACCATTTGCTGTTCTTTAAGCTGTTTAGCTACCTGCCAAGAAAAAAATAAGTTTTAAAATCAAACTCTAACGTTTCCCTGTTTACTCTCTACCAGGTTCTTGTGAAATGCTTTCCACACACTAATCAGTAAAATAGGAGAACCCTGAAGTGGGCCTGTCGTAGCCTCTCATTCCCATTAAGCCTGAGGCGACAATGCTGCACAACCACACGTTACCATACGTTAAACCAGTGTTTCTCAATCTCTTTATCACCTTCCTAAAGAGAATTAAATACTGAACAATAAGACTTTGTCAGGTTGGGTTGAGCTTTGGAGGGTCACAACCATTGGAAAATCTAAGAATTTTTCACCTTCCGAGAACCAGTTTTCTACCCACTGGGGGTGACATTACCTCATTAAGAATGTATGAATTAAAGTTTAAATTACAAAAGTAATTAGGAATGTATGAATTACCATTTTGACACCTAAAAGTTAAAAATTTTTTTTTTATTTTCAAATAAACCAAATACGTACATCTTTGGCTGAGGAACCAGACACCTCTATCCACGTCTTAGAAAAGAATGCACATGATCCCAACATGAAGATGATATAAACCACCACGTGGACAGGATCCTCAAATATGGCACCCATGGACTCAGGAGGAGAAAGATAGTAACAAAGGCCTCCCACCGGGTAGGAACGCGCAGGTCCTCCCCCGCTGACGTCCTACAGAACAAGAATGAAGAGGACCAATGTCAATCTGACTGGGCAAGCATACATTTTTATGACTTTTCAGACTCCTTAAAAATTATGACAATGTTTTAAGTTCAAAGCACTGCACCTACAGCTAATTATTCCATATAATTCAAGGATTTACTTTTGTGTCTAATATCTTCACTCCTTCAAAATTATATAGTGAGCATCTATTACATAAAACACCTTGTGAACATATTATTAACAGAAGAGTGATTTTTTAAAAAACCAAGATTATAATACACCTACAAGAAGAATCTTCCTTCTCTTCCTGAAGATAGGAATATGACTACATTTATAATCAATGTCTGACTACATTTAGAATCCAAGATATTCTGAACTATATGAGTATGCACCATATTCTTTCACTTTAAGTAGTCTACTAAGAATGCAATCAATTGAAATACTGACAGAAGACTAACAACTCACTGCCTAAACTTTATATGATTTGTATATTATATGGAATAGTCTTTTAATAAATATTTATAATGGGATTTTTATGTACACAATTACACATAAGAATTTTTATAGTAACAAAAATGGGAACAGCATGTATTTGCTCATATTAAACAAAAGTTTTGGGGTATAAGGGGTGGGAAAGCAATTTTTGGTTGCAATGATTAAAATGTCTGGTTCCTGGGGGCCAGCCCGGTGGCACAAGCGGTTAAGTGTGCGCTCTCTGCTGCGGCGGCCCAGGGTTCGCCGGTTCGGATCCTGGGCGCGCACCAACACACTGCTTGGCAAGCCATGCTGTGGCGGTGTCCCATATAAAGTGGAGGAAGATGAGCATGGATGTTAGCCCAGGGCCAGTCTTCCTCAGCAAAAAAAGAGGAGGATTGGCAGATGTTAGCACAGGACTGATCTCCTCACAAAAAAAATAAAAATAAAATAAAATAAAATGTCTGGTTCCTGAATTTACAATTTCCAAATGATTCCTTTACTGTATCCCTAGAATCATTAATCCCAAATCAAAAGCACAGTTTATAGACAAATTCAATTTTTCAATAATTCTCTCATTAAAAAGAATCTTAGTTAAGATCACAACACAATCTACATAACCACTGAGTGCATTTATTACTATGAAATTATCACAGTAATAATTACTGCTGGACTATTAGCTCATGAGGGGAGGGACAGCATCCTCCCCTCTTCACAGGTCATCAAATTTCTGTTAAATGAATAGAAAAGGAGTTGTTATGAATAAAGGGAATCCTATTTCCTTCAACTAACATTCAAAAGTTACTGTCTTATCCTGTTAAAACTTAAAAAAAAAAATGACCTTCAGTAAAAGCAGAAAGATATGTCACTATAACTTATAATGCAAAAGATAGTAGATTAAGATTAATGCATAATAAGCACCATATTTCAGGAATAATGACTAAAAAATAATATTCTTTGATGGAATACAAATTCTAGAATTACATAATGTGCAAAAGAATAAAGGATTTTAGTCTTTTTTAATACTATAGTATTAAGGGGGAAAATACTCCTTGATCAGGTGACAGAATTTAAACCCCTCAAAATTCAATCCTACAATAACTCACACTTCAATGACAACATGGCTAGACTGCTTTAGAAGAAGCTATGATGAAGAAGATCTATAAAAGGCAATCAGAATTTACTGGATTCTATTTCTAGCAACTGTTCTCTCCTCAGTCTAGTAATTACATGCCTGTCTCCAGCCCAGTTAATCACAAACTAGTTTACTGCCATTCAGGCCCTGAAAGATGGAACAGGAGAGGATGGTTTCAGTATTCCATATACTATCAGCAAACAGCTTCTTTAGAAACATTATTCTAGACAATAGTGGAATAAGATTACAAAATAGGGAATCACTTTCATGAGAGCAACTGTGATTTTAACCTAAAAGGTCACTCAAATGAGATGTGAGAATGTTCCTAGACAGCAAAATAATAAAAAGTACTTGGCCAATCTTAGTTTTACAACACTTATCAATTCCTCCAAATGATAAACTCTGCTCTTAGGTAAGTGAGTCTGAAAATGTTACAGCAGCTGCTTCAACTGTGGCTCAGCTCTTTCAGTTAAACATATAACCATGAAATGCAAATCACAATAAATCAGAATACTTGGAGTAAATAACACAGTACTCACAGCCCACTGTCCTAGTAAGTTTACTAAAAAGTTGCCACTAAATCGAACAGACAGCATCTGGGAAATGACATACAGGTTTGACACTAAGGCCGACTGAAGAATAATGGGAATGTTCGAGGTATAGAAGAGCTTGATGGGGTAGCTACTATACTGTCCTCGATACCGGGCTGACTTGATGGGCAAGTCGACACGAAACCCCTAAAAAATGGAAATTGAGAGTAAGTAAGAGGAAGTGTACATATCAAGTAAGTACAGATGAGAAGCAAAACAATAGCAGAAGGGAGTATGAAAAGATAATGCTAACAGAATGTTCCCTTCCACACAGAGCGAGAAATAGAAATGCTTTTTTATTTCATATCCACTAATATTTTACACCTTAGAGTCTAAAGAATGGAATTATTTGCTTGAGTAGATTTTGAAACATTGACTTGTTAGATACTAACATTTCAAATGGCATTCTCCTCTTTAAGAGCAAAATAAAAATCCACATCCCACTTACACCAGTGAAGAAGGTATACTTACCTGAAAATATATAACAACAGCAAACACAAAGACTGTGGCAATGAGGTTCATGAGATTGGGTAAGTTCTGACGATAGAAAGCCTCCCTTAAAGCACGGACTTTGTCTGTCCTGGTGGCCAGTAAATGAAAGAGGGCGATGACTGCACCCTCAAACTCAGTACCTGATAAATCAAGACAGAAATTAACTGTAGACTCATCACCCAAAGTCATCCCAAAGGTCAGAACAACTAATCCTGAAACTCCAGTACACGGCAGAAGGTATGAGTCAAAATCATTCATCAATGTTAACTTTATGATACAGCCATGTGTGGAGCTTCTAAAAATATTTAGTTCATTGAGGCAAATCTATCTTTTTTGCATAAATCTGAAGTTTTCTCAAGAGACTATTCTTGATGAAAACAGCCAAAGCGGAATAAACCAAAGCAAATATTTAGTTCATAATCATTTGCCTCTCCTTTACTTCAGGGGAAGGAAAAGAGTATTTTTAGGAGGGAAAAAGCAGCAGCAAAGCAGAATAAAGATGTCAGAATCAAAAGCTCTATGTTACTCAGTCTCCCAAGCTTGCCATTAAGTTTATTTTACCAAGAACATTAATAAACCATCATTGCTCTTTTCTTAAGGCCGGGATCAGCTTAGATGTTAACCATTCCGAATCTGGGATGGCATCTGAGAGAAGTGGAGCTGGGCACAGGGAAAGACAGAATGAAATATTTCAAAATTTAGGTGCTATTACAAAGCCAAGGAGAACAGCGCTCCCTGATGATACAATCAATAACAGTTTTTTTCATCTGAAAAATCTGAATCCAGTACCTTTTTATCCCCCTAGGAATGCTGAAATCGGTCAATTCAATGAGTTCTGCGGTAATGGCTTAAGCAAATAAAATTTTTAAAATCTGCTTGCAGCCACTGAAATTTTAAATAAGCAGTGGCTACAATTTAGATAGTATTCTTTTTTTGAAGTAATATTTCATACTCCACAAATCTCTGCTCATGAACTGTGCACAGTCAGCATCAGGTGCCCGGGGACAGCCAACCAGGACGTCTCTAGGCACGAACTGCTCCATGACGTATACTTCTCAGCACACATCCAGCCAAACGCGTGCAGGTGCAGGCACGGTGCGATGTACCTCTGCCAGTGTTAATAGTAGTGGGACTAAAGGCCTTCCAGACAATGGTCTCACAGATGTTGGTGGCAATAAAGAGGGAAATACCAGACCCCAAGCCGTAACCCTTCTGTAGCAGCTCATCTAACAGCAGCACAATCAAACCAGCAACAAACAACTGTGGGGAAAGAAATGCAAGTAAGCTGAAGCAAGAATAAACTCGAGAAAGGGGAAGATGAACACCATTGACTACTTTCAAAGGATGGGCATTTTTAATATTAAAACCTCATTGTTGCAATATCACTATTACGACTCTGCACCTTATAACCCGTTTCAGTTTAGTCAGAAGCCAGTTCTGCAAATCAGAAGTTTGGAAATACTGTCACATCATAAAGCAGACATTTCAACTTTTAAAGTGTGTTTTTATACACCATCTGAATAGTTTCTCTTACAATGTTTAAATTAGGCCTATTGAAAAGCACACTAAAACAGAAATGTTCACAGTTGTAGAATTTATGACAGCAAAAACTGAAAACACTCCAAATAGCTCTCAGGAAGTGCAAGGCGACATGAATTACGGTGCAATAACAAGATGCACCTGTACACCGCCATTAAAGGAAAGCATGGGACTGTGTTAAAGCATTTTTTAAAGTATTATGTGTAACATTTTATATATGTACATTACATATAATAGATAAGTCAAAAAGTAGAGCATAAATTAATGTGTACACAGATTATAACAATGTAAAAATGCATTCTGTACATACAGTGACAAAGACTGAAAGTAAATTTGAAGACAATTAAGGGTTCACCAGATTCTTAAGCTCACGATTTTTTTAAAAATGAAAGCATACTAACTTTAACTTATGTGAAATTGAAAATTCTTAATTTTCCTGTTGGAGAAGATGTTTCTGCAAAAGCATGCATCAATTAAGAATAACCTAGAGCCTTGTAAGGGACCTCCTCGGTCATCTGACTCCTCCCACCTCAGTAACCTCATCAAGAGGGGAAGAAAATAAGCTTCCATGCCCCCGATCTCACACCTGTCCCCATAAAGACCTCTCCTACAGCAGCGAGGAAACTCCTCTTTCACTCCTCCCAGCTCTGAAGCCTCCCACCCGCATGACTGACTCCGTTCTCCTGATGTCCCGTCAGAAGAGAGCAAACCAACCACAGTACACCGTGTCGAGGGTGCTTACCATACACAGTGGTTTGTTTCCTTAACTGTCAGTTTAATGGTTGTATACAGCCTAACTTGTCTATGTACAATCTTTCAGTTTGACTTCCACTGGACTGGAAATATGGTACAATTCTCAAAATTTCTAAGACAGCTCATGAATCCTTACTGTTTGAAAACCAAGTTTAACATTTTGATAAGATAAAAGAGAAGTTAACACTTAACTACTGAGATTTAATTTTGACCACAATTATGTAATAAGTAAATAAATACTCCCAATCATAAATACAGAACCAACCCTCTGCAGGGAATAACAGCTGTCCACAAACCATCAGCCCGCCAGAAAGTAGGATCCTTGGCTTCTGATTAAATGACCTGTCCAGTCACACGGACAACTGGGAAACAACTGTAATTCTCCAACCCCCCTGTTCAGACCAATGTCCACCAGACTGCAGGGTGATTCACGTATATCCTGTGAAAATCAAACTCACGTTTTTCTAATTGGGGAAAGGAATTATAGAGAAACCTAAATGAGAAACAGTCTCTATAATTACAGAAATAAGATAAAAGATGGTAAAAAGCATGCATGCCTATGAGGGGAATGAGAAACCAAGAAGTCACAGCATCTCACTGACTGAAGCTGTGGTAACAACTGAAAACTAACTGCACGCTCTTGTAGAACACACAATACATATGAATCTCTCAAGTAGGTATAAAAACAACACTTTACATTTCAACCCTGCACGTGCGTGCACACACAACTTAGTTTGACAAGACAATTTTACTACATGCCATGCACACTGATATTTTCTAATTTTTTTTAAATTTTAATCAAGATCCACTACTTAGATTTCAAAATTCGATAGCTGAAAGACACTGACCACGTGAATGAAACGAGAATGATTAAGGTGAGAAATACCTTACATGACAGCATGCAGTTTTCAAAACCTATGTTTCTAGGTGAAAACACACTGATCCAATCATATCTATTCAGCATATCCACACATTTTCAAAGTTAGCAATGCCTTAAACAAGACGCAAATGGGTCACTACTCACCTATGATCAAACACGACAAATTTCTCTACACATTAACACCAGAGGAATTAACCACAAGACAAATATTTGTACACCAGAATTTATATAAACAAATTAGTATATATCTACTTTATTCGTTTCATTCCTAGAATATAACTATTCCTTGATTTCTGATACTGAAAAAAAATTAAAATAGCTTAACTCCACTTTATGTCATTTCATAAGTTCATAACTGACTCTATAAGAAGTCAGTGCTTTATCTAACTAACCCAGACTGGTTAGCTGAGGTTCCCTGATAATCTAAATATATGCTTACTAAAATACTAGAAAAATTTTAATGATGCATAATGTTCTAAGAGCTAGATGCCAATTCTGAGGGTTTTTTAAAAACCAGGGTTATTCTAAACTACAGGTTGCATAAAGCAAATGCTATAAAGAAACAAAATAAGGCAAAAATTGGTATATCAGTATCCTCAACAATGCCAAAAGCATGCGCAGAGATCCTAAGCAGTGAAAAGACATCAAAATCAGTTTTCAGAGGATCTTCTCTCCCCATCCACCGCAACATGTCTTCCTCTAATTCCCAAGGGTAATAAATTTGCCAACCAAGTGTTTTTTAAATGGAGAAATAACGACATGCTATTCTTTAATGAAATGTACCTTATAACAAATGGGAACCCAGTGGAGCTCAGAAAACTACCAAAGACCCTGATAATCCATTAAAAATTCCTCGCTGGTCAAAAGACAAAATATTTCCATCTCATTAGAAAAGCCCTCCCTTGGGGACGGCCCCATGGCTTGGCGGTTAAGTGCACGCGCTCCACTGCTGGCAGCCCGGGTTCGGATCCCGGGCGCGCACCGACGCACCGCTTCTCTGGCCATGCTGAAGCCGCGTCCCACATGCAGCAACTAGAAGGATGTGCAGCTATGACATACAACTATCTACTGGGGCTTTTGGGGGGGAAATAAATAAATAAATAAAATCTTTAAAAAAAAAAAAGAAAACCCCTCCCTATTGTTAATAATGCCAATAAATACTTAAATAATCTAACTCTCCTTGTTCTGAATTACACTCACTAAACAATCTTATTATTATGATTTGCTGCCTATATAAGGTTTCTTATAAAAAAAGAATGGTCAACCACTCCAGTCAGAAACAGTCATCATTTCTTCTCTCTCTCTCTCTCTATATATATATATAAATAAACTGGTATTTTAGCTTTATTTAAAAATACTTTCTTGATCTTGATCCTTTTGACCATTAAAAATAATTTCCTAAATTCATCCTAATTTCAAAGA
The DNA here is from genome assembly GCF_020826845.1 of Diceros bicornis minor. Lineage (NCBI taxonomy): Eukaryota > Metazoa > Chordata > Mammalia > Perissodactyla > Rhinocerotidae > Diceros > Diceros bicornis. Next base: position 12,784,533 of record NC_080775.1, on the reverse strand, counting down.
GTGAACAAGAGCAGGCACTTCCAAGAGAACCAGGACTCTAGCTGCTCAGTGTTTAACTTAAGCAAACTTCTTTTCAAAACCCAATAAATAACTATTATATAACTTAAGTACAATCCATTCTTGGGTAACTTCTCAATGATATTTAAGGATTGTACATTAGAGAAATATCTTCCAAACTTACACAATTTAAGACATTTAGTAGAGGGATAAGTATGTTGGGCCTTTAAAAATTCCATTCCAGGGGCCCGCCCAGTGGCATAGTGGTTAAGTTCATATGCCTCGCTGCGGCAGCCTGGGGTTCGAGGGTTTGGATCCCGGGCACGCACTGACACACCGCTTGTAGAGCCATGCCATGGCGGCGTTCCATATAAAGTAGAGGAAGATGGGCACGGATGTTAGCCCAGGGCCAATCTTCCTCTGCAAAAAGACGAGGATTGGCAACAGATGTTATCTCAGGGCTAATCTTCCTCACACACAAAAAAACAAATTCTATTTCAAAGTTTCCATTTTAAAAATCCGTGGAATAGGGGCCAGCCCAGTGGCGCAGGTGGTTAAGTGCACGTGCTCTGCTGCGGCAGCCTGGGGTTCACCGGTCTGGATCCCGGGCACACACCGATGCACCACTTGTTGAGCCATGCTGTGGCGGCGTCCCATATAAAGTAGAGGAAGATGGGCACGGATGTTAGCCCAGGGCCAGTCTTCCTCGGCAAAAAAGAGGAGCATTGGCATCGGATGTTAGCTCAGGGCTGGTCTTCCTGACACACACACACAAAAAAATCCATGGAATATATGTATGTGTATTTATATGGTATTTCACTTACTGTAAGATATTATTTGTAATGCCATTATTTTGTGTACCACTAAGAAAGAAAAACATATTACCAATTAAACTATGACAACTTATTCAAAGAATTTTTATTTTCTACTTATAAAAAAAGTTATTTTAGACTTAGACACAGATGTTTATCACCTGGCTTGCTCTTTCTGTGCCTTTGTGTGAATACAATAACTTTTCATTTCAATAACAAATCACAGCAGATTTTTGGAAGACATTTTAAACAGCAATCAAACTCAAATGCATGTTATATCAACAATGCATATACCCAACTGATGTAATGACGATATGAACAGCTACGACCAAGGTGACACACACATACAGGCAATGACTACTATCATGACTGCCGCCCGGCTGACAGCAACTCTAAGACACTATCAACGGTGAGAAAACATGCTGACTTCAGAGACATCAAAATGTGAAAAATGTGCACTTAGAATCAGTGAGATACAGTTGATCCATAATTCTTATATTACACAGCTATGAGGCTATTACAATAAATTTTAAATTTTTACATCAATACAATTTGTACGTCACTTCAATAATCAAAATGCTATAACTAAATAAGATAATTCAAAAGTAAGAAAACGAATATATCAATCACCTAGAGAATTGTTAGAAAAGAAAAAAGGGATCAAACTGTTTTGTTATCTGCATATGAAAAACTGGAGCTCTTACCTGAATGATGATCAGGAGACAGATTCCAGCGCCCATTTCAGCAGGATCCCCGTACATGCCCGTCATGACGTACACAATGGCTTGCCCAATGGTAATGATCATGCCAAATACTGACAAAAATTAGGGGAAAAAGAGTACGTGCTTACAACCAGAGACAAAAAAGACTAGGAAAATCTCTTTCAAAAAATAACTTTTCAAAAATTACAAAAAATACCACAAAATTCTCAAATTTGGAAAAGGCTCTTTAACTGTGTTAATGCTCACGTTTCTGGGCTCCATTGAACAGGGCTCTATCTTTGGGTGTATCTCCAACCTCAATGATTTTGGCTCCAGCTAACAGCTGCATGATCAGCCCAGACGTTACAATTGGGGAGATACCCAATTCCATTAACGTTCCTGTAAAGGAAGCGGAAAGAAGTAAATAATCTTTACTGTACCCAATGCAGATTAATTTAGAAGCATCTCAGTCCGTAACTACATCTATTGAAATACATGCTTAAATGTCAACAAGCAAACTTTCATTCCTTAAACATCAATTGCTAAAAAAAAATCTCATTTAACACAGCCTTGCAACAATGCATTAAATCAAAATTACTATAAATACTACAAAAACGTAAATTTCTGTAAATTCTAAACTTAAAATGTTAAAGAAATTCTTTGAAGAATATCTTTCAAGATTAATGTCCAAATCATTATTTTTAAAGCTTACACTAAATATTTTAATGCAAAATAAAAAAATTACATGCGAAGCCCAAAAATTAAATACCAAGTTAATAAAAATATTCAAGAATATTTGTGACTTTTTAAATTCAAAATATAAAATTACACAGAAAAGTCATCTAAATCAATGTTGTAGAATATTTAGTGGTATAAAAATGTTAATGACACAGTGGGTAGGCAAAAAAAATTGGAAAATAGTAAGTACAGTCTGATTTCATTTAATATTTAAGTGGAAAAATAGTTTTCCTATCATTTTAGTCTAGTTGTTAAGATGTTTATATTGTTATTTTTACCCAGTGGGATTATGGACAATTTTAATTTTCTTTTTTTTTTGCCTCTCTCTACTAAGCTTTTCTTTACAGAAAATATATATTTCATTTACAGTGAAAAATAAGAAAACCATAAATGCCAATGTGTAAGGTAACATGTAGAACAAAGTACTTCTACATGGTCAAGACTGTGTTTCCATGGGTCATTCTGTCACATCACAACCTTAAATCCTGGATTTTATAAGTGCTGAAAAAGTGCCCTTAGTATGAGAAAAGACTCCATCTTAGGAGGATTCTTCATGTCTCGTCAGATACTTCTCCGATACTGAGAGAGAAAAACATTTCTTATCATTAAAACCAGTAAGTAGGTAGGTTAGTAGATAGATTTTTTTTTTAAGTCAAATCACCAAAATTTATAACTGTCAAATGGATCTAGTCCAAAAATAAATCCAACCAAGCTTTAACAAAAATTTCATATAGTAAATATGGCACCTCAAATCTGTAGGGAAAAGAAGGATAAATGGACCTTGGCAAATGACTATCCATTTATAGAAAATGAAGCCTAGATTCCTTACCTCATGCCTTACATCAAAATAAAGGCTGAATGTATAGAAAATTTAACTATAAAAGACAAACGACAAAAGTACTAGAAGTGAGTATGTTTATAATCTTGGAAAAGAAAAAGCCTGTCTAATAAGCATGACAAAAAACCTAGAAGCCACAATGAAAAAGATGGAAGATATGATTAGATACAACTATGAAACTTCCATGTGGCAAAAGACAGCATAATAATTAAAAGGAAAACATTCAAACACCAATGACAAAGAGCTTGTATCTCTCATACGCAAAGAGTTCTTACAAATCAATTCAAAATTTGACAAACCAATAGAAAAGATATGAGAGATATACGGCATGGCTGGCCACACTGACCTCCTCACTGTTCGTCGAACACATCAAGCACACTTGCACCTCACGGCCTTTGCACCTGCTATTCCCTAGAATGTCCCTCCTCCATATCTTCCCACGGCTTTCTCTCTCATGTCCTGCAGGTCTCTGCTCAAATGTCCCTCCCGACTCCCAAAATATACTTTATGTAGAATCTAGCTCTCCAAATAGACTAATATAAACTCCATGACAACAGAGACATTGTCTTGACCACTGCTCTAATCTCAGCACCTAGCACAAAGCTCGGGACATAGTAAGAACAATAAATATCTGCTAAATGAATGAGTCAACAAATCATGGCATATCCATATAATGGAACAGTATATGACCTTTAAATGAAATAGCTCATCCAAGATATTAAGAAAACACACCAAGTAGCAGAATAGTTATATACTATACCTTATTTTTTAGTTAAAAAAAAAGTATATAGGGGCCAGCCTGGTGGCGTAGCGGTTAAGTGCGCGCGCTCCACTTTGGCAGCCCAGGGGTCGCAGGTTTGGATCCCGGGCACCGACACACACACCACTTATCAAGCCATGCTGTGCTGGCATCCCACATATACAGTAGTGAAAGATGGGCACGGATGTTAGCCCAGGGCCAATCTTCCTCAGCAAAAAGAGGAGGATTGGCTATGGATGTTAGCTCAGGGCTAATCTTCCTCACCAAAAAAAAAAAAAAGTATATAAATTTATATATGTGAATGTATATGCAGAGAAAAGGCCTGGATGGATATTCACCAATCTATTACCTTCCCAGGAGTTATTCCTGAGAAAACTTTTATTTTCAGCTTTATCTAAATCTGTATATAAATGTTGGTGCATTTTTAATAATAAACCAATACCACTCTTCTAATTAAAAAAATTACCAAAAAAATCCTCCCATGATCCAGCCTCTGCCTATCTCTTTAGCCTCATGACCAGCACCCCCACCCCAAATTTCCCAGACTGCACCACGCTGCCTTACGCACGCGTGCTCTGCTCAGGCTTCCCTCTCCCAGGGGTCCACAGGCTAAACTGCAATTCAAAAGCTCTTCCAGCATCACCTCCTCTGACACCGCAGATCAAGGTCTTTCAGTCCCATGAAAAACCCAAGGACAGACTTCAGAGGGCCCAGGAATCTCCTGAGATTTTACGCAAAATCTATGTGTATGAGTGTACATGCATTTTTTTTGGGAGACTATACATACATTAGATTCTCAAAGAAAACACGGCCCATAAAACGATGGAGAACCAAAGTTCCAGACAGTGCTAAGCACTCCATTCTCTGTTGTACTCCATCTCTGTACATATTTCTACTATTACAATAAATACACAGTCTTGTAATTATTTATATATTGGTCTTTTCTAGGCAATAAGTTTCTTTTACCATATCCTCTCCCTCCCTGCAGACATCAAAAAATAGTCATTTCCACATTTTCAGATCTATGTGATGTCAATACTAGCATGGAAGCAAAAGAAAAGAAGTACATACCTCTGTTGGATGCAAGAATAACTCTCATCCAGTAGAAAGGATCTGCAGAATCTGATGACATGATTCCAAACAGTGGTATCTACAATATTACATAAAATGTTTTACAAACATGCATTATATTAATTAAGCTTGAACTTAACTTATAATGTATTCTCTTAATATTTGCAATACATAAAAAAACCACTACTGGGGCCGACCGGGTGGCACAAGCAGTTAAGTGTGCGCGCTCCGCTGCGGTGGCCCGGGGTTCGCCGGTCCGGATCCCGGGCGCACACCGACGCACCTCTTGTTAAGCCATGCTGTGGTGGCGTCTCATACAAAGAGGAGGAAGGGCACGGATGTTAGCCCAGGGCCAGTCTTCCTCAGCAAAAAGAGGAGGATTGGCAGATGTTAGCAAAGGGCCGATCTTCCTCACACACAAAAAAAACCACTACTTATGTTCTAAAACAAAACAGACATAACTTAAAGGTAAAGTTCTTTAATGAAAATAAAAATAACAGAAATCACTACTTACAGCATTTCACTAGTAAATATTCCTACGAGCATGGAGATTTATTGCACAATGTGCATGTACTTAACCCTACTGAACTGGACACTTAAAAAGATGGTAAATTTTATGTTATGTGTTTTTTACAATCAAAAAAAATACTCCTATCAGCAAATTTTAGGATATACCTACCTAGTCATAGAATAATTTTGCAAAGTTAAGGGTACTGATGACAGCCAAGGTCACATTCCAAATGTAAGACTGAAGATAACATATACAGTGGAATATTATGCAGACACTAAAAATAATACTTATGAAGTCTGTAACAGCGTGAAGAAGTGCTTACGCTGTAATATTAAGTATAAAACAGTGGTTCTCAAGCTGGGGCAATTTTGTCCCCCAGGGGACATTTGGCAACATCTGAAGACATTTTTGGTGGTCACAACTTGAGGGCAGATGCTACTGGTATCTAGTGGGTAGAGGTCAGGGATGCTGAACACCCTACAATGCACAGGACAGCTCCCACAACAAAGAACTACCCGGCCTGAAATTCAGTGCCATTGTTGAGAAGCCCTGGTATAAAAAGACTAGTACAGAATTACATAAAGTTCAGTGCTGTAAAAATATGTATAGAAAACAAAAATAGGTATAAATATTTTCTAAAATCTTGAAGAGTGATTATCTGTAGGTGGTGGGATTATGGTTGACTTTTTCTTTTTTATTCTTTTCAGTATTTATCAAATTCTCTTTAATGAGCATATATTACTTTTTAATCAGGAAAAAAAACCTGAACTTAAGAATGCTTCCTATTATATGACCCATGTTTAGGACATACCCCTCCCTCACCATGCAGGGATCAGACACAAAGAAAAATACATTTCCAATTTCAAAAACCTCTGTATGAAGCCGATTTCAAAAGAAAAAAAGTTCCACAAGATGCTGGCGGCAATTTTAAACAACCCATCTGGTCAACCTAAACCTCTCTGGACATCTGAATTGATTAGCTGGGTGGCAAAACTGGTGAAGCAAGAAGCATGAATATTTTATGTGCACCCTATAGCTACAGACCCTCTTCAGCTAAAGTGAGAGATGGGGAGGAAGCAAGTTATTGTATAAAAACCAATTCACACTACAGGATAGTCCATACCACAATATTCCCTAAGCGGGAGAGAGGTCAGTCCGTCAAACTACTCTGCTTAATTGTGCATGACAGAGACAGCCATTACCTCCACAATTAGATGCTTTGTGGGATACTAAACAGGAATAAGTCAGTCGACCTCCCCTAAGTAATGGTATTCCCTCCTTTCCTGTACTCAACAGGATTATTACTATTATCAGTGTCTAACTTTATTCCTCTTAGTAAATTCCATAGCTACAGGATCACATAGAACAACAGTTGGGCAGCAACAGCAGCTATTTGCTATCACTCTGTCACAGTTGCAGAGTTCCAGACTTTTTTATTATATTACCTACAATAAACGGTTTCAACTTGACAAACCACAGTATAGTACTTCAGAGAAACAAGTATCCCATGGTTTAATGGAAACTCTGAACCAATCAGATGGACAAATAGAGAATTAGCACTAGGGATTTCCAAAGGCAGTGGGAACTGATAACCAAGCAAGAAATTTCTGGGCTAAGATGGCAAGCTGCAATTAAGTTACAGAATTTCTCTTCCCAATACATAAGAAAACACAATTTTTGAAACATGTAAAATTATGTTAAAAATAATAAAGGAAACCTCAACTAAAATTGGTGTTGAGAAGGCCTGTAGAGGGAGTTCTCATGCCCTACCACTCTTGGTCAATTACTGACCCCAACGGGAAGAGGGGTACCTTGCATTTCCAAACACGGGGTGCAACTACTTTAATACTCCAGTGGGAGAACAGAAGGCTTCTTTTTTGCTCAGCAACAAGCCCAGCCAACGGAAAACATCACAGCTCAGTCAATGAACTCATCACTTGAACTTTTACTTTCCTCCAATGAACTTTCATTTTTTTCTTTGCTGATGACTTCCTTTCCTTGTACCGCCCTCCTTACTATAAAAGCCTTCCATGTTGTGCAATCCCTTGGAGTATCTCTCTGCTTGCCAGATGAGATACTGCCTGATTCAGAAATCGTTTAATAAAACCAATTAGATCCTCAAATTTACTGAGGTGAATTTTGTTTTTTAACAATAGTAAAAGCTAACATGAATGAAAAAAGCTAAGGAAAAGGAAAAAAAAAAAAAAAAGAACCCATAAAGCAGTCTAACAAGAAGAGGGATCATGAACTTGAAGCACTGGTGGTCATGGGGACGAGAAAACAACAGACAACTGAGGAGTAGAGAGACTCAGCACAAAGCTGCTCCAACCATCACAATGGGAAGGCAACAGAATCCTCAGAATTCCTAAAACATTCCACACCTAGAGAAGAGCAGGCTGTACAAACAACCTTATCTTTTTGCCTCCTTTGGCTAGGACGGAGTAGAAACAGCAGCTGAGAAGAAATGGATGAGAAAAGTGAGCAATGGGGCTTTTGCTAGTGCAACTGACACTCACAGGACTACACTGAATTGGGAACTGGGCAACGATCTGAAGTCAGGAATGGAATAGAGCCCTCCTCAGTCAGGTGATGAGAACCCTCACGAGACATTTAAAAAAAATCTAAGAAGAAAGAGAGAGCAGAGCCCAGGCAGCATTTAACTGCACTTATCTCACCTCCCGCCATTCCCTCGAGCTAAAAAAAACTGGGTAGAACAGGAGACCCCAAACCCTTAAACTGTGGCTGGGAGGGGAAAATAAACCTGTTTGAGATTCAGTCGCAAGAGAATCAAGAAATGACCAGCACTGGGCAGAAGTGCCTAAGCATGAGGAAGACAAAAGACATAGTTTAGCAACTACGTAAACATATTACAGAAAAAAAAGTAAAGTAACATAAAATGCACAAATTAATTTACTGCATCAAACAGTCGTAAGAAATGTCACACTTTTCTTTGACTAATGTTTCTTCTTGGCTTCTTGGGTTCTAGCTGCAAAGCTTGAAGTATCTACTATCTAGCCATTTACAGTAAAATGTTTGCTGACTCTTGGATTAGAAGATTCAATATTGTCAAGGTGGTTAATTCTCTCTAAATTGACCTACAAATTCAAAGCAATACAAATCATAATCCCAGCAGGCTTTCTTATAGAAACCAACAAGCTGATTCTAAAATTTATATGGAAATATGAAGAACCTAGAATAACTAAAACCATTTTGAAAAGAAAGAACAAAGTTGGAGGACTTTTACATCCTGATTATAGGACTTAGTATAAAGCTACAATAATCAAAACAGTGGGGCTTACCATAACGATAGAATCTAGATCAACGCAACAGAACAGAGAGTACAGAAACAGATCCACGCTTATATGGTTAATTAATTTTCAACAAAGATGCCAAGGTAATTCAATAGAGAATGGATAGCCTTTTCAACAACTGGCTGTCTATATAGAAAAAAATGAACCCCAACCTTACCTCATGCCATACACAAAAATTAACTTGGAACAGACCACAGACCAAAACATACAAGCCAAAACTGTAAAATATTTAGAAGAACACAGGAGAAACTCTTCACAATCTTATAACAGGCAGAAATTTCTTAGATAGGAAACAAAAACTATGAACCATCGGAGAAAAAGATAAACTGAACTTCATCAAAATTAAAAACTTCTGCTCTTTAAAGATACTGTTAAAAAAATGAAAAAGCATGTCATAGACTAGGAGAAAATATTCGTAATACATATATCTGAGAAAGGACCTGTATCCAGAAAATATAAAAAAGTGCATATAATTCAATAATGAGACAATAATGCAATTTTTTTAATGGACAAAAGATTTGAAAAGACACTTTACAAAAGATAAATACCCAGTAAGTACATGAAAAAGTTGCTCAATATCACTTGCCAGGGAAATGCAAGTTAAAACTTCAATATCATTTATCACGGCAATGCAAGTTAAAACCACATCCAATAGAATGGCTAATACTAAAATGCTCAACAATACCAAGAGTAGGCAAGGATGCAGAGCAACTGGAACTCCTATACATAGCTTGTGGGAATATAAAATGGGGTGACAACTTGGAAGAGAGTTTGACAATTTCTTACAAAGTGGAACATATATTTACCATACAACCCAGCAACTCTACTCCTAGGTATTCACCCAAGAGAGATGGAAACAAATATCCACAGAAAGTCTTGTACAGGAATGTTCACAGCAACTTTTTGTTATAGCCAAAATCTGGAAACAACCCAGATGTCCAAAAAGTGAAGACATGAACAAACTGTGATACAGTCATACAGTAGAACACTACTCAGAAATAAAAAGTGATGAATTACTGCTATACCAACAACATGGATGAATCTCAAACAGCTGGTGATGAAGATGTCAGACACTAAGGAGTAATACTCTATGATTCCATTCACATGAAACTCTAGAAAAGATAAACTAAAGGAACAGAAGGCAGATCAGTGGTTGCCTGGGACCGGGGGTGAGGTGGGGATTGACTAAGAAAGAGTACAGGGAACTTTCTAGAGTGACAGAAATGTTCTATATCCACTGAGGTAGTAGGGACATGGGTGTATACATGTGTCAAAACGCTTCAAAATGTACACTTAAAAAATGGGTGTAGGGGCCGGCCCGGTGGCGCAAGCGGTTAAGTGCGCGCGCTCCGCTGCAGCGGCCCGGGGTTCGCTGGTTCGGATCCCGGGCGCGCACCGACGCACTGCTTGGTAAGCCATGCTGTGGTGGCGTCCCATATAAAGTGGAAGAAGATAGGCACGGATGTTAGCCCAGGGCCGTCTTCCTCAGCAAAAAAGAGGAGGATTGGCGGATGTTAGCTCAGGGCTGATCTCCTCACAAAAAAAAAAAAAAAAAAAATGGGTGTATTTTACCATACATAAGTTATACCTTCCTAAAGTTGATTTTTATGTTAATGGAGGAAAAGGCAATTTCCAAGGTGTTACAAGTAGATGGTAGGAATATGAATGATTGTTCTTTTCTTCTCTGTATTTTTTAAAAGTTCTCTCTCCCTGACCACCAAAAACAATTTTAAACTAAGTACAGTCGTAAATATTTTAATGATCAAATCATTTCATTTTTCAAAAAAATATATTTGGCTTTTTCCCAGATTATGGACTTAAACTGTTCTACTGCTTCCTAATACAATTTTTTTAAACTTCCTTAGATGTATTTCGATAGCTTTTCAAAATCCTCAAAAAACTTTCATCTAAATTATCTAAGTTAATTCTCACAACAACCCTGTGACATGGACAGGTCACATTTTATTGTTTTACGAATTTAATCTCTGCAAAATTTTATTAAAAAGTATCACTGAATTTTATTAATTTATAAACACAGTATATCCCTGGGATTCTAGAATTTGACTTTTTGGGATTTTTAAATTAATTCACGGTATTTACAACATGATTAAAGGCAAACAAAATGGAAAAAAATATTTGCAATATATATGTCAAAGGTTTAACACTTTTATATTTAAAAATCTGTCGTAAATCAGTATGAAAAAAACTCAAGAAAAAAATTGGTAAAGATCATTAACTGAAAACCAAAAGGAAAAAAGAACAAGTGTTCAAATCCACTAGTAAATCAAAAGAAATACATAGAATAAGACACTAACCATGTTCACTATCAACTCGGATTAAAAATAATGATGCTCAAAATAATTCAGTGTATTTATTATTTTAACTAAAATAAGTTTCTCAAATTCTAACTAACCAAAACCTTAGAACAACAGTACAGACATTTACTTACTATCAAGGTTACATACCTGACAACATACTAAGAAAATGAAGAGCGTTATAGCAGTCCATAGTACCTTCTCTCTAAACTGGATCTGTACAACGAAATATAAAGAACGATCAATCAAAACCAAGAAACAGCAAATATAAAGTAAAAATCCATATTAAAGCATAACCAACATTCCCCATCATGACATGCTCCTATTAGTTACTCTTAAAATGCTCTCACTCTAATTAGTAGCAGCTAACGCAAACAGCTGAACTTCTCAAACATATCTTTCTTTACTTTTCCAAGAATTGAGTAATTTAAATATAGGCAGGCCTCATCACTCTGTACTGTGTTAACTGAAACTGAAAAGGATGAAAAGCAAGACACAGAACCAACAGTCACACATTTCAGTTATCACAGTATTGTGGAAAGCTAGGATTGCCTGTATTATTATTATATGAATACTTCATAGAATATGAAAAGCTAGAGTTTCTGAGGACGCCTGACATGGAACTGGAACAACTATTTTTACAACCTCTAAGCAATAAAAAAATATATATATACTTCTAAATAAAATAGTAAGTTTAACAAAAGTTTTACTTATCTCTTTCTATGTCCCTATTCCTATTAGTTTCATGAGAAATGGGAAAGTACAGAAGAAGAGAAATGGCTGGGAACTGGTCAGTTTGGGATTAACAATATTTCTGGAATTTAAATACCTTAGCTTCAAAAGTGCACAATGATGGAAGAAAAATTTGATGTGGTCACAATATCTTCAGAATGCATTTCTGTGATTTTTCTTTGTGTTGAATGAATCAAAAAAATGGGAAGTATATACTTGCACACTCGCAATTCATTTATGTAAAACAGCCGTACTCATCAAAACTGATACAGCAGACTGGGTCACTCACGGTGCAGAGGATCACTATAGACAGGAGAATACTACAGCTTATCTAACATATGGGCCAAAGGAACACTTGGTTTGGAAATGTTACAACTTAAAGAACAGTCATTTTTGAAACGGCGAGAAAACCTATCTAGATTTAAACAGGTCTAGACTAGTTTTATTCACTTTGTGCCTCTTGCAAAGGAGGAGGAGCAGGTGATATTTTTCCTATTACAACCAGAAAAGGGTTGGGGGAAGTAAATCCATCCTCCCAGTTTAGCAGAATAAGTCATTTAGCTGCCCTCTATACTACTAAAATATTATACTTACTTTCCTTTCAGGTTTCTGAATTTCTGGTAGAACTGCACAGAAAGGTTTGATAACTTCTAAAAATTTGACTGTTTAAAAAAAAAAGAATAAATGTGCCTATTACAAAGTTTTAAAAAAGAGATGTAACTTTTTACAGAAGCAAATACAAATGTTCTCTAACTTTTAATAGCAATCCATCCCACCCCCACCCCCAAAATTAATTAATCATAATGCTCTCCATTTCAAATATATACAGGAAGAGAAATAATTCAAGGGACAAAAGAATCCAAAAGGTTTAAGGGCTAGCCGGTAGAAGCAAAGTAATCCAGTATCCTTTAACCATGGTTTTGCTTCCTCATGCTTGAATCCAGCTCTTTCATATACACAGAAAGGGAATAATTCAACCAGCATCATCACATCAAAAAGAGCAAACGCAGTCTATTATGTTACCCACAAGACAATGCATTACAAAAGAAAATAGGACATACCAGAGAAGAAACAAAGGGGGAAAGTACATCCAGAAATGGGCTGAAATGGCAGAACTGACTTAATTTAGACTGAAAGATGCTGAAATGCATAAGTGAGAAAGATCGTGGAATCACCTTGTACAGACAGCTTATTTTTTTTTGCGGTGAGGAAGATTAGCCCTGAGCTAACACCTGCCAATCCTCCTCTTTTTGCTGAGGAAGACTGGCCCTGGGCTAACATCCGTGCCCATCTTCCTCTACTTTATACGTGGGACTCCTGCCACAGCATGGCTTGAAGAGTGGTGCGTAGGTCCATGCCCAGGATCCGAACCAGCGAACCCCGGGGCCACCAAAGCAGAGCGTGTGAACTTAACCACTGTGCCACCGGGCTGGCCCTACAGATAGCTTTTTTAAGTATACGATCTCTACTTCATTTCATTAAGGCACTATCCATTTCTTGTTCACTCTGCCACATAACAATCTCAAAGTACTTACATATGTAGAATACTCAGCCCAGAGAATGACATGTACATTTCATTAGAAAGCACTGTTTTCCAAAATAACTCGTAATACATAAAAGTAAGATAAACCAAGGTTCTTTAAGGACAGACACTATCTACTGGCATGGCTTAGGTCCTGCCAAAGAACTGGAGGATGAAGATGATAATCTCTGTCTTTGCCAGTGTCTGTAATGTGCAAAAACACAAGAAGCCACAACTAGCTATTAGTGATGATCACCTTCCCCCACAGACACTGGATGCTCTACACTACCACCACGAAATTGTATTGAAATGGACATGAGTGATTACACTTCCGCAATTAGCCAAAAGGTGACTACACTATCTTTTTATAAAACCTCTCAAAATGATGGCAGTCACTGATGTTTGATGGAATAATTCAGAAATTCTCAAGGGCAGATGTTTGCTACCCAAGTACCACTTTGGACTACTTGGAAAGTAAATGTGAATTAGGAAAGTCTTCACCTCTAATGCAAAATGAATCTCAATCACATCAGGAAAATTCCTAGAATCCCTTTTTCCCTTTCCTTTCCCACCTCAATCCAAGCCACCCTCCCAGATATATTGGCATTTTATGATCATCTATGTTGGAGTATTCATTTTCAAGCAATGCTTTTGCTGCCACTTGTCTTTTCTTGCGTTGCAGAATTTCACCCATGATACTGCCAATTCAAGGCTGGGGGTCTCCTCTACTTCCTTTCTAGCTTCTCCCAAATGCCCACTAGTTGGCCAATGGGTGCACAGCTGGGGTTTGCAGTTTTTCATTCATTCAACATCTGAACAGCTATGTAAGTATATATGTGAATATACGTGGTGTTACACATTTAGGAGAGGGCCCTCAAAAGATCCCCATCAGACGAGGCCTTGTCCCTAAGGCTTATACAACCTTCTATACAGTGAGTTTTCAGTAAACGCTACAGAACGACTGAAATGAAAATTTTAAGAAAAACGCTGTGCTACCAATCGCACTCCTTTTCTCCCCTAAAATACATGCCATGCATCACTTTTTAAAAAATAAGTCAGGGAGCTGTATTCATCCCAACTAATATGCAGAGGAAGGGTGATTTGGGAATAAAAATAGGAGCTTCCTAAGCTCCTGAAAAATTAAAAGTGGTCCAGGTTTCGCCCGGGTCCCTAACTCGCCGCCTCCAAGCCCACGGCCTGTCCGCGCCGTCCTCCGCTCCTCGCCACCTATCGAGCGCAAACCCCGGGCCTCCGGGGCCGCCCGGGAAGGCCTCGCACGGCTGCAGGAGCCTCGGCGGAGGGCCCCGGCCCGCGCGCTCCCCGGCGACCCGCGCCTCCGGGCCCCCGGGGCTGGGCGACCCCGAGCGGGCGCCCGCCCCACCGCCCGCAGCCCGTCGGGGCCCGCGCCCCCGGCCAGAGCCGCGCCGCCGCTACTCACTGCCCATGGCGGCGGCTGGGGAGACCCGGCGGGGCACGGCGGCCTCGGCGCGGCCTTCGCTCCGGTCCCGCGGCTCGGGCCTCGGCGGCCGCTCCCGACACGCTCCGGCCGGCCCCGCGCAGGCTCCGCCCCGGCCACGTGACCCGCGCGCCCGCCCCGCCTGACCCCGCCCCCTGACGGGGCCCCCGCCGCCGGCGCAGCCGACGTCCGCCGCGTTGTCATGGCTACCGCCGGCGCTCCAGAGGGCGCGCTCCGGGGCGGATGGGGAGCCGGGAGCCCCTCCGAGGCCACGGCGGCCCTGGCCTTGCCTCTCGGAGCGCCTGTCCGAGCTCAGTGTCAAGCAGTGGCCGTTTCCTCCACTGCCACGTCCGGCCCAGGCCAAAGCCCGGCCAAAGCGGCCGCCCGAGGAGCGCGGGCCGCGGTTCCGTCCCCAGGCCTGGAGCTGAGCCGCCCGAGAGCCCGCGTGACCCGAACCACCTTTTTATTTTGCTTCCATCTTACTGGAAGTTTTCAAAAATTTGTGACAGCTTGTCTCTAGTTAATAGCTTGTGAACTCTCCACTCTCTCTACTACTTGGGCTCCTTCAGCTTCTCCGAAATACAGAGATGAGGATTTTGTCCGTCTGGACCAGTCTCCTTTTACCCCTTTTTGGAGAGCGTGGGGTAAGGGAAAGCATACAGTCCTAGAAATCTGCCGGCCCTACGTGTTAATCCCTCCTCTACTTGTTAATGGCTTGGGGCAATTCACCTTTCTGAGCTACATCGGTAAATGAAGAATAATAGCCACCTCCCAGGTGTGAAAATTAAAGGAAGAGGTTGACATGTAGAAGGCCCTCAAATTTATTTTCCTTGCTCAAATTTTAAACTCCTGCAAGCTACCTTCTGCTGAAACAAGCTATTTCAAAGGTCCCCAATGACCTATAATCACCAAATCCAATGATCTGTTCTAGTGCTTAGGTCTGTGTCCAAGAAGGAAACAAAATACTTGTGTGTGTGCACACTGACAAGGATTCTTTCTTTGAACACGCTCTAGTCAGGATCCTCTGAGCCCTTTCTCCACTAGGGCCTTACTTTGGCCTATAAAGACTAAAAACACCAACATAGTTTCTAACAGCTCCATCCCCAGGATGATACTAGCCACCTTCAAGTATCTGCCTGGGAAAGCTCAAGGCTGCCAAAAGATTTACTGTTTGTACCCGCCAACACGTGAGGATAGGGTCTCTGTCTCTCAGCCTCTGTGGGAAGGTAGGAGCCTAACTTTCATGAGCACCAGTTACCAAATCCAGATGTGTTTCACATGGACCAAACTCTCCTTCCAGCTTTTTGTAATTTTTCACTCCCATGACTCTACTGAGCCTCCCTCACCGCCTCCCTAGTCCCTCATTCTCCTTTTTAAAACTCCAGTCACTTCCGTACAAATCAAAGTTGAGTTTAGTTCTCTGTGGACTCCTTTCCCTACTAAAATAGTATATTACTGATTAAAATGTGTTGTTATCACTTTAGTTAGTGTCTGGCTTTGTTTATCTTTGAACATACACACGCACTCGTATACACATACACATGCACACACACATACACATATACATACGGCAATTTAGACTGGGCTCGCATGGCTCTCTGCTCCACTTGGGGTCATCTGAGACAGCTCCAAGGCCAGGGCCTTGAATTATCGGAAGGCTCTCACAAGCCTGGTGTTTGATACTAGCTGTCAGCTAAGAGCTCAGCGGAAGTTGTCGGCTAAGACACCTCCACTGGGGTTTTCCACGTGGCCTGGGCTTCCCCACAACATGGCAGCTGGGTACCAAGTCATGTCCTTGGAAGTCACCCAGCATCATTTTCAGTGCATTGTGTTTGTAGAGGCAGCCATCAAGTCCTGGTCGATTGCGAGAGGGAAGGGAAATAGACTCCACCTCTAAGCGGAGATGTGGCAAGGTTCTGGAATAGCAGGTGGGACACAAAATACTGCTCTGGCCACTTTTGGAAAATACAATCTACCATAGTCATAATCTCACATTCTGTGACTTCATTCTTACCTCATTCTACTTGGTATTAGTCATTTTCCTACTTGCCTAATCTCCCCTACTACATCATGAACTTCTGGATGGCAGGGAGGGTCTTAATTTTTGTATCATCCACAGTAACCTATAAGTGGTCGACTTAAATATAGTTTTGACAGTAGATTGTGAGCTAATTTCATGAGAATAACATCCCTTCAATAAAGATGCAGCAAATTGAAAATCTACTTGACAGGAAGAGAAGAGTGGCCTGTACCTCTCCTTACTGCCTATTTCTGGGACAGCTCCATGTTTCAAGTTAGAGCCTGGGAATAAGCTTTGACACTCGAGATAACTTTGGTGAATTACCCTTCCAAGATTCTTCAGTCTTTCTACTACTACATGCTACTCAGGACTTTTCTTTGTGTAACCACAATATGCCACCTAATCGACATCTATCATAAACATCACTCTACCTTGACCTCCCATGTTGTTGTAGCATATCCCGCAAGAACGTTCCTCGCTCTACATATAAAATGCTTTCTCTTCGCAAATAAATTGTTAGTCCATTGAGGACAGTGGGCAACCCATTTTATCTTTTACTCCTATGTATTTCTAGTGTGCAGAACAATGCCATATATGCAATAGGTGTCTAATAAACTACTTATTGAGGAAATACCATTGTACTCTTATAGGGTCATTTCTTGTTTTTGTTTAATTGTAGCTGGTTCTCCATATGAGTCAGAGAAGACACAGGGAAATAACACTAAATATACTTTTATTAAAAGTTTTCTAAATAACAGAAACAAACTCATAGATGCAAAGAACAAACTAGTGGTCGCCAGAGAGGAGGGGAGTGGAGGGATGGGCAAAATAGGTGAAGGAGATTAAGAAGTACAAACTTCCAGTTATAAGATAAATAAGTCATGGAGATAGAATGTACCGCATAGGGAATATAGTCAATAATATTGTAATAACTTTGTATGGTGACAGATGGTTACTAGACTTGTCATGGTGATCATTTTGTGATGTATATGTCGATTTACTACGTTGTACATCTGAGACTAACATAATATTGTATGTCAACTACACTACAATAAAAAATTTTCTAAAATTAACTGATTTTGCAATTGGCAGTGGGGAAATAGTCTGCTTTAGATTGTGCTTTATCAGATATAAATGCAAACATGACAATGAATTACTACTTCCATAGAGTACTTTAGGAGTTGTTTGTGTAATAGTGTGTTATAAATATTGAGGATTTAAATATTTTGTCGAATTTTCCCAAAAATATAATAGTTTTAGCCTGAACCTTACGAGAAGCTGAAGATGAAAACTAAATATCCAAGTACATTCCAGAGAAATGTACGTAAAACTTTTGGAACCTCAAGACTCAGAAGTCTTGATTCTTAATCTGTGACTTCCTTCCTGTGTAACCTCTAATTTCCTTAAACTGTATTTCCTCAATTTTGTAAAAAGGATACTGTTTCTATTGTCAGTCAAGGAATTTTAAAAAGTAATAAAACTTCAAAGGTAATCCAGTCAGACTAAAAAAGGCTATGCTTTAGAATATTTTTCCTTATAGTATGTGTATGAAAAACAAGGAAAACTGAGCAAAATGGTTCTTATAAAGAAGGAAATTTTATTTTACTAAGAATAATGTATCATTTTAAACAAAATGAAAATTCTTTCACGGTTGTTAATATTTCTATTCACTGAATACCCAATTTGAACTCATCTTCATTGAATATGAAATTTAGCCTAGTTGTAAATGGGATACAAATATCACATTATCAAATTTTTAAGAGGAACAAAGTAAAATATTTTTATTTTACTTTATTATAATATTTTTATCCCATGCTTTATTATGGGAGTATTTGATTGGGAATTCTTCAAATGGTCCCTTCCTCCAAGGTAATTCAAAATGCTGACCCATATTGCAGTGGTGATTGCGAGTAAGAAGGTTAAGATACAGAAGACACATTTCATGGCTCAAGTTGGAGAAGATGTAACAAGAAACCATAAACAGACTAGTGAGGTGTAAAGTTAGAAATGTGTAGAGATCGAAACTAAAGTACAAAAAAAAACCTAGACTTTGAAATTTTTTAACTCAAGAAACCAAGAGCTCTGAAAACAATGACGCTGTGCTTTTATTTTTTTATAATTCAATATACAACATTGATAACAGTTTTCATTAAATAGAACTTTGTAATTTTACTGATTTACATGAGTGGCACTAAATTACATGATCTGTAAGGCTTGACACAGGAAGGAAGCATTAAGGTGTACAGAAATAAAAGGGATAGTGAATATCACAGAAATGTTATATCAATACACTAATGCACACATTTAAGATGTGAATCATGAATCTACTGCTGCAGCCAGAACAACCTCTACATTGATTGTGAAAGACATAACCAGCTGCCAGTAAAAGTGGAGGGGGCGTTCCAGTGGCTTGGTACTTCCCCCATGGTTTCTGAGAACAACAGTGTCACCGCACAAGAATGGTAGATGACAGAGCCTCTGCAGCACCACGCCACGTAAAGCTACAGTTTGCTGCTGTCTAGTTACGCTTCCAGTGCTAAATTTAATTTCAGAATAAGGGAATGGGTTGGTGATCTCTAGAAATCCCCAAGTACCTGGTGTTGGGAAGTCCCCCCTGTCAAAGTTAAATACCACAAATAAACATCACACCACAGCAGGGACTTTTAGAGGCAAGACTGATTAACCAAGGGCGGAAATACCCATATCAGACACCCAAAGTAAATTAAAAATATTAAGATATCATTACTAGAACAATTTAGGGGGAAAAAAAGATATAGACTATGGCAAAGTAGACCACAAATCAATTTCACTGTAGCTAAAACTCCTTAACTTAGTAATACCATGCTAGAGGATCATACACCCAGAGTTTATATTTAATAGGACCTGTACTTAAGGATAATGGGTAAAACAATGATCTTGAAGGACACAAATCAATTTAGTTTTGCTACAGTGTTTGGTGAAACATTTTTCACAGTGGCTGGAAAGCAGCACCAGAGATGACATAAAACAAAAATAGTGGTGGTCACAGGACTTTGAATAAAATTAACGAAAGTGACATGCACCAAACAAATCATTGAGGTAATCTATATGTAGATGTAAATTCAGGCTAAAGAACTTTTCCTGGGTATATAAAGTTAATTAGAAAGAGGGGAGCCTGAAAAAATCTGGATAAGGGCGTAGCTATACAACTCACTCAGATCTAACCAAAAGAAACATTAGTGTATTTTTAAGGATAAAAGTTACTTGTTGGTGGAGGGTGGGGGCGGGGGGGCCCAGCCCTGTGGTGTAGTGGTTAAGTTTGTGCACTCTGCTTCAGTGGCCGAGGTTTGTGGGTTTGGATCCTGGGTGCAGACCTCCACACCGCTCATCAAGTCATGCTGAGGCAGTGTCCCACATACAAAATAGAGGAAGATTAGCACAGATGTCAGCTCAGGGCCAATCTTCCTCACCAGAAAAAAAAAAGTTACTTTTCGGATTCCTGTACTGATGAACGATTCCCTTGACTATTCCACATATTCCAAATTAAACTGTCCTCATCAGTCCCAACATCTTAGAGGAATCCAGTCTTCTCATGTTACCTAACAGAAGGAGGAGAGAATAGAAGAAGGCCTTTCCTTCTATGGCAGTTTTTTTAAAGGAAGTAGGGTTTCTTCAAAGGACTTCAGCAAGCGAAGGTCTTGGTGAGGACATCTCCATGCTGCTGCAGGTGAACGGTGCCAATTCCGACAGCGGGTGCTGGCAAAGGGGGTCTGCTCACAAGACGGAGCTATCATTGAAGCAGAAAAGAAAATGACATTTTGATGAGATCAGAGCTCTGCTTAGTTCTCCCAAGGAGGTGCATATATTTCTCTTAGCTTATTTAACCATAAATCACTTTTTTCGAAAAATAATGAGTTACCTATAACAGATTGGAGGGAGATATATGTCACAACTAAAAACTAATAACTAAATTTCAGGTATGAAATTTAGGTACAAATTCTTGAATTTGTCTTATTTTTCAGTAACTATTAGTTGGTTTTAATTGTAGAGTTTCCTAAGTTAGAACTATTTACATGTGAAAATGATTTGAGCCTAGCAAACTAGTTTCGAATGAGTGAACTGAGTTCTAATCAAAGCAGAATAGAAAGACACAGAAGCACAATTGCTCTTCTCATTGTTTTTCCTTTCTTAAAGCAGAATCAAGATTTGGCCTTTGATGTATACCAGCTGTATGGATGGGCCTGGAACAAGTGTTCTTGGGTGCGTGTACTGTTGTGAAACAGGCCTGCTCATCACCCTGCTCATCGCCCTGTTCCCCCAGGGCTTGGATGCTTTAGGACAAGAGTGCTGAGCAGGCTAATAGGAAAGTACACGACAGGTAAGGGTGTTTACCGTTTTGAGTATAACTACTTTTTTTTTTACGTGATAGTAGTATGTACATGTATATAGCTCAATAAACACTCAGCATTTTATTCTGAAAGAACAGCAAAAGACTAGATTTTATATTTTAGTTTACCTTGAACAGAACGGGACTGATGATAGGGGATAACTCACTTGTTGGCACTGCAGGAGAGACAAGACACACAAGACATTCCAAGAGAGAAAGAGGCATTACCTTGCAGGCCAGCTGCTTTTCAAACCTGGGAGAAACAAAAAACCACGGACCCATGTTCTGAGGCTCCTCCTGACTCCAAATAAAATCTATAAAAGAAGAAATTTCATCTCACTACCTCAAGTAAACACATACAACATACATACACACACACACACTATATATATATATGTATACATCTGTACGTACACTATATTCTCTCTATATATATATCCTCAAGTAAGTATATGCCTTTCCAATATGGCAGAGGGTCACTTTTTTTTGACAAAGGCATAGTCATGTATCCACCACCATAATCATGATAACAGAACAATTCTATCAACCCTCCAAATTCTCTCATCCGGTCCCTTTGTACTCAACTCCTCCTCCCACCCCTAACCTCTTGCAACCACTGATCTTTTCTCTCTCCTTACAGTTTTGCCTTTTCCAGAATGTCAGACAAATGGAATCATAGTATGTAACCTTTAGCGGCTTCCTTGAATTAGCAAAATCCATTTGTGATTTTGTGGATAGCAATAGTTCACTCTTTTATTGTTGAGTGGTGAGATATTGCATGGATGTACCACAGACTGTTTATTCATTCACTGGTTGAAGGACATTTTGGTTGTTCCCAATTTGGGCAATTATGAATGAAGCTGCCATAAACATTCACATACGGATTTTTCTGTGAACCTGTTTTCCTTTCTCTTGGGTAAATACCTAGGAGTGGGACAGCTGACTGGTATGTAACTCTCTGGGTAACTGTATAAGAAACTGACAAACTGTTTTCCAGTGTGGCTGTACTAGTTTGCATTCCCACCAGCAGTGAATGAGAGTTCCATTGCCCTGTTTCCTCATCAGCACTCAATATTGTCAATTTGTTGTTTTGTTTTCATTTTAGCCATTCCGGTAGGTGTGTAGCTGTATTTCATTTTGGCTTAATTTGCATTTCCCTTGTCCCTAATTATGTCGAGCATCTTTTCATATGGTTATTTGCCATCCAGTTCTTTGGTAAAGCGGCTGTTCAATTCTTTTGCGCATTTTGAAAAACTGAATTATATGTTTTTGTACTGTTGAGTTTTAAGAGCTCTTTAAACATTCTGGATAGTCCTTTGTCAGATATGTATTTGGAAATATTTTCTCCCAGGTTGTGGCTTGTCTTTTTGTTTTCCTTGCAGTGCCTTTTTGATAAAGTCCAATTTTTCTTTAATGGAACGTGCTTTTGGTGATATATCTGAGAATTTTTTGCCTAACCCAAAATCATGAAGATTTTCTCCTAGAAGTTTTATAGTTTTATGCTGCACATTTAGGTCTACGATCAATTTTGAGTTAATTTCTGTAAAAGGTGTTTATAGATGTCCAGTTATTCCAGTGCCATTTGTTGGAAAGGCTTATCTTTTATAATTATACTGGATTTATCATAAATCATAGTATAGCATTGATTCCCTCCAAACTCTCAAGAAATTAGATGTCTTAGATGAGAGAAGGGGGAGACTGAAAGGGACACCAAAAAAGACATGGAGACACTGGCTCTCCTAGTATAATTTTCATCTCTCCAGATTCCATGAGATTCTATTTTCTAATAATGCTCACTGCCCCCATAACCTCTTTTCATTAGAGATGGTCTGAATAGGTTTCAGACCTCTGAAAACCAAAGAACTCTAGCAAGAATGACCCTTTACCTTTAACATGTCTATATTTGCTCATCTCCTGTTGTAATGAATCCAATGGGAAAGGGCAGAGTTCCTCTATTCGGATGATGGCAAAGTCATGCTTCTTGGCCTCCAAAGATTCTCTCTGCTTCAGTAGGGCATAGAAATGTTTGCCACTGCAGAACACTAGACTCTTAACACTGTTGGGTGGAAAAGGGACAATAGGGCGGGGGAGAAATATCTTCAAGTAAGAAGTGTATCAGAAGAAAGGGGAGACCATGTACATTTAAATGCTTCACTACTGAAGCAGTGGGGGCTTTGTAGTTGGGTTCAGCCACATGCTATGCCACGGCAAGCCTTCTTTAGCTACACAGGCCCCCAAAGTTCACTCTTCCAAGCATACTCTCACTCCTACCCCGCTGACGTAGAGGACTTATACCAGGATAGAGGAGATTTGAGCCACTTTGGGTTCCTCAACAAGAACTAGTTTTCCCACTCACTAAAATTCCACTGCAGAGGATGAAAACAGAGATACACATCACATTACTTTTTTGGATCCACAGATGAATCACCAATGACCGGTTTGAATGTTGTTCCTGGTGCCATTTCTTGAAGAGTTGACACAGCTGCCTAAGGAGGGGGAAGAAAAGCCATAAATCTATCAACCAATGGAAAGGAGCTGAAGATGCTTTTACTTATAAGGGATCTTTACCAAGAAATAGTATCAAAATTCTCACCTAGGACTATAAGTAAACATATGTACTCATAAACATAGTATCTTTCCAAAAGATATGAGTTCTGTATACTTCAGAACAAAATTATTTTTCCAAAGTTACATAAGATTGCCTTTCTTCTGGTGCCACAATAAAATTTTAAGAATCAAAATTTCAGTTTGATCATATGACTTTATTATCAATAAAAAATATGTTTTAATTTTGGGGGATTAGAAACAACATTTTATACAATTTATATTGTAAACCAAAACAGCTAAGCTAGGGAAATTATTTCTGTCTTTAGGATTTTGACTATAATTTATAAGTGAAACCTTATCAGGTCAGAACAAGTAGGAACAATACATGAATATTTGTGTGAGAAAAAGAAATTTTATTAATGAGCTCAATTTAAGTAAATACTTGTTGCAAAGAGCTTAGAGTAGAAAACTGATGCAGCCAAAGCTGGGGATTTGCTCCCTTTTGCTGTCATCTAGTTAATTTCCCTAATCTAGTCCTAAATGAGTATATGACATTTTGACATTTGCCCTCCCCATTGAGGGAAGCCACAGTGATGCAGGGAAATTGTGATATAACTTAAAAATTAACATTAACTATTCAACTATTCTTATTACTAAATAATATGTGATCTTTCTCCATTCTGAACCCTTTGTCAGTCCCCACTTCCTATGGTAGGAATCAAAAGAAGCTGGGGTTTAGAGTTGGGTGGGATTTAGGTACCACTTGATGGGCAAACTCCCTATAGTCCTGAGGTATGTTTGCTACATGGCAAGTCACGTCCAAGTATGCCATCAAAAGAAAGGGTTGACTTATATTCTGAGAGATCACTTGTACCAATAATCCAATTTTCAGGAAGAAATCAGAATTCAGGGGCCGGCCCCGTGGCATAGCAGTTAAGTGCGCGTGCTCCGCTGCTGGCAGCCCGGGTTTGGATCCCGGCCGCGCACCACTGCACCACTTGTCAGGCCATGCTGTGGCGGCGCCCCACATAAAGTGGAGGAAGATGGGCACGGATGTTAGCTCAGGGCCAGTCTTCCTCGGTAAAAAGAGGAGAATTGGCATGGATGTTAGCTCAGGGCTGATCTTCCTCACAAAAAAAAAAGAAAAGAAAAGAAATCAGAATTCAATAATGGTCATACTTTCAATTAATAAAAGGACTTATATGTTTAAGGAAGATATTTGACTACTTAATAAGAGTAGTTTTTCACCTGAAAATCTATAGGATAGCTGTTGATATTTTTTAAGGCTCCTAAGTAAGGCCTCTATATATTAGACCTAGCGCGAGGGGTGGAACATTAGAGCCGGAATACGAACTCTTATTCTCAATTTCAAACAGCAAAAGAAGTTCTCAATACTTAGTAACAAACATATACCATATTTAGTATCATTACATTCCTTTACAGCTATGATTGAGGGCGCAGTGACAACCTTAGGCGTACAGTGAAAATTGGGTCAAGAATCCCAGATGTATATACTTCTTGAAAATAAATTAGAGTAATTTTCATTTTGACTTGGCCCCTTTAACATCACTGTTTCAAAAGATCTGTGTCAAGAGCCCCATCAGCAATTATATACTGATTTGAGATTTTTTAATGCATTTCAAATTTCATAGTAGGTGCATCATTTTGCAAGGTGCATCATTTTAATTTTTTTTAAATTTTTATTTATTTATTTTTCCCCCAAAGCCCCAGTAGACAGTTGTATGTCATAGCTGCACATCCTTCTAGTTGCTGTATGTGGGACGCAGCCTCAGCATGGCGGGAGAAGCGGGTGCGTAGGTGTGCGCCGGGGATGCAAACCCGGGCCGCCAGCAGCGGAGCGTGCGCACTCAACCACTAAGCCACGGGGCCGGCCCAGGCGCATCATTTTAAACTGTCTCTGTCAAATAAAGAAGTTCTGTAGTGGTGTAATATCCTTCTCCATAAAATCTGTGGTTGCTACTACATAGTGTATTTTAAAATAGTTACTACTTTGCATTTTTAATTATGGGAATGCGCCCCAGGACAGAGGGAAAAATTTTACTCATGAAGTAAACTTATGCTGAAATAAATGTCAAATAGAAAAATGAAGAAAAAAAAAACAAAACAAAAAAAGAGCTCCATCAGAAAGCTGTGTAGAAGAGACAGCATTAATTTTTCTTGAAAGCATCCTGTGATGTTTCTAGGCTCATGAAGCCACCTCAAAATGTAAAGCGTTCATAGGGATGCTGGGTGAGAGAGAATAAATCGACCACACAAACGAACCACTGCCATTGGTGAAATAACTTGAAGTGCATTTCCTCCACCCTGACTCCCAGAGTCAGGACTAGGTGAGGCAGGTGTGGTGCCTGGAGTGCAAAATTTAAGGAGGCACTCCCTCTAGGATCATGCAAAAGCTGACTGTGAGAATATCTGCCTACTCTCCTCCAAATGGTAGGAACTGCTTAAAAATGCAACCAGCGAGGGGCCAGCCCTGATGGCCTAGTGGTTGAGTTTGGCACGCTCCACTTCACTGACCCGGGGTTTGGTTCTTGGGCATGGACCTACAGCACTCGTCAGTGGCCGTGCTGTGGAGGTGGCTCACATACAAAATAGAGGAAGATTGGCAACAGATGCTAGCTCAGGGACAATCTTTCTCAGCAAAAAAAAAAAAAACAACAAAAAAGCCACAACCAGTGAAAGCAAATAACTCACAACTTTCCTCAACACCCTTCAATTCCAAATATGCACCCTCAAACCTCTGTGAGAAGCACAAGATAGTCTTGAACAGCCAAATCCTCAACGACTTATTTCACCTCAGCAGTAACATCCAAATAAATGGAAAAGTTTTTTGACTGTTAATCCTGATTAAGACTCTCATATAAAACTGAAAAAAATTATAGCAGATGGGATAAATAAATATATGCCTACCAGTACTTATTCTGTCATTTGAAAACTAGAATATTTTTGCGACTTAAAAAATATATTGTGCACTTAACACTTAGTTCAGGTAAACCAAAAGAAAACTCACCCTTTTAAATCAGTGTAGCTAACAGAAAAAATCTAAATAAAAGTCAACGCATAATACCACTTCTTTTCATCAAAATACTTTAAATTTCCAACTTGCTACTATCCATATAGCAGTGTTTAGACCGTTTGGACTTTGAAACTTTTTCTACAAAATTATTTCTTCTCAGAGTGGGATTCCAGGGTGATGTCTGCTATCCCTGTCATTGATTACACTGAAACTGAGCACTACCTATATTTCCAGTTATTCTTTTTTTTTGCTGAGGAAGATTGGCCCTGAGCTAACATCAGCTGCCCATCTTCCTCTATTTTGTATGTGGGCTGCTGCCACAGCGTGGCCACTGACAGATGAGTGGTGTGGGTCCGTGCCTGGGAACCGAACCTGGGCCAGCGAAGCGGGTGCACGCCAAACTTAACCACTAGGCCACCGGGGCCAGCCTGTCCAGTTATTCTTGAGAGGTCAAAAAAAGAGAGCGAAAGCAGCATGGCCAACTCAAACTACAGAGATGTGTCTGTAATTTAGAACTAGAGTTAGACACAGAAATAGAGGAAAATGCAGCAGAAAAATGGAAAAGCAGAAAGGCGAACTAGCTTTTTCTTCTTTTTTTTTTCTCCTACTTACAGGGAACCTGAGTAACGTCTTAGGAGAAGCAACAATCAGGGGTTTTCTGAAGTTCCGGACCATTTGTCTCCGAAGCAAGTGGAAATACTGTGCAGGAGTAGTCGGGTGCACCACGAACATGTTCACCGTGTCTCCATCTACCCCCTCTTCTACGCTGTCACACATCTGGGAGAGAAGGGAAAGAAAGGAGCAGAATGTTCAGACCGTCTAATTCAATCATAATGATGTATGCTGTTCAAAGGGAAACCCAGGGCTCTCAGTCAGAAGGAGAAAAGATATTTCTCTTCATTATAGAAAAATACCAGCGGGTAAATTTATGACTTGTGAAGGTTAACCAGAGGAGAGGTCTAATGGCTTTCCCCATCTGCCCAAGTCTGTGTATTTTATAATTTTATTTATTTATTTATTTTTCCCCCCCAAAGCCCCGGTAGATAGTTGTACGGCATAGTTGCACATCCTTCTAGTTGCTGTATGTGGGACGCGGCCTCAGCATGGCCGGAGAAGCGGCGCGTCGGTGCACGCCTGGGATCCGAACCCTGGCCGACAGCATCGGAGCGGAGCACTCACTTGACATGAGTACAGCCATGTTTGGCCGCTCCATTGACCTACAGCCACCAGCACAAAAAGAAATATAAAAGCTGCTTTCTGTGTGGTGGGAACTGGCCTTTTCCCGGGAACTGGCCTTTCTCTCACGGAGGGAGTTGCAAGTTGTAACATTTCAAGGCTCTTGGAGCGTCGTAGCACGGGATGGACTGGCCATCTGTGCCGGGCTGGGACGATAACCAAAGAGAACAATGCACGTACACAACTACTGGGCCGGGATGTTAGCCAGGGGGCTCAGTGCACGTACGCCACTGATAACCATTTGTGCATGGAAACACTAAATGCTTGCTCTGCAAACTCTGTAATTGCTTACTCTGAAAATTACTGATGGTATAAAAACTGCTGGAAACTGAGACCTGGTGAGAGTTCCACCTGTGGAAGGGACACCTTGCCCAGGACGTGTGATCCTTGCCCAGCCATGTCGATTGACAGGGCTCTCCCGGCAGTGGGGCGTGGATGTTGTGAGTAACTGATTTGATGTGAAGCAATTGATTTGATATGAAGTAATTGATTTGATGTGTTCTCTTTTCGGTCAACCTGGTGTTTCTCTTTCTGGTTGATTTGTGTCATTTCTCTTCAGCCAATGTGGGTGTTTTCCCTTTCCAGTCGGGCTGATGTTTTTTCCCTCTTAATATTTGACCTATTTGGATCTGTTTGCAGACTATCGCCTTTACTATCCTCTATATAATAAAATATACCTTCAGTCCATTTGTTTGGAGTGGAAAGTGTCTTTTACGTCTCCGATCGAATCCCCGAACCTTTCATAACAACCACTAAGCCACAGGGCCGGCCCATGTTGTTGAATTTTCTTTTCTTTTTTTTTTGTGAGGAAGATCGGCCCTGAGCGAACATCTGCCGATCCTCTTCTTTTTTGCTGAGGAAGACTGGCCGTGGGCTAACATCCATGCCCATCTTCCTCCACTTTATATGGGACACCACCACAGCATGGCTTGCCAAGCGGTGCATTGGTGTGCACCCGGGATCCGAACCGGTGAACCCCAGGCCGCCGCAGCGGAGCGCACGCACTTAACTGCTTGCGCCACCCGGCTGACCCTCAAGTCTATGTATTTTAATATGGTTGTTCCCAAACACAGCTGATTGCAAGAAGCATCTGGAGAAGACCTTTTTTTTTTTTTTTTAAATTTTTTTTTCCCCCAAAGCCCCAGTAGATAGCTGTATGTCATAGCTGCACATCCTTCTAGTTGCTGTATGTGGGACGCGGCCTCAGCATGGCCGGACAAGCGGTGCATCGGTGCGCGCCCGGGATCCGAACCCGGGCCGCCAGTAGCGGAGCGCGCCCACTTAACCGCTAAGCCACGGGGCCGGCCCTGGATAGGACCTTTTAAAAATACAGATTCCAGGGGCCAGCCCCAGGGCCTAGTGGTTAAGTTTGGCATCCGTCACTTCGCAGCCCAGGTTTGGTTCCTGGGCGCAGACCTACACCACCTCGTCAGTGGCCATGCTGTGGCAGCGATCCACATACAAAACAGAGGAAGATTGGTACAGATGTTAGCTCAGGGCGAATCTTCCTCAGAAAAAAAAAAATTAAAAATTAAAAAAAAAATACAGATTCTGATTACTGTGGGGTTAAGATGGTGGAAGGAAGCACTAACAGAATCTCACTCTTCTAATGAAATAAACACAATTATAGTTTGGTTTTGTGTGTTTGCTCGTTTTTAAAGACAAAAACAAAATCAAAAGCAGAAACAAGATTGAAAAGTTGAGAGCAAATGTAGATCTTTCTCAACTTAAATGGGGTTACGTAATATCATAATATCGGTGGGGTTACCAATATTGACTTAGGATATCGGTAATTTTAATGTACAGGTAGATGACCCTTTCAACACCCTGCCTTCTTGGTTCCTTGAACTCATGTCCTCCCATAACTCTGTTCTCCATCCTACCTCCACAACCCATTCCTATGGTAGTAGCCTTGTTATGATCAATAACCTCTCCATAAGCTCTAGTCTATGCATTCCACTCTGACCAGCACTTCCTACCTTTCCAGCTCAACTCCCTTTACCACTGTGACTCCAGCAACCCGTCAACCCACTGATCTTATCACCTTTTCACTGACTTTTACTCTTTTCACATCTCCTTTCTCATCCTTATTTAGCCTAAATTCCAGAGTCAATCATTATAATCATTCTTTGGCATACACCCTTAACTCCCTTGACCCTTTCTCACTCCAAACCACAACCCTAGTTAATCCCAACTTTCCACCTGTTCCACATCTGCACCTATATAAGGAATGTAGCTGGAGAAAACACACAATCACACTGACTTTCTCACTTTAAAATCTTGACAAAGAATATCAAGTGGACCCTCAATGCTCTTAGACCATTATATTTCCCTAATGCACTCATTATCCTCCTCTCCCAGATGACTATTTCACACCTTTAAACCCAGGACCTCCTCCTTCATCATCACTCTCAGCTAATGATCCAAGAGTATTTCCTCCAACCCCTACCTCAACATCTACAAATTTTCTATCATCTGCATCCATATTATCTGCCTTCCAGTTATTACCAGAGATGAACCCACCATGCTTCTGTCGAAAGCTGAACCAATCCCTTATGCGGTGGACGCCATCCCATCTTGCCTACTCATAGCAATCACTCCAGTCATTCTACCCTCCTTCCTGCATCATCATTTTCTTCTCTACTGGATCATTCCTATCAGTATACAAACATGCTGTTATTTGTACAATCTTTAAGACAAAAACAAAAACAAAAAGAACTTCTCTTGACACAAATTCCCCCATCAGCTACACCCCATTTCCCTGTTCTATGTGCAACAAAACTCCCTCTAAACTTTCCTCCTTCCATATATTCCTAAATACATTCCAATCAGATTTGGCCCCTATCACACCATCTAAACTGCAGTTACCAACCACCAAATGAACTCTTCATTGCTAAATCCAATTGCTAATTCTCAGTCTTCATCTTAATTGGCCTTGATACTCCCTCCTTCTGGTCATGTTTTCTTCACTTGCTTTCTAGGACCCTCCTCCAACCTCACTGGTTGCTCCTTCTCAGTCTCATTTCTTCTTCTCTGCAGCCTCTTATGGTTGGACTATCCCAGGGCTCAGTTTTGGGGCAACTTCTCTATTCTATCTGTACACACTCCTTTGATGATGTCATCCAGTCTTATGATTTTAAATATCTATATACCAGTGACTCCCAAATTGTGTCTTCCACATACTCGTTTCCTATATTTTTCAAAAACTGTAGTTTTGTACTTCACATGCAGTTCTTTAATTTACCTGCAACTTATTTCTGTAATCTGTTTTATAAAATCATTTCTCATGTCATTATCTATCAGTATAACTATCCATCTATCTATCTACTGTTCTACCTACCTTTCTACTAATCTACCATCTATCTATATATTTTATCTGCATGTATGCTAAAATAATTAATGTTATGCACGTACTTAGCGTGATGTGTACAGATGTCTCCATTTACTCTGAAATGCGGCAAAAAATAATATGGATATATAGACAGAGGGATGATGGACGAGCATATATGTGATAAAACAAGTATAAGAAAAAATTAATGGTAGAATCTAGGCAGTTGGCATATGAATGTTCACTGTAAAATTTTTTCAGCTTTTTTGTATGTTTGAAAATTTTCATAATAAAATATTAGGCAGTCATATGCATAAGGAGACATCAGTAATGCTTCTCACCAAATGATAACATGGTTATTTCTGCGTGGTTATTTAAAATTTTTTAATGATCATGAATTATTTTATAAAAATACTATCATTAGTTGAAAAAAAATTTTTTTAAATAAAAATACAGATTCCTAGCCCTCGATGCTAAGAATCTGATCTGGCGTTGGTCCCTGTACCTCTATTTATAAAAAGCTCCCTAAATGATTCCAATGATCAGCCTGGTTTAGGAATCACCGACCTTTGTCACACAGGAATCACTTTAATTGCCATAAAACCGTGATACTGATATACCTGAGGCATCATGTTTCCAAGGAATATTGACATTGCATTAAATCTGTTTCATTCAACTACTACAATGTCTTACAGTTTAAGGTGCACATTAATTATCTGCAGGAGGTAGTTCTATTTCAAAGCACCTGGGAAGCAGGAAAACACTTCTTGGCATCCAGAAGACATTGGACATACCTGCAGGAAACGCTCTATGCGACAAGAGGAGTGGTCGGGTCCGGCCCCGTCGTACCCGTGGGGAAGGAGAATAACAATACCAGTCTGGAGGAGCCACTTGGCCTCTCCTGGAAAAGCACACGGTAGGGAGTAAGAACTCTATGAAACAGGAACAAAAGAAAGAGTCCGATGGACTTGGGTAGAAACAAGTGTTAGTTTGCTGCCTGACCCCCTAAAACCGTTTTCATTGTACGTGCTTGCTAGCATTGCTACACCCTCCTTAGGAGGACAATATCCATCCTCCTGCTGAAAGCCTACAATGACACATTCACTGGGCGTTAGCAAGTGGAAGACCGACTCAAAGGTGAACGTCCCGGCTTCCAGGACGGCACGTGCCACTCAGATTCCACCTCCGAGGCTGGGCAGCTCCTATCTGTCTTCACAGCACCGCTTACAACACAGGCCACTGTCCTCAAACTGAGGGCGCAGACACTTAGAACAGTCTCTGGACACGTCAAGGTCCAGTCTCCGCAAGGAACGTTTCTTGTTCACAACTACAGTTACAGAGAAACACAACCGCGGGAAGGGGCTGAAGTGCACACTCAAAATGCAAGAGTGGTTACCCCCAGAAAAGGGGGTAAGGGTCTGGGGGGAGACTCAGACTTGTACTTCACAGACTTTGAATTTTTACAATAACAAATATTCAAATTTTACAATAATTTTTACAATTACAAAATAAAACAAAAATTTTTACAAATTTTTACTGCTTTTGTAAATGACGATTAAAAATAATAAAGATGCACAACTTCCAACTTTCAGACACTTGAGTCTCCCTGGATTGCGGGAAGTGAATCTGCAAGGCTGCCATTCACTCTGACCACCAATCCTCACTATGTCACCATTGTCTACTTGTGATTCAGGTCACAGTTACTCAACATACCCCAGGAGCAGACCCGAAAGTTAAACCGCCTAGGAGTGGCAGGTACAGGCACTGCTCCCTACAGCCAAACACATTCCCCCGAAGATGGGAAGGTGCTCCCCGCACAGTCGCTGAGTGGCCCTCAGCCCCCCAGACAGCTGATTTAACTGTCTGATAGCTGCCCGCCCAAGTGGATGACAGGACAATCACCCTGGTGCACAGGAGTCTCATGAGCAGCTATGGCCCTTTTTCCCTCATTCGTCCCATCAGCCTGGTGCCATGCATCCACTACACACCCACATGCCAACACCAACCTCCAGAGATGAACGTGTCAAAGATGATCTGGGCACCATTGAAGAAATCCCCAAACTGAGCCTCCCAGATCGGCAGTAACTTAGGGCTTTCAATGCTCATCCCATACTCAAATCCCAGGACAGCCTCTTCGGACAGCGGGCTGTTGCTGACCTAATGCAAGGAAGGGAAGAGAAACACTGTCACGCCAGGGAAGGTGTGACGTGAGTCAGTAAAGATAAAGCATCACATTTATACAAACCTCTCAAAAGGGAGAAGGGGTGGAGGGGAGCTTTGTTTTCATTCATCTCCACATTCCTTTGAGAAAGGAGATCTACTGCTCTCTATGAATGATGCATATGGAAAAAGTTGGGACAAAGACAGAAAGTGACAAAAGAGATTGGAATATGGGCATTAAAAATTTTCTTCAAGGAGAAGCAAAATTAACTTCTCAAATGACCCATCTTTGCAGCTGAGAGGAAAACTGTGTCATACAAGCTTTTTAAAAAGTATCACAAAATAAAGGGGGGAAGTTACCCAAAAAAGGCCTACCTTTGATTCGAATCCATTATTCTAATATCCCATTTGTACAATAAAGCAAAAGAATCATCACCATATGTTAAGATTAAAAAAGCAGAACACAAAATTACATCTCTGAGGATGTAAAACTCCTCAGCTCCTAAAGAGATGTGACAATTAAAGGCAATGTGATTCTGAACTGGGTTTGAGAACAAGATGTCAGTCACGTCTCAGTGTTAATTTCCTGGCTTGGACGGTTGTATTGTGGTGATGTAGGAGAATGTCCTTGTTTGTAGGAAATACACATCAGGGGCATCAGGTTGGCAAGTCGATGTTTCCAACTTGATGTCTCAAATGTTTCAGAGTGACAAAAAGTTCTTTTGTATTACACATCCACTTTTTGGTAATTTTGTGTTTGTTTCAAAATTTGTCTAAAAAATATTTTTTAAAGTTACATATTTACAGGATATTATTTGGCAATAAAAAGGAATGAAATACTGATACACACTACAATATGGATGGACCTGAAAACATGATGCTAAGTGAAAGAAGCCAATCACAAAAGGCCACATATTGTATGATTCTATTTATATGAAAAGGCCAAAATAGGCAAATTGGTAGAAACTGAAAGTAGATCAGGTTGCCAGGGGCTGGGTGGAGGAAGGAATGGGGAGTGACTGCTAATGGGTATGGGGTTTCTTTTTGGGTTGATGAAAATATTCTGAAATTAGATAGTGGTGATGGTTGCACAACTCTGTGAATACACTAAAAACCACTAAATTGTATACAATGAAAGGTTGAATTCTCTTCTATATCTCAAGAAAGCTTTTATTTTAAAAAAACAAAACTCTGTAAAAAACTTGCATCTCTGCTATGATTACAACTATAAAAACTTGTGATTTATATGGATAAGAACTCAATGACAACAAAGAAAAATGAAAATAGATGACATTAGTATTATGAGATTATGCATAATTTATCTTTTCTGATTTCTCTTTGATTTCAGTTATAATCTATATAATACATTAACTTAAAAAGAGACTGCTGCATTTCTCAGATTCATGAGCCTGTTGTAAATGGGGTTTGGACTGGCCACTTTCCTTGTCCCTCTGCCTGTCCTCACGTCCGTCCTCATCTCTCTTCCTACTCAAGGCTGACATACCCACTCACATTCTAAATCCATCCCTTCCTTCTGCTTCTTTACCCAGCTTCATCACCTAACCCCTCTTCTCTGAACCTTTCCTCACTGGCTTTCTCCTCTCAGCAGACAGACAATCAAAAGCTTAAAAATAAAACAAGAAATATTCCCCTGACCAGTGCTCTCAGCCAC
The DNA here is from genome assembly GCF_020826845.1 of Diceros bicornis minor. Taxonomy (NCBI): domain Eukaryota; kingdom Metazoa; phylum Chordata; class Mammalia; order Perissodactyla; family Rhinocerotidae; genus Diceros; species Diceros bicornis. Next base: position 12,749,406 of record NC_080775.1, on the reverse strand, counting down.
TGCTTCCTTTCACAGTCAAGCCTCTAGAAAGAATGATCTCATCCACTTGTCTCTACCTCCTTAACTTCTGTTTACCCTTCAACTGGTACAATCTAGCTTCTGCTCTCATTGCTCCACTGAAATAGCTCTACATGAGGTCAACCCTTGACCTTCTAGGTGCTAATGCAAAGGCCATGTTATTCTTTCTCTTACCTGTCTCCTCCCTCCTTGCCTTGGATGACACAGTGACTCAGACTTCCTGCCTTTCTGGATGCTCGTTGGGGATATACTTTTCCTCTGCTAGCCTTTTAAATGTTGTTTTTCCTAGGACCCTATCCCTTAGTTCTCTTCTCATTCTGCTTTCTCAGGGAGATTCTTCCACTCCCGTGGTACCAAACCCTCCTACACCCTGATTACTTCCGAATGTATATCTCAAGACTAGATTCCTTCATTAACCCCAGACATACATATCTAATTGCCTGCCAGAAACCTCTATGTCATTCAGCCACCTCAAAGTCAAATGTCCATAACTGAATCCATCGTCTTTCCTTACTAAACCTGTTCCCTGCCCTTTACTCTCTATTTGGGTGAATGTCACCATCATATACCAGCTGTGCCAGTTAGGAAGCTAGGAGATAACTGAGACTAGTCTTTCTTCTTCACTCCCTGCATCTACCACTAAGTCCTATGGCTGTTGTTTTCTGACTAGTTGTCAAGTCTGGCCCCATATCCCATCTGCACTGCTATTGCCCTAATTTATGTCCCCATGATTTCTTGCCTAGGTGACGTAGAAGCCTCCTTAGAAATTGTCCTAAGTCTCCCCTTTCTTCAACTCAGGGCCCAAAGTATCATTAGGAGCACTCTTTCTAATATGAAAATCTGATCCCTTGTTCAAAATTCCTCCATGGTTTCAGTTTTACATCACATTCAATGTCTTTCACCATGTAGGTAGTCCTATTTGGCCAATCTCTTCTTTTTTCACTCCTGTATCCACTTTGCAGCTTAAACTCCATTCACATAAAGTTATTTGTAGTTCCCTGAGCATGGTGTCAGGTCCTCTTACTTCACAACTTTTATATGCACTATTGTGTCCACCTAGAATGTTCTCTCTACATTAGACGAGGCAACTCCTAGTGTCCTTCAAGTCCCAGCTCAAATCTGGCTTCCTCTCCCAAGCTTTTCCTGACTTCCCCAAGTAGATTAGCTGCTCCTTCTCCTATGCATATATTATACTTTATACACTTCTATACACTTATCTACTTTATTTTCTTGAATCTATTAATACTTTCATTTATTCCAAAAAGTATTTAAGATGGCTCGTAAATATCCATGATATACAACATGATAGTGTAACTGTAAATGGAGAGAAAGAAGATAAAGATTGAGACAAAGAACAGAGTTGGGGAAAAGACATAATCTGGTGACCTATTCCTTTGTCACTGAGGCTGTTGTGGCCTCCACCTCTTCCTAGAAGCCATCATTATTATTATTTTTTGAAAAGTGCATATATTCATTGTTTTATTTTCTGATTTTTATAGAAGCCATTATTGATAAGGGAATGCTGGTCAGTTGCAGAATTCATAGAGTACAGACAATAAAGAAAAACCAAGATCAAGCAGGAGTTTCTCCCAGAGTCTTCATATAAAGGACATGGTTTATGATAATAAGTGAAATCTTTGATAGCTTCCTCATAGCAGATGCAAGACATTTAACTTAAGCTTTTTAAATAGCAATAATAAAAGCTAAATAATACTATAGATCACATCACAATTCAATAAAAGATATTGGGGTGGGGGGATACTAAACATTTCAGTATCTAGATCACCAGTCTGACTTGATCCAGGGATGGATTTTAGACTAATTTAAAGAAAATATAAGCTATATGTCCTTTATGTAATCTGCCTAGAATTGTGCTTTGAGAATTGAACTTTTAAATAAATATTGAGTATCAGTGAACTCAACATTACACTCTCCAACAAAGGGCTAGTATAATAGGAAAAAAGATGACATGGCGCTAATCATACCTTAAAGGATAATTTATGTTAATCAACATGTGCCAGGCACTATGCTAGTTGTTGGAAAGACAGAAATGAAAGACCCAGCCCCTGCCCTTGACTCACAACAAGAACAGCTCAGTGACCGGCACACAGAAATACATGGTAACAGACATATTCATCAAGCCCATAAACCTTAGGGAATAAAGTAACCTTGAGGAAGTGGGTTTCTTTTTTTCAAGTACGCAAGAAATATTGGCTTATTTTCCACATCTTTGGCTTACTTTAATGAATTCAGCAAAATGTAGGTTATAATGTCAATTTTGGACTGACAAACTGAACATCCATTGGACATTTACTGGATTACAGATAAGTAGTCAGAGTAAAACAGCTCTGGTCTACTCGCTAGTATGTTATTTCCATTCCAAGTGTACAGACCTACATTCTCCACCCATTCAGCACCCCTTTGCTTCAAAAGGTATTGAACCCAAAGTTGCCAACATCTGGTTCTAGTCACTTTAAGAATCCTGTAACTATGATCATCAGCACTTGGGTTTTACAACAGATAAAACATCCTACCTCAAGAAACCCCTTCTGATTAGGGTCCATATGGTTCAGAGGGATATAGGTGTCATCGGTCTCCTGGCAAACAACCATTGCGTGCCTCTGACTGAAAGTTCCACGGCCAACATCTTGGCCACTCAGACGAATATTAAAACCTTAAGCAAGCAAGAAGGAAAAGAAAATCCAGATTCCCATGAATAACCTAGTAATAATAAGGCATGGTGACTCTGAATTCTTAACACACCAGCTCATCCTGAGAATTTTTCTTAGGATAATAGATAATCCTTATTAAAATACACCTGTCCCATATTCAAAAGTCTGTAGTCAAGGTGAGATTGTATAAGAATGGAGAGTCATTTGTCCTGCAATTTTTAGAGGAAAATATCTTTCCAATACATCTAGCTGTGAGCCCTTTGTTTTACAGGAATAATTGCTTTATAGTCTTTTCTCTGATGAAGGATGTCAACATGACTCATACTAAGATTAAATCATATTGTCAGGTAAGAAAAGTTAACACATTTTAGAACCTCTCCAGTCAATGAAAACAAAAGGAGGTAGTTGTAATTCAGAACCACAGGGGTCACATATGACGAATGTCATAGGAAGCATCCCCTACCAGCTGTGCAGCTCAACAGAAACTTCTTACCTTGAGCAAGCAATGAGCCGAAGGCCAGAGCTTCTGCTGTGGCCCAGTCTAACTTTGTTCCATCCATCACTTTCTCCATTCTGGACTGTAAAATTGAAGGGGAGGAAAAAAGAAACTTTTATTTATTTATTTATTTAAAAAAATTTTTTTTAATTTTATTTATTTTTTCCCCCAAAGCCCCAGTAGATAGTTGTATGTCACAGCTGCACTTCCTTCTAGTTGCTGCATGTGGGACGCGGCCTCAGTATGGCCAGAGAAGCGGTGCGTCGGTGCGCGCCCGGGATCCGAACCTGGGCTGCCAGTATCGGAGCGCGAGCTCTTAACAGCTAAGCCACAGGGCCGGCCCATAAAAAACAAACTTTTAAGAGCCCAAATTCTTTTTTCACACTGAGTTCAAAAAATGTAATGCAACAATGGTAAGTATCAAAAATATAATGTTAAACAGAACGTGCAGAAGGATACATGAGAGTATGACTGCAATTATATGACATTCAAAACAGGCAAAACACACGTGCCCTCAGGTGAGTGAGGATGAATGAGAGGAACTGCCATCAGGAAGGGGTAATGGGGAACGGTATTTGTAATATTCTATTTCTGCAGCTGGATGCTGAGTACATAGTTTGCTTTAATAGTCTCTATACCTATAACAAGAACTTAAAAATGAACTTAGTGTTTTAAAAAGAGGGCCGGCCCCGTGGCTTAGCGGTTAAGTGCGCGCGCTCCGCTGCTGGCGGCCCGGGTTCAGATCCCGGGCGCGCACTGACGCACTGCTTCTCCGGCCATGCTGAGGCCGCGTCCCACATACAGCAACTAGAAGGATGTGCAGCTGTGACATACAACTACCTACTGGGGCTTTGGGGGGAGAAAAAAATAAATAAAATTATAAAAAAAAATAAAAATAAAAATAATTTAGAGGGCAGTGTCTTTATCCGAGTTCAAGAAAGATGAAGGCCAGTAGCTGGCCCGGTGGCACAAGTGGTTAAGTGCGCACGCTCTGCTGTGGTGGCCCGAGGTTTGCCGGTTCGGATCCTGGGCACATACTGACGAACCGCTTGGCAAGCCATGCTATGGTGGCGTCCCATATAAAATGGAGGAAGATGGGCACGGATGTTAGCCCAGGGCCAGTCTTTCTCAGCAAAAAAGAGGAGGATTGGCAGATGTTGGCACAGGGCTAATCCTCCTCACAAAAAAAAAAAAAAAGAAAGAAAGATGAAGGCCTTTAACTCCTTGCTCTCTGGCTTTAGCACTGAGAGTTCTGCATCCCAGGAAACTCCCTGAGTCCCAGGCAAAATCAGGACGATTTGTCAGTCTCTAGTGAACATGAGACAACATGTAAAAGCTCAACATGTTTAAGGGTCTAAATGGTTGCCTTCAGGGGTATGTGTGTTGATTTTTGTTTATTTAATTTAAGCCGCTCAAAAGAATGAAAGTGTTTTCTGCCCACTGGTCAGAAAAATCAAAACAGGCATTCTTGTATTGCTGTATTTTTAATAATGTGTATGTAGTACATTTACATGCAATGTATTAACATGTACGAATGAATGAATGAATGGAGGAAAAATAGCAGACAAAATCTGAGTTAATTGACTATCAGTACCAATACACTAGGATCTAATGACACACAATAACTATTTGTCAAAGGAATTAGCCAACCACAAAAGACCAGACCAACACCAGTGCCTTTGCTGCACAAGAAGAACCAACAGTAACGGGAGATGTCAATGCTCCCTACCTGAGCATACACCTTCAGAAGGTGACTGTGCATTTGGAGCTCCTCCGGCACCTCCACGGACTTCCCGCCGATAAACCGCAGGAGGTCGAGGGGCACACCTGTGTTCCAGGTAGTAATGCAAGCTTCCGGCTGAACCAGGCCCCACCAATGGGCCTGCAGGTTGCTGGCAGGGGGGCTGTAGTGGGCCATGTTAGTTAAATGGTCATTTAGCTTTGCATAGTAGGAGGCTTTGATTTCCGATATCTCCTCCTGGGTCATGAGTCCACTGGCAACAAGGTGCTCTGCATATGTGTCTGGGATGCTCTTTCGGGCTCTGTCCAAGAAAGAGGGGAAAAAAATCCATCTGACTTGTAAAAATCGAAGAGAAACATACAGTCAGTGTGGAAGGTACTGTAAAGTGGCAGCACTATAAAAAGGCATGCAGGAAATGTTTCAGAACTAGATAGAGAAGGTGGTTGCACAACACTGGGAATGCACTAAAGGCCACCAAATTGTTCACTTTAAAACGACTTATTTCGTGTTACGTGACTTTCACTCTAATGCATTATTGTTTTTAAAAAGGCAGCGGTGAGTATCATCCTCTTCTAGGCAAGCAAGAAAAAACAAATTTATCTTCATAAGCTTTTGTCTACATCCAGGTAGAAATAATTAGTAGTAGGGTTTTTCTATGAGTTGGTAAATTCTGGACAGTTATTTACAAGACTGACCTACATTACCTACCCACTCAGCACCCTTTTATTTCAAAAAGTATTGAACCCAAAGTCGCCAACACCTGTTCAGGTGGCTTTAATAATCTCGTAACTATAATAATCAGTACCTGGATTTTACAGTAACAACAACAACAATAATGCCACTCTACATTCACGTAATACTTTAAACTATAAAGTCTGTTCACATATAATATTATATTTAATCCTGACAAAAGTGAGAGGTAGGCAGCATAGATTTTTTTAAATGGAGCCCTGAGCCACATCAAGTCATTCAGCGGTTAAATTCAGAGAGCCCAGATTTGTTCTTCCAAGAGCAGTTTGCTACGTATGACCAGAAAGGCCCATAAACTGTCCCTGAATTTATTCCTCTTCTTTAGTTTATATCTGTGAGGAAATAAAGTGGGGAAGGGGGATCTCTTTTACTTTCTAGTATCTCAAAAGGAAATTCCAAAGTAACATGTTCCTCTCTGTCACATTAACTTCTGGCTCAGCACCGTCTAACAAAAATACAATGCAAGCCAATACGTAATTTAAAATTTCCTAGTGGTCACATTAGAAATGGTAAAAAGAAACAGGTGGAATTAATTTTAATAATATATTTATTTAACTCAATAGATCCAAAATATTGTTATTTCAATATTAATATAAAAATTATTATTGAGATAGTTTACATTCTTTTTTCACGCTAAATATTTGAAATCTCCTGTGTATATCACACTCACAGCACATCCCCATCAGGACTGGCCACATTTATTTAAGTGTTCAATAGCCACTTATGGCTAGTGGCTTCCGTATTAGCGCAGTTCTAAACATTCCTTAAAATCCATCACGTTATGTCTCACCAAGGCACAAAGCAGGTTCACATCTACAGTTTGCAGAAGTGAATCATGGAGGTTCTGTTTCTGATCCTGTCAAAGCCATGCTAAGTAGCTTAGGGCAAGGCTCTGCCTACGTCTTCCTCCTTCAGATTTCCCATCTGCTAAGTAAGGCTGTTAAGTGGCCCTTTGTCTACTCATCAAGGAAACACATAGAGTTTGAAGAATATGGGGAGCTTTCTTGAGACCCCTAGGGTGATCATCCCAGTTTGCCCAGGACTGTCCCAGTTTTAGCACTGAAAGTTTCACGTCCCAGGCAAACTGGGAAAGGTGGTCATCCCACCTGAAGGTGTCTAATAAAAATAATAATGCAAGCACTATGGAGGAGAAGGCACATTAAATAAAGGTTGATAATTGTACCTGATGATTTTGTACATGACCGGGTTGGTAAAGAAGGGCTCATCCAGCTCGTTGTGGCCCCATTGCCTGTAGCATAACAAATCAACAATCACATCCTTCCGGAACTGGCGCTGGTATTCAAATGCCAGCCGAGCGGAACGAACCACTTCCTCTGGGCTATCTCCATTGACATGGACGATGGCGCAGCCCACAAGCTTCCCTGAGGCAGAGAAGATGGAGATGAAGTGGGCCAATTAACCCCAAATGACACTGGCCCACCTCCAAGTCCCGCTGCTCGCATGGGTAGGCAGCCCACGTCCTCGGAGGTAGTTTGGCTTGGATGTTAAGAACTGGCACTTTGGAGTCCAGTTGACAAAAATGAGTTCAAGGGGCCGGCCTGGTGGCGCAAGCGGTTAAGTGCGCGCGCTCCACTGCGGCGGTCTGGGGTTTGCCGGTTCAGGTCCCAGGCGCGCACCGACACACTGCTGGTCGAGCCATGCTGTGGTGGCGTCCCATATAAAGTGGAGGAAGATGGGCACAGATGTTAGCCCAGGGCCAGTCTTCCTCAGCAAAAAGAGGGGGATTGGCAGATGTTAGCTCAGGGCTGGTCTTCCTCACAAAAAAAAAAAAAAAAAAATTTAATTAAAAAAAAAAAAATGAGTTCAAGTCCCAGCTCTGTGACTTATTGTGTGATCTCAGTTAAAGTTATGAATCCCAGTCTCCTTATCTATAAAACTGGGATAATGGCTCCCACCTCTTAGTGGTATCATAAAGATTAAATGAGTGAATGCATATAAAGTGCTTAATGTGCCTGGTACATAATAACAAATGTTCATTTTGTTATTGTCATTATTACATTATTACTGTTATCTTTCCCCCTGAGATAAAAGGGTCATTAAAGGATATATTCTAGGAAAACATGGATTTCCTCCAAAGAGAATTCCTAGAATGTATTTGCAGTATCTCCATCAAACTAACCACAAAAAATTCACATGGACAGCCCCAAAAGGTGTCCAGACTAGGGTTTGGGTGCAAAAACAGAATAGTTCCTACCATCTAACAGTTCTTGTAATTCTGTGCATTGGGGAATGGGTAATAAAAGCCCTGCCTTTCTCTTAATACTGCCAATTTCCAGGTGAAAACAAGTCAACTTTGCTTCTTCAAATCTGATTTCTAACCAGCCGACTTAGCCAGATTTATTGGTTGAACAAATCCTTTTTGACTAAGATCTTAGTTGCTCCAAGTTTGATTCCTAAAGACAATTACTGTAGTGTTGTACTAATTGTGTTGATCCCTGGTTTCCACCAGATCATTCAACTGGATACTTGAGCAATTTGAGATTGCATCCTCTAAGTTCCACTCTTGTCTTATTCCCTTGGATTTAAAGATCACACTCAGACTTTAAAGAAATATTAACAACACTGTTGGTGACTACTAACCATATCTGACCCAAAATTTAAAAAGGAGATAACCAGGGGCAGGCCCGGTGGCATAGCGGTTAAGTTCGTGCTCTCTGCTTTGGTGGCCCGGGGTTCACAGATTCGGATCCTGGGCACGGACCAATGCACTGCTTGTCAAGCCATGGTATGGTGGCGTCCCATATAAAGTAGAGGAAGATGGGCACAGACGTTAGCCCAGGGCTGGTCTTCCTCAGCAAAAACGAGGAGGATTGGCCTGCATGTTAGCTAAGGGCTAATCTTCCTCACAGAAAAAAAGAAAAAAAAGAGATAACCAGTGAGGCACATTGTTCTGAGTGAACTAGAATTTTCTCCAGGAATTTCTTGTCTGACCATCAACTCCTCCCTGTGTTACATACCGATATCACTACAGTATAAGGAAGACCTCCCTCTTTCTGCCGGAGTGGTGTAACCCAGCTGGTTATTGACAATCAAATGGACACTCCCACCAATTCTGAAATGTGGGAGATTAGAGAGCGTAAATGTTTCAGGAACAATCCCTTGACCACAGAAAGAAGCATCACCATGAACCTAAATCATGGGGGAGAAAAAAAGAAAATGAACATAAAAGATGGAGAAATTTGGGTTTTCAAATTGGAATGAATTATTTTCAAATAATAACAGGAATAAAAATAACCACCCTCTCAGTGCTCCCCTGCCCTACTAAAAATCTACTGGTTATAGAATTTTCTAGACTGGTTAGGCTGATCCAAGCAGCTTTCAGAGATACTAAAACAGTCCTTTTCCTCTTACAGCCACCACCAGTTGACTTACTCTTTCCACCTCACATCATCACCTGTACCCATCACTTCTAGTATACCCATCAACATTCTAGTGCAGACAGCACCACTATAGGAGGAAGGGCTCCAGGAGGTACAAAAGGAAAATCAGCTCTAGTAAAGCTTTCATGAGAACAGCCTGCAAGACACAAGGAACAGTGCACAGCTTTGAACAGCCCCTCTTCCCCAATTATCTGGCCCCTGAAAAGAGGCTCTATGTAGCTCCCATCACCTAATCCCCGCTGCGTGTGTTGGTTACCATTGTGAATACAAAGAGATGTGACAGCAAAGACAGGAGGCATGGAGGGAAAGTATAACAAACATAAGTGAAAGGATGCTTTGAGGGAAAAACAAAATACTATTAGGAGAGAATGTCTGAACTGTGCTGTTCTTCCAGAGCATTTCATAATGTCATCACAAAACCTGGCAGACAGAAAGTGGTAGAGAAAGGGGGGTATTTTTTTTTCAGAAAAGTTGAAAGCAAGTAATGAGGGAATTGTAGCTCTTAGAGGATCTTAGAAGAAAATAGGAGCTCTGCTAAAAGACTGTTATCATAAGCAGCCAAAATGCTGAACCAAAAAATAAAATCATCTGATATGTCCTAACTTAAGGTAACCATTTTGGCTCCAATAATAATGGGAGTAAAAGACCTAATATGAATGAAGAAAGAACACCTGCAAGTAGATTTTTTAAAAAGACATTGAAAACGTCCTTTAAAAAGTCTTTTTTTGTGTGTGTGTGTGTGAGAAAGATCAGCCCTGAGCTAACATCCGTGCCAATCCTGCTCTTTTTGCTGAGGAAGACTGGCCCTGGGCTAACATCTGTGCCTATCTTCCTCTAAAAAGTCATTTTTATATAAGTAGAATATTTTGGCTAAGAAAGGAAGCACTCCTTTGACTAACTGAAATTTCCAGTCCACACTTTCCCATTGCTAGGGTCTACAGGGATGACTGACATTTTGGAGTATCTATCTCTAGTAATAACACACTGTGACATTATCTTCACAGCACCAGACACTATCTCCATTGTCCATTCAACAACCAGGTGGGCGGCCAGGTGAGGAAGTCACTACCGTCCTCTTTACAGATGAGAAAACCAAGGTTCAGAAAGAGTATATATTTCACATGGCGTGGACTAGATGCTAGACCTTCTGTGATCCCTCTGCTTTTTCTGATTATTTCCCCACCCCTCCAAGCCTTTCTCCCGGATCCAGGAACTTACTATAGACATGTTCTCGTTTAATCCTCAGAACACTATGAGGAATGTACTATACTCCCATTTTACCCATGAGATTTGGAGAACCTAAGTAACAGAACCAAGCGTGCCACACTAGTAGGCAGCAAAGCCAGGATTTGAACTCAGGTCTTCTTGGTTCTCGAGTCCTCGTCTTTTCTACACCATGCTACACTGTAAAGTCCAACCCTCAGCCACATGGTGGCTCACACAGGGTCAAGGGGTTCCTGGCATCTGAACACTCCTCGCCTTTTGGCCTCCTTGCTGATGGGATTTCTTGTGGGGTAATGAACTAAAGGAGATGGGTAAAACAAGGAAGAGAGACGTGTGTCTCTTCTGCTCCTTTACACAAGTGTTACAGTGGAGGCACTGATCAGACATCACATCTGTTCATAACTTGCATCATTTTATCATGGTCTTAGGATTCTTGACACTAAAGCACACATGTGTCATTTACTAATTTTATTTTCCTTCTTAAATCAGAAGAGAAACCACTCCACTCTACTCCATAAAGCTCAGTGGGAATAAGGGTCCACGAGCACAAACGAATGCTGGGTGAGGTGGATGCTACCAGCAAAACATGGCAATGGGGTTTGGACACACCCAGAAGATCCCAAACGAGAATTCACTTCCACCAGGTCCAGGACTAAGATAAACAGAAGATAGAACAGGAAAAGTAGATCCAGAATGTCACCGATGGTGATGTTATAGGCTCCAAATTTAGAGTTCCCACAAGAAATTAGAATTGCGTACTTGAGCAAGGCAAGATATGCAGATATAGCAGGGCAAAACATTTTAGGGACACAAAGTAGGCAAAAGAGGGTAGTCAGTCTCTCATCACTTTAAAGAAAATGTCATTTTCACCTCTTACTTCAGAAGTCCATCTTAAGATCTGCTTAATGTACTGGCTAAGTGTGAATGACTAAAATCTTGTAGAGTATCATGAATTAAGTCAAGTGAAAGGCAAAGAGAATGTCTGGCTAATGATTTGGAGATTCCTATATAGAAATACCATATTACAGTCCAATCCAATTCTGCCTACTCCCAATTTATTTACTACAAGTTTCTGGCCCAGGAAAAATTAACATGAATAAGATAGTGTGGTTATTTGCATACGTAGCACAACATTCTACTGCCTTATAGATTTATCTATTTCTGTTGGGTTTGAAGACTCAGTTACTGATATCCAGGATTAATTATCTCCCCATAGTTAAAGGTTCATATTTAAATGAATACTCGTAGGAAAAAAAATGTGACCCACAGTCCAAACCTCTAAAAGATACCTGTCAGCTTGGAAAACTGGGAGGAAGAGGAAGCAAGAACCACGTTAATAATTTGTATTGGCTGCCTTAATGCCAAAGACCTTCATTGTAAAACAAACAAGCAAACAAAATAAATCCAGACTCTTGTAGCCTTGTTAGATATACAGATACCATGTAGTTTCCTAGAAGGCTGTACTTTCAGAGAAGTAAGGACACCTGTCCTCTCAGAAGCATCAGCTATGCCAGTGTCTATCCCCTTAATTAATTCATAACTCAACAAAGGAAAAACATAGCAAAACTTCAGTCTAAAGTCAGTTGCCTTGAGACTAGACCTCACATCTCCTATTAATTTCTAAAACAACTCCAGAATTTTATTTTCACAAAGTTGATCTGAGTTGCATCTTGAATGTCTGCCATCTCTTTTCAGAACTACCAACCCAGACATTCTTTCCTCCTGATCTTCCCAACCTCTGGCCTCACTTCCTGAAACTACAAGCACCTGTAAGCAAATGACTTTGTCCCCAGGCTGAGCCAAACTATCTGGAGAGTAGTCCCCATCCTGTCTAGACTGCTGCCTTCCACGAGTCTTGCCGACAGCCACGGGGTTAACAGCTTCCAGGTGTGAGGGGTTAGGCAGCATTGTCACGTGGAGGGGATGGTGCGCTCCAAAGTCCAGGTCAACCGAGGAGGTCAGGTGAGACAGGACATCTCCAATGGCTGAGACATTTTCTGGAAATTCACTTAAGCCTTGCATTTTACGGAACATCAGCTATTAGGAATAAACATACGAGAAAAAATGTCTTTCATCACAATGAAGACTAGAGAAGCAACAGTTAGTTTAAATCATACAATAAAAAAAGCTTATGTACATGCTTTTATAACTATTATAACCATGCATTATTTAAAAATAGATACAGGGGCTGGCCCCGGGGCATAGTGGTTAAGTTTGGCGCCCTCGTCTTCAGTGGCCTGGGTTCACAGGTTCAGATCCCGGGCGCAGACCTACACCACTCATTAGCCATGCTGTGGCAGCGACCCACATACAAAATAGAGGAAAATTAGCACAGATGTTAGCTTAGGGCTAATCTTCCTCAAGCAAAGAAAAAAAAAAAAAAGAGGAAGATTGGCAATGGATGTTAGCTCAGGGCCAAGCTTCCTCAGCAAAAAAATAAAAAATAAAAATACATACGAACTTCTAACTGCTCCAATGCACACAGAACTATTTAGTGATCTTCACAACCAAATGAAGTACCAATACTTTCAGAAGAGTTTAACATGATGAAAATGGTAAGTTCCCTCTGCCTTGCAATAAGCAAAATAATGTTTCTTAAATACACCTGTTAGAATATATTTTCCAGAAGAACTTTGTGTTAATCTCATTAAAGGTAGAGAGAAAAATAATAAAATAGAACTTAATCCCATTTAAACAAGGGATGACATACTGCTTAGCTCAAGACACATCTAAAAAACTATACTGTCCAATTCTCAAAAGACTTCTCTACACACACTCTCTTACTTCACGTTCAAAGTCATCTATGAGATATATGTTGCTAGCAATTTTAAAAATGAACAAGGAAGGGGCTGGCCCGGTGGCGTAGCAGTTAAGTTCGTGTGTTCCGCTTTGGCAGCCTGGGGTTCATCAGTTCGAATCCTAGGCAAGGACCTACTCACCGCTCATCAAGCCATGCTGAGGCAGTATCCCACATAGAGGAATTAGAAGGACCTTCAACTAGGATATATAACTATGCACTGGGGCTTTGGGGAGAAAAAAGAAAAAGAGGAAGATTGGCAACACATGTTAGCACAGGGCCAACCTTCCTCCAAAAAATAAATAAATAAATAATGAACAAGGAAGAAAAATTAAATTGTTAAAGGTCTTGGCCAATAAGTAAAAAGCTGGGTCTCCAATGGAGGTATTTACCAAAAACAACATGTTATTCTCAATTAGCCAAATTATTTGAGACCTAAAAGCTTCTGTAGTTTGCAAAAGCTTCTTATTGACCTCTCTACAACAAGAACATACATACTCAGACAGTGTAGGTACAGATGAGTTGCTGACAAATAGGATTATTTATCATCATTTCTGCATCTTTGAGTAATTTTTTTGTCAGGGATATTTTAGGAATGCATTTTTGGTTTAAGAATTTCTGCACATATCTAAGCACATGCCGCCATCTGTCAATCACTTTTTTCTGTCATATCTCACCTTTCCTAAGGTATTTGTCTTTTAAAAGCTGATTATCAATCTCTCAGCATCAGAAACACTCAGGTATAAGTAATGGTGGTAAAGCTTGGCTCCTAGACACGACACCATGTGTATTTTCTAATGTTCTTAAGGATAACACATCCTTCCATGGGCTCTGTTCACTCTGCCTAACTCTGACAGGCCCTTTAACATTTATAATTATTTTTTTATTTTTATTTTTTTTTTTATAATTTTATTTATTTATTTTTCCCCCAAAGCCCCAGTAGGTAGTTGTATGTCATAGCTGCACATCCTTCTAGTTGCTGTATGTGGGACACGGCCTCAGCATGGCCAGAGAAGCGGTGCGTTGGTGCACGCCCAGGATCCGAACCCGGGCCGCCAGTAGCGGAGTGCTCGCACTTAACCGCTAAGCCACGGGGCCGGCCCACATTTATAATGATTTTTAATCTCCTGGCCAAGAAGAGTAGTAAGGTTTATCCACGCATAATGGCCACAATCTTATTAAGTATCGAATCTCTCTGATGTTCATTGACACAAACATTCAGCCCTGACTCTTGAGTCTTTTGAGAGACTTACAGAGCAACTGAGTCGGACTGAACAGGAATACAAGATCCAATTACCTATAAAGCCACTCACTTGGGTGGTCTCTGGAGATAAAAATGTATTATGAGTTTTATACAGTCTATCAACAACAAACTCTACAAATAGTGGAAGGTAAAATTGAGTTTTTGGAAGGTAAAACTATATAAAATTGCACAGATCTTTGTGTTCCTTTGAACAATTTTTATCAAACAGGAAAAGCATGCTTTAAAAAACTGAATTCATCTGTTCACATCATCCTCGAGGAAACAAACTTTTAACTTCTCTGAGAGAAGAAAGAACCCATAAAAGGATATACAGAAAGTCCACCTAAATACCAGTTCTACCCAGCAGCATTAGGTTTCATCAATTAACCAAGCAATCTCCTGGACCAATGGCTCATGTGCTTAGTCAGTTTTATAAAAGGAATTATTACCATCAGTTTGATTCTGTTACAGTCAATTGTACACTGCTGGTGAGAAACTTAGACAGTATCTTACCTCTGGAGGGAACTGCAGAAGGCCTGTCAATAAATTAAGCCTTCCTCTGTGGGGCATCCCGATAATAACATCGGTTATCCCACCGTAGGCTGACAGTTTCAGCAACTCATGGAAAAAGCCCATCATGCTTTCAGCTCCTTCGCCTCCATATCGCTTCACTGTGGCAAACTTGGTGGCCAAAAAGTGGTCAAACTCCTGTGGAACATCATGTCAGATACATGAGTGACCGGAAGACAGCCAGCTAGTCAGGTCCAAGTCAGACACGTGTACGTGTTGTAAGAAGAGCCCACACCTCTCCAGGTGGCTGGAGCAGCCCTTCACCACATGCCCCAGACACAGACATAAGTAATCCAGAGCACGGCAGGAAAGCCTTGCCCAGGACACCAGACAGTAGTAGACAATGCAGAGAAAATAACCTGAGTGGTAGACCTTACCCCAAGAGGAATCCCCTTAGAATGTGCATTCTTCTAGAGTAGAGGATGGGCCTTAGATCTCTGCTGCCTCTCCCAGGACTTGGGTTTTAGTACAGGGCTCTACAGTCCTATTTTATCAAGGCTGCAAACTAGCCAACTATCTGAATTATTGGGAATAGGTTTCCTGTCATCTTGATATGCCCAAGTCCTGATCATAGCCCTGAGGGAGAGTCAAGTCCATTGATTTGTATTGAGAGCCTCTTCCATGCAGAGATCTTTTTTTTTTCCGGATCATCTCAGGTAATAAAAAGAGAAGTAAGATCTTAAGGATTTTGCAATCTTCTATAGAGTAAATAGACAAACACACAAAAAGTACTGACACTGAGGAGAACAATAGCTCCATTGTTCGGTGATCTATTTTTTTCTACTTAGAAAAAAGTGGTGTGTATTATATTGTCTGTTGTGTTGAGGCAACAGGGGTAAGTGGGGGTATGTTCAGAGAGTTAATGCCTTAATTCCCTCTCTTCAATATTTACATATCTTTGTAGAAAATGAGCCCACCTATTCCACTGATATTTGCCACTTTTATACCTGAGATTCTAGCATTAGTTTTGACAGATGTTTTCGTTCTTCTGTGGTAAATGTCTCCTTTTTCAGTTTCTCAAACCGCTTGGCAAACCAGTCTCTCTCCTGCTGGCTCTGAAGTTGGGAGGTTTCGATAGAAATCTGCCCACAGTAGATTTGGTTGAGATAGGCTAATATTTCCTCAAGAGAGGCCTCGTCCTTCCCCATGTTCAATAATCCTACAAAATGGAATCAAGGGAATCATTTTAAAGAATAATCAACCATGTAACTAAGTATAGAACATACCAAAATAATTATTTCAATTCAGAGCATTTCATTCTGAATAACAGTGGGACATCATCAGTGGTTATCTAGATTTTTCTAAAAGCAAAATTAAAAATATAGTGAAAGGCCATGAAATAGTAAAACGTGGAGAGGGAAAAATAAATCTTTCTTGACAAGGACAGAGCCAGGCTGCTTTATGTCAAATTTTGATTCTATTGTAATTTCAAACTAAAATTTGAAACCTACCATTCATCTGCTTTATAGCTACAAATACTATGTCCTACTTATCCAAAATATCTATCTACCAAAATGTTCAAGTCTTATTAATATCTATAAAGCAAAGTCTATTATTGATCAGTTGGTCTCCATGTGAATTAATATTGATAGCAAAGCAACATTTTAAGGTAAAAGGAAATCTCCCTGAACCTTAGTCCAAAAAAGGAAAGTTTGTAATATGTCATTAACTCAGCACCAATCAGTTATCAGTCATTTGCCTAAACCTACAACACGAGTTTAACAAACCATCATTCACTTTATATTACCCATGGTTTCTTACAATAAACTTTAGATCTTTGAAATTGATTGACCAATGCTGCAATGAATATGGGAGTGCAAACACCTCTTCTAGATCTTGATGTCATTTCCTTTGGATAAACATCCAGAAGTGGGATTACTGGATCAAATGGTAATTCTGTTTTTAATTTTTCGGGGAACCTCCATACTGTTTTCCACAGAGGCTGCACCAACTTACATTCCCACCAACAGCGCACAAGGGTTCCTTTTTCTCCACATCCTCACCAACACTTGTAACTTCTGTTTTTTTGACAATAGCCATTCTAACAGGTATGAAGTGGTATCTCATTGTGGTTTTGATTTGCATTTCCCTGATGATTAGTGGTGTTTAGCACCTTTTCATGTATCTGCTGGCCATCTGTATATACGTTTTTGAATGCAGAGGAAACGGGCCCTATCAGAAGCCCACTCTAGAACCTCAAGACTGCTCCTCCCTGACAGGACTTGAATGTACCCCTCATTATCTCCTCACACCCCATGGAGGCCTCAGCTCCAGTGGGCATTTGGGTTCTTCAGGAACAGAGAAAGGAGCCCACCTCGTGTTGGCGGTTAAGTGTCACATGGACAGTCTGTGGTTAATGGGCTTTACCTGCGGTGTTAAAGGGTCCCTGCAGGGTCTGCACGAGGGCTTGGATTTCAGGCACATTCTCCTGCAGGGCTTGTCCAGTGAAGAGGGGGTTGATTTTGGCAGCTTTATGACCATGCTCACAGTATACTGTCACCAACCTGGCAAGGCCATGATCAACTAATTCAGGGGAAAAATAGAACGATACAGTTTAGGAAATGCCCACAAACTGCAAAATCAGTTTTTCAAAGACGACTTGGTGGCCCTAGACATTTTTAATACATTGCTCCTACCCGCCGCATCTGTCTTTAGTTTTCAGGATTATAGACTACCAGAGAGCCAGCCCTGATAGCCTAGTGGTTCAAGTTTGGTGCTCTCACTGCTTTGGTGGCCTAGGTTCAGTTCCCAGTCGTGGAACCACACCGCCCATCTGTTAGCTGCCGTGCTGTGCTGGTGGCTCACATAGAAGAGCTAGAAGGACTTACAGCTGGAATATACAACTATGCACTGGGGCTTTGGGGACGAGAAAAAAAAAAAAGACTACCAGAATCCAGGAAAACACACTTATTTCCTTAAGTTGATCTCATGATAGCTAAAGTCACTGAAAACAACCAAAAAGGAAATAGAACTGAGTGCACATTTATAAAAATAACTATGCACGCTGATAGATATTAAAAGGGAACACCCCAAATTGAAAATAACTGTTAAAATGCTGAGATTATGGATAATTATAGTCCTCCTATTATTTGAGATATTTCTATATATCTTACATAAAAAATAGAGATAGGTAGAACTACAAAATCAATGTCACATTTCTGTCCTTATTTCTTAAAGACCCCAGGTACCTGGTTATTTCATAGACTCATGAAGTCTTAGGCTAGGGAAAGATCTTAGAAATGATCTTGTCACTCACATAATGCAAAAAAAAAATCCCCCTTATATAGCCCTAAATGAGTGATTCCCCAGTCTCCACCTAAAGGGTACTTATCTTTCAATAAATCCAATTCTATCTTAGATGATTTTATATTCAGCCAAAAGCTGCTTTTCTTCCCTTTTCCACATGAAAATTTGAAAAAAGTCCTTCATGCCTACAGTCAGTTAACCTTCAGTTCATCATCGTAGTCTTACACAAATTGAGTAAAAATCCCTGAAGATAAGCAGATCTACTATTGAGGGCACACATTTTCTAAACATTTTTAAAATTTGAGTTTTTATTTTTCAGAATCCAAAGAAAATTGTTAGCACACTTTGAAACATGTAATAACCACTTTATGAACACTTATTGCTATGCAATGATTTCAGAGCCACATATGTGCTTGGGTTTGTATTCAGAGTAATGCAAAGCGTACCTTTTGTCACAGGCTTAGACGAAAGAATGGAGATGTACTGAATATGTAACGGATGTGTTTGCACTAACACAGCAGCTAGGAGGATCCAGGCTATGTCTAACAAGCTGACAAACTAATCAAACAATCCCATAAATGAACCGATTCCAGGCTGGAGGTTAGTCATATAAATTGCTGTAGGGTTCTATTTTGAACCTTACTGAAGTTCTCAATTGCCATTCTACGAAACAGGAAAACTTCATGGTTGTGGCTAAAACCCAGAAAGACCAGGTCTACAGCATTGTCCCTGTTGGCCACTCCTTAAAAACACATTCCTCCCTGGGCTCTCGGGCATTGCAAGCTCCTGGTTTTCCTCCGAACTCACTGGCTACTCAACCTCAGTCACTCTTGGGGGCTCCTCCTCTTGGTGCATCTCTATAATAGTGGTGCTCTGTGGGTCTGCCCAGGGCCACCTTCTCAATCCATTTTCTCCCTGGGTGATCTGCTCCACTTTCCACGGCTTCTAGCATCAACTACAAAACTACGTCTTTAGTGGGATAAGTCCAACAGTAAATATACAGGGTTTTCATCACCATTCTCATAGCAGTCTGGTAGCCCTTTTTGAAAACATTCTCTTAGTGAAACCACGCCAGCTCTCGGAGAACACTGCTTCAATTTCTAACTGCTCACTAGCCAGGCTTTTATTGATACTCTGGAACACTGACATGGGAGTTGGCACAAAAGAACACTACTATCTCAAAGAACACACGGCAATTACTACTCGGGCAGAGCCACAGAGAGAGGATTCTTCCCCTCCCACCTCTGGGCACATCCTACATCCATCCTGGCAAAGTATTTTCTCTCACATTCTCATTTCATTGCTCTGATTTCTTCTACCAGACCCAATCCCATATCTCTTCCCTCTCTACCTCCCAGGTCTTTCCATTGTGACGTCTGGCATTCTGTCCCATGATTAACAAACCTCCCTACATTCTTAACCTCGTCCTCAAACATCCCTTATACTCCTGTCCTAACTGGAATCTGCTTTCCCCAGAGGACACCAGTAGACAGAGTAGACTCATTGCCCACACCCACACCCCTCAAATATTGCGGTGGAGGGGCTGCCTCCTCGTTCCTCGCTGACATTTCCCTATTGTTAATCTTCTAACTCCTTATAAACCCCAGTGCTCTGAGGGACATGCTGTAGCGTTGCTAGCTAATCTCCATTTGCCAACAGTCATTGCAAAATAATGTAGGAGAACGCTTCATGGAAAAGTGTCAGTGTATTTAGATAAAAAAAGACTATAAGACACTATATATAGCATTATAGTGCTTGCTTTTTGTTAAAATGTGTGTTTACATGTATAGTATATAACATATATTTCATTATATAGTATATATAGCATAATATTAGTATCTATATACTTCATATATTTGTATATGTATGTATGTATACATATATTTCATGAATATAAAGGAAATAGACCAAAAACTTAGTGATTATCATATGTCATATTCCTGATTTTTTTTGTGCTTATTATGTTTTCTAAGTTTTCCACAGTGAATATGTACAGGAGAGCTCTTTAAATTGTATCCATTTCACTGACTTGCTGTCTACTGCACTCTGAAAGCTTTTGATTCGTGAGTTCTCTCCAGTGCACCCGGCACGTCTGCTCTCACCAGTTGACCATATGCTTGTAAGAATCAGTTATATTTGTTCCTAAGGCTGTTGCTGTGGGGAAAAGTAAAATATTAGGGGAGAAATCACAAAAATCTAGAGAGATTTTGCATTCAAATTGCTTTCATAAGTGCTCTTAATTTTTAAAGATTTGCACATACAAAAACAAAAATAAATATATTTAAGTTAAAATGCTTGAAGCATCTCTCATTTCTTTATGAAACTCCTTGCTTGAATGACTTTTTAAAAAATTAACTGATCAAGTTCCAGTTTGAAATGCATTGGATAAAAGTGCTTCAGTTATATTACTTTTGTAGCAAATAATGAAATTAAAAGATTTAAAAGAATGAGGGCATAGCAATAGAACACACACATATATATATATATTTGTGTGTGTGTGTGAGGAAGACCAGCCCTGAGCTAACATCCGATGCCAATCCTCCTCTTTTTGCTGAGGAAGATTGGCCCTGGGCTAACATCTGTGCCCATCTTCCTCTACTTTATATGGGACACTGCCACAGCATGGTCTGACAAGCGGTGCGTCAGTCTGTGCCCAGGATCCAAACCTGCGAACCCCGGGCCAGTGAAGTGGAGCACGCGACCTTAACCACTACGCCACCGGACCGGCCCCAAAACACATATATTCTTCATAAATAACTTGCCATTACTGTATAAACCAAAAGATTTCTGTAAGAGAAAAATGAATACCTTTATGTTAGGCACAATACTGTCCAAACAACTTAGTACTCATGATATCTACAAAAGTTCAGAGGAATTTAATTTGGTGTTCAAATCCCTAAGAAGCCAGAGAGAATAGGAAAAACAACAACAGCACATATACAAACTCTTCTTCAAAACAAAATGGAAAATACAAAACAAAATTACAAAATAGAAGGCATGCGTCTGGTTCAGGAGACCAGCACGTAGTAGATGAACAAGAAAATATCTGTCATTACGTGAATGAATGAAGTCCTGAGATTCGGCATGTTGTAATAGTCACAGAATCCTCATTAAAGCTTTCCAGTGCCCTCAGATGTGGAAATACAAGACCCACAATAGATCCTTCCCACTCACTTTGAGTCCCTCTTTTCTGAGAACTGCACCCTCCCATTCCAGGGGGTGGATTCCAGTGGCCATGTCTATTTCGCTCCATTCAGCCTCCCTACAAATTCATGGATTCCAAAGACATCTGAGTCAAGGTGAGTCAGATTCAATCTTTCCAGAATTTGAGGCTTGGAACTGAGAGGTATGTTATGAGAAAAGAGTAAACCTGAGACTGTTATCCTTAGAGAAGCCTGCTTGCAAGGTTGGCCCTTGGCTGGCATCTGGGAACTTGGATTTCAGGAATGTTCTAACCTGTCCTTAACTGGTAAGAGTGGCCCCCTATGCCTCAACTGTGCAAACAGTGTGGTTTATGCTGAACACCCGCTTCCCTTCTGGGAGTCTGGAACTTTGGTATGTGCAAAGGGTGCCTACATGAACACCTCCCAATAAAAACCTTGGGTGCCAAGTCTCTAATGGGCTTCCCTGGGCAGAATCATTGCACACGTTTCTGCGTTTTCGTTGCTTGCAGAAGAGTGCATTCTGTGTCACCCCATGGGAGAGAGAGGACAAGCAAGCCTGCACGACAGTTCCTCCAGACTCTTCCTCTGCGTTTTTCCATTATGAGCCAGCTGTATAAACTTATTACATCACTGTAATAAATCTTATCCATGAGTACAACTATATGCTGAGTGCCATGAGTCCTTCTGGAGAATATCAAATGAAGGGGTGGCACTGGGGACCTTCAACACACATATGGGTGACACAGGAGCTGAGTCATATTAATAGCTGTGCTCTGTGGGTCCACACACACTCCTGCCAATATTCCCAGAGTTAGTCCTGGTTTACTCCCTACCTGTGTCTCAGTTGCTTGACACATCCTTCACTTCTAGAAGACACCCTTATATCTTTCAAATAAAATCCCCTCTTTAGGATAGCTGGAGTTGGTTTCTGTTGCTTGTGACCAAAAGAATCTTAGAGTTAAATAAGAGTTTAACAAGAGTTAAAAAAAAATTACAATAGGGATATCTACATCAATTACTTTATTCTCTGCTGTAAGCAAAGATGGTGGGAGCACTGAATAGTGTTTTGTTTTCGGGAAGAAAAGTGTTCATATTAATCAGCAAGAAGTACACTGACAGATGAACTAAACTTAGTACTTAAACTAAAAGTCAGTACAGTTCTGTTTCATCATATGGTCATAAATAGCCTCCTCCCAAAATTTCTAGACCATATCCACAGTTCTGTTTCCATTCAAGGCAGCATATGCTTAAGGCAAGTGGGAGCACTGGATATCTAAAAAAACACTGAAAACTCCAAGAAAAGGAATTTCATAATTGGAATCCCTTAGAACTCTATTAAAATGAGATGGTTGCCTCCTGCTTCAATTCAGGAATTTCATAGATAACCACATTAAAAGCCAAATGACTTTGTACCAGAATACTATATTCTGTACAATAAATTCAGATAGACCTAGGCCATGCAACTGAGTTCATTTTATATCATACCCTCCCTTCCCATCTCAAACATGATAGCTTTACAAAATAAATTTATTTTTCCAGATATTTCTTTCTTGCAAAAAACCGGACTTTGAAATAGAAACCTTGTTCTGGTCCTTTACATTTTTTTCTAATCCTTTCTTAAATCATTGCCAAGATAGATAAGTAAGGGTCACAGGTTGATAATGAATGATAGTGACTACTTACTGAGAACTAACTTTTGCTGTGCATTGTGCTGGATTTTTCAAACACATCATCTTAGCTAATTCTTGCAACAACTCTGAAATAGGCGCCCTTATCTGCAGAAGAGTAAACAGAGGCCCAAAGAGGTTAAGTGGCTTACAAAAGGTGACACAGGTAAAGAAGAAGCTGGAATTTGAATTCAAGCATATTTAACTTCAATATAATGTTTTATCCATTGTACTATAATGAAAATTGAAAAGAGAAGTCCAGAGCCTATAGCAAAAGGGATGAGAGAATTAGAAGTCATTGAGACATTAACAAGATCAGAAAAAGTACAAGAGCTAATGTCATTAGCCTTTTTTGGCCTACATTTGTGCTCCAGAATCATCTAGATTTTTAAAAATCTCTAATGCAATCAGATTTTCCTCAACCATTTTCCCC
The DNA here is from genome assembly GCF_020826845.1 of Diceros bicornis minor. Lineage (NCBI taxonomy): Eukaryota > Metazoa > Chordata > Mammalia > Perissodactyla > Rhinocerotidae > Diceros > Diceros bicornis. Next base: position 12,725,984 of record NC_080775.1, on the reverse strand, counting down.
ACGACTCCAGTAAAGGTTCCTGTTATTTCTAATACACAACATACCTACAACCTTACTTCAGCTACTAAGGGTCATTGCCAAGGTCAGTAACCACCAAACACTTTTTGGAATCCTATGGCTTCCATCCCCTGATGGTCTCTAAATTCTGCCATTTTTTATAACCCAAATCCTCCATAGTGAAATTTATATCCACGAATCACACTCCTAAACCCACCTCCACTTTAAATTGGGACTGTTGATAAATAAATTCAAGTTGACTTGGAAATTGAGGTTTACAGAGGTTAAAGTACAAGCTATTACTAATAGCCAGTTACAAAGAACACTCATCACAGGTCAAATTTTAACTAGTGAAACCACTGCAATCCCAAAAGTTACTAAAAGCAAATTCAGTATCTTTTTAAAGCCTAAGACAATGGAAGTCTTAGTGAATGATGTAGTCATCCCATGTAGGCATTGATTCTTAACCAAGATAAACACATGAAGAACGAAGGCTGATGAAGGGCAAAGAGGAGAAAGGAGGTACCGCACCTCTGACCGTACCTCCTCCCACTTCGCTGTCACCTTTGATGTGGGAGGAGCCATGTGTCCATTTTCAGTAGAGTTTGTCCTTCGATTTACTTTGCCAATACCACCGAGTTACGTACATGATCCGTCGCACTAATTCAGTCATTCCCTTCCACCAAGATGGTACCTTTTAGGACAACTGGCAGGCGCCATGAAAAAGACTAGAGCCAATCAAACCAGTCCTTTGTCTCATCAGCCTCCTGTTCTAATTAATGGCACTGACCATAAGCACACACACAGAATTTAAGGAGAAACACAGCAAGTCTTAATTGTCTTCATTAGCAAAAACAAAGTTATTCCTTTTTCTAAAACATAGTAATATAGTGTATTACCCAATATATAAAGTGCTTCCTTTCTTGATATTCGGTGTTATGGTTGTATATGCGAAATTCAGATGCACTAAATGTCACAAATAAATGGAATATACAGAACCCTATTTCCATTTCTTAGTAGGAATAAATCATTTAATAATTATTCAAGTGTAGAGCTGAGAGGAATATAAGACGAGGTCTTTACCAGGCAGGATCTTACAATGCAAGTGAGAAGATGATCCCTACACAAAACCGCATGCAATCAGAAAAGCTCAATAGAGTCCACGGGGCCCATACTGAGAGTTGAGCGAATTCAGATTAGGATAGCCTGGAGTTGTCTGGAAAGACATCTTGGAGGAGATGGGAATGGAGCTGGGCCATGGAGAATGGCTAAGAAGTGGAAAGGTGCAGAATGAGGGAGAAAAACTTTGGATATAGGCTGGATAGTGGGGGAATTTATGTTAGAGAGAGGTAAGAAAGACGGCAGAATGGGTCAAGAAACATGAACGGCATTGATTATCAAGCTAAAGAATTCAGATGTGGGGGCTGGCCCGGTGGCGTAGTGGTTAAGTTCGCACACTCTGCTTTGGTGGCCCGAGGTACGTGAGTTCAGATTCTAGGTGCGGACCTACACACCGCTCATCAAGCTATGCTGTGGTGGCATCCCACATACAAAATAGAGGAAGACTGGCACAGACGTTAGCTCAGGGACAATCTTCCTCACACACACACAAAAAAAGAATTTGTATTTTATTCTGAGAGGCAAAGTAGAGACTTTGGAGACCCAAGTAAGAAAATGACTCAATGAAACCGATGTTTTAGAAAGACTGGACTAAGCTAGAAGGGAACAAGGCTGTAAATTGTAATACCCATGAGGCTAGCAGTTTTACCTTTTTGAAGTCATGGATCTCTTTGAGAATTTAATGAAAACTACAGGCCCTTTGCCTAGAAACAGACACACACACAGATGTGCAAAGTATACAGACCTTCTGAAACCTGTTCATAGGGATCCATGGACCAAGAATAAGAACCCTTGAATTAAACTATGTTTTGCAGCAGACCGGAATTAAAAGCCTAGACTAGGATCCTAATTAGTGAAAATATAAAGAAAACAAAGCACTGAGAAATATAGTGCTCAAAATATGATATGAAGCATGAGGTGGAAAAGTTGAAGGTGGATTGCTTGCGCTAGATTTTTACAATACATCTGTAGCACAGACCCTATAACTCCCAACATCCATTCCCCCCTTCTCTTTCATAGTAACAGGTAGTTGAGTATATGGCCACCTAGAATAGAGATATACATTCGCAGCCTTCCATGCAGCCATTGAGGCTGTGTGACTAAGTTCTGACCAATCAGAAGGTAGTAGAAGTGATGTATGCAACTTCTTGGTCTGGCCCTTAAAGGGAGGGGTGTTCTCTTTCCTTCCTGCTTTCCTCCTTCCTGCCGGTCAGTATGTGGATATAGTGGTGAGCCATCCTGGACCAGAGTTGAGAGCAATGCACACCGGATGGGAAGAAACAACATAGAAGGAGCTTGACCCCCTATGACTTTAGAGCAAAGCAGTCATACCAGCTCAGACTTTTACTTATCTTACTTAAGTCACTGTTATTCCAGGTCTCTGGCACAGCCCCCAGACTCATTCTATCTGAAACAGAATTTGGTACCCGAGGTGGGTTGCTGCCATAATAGAACCTAACATGCATATGACACTGGCTTAGCAGTCAGGTGGTGGGTGCCGAGGACCTAGATATTTCAGACCAGAAAGTTGATGAGCGCTATTATGCTATCTGACAAAACATTTGGTAAAACTGTCACCTGTGAAATCCTGAAAGGCAGACTACATGCCCACAGAGCCTGTGCTCAGTAGCGTGTGTTTATTGTTTTTTGTCATTTTCCAGAAAGCCCTGGAGAAAGATGAGGTCAAGTTGGAGCTAGCAAATTAGCAAGCAGAGATGGAGAGAAATACAGCTCTGCTAATAAGAGGTAATCTCTGTCTGTGGCTTCAGTAGCCAGAAGGTGGACCCTGACAAGGTTGGAAAAGTAGAAGCAATGATAAAAGGTGGTTCTGAAGAGGCTGTCTTAGCAGGAGATAAGAGAACAGATGAAACCCTTCTTCAAGTACCTTCTAGTAAGCATTCTGTTAGACCAGGGGAGCCAGCTGAGCCTTCAAGATCAGTTAAGGGGTGTTGTCTTCCCACTCCAGCATGTTATTTCAGATGGTCTCAAGGTAAGCACCATTAAATTTAGGGAGCTGTATAGACACAGCACAGAACCTGTAAACAAAAGACCAGCGTTTTCAGGCTTAAAAACTAGGTCTAGATGAGATCTTGCTCATGGAATGACCAGAAGCAAAAAGATTACAGACCTATGAATTTTATTAAAAAATTGGTCTGCCAAAGAAATCCCAACTCTGGCCAAAAAAACCCCTGTCATTGATGAACCCCTAAAGTAACTCTTGGGCTCCTAACTTGATCAAAATAAAGTAGGCTGTGGAAGGTGTGCAGCCCCCAAGGGGGCCTACTCCCCAATGCCCATGTCAGAGATGGCCACAGAAGATAATGGATAAGGAAGACTCTATATGGCAAAGCCAGGGGAACAACAGAGGGCAGAGTTGAGGGGCCAAATAAAACTGTGAACTTACTACAAAGACACATCAAGGAGCTTTATCATTCCTCCTCAACAGGATGTGATAATCGGCTGAAAGGAATGACTGCTGTAGAGTCCTCATCATTTCCTTTTATGGATGGGAGTTTTCTTTGTATATTGAATACGTGTATATATGGGGTGGATGGCAGTTCATAAAATTCCAGACCATGAGGAGCCACAGCCAGACCTGATGGAGAGGGCTGCACGTTCTCCAGAGATAACGGACTTTGAGCTGGATTCAGGAATTGCACGGAGAAGAGAGGAGGTGAATACATTCTACGTGTGGGAAGAAAAGCTTATGATATTTGAGTGGCCAAAGGGGTTGAGTGTGGCTGTTACTAGTTATTTTCCAACATCTATTTTCCTCTTCTCGAAATAATTCTTAGCTGGCACACGGCCACCCTGAATAAAGACTATGTTTTCTAGTCTCCTTTGCAGGTATATACGGACCAAGTTCTAGCCAATGAGATTCTACTGGAAGTGATATATGCAACTCTCCTTCCTCCTTTCTCACACACGCCCAGTAGGAGATAATGAACCACAAAAAGAGTTACTACAAAACAATGTGATAAGTTCTGAAACAGAAAGAAGAGAAACCTGTCACAGATCTACATGCAATGGTAATTCTGAAGAAAGTAACAAAATGGCCCACTTGCCTTCAAGTTTTATTCAGAGTATTTAAAAAAATAAGGAAAATGAAAATAAAGTTATTGCCCTTAGCGACAAAATTTCTTAAGCCAGATCGCGCAACTTTGCAACAAACAATTGTTTCCCAGTATTGATTTTACTCTTCCCTCCCAATACCACACAAGATGGTACCCTCCGCCTGCAGTTCTAATGCAATACTGAACTTTCAAATTTCACCAAGCACCTTACAAAACAGCAAGTTGATTACTAGCCGGAGGGGGAAAGGGGACAACTTGGTGATGAGGGAACAGGGAGGAGGGGATTATATATATAAAATCAACTCCAGAGATTTTTTTTTTTTCGTGACGAAGATCAGCCCTGAGCTAACATCCATACCAATCCTCCTCTTTTTGCCGAGGAAGACCGGCCCTGGGCTGACATCCGTGCCCATCTTCCTCTACTTTATATGGGACGCCACCAGCATGGCTTGACAAGCAGTGCCTCAGTGCGTGCCCGGGGATCCGAACCTGCGAACCCTTGGCCCCAAAAACAGAGCGCACACACTTAACCGCTGCATCACCAGCCTGGCCCCTCCAGAGATATTTTTTAAATCACCCTAGCCCAAAGCTCCAAGATGGTTAGGATACAGTCTTCCAGTTAAGAACCACTGGCCCAGGTTTTTCCAAGGCAAAGCTTAATTCTCAGCTGCCAGACTGTTAACAGGAATCAAATAGAAACCCGATTGTAAGGGAAAACCTCAAATGAGATCACAATAATTGTGCATCGAGCTCATGCTGATATGATCTTAAATGAAGATGGGTTGTCAAATGTCCTGCACACACATCCCTTATGACTGTAACAGTGTTTGGCCGCAGGTGGCCATGCACCTGCTGCTAGAGAATCACTTGGGATGCCTGATAAGAATACAGATTCCTGGGGCCGGCCCAGTGGCGTAGTGGTTAAGTTCACGCGCTCCACTTCGGCAGCCTAGGGCTCGCTGGTTCGGATCCTGGGCACGGACCTACACACTGCTCATCAAGCCATCTTGTGGTGGCATCCCACATGCAAAATAGAGGAGGACTGGCATGGATGTTAGCTCGGGGTGGATTTTCCTCAAGCAAAAAAAGAGAGGAAGATTGGCAACAGGTGTTAGCTCAGGGCCAACCTTCCTCACCAAAAAACAAAATGAAACAAAGAATACACATTCCTGAACCTCATCTCAGACCACTGAATTAGAACCCAGGGGAGAGGAAGGGAAGGAGGCCTAGAACTAGCATTTTTAACATCATTCAAAGTGATTTGAATGCACACTTAAGTTTGAGAACAACTGACATAAAATTCTTGACACTTGGGGTTGGCCCCGTGGCCAGTGGTTAAGTTTGGCGTGCTCCGCTTCTGCAGCCCAGGTTCAGTTCCCGGGAGTGGCCCTACACCACTCCTCTGTGGCCATGCTGTGGCAGCGACCCACATACAAAATAGAGGAAGACTGGCACAGAGGTTAGCTCAGGGCGAACCTTCCTCACCAAAAAAAAGGAAAAAAAAAATTCTTGACACTCAATTTGCAAAGTGAAATAAGATACCTATAGTCTTACCCTCAAGGGATTAACAATCTAGTTGGCCAAAATGCCTTCTCTAAAAAAATCCCATTGCATTCAAGAGAAAGAAATCAGGCTTATTCTAAACATTCCCTGAGGTCAAGAGCAAAATATTGAGGTTTCAGTGTGTAAGATTCAAATGTCAGGCGATTAGATGATGAAGGGGATCTCCATTGTTAACTAATAATGGATCAAAGATGCCAAATGGTAGGGCCGACCCAGTGGCTTAGTGGTTAAGTTCACGCATTCCTCTTTGGTGGCAGGGGTTTGCAGGTTTGGATCCTGGTGCGGAGGTTTGCAACACTCATCAAGCCATGCTGCGGCTCCCATATGTAAAGTGGAGGAGGAGTGGCACAGATGTTAGCTCACGGCCAATCTTCCTGACCAAAAACAAAAAAGATGCCAAATGATTTTCCTCTAATAATCAATCTGTATTCATCTTCTACTCTGAGGAGGAATAAGATACAATAACTTTGGAGCATAAACCAACTACTCAAAATCAGTCTCTTGCACATGAGTCGGCAAGCAAGAGAGGTTCCAAAAACTGATATTCATGTCTCCTAATCCATTAAAACCACTAGTAACATGGTTCTAAGTTCAGCAAAGAGTTTTAAACTCTGAAATTGAAGTAAGAGGCTAGTTAGGTCGAGAAGACTGACAATAAATACTGTGGTCCAAGACCACTAGCTAACTGCCCTCTTCACCCTAGCAGTACAGTCATGATCCCCACACATCCCGCTCGCACGAGCCCTGGAGATGGCCCTGGAAATGTATCCTTGTCAAACTCCAGGAGCTGGGTGATCTCAAAACTTCTCTTTTCCCGCAGCTCCCCCTCCGCAAAGAGCTAAGTTCCCACATGTTTACAACCGAGGAATAGAAAAGACAAGACCTCACAAAACCAGCAGAACTTGAAAGATAGAAAATCACTCAAGCGTGGAACCAACGTTGAGACCCTGACCTCAAGGTTCCCCACCTACCGAGGCTGGACAAAGGGCGACCCCGACACTGACAACACCCACGCCTGCCTCGCCTTCCCCTCCTCCCCACCGGCCTGCACGCACACTGCAGGCCCCCTGAAGCCCGACCTCCCCCACCGCAGACCCGGCACGGCGGCCCCCGGCTTCCCCAGCCCCACGCCCACTGACCGGGCCCCATCCCAGACCTGGGGGGCGCGCTAGGCCGCCCCGGGGCTCCCGGCTCTCGGGCTTCCTCGGCCGGTAGCCGTAGACACCCCTCTCCGTCAGGTAGCCGCGCTGGAGGAGGAGCGGAGGGGCCCGGCCGAGGCTCCGTCTTGCTGCTGCCACCGTGGCCGAGGCCATGTCCCGCCCGGTCCCCCGGGCCGGAGGAAGGGAGCCAGCAGCCGCCGGGAGCGGGGAGGGTCGCTCGTGGGCCGCCAGGAACCCGGGAATCCGCCACGCGGGAGTCGGGAGGTGGGAGCCCCGCCCCCGGTAACGCCCCCGCGCCTGATTGGCCGGAGGCCCGCCCCTTGGAGCCAATCCAGGTCAGCGGCCCACGCGGGAGGCCACGCCCCGGGAGCCGGCTGGACTCGCGCGGTCCTAGAGGCTGGACGTAGCCCTGGAGTTGGGAAAGCAGGGAGCGCTGAGCGGCGCGTTACCGGCTTTCAAAACTTTGTAGGTCTGTATATCCTGCACTCACCACCCCTCTGCGGGAAGCCGCAGAGCATGACCACACAGACACGATGTTGGCTGTCACACAACAAGGAAAAATGAGCGACAGTGTGCGCAGAACGTGCCTGGGACTGAGACCCAGGGACGCAAGAAGAGAAGGTCATATGAAGGAAGCAGAAAATCAGTATCTTTCTGTTTTTTTCCTTAGGAAACATTGAGGGAGAAAGTAGAACTTAGGGGAGGAGGAGCCTGTAAGATTTAGTAACACTACAGAGGGGAGAGCTAAAGGATTGGAAGTTGTCAGTGAATGGTGTGTCGGCATTCGAGATTTTAGAAATGGGATATTTGCCTGTCAGTCCTGCCCCAGGGCATGGTCATTGGAGGGGATTGCTGAAGTGGGGTGGAGGTTAAAATTGTCAGAGCTAAAGTTAAGGTCCAATGCGGTTAGGGTGCAGGACAGGGTCTTATACACGGACAATGAAATGGCCTAGGAAAGGTGGGCCTTTCATACAATTTTGTCATTATCAATTTCTGCCTGTCTTCCTCACTAGATTGTGAGCTCCTTGAGGCCAGGAATAGTGCTTTGTTCCCCAACAGTGATTGATACATAGTAATATATTAAAAATTAAATGGATGACACCATCAAGAGAATGAGAAGACAAGCCACAGACTGGGAGAAAATATTTGCGAAAGATACATCTGATCATAATGATAGATACATGTCATTATGCATATGTCCAAAGCCGTAGAATGTACACCACCACAGTGAATCCTAATGTAAACTGTGGACTTTGGGTGATAATGATGTGTCAAGTAGGTTCATCGATTGTAACAAATGTCTCACTCTGGTGGGGGATGCTGATAATGGGAGAGGCTATGCATATGTGAGAGGAGGAAGTATAAGGGAAATCTCTGTACCTGCCTCTCAATTTGCTGTGAAGTTAAAACTGCTCTAAAAAAGTCTCTTAAAAAAAATTTAGACAGGTGCATGGATGAATGAATAAATGAAAACAAACTATGTTGTTAATGCAACAATCTGTGGAAGTCAAAGAGTGTTTTTTAAAAAAAGGGTTTATGAAGAAGTGGTCCAGAGGCAAAGTCTGAATAAAGTGACCAGCAAATTTGAGGAAGAGAGCACAGAGGATGATGGAGGGAAATAGAACCAGATGGCATAAGTTCTGAAGCGATAAAGTTTCATGTGAAGGAAAAAGAGTAGTATTTGAAGTGGCGTCCATCCAATCCCCTATGCACAGATAATGAGGTGGGAATCAGGTTTTAGGCAAGTCAAGGAAGTGAAAGGCACATTCTACAAAGATGTCAACGCTTTAGGTAGTAGGATGAAAGCAAAACCATTTTCCCCTACAGACTTATCACACTTTAGCATTTAAAGTGCTTCTAGAAAGTAGGTGGGTAATTGTACCTTTTCCTAGAGAGAAAGAGGTTATATGGCTTACCTAGTTCATTAGGATAACACAAAACATGATGAGAATTAGGAACTTCTGAGTGCTAGCGTTGCTTTTCCACAAATGAAGTTCAAGGAGGTCTCAGAACTATGTCATAAAAGGATTAAGTGTATAGACTTGAATATCTCCAAGTCATAAGACCCATCAGTTGCCAGTGACACATACTACACTGTAGGTTCATTTTGCGCTCCATTTCATTTGCTTGTTTCGTTCAAGCAAGAGATGGATTTTTGGGTTTTGGCTCCAGAAAAGAATGTAAAGATTTCAAAATCTGTCAAAACGATCTTTCTCAGTTAATGACCATATTCAAAGTCAGTGTCTTGGATTAGTGCTGTTATGGTGTCTCTTGACCTCTCAACAAAGTTCTGTATTTCTAGGTTGAATACGGTGAAGCATAGATGTTAAAATCATTTCTTCCTTTCAAGAAATGGTTTTGGAATTATAGTCCTTTGTATGTAATAGGCAGTCAAGACACCCCTGTCAGGGGAACATGTAGGTAACAGTTGGGAAGACAAGTAGTGAGAGAAAAGAGGATCAGCTTCCTCACATTAGCTTTGGGACAACTACCTTTTAGAATTGTCCCTTGTGTTTCCTTGGGCCCTGTTGGTGACCAAACTAGGGACAGAACTTCATCTGACCGCCTATGTTACAGTCTCACAGTCTGGCGTCCTTATCTCCTAAAGAAAAACAAAACATGGTCACAAATGAATTAAAATAAGAGAATTCAATTTTTAAAAAATACTTACATAGCAGACTGAGGAAAAAGAACTATTATAATCATTAATGGGTTATTAATGCTGTTGTAAAGCTACTGTCTATCTAATTTAGCTTAATAGTTTTATTATTCCTGAAAAACATATATGTTTTGTTCTCTTTTTTACTACTATATTATTTCTGTATAAAATACAGATATAGAGAGTTATATAGAGAGAGTTCTATAGATAGTTCTATGTAGATATCTAGAATTAAAATGTAATGCTGTGATAGTTGAAATGAGTGCTGTGCTGGGTATGAGGCTACCAGGTTCTAATTCCATCTTTTCCATTGAGTGGCTATGTGACCTTGGGACAATAAGACATTAAGAAGACACAACCTCTCTATTTCCTCATGGTCTACATTGTCCTTAGAGTTCCTTCAAGTTCTAAACGTTTTTTGATTCTAAAGCTTAATATAAAAAGTAAAAGGATGTGTGTTGAACCGCTAGAAGAGAAGTTAAGAATGTGGCTTTACTTATGCATACAATGGGATGCTATACAGACATTAAAAATGAATGAACTAGATCTACACATTCAACATAAAAATAGATCCCAAGAATATAAAGTTGAGAGGAAAAAATGATAGAAATGATATCCACACAAGTTTTAAAAATATACCAAATTGGTCTATATGTTTTTATGAATATGTACATATATAGTTAAAGTGTAAGTATATGGATAGGTAGGATGCACAACAATTTCAGTAAATTTGGTTGTATGGGGGCATGGAGAGAAATGGGATGGCTGGGGCAGGGGCTTTGATGATTTCTACAATGCTTTCGTTCTTTAGAAAATTCTGAAACAAATATTTCAAAATGTTAGTTTTTGTCAAATTGTGGGTGGTGGGAACATGGTTATTTGTTTTACAATTCTCTGTACTTTTCATCATTTTAAAATATTTAAAATTTTAAACATTTTAAGAATTATAACTGAAAATTGAAAAAAGAAAACAACATGATCTTCTCAATGAGGTCTACCCTGATACCCTTCTTAAAATTGCAACTAACCTTATCACCTCTTATAATTCTGCTCCCTCTTACCCTGCTCTACTTGTTATTTCTACCGTCACATGTATCCGTATCATTTCCTAACACATCATACAATCTATTTATCATTTTTTGTCCATCTCCCCTGACTAAAATGGATGCTCTATGAGGGCAAAGATCTCTGTAGGTTTTGCTCACTGTTGTATCTTAAGTGCCGAGAATAGTGCCTGGCACACAAGAGGTACCCCAGAAACGTTTGTTCGGTGAATGTATGGTGTCAGAACCTGGCTGACTATGTTCAAATCCTGCTGCTACCACCTACTAGCTGAGGGACCTTGGGCATGTTACTTAAACTCTCTAAGCCTCCATTTCCCTATCTGTAAAATGGGAATTGTAATAGTATCTACCTGTAAAACCCTTTAGGACGGTGTCTGGCATATTGTAAGTACTCAACACATATTAGTTCTTCTTCTCCTTCTCGTTCTCCTTCTCCTTCTCCTTCTCATTCTTATTAAGATCTTATTCATGGTAGTGGCCCTTATCGTGATTCCTGGGCTTTAATGATCTTGAACCTGCAAGAGGTCTGATGAGCAAGTCTGTGTGTTAGGGTACGAGGCAACTAGCAATGACTGAGTATGAGAATAGGGATATTCTAGGTATAAACAGAAGGGGTTCAGAGTATGCCACCCCAAAATATGCCACTCTGGCATAAAGATCATTTTCAGCTGAAGGCAATTGAAAAGAAGCAGGTATAAGAAAAACTCTCTGTCTCCCACTCCCACTAGGAAAGGTAAGACGGTTCTTAATCACTGGAGACAACTCCAGACTCTTATCAGCCAAGAGAAGGCACCAGAGGAATCTACATAGCAAACATTACTGAAACAATCCTTGGGCCAGCCGGGTGGCACAAGCAGTTGAGTGCGCGTGCTCCGCTGCAGTGGCCTGGGGTTCACCGGTTCGGATCCTGGGTGCACACCGACACAGTGGTTGGCAAGCGATGCTGTGGCGGCGTCCCATATAAAGTGGAGGGAGATGGGTATGGATGTTAGCCCATGGCCAGTCTTCCTCAGCAAAAAATGAGGAGGATTGGCAGATGTTAGCACAGGGCTGATCTCCTCACAAATAACAAACAAACAAACAAAAACTAAAACAATCCTTATCTTACGTTACCTCTTCCATATTTACCTTCCACAATTTGCCTCCCTTAAAAGCCTAAACTCGTTTCCTTTGTCTTGTCACTTCTCCACAAATTTATTGTTCTTTGGTTAAGATGCTATACAAGCCCAAGTTCTAACCACTCTTTTGAGTGACTCATCACTTTGCATGTGCTATGCACATGTTAATAAACTCGATTTGTTTTTCTCTTGTTAATCTATCTTTTGGCAGTCTAATTCACAGGACCCTACTCAGAGAGTCTAGGAGGGTAGAGGGAAAAAGTTTTCCCTTCCCTCCATAGTTTATTCTGTCTCATTAATAAAATGTTCAAATATGTGAATGGTCAGTTTACCAGGCTAGAAATAGGCCTATTTTATTTTTGAAGAAAGGTATTTTCTTGGGTTCTTTGCTTTACTTTTTAAAGCATTGAGCATGCTAGAATTAATATTTTTGAAGCTAGACTAATTTCTTCCACTAGCAACTTTTCATTAAAAGAAATTCTCAAATTATCATGACAATGGGGCACATACATGTATTATTATATTTTATATATACCCAAAATTTATCTATCATCAGTTGACTAATTTCATTTTCTTTCCTTACCACTGCCCACTTTTATTAGAGATGTTAAGAGGAGTAGGGTATACGTGACCAACCATTCAAACCCAGGAGGATGAGAAGAAAAAGGTGAAATTTATTCAAACGAATCCTTTCAGCTGAAAAATAACATCCTTTCTCTATTGCTGTTACTTAATCTCATTTCTTCCCTGATTAATAGAAATTCCTTAAAAAATGACTACTTCTTAACTTTTTTTCTTTCCTCTGGCTAATACCAAGGGTGTTCTCTTTGTTCTCATGATTTCCTCCGCTACATTGTGAAATCTATCACACTTATAAAACTATACTTATATAAGTATATGTATATAACATTAAAATAATGATTATCATCACATTAGTTATCTATTGCCATGTAACAAATGACCCCACAATGTAGCAGCTTGAAACAACAAACATATATTATCCCATAGTTTTTGTAGGTCAGTAATCCAGGCACAACTTAGCTTGGTGCCTGTGGCTCAAGGCCTCTAACAAGGTTGTAGTCAGGCTGGTGGTTAAAATTGTGATCTCATCAGAAGGCTCAACTGGGGGAAAATCAACTTTCACTCCACTCACATGGTTGTTGGCAGGGTTGAGTTCCTCACTGGCTGTTGGCCAGAAGCCTCCCTCGGTTCTTTGCTGTGTGGGCTTTTCCAAAGGGTAGCTCACAACACAGCAGTTGGCTGCCCTCAGAGGGAGAGAGAGAGAATGCAGGATGAAGCCACAGTCTTTTTGTAAACAAATGTTGGTATTAAAACCACGTTGGGGCTGGCCCCGTGGTGTAGTGGTTAAGTTCATGCATTCTGCTTCGGTGGCCCAGGGTTCACCGGTTTGGATCCTGGGTGTAGACCTACTCACGGCTCATCAAGCCATGCTGAGGCGGCGTCCACATAGAAGAGCTACAACTTTACAACTATGATACACAACTATGTACTGGGGCTTTGGGAAGAAAAAAGAAAAAGAGGAAGATTGGCAACAGATGTTAGCACAGGGCCAATCTTCCTCAAAAAAACAAAAACAAAAACAAAAAAACCAAACCAAACCAAACAAACAAAAACACCACATCACCTCTGCTGCATATATTCACTACAAGTTAGTCACTAAATCCAGCCTACACTTGAGGAGAGAGGATTACACAAGGATGTGAATACCAGGAGGCAGGGATCCTTGAGCACCATCTCAGAGGCCACCTACCACACCCACTTGACCATTTTTCGAAATGTATGACGGAAGAGTACACAGTGTTCATCCTTTTGGCCTGTCAATAACATGCTCTCTCATGTAATTCTTCCACTGGCTTCCCTGACACTCTTGTTAATTTCGTTAGTTCTCTTCTATTCTTTCTGTTTCTACTCTGAATCCTTTTTCAGTCATTTTCCTCTTCCAACTTTCGATTTTCCATCTCTATACTCACTCTCTCGGAAAGTCCATCTGTCGTGATTGAGACTCCCAGTCCAGCTCTCTCACTTGTGTTCTGTGAAATCCTTTATTTTATTTTTATTTTTTATTTATTTATTTATTTTTGTGAGGAAGATCAGCCCTGAGCTAACATCCATGCTAATCCTCCTCTTTTTGCTGAGGAAGACCGGCTCAGAGCTAACATGTATTGCCAATCCTCCTCCTTTTTTTTTGCCCCCAAAGCCCCAGTAGATAGTTGTACGTCATAGTTGCACATCCTTCTAGTTGCTGTGTGTGGGACGCGGCCTCAGCGTGGCCAGAGAAGCGGTGTGTCGGTGCGCGCCCAGGATCCGGACCTGGGCCGCCAGTAGTGGAGCGCAGGCACTTAACTGCTAAGCCACGGGGCCGGCCCCTGAAATGGTTTGTTAACTTAACCAAGTTGATCTCTCCATTTTCTGCATTCCTATAGTACATAGAGGCAGTGCTATTCTGTTTAACATTTTTTTTCTCTGTTTATCTTGTCTCCCAAGAGATGAAATTTTTGAGAGTGAGGATCATGTTTTCAACTGTTTGCTTATATCTTGAGTGCTCTTTGAGAGTCCTTCCAATTCTAACATTCTGTAACTCAATGACTCATATCTCCTAACACAGTGGAACACGACTTTGTTTTGCTTCATTGAAAATCAATCTATCATATGTTCATCTAATGGGAAGTAACAGGAATTTATTTATTCAATTAATATTTATTGAGTACTTACTATATGCCAGCACTGTGCTAAGTGCTTTGGCACAGAGCAGTGAGGAAGTCAGACATGGTCCCTATTTGTAGGAGCTTATAGTCTCAGGGGACAGATAGAAGTTAAATAACCACACGAATAATTAATTATAATTGTAAAAGTGCCGTGATGGACAGGTATAGAGGCAAAATCAAGTTCTAACAAGCTCCTTATCTTGTCCCCTTGCCTAGTAAAGAAGGGAGTATATTTTTCAAGTGCCACTCTTTTTGACCATTGTCTCTACTTGTCTCACGGTTTGCTTTCACTTTTCTTCCTCTTACGTCATTTCATCATAGTCATAACAACTATCATGTCAACATATTGTCTTTAAAAACTAAACTGTAAATGCGGCTCCTTTGGAAAAAGTCCTCAAGATACGTGATCTGCCCCCTTCCTTGCTTTGCTTCTGGAGCAACTGAGTGGATGTTGATGTCATTGACTGAGATGAGGAACAGTGGAAGGGAAACAAACTTGGCAAGCAAAGTTCATTTGGGACATTTGGGATATATCTGTGATATTAAGTAGGTCTGTCAACTAGGGAGTTGGATACACTTGTCTGGAGTTCAGAAGAAAGGCAGAGGATGGAAAAATAAATTTGACGGTTTTCTTTTTTTTGAGGAAGATTGGCCCTGAGCTAACTTCTGTTGCCAATCTTCCTCCTTTTTTCTCCCCAAAGCCCCAATAGATAGTTATATGTCATAGTCGTACATCCTTCTTGTTGCTCTATGTGGGACACCACCTCAGCACGGCTTGATGAACGGTGCGTAGGTCCCAACCCTAGATCTGAACCAGTGAACACCGGGCCACCGAAGTGGAACACGCAAACTTAACTACTGTGCCACAGGGTCAGCCCCAACAGTTTTCAATGTATAGATGTTATTGAGATCCTGGGTATGAATGAGAAAGCCTAGACTTGTAATCTTGAGGAACTCACAAGTTTAAAGGTTGGGATGAGAAGGAGTTCTCAGCAAAAGAAACTGAGACGAAGGTAGAGAATTTTGAGGAAACAGGGTTTTTGGGGGGAGATATCAAGTTTTGGAGGGATCAAATTCCAGCTTTGCCAGTTATTAACTATGTGACCACACAGGTAATATTGGTCACATCTCAGTTTCTATCTGTGTAGGGGAGATAATTATGCCTGTCTTAGAGAGAGCTAGCATAGAGTGGTGACTAAGTAATAAACTACATGACTCCTAATCTTGGCTCTGACACTTTCTAGCTGGGATATGGGCAGGTTCCCTAATTTCTCTATCCCTCAGTTTTCTCATTAGCAACATAGGCTTAATAGTACCTACTACATTGGTTTATTGTGAGGATTAAATCATTAATGCACATAAAAAGTTTAGGATGATATCTGACACATAGTAAATAATTAATGTTAGCTGTTATTATTATTGAGCTGTTTTAAAACAGAGAACCAATGTATAGGACTTGCCACATAGTAAGTACCCAAAAGATGATAGCTATTGTTGTTAGCTTATTATTATAATTATTAAACTGATATCTAAAGTTGGGTATGAAAAGATTAATTCAAAGTGGTATCCCCGTTTAGATGAGTCTTTCATTAAGTTGGAAGAGAGGAGATAAAACACAATGGAATGGCTATTTCTACAGCTTCCATGGGGAAAATTTAGGGAAGTATAATGTACAAATTATTATGACTGCAGTACAGAACCTTCCCGAAGGAAAATAAGCTAGAAATAACACCCATCCCTTTACCTTATCCTTAGCAACTGACACAAGAAGTGAAGTGACGTCAGACTTTCTGGGTAATAATTTTTTTTCCCAGGTCCATTTCTCAATGTGACAATATCATCCTGGATTATGAAGGCAACCACTTTTCACTTGGATTCTTAAATACTTGGAAGCAGTGACAAGGTATGTTGCCAAAATCAAATTACAATAATGAAGTTAGGGATCATAAAGTCTAATCTACTCATTTTGAAAATGAAACATCTGAGTCACAGACAGGTTACAAATGACTTGCCGTAGTTTCACTGTGTTACACGGAGAGCAGCCAGCCTCTAACACCAGACACCAGGTCTTTGATTCCCAGCCCAGTCCTCTTTGAGCTATCATGGGTACAGATTCAGCAATACACTGGTCTGACCCAGGCAGACATTCTTGTTTTATTATGTATATTGGCTGATCTTGTTAGAACCAGATTATCACGTTCTTATTTTATATTCTGACTGTGCAAAAGGGGATGTCTGTATTATTATGTGTGTGGTACTCAGTTGCATAAGGTGGGGGAAACATCCTAGAATGGGAGGAAATAGTACATGAACACGTGAACTTGGGAATCAGAGAGTCCTGAGTGGAGATTCTATTTAGTAGCCGTGTCATCCTGGGCACGTTATTTAACTACGTTAAGCCCTAGTTTCCCCATCTATAAAAACAAGGGAAACAGTATCTACCAAATAAAATCATTGGGTTCATTAATGACTAACACACACTAAGAAAGATGCATCTGTTTATTTCTCTCCATTCATCCATTCAACCACTCAGTGTTAGAAACTTGAATTAGTTATTTATTTATTTTTTTGTGAGGAAGACTAGCCCTGAGCTAACATCCGATGCCAATCCTCCTCTTTTTGCTGAGGAAGATCAGCCCTGGGCCAACATCCGTGCCCATCTTCCTCTACTTTATATGAGACGCCTGCCCCAGCATAGCTTGACAAGCGATGCACCGGTGCAGGCCCGGATCCAAACCTGTGAACCCCCGGCTGCCAAATCGGAGCGCGTGCACTTTGCTGCGCCACTGGGAGGACCCTTGAATGGCTTTAATAGAAATCACAAGAAGCGATCTGGAATTCTATATTTAGACTGTTAAGAATTGGCATATTACTTGGTAAATAAAAACGGAACTCCAGTCTATGATTGTTTCCTTTAAAATATTCTGTTCTTCTCACTCTTGTTTGATCCTATAGTCCTACATCAGGACACAGGTTTTCCTCCCTCTTCCAAGAAAGCATTTGTAGAGGAGGAAAAACCTTTCCTCTACCCTCTTAGGTTCTTTTACTAAGCTGTGTCAATTAAACTGACAAAAGACAGATTAACAGGGGGAAAAAGTGTAGAAATTTAATTGATGTTTTTAATTGTATGTGCACAGGGGCTCCATAGAAAAGAAGTGAAAAGCCCAAGAAGCAGTTATTTTCAGAAGCTTATATACCATGTTAACAAAGGGTAATAAATTACGGAGAAGTGCCTAGACAAAGCAAAAAGGGGTTTGGGCTTCTAGGGGCAGTAAATTGTGGGAAGGTAAATATATACTGAAACTAATGGAACATAAGGATTATTTTAGTAAGGTTTGTGCAGACTCATCTTGGTGTCGACTTCCCATCTTCCTCATGGCCATAAATCTCCCAAGAGAAGGAATTTATGGCAGGCTTCATTTCTCAGAAGCTTCTGCTTTTAGTCAGATAAAGGGAACTCCAAATAGGTTTCTTTCCGCATTTGTTGATTCTCAATTGCCTTCAGCTCAAAATAATCGATATGCCAAAGTAGCAAATTTTGGGGTGGCATATTCTTTTTTATTTTTTTATTTAAGAATAGCTTTATTAAATACTGAAATGTCTTTTGTGTGTGTGTGTGTATGTGAGGAAGATCAGCCCTGAGCTAACATCCATGCTAATCCTCCTCTTTTTGCTGAGGAAGACCGGCTCTGAGCTAGCATCTATTGCCAATCCTCCTCCTTTTTTTCCCCAAAGCCCCAGTAGATAGTTGTATGTCATAGTTGCACATCCTTCTAGTTGCTGTATGTGGGATGCTGCCTCCGCATGGCCGGAGAAGCGGTGCGTCGGTGTGCGCCGGGATCGGAACCCGGGCCGCCAGTAGCAGAGCGTGCGCACTTAACTGCTAAGCCACGGGGCCGGCCCTGGGGTGGCATATTCTAATCCCCTTCACATTCATTCACTTATTATTCCTTCTATCAAAATGTTATTAAGTGCCTTCTATGGCCCCAGGACACAAAGATTAGTAAGCCATAAATCATAGCTTCAAGGAGCTCAGAGTCTTAATGGGAAAACAAATATAAACAAATTATTCCAATATAGTATAATGAATGTTTTAATAGAGATGTTCAGAGGCTGCTATGGGAACCCAGGTAGAGGTAGGGACCTAATTTGATGTACGTGGGGTGGTGGTGATAAAGAATGACTTCCCAAGGAAATAAGGCTCGAGCTACTAGTCTGGAAACATTCATGCGAGAAAAGGCATTCTAGGCAAAGGCATAATACATGCACTAGGAGAAGAGGAAGTCCAGTATATACAGACTACTAATTGTGGCTAGAACTTAGACTCGTGGGGAAGCAGCAGGAAATGAAACTAGATATATAGGCAAGAGCTATACATTATTAAGGGCTCCCGCTAAGGACTCTAAATTTTACCTTGTAAGTCAGTGGCTTCCAAAGTGGGTTGGCACAAGGGGTATGCAAGATGATCCATTTAGGCAAAAATATTAGAACTTCTATTTTTATTTATTCTTTTCTATTTTGAGCTGTGTACTATAAGGTATACAATTGTGTAGTATTACATATATACACAATTTATATCTAAGTAAATATACACGGATTGGGAGTGTATTCCCTCCTTCCCTCCCCATAGAACTGTATGATCAAAGAAGTTTGGAGACTATTGCCATTGAAGGGTTTTTCCAAGGGGAGGTAAAGGATTAGATTTGTGTTTGAAACAATATTCTCTAAGGTCAGTAGGGGGCAACATTAGAAGCAATTAGGGAGGAGAACCAAGAAGTGGCTGCCAACAGTGTGGGTTTGAGTTGATGTGAGCCTGAACGTAGGCTGTGGCAGTGCGGATATGGAGGAGGACCCAGTCAAGATCTTTTTTATTTTTTTGCTGAGGAAGATTTGCCCTGAGCTAACATCTGTTGCCAATCTTCCTCTCTTTGTATGTGAGCCACCACCACACCATGGCCACTGACAGATGAGTGGTGTAGGTCTGTGCCCAGGAACTGAACCCGGGCCACCGAAGCGGAGTGTGCCAAACTTAACTACTAGGCGACCAGGGCTGGCCCTCAAGATCTTTTTAAAACATACCAATTGCATTTTGATAAGGAATGGTGAGTGGGGACTATGAAACTATTGGGGAGGAAAAACTTTTCCTCTACCCTCTTATATTCTTCATTTGGGAGTGTATGAATTAAACTAACAAAAGACAGATTAACAGGAGAAAAGGCATACAAATTTTATTAATATTTACATGCATAGGAGTTCACAGAAAAGAAGTGAAACAAAGAAGCAGTTAGACTTGGGGGCTTACATACTATTTTAACAAAGGAAAGGGGGCTTGGGTTTCAAGGAATGACAAATCATGGGAAGTGACTAGAAAATATATGGGGAAGTGATGGAAGATAGGGTTATTTTAGTAAGGTCTGTTTATGCAAACCCATCTGGGTGTTGACTCTCTGTCTCTGGTGATAAGAGTCAGTCTCCTCTTCCTGATATGGGGGTTAGGGATGGGGGTGGACGCCTTCACAAAGGGAAATTCATGCTCTGCTTTTAGGCAGATAAGGGGCGATCTAGAGAACTCTTCTGTGTCTGTTGATTCTCAATTGTCTTTGGCTCAAAATAATCTTTATGGCAAAGTGACATATTTTGGGATGGCATATTCTGATCCCCTTTAGCACCATTAACTGAAAGTATAAAAATAGAAAAAGGAGTAGATGGGATTGGATACAAATATTAAGTTCAGTTTTGGAGATTTTAGGTTTGAAGTGTACTGGAATATTTCATCACAGATGTCACACAGCAAAGACTTAGAAATATAGGTCAGGAATTAAAGAATTAAGGCCAGTTAGATGACGTAGGGTTAGCTTTCTCATCACATATCCCTGAGTTCCCCCAATGAATATTGAGTCTGGTTATTCTGCTGGATAAACTGAAGCGAGAGCAGAATGAGAGATGATATTTACAAACCTCTGTCATTGGTTACAATAGCTGAGAACACTTTCTTTTTTTCTCTTTTTTTTTTCAGCTTTACTGAGGTATAACTGACAAATAAAACTGTAAGATATTTGAAGTGCACCTTGTGATGATTTAACTTTTCCCTTTTCTTTTTAATCTTTACCTTAAAGTTCATTGTTGTAGCAGGATTTGTAATCCTGGGGTAAAATTTTTCAGGTGCACTGGTTTCTCACCAGTGTTAAGGCAAAGAAAAGACTGTTTAAGCACTATTTATTCAAATTGCAAAGCCATTTAGATGATTGTGTTTACTGCTGCAAAACTGATTCAGTGACAGCTCAGGCTTATGGAACATATACTATGAACACTGTGCTAAGTGCTTTATTTGAATTACCTCATTTATTATTCACAAAACCCTATGAAAAAGTACCATTACCACAACTTTTAAGAATAAAAAGCTGTCAAGTTCAAATAGCTAGTAAATGTTGAAACTCGAATTTGAATTTATGCAGCCTAACTTCAGAGATGCATGCTTCTTGCTTTCCACTCTGGCTCCCAAATCATTTCTCTTCCGTCCTCTTTCAAAAGCCTTGGCTCCTGTGGGCTTGTTTCTTCTGTCTATACCCCCAGCTACTGCAGCTCTCCAGAAACACCTTCTGTTGTCCTAGTCTGTCCACTTGAATTCACTGAAGTTTTGGCTCTTTCTTCACTATTTTCTTTGCAGCCTCTACTCCTGTCAATCTGTTAACCCCATCCACGCTCACACATGTGCCGCATTTCCTTCAACTTCCCTCCATCCCCAGCTTAAATTCCATGACCCTTCATTATAATCATTCTCTTTCAAACACCCGTAATTCCCTTATTCTTCTCTCTCATTACTCTCATGGAAAAAAAAAAAGCCACCACCCTGATTAAACCTAACTGTTCATCTCTTCTCGAGAAATTGGCATATATAGGCTGGATGGTTTTACTCAACATTCATGAACACAAACCTCAGGTAGCTTTGCAGCATGACCTGGCAATCCTCACTATGCATCTCCTTTGCTTTCACTCTTTAAGGTGTCTCTTTCATATTTTCTCCTCTTTTTTCAAACCTCCTACAGTCTCTCCCTTGCCTCAAGCTTAGCTGATGACTTTGCCTCCAATTTCATTGAGATAAAAGGAACAATCAAACAGGAAGTTCTTCCTAGTCCCCCCTCCAAATCTACAACCTTTTCTGTACATGCATCCGTCTTCTTTGTCCTCCCTCTATCACGGAGAAATGCCTCTGCTTCTATCAAAGGCACTCTTACCACTTGCACTGTATTTTTATTTATTTATTTTTGATGAGGAAGATTGGCCCTGAGCTAACATCTGTTGCCAATCCTCTTTTTGCTGAGAAAGATTGGCCCTGGGCTGACACCTGTGCCCATCTTTCTCTACTTTATATGGGACACCTGCCACAGCATGGCTTGATAAGCAGTGCGTAGGTCCGTGCCCGGGTTCTGAACCTGCGAACCCTGGGCCACCAAAGCAGAGCGTGTGAACTTAACTGCTACGGTACCGGGCCGGTCCCACTACCACTTGTACTTTAGATTCCGTTCCTTCTCACTCCCACAAGGATTTTGCTCCTATGCCATCTTGTTTTCTCTCTCCTGCATCATTAATATTTCCCTCCCCTATTGGATCATTCCCATTAGTATACATTCTTTGCATATCTCATTAAAAAATACAAAAAAGATACAAAAGTAAAAGAAACGAAGCAAACAAAATCCTCCCTGACCTCACTGTTCCTAGAGTTATATTTTTCTGCTGCTCTTCACAATAAAATTTCTCAAATACCTGTCTTCACTTTTTCCATCTCCAATTTAGTCTTGAATTATTCCAATCTGTCCCCACTCCTTCATTGAACTGCCTCCCAAAGTCAACATTGATCTCTATGGTGTCCATCCAACGAGCACTTCCCTGTTCTCATATTATTTGTTCTCTCAGGAACATCTGAGACAGTTGAGTATCTTCCTTTCCTGAAGCACCTCCTTTCTTGGCTTTCATGACACCACATTCTTCAGGTCTTCCCTTTCCTCACTCTGTCTTCTTTTCAGATACCTAATCTCTATATTTGGAAGTTTCTCAGGGGTTAGTCCTGGACCCTCTTTTCTTATTATTACATGTCCTTTGGTGATCTCATTCTTTCTTATGGCTTTAAATACTAGCTATATTGATGATGCTCAAATTTTCATCTCTAGGCCAGAATTCCCTGAATTCCAACTGCCCATTTGATATCTGTAGTTGGATAACTAGGACCTTCTAATTCTTCAGGTTTCAGCTGAAATTTTGCATCATTAAAGAAAGCTTTCCTAATCACTCTTCAGTAGCCATCATCTTCTCTCTCTCCAGTTACATTTCCTTGTTTATTTCCTTTGCAGCATTTGTTCTAACCGTTTAACTTTTTTTATTTGCTTATTAGCTATCTATCTCCTGCATCAGATTATAATCTCACTTACTGGGCTTTCAGTATTTGCTATGCACTGTTCTAACCACTCTATAAGTCTTATGACCTAATTTGCTTTTTTGACTAACCATATTTATTAAAAGCTAAAAAAAAAAGAGTAACCTCACATTGCTTCACTTCTAGTTTGTGAAACTAATAGAAGCCAGTATTAGTAAACTGATTTTCAATCTTACAGTTCCATGAGAAATTTCAATATGGTTTGGTAACTAGTACTATTATGTTTCATGTATTCTATATTTACATTTGTTTAAATGCACTCTCCACACTTAGATTTCTTATTGAATGGATACTCTCAGCATATTCATTTTTAGAAGCTGTTAAGTAGAGAGACAGAAGTAAAGTTGATTGAAAAATTTCCGTCAGAGGTAAACCATGAAGAGATGAGTGCTTAAAGAAACAGGTAGCTTACCCTAGGTTAAATTAGTTAAACTAGACATGGGCTTCTAACAGACAGAGCTGGATTTGTTCAAGGTCAGCAGAGCATGATGTAGTCCACTTCACATGAGGCCTGTTATTTTTTTGTTTTGAGGAAGAATGGCCCTGAGCTAACATCTATTGCCAAGCTTCCTCTTTTTTCTTGAGGAAGATTCGCCCTGAGCTAACATCTGCGTCAATCTTCCTCTATTTTGTATGTGGGTTGCCGTCATAGCATCGCTGCTGAGGAGTGGTGTACGTCCATGCTCAGGAACCGAACCCAGGCCGCCGAACTTAATCACTAGGCGATCGGGGCTGGCCTGCGGCCTGTTTTTTTTTTTTTTTAACTCAGGGTTTGTCCTGCCCTGTAATTATAATTTCTTTCCCCTGCCTTTGCTTTCTTCTGTAAAGCAGCATTATAACTAGGTTTTAAGCAGAAAATGGTATCATGTATATATACACATAGGGCAGTTTTTTCTTTTTTCATAGGGTATAGTTCTGTCGATTGAAGTTGGGAAAAAGGAGAATAACGGATATTTCTGAGAATTTTCTCAAATAATGAAACATCTAAACAAACAATGTAATTTCCAAAAATAGTGAATTATCATCAGCATGCAAAAATGATGGCTTCTTCAGAGCAACATGTTTCTTCCAGTTAGATTGCAATGATATCCCCACACCAGAAAGCTTTTGGTGGTGGGCTTGACATCTTTCTTTGGAAAGAAAAAGATTGGCAGCATTTTCAGTCTATGTAAAAGCGTGCATAAAGGCAGTGGGATATAGCAGAAAGAGCTTAGATTTCTGGAGTTAGACTTGAGTATAATACTAGATAACATACTAGGTTTGTGACCTTGAGTAAA
Source organism: Diceros bicornis minor (assembly GCF_020826845.1). Classification (NCBI taxonomy): domain Eukaryota; kingdom Metazoa; phylum Chordata; class Mammalia; order Perissodactyla; family Rhinocerotidae; genus Diceros; species Diceros bicornis. The sequence continues at coordinate 12,701,796 of NC_080775.1, read as the reverse complement.
TTACTTAATCTTTCTGTGACTTGGTTTCTATAAAATGGGGATCATAATACCTACAGGATAATTGTGATTAATTAAAATAATAAATGTAAAACAGCAAATGCTCAATAAAGATGACCTCCTCTTTTGATCCCTGTATTCACATGATTTCCTTTTAACACCTGATGAAAGGCAAAGATTGACTTGATTTAGGATAAGAAGGATTTATTTATCAATAGCATAGGTAAACCTTCTTAAGGTAGTCAGACAAAATGTGAATAAGAAAACTTTGAAGAGAAACCTGGTGGCTATCACCAGAACAGTGTTTGGGGACAGTTCTCTCAATTGTTCATCAATGGTATAGAATAGCAGTATTTGTCTTTCTCTCTCTTTTACAACAAATGACTGAACTATTGATAGTGTTTTGAAAAAAAAAATTTAAATACAGGAAGCATCAACACTCAGTTTGGGAGGGTCATTTGCCTGCTAAGAATAAATGGGAAGTAAAATAGCAGAGGCAAATGGGCAAAAGCTGAATAAAAGGGAACCTTACACCTGCCTCACGTATCTGAGGTTGGCAGCAGCTCGTTTGTGGGGCTTGGATATCGGGTGGAGCGCCGTACATCAAGCAAGAATCAAGACCAGTTTTGCACCTTTGTTTCTTTGGCTCCTGACCAGCCAAAGCCGACCGACCTGTACGAACACTCAGTCAGAGCATGTTGGCAGCCCCCAGCACTGTTTCCATAAAAATTGGAGGCCAGGTGCACAAAGTCAGCAATTGAAGAGGGAATAAGTTGTGTGGATAATCTGATACCCATTTTAAAAAGTAGACTTGGTTTCGCACTCGGAAGAAATAACAAGACTAGCCAATTTTTTAAACGGGTGATTTCATTCAATAACCAGGGAGATCATTTCATTGTAATTTTAAAAATTTGCTTGTTAGAACATGGTACTTTCTAAGATCCCTATGGAAAAAGCCTTGATTCTTCTTCACTCTGGGATGTTTTTATGTCAAACATCTGAAACTGCTTCTGGAAGTTCCCCTACGGGACTTTCCTAGTCTTTCTAGAGCACTCTTAAACCTAGACCCATCCCTAACCAACTTCTACCTTTCTCACCAGCCATATTCTCTAGCCTCTCCAGTTTCCAATTCCCTAAATCTTCAACCGCACCTCTAGAATTAGTCCAATCAAACTTTCCCTTCTTAGACCTCTTCCTTACATTCGCTCCAGGAAACTCCCATGAGAGTCACGTGGCCAAACTTGTCCTTAATGGCGCTCCGTAATTCTCCTACGGTTCCACCGCCCTTCTTTACCTCCTGTTAGCTCCGCCCCGCCCCATTCTCGCTTTCCCCCCTGCCCCCGCCCCCGAAGTGCCTGCGCCTGCGCATCTCCAATTCAGGCGCTTTCCCTTTCCTGGCGACCAATCCACTTCCTGCCTCCGGTCCTCAGAACACTCCGCCCCTCTGCTGGGGCCCTGGCTTGAGGTGCTGGTTGGGGCTGCCCTATTAATTGCCTGTCTGAGAAATTCGCTCCTCTCAGCGAGTGGGCAATTCGAACCAGCCGCTAAGTGTGTGGCATTTATCCGAACCTTTGCGAGCGATCAGCCACCCCAGAGCTAAGCTCGGGGCATCGATATGCCAGGGGGCGGGCGACCCGGACGGTTTTCGAGCTGGCAATGGCGCGGACAGCCTCTTCCTTTCCACCGCCCTCCGCCCCGCCCCCACTCGCAGCCGGGCCGCGCTGGTGAGTGGCGGGCGGGAGGGCCGGCGGGCGGAGGGAGGAGGGGGAGCTGAGGGAAGGCGGGCCCTCGGCTGCGAGATAGGTGGGGGGAGGGGAGGGGAGAGCCCGAGCGCTGGAGTTGGTGCTGGGAAACCCGGGGCTAATGTTGACAACAGGCTCGAGGTGAGTCCCGAGGAACCTTCTTCCCCTCCGCTCCAACGATCGGGAGGAAGCGGGGCTGGGGGGCACCGGCCTGGACTCCTACTCCCTGGGGAACCCGAGAGGCGACTCCGCACCCCAGCGCTCCGGGGGCGGCGAGCAGGAGACGGACCGCGGGTCCGGCGTCGTCCTCCTCAGACCCCTCTCGCAGAAGCTCCCCTGAACGTGCCCCGGCCCGGGGCCGGCATGAGGGGCGGGAGAGGGGGCGCCTGCCCCCCCGTGCCCGGGCTGGGCCTCGGGGCCGGAGGCGGGGAGCCTGCTGTGGCGGGTGAAGGGGTTTGGGGGTGTGAGGAGAGCGAGGGGAGGTGGGGGAAAGCGCGTCGGGAGCCGGGAGGGAGGCGAGGGCGAGGAAGTGGGGAGGGTGCGTGTGTGGGAGGATGTGGAGTAGGGAGACCAGCCCGAGAGTCGCGGTCTCCGGTGGTGAGGGAGAGAGGGCTGAGAAGTTGGGGTTGGGGCGGGGTGGTCCGCGAAGGTGACCGTGGGTACCCCTAGGAAGGGGAGTTGGGGCGGGGAAGCGTGTTAAGTACCGGACTGTGGGGCCAGAGCGGGGGTTTGTGGGAGGTGTGTGCATAGGGGAAGGGGTTTTCGTGTCTTTGGGATTGGTGGGCATGAATTGTTCGTTTTACTTCCTTTTGATCATATAGGCTGGTTGATTCTTCACTTTGCCTTCATCCCAAAGCTCCTAGTACTGTCCTGTTGGTACTGTTGAACTAAGATGATCACGGGGTATTTGGTCTCCAGGTTGGCAAAGCAGAGCACGCTTACAGGTTTGGGGTTGCACGCTGGACCGGACCGTCAGCTGTTTTGCTCTTGTAGGACTTAGACGTAGTGATGCATCAGACCAAAGGAGAACTATCACTCACCCTTCTCACTTATCGTAGTTTTTAGGTGTTTATAAGAATTGCACAACTTATCAAGAAAACCATTTTTGAGCTCTGGTGAAGCCTTGTAAAAATTTTGAATGAGTCTTTTATACTAAGGACGTTCTTTAAAGACAGAGACTGGGAGATAATGCTCCTGTGCGGTTCTGCCCTTAGAACATTTTGAATAACAGACTTAAAAGGTAAAACAGCCTTCTCTTACTCTGGAGTACTTTCAGAGCAGTCTGATTGTGATTTCATACATAGTCCATATGGAACTTTGCAAAGGGCTATTTTTAAAAGGGAAACACCGCCTTTCTTTGCACTGTGTCCCCCAATACACTCCCTTGGTACCTGTCTTACTAGTAAAGTAGTTTTACTTTCTTTTGGAAGTTAAGAGTATATTTAGAAAACCAAATAAAATATACAGTCCAAGAGTCAGGACACTATTTTGGGAGCTAGGAAGGTGGTTTTAAAGCATGGCTTCCTTTTAAGGACTGTCTGAATGTAACTGTCCTTAGAATAATTTGTAAGAGCTAATGATATTCCAGTTAAAAAGATCGCTAATTTTTATTTTGATTATTTTGAGATAGACTCTATTTAAAGTTCTGGTTTTTACTTGAAAATCTTTTTGAGACACTTCAGATAAAATATTTGGCTGTTTATTAAAGCATGGATTTATTAAAATAATTTAATGAAGTTTAACATTTCCTTAAATATAATTTAATGTTCAGTATAATTTTTTTAAGTTGACATAATAGAAATGTATGCAAATTTGATTCATGATGTTTGTATATTTTATTTGGCTTTTTAAATCTTAGAGTCAGAGTATATAGTGGGAAAGAACACTGGACAGCGAGTCTTAACCCAGTCACTAAACTAGTTGTGTAATCTTGGGCAGGTCACTCTTCTGCTGCCACCTCAATGTAAAAATTGAGAATTGAAGTAGATGAAATCTGGTAGTTCTAACTCTAAAAATCTTTCATCTTATGATGGACTTTTCAGTGTTCTGTGTGAAAAAGAATAAACATTTATTGAAAGTCTCATGCTAGTTACTATGCCAGAAGTTTAAGAACTCTAAGAGAGGGAGTGATATCTCCATTTTATTGATGAGTGGACTCAGAGAAGTTAAGTTGCCCAATTTCCGTAGCTAGCAGGTTGCAGAGTTAGGATGCAAACTAAGTCTGTCTGACTTCAAAGCCTATATTATTTTCACATGCTGCATTGCTGCTTTTACTTTAACTTGTAGATTTTCGTCATATTTTTTGTGTACTGAAATTTAGTTCCGAATGTTCTTTGGGTATATGTTTGTAATATAAGGATCAAATGATTCAAAGGAGATACCAGTACCAACACTTAAGGGCCTTATTGAGAAGCTGTTTTATCACGCTCTAGAGCAGGATCTAATTCATGAGTGTCTACTACAGTTTGATATAGTAGGCACTTAAAAATTTATTGAGTAAATGAATACTGTAGAGAGTCAGAAAAGTTTGCGAGGCTCTTTTGAGCTGGTAAATGGTAATTGTTTATGAATTTATCAGATTCTAAGTGAACTTCGTAATGTTTTGACAAAACTTAATATCTAATTTTATCTTCATAAATGAGACATTAATTGTAAATTTTGATACTGTTCTTTTTATCGTTTGAGAATTGTAGTTCCTTGTATCACTGAAATGTTGCTTGTTGATGCTTCGTATCGGAAAATACAAATTCTGTATAAATATTATTATTTTTTTGCACATAATGACAAACATCCCTAAATAAGATTGTATTGTTACCTTAGGAATTATCTTGTCCGGTATGTTTTAGCTAGAATCTGCCAAAGCTAAAAACATAATCTGAAAACTGCTTAGCCATTATCAGGGACTCGTTCTACTCCAAGATACATAATTCTGTGATTTGTCGTACTCAGTATGTATGATCAAGCCTTCCAACTCACTATTGGGAACTCTCAAGGTTTTTAATAACTGGTTAAGAGTATTGGTTCAGAGTCCAGCTCTGTCACCAGCTGTGGAAGCGTTGGTCAAGTTACTTGGTCAAGTCTCAGTTTACTCATTTATAAAATCGAGAAGATAATACCCACCTCATGAAGATTTTAATATTAAATGAGATAGTGTATGTAAGATGTTTACTATGGTACAGTGAGTGGTAGCTTTTAGTAGTATTCTCTTGAAAGTTTGCTTGCTTTAGGGCATGATATTTTCACATTAAAGGTGGATATTTAGTTGAAGCCATATAAGAATTGATAACTACACTTCCCAGTTAACACTGTCTTGCTGCATACATAAGTAGTTATGCTCTTTTATATTTTAATGATTGCTTAAGCAGGATTAACAGCCTTTTTTTTTTGTTCTGAGTTCCACCAATGGGGTTAACTAAAGCCTTTGGGTGTCATTGTCAAAATAAATGCATAGAACATGGAAGTGGAGAGAATAAGAGAGTAAAAGAGAAAAAGGGAAAGGAAGAGGTGACTGAGAGAAGGTACAGACTGTGGCGTGTGTCTCCAAAACTTAAAGTGCTTCTACTGGCCTAGATTGTCTTTCTTTGATAACATTTTATTAGGGTGCTGAAATAAATGCTTTGTGTGTTTATAAAATATTTGTTATTGCAAATGTTTTGTTTGCTGACCTAGTTTTTATTGCTGTAATTTAAAAGCTGTATTTGAAAATATTTAAAAATACTGTGTATATCTTTAGCTTTTACTAAAAAACTGGAAAGTTTGAGTAATCCTATATTCTTTAAATAGAAATTATTTTGAGAAAGTATTTTGATTTTCTCATATACAACTTTCAAATGATTTAGGAGTTAAACCATGAAGCACTGTCCATAAAAGAAGTTATATTAGCATAGTTCTGAGTAGAGAAATTTAGTTTTAGAAAAGAAAAATCCTGAATTTTTCTGGGAAATACACTTTTTTGTTCCAGAGTGTCTTTCCAGTTAACTATATAGAGCCTGTGCTATAGACCAATGCTATCCTATAGAACTTCCTGTGATGATGAAAACGTTCTATATCTGCACAGTCCCATGTGGTAGCTGCTAGCCACATGTGGAACTGAGCACTTGAGATATGGATAGTGACTGAAGAACTGAATTTCAGATTCTATTTAATTTTAATTAATTTACATGTAAGTAGCCACATGTGGTTAGTGCACTGGTTTTCAGTGGGTGATGATTTTGCCCCTAGGGGACATGGAGTGGTGTCTGGAGTAAGTTTTGGTTGTCACAACTAGGGAGATACTACTGGCGTCTACTGGATAGAAGGTGAAGATGCTGTTAAACTTTGTATAGATAGCGTCCGTTCCCCCCACCCCCCAAAAAAACCCAAAGAATTGTCTTCCCAAGATGTCACAATAGTGCTGAGCCTGAGAAACCCTGGGCTGGTGGCTGCTGTATTGGTAGATACAGAACAGAATATACAGATTTTATCATCATTATGTTTATTTATAAATTAATTTTTACTAATACTAATGCAGAGATTAAAGGTCTAGTCTAATTTGAGATAGTTGACAGTTTTTGTATTTGCAAATTTGGTAAGGTGAAAACAATGAAGTGAAATTTGTGACTCATCTATTGTCTATTTTGTCAGTTGATTTATAGGCGGCAAGAGCTCGTTTATGTTCCAACTTAAGTAGTTCTACTGAATATTGTATGAGATAGTATCATCATCATCATCTCTTGACGGATGTGAAATGTTGGGGTTAAAACTGATTCAAAAATGTTCTCAGATACATACTGAAATATTTGGGATTAAATGATAAATCATTCTGGAGTTGATAATGGTTGAATTTGGGTGATGAGTATATGGAGGTTCCTTCTATTGTGCTCTTTACTTTTGTTTGTGTTTGAATTTTTCCTTAATAAAAAGTAAAAAAAAAAAGTACTTAGACATAGGCATAACTAATAATGATAGAATGTGTACTGTGACCAATAAATTATTTTATTGCAGAAATAGTATTCATTTTGCATGCATTTATTTAATCTCTCACAATTGCCAAGTTGCATTAATATGGTCTGTTTCAAAAAAATCGTGTCCCATCACTAAAAAAAGTCACTGTATTTTCAAAACTGACATTCTTTTTCTCTTGCAGATTGTCCTGGGTAACATAATGCCAGCTGAGCGTAAAAAGCCAGCAAGTATGGAAGAAAAAGAATCTTTACTAAACAACAAGGAAAAAGACTGCGGTGAAAGGCGGCCGGTGAGCAACAGGGAGAAGCCAAAAGACGAGATCAAGCTTACTGCCAAGAAGGAGATTATTAAGGTCCCTGAAGATAAAAAGAAGAAACTGGAAGAAGATAAGAGAAAAAAAGAAGACAAGGAACGCAAGAAAAAAGAAGAAGAAAAGGTGAAGGCAGAGGAGGAATTAAAGAAAAAAGAAGAAGAAAAAAAGAAACACGAAGAGGAAGAGAGAAAGAAGCAAGAAGAGCAGGCAAAGCGTCAGCAAGAAGAAGAAGCTGCCCAGCTGAAGTAAGAACGTTTATTTTAATTATTGAAGCGAAGGAATGGAAAGATTGAAATGTTTTGGGAAAACAGTGATTGTTTGAAATGGAACTTCCGGGATGCAGCTCCTTGAGAGCTGGGAGTATCTTAACTTACTTGTTCTGTTAGTTTCACTGACCAGTGGCATACTTACAGTGCTTGAATTCTTTAAATTAAGTAATAGTAACAATCTTTAATAAATGTTTTTTGAAGTCTAGAGTAATCTGGATTGTTTTTGTTTGTTAAAAATAGCTTTTTTTGATGGTATAATACTTCATCTTTTTAAGTTGAAAATCTTTCGTTCTTAATGGCTACTATTTGTTGAGATTCTGTTATGGGCCAGGCACTGTATGAAGTGTATCAGCACATATCCTTAGGGCAGTCCTAATGAAGTAAGTTTTATGATCTTCATTTTACAGGTTAATAAAACGAGGCTTAAAGAGGTTAAGTAACTTGCCTAAGGTCACAGTATAAAGTAGAGCTGTTGGGATTTGAACCTAGGTTGGACTGACTTAAAACCTTTGTCCTTAAGCACAGTTCCATAATACCTCCCGTTCTTATCTTTATCTAAATTTATTTTTAACCTTGTAAATCTATGTAAGTAATATAATAAACTGGTGAAAAACGAGGTAGTTCTCATAGGAAGACTACCAGGACATAGCAAAAATGGCAGTTGTAGAATGGCGTGAGCTCTTTACTTGATATATCTAATTTAAAAAGCTGTTTGCAAAGCTGAATTTTCACAGATCTCTAGAACAGCTCAGCCACCTACTTTCTTACCAGAGTTGTTGTTTAGTAGCTCTATTTTTAATGAGGAACTGGAGGCTTTGGTCTGGAAGGCAATAGTAGTGGCCAGTTTTGGAATATTTTATTTTTTTTTAATTCATAGGGATATTCTATTTCACTGTAACTTTTGCTGCTTCTCCCCTTCCATACAAAGAGCTTAAAAGAAAACAACCAAAAACCCAACTTTTTTTGTGTGTGTGTGAGGAGATCAGCCCTGTGCTAACATCTGCCAATCCTCCTCTTTTTTTTTTTTCCGCTGAGGAAGACTGGCCCTGGGCTAACATCCGTGCCCATCTTCCTCCACCCTGCATGGGACGCTGCCACAGCATGGCTTGCCAAGCAGTGCGTCGGTGCGCCCCCGGGATCCAAACCGGCGAACCCCGGGCTGCCGCAGCGGAGCCCGCACACCCAACCGCTTGCGCCACTGGGCCAGCCCCAAAAACCCAACTTTTTAAAGTGTACTGTCACTGCTAATCCTGTGTTTGTGTGTGGTTAGACTTCCAGGAGATATTCAGATGTCTGTGTTCCCGGTGATGGATACAACTCCCAGTTAACATATTGTGGCTTTTAGTGGAAAATCATAGAATTATAGGATAGCTCAGGTATGGTTATCTCAAAAAGGTGAAAATCTACTTTTTTTAGAAATTTGTTTTTTAAAGTTACATATTTTGGTATCTCAGAAACCTCGAAGTCGCATTGTCCCTGCCCTCCCACTCCTGCCCAAGTTTACTACTTCTGCAATTTAAACATGTTCCATCTTTTTAGTAGAAACCTAGGTAGATTTATTTTTAACTTTTCTTTTCAGGATAAACGGAGTTTGTTAACCTTTTATTAAAGGGATTTAATCTGATAGTTCTTTTCTGGTTCCTTTCCAGATTTTCTTAATCACACTTGAATTTTAAGACCCCAAACCTAGCAAGGTACTTTATTAAAGGTTTGGTTAATACTGAAGTATGGAAAAATGGTACTTACCATCTCAAAACATTTTTAATGCATTCTTTTAAAATGCTGATTCTTTAAGTATTCTTTGTGGACAATTTTTTTTTCTATTTGCCCAATGCTTTTATCTGTTTTAGGTTTATATCCTTCCCAAGCATATTATTTTATATTTTTCATATTAAACATAATGTGTTTTATCTATTTGTTTTTCAGCTTTATTGAGGTATAATTGACAAATAAAAGTGTTTTATCTGTTTAGCTTGCCAATTGGCAGGATGATTTTTAATCTAGTTCAAAATCTTCCCCTTTAACACATTTGGTATTATCAGCATTCTGGGTTTTATTATCGTAAGTCATTTATAAAATGTCTTTAAAAGTAGTGAAAGGGCCTTTTGCATCTTTTGTTCCTCTTGGATGCTGGTGCTTATATCATTACTTTTTCATTGGCTTTCACTCATAGAATTTGTCAATAATGCCCAATATATTGAGTATTTTATTTACTTGTTTGTTTGTTTTTTATATAGAGAAAAAGAGGAATCCCTGCAGCTTCATCAGGAAGCTTGGGAGCGACATCAATTAAGGAAGGAACTTCGTAGCAAAAACCAAAATGCTCCTGACAACCGACCAGAGGAAAATTTCTTTAGCCGACTGGACTCAAGTTTGAAGAAAAATACTGCTTTTGTCAAGAAACTAAAAACTATTACGGAACAACAGAGAGACTCCTTGTCCCATGATTTTAATGGCCTAAATTTAAGCAAATACATTGCAGAAGCCGTAGCTTCTATTGTAGAAGCAAAGCTAAAAATATCTGATGTGAATTGTGCTGTGCACTTATGCTCTCTCTTTCACCAGCGCTATGCTGACTTTGCCCCATCACTTCTTCAGGTTTGGAAAAAACATTTTGAAGCAAGGAAAGAGGAGAAAACACCTAACATTACCAAGTTAAGAACTGATTTGCGTTTCATTGCAGAATTGACAATAGTTGGGATTTTCACTGACAAGGAAGGTCTTTCCTTAATCTATGAACAGCTAAAAAATATTATTAATGCTGATCGGGAATCCCATACTCATGTTTCTGTGGTGATTAGTTTTTGTCGACATTGTGGAGATGATATTGCCGGACTTGTCCCGAGGAAAGTAAAGAGTGCTGCAGAGAAGTTTAATTTGAGTTTTCCTCCTAGTGAGATAATTAGTCCAGAGAAACAACAACCTTTCCAGAATCTTTTAAAAGAGTACTTTACGTCTTTGACCAAACACCTGAAAAGGGACCACAGGGAGCTACAGAATACTGAGAGACAAAACAGGTGATTTTCAAATGTTTCTCAGAATTGAGAATTTATTTTGGAGCTCATACTTAAAAATTTGTAAAGTCTTCATGCCGCTGAAAGAACTTGTGGAAAAGGGCTCATTGCAGGTGATTTCTTAACATTCCAGGAAAATTTCAAAGTGTAACGGTCTAAGTACTCATGGTTAATGTGAGTCTACGATAGATTTTGTGTCTGATTTTAAAAGAAATCTGGCAAGTATATGGTGATTTTTTTTTACTCTGTGGATGTGTTTTCCTCCTGTGATCTAAAAAACTCATTAATGTTGAGGGATAAATTTTCTTTTTCTGTCACTTTAACTTATCTGCTATTATTTTTATGTGTTTCACTGTTCCCTCTATAACAGGTTTTCTGTCATTGTTTTATATTTTAATTTGATGTCACTGTTGATACTTGCTCTTTTTAAGAAAACGAGTCATTTATTATCAGTGGTATTTTAGATCAGAAATTTGGAAAATAGTACACCAAATGAACTGTGAAAAAATTTCTTAAATGCAGTGTAAAATGCTTTATAGCAGTCTTTCTTCTGGGGACAGTCATGTAAAATTCTACAGGAATAATGTGTGTGCCTGTGGGAATTAGTGACAACACGTGATTTAGGAGCCACCTTTGATTATTACAAGATACTGTAGACTACTGTGTAGCGTCTCTACCTAGGAGGCATCAAACTAGAAGTTGATGTAGTTGGTGGGCGTTAGGTCAACTTTTATGGAGGATGGATTTGGAGGAAAGCGGAGGGGGTTCAGAAAGGAGACAACAGTAACAGCCTTTGGCTGAGTACTTTGCGGCTATTTGAAGTGCGTGGTTGAAAGTTTGAAATTGCTGTTAATCAGGAATTATTAGGGGAGTACACTTTTCAATTCCCATAAGCCTACAACCTTGCATTTGGGGAGGACTGCCTGGTAGTTGACTTAACCAGAAGAGAAGATTGTAGTAGTCATGCCAGTGGTACAGTTAGGTCAGGATCAAAATAGGTGCAGAGACGATATGGCTAAGACCTGGTGGCTGAGGGTCACTCAGAGGTGAGAATTTAGGATGACATTGGTGTTCCTCAATGTTTTTTAAAGGAATCCTTGTTTTGTGCTTTTGAATAGCGAGGACTATTTTAAACTTTGAAGAGGCAACTTCTGAATGTGTTTATATAGTCAATAATGGGTTAAAAAGGAAATAGTGGTCCTCTATGAATAATTCTCACATATTTGCCGGTTCTTAATTAAGATTTAATCGTGTTTTGTGATTTTCCTAGTCCTTTTCCCATATATTCTACCTAATGTAACACAACTGATTTTGTAAGTATGCTTTGATTACTTTTTTTTTCCTTCCTTTCTTCCCCCCAAAGCCCCAGTACCTAGTTGTGTATAGTTGTAGGTTCTTCTGGTTCTTCTGTGTGAGCTGCCGCCACAGCATGGCTGCTGACAGACGAGTGGTGTGGTTCTGCTACCGAGAACCGAACCCAGGCCAGTGAGGTGAAGTGCGCCAGCTGCTAGGCCATCAGGGCTGGCTCTGATTCCTTTTTATTGGTTACTTTGAGGGTTTTGTGTGTGTGTGCTTTTGATTGGCCTCACAGGTTAGAGGGTAGAGAGATTCTACAGTGATTTGATCCAGTCACCCTTCCCATGCAGGAATCCATTTTACAGATTATCTGGCAGATAAATTATTCTTTCTCTGAAAACCTCTCAAAGGAGCTTAGTCTTCTGAGCCATTTCAACATTGTACACACCTATTTGCTGGGAATTCAAGCTGAAATTTATCTCCCCATAAAATGGTTCCCTTTGATTTACTTCTTTTTTCTAGTACAGATGGAATAAAGCTACTCAAAGTGATGGCCCATGAACTGTTTACCTGTTTATAATGAATTGAGTATAGAAATTGAGACTAATAAGCATTTAGACATTTTTATAGCAATTTTCCATTGCCATGATATTGTTGCTGTATTTCATAGAAGTGTCTGTGACAATTGGAAAAAAAATTATTCCTTTACCGCACATTGTTTGAGAAGCACTGGCATGGATAGCGTCTCCTCTTTTATACCCATGATGATATCTCAAATGTTTGCAGACTGCCAAGATGTTTCCCTTTCATCTTCTCCAGGCAAAATACCTCCAGTTCCTTCAGTTTGCTCCATGATTTCTAGACAATTCACTATCCTTAGGACATTTGTTTTAGATGCATTCTTTTCCATCTGTGACCTAAAATTCCATTAGTTTTTAGAGCTGCCTTGTGATTCTTTTGACTTTTTGTTAGGCTTGTGTACACCTAAAGCCTAATTTTTCAAATAAACTGCTGTAAAGCCAGTTCTTTACCTTGAACTAGTAAAATAATTTTTTAAACCTAAATACAGATTTGCTTATCTCTTTTAAACTTTATTTAGATGCTTTGGCATATTATAATGATAATTTTGAACGTTGATTGTATGTATATTATTAATTGTACCTATCTGCTCGTCATATTCAGCTTTGATAAGCAGACCTTCTGTTCTTTGATTATTCAAGTCACCAGTGAAAATTTTGAACAGGATCTAGTGTTAAGAGCACAGCTTTGTGGCCTTTCTCTAGAAACTTTTACTCATTTAAATAAAGAACTATTAACTTTTGTTTGTTAGAGGAGGTTGTTTACCTCATGTAAATTGACCTTAGCCTTGTAGCAGTCATTTTATCATTAGATGTAATAATTTGAGGGATGTGAGAATCTTAGTCACAATATAGAAGATACTGGCATACAGCTTAATAAATCACTCATGCCTTAGGATGGCTTCAATTTGAGCAGCCTCTGTAGTGAAGATTTAAATACCTGACTGAGCAAAGAAGACATGAGGAATGGATTAGTGCAGAGTCCCTACTTGGCCTCATGTTCGTTTCCTTACTTCTAAGAGGGTACATTACAATGTGCTGTTCAAGTGACCAGTTTCCAAAAGTTTCTCCCTCCCAAGCATTATCCAGTACGTGTTATGAGGTTTTTCTTCATCATGGGACTAAGTCATGGGTAATAGTTTTTTCCAGTAAGGTTTCTCTTAGGCATGATAATGCTGAAAATCTAAGTGCCAAGCCAGCGGTTATTTAAGACTCATGTAGTTAAATTACTTTAAGCCTTCATTCAATATCTTAATAATGATGGTTTAAAAAATCAAATACCTGTATTTTCAGTCTATGAATCCTAAATGCTCTTGGTCATTGTAATTAGCCTGGGAGATGACACTGTTTTTAGAGGTTGTGAAGTCTTAGTCTATACTCATTAATGTCTATACTTAAAAATTCATTCAACTAATTTAAAAAAGAATAATAAAGTCTCTGATCTTTTGTTAAAGACACTGTAATGAGTGAATGGAGACAGTGACCGAGTGAGACCTGTTGAGTCTCAACTGTTCTTTTGTCATGTTATCTGGGCTGATAACATAAGTATTAGCTAGTTTTGTTTCTAAGTCCCTAAGGGGTTTACAGTTATAAGCAAGCAATACAGTGGACCCTAGGGTTGGGTGAATTCTAATAAATTTGAATTTATAAGCTTTTTGTACTTAAAAGAATGTTATTTTTTTATTTATACGTTTTGGTTAAGTGATTGATCTGGGGAGTTATAATTAATATTTACACATTTAAAAAATAACATATAGTAATATTAGCCAATTTGGAGTTAACAGCTTTATTTCTTGGTAAGTTTTGCTTTTCATTACGTTTGATGCTCTTACTTTGTACTTGAAATGCTTTGTACTTTGAGATATTATTCTCATAGAGGTAATATTACCTAGTAGTTTTTGGGTACTTAATAAAAATTGAAGAAATGATTTAATTTTTATTAGACATAACTTAATGTTAGTTATGTAACAGAATTTGTTTCTTGCAGTATAGTGAAATCATGAATTCAGATAGGTCAGAATTCTTGCTCAAATAATTCTTAAGTGTCTTAATTCCTTTTTTCTCCCTAACTGGTGGGAGAAGTGGCAAGTTTCTCTTTTCAGTCCTGGTGAATTACGACCTTCATGACTGCATCCTCAGTCCAACAGCAGTAAGTGATTTGATGTAAAGTTTAGTAAAAAAAACAAATACGTAGGTAGAATGTGGGTGTTAATAAATCAAGGAGGTTTCTTTAATTAGTGCCAATTCATGAGGCATAACTTTACCAATGTTGAAACTTAAAAACACATTAACCTAGAATTAAATAGCGTTCTTTTACCTTTCACTCTGCTTCCAGGTAAGTTGTACCTTGCTTTTACAGGCAGATTGGTTAATAAATTGTGTAGTATTTAAGCACTGTCAAGATGTTATATCGTTGTGCTTTAGGCTTAAACAGGCTTTAACAATTTAAAAAGTGCTCTAAAATTATTGCCTCCTTCCAGATATTCTTTAATTCTGATTCAATGGCTTTGACATAGTTGTTTAATACATGAGTACGGTTATGTGTAACTGTGGTCTAGTGTCTTTTCACACAAGATTATAAGATAGTTATAACCAAATTCTAAAATGAAACCAAAAGAAAATTTAAGTTAATTCTCATGAAAATTTGGCAAAGTGCTAAAGGAGAGGAGAAGTCAAAACTAGTAGTTTTTCATGGGTGTGTTTCATGATCATTCTTTCAAGATTTTGGCCATGCGTTCTGTTATTTTGCATGACTGCATAAGGTTAAAGCTGAAATGGATTTTCTGTGTTCTTGCCAAGATTTTTTTCTTTTTTAATTTGGTTAATACAATATCAAAATAATACTTGGTATTGAAGTTTTTGCCTTCTCTACTCTGGGCTCTGGCATTTTTTTTTTCTCATGAAAATACTGTTTTACATTGATATAGTGCATCATATGTATGATCTTAATTGATTCACACAGTATCCTTGAAAGAAATACCTCTAACTTGGAGGTGATAGATCAAATTTAGGGATTAAAGAGCTTGCCCAGTGTGACATAGATAGCAAGTGACAGAATCAGGTTCTTTCCTACCTCTTCATACTATCCTTTTCACATCTTCCATAGCACTCATCTTCATCTGCATGTAGTATTTGTACTTGTTTTTAAAATGTCTAGTAGACACATTAGCCACTCAGTCCTTACCAAGTCAAATCCAAACAAAAGAACGACCCAAAAGAGGATATAAAACAAGCACTTCGATGTGGGAAGGCTTGTCTTTACTTTGATTTGGGAGGCAGTAGAGTCCAATAGTTATGAGCATGGACTCTGGAGCCAGACAGCTTGGGTTCAAGTCTTAGATCTGTCGTGCACTCATTCTGTAACTTTGGGTGAGTTAACCTCACATCTCTGTGCTTCAGTTTTCTCTTATGTAAAATGGGATAAGAATGGCTCTCTCCCTCTGAGGTGAATGATGCAGTGAATTCATATGTGTAAGAGCACTTAATAATAGTATCTGGCACATCATAAATACTCAGTAAATGTTAGATCACTATTAAGAATATATTGCCTGCTTAATCCTTCAGAAAGACTTTTTTTTTTTTGGTCAGGAAGATTGGCCCTGAGCTAACATCTGTTGCCAATCTTCCTCTTTTTGCTTGAGGAAGATTGTCCCTGAGCTAACATCTGTGCCAGTCTTCCTCTATTTTGTATATGGGACGCTGCCACAGCATGACTTGACAAGCAATGCGTAGGTCCACACCTGGGATCCAAACCTGTGAACCCAGGCCACCGAAGTGGAGTGTGCAAACCTAACCACTACATCACTGGGCTGGCCCCAGAAAGACTTTTGAATGTGAATTTCACTTTATGCCTTTTTATGATTTTGAAAATTTGTTTGTCAAACTTAAACTTCCATGCTTATTTTAAAAATTCATTTTTTAAAACAATATAAAACAACAGAGTAAACAATATACAACATAAAAGAGATAGCAGGAAAGCCAAGCAATAGCAATAAAAATGAAAAAAATAGAAAAAGAAAAAACGTCTTTTAGTACTAGAATTTTTTGAGGCATTTATGACTTTTCTTATTTATGAGATATAATGCTTGGTTCAAGAATGGACTATTTCATATTTTCTGAGTTTACAGTATTAAATTGGTAATATAAAAAACACTCCAGAAATGAAGGATTGATGTACCTTGGAGGTGCTGCCAGACAATGATGTCTCTTATATATTGGGTGAAGGAGGTCTACTTTCTTGTATTTTTATTATAATGAGTAAGACTTGGAAGGAATTAATTTAGTTTTCATTGCTTACTTTTCATATCTTTAAAATGGTACCAGTACTTCGCTATTGTGTAGTGATATCATGAGAGGGAATGAACTCGTTTATAATGCATTTAACAGTGGTACTAACTCAGTTAACTCCAATTATGACAAGGATTGGCAAACTATGGCCTGCAGGCCAGATTAGGTCCACCACCAGTTTTTGTACAGCCAGTGAGCTAAGAATGGTCTTTCCCTTTTTAAATGGTTGGAAAAAAATCAAAAGAATAGTCTGTGAAATGTTAAATTATGGGAAGTTCAAATTTCATTGTCAATCAATAAAGTTTTATTGGGACATAGTTACACTCATTTGTGTACGTATTGTCTATGGGTGCTTTAGTGCTATATCAGCTGAATTGAGTAGTTGCAACAAAGACCTAAAATATTTATTATTTGGCCTTTTGCAGAAAAAGAGTTTGCTGACCTCTGATTTTTGACAATCTCAAAAGAATGGCTTTCAATTCAACTTTCTGTAATAGATGTGCTTCTGAAGAGACTGTAATTAAAATATGTTGGGAATCATATCTTCAGCTTGATTTTGTTTAGTGATATATTCCCATGGAATTCACATAAGAAATTTTAGTGAGATTTACACTGATGTACAGAAGAGGTTCTCTGGTCAAATGTGCTGTGTAATGTTTAGTTCTCGCTTACAGTTCTAAAAATTTAATCAAACTGAAAATCTTTTCCTATGGGCTTCATAAACTTATAAAAAACTGACATATATAGTGCATTCATTAAAGAATGTTTCATTTTAATTTCATTAGAACCTCACATGATTCTAGGGATTTTGAATGTTCAGACACATATGATGGGTTATTTCTCTGCTTGAAGTCTATAGTCTTTACTACATGCTGTGGGTTTAGTCAAATGTTTAGTAAATGTATATTAAGTAGGTGGTCAAGGAAAATGCCATATGACTACGTAAGTTTTGTGTACAACACAACTCTTCTAATGCCATTCATTGGTGTTCTGTACTGCTTACCAAGTGCTTAGTGTAAGATTGATTAGAAAACAAACCAACCAAAATCTAAGCCTTTTTTTTTTTTTTTGTGAGGAGAACTAGCCCTAAGCTAACATCCGATGCCAATCCTCCTCTTTATTGCTGAGGAAGATTGGCCCTGGGCTAACATCCGTGCCCATCTTCCTCTACTTTATATGGGGTGCGGCCACAGCCTGGCTTAACAAGCAGTGTGTTGGTGCACGCCTGGGATGCAAACCTGCTAACCCCAGGCCGCCAAAGCGGAGTGCACACGCTTAACCGCTGCGCCCGCGGGCCGGCCCCAAAATCTAAGCTTTTCTTTTTTTTTTTGGTGAGGAAGATCAGCCCTGAGCTAGCATCCATGCCAATCTTCCTCTCTTTGCTGAGGGAGACTGGCCCTGGGCTAACATCTGTTCCTATCTTCCTCCACTTTATATGGGATGCTGCCACAGCGTGACCTGACAAGCGGTGCATCAGTGCGCGCCCGGGGTTCTGAACCAGTGGAGCGCGTGCGCTTAACTGCTATGCAGCGGGGCCGGCCCCAAGATCTAAGCTTTTTACTGAGGACTGTTCTCACTAGGTAGTGACCTAAGCACATATAAATTAAGTAGTTAGGTAAATTAAGTACTGTTAAAAAATTTGATCATGGAATTGAGATTTGGGGGAGAGTGAGGAATGTCTCTGAAGCTTCAAAGTTTTAAATTGGTTCCAGGAGGACTGAAAAGGACCTAGAATGTGTACAAAGGGAACTGTCATAGAGTTAAATCACTTTTAATTGACCCAATGCAAAGTTCATATAGTCATCACCTTGCTACTGCTTATATATCATAAATTCTTAGTGAACATTGTATAACCTAAAACTGGATGTGTGTTCTTCAAATGACCAGAATGTCACAACTTGTTAGAGAAGTAAAGTTCCAAGTTATGTTATTTTGAGATATTTTCCAATTTCTTTTCAAGTACTGAAATAATTTTGCATCTTAATTGTCATGAGAAGTTTTGAAATCTCTTAGAACTGTCGTTATCCCCCCCCCCCCTTTTTTTTGTGAGGAAGATTAGCCGTGAGCTAACATCTGTTGCCAATCCTCCTCTTTTTGCTGAGGAAGGTTGGCCCTGGGCTAACCTCCATGCCCATCTTCCTCTGCTTTTATGTGGGACGCTGCCAGAGCATGGCTTGACAAGCGGTGTGTCTGTGCACGCCCGGGATCTGAACCTGTCAAGCCCAGCCTGCTGCAGCGGAGTGCGCGCCGTTAAGTGCTGCGCAATCGCAATCGCCGGCCCCTGTCATTATCCCTTTTAACATAATTTGCTTCAGAATAAACTCTTTTAAGTTTTTATTAGTTAACATTTTTCCTGATGATACATTGCAGGACATTTTAGAGTAGCCTGCTTTTGAGTATTATTTATTCAAATCATGTATTTCATTTATTTAATTTTAATGGCTTTTTTTAACTTCAAAAATGGCATAACTTCCAGTTACAAATTATAGTAAGCTCATTCAGAATAATTTGTCATTTCTTTCGTGGTTTGAATATTTTTAAATGCTTTAGGGTTTTGTTTTAATTATTAAAATTCATTTATAAAACTTACTACAAGGAACTTTGTTTTGCCTATAAAATTAGTCTGAAATAAATGAAGAGAGAAACTACTCTTTAATGACAATGTTTTTAAAGTTTTTAGAGAAATACTATTTAGCCTGGGTTATTATGGTTAAACTATTTTGGCATTTTACTAATCTGTTTGTAGAATGATATTGTCTAATGTATATTTAAATCATAAGAAAATGAGTAAATTTCTCATTTTAGATCCTAATAGGCCAGATTTGGGGGGGAAAAAAAAGATTGGATTTAATGAATAGTAACTTATCTGTGCATTGATCTGTCTTGTGCTTGTAATGGGAACTGATAATCCTAAAAATAGAAAATGTTGTTATTTAGAATATTGCAGCATTTAAGCAGAAGTTTATGTGGGCAGGAATGGGGTAAGATGGGAAAGTTCGTTCATTGTTCCAAGTAGACGCTGACGAGTAAGTGTGTAGGCATGCTTTTGCTGCTTTATTTTCTGTAACGTTTGAGGAAAAATAACTCTTAATTCTTTTTCTTCCCTGTTCAAATGAAAACTCAAAGGAGAAAGAATAAAAAACTTAAAATTGCTTTTGAAAATAACTTACCTTACAGTTTATAATTGACTTTTTAAAATGTATGTTGTATTTGCATTAAAGTTTATAAATTTCAGATGTTACACTATGACATATATATTTAGTTACAGAAAAAATTGGATGCAATGGTAGATGTCTCAACCATCTATATTAATATAGTAAGATTTTTATTTGACTTTATACATTTTGAAAATTTTTAATAGTTTTACATTTCTAATTATGAGTGGCTTATTAGTGAAGAGTAGAAGAGTAATTGCGTCCTCAGCTCCTAGAGAGGGACTGGCCTGGACTGGGCTGCTCAGTTAATATTTGTTAAATGGACAAATCACCAGTATTTGCACAGTAAATTCAGAATTGGCTATACAGAAGATGTGGGCTTTTTCGAAAGATAATCTCAATTTAAATCACTGTGAAAGTTTAAAGATACTGATTTTTTCTATAACCTGTTGTTTTTGAAAACTAACTTGTTTAGGTATGTTAAGTATTTTTGGTTAACTTTGTGTCTGAGGGGAGTATGGCTATAACAAAATACTAAATAATTTTAACTGTTTGGTGGCGTGTTGTTAAATGTTATATTTCTGAAGGCATAATTATTAATTACTCTTTATTCTTTGAGGAACCAATGTTAAAATTTAATTGCTTAGGCGAATTTGATTATACAAATTTTAATTTTTATATGTCTTGAAAATGTTAAATAATAAAATAAATTGTTGAAGAAGCTTGTGCTAATAAGCTTGTTTGATAAAGTCAAATTTTACGAAACATTCCCATTGTAATAATACATGGTCACATCTATTTTGATAATATTATCAGATTCTTTTGTCATTTGTTTATAGGCGTATTCTACATTCTAAAGGAGAGCTAAGTGAAGATAGACATAAACAATATGAGGAATTTGCTATGTCTTATCAGAAGCTGCTGGCAAATTCTCAATCCTTAGCAGACCTTTTGGATGAAAATATGCCAGATCTTCCTCAGGACAAACCAACACCAGAAGGTAAGATAGCCTTAAAAACAAACATTGTGATTTTTTAGTAAGCCTTATCACTTGTCTTTACACTGGTCAGATGTGTATTATTGAAAATTTAAGTTTTAAAAATGCCTTTAAAATCTTTTAAAGGAAGAAGTGGTATTAAGACCTAATAAGAACCTTGAAAAGCTACTTGAAATGCCCTCTGAATGGAAAAGGCTTTTCACTTAGAGAATACTATTCATACTATTACGCTGAGTTCCTTTGGGTTCTTTTGTAGTAGACGTCATTGGCTTATGTCTAACAGGGGCCTGTCTTAAACCATACTTGAGGGTATAGAAAGATTCACTTTATTTCTCAGACAGGTAATAAGCTGGATTGGACCTTTGGGATTCTAATATTACTATATTTATCCTTATTTTTAATCTGTTTTGAATAATATATTATCTTAAATTGTTATTTAGAACTAAAGCTTACTTTGTAGTTTTGTGAAATAAATTATCATTTTGTGAGATGAGTTGTTTTCCATATTATTTCAAAGGTGTTTTAAACTTTCTTTTTGATTGTCCTTAAGTTGGTAGGGCTTCTAATACATTAATGTAACCTGTCACACCAACTACTTGATAAAATAATTATATTTGTGTTAGATAGATGTGTTAATAAGTTATTAATCGTAAAACTATTTGGCAATTCTATTTACTTAAAAATCTTAAGGCTGAAGTATTTGTAAAGTATTCTTTAATAATACAAGAAGATATTTTGTATTTTACATCCTCAATAAGAAATACATATTATATACTGTGAATACATTTATTTTATTGTATTTATATGTAATCATGTACATAATTCCTACTAATTTTTGTACCTCTTGATCAATAAGCCTCAGACTTTTTAATTTTTTAAAAGAAGTTCCACCATAGAATTTGTGTTTGGTTGAATCTGGCTGGTTTCTCATAACTTTCTCAGTATATTTATTATATTTAATATATTTAATCTATTATTTTATTTATATATATTAAGAACTAAAATCTTTTCAGTGTTTTAGTGTCCTTTGGTATTGAATTACTTGGTTTGTTTCTATTGAAATTTAAGCTAGTTTTTCTTTTAATGTTAAATGACTTAAAAGTATTTTTAGTCATTTTCCAGAGATAATAGATCATGACAAAATTCTGTCATCATTTTTAAAAGATATTTTCACCATGTATATAATTTTAGGGTGAGATTTTTTTTTTCTTTCAGTGCTTTAAAGATGTTGCTCCGCTGTCTTCTAGCTTGCATTGCTTCCAATGAGAAAGCTGCTATCGTTCTTAACGTTCTTCTTCTTTACATAGTGGGTATTTTTTCTCTGGTTGTTTTAAAATTTCTTCATTATCACTGATTTTAAGCAACTTGATTATGATGTGGCTTGGTGTGGTTTTCTTTATGTTTCTTGTGTTTGCGGTTCATTGGACTTATTGCATCTGTGGGTTTATAATTTTCATCACATTTGGAAAATGTTGACCCTTATTTCTTCAAATATATTTTCTGTTCCTCTCCTCCATTTTATGGGAATTCAATTACAACTATGTTAGGTGGTTTGAAGTTGTTCTTTTTATTCTTTAGTATTGTTTTCTCTGTCTTTTGTGTTGGATAGTTGCTATTGCCGTGTCTTCAGATTCACTAATCTTTCCTTTTACAGTGTCTAATATACTGTTTTATTTTATTTTTTTGTGTTTGAGGAAGATTAGCCCTAAGCTAACATCCGTTGCCAATCCTCCTCTTTTTGCTGAGGAAGACTGGCTCTGGGCTAACATCTGTGCCCATCATCCTCAACCTTATATGGGATGCCACCACAGCATGGCTTGAAAGCAGTGTGTCTGTCCACACCCAGTATCCGAACCTGTGAACACTGGGCCACCGAAGTGGAGCGTGTGAACTTAACCACTACACCACTGGGCTGGCCCCTCTAGTATACTGTTAATCTCATATAGAAATGTAGTGTTTATCTCTAGAAGCTGGTTATATTTTCCATGGTCTTGAACGTGCTCAGTCTATCTTCTAGGTTGTTGAGAATATGAAATATAGTTATAATAATTTTTAATGTCTTTGTCCACTAATTTTATCATTTATGTCATTTCTGCATTGGTTTTGATTGATTGATTGATCTTCTCTACATCGCTGGTAGTTTTTCTTCTTTGCATGCTTGATCATGTTTTATTGGATATGTGCTGGATATTTTTGTATTAGAAATATTATTGAGCTTTGTTCTGGGGCACAGTTAAGTTGCTTGGAAATAGTTTCATCCTTTTCAGGCTTGCTTCGTTAGGTGGCATCAGTAGCCTTTAGTTTATGGCAAATTTTCCTGATTACTGAGGCAATATCCTTCTGTACTCTACCTGATTTCCTGTGAATTAGAGGATTCATGCATAATTATTTTCCCAGTCTCACCCAGTTCCCTCACTCATAGGGGTTGATTGGTATCTGGCTGAACATGCAAGGGGGACCTTCTCCAGATCTTTGAGGTCTGTCTTTGTGCTGCTTTCTCCTCTCTGCTACTCTGTCCTGCAAAACCTAGCTACCTGGGCTGGAGTCTTGCAGCACTCTCAGCTCTGTCGTCCTCAACTCATGGAGACTGCTAGGATCTGCCTGGCTTCTCCCTAATGGCCATGGCCTGGAGAACCTTACCAGGCAGTAAGCTAGGGCAGTTAATTGTAGGGCTCAGTTTTTTTGTTTCTTCTCTCTTAGGAATCACTTTCTTGTGCTACCTGATGTCCAGTGTTTGAAAATGTTGTATTATTTTGTTTGCCTGGTTTTTTAGTTGTTTTAGGTCACTGATACTTCATCTTAGGCTGAAGAGGCTTAAGTCTTTCAGTGATCAGAATATCCTTTTTTACCTCACAGGAATGAGATCATAGTATATATACTGTTCTGCAGCTACTTTTTTCAATTAACTGTATATCTTGATGTCTTTTCATATTAGTCCATATCGAGCTATCTAATTCTTGGCTCTAAGCTAACATCTGTTGCCAATCTTCCTCTTTTTGCTTGAGGAAGATTGTTCCTGAGCTAATGTCCGTGCTGGTCCTCCTCTATTTTGTATATGGGGCGCTGCCACAGCGTGGCTTGATGAGTGGTGTGTAGGTCCATGCCTGGAATCTGAACCCGTGAACCCCGGGCTGCTGAAGTGGAGCACGAGAACTTAACCACTACACCCCCAGGCTGGCCCCACCCATTCCTTATTTTTTCTTTTTTTGGGAGGAAGACTGGCCCTGAGCTAACCTCTGTCAATATTTCTCTTTTTGCTGAGGAAGATTAGCTGTGAGGTAACATCTGTGCCCATCTTCCTCTATTTTGTGTATGGAGTGCCACCATAGCAGGGCCCGCTGAGTGGCGCACTGGTCCGCGCAGGGATCTGAACCTGCGAACCCTGGGCTGCTGAAGCAGAGTGCGCGAACCCAGCCACTATGCCACTGGGCAGGCCCGCATTCCTTTTTTTAAATCAAATATTTATCTATTTTTTAAATTGAATTGTAAAAGCACTTTGGCATATTAAGGAAATTATTCTTTTTCATATGCATTGCAAATATTTCTCCCAATTTTTTATTGCTTTTTGACTCTGTGGCATTTTTTGCCTCTCAGAAAGTGAATTTTTTATAATTTATAATTATTATGCAAATACATTGTTTTTCAGATATGCAGAATATTCATGCATATTAGAAAGTGAAAGTCTCCTGTCGTATCCATTCTATTCTCCAAGATCACCGTGGTTAACAGTTTAATATAGTCTGTCCAGACTTTTTTATACAAAATATATATGCAAAATATATAATCAGATATCTCTATATAGCTGTATTGTTAATTTATATAGGATGTTATTTTGCATGACTTCCTTTTTTCTTGCAATAATATATTTTTGAGAGCTTTCTGAGGCCGTTCAGGTAGATAGACCTCATTCGTCTTAACATCTGATCAGTATTATAGTGTATATATGTAGTTTGTCAGCCCTTATCTCATCTGATAGATATTTAGGTTCTTTCCAATTTTGCTCTGTTACAAACAGTGCTATAATGAACATCCTTGTAAATCTTAGTTCACATTTTCTGTTATTTCTAAGGTATATATTCCTAGAAGGAATCTTGCAGGATCAAAGGTTGTGTTTATTTCAAATATTGATAGATACTGACAAATTATACCCTCCCAATGCTATATCAATTTGTACTCTAGTTAGGATATGAGAGTTCTTCTTCCCTATTGTCTTGTCAGCATTTGATGATACCAGTCTTTTTAAACATTATCTAATGGATCAAAGTGATAAATGTTTGTTTTATTTCACATTATCCTGATTAGTACTGAGGTTAAAGATCTTTTCATATGCTTTTTTACTTACCTGTTCAAGACTTTATCCATTTTTCTGTTGAAATTTTGGGCTTTATTTATAGGAGCTCTTTATATTATGGATATTAATTCCTTTGTATAAATCTTGTTGGTATTATCTTCTAGTTTGTCGTTTGCTTTTGTTTCTATTTTTCATTAAACAGTTGTAAATTTATCAGTCTTTTCCCTTATAGTGTATGGGCTTAGTGTCCTCTGTTTAAATATGTTTGCTGTAAGAAACATAAGTAATGGATTAGGGAGCCAGCATTTTGTTGTTTTAGTGTTGTTCTTTTAATAATGTAATTTTTCTTAGGGTTATTTTTAATCTGCATGATTATTCTCCTATTTACAATTCTAGTTTGGAGATAAGCACAGTGAGAATAGATAAATTCATGAATGGTCTCCTGATTATGAAGTAGGAAATTAATTACTTTTAATGTTCTGAATTTAAGAATCTATAGTTGTCTGCAAAGGTAGACACTGTGTGTGTGTCTGTGTGTAAATACATGGTTTTCCACCCTCTACTGAAATATCTATATATTTCTTCATCTTCCGTTCTTTTCCAGTTATTTATCAATTGACCATTAATGGCAGTCTGCCTTTTACCAAGGATTACACCAAAAGAAAAGATGCTTCCTAATTAAGGGTGTATGGTCTACATGTGAAGATAATTGTGATATAAGTGGTACAGAGGGTTGGGAGTCATCAAAAAAATACTTCATAGGGGAGGTGGGACTTTAAGCTGGATATTTTAGGAATGGCCAGGCTTATATATTTCTTATTTTGGTTTTAAATTCGTAAAGGTAGACCTAATATATCAAATAGCTATGTAATCTCATATTAATTGGTTAAAATGTTTAAGAGAAAAGTATCTTTATCTTATGCTGTCCTCTAGTCTGTCCTGGTTTAGAGCTTTACTTAAAACACAATTTTGTGATTTGATGTTAAAGATGGTTACATGAATAGTCCAGAGTGCTTGTTGATTGAAGAAGCTTCTGTTAATTGAAACACTCAAGATTCCTTAGTTAAAAAATTGAAAATATAAAATATCTTGTCCCATTTAGCATACTAAACCCAAAATGGTTTTAATACCCTGTGATTTTTTTTATTGTAGAGCATGGGCCTGGAATTGATATATTTACGCCTGGTAAACCTGGAGAATATGACTTGGAAGGTGGTATATGGGAAGATGAAGATGCTCGCAATTTTTACGAGAACCTCATTGATTTGAAAGCCTTTGTTCCAGCCATCTTGTTTAAAGATAATGAAAAAGGTTGTCAGAATAAAGAGTCCAACAAAGATGATTCCAAAGGTAAATTCTAGAGGACAAATTTTTACGTTAAGTGCTATAAAAATTAGTTTCAAAATAGTATTTGTAAAAAAAAAACTTTTTTAGTTACTAGTTTTGTAATATTAACATTGAGTCATTAGATTAAATGAATGACAGAATTATATGGAATGGAGCATGAAGGCTGAAAATTGACGTACTTTCAACAGTGCCAAAACATTTAAGTTAACTTGAAATAGTTTGAAAATGTTTATTTATGATATAATGAATTAGTGTGGGATCTTGGTAAGATCTGAATTTCCCTCAATTGGATTGTTAGGGATTGTTAGCTCTATAGTGCTCTTTACCTGTAATGCTCTTTCTAGGCTAGATACCACTAACTCTTTGTGAGGAAGAGTTACTTTAAAGAAATGAGAAGATTTGAGATCATTAACAGAGTGGGAGGTCCTGAGTGCCCGTCATACCATTTTTTCTAAAGGGAATTCTGCTAAACTGGAGAGATGGAGAAGAGTAATTAGAAGGGCATGGTGGCAGGGATTTGGAGAGATAGCAGATAATTTTTTAAAAATTTACTTTTGTATTCTGATACTTTATTAGGGAGTCTTTTTTTTTTTTTTTGTGAGGAGATCAGCCCTGCGCCAACATCCGCCAATCCTCCTCTTTTTTTGCTGAGGAAGACGGCCCTGGGCCAACATCTGTGCCCATCTTCCTCCACTTTACATGGGACGCTGCCACAGCATGGCCTGCCAAGCAGTGCATCGGTGCGCGCCCGGGATCCGAACCAGCGAACCCCGGGCCGCCGCAGCGGAGCGCGCGCACTCAACCGCTTGTGCCACTGGGCCGGTATTAGGGAGTCTTTTTATAAAATAGTAGCTAATAATTTTGATTTAAGAATCACTTTGTGCCAAACATCATTTTAGCACTTTATAATATAAATAAGAATTCATTTAATCCTCATAATAACCCTATGGGGCAGCCATTCTTGTTTTCCCTGTTTTTCAGATGAGAAAACTGGCACACAAAGGTTAAGTAACTACGCAGGGTTACACAGCTTGTCAGTGGTAGATCCGAAATTTAAGCCCTGTTAATGAATGACTTGTGCTCTTAACTACCGTGTTATACTGCTTTTCAAGTTAAGATTAGTAATATTTGAGCCTTATACTAAAAATAGGAAGTAGTGTACTTTGCTTTTGATGTACAAATATTATAATACATACTTTGAAAACATTGCATCACTCCCATACCCATTATTCAGTGCCTCCCCATTCCTCCTTTCCCCAGCTCCTGGCAACTACCAATCTGCATTCTGTATCTATGGGTTTATCTGTTTTTGAGTATTTCATATAACTAGAATCACACAATGTGTGATCTTGTGTGTCTGACTTCTTTCACTTAGCATCATGTTTTGGAGGTACATCTACATTGTGCATTTATTAGTACTTCATTTATTTTTGTGGCTGAATTATATTCCATTGTGTGTGTATACTGTGGTATCCATTTGTTTATCCATTCATCTGTTGGTGGACTTTTGGGTTGTTTCCACATTTTGGTACTTGTTTGAGTCCCTGTTTTCAATTTGTTGAGTATCGACCTAGGAATGGAATTGTGGGGTCATGTGGTAATTTTATGTTTAACTTTCTAAGGAACTGCCAAACTCTTTTCCATGGTGGCTGATCCACTTTACATTCCCACCAGCAATGTACAAGAGGTCCAGTTTCTCCACATTCTTACCAACACTTATCATCTGATTTTTTTTTTTATTATAGCTGTCCTAGTGGGTGTGAAGTGGTACCTTATTGTTATTTTGATTACATTTTTCTAATGACTAGTGATGCTGAACATCTTTTTGTGTGCTTATTGGCCATTTACATATCTTCTTTGGAGAAACGTGTAAGTCTTTTGACCATTTTTTAATTGATTGTCTTTTTGTTGTAAGAATTTTTTATATATTCTGGATACTCGCCGCTTATCAGATACATGATTTGCAAATATTTTTCCCATTCTAAAGATTGTCTTTTTTCTTTCTTGATAATGTCCTTTGATGCACGAAAGTGAGTTTTTTTAAAATGTACACTTCATTTTTTATTTTTTCTGGTTTTGTTGACCCATTTTCCTCCTTGTTCAAAACTTTGAATCTCCTTTCTCTTTTTTTCCTCAGGGATGAGGGCCTTCTTCAGCACTTCTTGTAGTGAGGGTCTTGTGGCTATGAACTCCCCTAGCTTTTGTTTATCTGGGGTAGTTATTATTTCTCCATTATATCTGAAGGATATTTTTGCTGGATAGAGTATTCTTGGCTGAAAGTTTTTGTCCTTTAGAATTTTGAATATATCGTTCCACTCTCTCCTAGCCTGTAAAGTTTCTGTCGAGAAATTAGCTGAGAGCCTGATAGGAAATCCTTTGATTGTTATTTTTTTTT
The DNA here is from genome assembly GCF_020826845.1 of Diceros bicornis minor. Classification (NCBI taxonomy): domain Eukaryota; kingdom Metazoa; phylum Chordata; class Mammalia; order Perissodactyla; family Rhinocerotidae; genus Diceros; species Diceros bicornis. The sequence continues at coordinate 12,673,171 of NC_080775.1, read as the reverse complement.
TGTCTAGCTGCCCTTAATATTTTTTCTTTGTCATTGACTTTTGCCAACTTTACTACTATATGCCTTGGAGAGGGTCTTTTCGTGTTGATATATTTAGGAGATCTGTTGATTTCATTCACTGGTATTTCCAGCTCCTTCCCCAGGTTTGGGAAGTTCTCATCTATTATTTCTTCGAACAAGTTCTCTCCTCCTTTTTCCCTCTCTTCTCCCTTTGGAATACCTATAATCCTTATGATGGATTTCCTAATTGAGTCGGATATTTCTCAGAGAGTTTCTTCATTTCTTTTTAATCTTAGTTCTCTTTCCTCCTCCATCTGGAGCATTTCTGCATTGCTGTCCTCAATATTGCTAATTCTTTCCTCCATATTGTCAGTTCTGGGCTTAAGGCTTCCAGATTTGTCTTTATCTCCTCTATTGTGTTTTTCATCTCTAAGATTTCTGATTGGTTTTTCTTATAGTTTCAATCTCTTTTGTGAAGAAACTCCTGACTTCACTGAATTGTCTGTCTGTGTTTTCTTGTATTTCATTAAGCTTCTTTATGATGGCTATTTTGAATTCTCTGTCGTTAAGGTTATACATTTCTGTGCTTTCTGGGTTGACTTCTGGGTACTTGTCATTTTCCTTTTGGTCTGGAGATTTAATATATTTTTGCATGGTGCCTGTTGGTGTTGGCTTACCTTTCCTCATAGTGAACATATATGGTCACAGCTTCCTCTTACTGCCGCTGGGTGGGGGTCAAGGGCTGTGTATTCTAGCCAGCCTCAATCCGTGGGCACTCTTGTCAGCCCCTGGCTGATCTGTGGTGTGGCTGAGTGGAGGCTGCTAGGGGGGAAGCGTGGGAACAACTGGAGCTGGAGCACAGCTGGGCCAAAGCAGCTGGGGCTCGGGTGCGAGTGGGTTGAAGCAGCTGCAGCTGAAGTGCGCTGGGCCAAAGAAGCTGGAACTGGAGTGCGCTGGGCCGAAGAAGCTGGAACTGGAGTGCGCTGGGCGGAAGAAGCTGGAACTGGAGTGCGCTGGGCGGAAGAAGCTGGAACTGGAGTGCGCTGGGCGGAAGAAGCTGGAACTGGAGTGCGCTGGGCGGAAGAAGCTGGAACTGGAGTGCGCTGGGCGGAAGAAGCTGGAACTGGAGTGCGCTGGGCGGAAGAAGCTGGAACTGGAGTGCGCTGGGCGGAAGAAGCTGGAACTGGAGTGCGCTGGGCCGAAGAAGCTGGAACTGGAGTGCGCTGGGCCGAAGAAGCTGGAACTGGAGTGTGGTGGGCTGAAGTTGCTGGTGCCAAGTCAGCTGGAGCCTGCGCACAGGCCAAGCCGAGGCACTGGAGCCGGGGGTATGGGGGCAGTCGAGCTGAAGGGGCTGGGGGCAGGGCACCTTCCAGCTGAAAGAGCTAGGGCCATGGCATGGTGGAGCCGGGGAAGCTGGGGCCGTGGCTTGGTCCAGCTGGAGCAGCTGGGGCTGTGGTGTGGTGGGGACTAAGCTGCTGCTGCCTCTGGTGTGGTGGTGCAGGCTCGCCCCCCTGCTGGTCGGGCCTGGGCACCTGGGGGCCACTGCCTCTGGGGACGGGGCTGAGCTGAAGCACCAGTCGGGCAGGCCAGGTGGGGAAGGGGTGCTTACTTTCGCCTCCCTGATCTCAGAGGTTTCTCACCTCGCTATTGCTCTCTGCTCTCCTGAGGGGCTAGCTTGTTGAAACTACCCTTGCAACAGTTCTGCTCCCTCCATAGGGGGATTCCCTCGGGCTGTGAGGGGTCTTGGAGAGTGCGGGTTTTCACGCAGCTAGCCTCCCCTCCCCCTCCTCCGAGAGCCACATGGTCTCAGTCTCTGGGTCGCAGTCCTTGGGGAAGGAAGGGAGCGCCTCTTACCTCCTTCCACTTTGGGGATTCCAGCACCTCAGTCCTTGGGTGTATTGCTGCCTGGGTGCCTCAGACGTCCCCTGTGTTCTGTGAATAGCTTCTGTTGGAATATGAATGTCCTTTTTGTTGTGTCTTAGAGGGGGAGAGTTCAATGGAGAAAGCTCACTCCGCCATGATGCTGACATCACTCCTCACCAGTAACATGCAGGCTGATTTTAACAATCTTCACTGCATCCTCCTCCATCCACCAAATCTCCTCCCCATTTTTTATTTTTTATTGATTTTTTTTTTTTTTTTTTGCTGAGAAAGATTTGCCCTGAGCTAACATCTATTGCTAATCTTCCTCTTTTTACTTGAGGAAGATTTGCCCTGAGCTAACATCTGTTGCCAGTCTTCCCCTATTTTGTATGTGGGTCGCTGCCTCAGCGTGGCTGCTGACAAGTAGTGTAGGTCCACGCTCGGGGAACTGAACCCGGGCCGCTGAAGTGGAGTGTACTGAACTTAACCACTAGGCCATGGGGCCAGGCCCTAGACTTCATTTTTTAGAGCAGTTTCAGTTTCACGGCAAAATTAAGCAGCAAGTGCATTTACTCACTGCCCCCACACAAACACAGTATCCCCCACTGTCAACATCCCCCACCACAGTGGTACATTTGTTACAATCGATGAACCTACATCGACACATCATCACCCAAACACAAAAGTTTTTAACTTGTTTTTAAAAAAAGGATTAGTTTTGTCCTTTTTTCATATACATATACTGTAGTGTGTGTGTGTGTGTGTGTGTGTGTGTGTGTGTATACTATAGTGTGTGTATATGGAATGAGGGGTGGGCTGGTGCTGGTTAGGACACTAATTAGAGGAAAAATAGTAAACCAATTTCTTACGCTTTATGATATTCTTCAGAATCGAGGAAAAATAGTAAACCAATTTCTTACGTTTTATGACATTCTTCAGAATCTAAGTTAAAATACACTGAACCTTAAAGTTATGCTATTTTTGTGAACAAGGTAATAGAGTCGTCTTATGGCACGAGCACTTTACAAGAGGCCCTTGTGGTATTTTGAAAATATTAAAACCTCTTGGTTCATCTTGAAGATATTTTTATCTTAAGTTACATTTTACTTTATATTTTATGAAGAGTAGTATTGAAATATTTCAAGTATTTCAAAAAGTATAGGGAATAATATGTATAAAAGTCCTCATTTTAGATACCTACTACCCAGTTTGTCAGTGAAGATTTTTAAAAAGGCTTTTCCTCATAGATACAGTTCAAACCCTAGTGAGGACTGGATTATAAAACATTAGTCACCTTAATATTTTTTCCAATTTTAAGGATTTGAAAAATTTGCATTATTTCTGCCATTGTCTAGGTTTTTCATATCATGCAAGTTTGACTTACTTGAAGGGGCTTGTTTCCGTTTCAGGAAGTGGGTTTAGGGCCTCGACCTCTCTTGTGAGACAGTGTACTGAGTGCCACGGGAGAGACAAATATGACATGGTGTCTGTGGACTCACAATCACATTAGTGGGGAGCAGCCAGGGCCTCAGATAATTATAATCTGAAGTATAGTGAGAGTGGGGCTGTGAGACAAGTACAAAGACTGTGGCAGTCAGGACCCTGGAGCCACTTCACCTGGTTGGAGATCAGATAAAGTCTATAGATGAAATGGATGGACCTTTGTGACAAACTTTGAAGCTTGGCTTGGATTTTGACAAGAAACGGGGTGGGTCTCCCAGGTAGAGAGAATGGCATGAAAAAAGACATAGAAGCTAGAAACGATCAGTATGTTTGGAGAGGAAGTCACCATCAAATAATTCATTTTGTCTGTTTAGAAGATGTAATAAATTAGGAGAGCAGTGAGAAATTGGTTTGGATTGTTTTTGCTGCAGACCTTGAATACCATTCAGTTGAAGTTTATATGGTATAGGTGTGATTGATAAGCAGCTTTTTGCTTTACAAAGGTTACTCTATCAGTGGTATGTAAGATAAATTAGAGTAGAAGTGTGGTGTTGACCAATTAGGTCTCTGTTTTAGTAATGTGAGAGATAAGTAATGGAGGCAGTAACAGGAATGAAGAGAAGGGATATATGTTCTTACATAGAGAAATATGGCCAAGAATGAACAGGTAGAATTTGGTAACTAATTAAAGCAGTTGAACTTATTGAAAGGAAGAAAGTGCCCTTTTATTTGTTAGAAGTATTTTGTGGATAAAAACTATGTGACAGTTTCTCTGCCAGTAACTTGTTTGAACTTAAGGCATCTTTGTTTTGCCTTTCATTTGTAGTAGCATGATACAAAATTCACCTTCCTAAACTGCACCACCTCTGAAATCAGTAGCTCAAATATCTCTGTATCCTTAGAGCTTACTTTTTCAAGTATCCTCACTGCCCCTGTTTTTCTGCCTCTTTGAGACCTCTAGTCCCTTGCTTGACTCACTCAGTTTTTTTGCTTTTCCAGTAGTCTCCGCCTGTCTTCACTTACCTCCTTTTCTAGACTGCATTCTGGTTTGCATCTTTAGTATCTCTCCCTTGTACATTCTTTCTCCCTTTGTCCTTCATTCATATCTGCCTGTCAAGTTCAACCCTGGATAATCTCAAGTCATCCACCATATTGGTTTCTGTATCCAAACTGTTGAGCTCTCCTAGAGATGATCAGTGAGATACTTGGATAACTTTATAAATTCACGATCACCAACCTCAACCAGGTCCTCAACACTGTGTGGAAACTTGACAGCATTTCTGTCATCAGCTCACTCTCCCACACCCCGTAACACATTTTCATTCTTTTGCCAGTTTTCATTCCACTCCACTCCTTAGCATAAGATTATGCTCGATATAGTACTTCATAGAGAAGATGGAAGCCATCACATAGAACTCCCTCAACATTATGCCCTTCTTATTTATAAATCTACCTGCCTCAGCACTTATAGAATATTTCTTCCTTGGGTGGTATGATGAACCTTTACACTGCCGATCAAAAGCCAGTCCATCTTCTTACTCTGAATCTTGTCTTCCTATGTCTCCCAAACCCTGTGCAATCCATTATCCCCTTTCTATATCTTTAACATTAATCAATCTCTGTGTCTCTCTTCTGGATCTTTACCTCAGTATTCAAACTTTTCATCTCTAAAAAACAAAACAAAACAGATCAAAACAAACAAATTGTGAGTACCTTGAAACCTCCTGGGCCTCCCATCCCTTTCCAGCTACTGTCCTATGTCTCTTTTAAGCAGTCCTCTCGAAAGAATTGGCATATACCGCTGCTTCACTTTCTTGGCTCCTCATACTTCAATCCACTCCAGTCTGGCTCCAGTCCTGGCTCCAGTCTAGCTGCACCTCTGTCCTGAAACTGTTTTTGCCAAAGTTACCAATCACCTTCATGTTGCTGTATCTCATGAGCAGTTTCCAGTCTTTGTCTCATTTCATCTCTCAAAGCATTCAACACAGTTTACTACTTCTTTCTTCCCATGGCTTCTCTGGTACTAAACCCTCTTGATTTTTCTTTTTACTTATCTTGGGCTTCCATTTTCATTTGCCCTTTTAAATGTCAGTGTTTCTCAGCGTCAGATGGAAGGAGGGAGTCATCAGTTTAGCAATCAAGTCTGGTTAATCCAGCCTCTTAAATGTATCTCACATTTGTTTTATCTGTATTGTTACTATTCTGATCTAAGCTACCATCATCTCTTAACCTGGGCTACTGTATAATACCTCCCACTTGACTGCCCTGGGTTTGCTCTTGCTCCCTTCTCTGCATTCTAAAAAATTAATTTTACTCTCCTCCCTAATACCTTTTAATGGCTTTATATTTATTTGGAATATAATGTTGACCTTGTCTTCAGGACCCTGCATAGTTTGGTTCAGGTCTTCGTCTTCAACTGTCTGTCACCACGTTACCCTTACTTTTTTCTCCTTTTCAGTCTCTGTAGCAGCCATTCTTCTTGCCTCATGGCCTTCATGCATCGTTCTGTCTTCTGCTTGGAACCCTCTCCTCACCATATCCCACTTGACTCCCACATGCATATTAGTTTAACTTCCTCAGGTAGATTGTACGTTTCTTGAGAGCAAGGTCACATTTTAAGTTTTTTCTGAATGTTCAGCAGCTTAACATAGTTCTGAATACATAGTGTCTAATCAGTAAATGTTGGTTTTTTGATTGCCAGACATCAGGGAACCCTGGGGACTGAGTGTATGCTCCGTATGGGCAGGGGATTTGTGTGATACAGTCGAAGTGGTATCCTTGCCACTTAGAACAGTACTTACTATGTAGGAGGAATTTAAATGTTAGTTGAATGAAAGAATGAGTGAATGAGAAAATAGTCTGTCTCCATGTAGAGGCAGCAAAACCAATCCATACTAGTTAGAGCTTTGATTCTCCCAAATATGGTATGGCAGCAAGTGTCAGTAAAACATTTCTGCTTTCAATACAGAAATTACAGGATTAGAGACTGTAAGAGAAGATGAGCCTGAGAAATATAACAATTTCAGTCATTTACATTGTAACTCCACCACTATTTTAAGCATAAATTCTTGAACTCAGGTTTTTTTTGTTTTTTACTCATGAAAATTTGCAAACACAAGTAAGGTTAGGATAGTGAACCCAGCAACCAATTTTGCTAAAATCAGGTTTAGTACGTCTTTCTTTTTCATCCTTCCTATTTAGCCTTTTACCAATTCCTGGCCATTATCCTTTGTTTTCTTGCATTTTTTCTTGTCCTCTAATCCCTGACACCTAAATTTTAAGGATATTTTCCTAATTGGTCTTTCTACAGCTAGTCTTTCCTGTCTAACTGATCTTGTATATTGTTGGTAAGTTAATTTTTACATCACATTTAAATGTTATCTCCTGCTCATGACCTAGCAATGGTCATACTGAGTAAAAGAGAAAGTCTCAACTCCTCATCTTGGAGTTTGAGACCCTCCTTAGTCTGAGTCCACTTTACCTAACCAACTTCATTTTCCTCTTATCTTTACCACAAATCCTCATGCCATGTATGTCTCCATTCATCCTTCCTTCCTTCCTTTCATGCATCCATCCATCAGCCAGCCAGCCAGCCAGCCAGCCAGCCAGCCAGCCAGCCATCCATCCATCCATCCATCCAGCCATCCATTCCTTCCTTCAGTGAACAGGTGGCATATAGAATCAAGGAAGTTATGGTCTTTGTTCTCGATGAGCATAATAATATTTTATAAAATCTGAATATGTTAAATTTATACTCAGGTTTGTTGCCAGGTATACATGTAGATTCTAAGACAATGCAGATTTTGTGAATCCTTATCTATTTTTTGCAGTAGGATTTTAATATGACTTTTAAATCAGAGATACTGATTATTTTTGAACAGAGGCAAAAGAACCTAAGGATAATAAGGAGGTATCAAATCCTGATGATTTGGAACTTGACTTGGAGAACCTAGAAATTAACGATGACACCTTGGAGTTAGAGGGTGGAGATGAAGCTGAAGATCTTACAAAGAAACTTCTTGATGAGCAAGGTAAGCACTATTTTGCCCAAAATTTTAGTTTTTGATTAGTTTTTATACACAAAGCTGTTGCCTAAGAATATGGATCTTTACTCTTTAATACCCGATTTTCTTGTTGTTTTCAGGCCATCACCTTTTTGGAATTTGATTTAGAGCAGAAACACTGCATGTCCCATTTTATGTGACTCCAAGCTTTAGTGATCATCTGAATTCTAAATATCTTAATAGATATTTCTTATACTTCTCTATTTGCCAGCATTATCCTGAATTTATTTTAATTCTGTGATATAGTCTTTACAATCTTAGCATAAATGTATTTGAAAGTTACTCTAAAATGATTGAGAGATAAAAAGACAACTAGTATATCAGTTCATCTGTGATAATTTTATCTCGCTTTACAATTGTTTTGTATTAGTGATAAAATTATCACATTTTAATTATTTCCTAAAGACTTTCTATCAAGTTTCTTTTTTAGTTGTGATTCTTTATTAGAAGGATACCTTCTGTCGGTATTGCTTTTCTCTCTGTTGGCTTTATTGTTTCTTACTGCACATTCTCTTTCTCCATGTCTTGAAGGGAGGGTGGGCATGGCTGGACGCTGCGCCAGGCTCAAATCATACCAGCTAGACATCAAAGGAAAAGAGAGATTCTCTTCCACCGTCTGTATATAAGTATCATGGAAGGACTTGGCTTGTCCTGTGTCTTGCTTACCTGAAGCTGAGAGGAATGGTGGTGTGCTGTGCTTTGGCAGCACCCTTCCCCATCAGAATCCCATGGATTGCCTTCAGAGGAAAGCAGTGAGAGTGATGTTAATTGAAGACATGGGGGAAGGAATATTCGGCAGATAAAAGTAACAGATTTACTATAAAACTACAGGCAATTTATGATTAAGATTTTGTGTCTAATTGAAAAATTTGCCTTTTTATAGTTGATATCTGAAAGATGGTAGTGACTTGGGGTTGTGCTTCTAGAGATACCCAGACTGTCTAAAGTAATATCTCAAAAAATGCTTCATTTTTTCAGGAGTAAGAAAAGTGCTCTAGATTATCTATTTCTCAAATAACTTGTAATTGGATGTTTTTATTCTTATATTGTCTCTGTGAATTTTTTGACCTATTTAAAAACTAATTTTGTTTTAGAACAAGAGGATGAAGAAACCAGCACTGGATCTCATCTCAAGCTTATAGTAGATGCTTTCCTCCAGCAGTTGCCCAACTGTGTCAACCGAGATCTAATAGACAAGGTATGATTGTCTCTGTGTCACTTTACTCAAGCACATAGACCTTGTAAGAGAGCTCTAATTAGGAATGTCTGTGGTTTTCAGACTATTTTAGCCGTGGAATGAACCATTTCTTCAAATGTCATCTTATATAGGAATCCAAAGTAAACACATAAAATTGGAGCCAATTGGTAGATGTTCTATTTGGAGGTGGAACTGTCTCTAGAATCCTATTGGCTTGACATCTTTCCCCTTCACATAGGGACCCCACAGTTTGGAAAATACTGTTTTACCCCAGAAGTTCTTAAAGCATGCTCTATAGCTTCCTGGTGTCTTCCAAGGCACTTTCAGGGGGTCTATAAAGTCAAAACTATTCCTACTAGTACTAGGGTTTTTTTGTTTTTGTTTTTGTTTTTCCCTTGTTCACTGTTTTTGACATTTGCAAAAACGATGATAGGTAAAGCTGCTGGCATTTTATATTCAAGGTGCAGTGGTAGCAAACTGTACTAGTAGCCATTGTATTCTTCACTGTCATGCATTTGCAATTAAAAAAACAGTGCCACTTTTACTTAAGAATCTCCTTGATGAATTCATAAAAATTGATGATTTTATTTCGTTTCAACCTTTGAGGACACATCCTTTTAATCTGATGAAATGGGAAGGACATGTAAAGCACTTCTGCGTCTCAGGGTTGTCTTGAGGAAAACCACTAGTGTGCTTGTTTGAGTTGCAAGCTGAACTTGTTGCTTTTTTCATAGAATACCATTTTTACTTGAAAGAGCTGATGGACAAACTATGGTTATTCAAACTTGGGTATTTAGTGGACAGTTTTCTAACATGAATAAGGTGAGCCTCTCTCACTTCAAGGAAAACAACTAAAAGTATTTATTGCCAATGAACAAATTTGAGTTCTCAACAGAATTAGAATTTAGGAAAACTTATGTCTATTACCATAAGCTTTACACCTCCCAGTTCTTTTCTGAAGAGACTTTATTGATGAGATTGTGGTAATATTAAATAATGTAATTTTATATTATTATGTGTGTGTTTGAAATGGTGTTCTCAGTGACCAGTACACAACGTTAACAAAATCTTGCTTGGGTCTTGAAGGTGCACTCAAAGTGCAAGATAGCCCAGTGGATTTTAATCTAACAGAGCATGAAAAGTTGATTGATGTGCTTTCAGATTCGACTTTGCAACTAACCCTTAAGAAACTACCACTTGTCAAGTTTGGTAGATATTTGTAGATAATTGTAGATATTCTCTGATACATTCTCTGATTCTCTGAATATCTACAATAACTTAAAAGGATATTAAATTACACCTCCCTTTTCCAGATATATATATATATGTATGAAGCTGATTTTCTTCATAATCTTCATCCAGAATAACACATCACAGCAGATTGCATGCATAAATAGATAAGAGAATCCAACTGTCTTCTAAAAGAGTGCTATTCTTCTGTCACTAATTTTTTTTTCATTTTCAAAAATATAATTATTTACACAAACCGTTAACAACTAATAGGTTTATTGGTATTTTTAAGTGAATTAATATTTTTAAAGTTTCTCAGTTTTAATTTCTAATACAGTAAATGTCAATAAATGTAACCCACATAAATAGTTCTTTCAGGTCCTTAATAATTTTTAAGAGTATAAAGGGCTCTTGATACCCAAAGTTTGAAAATCGTTGCTTTAGGCCATTTTTTGGTCAAAGTGTAATGTAATCTTTTATCTTTTTTTTCCTCTCATAATGCTTTGAGGGTCCCCTGTAGAGAACTACAGAAGTTAGGTTATTTTTCGACTTTCAGCTTGTTTAGCTTTTCTTCAAATAACTTAGATGTATTTCAGTAACTATTTGTGTAATCAAATAGGCTTGAAACCGTAATTCCAAATTGGCTTACTTCTTGGAGTGATTAGGTCAATGTACAGTTTTCAAAACCTTAGTAATTACAGCATTTATTTCTGTCTTCTTAAGAGAAAGTCTCTTTTTTTCTTTCTTCTATAGAATATAGAAGACACCACCTCTTAAACAGTTGCTTATTTTTCTAAGTTTGGGATATGATTGAATCTTTCCCCTGCTAAATGTTCATATATTCAATGGATATAAACAGGATGAAAGAGAGATACCTTGACACCCCTACTCCCCCTCACACCCTATTTTGAGTACTATAATGAAAGTTGAAGGTGGGAAGTATCTCATCAGTTTTGTAACTAGTAACATTATTGTTATGAATCTGTTGAAAAGTCTCCTTTAGTGCCCAACTCAGTATTAAGAACTATTGGCAGTAATGACAGTATATTAAATTCTGAGTTAGCTTTCTGAGGGTCAGATGAAAAATGGGGGGCCACCTTGCCCTGTTGGACCCCAGTGGGTTCCTCTGGGAGTCAGCTTCCTCATGAAAGGAATTTCTTCCATGTATGTTGGCAAAGGTCCAAATGGCTTAAGAGGGAAAAGTATTTGGGAAATAGGAAACTCTAAGAATTCTTTGAATTTAATAATTATGTAACAGTATATGACCCAAAGTGAAGATTTCTTTTAGGTGACTTCTCTGGTTAGTGTCATTTATGGTAGTGCTTATTTCTGCATGCATTTGATGATCAGAAGAATTTGTTTTTACTTAATAAAATAAAAAATGATTGTTGAACTGTCTTTCATTTACCCAAAATGCTTTGAAACAAGTTTTCAAAAAACTGCTTATTGAGTTGTCAAGCAGCGGTTGTAATCCGGTCAGACAGGCATCAAGGCAACGCCTTTGCTTCTGTTTCTCCCCATAGGGCAGGATTGGTTTAATCTAAGAAGTAATGTACATGTGAAACTTTTTTTTATTTTTAATTTCCTCAAATTTATTAATTCTGGCAGTTTTTCTACTCATGTAGTCTTTTATTCATTTATTCTACATATTTATTGAACCCCTACTGTGTATACCAAGTGTTGACATGCTTTATGAACTCCTAAATCTGTGGAGAGTTTTGAACATTATAGGTTTTTTTCCCATCTAACTGGCCTTTGTTGTGGTAGCAAAGGTGTTTATTGCTTTTTTATAAAATTTATTTAGATAGATTATGCAAAGTACATATGTATTTTAAAGGATAATATTCTAAATAGTTATTGAAGTACTTTTTATTTTTCCTGTTTCCTAATTTATGTTGAAACGTAGGCCATTATTAGTCATTTAGAATTTTTCTTAATATTAAATTTTTCAAAATTGTTGATTTGAGAGGTTTGTGTGTGTGTGTGTATAGTTTTCTGAGGTTAACCAGTTTTCTTTTCTGAGTACATGACCTTTGGGATTTTTATTACTAGGTCCAGAATTTTTCAGTGTTTCATATGGGTGACTTGCTTGAAGGAATTTTAGTGTATTTTCAGCTTTTCTTTTTGTTATTCTAATTAGCTGTAATAAGCTTTAATATTACAAAATGTAAAATTTAATAACATTTATTATACTCCCTTTACAAGCAGAAGAAAAAATTTAAATTGATTTTACTCTCTTGACTAATATTAATGTAGAGTTTCAGTCTTGGTGAATACTTTCAATGTGTGTTAGTTTCCTGGGTTTGAATCTAATCAACATTAGTTGTGCCATTTATTTCATCAAAAGTTTTAAGCAAATGAGTTTTAGTGCATCACTGTCTATAATGAAGAATAGAAATCCTTTACAGTTAAGGGAAATCTGAGGATCTTTTATTTGTATCTGATCCTCAAATCTACCTAAAGATTAGGATGCATGATAAAATAATCATGTGAACCTATGGAAGGAAAATATTTGAGATACTCAAAAGGTTATTTGATAATAGGTTATTCCTTTTTAAAGTATAACTTAAACTTATTTTCTTAAGCCAAGTATACTGAAATCATTTTAACATTTTAAAAATATACATGCTTATATTTTAAAAATACCAATTACTCATACTTTTGTTTTTCAGTGGCTTCGCAGAAGATACACTCTCATAGCTTTTCTTTTACACTTATATTAGATGTTAGACATTGATGAAATATCGAACACATTTTTGTTATTAAAATATAGAATGGTGGATTGCAATACTAAATAACAGTTGTGGGTGTTTATTATAGTCCTATGATGTGGTTTCTTTAGTTTAAGTTACCAAGTCTGATTATCGACACTAAACCTTTTTAGTTAATGTTGAGGCACTCATTCTTACATGTTCCTGAGCATAATCTGCTTCTGTCTCATACCTAGTTCATCTTTATTCCTTTTTGATTATCCTTATTAGCATTAGTAATTTACTTGGCTCCTGGTAACTATTCTTGCTACTTCCTAATTCTGTCAGAAAACTTTCCTGATATTAACATTGGTTTACTTGACATTAATGAGGTCAAAGGCATTGATTGCACATTTCATAGAATCATTTGCCAACATCTCATGTAGGTCTTCAATCTACCCACTCAAAGTTCTGGTTCTTGCACTAGATTGCAATTAAAAAAGTTTATGAAACACATATTTTGAGATATATAAGGAGAGAAGAGTTTAAGCTTAGTGATCTTTTAGTTTGGGATATGCTTACAATACTAGTGTCTTAAAACCATTTTGAAATGTTTAGGAGCAAGTAGAAATCCATGGTAGCATGAAGGATTTCTGCTTTTAGTAGCTAAATCGAGATTTTTTTTTTTTTTAAGAAAAAAGTTTGCTTTTTCTCCTGTAGGCAGCAATGGATTTTTGCATGAACATGAACACAAAAGCAAATCGGAAGAAGTTGGTACGGGCGCTCTTTATAGTTCCCAGACAAAGGTGGGTATTAAAAAAAGTCATTTGATAGTGTTTTTACTCTGCAGTGATGATTGTAAGATCAAAGTTCTTATTTAATTATCTCTTTAAAAATATCCCTTGTCAACAAATGTCATTATTATTATTAGCATATTTTCTAGAACTTGTTTCTCATTAATTTTTGTTCTTTTATTCATTAACTCTAGTAGAAATATTTCTTCTGATGCTTACCTGTTATTTTAGGAAAAAATGTTTAAGAATAATAGTAACTGAATAAGAATAAGAATAATAACTTAGTGTTAGAAGCAATTGGTTTACATTTTTGCCTCTGAGGAGAAGAAATAATAATGGCATGTAAGTTTTTTGGAGAGTTTTTATTTTATGTAAAGATCAGACTAATTGAGTGTATCTAATTCTTACAATTGTGTTTAAATGAAAAATTTCAAGTTCTTATGGTAATTATGGTAGCTTAGAATTGAAAGTCATGTTAGTGATTATGTTGCTAGTAATTCAAGAAACATATTCAGTTGCATAATGCTTTTAAAGAGTTCTAATGCTCTAAATTACACTAAATTAAAACCCCTACTTCACCTGCATATTTCAGGACCACTCATAGACTGTTGACCTTAGGAACCTGGAGGAGATCCATTTCTGTTTATTCAACAATGAATAAATAAATAATTTTGTTAACAATTATGATGATTACATACAACATGGCTAAGATAGATACTTTGCCCAAAAGATAAGGATTCTGAGGGATTTCACTAAAGGTTTCTCAAGCAAAATTTTAATTTGGTCCATTCATTGGTAGAGGCCCTTGATCTCTTAATGGTAAGGTTTCTCAATGAAACTAAATCACAACTTTTCTTTTTTCTTTTCATATTGGTTTTTATCTCCTCTCAGCATGATTAATGTGAGCATTTGGGTTTTCATTTTGGTGGGGCAAGGGAGATGGAATGTGCTTAATATAAGTGAGTAAATAATTAAGAATTATCTAGCTGAGAAAGTTATATAGATGAATATTTTTATTATATAAAATTATATACTGCATTTCATCAAATCTAAGGTGTCATCAGTTATGAGGTGCACCATTTTATGTACAACTGAAAAATAGAAAAATATTGCAAATTACTTTTAAAGCTTTCATTGTGAGACATTCCACTTTCATATATTTGTAAATGGGGAAAAGTATACACCTTGAATTGATGAAAACTCAAATATTTTTTTCCTCAATATCTTGGACCAATTTTTTTCAAATGATTCTTTTCTTTACCTTATACAGTGGAATGTTTACTTTCATATTTTTCTTTGCAGCTGTTTATTTGAATGAAGAAACAGGTAGTAAAAATTATCTGGACTTATATTTCATAGAATAAACCAAAGTTAGCAAAAATAAAGGCTTTTGTTAACAAAAGAAATCATACAGTGATATTTAAGTAGTTTACTTATAAAAGAGCATCATCTCCCTGTATCCTCAGTCCACCCCCCGCCCCCCAAATTCTCAAAAACTTTATAATATTATTTGGTCTTATGTCAGTTATATCTTTTATAACTGAATTTATCTGCTTAGCTCAGCAGATAGCTGCAAATTAGAAATAGTTGGAATCTGCTAGAAGCATAGACTTGAAAGTAGTAGGAAGTGACAACTTACGGTTTGAGATGAGAGAAAAAAAATAAAGATACAAATGCTTAAAATGCATAGCATCCTGGAGCCATGAGGAGGAGACTACATTGTCTTATATACTTGAAATGTATAAATGTAATAGTTTAGGTTTCTTATAATCAGCCTGAATGATCAGGAAAGATTAAATTGTGTTCTAAAATTTATTCATTCATTAACTAATTCATTAAGGGTCTACTGTATACTGTGATTAGTGCTGGAGATACAGTGGTAAACAAGACAGATTCAGCTCTTGTATTCACACAGCTTATAGTTTGGAGAGGAAGAAAGAGACTTCTAAGTGCAGTTACCAAGAAGAATCACAGCATGCCTTGAAGTGTATAGCAAGTGGAACTGATTGATTTAGTCCCAGGAGTCAGAGAAGGCTGCTTGGAACAAGCGTCATTTAGTCTGAGTCCTGGGAAAGGAATTAGCTAGGCTACGGATCGGTGAGAAAAGGGAATGTAGAGAGAGTGTTCTGGTAGAGGCAACAGTATGTGCAGAGAGCCAGAGAAGGAAGGGGCACGGCATCAAACTCGTGCAAAAACCTTTCTTGGTTTCCCCAGACGTTGTCCTCTAGACTAAGCTGCAGGAAGGAGGCCATGTTTACTTCTTTACCCCCAGCACTTAGCACAAGGCCTGACAGGTAGAAGGTGATAAAATGACATAACCTGATGTTTAATGCCCTTTCTTATCTAGCCCCTCTTCAACTTCTTGAGTCTTAATCCTAGGCGCTCTTCCTCTTGCGAAATCCTAATCCGTAGTGATTTCTTGAATAGCCTTCGCCCTTCTACTTCCAAGCCTCTGCTTTCTACTCTATCTGGGATATCCTTTATTTTTCACTGAAAATCTCTGGCTCACTCTTTAAGTCTTAGCATAAGAGCTATCTTCTCTGAACAACCGTCATTATTTGCTTATGTAGCTATAGGTACTCTTTCATAGCACTTGCAACATAATGTCTTCATACGAAGAATTAGGCACATTATATCCCAATGTTGATTTGCTGCCTATATCCGTACCAAGCTGTAAAAACTGTAAGCTCTTTAAAAGAGAGGACGAAATCTTTTCATTTTATCTCCAACACCAAGTGTAGAGTTTAGTACACAGTAAATCCTTGAAAGTATTTGATGAATTAATGTACTGTTGGTCATATGAAAATTTAAAATTTTGTTTTAAAAAATAAGTAATACATTCACAGGGCTCAAAACTCAGAAGTATAAAACATTGTATGCTGAAAAGTATCCTTCCTATCCTCATCTCCCCGTCTACCCAATTCCCACTCCTCCATGTAGGAAACCACTGTCTTGATTCTTGCGTATCCTTCCAAATTTTCTTTTGCATATACAAGAAAATACAATAATAGATTCTTATATTTCCTGTTTTTTTACACAAGGGCAACTTATTGTACCTATTGTTCTGAACTTGACTGTTTTCACTTAACAATGTATCTTAGAGATCTTTTTATATCAATACATAAAGATTTCCTTTGTTCTTTTCTTTTAAAGCTGCAGTGTTTCTTTTTATGAATGTACTATATTTAACCATTTTGAACATTCCAGTCTTTGCCATTACAAGCAATGCTATATTTGTGTTTCCCCTTTCTTTTTTCTCCTCTTGGTTATGTTAGCTAGTGATTTATCCATTTTAGTATTTTTCATCAAAAAAATAGCTTCTGGATTTACTATTTATGTATTTACTGTTTTAATGCTTTTTACTCATTATTTTTGGCTATCTTTATTAATTTCTTCTTTTTTTGGTTTCTTTCATTCGTTTTGTTCCTTTTTTGTCATTTAATATATTGTTGTCCTCTGAGCATGGTTTTAGCTGTATCTCTTAGTTCTGTCATGTGGTGATTTCTATTCTTATGTTTTCCAGAAATTCTCCAATTTCAGTTTGTATTTCCTTTGTTACCTAAGGAGATGTTTGAGAGAGGTTTGAAATTTCCAGGTAGTGGAACTTTTTTGTTTTTTGACTTGGTTAATAATTCATATTTTTATTGCACTGTAATTAGAGGATACTATCTGTTATTTTTACTTTCTGGAATTTTTTTGAAATTTTATTTGTGGCCTAATATATGCTCAATTTTCATGTACATTCCACGAGCATTTTTGAAAAAGGTTACATTCTTTGTTTTTATGGTGCAGAGTTAAATGTATTGATTGGGCAGGTTTACATTATTAAATAACTATTTTATTAAGGTTTTCCGTTTTCTTGACCTTTTTTGTCCACTTGCCCAGAGGTCATGGGCTGAGTGAGGTGAATTAAAGTGTGTCATTTTTCCTAGTAACTACTATCATTGCACCTTTCTGAACGTTACTGTTGTGTTATTTGGTGTGAGGATAAAAGTTACATCTCATTGTGAATTGCACCTTTGATCATTATAAAGTGTCTGTCTTTGTCTAGTGCTTTTTTTGGCCTGAATTATTACCTTACCTGATATTAAGGTTACGATTTCTACTTTCTTTTTATTTACATTTTTTCTGGTATACTTTTGCCCTTTTATATTCAGTTTTCAGAATAACTTTATTTTAGTTGGGTCTCTTTTGTACATTATTGAATTGAATTTTACTTTGAGAGCCATTCTGAAACTATGTTTCTTATAGTAAGTAAGTTAGACTATTTACATGTTTAGTAAAACAAGTATGATTGGTCTGAGTTCTGTTATATTATTTGTCTTTTTGGTTTAGTTTTTTAAAAGTTTTCATTATGTGATCAGTTTGTATGTTTTATTTAGTGTACATGTGTGAGTGTATGTGTTTTCTGATTTTAGGAAGGTTTGCATTTTTATTTTAGTAGTTACTGTTACAATTGTAGGTTTGCTTAGTGATCATTTGTTTAGACAGTCTCCGTTGTTCCCTACCATGAGTAATGCTAAAATTAGCTTGTGTTCTCTTCCTTTCTTCTCATTCCCTCTCCTCACCCATCCAATATTAATCAATAATGTTGTCTTCTTTAATATTTTCCTTTTTTACTCTTTTTTTTTTTTGTGAGGAAGATCGGCCCTGAGCTAGCATCTGCCATCCTCTTTTTGCTGAGGAAGACTGGCTCTGAGCTAACATCCATGCCCATCTTCCTCCACGTTATATGGGACACCGCCACAGCATGGCCTGAGAAGCGGTGCGTCGGTGCGCGCCCGGGATCCGAACTGGCAAACCCCGGGCCGCTGCAGCGAAGCATGCGCACTTAACCGCTTGTGCCACCGGGACAGCCCCTGCTGTTTTACTCTTAAATGTGGTTATACTTGTATTATTTGATTTCTCAGCGTTGAATGGTATGTAACTTTCAGCATTACAAGTGGGCAAGCAGCAAATTTACTTGACTTTCCAACTTCTTTTCCATCCTCCCTCTGTTTTATTTCTATGTTGATAACATATCCTGATAGGGAATATAGCGTTTACATTCCAGTTTGTCCCTCTAACCCCCTCATTTGTTTTTATCTTAATTCTGCAATTTAAAATATTCTGTGCTCCCTGCCAGTCCTCTTTCTCTGGTTTCCCCAGTTATCTGTTGGTTTGCTGAAGTTTGTCTTCTAGTAATTTTCTCCAGAAGAGTTCTTGGGAAAAAATATCCCTTGAGTTCTTGTATGTTCAGAATGATGTATCTGTGGATTTTTTACTTCAAGGACAGCTTAGCTGGTGATAGGATCGATGGCTCATACCCTTTTCCCTTAAATGTCTTGCAGATGTCACCCCAGAGTCATCTGGCACTTGGTATTACTGTTGAGAAATCTGAGGCCAGCCTGCTTTTTTTTTCTTTTTCTTCTCTATAATTGACTTGGTCATTTATATGGCTGCCCAAATAATTCTTTCTCTAATAAATCCAGTGATTTTCCTAGAATAAATATGCCTCAGTGTTGATCATTTTGGGTCATTCTCCATGTCCTTTCACTTTTCATATTGAATACTTCAGGGAAGTTTTCCTGATTTTAATTTTTAGATATCTTTAGATACTTATTTTGTTTTCTTGTTTTGGTTTTCTTTTTAGGTACTCCAATTATGCATATGTTGAATGTCCTTTGCTTATTTTCTAGCTATCATATTCTCACTAGTCACGTGCCGCATAATGACACTTCAGTCAGCGACACTGATCCGTAAGATTAGTACCGTATAGCCTAGGTGTGTAGTAGGCTATACCATCTAGGTTTGTGTAAGTACACTCTGTGATGTTCGAGCAGCAACAGAATTGCCTAACGATGCATTTCTCGGAACATATACGTGTCATTAAGGGACATAAGACTGTAATCACTTTTTTCAGTGTCTTTTTCCATCCTCTGCCTCTTAGCATTCTGCAAAGACTATTCTTCCTGGTGCTCTGTTCCTCATTTCTTCTTTTAGGATTCCTTTAGTATTTTTAAAATCATGGGAAAACATTTTGCCAGAATTTTCATATATTTTATCTCAATATTTTTCTGGTGAACTTTGGTAGGTTTTAAGGAATTTTTCCTTTTCTTTTTTTCTTTCCTTCTTTTTATTTTTAAAAAAGTTGTTGTTAATAATAGTAATAAATAAATTTTAATAAATTTTGAAGATCTGCCCTCTTTGGGTTAGCTCTCTTCACTTTTCACTTGTGGCTTCTGCTCTAATTTACCTTGCACTGAATCTGGACTAATTTGGCAGCTGCAGTCAAACCTTATGCAACACTTGAGTTTACAGACTATATATCTCTTAATTTCCCTGAAAATGAAGTTTACAAACTTCATCTTATATTGCTGCCATAGCTTCCAGGGTTGCCAGGGCGTGGGAGGACAGTATGTGAATCCAGCTTATTCCTATGTACCTTGGACAAGAAGTGACACATCATTTTCACTCTTAGCCCATTGGCCAGGGCAACAAGAACATTTGGAGAATGTAGAGAAGCACATGGAGCATTGGGTTAGCACCACTGCCTTTGCTTCAGAAATGCAGGGATTTGTTTTTAGTCATTAAATTTTTATTTCTCTAGTAAGTTACTTACTGAAAACAGTAAAAGAAATGTTCATTATGGATTGGCTGGTAGAGGACAGCCTGTTCAAGCATGGAATTTATAAGTAGCATTGGCTGTTACTCTTTACTGACATTTCTATATTTTATATACATTTCAAATCACCTGAATTATATAAAAATCTCTAATTTGTGTAAGAACAGATGTCTAATTTGTCTACTCTTCTATTATATATAGTACTGTCTAGTCTTTTCTAAAGATTTCAGTGTTGAGATAAAACTCTCAGTCTTTTTAATGTTCCTTACTGAGTGCCTTGGAAAGCCAAGGCCTCTGTTTACACATCTTTAAAGTGGCCTATTAGGGAGAGTATTGGACTAGGTTGGTATTTCCTGATTGGCTGTGTATTTTTATTGATCAGAAAGGCCTTTAATTTTGAAGGTCTTCTTTTGTCCTTAACCCTCAGGTGTCTTTCTACCCCACCTGCAAGATTTGGCTTGTCCTTGAGGATTATGGCGTGGTCCCTAGGAGGCTGGAATAGAAAGATAGTAGTCAAGTGCCAATAAGTCTCCTCTCATTCTGTTTCTCATTCCCTTTCTCCCCATCCTCGTGTCCTCATAAACTTTTCTCCATTTTTTGAGTAAGAGAGATGACTGATAACCTTCAAGGGGAGAGGTAAGAAGGAAACCAAGAGGATTGGGTCTAGAGTGAGCAGGCTAGAATATTCTCCTGGGTGACCAGTTAGGTGATATTAGGGGTAGCAAGTTACTCTTTGAGCCCTCTGGACTTAGAGGCAAGCTGCGACACTTTGGGGGAGAGAGGCAAGGAAATACTTAGCACCTTCTCTTAGCTTCTGCTTTCACCTAGATTCTGTCCGCCCATGCCCACCTAGACTCTGTGGGACCCCTTCAGTAAGATGAGCCTCCCTCTTTGTATGGCATTTTGTGTCCCCCACCCTTCGCAAAGGACACGAATCCTTGTTGAGTGTCTTTATTCCTTGCTATGGCCAGGATTCCTTCCTTCATCCATCCAGCCCATCCAGCCCATCCAGCCTGAGATGACCAAAAAATGTGCTAACAAAACCAGAATGAATTATTTAATAGTTATTTCAGTGCCTACGACTGTGAGGATCTGAAGGAAATTTAAAGAGAATTTAGGCATCTTACCCTAGTTTGTATTGTTTGGTTTAGGAGGCACTAAATTAAATAACTCTTAAGGTTCTTTACAGGTTTTTTTCTTTTCGAAAAGAAACCACTTTATTGAGATATAATTTACATGCTATAAAATTCACCTATTTGAAGTATATAATTTGATGTTGTAAATATATGCAACCATCACTACAATCAAATTGTGAAACATTTTTGTCCCCCTAAAAGAAACCTCATGTCCATTTGCAGTCAGTCCCGTTTCCGCTCTGCCCACCTTCCCTTCTGCCCTAAGAAACCACCAATCTGCTTTCAGTCTTTATAGATTTGCGTCTTCAGGGTATTTCATATAAATGAAATCATACAATATGTGGCCTTTTGTGCCTGGCTTCTTTCACTTAGTATAATGTTTTCAGGAGTCATCCATGTTGTAGCATGTATTAGAATTCCCTTCCTTTTTACAGCTGCATTAATATTCCACTGTATAGATTACCATATTTTCTTTCCCATTTATCAATTGTTGGACATTTGGGTTGTTTCCACTTTTTAGTTATTATGAATAATACTTCTACGACTATTTGTGTACAAGTTTTTGTATGGATATATGTTTTCAGTTTTCTTGGGTATATACCTAGGAGTAGACTTGCTGTGTCATATGGTAACTCTATGTTTAACGTTTTTAGTAACTGCCGAACTGTTTTTCACAGTGGCTGCAACATTTTACATTCCCAACAGCATGGGTTGCTGTTTCTTCATATCCTAACCAACCCTTGTTATTGTCCCTTTTTGCTTATAGCCATCCTAGTAGGTGTGAAGTGGTATCTCATTGTGGTTTTGATTTGCACTTTCCTAATGGCCAGTGATCATGAGCATCTTTTCATGTCTTTATTGGCCGTTTTTATGTCTTCTTTGGAGAAATGTCTGTTCATATCCTTTGCCCCCTTTTTAATTGTGTCTTTTTATTATTGAGTTATGAGAGTTTTTTATGTATTCTTTGTACACGTCCCTTATCAGATATAATTTGCAAATATTTTCTCCCATTCTATGAATTGTCTTTTTGCTTTCTTGGTATCATTTGCAGCACAAAAGTTTTAAAATTTGATTTAGTTCATCTTTATAATTCTTAAAGGTCTGATCTGAAGCAGTGTTTTAACTTTCAGTTGTATTCTTCCTTCATTAAATAAATAGTGGTTAAAAAAAATCTCAAATGGCTGGTATTATGTCTCTCAGCCTTTTAATTTGAAGGACTCCCCAGATACGAAATCTACTAGAAATCTCAATTAGATATTTACATATTATTTTATAGTTAATTTGTGATATAGCTATACACACACATATATAATTGAAATTTCACATCAAGTGTTTATGTCTTAAGTATACATATGAATCCGCCACGTAGATCAAGATGTATGACACTCCTAGCACTTCAGAAGGCTCCATCACCTAAGTAAACGTTTGAGTGTCAAGTCAGAATCAGGGAAAGTACCTAAGAATCTCTAGGTTCCTTGTTTTAAATATAGACGAACCTGGTATTGGTTTTAGTGACTTTGAAGCCATACAGATTTAGCCAGGTTTTAGCAGATGGATGTTAAGAATCTTTTTAGATTAATGTAAAAAGATTACTGTTCAGAGGTGAAGTGCTTTACTTCATTCTCTTTTTTTTCTTTTTCTGTGAGGAAGATCAGCCCTGAGCTAACATCCATGCCAATCCTTCTCTTTTTGCTGAGGAAGACTGGCCCTGAGCTAACATCTATTGCCAATCCTCCTCCTTTTTTTCCCTTTTTCTCCCCAAAGCCCCGGTAGATAGTTGTATGTCATAGTTGCGCATCCTTCTAGTGGCTGTATGTGGGACGTGGCCTCAGCATGGCCGGACGAGCAGGGAGTCGGTGCACGCCCGGGATCCGAACCCGGGCCCCCAGTAGTGGAGCTTGCGCACTTAACTACTAAGCCACAGGGCCGGCCCCCTACTTGATTTTTGACAGCTTTTCCTGATTCAGCTTTTAGGCGAGTTTGCTGGAGTTTTTGTGAGAGACTTTCTAAATGGACTTCCTCCTCCCTCATGCTAACTTGGGAACTGAAAAAATGATTTTTTTGAGATCCATTAGTATGTTATACCACTTGATGGCACTGTTGCATTGGGAACGTCAACATTGTGAGAAAAGTCATCCGAGATTTGGCTGTCAATTTCAGAGTAAATGGCTCCAGTCTTTTGTTTATTACATTTCATCTTTTTTGAATCATCATCTGCTTTAGTGTTTCTTATGAAGAAAATCTTCTTTATTCTCCAATTGAACGGTAACAGTGTTCCTTCACATTCATTTTTTCCTAGGCGTTTTTGAACACAGAGATAAAATTAATAGCTTTCAACAGTTAAATTCTTTAGATTTTTAAAGAGAAAAAAAAGCTGGACTTTTTTTAGAAAACTGATTGATTACAAGATAAAAACCTTTAGGAATTTCTTTTTTCCTCCTCAGTAACAAAAGTGTGTGTGTTTCTGCATTCTTGTTAGTACTTGTAGTTAGTGACTGGATGTTTACTAACTTGAAGATCATTAACTGCTAGCAGGATACTTACATGTGTGATTCAAGAGACCTTGAAAGTACAAGCAAGATTTTATTATTGTTTAAGAAAAAAGCAATCTTTTTAAATGGTTCACTCATTAACCTTTGGTAAAAAATAATTACCACTCTCTCAGAAGATTATAGAGTACAGTTTTCAAAGGAAGAATCTAAGTTTATTTTCTAGTTGACTTTCAGAAAAGTCAAATTAAAGAAAATATATATCTGGTTTAAATTATAATACACATTTGCTCTTTATGTTGATTAAAATATTTTATTTTGTGTTTTAATAACTGTAATGTGATCAGTATAGCATTTAGCACTCCATTCCCTTTTGGGCCTGCATTTATAGGAAGGTAGAAAAGAGGAAAGCACATTTAAGCTGGACTAATATTGAAAAAATATATAATTTATTACATTCTTTACAACATAGGAATTTTATTTTGTGAATTAATGAACAGTCACAATTTGAAGATTTAAATTGGGCAGGATGGCATTTAGTATCAGCTATCCATTTAATTGTAAAAGGTTTAATGGAAAAAGAGGAATTTTAGGAACTTGTTAGTTTGAGAAGGATTTGTTGAGTTTGTTGGGGCAGAGGATTCTGAGAAAATGGAATATTTAACTTTACTTCCATGTGGCCAACATCAGAAGAAGCAGAAACCAGGATTACTAACCACCTGGAAAGGCTTAAAAGAGTTAAGATCTTCTAGGGAATCCTTAAAACTATTTTAAATCCCTATTGAAGCTGAAAGCACTTACCTGTGTTGTTAGTTCATAGACTGCTTTTCTTTGAAATGGATAACTATATCTTCCTTTCCTTGGGGGCTGAGAAAAAGCTTTGAAGTATATTGGGCTAATTGGAAGAAGAAAAAAATGAAGCAAAAATAAGTGACTTGCCCAGGAAAAGAAGAAGAAGGAAATGACATAGTTTGGTTAACATTTTTTGATGCTAGGTGTTATAATCTCAAATTTTATTAAAAAATACATTGAAAAAGACAACCAAGATTAAAATTAATTTTAAAAACTCAAGAACTGGTTCTTTAAAAAAATCCAAATGGAGAAGCATTTAGAAAATATAAAGAACATTAAAAAGTTTAAGAAATGAGCCAGATGATATGCTAGAAATATTTAAAAACCACTTGAAAATCTCAGTGAAACAGATAATTTTTTGGAAAAATTGATTCAAGACAAAATAAAACAACCAGTGATCATGGACGAAAATGTAAGAAGTTATCAGTTAATTTCATTTTAAATAAACTAACACTAGATAGCTTTACTGAGTTCTTTCAGTCTTTTATGGAACAAGTAATTTCTCTGGTGTGTTGTTGTTCCAGAGCACAGAAAAGAACTTGCTATTTCACAGTATGAAGAAATAGGGAAAATCTAACAAAAAAAGAGCAAGAAAGTTAAAAGTATTGACCAAGCTCACTTTTCAATGTTGATAGAACAATTCTAAGTAAAACACTAACAAATTATATTTAATAGTATGTTAAAAGTAAAAATCCAACATGATCAAAGAGGATTGATCTTAGGAATAAAAAGATACTTGCAATAGAAAAACTATTAATATATATAATATCAGTAGGGAAAATGAGAAACTGTATGATTTTTCCATTAATTGTGTAAAAGATATTTGATAAGCTAACTTTTGTTTGATAAATATAAAACCTGTCAAATTTAGCGTTATTCTTATAAAAGTAGGATGACACTTCCTTAGTGTAGTGAAGAATATTTTAGACCAAAAGGTAACAATATACTTAAGATCTTTATTTAACAAATACCTGTTGGGCACCTACCATGTTCTAAGCGCTGTTTTGAGTGCTGGTAAACTGTCCCCCATGGAGCTTACCTTCTAGTGTGGGAGGGTGACAAGCAAGATAACGATAGCACAACAACTAAGTAGATTATATAACATGTTAGAAGGTGATAAATTCTGTGTTAAAAATATAGTGCAGGGTAAGGGGATTGGGAGGGGTGGGAGGGGTAGATTTGCAGTTTCAATGGAGTATTCAGAATGGGTCTCAATGAGGGGGTGTCATTGGAACTAAGCCTTGACCTTGGACAGGGAGTAAGCAGTGTGGATATTTGGGGAAAGCGCATTCCAGCTGACGAGAACAGCCACTGCACACGGAGTCTCTGAGGTGAGAGCTTGCCTGCCGTTTTGAGCGCTAGTGAGGGACCAGTGAGGCTGGAGCGGTGAGCGGGAGAGAGTAGTGGCAGATGAGGTCAGATCAGTTTGCGAGGTCACAGAAGGACTGTGTGAGACAATGAGAACCAAGGCCTGCTGACTCCTGCTGCAGTGCTCTTTGTTATCCCATGCCCTCGACTCGTGTGTCTCAACTTTTCTGACCTGTAGTTGTGGCACTTGGGGGTGACGGGACCTAGGCATAGGATTAAAGTTCTGTATTTGTATTTGGCAGTTGATTGTGAACAGAAAAAGAAAACCAGTGTTGCTGAAGTGGATGTGAAAAACAAATGAGAAACCTAATATTCTAACTAAAATATAATATAAATAGATTAAAATATAATATTCTAAAGTTTGAAAATTTAGAAAGTAAATTTGATATTAGTATGAATCCATCTCTTATGCAGGAAAATTAAATGTTCTTTTGCCCCAGGCTTTTTTTTTTTGCACTAGCAGACATGAAGAAAATTACTACATATTTATGAGAGTATCTTAGAGGAGTACCTCATTTTTGTAATATCATCAAGGAGTAACGTGACCCACGTGTACGTTTTCTATGTGACAGGAGCTTAACTTTCAATTGATAAAACTTTTAAAATAATTTAAAGAAATGTTTAAAATAAAGTTTAACATTAATTTTTATTCAGATCGTTACATAATGGACTTAAAGAAGGATGTGATGCATTTAAAAAAGTTATGAGATTCTGCCGAAAAGCTACCATATTCTTGACTTCTCAACATCTGTTCCCTTCTTTTTTTTTTTTTTCTTTTTCCCCTTTTTCTCCCCAAAGCCCCAGTAGATAGTTGTATGTCACAGTTGCACATCCTTTTAGTTGCTGTATGGGGGACGCCGCCTCAGCATGGCTGGACAAGCGGTGCGTCAGTGTGCACCTGGGATCCGAACCTGGGCGACCAGTAGCGGAGTGCATGCATTTAACCACTAACCACGGGGCCGGCCCCCATGTTCCCTTACTTCTGAAATGGTGATTATAATATCCACCTAAGAGGGTGGTTATTAGAATCAAGTTAAATAATGTATATTAGATGCCTAGGACAGGGCCTGGCACATTAGTAAGAACTAAATAAATGAGAATTTTTTAAAGAAATTATAATAGTCGAAGAGGAATACAAAGTTTTTGAGACTCTCAGGCGTGGATTTGAGCACTTTCTTTCCCTTGACCCTACCTTTCAAGTTTATCTTCATTCTTCCTTTCTTTACTGTGTCCCTTCTTCCAATGAAGGCTTAATCTGTCCGTGTTGGGAGTTTTCTCGATCTCATTCTAAACCTTTCATGGTATGCAGACTTTTCTCTGATGATCAAACCATTTTCATGTGTTAACTCTATAGTGATATATTCAGGGATAATTAAGACTTGTAAGATTATTTGTTTCTGTTTTATTTTATTTTTTTTGTGAGAAAGATCAGCCCTGAGTTAACATCCGTGCTAATCCTCCTCTTTTTGCTGAGGAAGACTGGCTCTGAGCTAACATCTATTGCCAATCCTCCCCCTTTTTTACCCCCAAAGCCCCAGTAGATAGTTGTATGTCATAGTTGCACATCCTTCTAGTTGCTGTATGTGGGATGCAGCCTCAGCATGGCCGGACAAGCGGTGCGCGCCTGGGATCCCAACCTGGGCCGCCAGTAGCGGAGCGTGCGCACTTAACCGCTAAGCCACGGGGCAGGCCCTATTTCTGTTTTAAATGGCTTCAGGCTGTCAATAGTTTTTGAGCTCTTGTGTTGAAGTTTTACAGTTTTTAGTGTCCTTCCTCGCTGTCAACTCCCATCACTTGCTGCTGTCAGTGCAGCTGTTTTATTAGTTCCTCACTGCTTCTCATCTTCAGCATCTCATCTGCTGAGTGTTGAATCGTCGGATAATCATCAGATAATGAAATAATGTCTGTGGCAAGAATGAAAAATAAATTTTAGCTTGTTTGTTGATTCTGATTAGTAGCGGCGCCCTAGACTGCGATGTTAAGCAAGATTCTGGAGCTGCATCCAAGTTGATGAGAAAGTGCTTTGATAATGGAAAGGGGTGGCAGCATGAGTAACAACATATTTGCCATCTGTTGTCTAAAGTAAGAGTAAATAGGCACTGCATGAGAATCTAATTGGGTTCTGTATTGAGTAAAATACAGAAGTTAGTGTGTGGGTTTTGTGATATTATTTTGACTTATATGCTTTTGTGGTTGTTGGTTACCCTTTTAAACTTTAGACATTGAGGCTTTCAAATAACTTATTCATGGACAGATGAAGAAAATGGTTTAAAAGGATTCCTTTTTGCACTATTTAAGTTGTTACCTTTAGGTTTGTTTACTTGGTAATTATGTGATTAAAAATTTAAACCATGTCAAAACTTAGTGTTCTCTTTGCTTGGTATTTCATATTTTGTCAAAATTGCATACTCAGTGAAATTGCAGATAAATGCACTAAATGGAAAATATCAGATTATTAATAAGCTTTCACAAGGCAAATTGAGTTTGCATATACTTCATTATGATGACAAAAAATAGGCACGTCTGTATGATTATAGTTTTTATAATCCTTTAATGTGTGACTATATCTGAGAAAGTTTAAATTTTAAAATGAATTATTTCTGGTGTGTCTTTTCTTTTACACATATCACATATAACTTTTGCAGGTTGGATTTGCTACCATTTTATGCAAGATTGGTTGCTACATTGCATCCCTGCATGTCTGATGTAGCAGAGGATCTTTGTTCCATGCTGAGGGGGGATTTCAGATTTCATGTATGTATTTAAGCATTTATTTTGTAATATATATAAACTTATAAGTTGAGTGAGGATTCTTTAGTTTAAAAATATGATTACTTTATTGGCAAGCATATTTTTGAAATTTGATAGTGGTATAACAGTTCAGAATGTATGGACTTCTAAGTTTTTAAAATGTAAATTTACTCAACAAAACTTGAAATTAATAAGTGATATTCCAATTTGGAAGAGAGCTGTGGCTGCTACCTTGTTTGCCCGTTGTAGGTACTGCTCTTTTGCTTTGGTAAAGTAAAAACCATTCTCCCAGGTCGAGAGAGCCAGCAGGCCTCGTTGGTGTTCCCACAAGGAACACAGGCTTGGCCGTGCCGAGTCTGGCACAGTGCCTGTAGCATGCCTGTTTAGGTGTTGGGGCTCCAGATGTTAGGGGCACATGCGTTTCCATAAATGCTCTGATCTCAGTAAATGCTGTCGTAGCCCAGGTGGTTGTTGATTCTTGCCTTAAGAATCTTTACTGTGGATAGTGGTGAGTTCTTTAAAGAGTACCCTGGTAAGTACCAGGGATCTGTTACCAGACAGCTTCCCTCCCTTTCCAGTCCTGGAAATCTTAACAGACTGCCCGTTAGTGGTTCTCCCAAACACATGTTACCCAATCATCTTGTGGAGGTGATAAAGTTGCAAATATAGGCCTGAAAGGTGAAAAATGATACCTTACAGGTGACTGAAAGTGAACACTGATAAAGTGTTCTTTGAAAAGACATGAAATTCAAGTATTAATATTAGCCAATGGAAAAATAGTGTTTACAGAATTTAGTTTTATAGCAAGTTGCTTGGAATGCAAATAAGTGTTTCCTATGCTAAGTATACAGTTGACTGCACCCGATATACACAAATAAGTAGCATTGCTGAGCACTCAGAATAGACATAATTCCTGAGGTCAGCAATCTCAATATAGTTGGGGAGATAAGTCATAAATACAAAAGCGTCAGTGAAATAGAAGTTTAAACCAGAAGTATATTCGGTATTATAAGGAATTGTGTGCTTAATTGCCAAATGAATTATTCGAGAGTGAGTGCCTGAGTTCAGAAGAAGGAGAAAGTCTCAGCAAGGGGTGGAATGATCTAAAGGCTTGTTGCCATAGGTGTTAATTTCTTAATATGAGATTTGTAATTAAGATTTTTCTGGGCCAGCTTTTGCTGAAGCACGTTTTGGATTTTCATAGATAGTATTAAGCAAGGATAGGTTTCTATGTTTAAAGAGGTTTAGCAACACTGAGATCAAGCAAGTTAAGTGGTTTTGTTTTTGTTTTATTGTAAGAATTCTCAAAGCTTTACTAGGATAATGTGCATTGTGAACCTCCCGGTGCGGGTTGAATATGTAGTCACTCAAAGAACACACTTTGATAAATGCCGCTAGATCAGGGACAGATGCATAGGAAGTTACAATCTTCTTCTTGATATATTTAATCCTATCATACAAACAGGAAACTGTTTTACTAGCAGACAGTATGACTGCATTATGAGTTATATGCATACACCCCTCAACCAAATCCAAAATTAAACAAAACACAGATTGTTGGACTAAGCATAATTAGTGCTTTTGGTGAGAAACTTGAGAAAATTCTGTTCATGTGTACTTCCCTTCCCGTCTTTGAAAATTGGAGTGGAAGTTGGGGGAATTGGCATTTTTTTGTTACTGATATAATGCTTCATTACAACTAGGAGGATATCAAAGTTCTAAGAGTATACTTCGGGAACCACTGCTCTCAGGGGAAAGAAGAGAGGGCACTTGAGGTCATTGATTGCTTCTGCTTCCTCCAGGATCTGTATTTCCCCACCCCTAAATCTGCAGACTTTGTCAATGACTTTTTATTAGGCTGTAGTATGCTCAGCACTCTCCCATCCGTAAATGAAAATAGAATAATAGCAACAAGAAAACCGTCAACTGCACCCTCCTCCCCATCCTCTTTCATTTCCTTCTTGTTCAAGTTTTTTAGAGTATACTTGTGTCTTCTAATTCTGACATTTACCCTTTGTTTCACTGTCATAGCACCCTGGCAGAGACCACCAGTGTCCTCCTAATGGCTTCATGTTAGGTGATGTCCCTGCAGATGCTAAACTGCTGGACTCCCCTGCTTTTTAGGAAACTGTCATTCTGGCTCCACCATGTGCTGGTGTTGTAACTTTGGCCAAGTTACTCAAGTGCTCTAAACCTTGGTTTCCTTGCCTGTTAAATGGGGATGATACTCGTATCTTTTTAAATAGGATTGTTCTAATGGATTAAGTGAGATAATGCATATAAAGTATTATTATTATAATAATTCTCCCTTGTCTACCACCGCTCGCTCCTGGTTCTTACTTATGATTGCTGTTCTCAATATCCCTCACTCTTTTTTCCAGCTGAGTTTATATGTTGGTGTTCCCCAGACTTTCTTGCTTCACCCTCCTTTTTGACGGAACACATTTTACCTGGGGTTTGGTTAACAACTATTTCCCAGCAACTTCAAATACATATCTCTTGCCAGAACCTCTCTCCTGGTGCTTAGTAAATTCTCATGTACTTCTAGCTAAATATGTCCATAAAACAAACTCATGATTTTCTTCTCAAAATGTCTTTAACCTTCATTTCCTCATATCAACTTCTATATTCTCCCTGTAAATATCCAGTATATTTTATCTCATCACTAAGAGAACTACCTCTACTTTGCCCCTCTGACATTCAGGACCCAGTGTTCGCCAAATTCTATTGATGCTGTCTTCTAAAAACACCTCCTCAAATCTAGCATCCCCTTTTCATCCCCGGTGTCACTGTCTTTCACTCTCCATAGCTTGAATTATGAGAAGAGCTTTTTAACCAGGTTTTCCCATCTCTGCATTCGATCTAGCTCCCCATATTGTCACGATCTGATTGTATTTGTGCCCTGTTTAAGAACCTCACCTGAGAAATAGGGCTGGTTAACAAAACTGTGTGAAATCTCATATCAAAGAAATTCTAGTTAAAACAACAGATTTGCTAATTTGACTAACAGATTAATAAAGGTAATAGGAATGAGAAATCATTCACATATACTTGAGGTCAGGATTTGGGGAAGGAATTTGGCAATATATTTCAGGATCCCTAGAGGTATTCGTACATGGGACAAGTCTGAGAATCTGTCCTAAGTAAACAATTTTATATACGCAAAAAAGCTTTATTCACATCATGAATTGTAATAGGAAAAAAATGGAAAATAATCTAAAAGCCCAACAACCAGATTAAAAAAACAGTCACGTAATCACAATGCTGAAATGATATAGAGTCATTCCAAGTGATATTTACCAAAAAGTTTTCATATCATAGAGAAAGTGCTTTTTTCCCCCTAAAAAGGGAAGCTATAAAATCTTACACATAATAAATTTACAGTAATGTTAAAATGCTTGGAAAGTAAAGAATAGAAAAGAATTATATATCAATATGTTAGCAGTGGCTGTCTGGATAATGGGGATCTGAAAAATATTTTTTGCTTTCTAGTTTTCTGTGTTCCCCAAATTTTCACCTAATTCTTTAATAATGGAGGGGACAACTTTTATTTAAATATAAGCATATCACCCTCACTGACTGACATTTTAAAAATTAGTGGTCTTTTAGCTTTTTTGATCAAGTCTTTCTATTGGTAAAATAAGTTGACCACATATCCCAGTATAGGCATATTTACTTATAAGTTGTATGCATTTGCAATTGTAGCAAATATTTTATGTGCATTATAAAACATTCAAAAAGAAATGGAAAAGTATGAGATAAAAAAACAAAAGCATAAATAGAAGTTCCAATATTTTTTTTTCCCAAATCCCCATAGATCAAGAGTCTTGCCCACCCTACTTTGGAGATGAATGGTCAATAGAATAAAATAAATAAGTTTCTTTGAAGGCACATTTACTTATTTATAGACTCAGTGACTTCTTAGTGTTTAGCATATAGTAGATTTTCTGAGAAATTAGTTGCATGATTGAATGAATAAAGTTTATGTAAAACAAAATGAGCAGATTATGGAGGACAGAAAGTATAATAACTATTTGGGTGAAGTTATAGAGAGCTATTTTGGGGTGGAGGGTTCTTCCGATAGGGAGTAATGAATGATAGGCCTTGGAAATCCTTACTTTTTATATTTTGACATATCTGAAGAATTTTTATTCATGCTTGTGAATTTAGTTATTCAGTTAATCTCAGCTTCAGCTGTCATTAATAAATGAGTGTGAGCACCATTTTTGCTAAAGATGATTGATTATATGGATAAAATCTTATAAGAGACATTATTGAACTAAAAATATAGAAAATCTTAATGTTAATTCATCTGTATTTACTTTTGCAGAAGTGTTTTGACATACCTTTTGATCATAAGGAGTCAATAAATGAGACTGGAAAATATTGAACGAGGAGTCAGAATAAGTTAGTCTTTTTAATAAGTTACAGCCTTCCCTTCAGTTTTTTCATCTGAAAACGAGGGAGTGAGATAATTGATTTCTAAAACTTCATTGAAAAATTCTATAATTTTGTCATGTTAGTTAGGTTGTACCTCCTTAACCTCAATAATATTTAAGAATAATTGTGGATGATAGACTGTGTTACATGTTTTGTTTGTTTGTGTGAGGAAGATCAACCCCTGAGCTAACATCCATGCCAATCTTCCTCTTTTTGCTGAGGAAGACAGGCCCTGAGCTAACATCTATTGCCAATCCTCCTCCTTTTTTTTTTCCCTTCTTCTCCCCAAAGCCCCAATAGATAGTTGTATGTCATAGATGCACATCCTGCTAGTTGCTGTATGTGGGACACTGCCTCAGCATGGCCCGACAAGCCGTGAGTTGGTGCGTGCCCGGGATCCAAACCTGGGCTGCCAGTGGTGGAGCGCACGCACCCAACCGCTAAGCCACGGGGCTGGCCCCCTGTGTTACATGTTTTGAAAGCTGTAATGCTCAGTAATACTTAAAATTGTATGATACTCCACAGTAGTTGTTAAGAGCGTGTGCATCCAGAATCACCCAGGGAGATTTTAAAGAACATGTATATGTATTTCCCAGCCCTACTCCCCCTAAAGATTCAGCTTCAATATATCATTTTTGAAATGCTTCCTTGTACTTTTTTTGTTTCTACATTTCTTTAATTGTAAAAGAAACACATGCACAGTGTGGGTGATTTAGAAAATATAAAATATATAAAGTAGAAAGAAAGGAGGAAAACCCCGTAATTTCATCACTTAAAAACAGACCCCGTTAATATTTTAGTATATTTTCTTTATCTTTTTTGCTCTGTAGTTTTTTAATGAATAAATGTATATTGTATGTACAATTTTCCATTCTTTATTTCTCACTCAGAGCATTTTACGATGTCATTTAAAACACTTTTTAGGGCCACCTGGTGGCATAGTGGTTAAGTTCGCACGCTCTGCTTTGGTGGCCCAGAGTTCGCAGGTTCAGATCCCGGGCGTGGACCTACACACTGCTTGTCAAGCCGTGGTGTGGTGGCGTCCCACATACAAAATAGAGGAAGATGGGCACAGATGTTAGCTCAGGGACAATCTTACTCAGCAAAAAAAAAAACCCACTTCTTAAACATTATTTTAAAAGTTATATAATCTTTGTCCTGTACATTAATTGCTTAGTATCAAGTGAAGTGTAGTCATCATCATCACCACCACCACCATCATCATCATCCTTATTTTACCAAGTGAGCCACCAGGTTCAGGGAGTTTATGTCATTATCTAAGATCATATACCCCCCAAAATTGGACAAAATGACTACAGGGCTTAGATGTTCTGACTCTAGATCTTTTGCTCTTTCATGTCACTGCAGTATGTATATAAACATTAAGCATTTTCATTTATTTGCTCATTCAGTAAACATTCATTTAGTGTCTATGTATTAGTGATTCAAATATACAAAGATGGACAAAATTTAATAATAGCTAATATTTATTGAACTCTTCCTGGTCCCAGGCACTGTTGTGCTTTACATGTATGTGCTTTACATGTGTCAATTCACCAAAGACTCAGAACAACCCTATGAGGTAGGTTGAACTCTACTTTCATTAGTTCCATTTTACAGATGAGGAAATTGAGGCACAGAGTTTAAGTAAGCTAGTAAGTGATAGAGCTGAAATTTTAAACCCAGCAAATCTGGTCCAGAATCCACACTCTGCGTCTATCCTAGGAGTTCACAAAATAAGATAAATTAGTAAGAGGAGCTTTTCTTATGCAGTGGTTATCAAACATATTTATTTGTGAAAGGGTTTTTATGAAGGCTATACTCTTTTCTAAATTGCAGGGCTAAAATATTCAAGTTTATTCAATATTATTTGTTTAATATTATAAACTAGAATCTAGTTAGTTCTGTTTTTTCTATTTGTCTCTAATCTCAGAGCTGTTTTGTGTGCTTACATGATGTGATTAAAATAAAGTTCTGTAAGTTGAGTTTTTGTGATTTTATTTTTAATTGATGCAATTTTATTGATGCTTTAGATTAAATACAGTTATAGTGAGCTTCTAGTTTGCTTTTTTTAAATGAGTAAACATAATTTTGTTTAAAAATTATTCCTGAAGATCTAAAAAGCCTAAACACCTACCTCTGCTTGATAGAAAGTAGGTCCTTAAAAATGAAGATGATAAATTCCATTTAAGTGTTAAGTTTAGTATTTATATAAATGATTATTATTAATTGTCCAGCTGCTGGTGAAGTTAGGTCTTATTTCGAATCCCAGCACATACTCATGCAGTGGAATTCTCAAGTAACAGGAGACTGAGATTTTAGTTGTTGTTTTAACTTGGTTGTTGTTGTTTTAACTGTTAAATCAGAATTATAACAGCTGTTGTTCCTTTCTCAGAATGTTATGTGGAATAAATAAGATAGGATAGTATTCTGAAAAAATAAAGAACACTAAACTAATTCAGAGCACCACCATATTATTGCCATTGTTGTTCAAATAAAAGGTTTCTAGACTGTAGGTTTGGTGTTCTGATGAAAATGTAATTCTGAGGTTAAATCCAATTACATTTATCTTGACGTGTCTGTTCACATTGCACTGTTGTAATAGGATTTTGTTGTATTTAATATCTCTTGAAACATGTGCCTAAGTAGAGGGCTTGTATTTGCAAAGGATTTGAACTTTGATATAGCACCATGACTGCTGATAAAAAGACTAGTGATTATATTGGAAGTTTCATTGTAATGAATTTATAATTAAGAATGCAGTATATAGTTTGTAACTGTAGTATACGAACTGAGCCTTAATAATATTTTTGCGTAAGTGAGCTCTTGGCATGCATTATTTTTAAAGCAGCATTTCCTAAAGTGTGTTCTTTATAATATTAATGTGATGGGATGTTAGCTAGTAGTTGTTACCATTTCAAAAGGGGGTTTTATGTTACCAAATAAATTTGAGAAACATTGAATTAAAGTAAGCACATGTCTTTATTTGAGAGCCTCTTTAAGCCTGATAAAATGCATTGTTTCCCAAAATTATTTGACCATGGAGCTGTTATGCAAAGCACATCCTGGCACTGGTGTTCCACAGGGCTTGTTTTGCCTTAACTTAAAATAATTTGAATATAGCAAGAAATTATACCCAAATTTATTTAGAATATTTATAGTGAATGCAATCTTACTAAAATAACAATTTTTATCACAGAGATTTCAAAATGTTAATTATCTAAGCAGTGTCTCTTTTCTCTTAATTTGTAGGTACGAAAAAAGGACCAGATCAATATTGAAACGAAGAATAAAACTGTTCGTTTTATTGGAGAACTAACTAAGTTTAAGATGTTCACAAAAAATGATACACTACATTGCTTAAAGGTTAGTGTGGAATTATTTGCATTATTTTTTAACAGACAAATTGAACGTTTTAGTTACAAATGCTGGAAAAAATGAAATAATTAAGAGATATTTGATTAATCCAAAGGAAGACAAGAAAGGAGTAAAAAGAAACATTAAACATATGAGCAAATTAGAAAACAAATAATAAAATGGTAGATACAAATGCAGCTATAACAGCAATTACCTGAAATGTAAAGAGACAAAATACATCAAGTAAAAGCCTTAAGAATATAGGGCTTGATTAAAACAACAACACTGTGCTGCCTTCAAGAGAGATACCCTTAAATATAAAGACCAGAAAGGCTAAAGTAAAAAGGTGGGAGAAATATACCATGGAAGCACTGATCAAAAGACACCTGGTTTCATTATCAGACGAAGTAGACTTTAAGGTATGAAGCATTATTAGAAATAAAGAAGGATAGTTCATAAAATGATGAGATCATTTTAACAGGAAAGTATTAGCTTCCTGAATCAGTATGCATCCAATAATGTAGCTTCAAAATATATAAAGCAAAAGTCGACAAGGG
Organism: Diceros bicornis minor; assembly: GCF_020826845.1. Classification (NCBI taxonomy): domain Eukaryota; kingdom Metazoa; phylum Chordata; class Mammalia; order Perissodactyla; family Rhinocerotidae; genus Diceros; species Diceros bicornis. The sequence continues at coordinate 12,636,335 of NC_080775.1, read as the reverse complement.
AAGGAAAAATAAACAGATCCACAATCATAGTGAGAGACTTGAAAAGACCTTTCAATAGCTGAAAGAACAGGCAGACAAAATCAGTAAGTATATACAGAATTGAACAACACAATTAACAACCTTGATCTAATTGACACTATACCCAACAGCATCAGAATTTACAATCCTTCAAATGCACATGGATCATTTACCAAAATCAACCATAAAGAAAGTCTCAGCAAATTAGAGAAGAGTGAAATTATTCAGATTATGTTTTCTGTCCACAATGGAATTAAGCTAGAAATCAGTTAGTGACTAATTATATGTGGTAAAGCTGATGTAGCATAGATGGACTAATTCTTCTACGTTTGGAATTAACAAAATAACAATAACAAACTTTTTATCAAATTGATTTCCTTGGGATATTGCTAGTTATATATCACACAAAATGGGTAACATAGATTCAATTACATTTGGAAAATCCTGAGTTAAACAAATTAAATAAGTTTCTTTACTGCATGATTACTTAAGAGTGTTTAAAATACTAATAGTCATTGTAAATATTCAAGGGGTTGAATTTCCTAAACCTACTTGGAGCATCTCAGGAGACTACAGAGTACATTTAGGGACATTCTGGACAGCATTTTAAGAGGGATTGTGAAAGTTTTCTTAATGCTGTAACTGAAAGGAATCATGCTGTGAACAATTGAAACATTAATGTATTTCTCTGTACTAATTATTAAAAATATATAGGAAGGATATACATTTCTTTGACAGAGAAATTCCATTTCTGTAATTTTGTTTTAAGGAAATAATGATAAACGTGTGCATAGATTTATCTACAAGGGTGTTTATCATGTCATTATTTATAATAGCAAGAAATTATAAACAATTTGGAAGTCCAATAAATAAGAATCAATTAAGTTTTAGAATAGTTGATCTTATACAGTATTCTACACCTTTTAGATTTTTAAATCATGCCATAGAAGGATAAATGAGGACATGGAAAAATACTCATGTTAACCAAAAGAAAACAAAGTTATTAAATGATGTAATATGTCTGAATCTGTTTTGGTTTAGAAAGTATACCTAGAAAAAGATCAGGAGGATAAATAGTAAAATGTTATGTAATGTGTTGTTTGTAAATTTCATACAATGAGCCATTTTTAGTCAGAATTTTACAAGTAAATTTCACATAAACCAAAACAAAAAAGCCATTTAGTAAATGTCAACTGTGTATGTGGCCTGTATTTAAATACATAGCATCTAATAATAAATACAGCAAGGGTTTCAATATTAGTTTCCATATATGTGTCTAAAAGGAAAGACATTAAATATATTGAAATTTTTAGATAAAATTTTTATGGCTGAACACAAAAGATACCCAGCAATGAAGCTTGTTAAACTAAAGTAGATCAACTTTAGTTTTTTTATACTGACATTTTTAAAGCTACACACTTTAGATGTATAATATTTTCTTTCTCTAATAGGGTTGAAGTGTTATCTTTGTGGTTTTTCATCATTATTATTGTTACAGATGCTTCTATCAGACTTTTCCCATCACCATATTGAAATGGCGTGTACCCTACTGGAAACGTGTGGAAGATTTCTTTTCAGATCTCCAGAATCTCACCTAAGGACCAGTGTACTTTTGGTAAGGGCTTGAGGAGCCTATCAAGAGCTTGACATTCTTGATTTACTTCAGAGGTTAAAAATATTGACCAGAGCCTGTTATCTTGCTATGCCATATAAATATAAACATTTCTACCTAAAGAAGAACATCCCATACACATGAGCTGCCATTTCTGGAGAGCTGTAGGAATTTTTCTCACTTGGCTGCCAGTGAGTTCGAAATATTGTAAAGGGGGATTAAATTCAACCCCAATTAACTTTTGACAAATGATGCAAATGAGCAGGTATTCTTAATGTTATTATGTTAGAGCCATCTTAATGGATATTCTTCCTACGTTTCAAAGAAGCCATCGTTAATGTGCCAGAAGCACATAAATTATACGCTTAAAAATATGAAGTTAAATTTTAAAATTAAAAAACAAAATATAAGCTTGAAAAATTAACTTGAGGGGAGAAGTTATTTCTTAAGCTAATTAGGATGCCTAAATGGCCATCAAATTTATTAAGCAGTTAAGTTATTATACTTATTGATAATATCCATGCATTTGCTTGCAGCCTTGGTGGGGGAGTGTGGTGGGGGAAGGGGTGTTGGTGTTTTTTTTTTTTTAATAATTTTATTTATTTATTTATTTTTCCCCTAAAGCCCCAGTAGATAGTTGTGTGTCATAGTTGCACGTCCTTCTAGTTGCTGTATGTGGGACACGGCCTCAGCGTGGTCGGAGAAGCAGTGCGTCGGTGCGCGCCCGGGATCCGAACCCAGGCCGCCAGTAGGGGAGCCCGCGCACTTAACCGCTAAGCCACGGGGCCGGCCCTGGTGTTGGTGTTCAACAGAGCTCTGGTTTAGGAATCTCTGGGCGTAGACTGCCATTATGTCAGTGTTGCTGTTACCAAGTCTTGATTGTGTCATTTTCTCTAGATTGTTATTTTTCTGTAATCTAGTTGTGAGCCTGAATACTCTGCTGATGTTATTTAAAATGAAGAAAGATGGAATTTATTTTTAATAAACAAAAATATTAATGTGAAGACCATCAAATGGAATTGATTTCCAAATTCCCTCTAGGCTTATATGACATTAATCGTATAATAGTTATTGCAAGTCCAAGTTTTTATTGTAACAAGGAAAAAACTCTTCCTCTTCTTTGGCTCCAGCTGGTAAGGTTAAATGAGGCACTGCAAATAAAAATGTAATAGAGATGCCAGGAAAGCTTAGTTTTTAAAATGTCTATTTTTATTTATAATATTGAATTCCCTATATTTATCTTTTGCTAGGGAAAACATCTTCTAATCGTTGGGGTATGGATGAACATTGCGATGCTGAAAACCAGAGTCCTTCCTGCCAGACTGGTTTTCTTGGCTCAGTGGATTTTTCCCCCTCTTATAGCAAAAGCACCTAGCCTTCGTCATTGATTCTCTTGCTTTCCAGATAGCAGCCTTGTTTATTTATCATTTAATAGTTTAGGGGCTCCTCCTGTGTGTCAGGCATTAAACTCAGTTCTGCAGGGATGTTACAGCTGTCCGGGCAGGTAGTGCAAAGAGATGGAATATAGTTGCCATCCTCAAAGTGGTCTACATCTAGTGCTAATTCCAGTAGTGTTGTAGGTGCTTTAATAGAGGTATGCGGAGGATATTATAGGCTAATGGAGGGAGTACTTAAGGCAGACTGATGAGTCTAGAAAGATCTTCCCTAATGGCTTCATAGTATTCACTGAGTGCAAACTCTATGTCAGACCCTTGGAATATAAAGGTGAAAACGATAGTCCCTGCCCTCATGGAGTTGACAGTCTAATAAATCAGACAGATGAGTAAATAGACAATTGGAATAACATAGTGGTAAATGCAATATAATAATATGGGCAAGCATAGCATATTATTATGGGTGTAGATAGAAGATGCACTTAATCTAGTCTTGGTATGTCAGGAAAAGTTCCCTGGCAAAAGATAGTGTTAAAGGCAGAGAAGAGAGACAACACTGAGTCAAGCAGCTGCAGATAAGATTAGAGAAGCAGGCACAAACCAGATTATAAAGAGCCCTAAGTTCTGTGCTAAGGAACTAGGGTTTTTTTCCTTGATGGCAGTGAGTAGCTATTGAAGGATTTTAAGCAGGTAGGAGAGAGAAGATCAGATTTATGTTTTTGGGCAGATCAATGTGGAGGAGATAACTAAGGTTGCTGAGAGCAGAGGTAGGCAGAACAGTGAAAAGCCTGTTTTCAAAACCCAGGAGGAAGACACTGAAGAAATAATAGAGATGGCAGGGAGTGGAGAATAATAACTGGCTATAAAGAATTTTAAGAAGTAGAACTGATGAGACTTGGTGGTGAGACATAAGGGATGAGGAAGAAGAAAGTGCCCTAACATAAGACCCAGGGTTCTGACATGGGCATCTCAATGGATGATGGTGCCAGACACAAAGATAAGGGAATATGGGGGGAACAGATGGTGAGTTTGCTTTGAAGCACATGAAAACCTATAAGATAAAATATATCCATATTTGTTGGGAACACATATAACCTTTTAACTGCTTTGCATTCAAAATTATTCTTGGCTAACGTTAAAATTAGTTTGGTGTGTGTTTTAGGGGAAATGATTCTAAAGCAGTCTAAATAAGGTTGAAACTAATCTTGATTTAAAGCTGTATTATATATGTACAAATGATAAGTTAAACGATGTATTATGTTTTGTCCAAAGAACTTACAGGGTGTGGTCTCTATCTCTAGCCCTATTCAACATGGAACTGTTCTCTTGTCTGTTTGGAAGACTCCACATTTAATAAGCATTCACTAATTATAATATAGATGTCAGTATAGGAGCTAGGCACAACCTATATACTTTAGCAGTATTCATAGACAAGAGAAACAATTATGAAACTTGGTATACCCGTAATTGAACTTGTAAAGAGCAAAGTTTTCCCCCAGTATATGACGGTTTTACATGTATAGAAAAGCAGACCATGGGAAAGATTGAATGTATTTTTAAAAATTCATTCATTAATTCATGTATTATTAATTGCATGCCTCCCACATGCTAGGTCAGGCAGTGTTTTAGGTGCTAGGTATACAACAGTGAAAACGATGCAGCCCTGCCCTTCTTGAGCTTACGTATACAGCCATCTTTTCAAAACTTGCCGTTGTGCCATCACCCGCCACCCTAGTCCAGACACTGCTTGAAGCTTGTCAGTGGTTTCCCTCTGCATACTGAAAACCTAAAGTTCTTACCACGGTCTTCAGAGTCTGGTATTACCTAGCCCATCCCTACCTCTTCAAGCTTATCTCGTTCCATTCCATGTTGGCACCACATGGGCCTTCTTGTAGTTCCTGTACCATATCATTCTCTCTTTCTCCTCATGACCTCTGTTTTTGTTTTTGCTACTGCCGCGAATGCTCTCCCCATGGCTCTTCTCAACCTTTTGTCATCCTTCAGAGCATAGCTTAAATGTCGCTTTCTCAGAGGAGGCGTCCCTAACCCACCTCAACTAAAATAGGCTCCTTGTTACTCTCCGTCTTAGTGCCTTGTTATTTTCCTTCATACGACTGATCACAATTATTATTTAAAAGAATGTTAGTTTATTTGTTGACTTGTTTATTCTGTCTTCCTACACCAGACTGTTAGGCTTCTTGAAGGTAGGAACATGTCTGTCTTGTTCACTCTTGAGTTCCAACACCTAGCATAGTGCCTAGCACATAGTAAGTGCCGGGGAAAATGTTTGTTGAATGACTGAATAAATTCAGTAATCTTAATGCTTAGTATGATGTTTTAAGAATTAGGAGTGCTGTTTGAAGATCTTCAGCTAATCCATGGTTCTCACTGGCATCTAGTGGATAGAGGTCAAGGTTGCTGCAAAACATCCTACAATACACAGAACAGTCTATCCCCTGCCCCTGCCGCTCCCCACAAAGAATTATCCAGTCCGAAATGTCAGTAGTGCAGAGAGTGAGAAAGCATGAAGTAGATGATGATTGACTAGGTTTATGTTTGTAATCACCTACTCTGAGTTGATGCTGGGGGCTCTGGACAAGGTATAAGACCTTGGGGCCCTTTAGTTTTCTTGTCTATAGAGATGTATCAGGTTTATCTGGTGCAGCATTGGATGGCACAAGCTCTGAGAACAAATTTATTCTCAGTTGTTGTGTGTGGAACAGCCAGAGTCGCCTCTTTATTTATATTCTTGGTCCTTAATTTCAGTTACTCGTGTATATGAGCCTTGTTTTACTTAAGAGTTCATGTGGTTTGGCAGAGTTATAAGTAAAGTTAGATTTGTAGCAAAGTTCTCTGAGTATTTTGGACAAGGCCTAAGATGAAGCAGTCGTGTGTGCTTGCACATTCTTAGAAATACCTAGTGATTGTTTTTTTCCTTTTCTAGCTCTTTATCCTGAAATCTTATCACTGAGACTAGAAGTTTAGTTAGGAATAAAGAAACTTCAGAATGAAAGAATTTTGACTAATGTGGACTTTTTATTTTAGGAACAAATGATGAGAAAGAAACAAGCAATGCATCTCGATGCAAGATATGTCACAATGGTGGAGAATGCATATTACTACTGCAATCCACCTCCAGCTGAAAAAACAGTGAAAAAGAAACGTCCTCCTCTCCAGGAATATGTCCGGAAACTTTTGTACAAGGATCTCTCCAAGGTTACCACTGAAAAGGTAAATCCTCAGGAAATCATAGAATAATAGTCCATTTGAGATTTGTGGTAGTGCTAAGCTTATATATAATATTCAACCAAGTTACTTCTTATTCATCCTAATGATAATAGTACTAAGAACAGTGCACTTTCCGTTTAGCCTATGCACTAAAATGTTTTAGATCAGGGACATACATATTTCAGTTTGTTTATAAATTGCTTTAGTACCCCACAAAGTATAGATAAGTGTAAGTATAGATAAGTAAGAAGTGTAAGTAGCTCGCAGTATTCCCATTTTGTAAATAGAGAAGTTGAAGCAGAGCTATTCAAGTCCCAGCAGTGAAGTTTAGGAGAGGTGGGATTAGATCCCAAGTTCCATTATGATTCATTATATACAAGTCATCCTAAGAAGAAATTCATATGATGATACATAATATATAGGACATAGATTTTGTTGTCCTTTTATGATAATAACTTCTCATTCTAAATAAATGGTAATTCTTCTAAATTTAATTTTGGTGCTATATATATATTCGAAACTTACTTTTTTTCTAGTATTCTATAATAAATTTGCCTTTAAATATTTTGCTTCAGTACAGGGGATCTTAACCTTGAATGGGCTTTAGGAGGCCCATGACCCTCTGAAATTTCATGATTTTGAATCTCTCGGGCTGTTTTTTTCTGGAGTGAGGGTCTGTAGCTTTATTTTTTTTAAAGATTTTATTTATTTATTTTTTTCCCCCCAAAGCCCCAGTAGATAGTTGTATGTCATAGCTGCACATCCTTCCAGTTGCTGTATGTGGGACTCGGTCCCAGCATGGCCAGAGAAGCAGTGCCCCGGTGCACGCCCGGGATCCGAACCCGGGCCGCCAACAGCGGAGCACGCGCACCTAACCACTAAGCCACGGGCCGGCCCTGTAGCTTTCTTTAGAATCCCAGCAGGAGTCAATTTCCAGAAAAGGTTAAGAACTACTGACTTGTTATCTTAATTATTACAGATACCTTGTTGGAAACTACACTTTTAAGTAGGGTATGTTGAACAGAACATTTCTTGTTAACTCTACAAGTTGGAAGAATTCAGTGTAGAAGTTAAAGCAAATTAACTTCTGGACAGAGAAAACCTAGGGGGAGGATAAAAGGCATGAAGTAATACATGTATTTATTATACATGGGTGGCGTAGAAGGTGATAAGAAATGATAGTTCAACTTTGAAAATTGAAACCAACTTTCAGAGAGTAATTGTTTAAAACAATAAGGATTTTGAAAGCTGTTTTAGAATTGGCTAAAAGTTTGAAAAATGTAGAATGCTTATGTAGTTGAGACGACATTAACATTCCCAGTGAAGCTGATCTGAGAACATGTTTCATGCTTGGAACATAGATTGTGGGTACAGAGTAGAGATGAAAGGAAGACTTTGTGGTCTACCGATAGTATGCATTTTCTTGCAGGATAAAAAATGGAAGGAACTTGATTGTAGGTAGAGCTCTGCTAATTATCTGATTACCAGTAGAGTTTTTTGAAGTAGTAATGGCTAACTTTTAGGGGGTACTTATAATGTGCCAGACACTTTCCTGCATGCTTCACATGTTTTAGCTTGTCTAATCCGTACAGCCAACTATGAAGTAAGTGCTTTGATTATCCTCCCTTTTACACCTGGGGAAACAGGATGCTGTGTGATGTCGGTTCTGATCTCATGTCCCTCATCTTAAGTGATCTTGTAACCAACTGACCTTTCGTTTATTTATTGGAAATTTTTAATTTATAAAAAGAAGTGTCTGAGATTATTTACATCAAATGATGCACAAAGGAAAACATTATCTTTGGTAAATCTTGGGTATTTTCTTTCAGTGACCTGAGTACATGAATAAATAGCATTAGCTTTGTTAAAGACTTAGAAACTCTGGGAAATTTATGGGCATTATGGAAAGATGTAGGGAAAATGTGAATAAATTTTGCCAATAATTAGAAAAATCTTGTTTTTCGTATCTCTGACATGAAGAGGCTGATAGAGGATCTTTAAAGTATTTGCCATTTGAAAAGTTCTGTAACTGCACAATCATAATAAAGTGTCTGTATTGTTGGGTATATTGGACTACTATGTGCTCATCTTAGTAATTTAAACAAAAATCTCTTCGTTTAGGTTTTGAGACAGATGCGAAAGTTGCCGTGGCAGGACCAAGAAGTGAAAGACTATGTTATTTGCTGTATGATAAACATCTGGAACGTGAAATATAATAGTATTCATTGTGTAGCCAACCTTTTAGCAGGACTAGTGCTCTACCAAGAGGACGTTGGAATCCATGTTGTGGATGGAGTTTTAGAAGATATTCGATTAGGAATGGAGGTAACAAGGACTTTCTTAAAGTCACCAAATTGGAGTTTGTGGAGAATTTAAACAACTTTTAAATCCTATCATTGAAAAATAATAATTTGAAAACTTTCCTTTCCTCATATGGTGTTGTTTACTATTACTTCTTTGGAGTTAGTGGTTTTTTAATAAACCCTGTTGTATCAGATTTCCTAGTCTTCTCTCAGCCTAATGCTGGAGTGTTTTTTGCCACTTTTTCTCAAGTCCAGTTAAACTTATTTTGGAAGAGTTTAGTAAATTTTTATTATTTCTGGGTCACTTTTGGGACTCAGGTTATAGGAATCTATAAATTTATTAATTAGGAGGATTGGTAATAATTTGACAAGAATTTCTGTAAGCAGTTCCATCTGTCTGTGTAGGCTTATTGTTTCCTTAATTCATGGATTACAGAGAAAATAAGGAATGGGGCCTGATAGGGAGAACTGTTTTATAAACTATCAATTCATTTAATAATAGCTTAATACTAAATTTAATATTTAGCGTGTTCTTCTTATTAAATTTAAACGTTTTAAAGATAGCCATTTCCTAGAGAAGGACTCCCAGAAATGACCACCTTGTTAAAAAAGAAGGAAAGAACCCATTATTTTTACTTTGTTCAGTGTTCTTTCAGTAATTGATATTGTCAAGTGACAGAGGGGAATTTTACCTCTTTTCAGATACTTTACTATTCTTTAACAGAAATCTGTTTTTTTTTTCCTTTAGGTTAATCAACCTAAGTTTAATCAGAGACGTATCAGCAGTGCCAAGTTCTTAGGGGAACTTTATAATTACCGAATGGTGGAATCAGCTGTTATTTTTAGAACTCTTTATTCTTTTACTTCATTTGGTGTGAACCCTGATGGCTCTCCAAGTTCACTGGACCCTCCTGAGCATCTTTTCAGGATTAGACTAGTGTGCACTATCTTGGATACCTGTGGCCAGTACTTTGACAGAGGTTCCAGTAAAAGAAAACTTGATTGCTTCCTTGTCTATTTTCAGGTATTTAAACTGAAATATGCAGTTTGGCGTCATTTAATGCATTGCTTCTGTTACAGAGATATTAAAGAAGAACTTCTGTAGATTGACATGTGTAAGATATGTTTGTAATTAGATTAGATTAGATTTATTCTTCCTGCAAGGATGCTTTAGAGATTTAAAAATATATGGTGAATTCTATCATATAAACATTCTAATTGCATTGTAACTTTTATGATTGATAATGATCATTAATTTTGGGAATAATTTTGGGAATTATTTTGGTACAGTTTATAAATTTGGTATAGTGCTTTATGGATTATGATACTTGGTACACTAACTTATGAATTAAATTACTTGTGATTTTTTATATATTTGATAACATTCTTCTCACTTATCTGTGTTCTGGTTTTACATGTAAAATTCTTGTTTCTAAATGATTTAACTTTTTTTTAGGGAAAAAACTATCATTTGGGGGGAAACGATATTTTTAACAGAAATATTTGTTTATTCGTTGGTAAACTCTTGGGTTGTGCTTTTCATGTCTTAATTTTAGTTAATTGTGTAAGCTTATGATTTAGAACAAGTACAGTATAAATTAAATTCAGATACAAATACAGAGACAATTCTGTAAAGTTGGTGTTCCAAAAGTTGACTTGTAGCTTGGTTGTTTGGAACCTGATCGCTATTTCCCGTAAAAAACAATGTTGTATGTACTTATTAGGGTGAACAGCTCACTGTTGAATTCTCCAGATCTTTCTGAAGTAAAGTACCATTAGTCCCATTAAGTTCTATATCATCATTCCATTCTATATAATCTATTGTTAGTGTTGTTTTCATTTATCCATTGATGAAGACAATAAATTTAAAACTACAACTTGAGGTATCAAAAATACACCCACATAGTGGCTGGGGTTAAGTGGGGGTGAATACTCTTGGGGGAGGAGCAGTTTATAAATTTTCTCTGACCACTAACCCTTGCAGTAGAGGACAACATGTTACTCCCTCATTTTCTGAATTGATGAGCCAAAAAGGGGAGGGGAGTTTTGCAGATTTGAAAGTCAGATTCCCTGTTGCATGTAAGAACTGTCTTAAGTTGGAGAATGCCTATATTGAAAACTGGAGTTTTGCTGCATAATGTCAGCTGTAATTGTTAGCATCCAAAGTAGAATCTCTTTCAGAAGAGAATCCTTGTTTGCATTCACTCTGACATCCCAGGCTCAGGGCCATTAGAAATATCGAGGAGCAGAAAGAGACAGAAGTCTTTTCCACATTGATTAACAGGCAGCAATGTGTAGCAGGGATATACCTAGGGAATGGGAGTTAGAAGTGAGGGACGCCTGCAGGATGAGGTCAGTGTGTGCTGGCCAGAACATAAGAGTGTTCAAGTTAGGTTTTGGAAGGCCAGATGGAAAGGATCACCTGCAGCAGTGCTTCTAAACGCTAATGTGCTACACACATCACCTGGGGATGTTGTTATAATGCAGCTTATGATCCACTTGGTCTAGGGTGAGGGCCTAAGAGTCTGCATTTCTAACAAGCTCCCAGTTGAGTCCACACTGAGTAGCAGGACCTAGAACAAACCGGGGAGGAAGTATAAAGCACCCAGAGGAATACCTGCTTATACACAAGTAAATTCTTGGTTGTACTATTTAGTTAATGTGAACTTAAGTATTACAAGTACAAAATAGAAGGAAGGAGCCAGGGTAGGAGAAGAGAGGGGAGATACCTAAACAGTGCCATATACACGGTAGATGTTCAATAAATGCTTGTTGATTGATGATTTTTATATATTTCACACACCATATTTTCAGATACTTTGACTTTCTTAGAAACCAAAGCAAGTAGCGTAGGGAAAATAATGAAAATTTATCAAAACTATGTCTTTGAATCTGGTTGTTTTCGTGAAATTAAATATTGGGTTTGGGAATGGCGTTTCTGCCTTGTTTCAGTACCTGAAAATTTATTTGGTATTTTATTTATAATTTTTCCATGCCTCTAAAAAAGATTTATGACAGTTATAATAAAAAAATATTTAAATTAAAGTCACTAAATGGCTTAGAAACTGTATAAATGGAGGGAAATAGTTGAAATAGGATCATTGCTGTTGACCAGTAATAAAAATGATAGGTGTCTTGTACAACTGTTTAGCTTAGTTATTATAACTAGGTAACATCAGAATACTGATTATTTTAAATATTTTTGGTATTAATTTCTTATAGCTAAATTTATTTTTCATTTGTTATCAGCGTTATGTTTGGTGGAAGAAAAGTTTGGAGGTTTGGACAAAAGACCATCCATTTCCTATTGACATAGATTACATGATCAGTGATACACTAGAACTGCTAAGACCAAAGATCAAACTCTGTAATTCTCTGGAAGAATCCATCAGGCAGGTACAAGACTTGGAACGAGAATTCTTAATAAAACTAGGTAAGCAATTAATTACAGAGAGAAGATGAAGGTGATATTTGGCAGATTGTTTCCAGAATTTGCTTTACAATGTTATCAGTTAGAGTTGTATAGTTTGTGTTTTCGATGTTGAGTGTTACATAATAGTGTTAGGTAAGACCTGGGTGGCATACTTTTTGATTTCTCATTAAATAATCCCAAATCGGAGGAAAACAGTCATGTAAGACTTGAAAGATAGTGACGGAAAAATGTAATCCTGTTAGCCTCCGTTTATTTTAGAATTTTTGGTTGCTAATATAAAATCTAATTTTGATTAAAGCATCTTATATATATACAGTATATATTTTCTTTTCTTTTTTTTCCCATAGGTTTGTATGTTTCTTGTTAAATTTATTAGAAGGTATTTTGTCTTTTTTTTTTTGTAAGGAAGATCAGCCCTGAGCTAGCATCCGATGCCAATCCTCCTCTTTTTGCTGAGGAAGATTGCCCTGGGCTAACAGCCATGCTCATCTTCCTCTACTTAATATGGGATGCCGCCACATCGTGGCTTGACAAGTGGTGCGTCGGTGCGCACCCGAGATCCAAACCTGCGAACCCCGGGCTGCCGAAGGGGAACGTGCGCACTTAACCACTGTGCCACCAGGCTGGCCTCTACAGTATATATTTTCAACAAGCAAAAAAAAAAAAGAAAAAACAAGCATTATTTCCTAAGACAGTGCAGGCTAGACACTATAGAAGGGGGGTAGTACCTGTTAGAAGTTTGGAACTGTCCTACAGAGTTTCAGACCTTATTCACTGAAAGAGTGAAGTCTCTTTCTAAGGACTAGAGAAAATGGGAGAAACGTGTTACAGGAGGACTGATCTGTTTACTTTGTCAGTATCCTTCTGATGTTCTGGAAGAAGAGTTAGCTCTTGAACAGTTCCCACAAGGGACTGTAGGAGCAGACTTTGTCAGTGGAAATAACTGGAACAAGGTTTAGCCTTACCAATCAGGTTTGCTTGCTGATAGTTCCTAGCTTGTTTTATTGTAGTCATTTCAAAGTAACACATATTTTCAAGCTATTAAGCTAATATTTTATTTCCTGCTAGCACCTGGTATTCATATGTCTGTCATTAGGGGATCCTTACCTTCGTCTACTACATAATTGTATAAATTTACTACGTTGTATATCTGAAGAACCACTTTTCATGGCAAAGAACTGTGATTTTTTTCCTCTAAAACTATTTTTCGTATTACATCTAGTATATTATTAATACGATTTCTTTCTTCAAAGGTAAATTCTCTTTTGGAGAATATGATGGCTGTTATCTAGTTGAGCATTATTTTTCAAAGCTTCTCCTGATTGTACAGCTATTAACTTTTCCTACTATTCAACCCATAAAGGTGTATGTGATTCTTTTTGTTCTGTGCACTTTGTCCCAAATTAGCTACTTTCTTTTTCTTTTCAGATTTCTAATTGTATAAAATGATCATTTCAAGCAAAGTGCTTATTTATTTCATTTGAAATAGTTGTCTTAGCCTTGTTTCCCAAAACCTTTATTAACGGTACTTTCTGTCTAGTTTGACACCCAGTTTAGTAGCAGTAAAGAGAGCAGTGTGCTTTATCCTTTATAGACTGAAGGGTTAAATGAAAGGATTTCAGGCTTCTTTTGAGGAGTCTGTCCTTGTTTAGAATATGGAAAGGGAAAAATTGGTTACTGTTTGCAAATGAAACTCTAAAGATGGTGGCAACTAGAATCAGTATGCTACCAAGTCGTCCCATTTTCCTCCTGTTTTACACAGTCTAAGTATCAGGAAAAAGAGGTACATAAGTAAATCTAAGTTAAATCTGTTTCCTGTTGATAAACCCATAAGATAATATAGTATCTTGCCTTTGATAGTGTTTTATTTACAAGCACTTTGCAAATTCGTTATCTCAGTTTTATAGCAACCCAACGCTAATGTAATAGTTAATGGGAAAACACTAAAAACATCCCTTATATTTTTAAAATCATTTTTAATATTCTTAAAAGTAATAAATGTTCATGGCAGAAATTTTGAAAAATACCAAGAAAATTAAAATCACTAATATTCTGTACACAAGGATTATGTGTTAATACTTTGATATATTTTCTTCTGTTCTTTTAAAGTTTTTTCGTGTGTTTACAGTTTTATAACTAGATTTTTTTTCTGCTTAATATATTAGGAAATTTCTTCCTGACATGAAATATTTTTCTAAATCTTTACTTTTTTTAACTGGGTATATTTCTTTGTGTGAATGTGCCATAATTTATTTAAGTCTGTTGTTTGACGCTTAGGTTATTTCCAATTTTACACCACTATAAATAACATTCTTGTTATTTTTGTGTGTATCAAGATTTTCTCAAGATCGATGGAATTACTGGCTAAGACAGTCTCTTTAAATTTAAGAACAAAACCAAAATGGTAATAGGCAATATTATTTAGTTCTGGTTTGGAAGTTCTAGATAGTATTATAATATAAAGAACAAAAATGAGGGAAATAAAAGTGAAAAAAGAAAAGAAGCCATGTGAGTAAATTATATTAGAAAGCAAAAGACTATATTTCATAAATTAGAAATAAAATCAGTAGGATAGAACAAAAGGCCCAGAAGTAGCCCCAGTTAAATACAAAACAATTTAGTATATGGTGAACTAGGGATCCTAAAAACAGGATAAGGGAAACAGGTGAGCATTTGGAAGGAAAATTGATAGAGAACCACATCTTATAGCATCCAACTCCAGATGGAATAAAGAGTTAAATATTTATTTTTTAAAAGTTAAAAATAGATCTGATTATCAAGTATTTGGAGAGGGTTTAATTTTCCCAAACTTTAAAATGATAGAAGAAAGCACACATATGTAAGACAGATTTGGGTGTTTTAAACTTTTATACAATGGAAAATTAAAATTAAACTGAAAATAGTTTCCTTGCCAGGTTATTAGCACTTACAAAAAGAGCACAGGCAAATTGATAATAAAATAGAACACCCCAATAGATAAGTGAGTATGATATAATCAAATAAGAGAGGGCAGGGTAGAGTTGGTGTTTTATTGAGTTCTGCCTGTTTGCCAGAATGGTAGAGCAAGGTAATATTATTTGTAGTTGACAAATGAGTTAAGTAAAGCCCAAATCAAAATAGTAGGTTAAACAGGCAAGCCAGAATTCAAAGACTGTGCACTTTGATGTTTTAAGTATGTGGGGGAAATGCTCAACATGTCTAGTAAGCAGAGAAATATAAATTAAAACAATCTGAAAGGAAGTATTATGATTGTTACCCTCTCTGTTATGAGCAGGAAAATTGAGGCACCAAGCAGCTCATATTCAAGAGAACAGTATTTGATTTTGGTTCCCAAGTACGCTTAATTCTGACACACGCATTTCAATATTTTACTCCCTGGATATTGCACTTTGTTATCCCTGTGTTCTTTATGTATACATTTTTATCTACATTTTTTTTAAGTGACAGTGGCCTAGGGGTTGGCAAGTGGGTAGTTATACAGTTTAGCAAATGCAACTTATGAATTGTTTTTGAAACTAACTTGCAATGCAAATGAAAATGTTTTAATAGTAGTGTGTATTTTCCTTACGAATTAGAAGTATGGCTATCAAAACAAAGCTACATGTACGTTATAGTTCTTCCCATGATGGGTATTTTAAGTGGGTATGACAAAAGTGTAATGGCATCTCATGCTATGTGAGTTTATCACCACTGTGATATTTTTACTGAGAGTGCTTAGATTTATAGAGTTCTGACTTTAAATTTTTTGCCTTTGGTAACTTAAATAACAGTCCAATATTTTGCTTCTTAAAGTCTCTGTAAATAAATAAAATTTACATATATAAAATCTGTGTTTGTATCTATAAGAAGTAATAGGTAGAAAATATTTAAGTTAATGGAATCTTAATTGGAGCACCAACTTTTTTCTATTATTTTTCTTTTAAAATAAATCTCTCTGAGCTTCATCCATCTTCTGTCAATTTTCTTTTATTTCCAAACTTGAATATACCTACTTTAATCACTGTGTACTTCCATATTTTTGTCAGTTGTAATTAATTGCTTAGACTTAAGAAACTAGAGTAATTTTTTACTTTATTGGTTGGGTTACTTATTCAAACTCTCTGGGCTTCAGTATTCCTCACAAAATGAAAGGGTTTAGTCACATCGTGACTAAAGTTTCTTTCTGCTCTAATCGCCTAAGATTCTGTAAACAAACAAGTATTTACTAAACGCCTACTGTGTATTTATCAATATATGGCCTCTGCTAAGTTTTGAATATATAAAACAAGTTCTTGGTCCTCAAAGGTCTTATAATCCGATGTAACATTTATGAAATCATTAGAAAAAATATTACATGGTGTATCCTTTAATGTAAAGTGCTATGATAAATTCTCCAAGTGCTTTAGGAGCAAGTAGGAGGAAAAGTAATGGATTAAAATACTCAGTGAGTTTATACAGGAAGTAAAACTTAGGCTGAATTTGAAGAATGTCTAGGATTTGAAAGTGCATATGGAAGGATGTTCTCTACTGAGAAGAGTATTTGATGAGTAGGATTCCAAGGTAGTGTGCTTTCTGATCGAGTCTGACCTCACTATAGGAAAAGGCTTAGGAGAGAGCAGTGGGAGAGTTGGATCAAGTGAGGCTATATTATGTGCATCTTGAAAATAGCGTAGTTTGAGATTCAGATGATAATAGAGAAGAATTGACCAGGCAGTGAAATGTGGATGAACATGGGGAGGTGGAAGCAAATTCAAGCCAGGGAGTTCCCTTAGGAGGAGAGTGCTGTTACTGAAGGAAAAAAAATAAGCTCTGTGGTGACGCGCCTGCTAGGTGCGTCACTGTGTAGCTTTGCCTCCTTCCCCCAGTCTTAATTTGCAGACATTCAAATTGATAGCCAAGTGTGATTTCTTCATTAAAGTGACGTAATTTTTATCTTTGAGTTTTCGGAGATTCTTGAAATATCATTTGATAAAAACAGTGACGAAGGCTGCATCCTCTGTGGCCGAGGCTGCCCCTTATGTGCTGCTGCTTTTTGCCTTTGTTCATCTGAGACTGAGAGAAACAGTTTGAAGCTCTAATTAAAAAAAAATATGTATATATATATTTCTTTTTGCTAGTGGTTAAGAAATGTGTCACTGTTCCATGTTGAAATGAAAGTCTATTTAGTTTTTTAAATGTTTCTCAAGATTTAAATTCTATTCTTATTTTACTATCATTCTGATAAAATGGCTGTTGAATTATCTTAATATGTACTTTTAAATGAAGTGGTATAATATTGAAAACTTGCCTTTATCTTTTTTTAATGTGTTTTTTCACTTTCTCCTCATTTCAAGGCCTAGTAAATGACAAAGATTCAAAAGATTCTATGACAGAAGGAGAAAATCTTGAAGAGGATGAAGAAGAAGAAGAAGGAGGAGCTGAAACAGAAGAACAATCTGGAAATGAAAGTGAAGTAAATGAACCAGAGGAAGAGGTGATACTTTTATTTATAGCAAATAGGTACATCTGTACAAGAATATTTTGATTATATGAGCCAAGATTTTCTTTAATAAGAAAATAAGATCTTCCCCTGAGTTTTATTATAGCAAATGTAACAGCATATATCTGTTATAAAAACCCTGGATTAATTAAGGGTATTTTTTTTAAAGTAAGAAAATACTGATCCTAGGTTTTTTTATTATTAAGACTATTTTTTAAGAGCAGTTTTAGGTTAACAGCAAAATTGAGGGGAAGATGCAAAGATTTCCCATATGCTTCTTGCCCCCTACACGTGCACAGCCTCCCCCATTATCAACATCCCCCATTAAAGTGGTCCATTTGTTACAACTGATGAACCTACATTGACACATCATTATCAACAAAATCCATAGTTTACATTATGGTTCACTCTTGGTGTACATTCTATGAGTTTGGACAAATGTATAATGACATGTATCCATCATTATGGTTAGGATTTTTATTTAATAAGCAATTTGAAGAAAAAAAGTTGTGTGATCTCCTATGTATCTTAATTTCACTTTCCAGTATGGACTTTTTAACCTGTGGGTTTTATGAAAACAAAATTATTGATTAGATATTAATGAACTTTGCTTTATTTTTCCCAGATCTAATGGTATATGATATCTGAAATTCATCATGTACCATAATAATTGACATGCCCTTTTGTTTTTATGATTCTATTAGGCCAGACCATATGAAATTGTTGTTCTACCGATTTTGACCTACCAAAATGTCATTTTCCTATGGTTCAACCTAATAGTTTTAATTCTTTCTTTTTTTCTTCTAAACCTGCTTAAGTTTTAAAAGTTCCGTCTAAAATAATAGAATGTCTGGGATTTGCTTCATAATCTGGAGCTAGATTGGGGAATGAGTTAGGGATATAGAAGAAACTGTAAACTGACCATGAGCTAATAATTGTTCAGTTGTGTAATGGGTAAGTAGGGGTTCATTATGCTATTTTCTCTATATTTGTATATATTTAAATTAAAAAGTTAAAAAGATAAAAAAGCAAGATGAATAAGGATAACAATAGAATACTAATGAAAATAAAATATAACCATGGAATTAGCATTTTTTCACTTATTTTTATATAAGTGTAAATTTATAATTATCATTATGATTTGGTACATATGGTTTTTTTGTGTTGCATGGGTGCTAAAAGCATTTAAGAGAGTGTGATAACTTAGAAGTGTTATTTTAATTAAATATTGAAAATAGTTTAAATTTGTAATCAATATTTAAATGTTTTGGGGAAATTGAATTTGTTGAG
The DNA here is from genome assembly GCF_020826845.1 of Diceros bicornis minor. Taxonomy (NCBI): domain Eukaryota; kingdom Metazoa; phylum Chordata; class Mammalia; order Perissodactyla; family Rhinocerotidae; genus Diceros; species Diceros bicornis. The sequence continues at coordinate 12,617,599 of NC_080775.1, read as the reverse complement.
TTTTTAAGTTTTGATTTATTTGAGCAAATAGAATAAGTATTTAGAGGATGTAGGTGGTTTATTATATAAAGGAATGTTAATTGTTTAAAGCATTCATAAGATTCATATACTGGATTTTTAAAAAGGTCCATTTAAAATGAAACAAAAAGGACCCATAATTTAAAGTAATTAAAATTTTGTACAGTTGGAAGTAAAAATCCCTAAGGCTATGTTTCTTTTAGCCCTGAAGGTCTATAGCTGTTATTGAACATTTGCTATGATTTGGTTACATAACAATAGCTTTGCTGTTAGTTAAAAATGAATGATTTTGTAAAAGGCAGCATAAACGATAATGTACAGTTTTTGTAACTGGGTAGCATTTGTAGGCAGTAGAAATGTACCTTTATGTATTTGTTATTTTGCCGCCACTTTTTTTCCCCAGTTGTATTGGGATGTAATTGACATATAACATTGTATTAGTTTAAGGTGTACAGTGTAGTGATTTGTTACATGTATATATTGTGAAATGAGCACCACAATAAGTTTAGTTAACATCCATCATCTCACAGTTAGAAATTTTTTTTTCTTGTGGCGAGAACTTTTAAGATCTACTCTCTTAGTAAATTGCAAATGCACAGTACAGTATTGCCAGCACTTTATCTTTCAACCTGAGAACTCCTCTAAAGTAGATATAAATAAACTGAGTAAAATTTAGAACCGGAGTATGTTTCTGTAATTGATTTCCATATAATAGTGGACATTATATTTCTTTTTTTAAAATAAGGTTGTCATAGAAACATTCAATAATACAATTTAAATTGGCTTATTTAGTATTTTATAACAACAAAAGGAAATGAGAGAGTATTTCCATTTTGTGTTTTTAGAATAATCTTATGGTTATATTTGAATTTTGCTGCTGCACTAATTAGATAAACAGAATCTAATAAATTAAACATCCTTTGTAAATGTGACATTAAATGAGTGACTCATTTTCCTATAAATTTCTCATTTGAAGAGCTGTATTATATTTTCTCCTCTAGATGCATTTCCTCCTTTTCAAAAGTGAACTTTATAATTTTGAAAGTAGTATTTTTAACCATTGCTTACTTTTCCAGCTGCAAAGCGAACATTATACATAATACATGTGTATTTGCTACGTAGAAAAACAAAATGTTCAATTGATGATTCATGAGCCTTGTCTGGGAGAAGTGAAAGGTGTGGTTTACTTTAAGGAAGTGAAGTTGGAATAGTTTATTTGTCCTCCCACCTAAAACCCCCCTTTCCCAGGACTACTCTCCAAACAGAGAGAGGAGAAAACTCTTAAAGAGAGAAGATGGGTTGATTATAAAGTAATAGGAGCAATTTAGGGTACAAATATTTGCTTCAATTGAGAAAGAAAAGGGCTCGAGTTCAACTCTTCAGAAAAATTGTACTGTTCTGTTTTCATCTTGTTCCGCAACTCTTTCAAGCCTCAAGGGCCCTTTGAAGTTATTCGTAGCGCCTAACAACCAGAATATTTTCTCCTCAATATCAGCTATGTAAATTAAAGATAACTTTAAAGATTAAGTAAATGTTCCTTTGCTAAAATTCTAATTTCCTGCAACATAATATGTAATTTAACAAAGTACAGGATATATTATATAGTAGCAATAAATTATTTATCAAGCATTCATTATTCGTGGTCACTGTTTTAAGCACTGTATTTGTATTACCATTTCTAATACCATCCTATGAGATAAGTGAGAAAATAAGGCACAGATAGGTTACATAATTTGCCCAAGATCTCATCTACTGGTAAGTGGTGAGCCAGTATTTGAACTCAGACAGTTTGGCTTGTGCTATGCTGCCCCGGTGCTTTCCTTAGCCAGCTGGGATCTTGTAGTCCATTGACTTCCTAATCTCACAGATTATTATGTCAATGTATAGTGGAATTAGGACAAATGAAATTCTTGTTCAACATTTTAATTTAAAAAGTTAACGCATTTTATTTTGCCTGAGTAATATAGAAAAGAAAGGGTGAGGGGAAAAAGTTAATGCATTTTAGCTTAGTCTAACTTAGTTTTTGAATAGAAAGTACGTTTTAACTGTTAATAAATGATTAATTTTTGCAAGGGCAAATTTAAGAGCATCTCTGTTGCAAATTTAATTTTGAATTATAGAATTATGTCAAAAAAAAGTTAATGCGTTTCTGTACTTCCCCAAAATATTTCCATTTTAGAAACTTGAAGTCTCCAAATGTCTGTATAGTAAGTAATAATACGCTGTTTGAATTTTTTGGATTAATTGCTATGTATACTAAAAAGGTAACAAATCGTTTGTTTTCTCTTAGGAATTATTTCTCATTCACATGATTTCTCTTGGTACAATGTGGGTTTAGTGTAGTCTTTTTTTTAAACTTTTATGGCACTAAGTGGGAGTGAATCGTGTTGTTCGAGATGGAAGGATACACAAATGGAGCGCCATGGTGTACTTTATTTTGCACCCCTTTGAAAATCCATTTGGGTTCTGCCCAGTCTTCTGTTTGAAAAGGAATTTTGGCTGATGGAAGAGGAGGTGGGGGTACTGACAGGAGAGACTGGGGAGAAGTAGTACTTGAAAGCCACTAGTAAGGGAGATCAGAACTTCTGGCTCTTATGGTTAATAAACATTGTGTCCTTGGGCAAGTCACTTAACTTTTCTGAGCCTTAGTTTTTTCTTGTGTAAAAATGGGGATAGTAGGGGCTGGCCTAGTGGCATAGTGGTTAAAGTTCATGCATTCCACTTTGGTGGCCCAGAGTTTGCAGGTTCTAATCCTGGGCACAGACTGATGCACTGCCCATCAAGCCATGCTGTGGCGGTGTCCCACATACAAAATGGAGGAAGATGGGCACAGATGTTAGCTCAGGGCCAATCTTCTTCACCAAAAAAGAAAAAGAAATGGGGGCAGTAGAGCTTATCTTTCCTTCTTCAGAATTGGGTAGAGCTAACCAAATGAAGTATGTGAGACCATCTTCCAAACTGAAGTACTTTATAAAATTTAGTGTCATTGCTTTCAGCTGATAACAGTGTTCAATTTGAACTATTTATTGGTCTTCATTGCAGAGTTAGGTGAGTGTTAAAGAACAACTGTGAGAAATTCAGGCTCAAGTTAGTTTCAGAAGAGAAAAATACAGAAGGTTCAGGAAACTCATTCCTTGTGGAATTCAAGGAAGAGTTTCTACAAAGGATTTTTGCATTGTTAGATCAGTGGAAGATAGTGAAATTGGTTTTCAGCTACTGGTCTGTAGTAAATGTTGCCAACTGACTTGGCCCTACATTGTAGGCAGGCTACATAAAAGCCTGATACTTGAGAATAATAAACAATTGTACAAGAGTTTTAAAATCTTTTTAAGACAGGTAAAATGTAGTAACCCTTTTCAAAATGTTTTAACTTCCCGTTAATGTTAAACAATTTCAGGAGGGTTCTGATGATGATGATGAAGGAGAGGAAGAAGAGGAAGAGAATACGGATTACCTTACAGATTCAAACAAAGAGAACGAAACTGATGAAGAAAATACTGTATGTATGGCTGAAAAGTTGCTTTTTGAAATTGTGCAACATTTTCATAGTATTTCAGTTTTAGCCACTGAAGTTTAGTTTCTTGTGATTATTGAAAAATATCTTTTTGGAAATTTGTTTTTAATTTGTTTTCCTATGTGAGTACTTTTCTTTATTAACAAGTTCTTTTAACATTAATAATGTTATTTATTTTACTCACTCATTCCTTGAGTTATGTTGAACAAGTTATCAATACAAAAAGGCTCTGCCATACAAAACATTACAGTTAAAATTTCTGGTCTGATTTCTTGTGTTTGTTTTGTTTTAATAAGGAGGTAATGATTAAAGGAGGTGGACTTAAGCATGTACCTTGTGTAGAAGATGAGGACTTCATTCAAGCTCTGGATAAGATGATGCTAGAAAATCTTCAGGTATTAAATGTGGCTCTATTCCAAAGTAGCTTCTCAGTACAGAAGAGTGCAGCGCATTCAATTCACATTAATATGATGGTCTCTACTGTCTAAACATTTCTCTCTGCAGCAGCTTTTTCCTAGTTTATGTAATTTGCAGCTGCCAATACTTCTTACATCCCACATCCCGATTTGCACGTTTCTTTGAGATAGACTGTGAAAAAAATGTAGTAAATATAAGACTTGGAACAGAGTAATTTTATTGTACCAACCTCTGCCTTTTCTCTTTTAAGTCATATCTCTATTTCTAAGACCCTTTACTTGCAGTTTGTTTAGGGGTCAAACTTTGCAGAAGAAAAATATTTGAGGAAATTTAGTTGAGTAAATTCTTAAGTTCAATTTATAATTTGCATAACTTGTATATAAACATTTAGAGGAATATTGGTTATTTGATGTTTAAAGAAATCTTAGTTCTTTAATGTATTTGTGACATTAATACACTGGATTTTATAAAAAGCTCTGTCTAGCATTTTTTTAAATGTCCCAGTAATTTAGAGTAATTATGTTTTTCTGTAGTTAGAGGTAAAATCCCATAGACTGTTTACTTTAGCCCTATATATAGCTATTGTTAAACTCTTTGGAACTTGAAAAGAGTGCTTTTGTGGAAATGGTGGGGTGAAAGCCCCATGAGGTGGGTTCAATGGAGAATGGGAAAGGAGGAAGTGAAAATACTGGATGCAGATATAGCTAACTCTTGAGGAGTTTTACTAGAAAGAGAAGAAAAATGGGGAGGTGCTAGAGGAGGTCACAGTTAAAAGAGGAGGGTTATTTTTGAGATGGAAGTGATTATAGAATCTTTATATGCTGATGGACTAATCATTTAGAGAATAAATACTGGATTTTACTTTCACTGCTGCTGCTAAGGCCAAAAGCTATGATAATGTACAAATTAGCATTATAGGGTATGTTAAGCCAATTTGCTTCTTCCTACATATATTAAAATTTCTTCGTATATCTAGAAAACCCTTAATTTATGAAATAAATCTTATATTCATATCATTTAGGACCACAAGTCATCAAATAAAACATAATCATTATAATTCCTTTGAAGAAAGAATAAACAGTTTACTTCTTAATGAAACTTTTCCTTTCTTACATGAGTCAGTAGCCATTTACTTATTCATTTTCTTTTTTTTTTTTCTTTTATTTATTTATTTATTTTTCCCCCAAATCCCCAGTAGATAGTTGTATGTCACAGCTGCACGTCCTTCTAGTTGCTGTATGTGGGACTCGGCCTCAGCATGGCCAGAGAAGCAGTGCGTCAGTGCTCGCCCGGGATCCGAACCCGGGCTGCCAACAGCAGAGCGTGTGCACTTAACCGCTAAGCCATGGGGCCGGCCCTACTCATTCAGTTTCTAGCAAGTATTTATTGAGCACCTGCTGTGTGTCTAGCGCTGTGCAACAGGCTTAGTATAAAGTAGTAAATAAAAAGCTGGTCCCTGGCCTTAGAGAATGTCATTTTATGGGGAAAGTAGATATTTAACAACTGAACAAATACTTAATTTCAAATTGTGATAAATGTTAAGTAACTAAAAGAACAGAATGCTTTGGTAGACGGGAAAGGAAGGGCCTTTTTTAGACAGGATGATCAGGGCCGGCTTCTCTGAGATAATGAATTTTAGACAAGACAGGTAAAATGGAGCCATCTAGGTGAAAAATTGGGAGAATATGGGAACAATGTGTCAAAGGTCCTGAGGCAGAAAAGAACTTGTCATGTTTGAAAAACTAAAAGAAGGTCAGTATTAATAGAACATAGTCTGTGCGAGGGTGGCACAGCATGAGAATGGATGATTGTGATAGGACACCTTTGGAGTGGCACGATCTTACTGGGACAAGACTAAAAGCAGGGAGACTGGTTAGAAGGCTGTTGTGGTAATCCAGGTGAGAGATGATGATCGTCTGTCTAGGTTAGTGGCAGGGCACCTGGAGAGAAGTCTGGAGTTGAAAGCTATTTAGAAAGTAGAATGAACTGGATTTATTTGGTGCTTGATTGGATACGAATGCATGAGGGATGAGGCGTTAACGATGACACTCAGTTTTCTAGCCAGGGCCACTGGCTTTGTGACAGGAAACAAGGGGAGAGTGAGCAGGAGTTCCACTTTGGCCATGTTAAGTTTGAGAAGCCTGTGAGGTGTCAAAATGGAAATGTCTGGAGACCAGAAGAACATAAAGGGAGTGGTTGTTAGAGCATATTTAAAGCCTTGGCAGTAAATGAACCACCCATTGTAAAGTGTGGAGAGAGAAGAGAAACAGGTTCAGAGTTGAGTTCTGAGGAACTCTAGCATTTAGAAATAAGGTAGAAAAGCTGATGAAGTCGAAAGAAGGGAAGCTTTTGATATTGCCCAGTAATTGTTGCTTATTGGGAGATTTGAAAAAGCGAGCTGAAAGGATGGGAGGATATGATCAGCGAGGAGGGAAGTTTGAATTCATATTTTTGCTGATGTGTTTAGTGTACTGGAAAAAACTTAATTCTATGTTAGGCACTAATTTCAAAACATTATCAAATACCCAAAGCAAACAACCATAGAGGATTTCTTCCTTTTGATAAAATTGTCATAGGAAGATGCAGTATCATAAAGACATTGTTTCTCCATAAATCAGGTCCTTAAATTTCATGCAATCCTAATTCTGTCCCACCAGAAGAATTTTTAGGGGTTTGGGGGAAAGGACAGGGAGATGAATGCAGAATGAACTTATCAAAATTATTCTTAAAAGCATCTGTAAGAATAAACAAAATAGGTAGGAAATTTCCATTTCTGGAAAATGAGGAGTGAAATGCACTACAGGATATTAAAACATTTTAAACCGGGGCCGGCCCGGTGGCGCAAGCGGTTAAGTGCATGCGCTCCGCTGCGGCGGCCTGGGGTTCGCCAGTTTGGATCCCGGGCACGCACCGACACACCACTTGGCAAGCCATGCTGTGGCAGTGTCCCATATAAAGTGGAGGAAGATGGGCGTGGATGTTAGCCCAGGGCCAGTCTTCCTCAGCAAAAAAGAGGAGGGTTGGCATCTGATGTTAGCTCAGGGCTGGTCTTCCTCACAAAAAAACAAAAACAAAAACATTTTAAACAGAAAATAATAGATTGGCACAGGGATAGATTAATGAAACAGAGGAGAGTCCAAAATAGATCTAAAACATGGCAATTTAATAATATGATAAAGATAACATTTCAAATCAGTTGAGGGAAAGTGGATTAATTCAACAAATGGTCAATAAAAATAAAGCTGGATTTCTGTTTTATTTACACACCAGAATTAATTGCAAATCTATCAGAAATCTTAATTGTGAAGGCAATTGGACACTGTATTAAGACTTTACATTTATTCTTCATATGGTGCTGTCAGATACTGTTAGTATTCCCGTTTTTTAGTTAAAGAAACAGGCTTGGAAAGACAAAAACCTTGCTTAAGGCCGTGTGGCTAGTAGGTGGTGCAGTCCGTTTTCAACTATTTTGCTATATTGCCTTCCAGCACAGAATGCCATAAGAAACTTTAAGAAATGACAAACCAGGAAAAAAAAATCTATACACAATGCAGGTTAATATCTGTACTAAACCAAGAGATCCTACAAACCAGTGAGAGAAGATGAATGACCCAGTTTTTTTGATTGCAAGAAGAAGAGGCAAAATCATGTGAAAGCTCACTGGTAATCAAAAGATAAGCAAATTAAGATGAGCCTTTTTATCAGATCATCAGATATTAAGATTTAAAAAGTGATAATACCCATTGTGATTAAGTGTGGGTAAATATCTACATTTGGTAAATATAAATCAGTCTAGCCTTTCTAGAGAGAAATTTAGTAAACGTCTCAAATGGGCATGCCATTTGATCTAAAAATTTACCCTTAGTAATTCTCTGTCAAGTGCATGAAGTTAAATATACAAAGATGTCACATTGTAGTAGAAAAAAAGTCTAAGCTGTCTATCAATAGAGAACCAATTAAATAAATAAGGATGAGGGGCTGGCCCGTGGCATAGCGGTTAAGTGCGCGCTCTCTGCTGCTGGCGGCCCAGATTCGGATCCCGGGCGCGCACCCACGCACCGCTCGTCAGGCCATGCTGTGGCGGCATCCCACATAAGGTGGAGGAAGATCGGCATGGATGTTAGCTCAGGGCCAGAGGAGGATTGGCGTGGATGTTAGCTCAGGGCTGGTCTTCCTCACAAAAAAAAAAAAATAAATAAATAAGAACATATCCATATATTTAGCTCTGTATATACTCAACTAGAAAGATGCCCAAGATATAGAATCAAAAGAAGAAAAACACGGATGTTTAGTATAGAGCAGTATGTATAGTGGCTACTTGTGTTGATATGTGTATATTAATATATGCAAGAAACAAATCTGGAAGAACATGCCCCGTTGTTAACAGTTGTTGCGTCTTGGAGTGGGGCAGAGGGAGGTAGCAGGAGGGATTGGTACAGACACACTTGCTCTGATACATTTTTGTATTTAAATAATTTACAAAGAGAATATGTTAATTTTGTAATCAGGAAAAAAAAGATAATTTACAAATCAGGGTTTGTATCATGTGATCCTTTCAAATTTTAAGTAAAATGTCTTTATAAATCTTACGAACCTGGGAGAACTTCAGACAAATTCTAATAAATTGGAACTTAGCAATCAAAAACAATGAAACTTTACACCTTTATTACCATTTTGCTTGATTTGCAGGTCTCTTGCAAATGTGGAGCCTGTATTTGAATTGTAAATTTAAGTTGCAGTAAAGCAGTTTTAAAACCTTCATGGCCTTTCAGCATTACCTGCTTAGCTTTGAAGAATCATCCTCAGCTCTTTACTCACACCTGCTCCATTCGTCAGATGTAGAAAATTGTTTGCAGTTCTCTAAATGCCCATACTGTTTCATGTCCTTGCTTTTGCACCTGTTCTTCCTCTGCCTAAATTCCCTCCATAGTCCCCAAACTGCTCTTTTACCATCTGCTTGGAGGAAGGCGTGTGAAGTCTTTAACGTTCTCAAGTGTCTCATTTTTATTCAACCTTTCATGAAATCTCAGCACCCACCCACTCCCAACCAGGCATATATAGTCACTCCATCCCCAACACAGGTTATACATAACTTGGATGATTCGCGATTGATTTATTTCTCTCTCTTACTTACAAGTTTATGAGCTCTTTCATGGTAGAGACTGTTGTTAATATCAGTATCTCCAAGCCTAACACACAGTAAGTCTTTAGTGAGGGTTTGTTGAAATAATTGGTTGATAAATCCAGTGTGAATGTTAACAATACTTGGTATTGACAAAGAGGAAGTTAATCTGAACATTACTAGATTCCATCTAGTCTTAAATATTAATTGAGCGCCTACTATGTGTAAAGCACTACTAGAGAACACCAGGTAAAGGGTACACAATGATGAACCCTACTAGTCTAGTGGCGGATTCTCATGGAGAAGCAGGCAGTTATGACATATGATAATGATGAAGGAAGATGTGTGCCGTGGGCATGAATGAAAGGGCACAGTGCATTGGAGGTTCAGGGAAATTTAGTAGAACCTACAACATTGAGTGGGCCTGGGAGAGTCTGGCGGGGTAAACAGGAGCCAAATCACATCGATCTACCAAGCGGCATGTAAGGGTTAGGGGGTGGGGGACGACTCCATGGTTTCATTTGTGTTTCAGAAAGATTACTCTGGCTCTAATGGTTGTTATATTTTAAGAAATAAAGCACTGAATGAATTGTTTGCAACTTATATTTACGTATATCCATATATACCTTGGAGTATTTATATCTTTTTCATTTCTGTCTTTAAGCAACGAAGTGGCGAATCTGTTAAAGTACATCAACTTGATGTTGCTATTCCCTTGCATCTCAAAAGCCAGCTGAGGAAAGGGCCCCCACTTGGTGGTGGGGAAGGAGAAGCGGAGTCTGCAGACACGATGCCGTTTGTCATGTTAACAAGAAAAGGCAATAAACAGCAGGTGAGAAACTGTATGCTGTATATTCACAATTGATTGTTAATTATCAGGTATAAGCAGTAACTTTGTTTTATAGATTCTAAATTACCTTTTGCCTAAAAGGGGAAAAGAGTTGGAAACATTTAAAATATTCGGTGGTAGAAATAATGTTTTCTATAGTATATGTAGAAGACATATCTGACTTCTACCAAATGGATATTTTTTAATAGAAAGGACATTTAAAATTTAAATTCATATGTATTTGTAAGAATATGTAAATACCTTGACTTTCATTATGAAGGTTTCATAAGTAAGCTCAGGGTGGGAAAGGAAAGGAGGAGGATGACAGATGTCTCTCAAGAAAATGCTCACTTGCCGCAAGTTCTCTTGAAAATCATTGTTTTTTGACTCCTAATTATTCTCCTTATACTGCTTCCCCTTCTTTCCCTCATCTTACAGATGGCCCCTCAAAAATCATTTCCCTGACTCCTGAGTTGTTACTTTGGGGGTTCACACATTGGTTCCTACATTCGTTCATCAGATACTTCTTGAGCGTCTGCTATGTGCCAGATCCTGCTTTAGGGGCTGAGGCACAGTGATAAACAGGATAGAGTCCCTGCACTCGTGGGCTCACGTCCTGCTGCAGGAGAGGGACAGACGTTATATACTTGCAGACAGTGAAAAGTGCGGTGAAGAGAATCAAGCCCAGCTCTCAGACACAACTCTAGGATATATCATATGTTACCAGTTCTGTAAAAATTTTTTCACGTTTTGACATTTCTGAAAATCAAGTTGCCTCTTAGAGTTGATGGACTCTTGTGATAGTTGGCAGCAGTTTTTTTGTGTTTTAGCGGTATGTAAAATAGTGGTGCATCTTACAGTTAATGGAATATTAGATTCTGTGAAGTATGGAAGTCACCACCATGTCCAGTACTTGGCTCCCACATTTCATTCAGATAGTCATTTAACAGGTATTTATTGTTTACTTGCTGCATACCAGGCGCTGCAGAACGTACAGCAGTAAATCGAAGTCCCTCCTCTTTTGGGAGCTTTCATTCTAGTGTGGGGAGGCAGACAGTAAAGAAATTCATAATGTCAGGTTGGGAAAAATGCTATGAAGGAAAATAAAGCAAGATAAGAGGATAGAAAGAGACTATGGTGGGGAGGAGGTGATGAGAAAGAGACTGTTTTAGATGGGGTGATCAGGGAAGACCTCTCTAGTCAGGTGTCGTCTGTGATGCAAGGGATATTCTGTTCCCTCTCTACCAGTACAACCTCAAAGAGATGAGGCCTAAATTAATTTTTATCTCTACTTTTGTGAGGTGATTTCTTGTTTACACAGAGGATCAAAGTTCTACAGTGTCCCATTATTTTGCTATAGTGCAAGTAAATGTTGAGATATGAGAACTATACACCAATTAGAATCATGAAATGGAAGGCTGGAAAGGCTTTCTATCATGACTCATGTTAAATAAGTTAGCTTTGACTTAGGTTCAGAGCAATGCTGTATCTTTTTCAGACACTGTCTTCGTAATTCCTTTCCAGTCATCAGGACTTTCCTCCATCCCAGGCTCTGGGCTTATCATGCTTTCAGGAAAGTTCCACCCTCTCCCACCCTCAGGCGAGATTGAGCTCTGGCATTTCCCCACTCCTTTATCTTCTGCTCAGTCCCTGGGAAAATAAGGGCTTTTTTTTTTTTTTTTAATCAGGCCCCTAAACTTGGTATTGGACTGAGATCTTTGCCAAAACTGCTCTCCTCAGAGCACCTGGAATTGCTAGTTCACCACTGTTACCAGGATTCTCAAAGCCCAGAGTTTTTGCTTTTCTTTTTTAGGGACTACTAAGTCTCTGAGCTAGACTTTGCTATTTCAGTCATCGCATTTTAGGTTTGCTTCAGTCTCTTTTTCTTTAAAAGCTCTCAGCTCCTCATGCACTGCCCCTTCCTCCCCCTTCCATCACCAGCTTTTCTCGGCACAAAAAGAAAGTTTCAAAACTCTAAAATTCTATGGCATGCCCAAAGCCTTTACACGTCTTTTTTTTTTTTTTTTTTTTTTTAATTGTGAAGGGCAGTACTTGGCAATTTCAAGTGGACATACGTTGGCTCCCATTCCCATACAGCTCCTGAACATTTATATTAAGTTGGCATACTTCTTGAGCCTTGGTTTCTCTTATCTAAAAGGTGGTTTAGGAATATCTTTGTGTGAAGATCCAATTACACAATAGTAAATCATTTTTCTTCGTTCGTCCCTCCCTTTCGTGGGGCACACATAAAAGTTCATTATGCTTTTGTCCAGTTGTATACCCCATTTGACCCTTACAGAACATGTAAGCCTTGGAAATAAATTAAAACTTACTTTAAGAAATTTTTGACCTTTGTAAAAGAAATTCATTTCAGCAGTCCTGAAGTCTAAATTGTGTGGATCGAAATAAGACTGTATTTTTTAGAAGAAATATTTTTGGTTAAATTGAATAGATTATATACTGTGTAACCCATATAACTTTATAGAAAATGAGGAATGTGAAATTTTGTTTACTTTTTAAGGAAATATTTTTATTGAACTTTATTTAAAAATATTATTAGCACACATGAAATGAGATTTCAGAGTACTTGGTTGTTAAGTAAATTTTCAACTCAAACTTTATTTGGAATTTTGGAAAATGTTCAATTTTAGGAACATTATTTGAAGAAACATCACTGGTATTTTGTGGTCTGAAAAAGAAAGTATATTTTGTTCTCATTTTTATTTCTTTGTTTGTCTTTTGGGTGTTGGCCCTTCTGGTGCAACGGTTTTTCTAGAAATGTGAAATGTGTTGCCTTATAGGAATCTTTAATTCTTAACTTAAGTGAAAGATCTCTTTGTGTACCAAACTTATGCTCAGAAGTAACTTTCTTCTGTAGTCGTTAGGAAAAGGAAAATTTATACCAATGAAGTGAATAGTTGAAAAGAAAGAAGGATAATGCTGTTGATAATTTATTTCTTTCTAGATTTAAATATTTATGAATTAGAATAATGAATTGAAATAAAATATTTTGATCATTCAAATAAAAGTGGTGTTTTTTTTGTTTTTTTGTGAGGAAGATTAGCCCTGAGCTAACGTCTGTTGCCAATCCTCCTCTTTTTGCTGAGGAAGATTGGCACTGGGCTAACATCCGTGCCCATCTTCCTCCACTTTATATGTGGGATGTCTGCTACGGCATGGCTTGGTAAGCGGTGTGTATGTCTGTGCCCGCCCGGGATCCAAACGTGCGAACCCTGGGCTGCTAAAGCAGAGCGCATGAACTTAACCACTATGCCACTGGGCTGGCCCCTCAAATAAAAGTTATAATGTAATAGAACCATTATCTAATGTTTTAAAGAGCTTTTTAATTGTTTTAAACAAATGCACAATATTTGTTATAGTTTAATACTTGTAAACAACCCACTTTTTTGCAGTTAATATTTATAAGGAGTTGTGATTTGCTTTACATCTTTTGACTGGAGTAATTGATATTTATCACAGTAGCTTGGGATATGTGTGGATACATATATATGTTTGTTTTTTCCGGTTTAGCTATAGTTATGAAGTAGCTTTAAAATACAGCTTAAATCACCTTTATTGCCATTATCATATTCCAGGAAGTTTGAATGACTTCAATCTTTTTGCCATCTAATTTGCTATAAAGTAGTGCCTCTCTTTTAATGGATCTTAGCAGCTTTACAGTGAAGGGCACTTGGTGCGAGTGGCATCAGGAAATTTGTCTCTTGTGTTCTCTGTATTTATTACTGTCCCTTTTCTATTCTTTTTAAGCACATAATATTTGAGAGCTTTTTCTTTTGTAAAACTTGTCTCAGGTCATAAAATGTGTTTTTATTTACAATTATTTCCCTTTAGAAGATCTCGAACTTTCTAGGAGAAATTATTAGTCTTATAAAGGAATGGAAAGCTTATATTTTTTGCATTTTTTTGTCAAATCATTATGAAATTTTCTTCATAACATTTTATACTATTTCATTAGTACGATTATTAGTACTATCATCATTAGGTTCATCATTATTGAATTATGAAGGAAATTTCAAAGGTTATCAGGAACCTAATAAGGGAAAAAAATGGCCACCCTGTTTTCTCTCTGAGTGTGTTAGTGTGGTGACAGATTAAAGCATCTTGGAATGGCAGTTTGTGATTTCATGGTGCTCAGGAAATTATTTATCTCCATTTCTTATTGGGCCGCTTAGCTTGAGTATTTTGTAAAACAGTGATATGTCATTCCCTCTGTGTTTGCATATATTTATAAATGTTTAAAATGAGTCAGTAAAGTCACTGAGAGGAAAAGCAGTCGGCTGATTAAGTAAGAGCATTATGATGTTGGGGTCTGTAATTTACATTTAGAAACTCAGACTTGCACCTCTCTTTACCCTTAGCATCTCAAATAAGGCATCTTATTTGACACTGGGAACAGAGAATGACTTCAAATTTAGCTGTCATTCTGAAAGCCCAATAGATATTTTGTATTTTACTGAGACAATACTCAACATGGCTCAGAATTCCTACCTATAATAAAAATAATAAAGTAATTGTGATAGTAACAATATTAACTAAATTTTACTAAATTCTTACTGCATTTCAGACATTATTCTTTCATATGTAATCATATCTTTAAAATTAATGTATTAAATTATGTAACTCTGTCATTGTTGATTTATACTGACAGATTTAAATTTTACTTAGAGTACCTGTTAACTATTTCATGATTGTTCTATTAAGGGAAGATTGGAAAATTGCTTCAAGTTCTCATTCTGGAAATTGTTCTCATAGTTGTGGTCTTTCTCTCTAGAATCTGACAGCTCTCTCTCTCTCTCTCTCTCTCTTTCTCTCTCTCTCTCTCTGCTGTCATAGTAATTTGGTCCAACTCTGTTTACACGTCTATTTAATGGAGCTTTTCTCTACCAATAGTTTATAATAACTGGATTTGGAAATACAGGTATAACAGAATGCTTTCCACATGAATAGTGCTGAAAATAAAGAATTTCATTTTGAATTATTGTGACATCTCACAATAACTCTACTGTTTAGGAAGAGTAAATTTTTTATAGAACTTTTGTTTCATATATTAGACACATGTAAAGAATCGGGCTGAAAATTCATTTTGAGCTGAACTTTTTTATTAACTTATTTTTTGTGTCTTATTTTTTGTTTTGAAAACTAAATTAAAAGGTTTATTGTGGGCCATTTATTTAACTTTGTTCCAGTTGTTATTGTTAGTGGAAATAAAAAATAATTGGCAGGTCACGTCTGCTGTGGACATATTCCTGATACAGAGTACAACACAGGCCTAAGGACAGGTATACAGAAGTTAAGGATTTCAATTTCTGCCTATTGGTTGTTGATCTCTTTCTACTAAGAAGGTGATTTTTTGTGTGTGTGTGAGAGGAAGATCAGCCCTGAGCTAACATGTGTGCTAATACTCCTCTTTTTGCTGAGGAAGACCGGCTCTGAGCTAATGTCTATTGCCAATCCTCCTCCCTTTTTTTTTTTAACCCCAAAGCCCCAGTAGATAGTTGTATGTCAGAGTTGCACATGCTTCTAGTTGCTGTATGTGGGACGCGGCCTCAGCGTGGCCGGAGAAGTGGTGCGTCGGTGTGCGCCCGGGATCTGAACCCGGGCCGCCAGTAGTGGAGCGCGAGCACTTAACCACTAAGCCACGGGGCCGGCCCAGAAGGGGGTTTTTTTTTAGTTGACTTGTGATTTTATTTTGCTAGCAGTTTTATTTTCAGAATGTATAGGAAGCAGTAGGGGAGACTGTTATTTTGAACTTTAATAAATTATTTAAATGCATTACTTATAGGTAGTATTTGTGGAGTACCTACTATGTGCTAGGCACTGTTTTGGGCACTTTACGTGTTTTATCTCATTTAATTCTCACAGCAACCCTAAAAGGTAGTATTGATATCCTCATTTTATAGATGAGTAAAAGAGTTCTTAATTAATTTGCTAGTTCATACTAATAAATCGTAGGACTGAGGTATAAACCCAGTCTGTCTGACTGCAAAAATCCGTGTTCTTCACTTCTTTGCAGCATTGTCTAACAAGTATATCTTTCATGAAGAAACTGATTATAATGTGGAAATGAAAGTAAACTTGAGGAAGGGGCAGAAAAAGAAGATAGCATAGAATTCATAATGTGGCAGAAGGAAAAATTGACTATCATCAAACCGTATTCACTAGAATTTAGAAATAAACAGCCCACAACCAGCAATTTTTAAAGGAGATATGGTTTAAGAGGATGTGGAAGTGCTTTTTTAAAAGGCTGTGTTCAGAGCCTTAAGAACTAGGAAGGGTAATCCCACTGCTTCTGGAGAGATTATGGAAAAAACAACTCTTGACTTTCCTTTTTATCAAAAAGAAAGATTTCAACCTGAAAGGGTAAATTAAAGATTGGGTAAAATTAGATGATGTCAAAAAGGGTAGTGTACTTTAAATGAGTCCTAGTCTTCAGACATAAACAAATTATATCCTCAAAGACTGAAAGAACTATAAGTAATTATAGAGCAGTTGTCATTAAACTTAAAAAAGTCTTACAGAATGGAACAGTAGTCAAAGATTCATAAACGGCAAATATTTCCTTTTTTAAGAGCAAGGCAAAAATACATTCTGAAAACTTTGTAATCCTGTAAACTTGATGTCAGCTTTTAGCACAATTCTAGATTGAGTTTTAAAACACATGATATTAGTCATTAGGAAAATGAAAAAATTAAAACCAAAATGAAAATACCACTGTACACTCTAACTAGAGTGGCTAAAATGAAAAAGACTGACCATACCAAGTGTTTACAAGGATGTGAAGGCACCAAAACTCTCATACACTGCTAGTGCAAGGCAAAATGGTGTAACCACTTTGGAAAACATTTTCACAGTTTTTGAAAAAGTAAAACACATCAGATTTTCCCAGCTTTTCCATTCCCAGCATTTTTCATTTAGGAGAAATGAAAACATATGTCCACACAGACATTTGTGCATGAGTGTATGACGTTACTTGTAATAATCCAAAACTAGAAACACCCCAAATGCTATCAGCAGGTGAATGAATTAGCAAATTGTGGTATATTCATGCAGGAAACACTGCTCTCCAATAAAAAGGAATGAACTGTTGATACATATGACAACATGGGTGCGTTTCAAAATCATTGTGCTAAGTAAAAGAAGCTGGATAAGATAGAATACATGTTGTATGATTCACTTTATATAAAATTTTATAATGTGCAAACTAACGAACACTGACAGAAAGCAGCTCAGCCAGCGGTTGCTGTTGGGATGGGTCAGAGGAAGAGAGGGGTCACAAAAGGGACAAGGGGACCCTTTGGAGGTGATGGGTGTGTTCATTATCTTGATTGTGGTGAGGTTTTCTTAAGCGTGTGTATATGTCAGAACTCATCAAGTTGTACATTTTAAGTTTGTGCAGTTTACTGTATATCGGGTATACCTCACTAAAGTTGTTTTTTTAAAAAAAGATAGTTTTGAGCTCATAAAAGAGAAAAGGATCGTTGGAGTCCGTACTAGACCACTAGGAATAGGTCACATCAAATTAAGTTCGCTGGGGAGAAGGAGGGAAGTCTACTAGGCTGGTAGCTAAATGGACTACCTTAAATATATTTTTATTTCAAAATGTGAGATATTTAATTATCTGCTGTGATAAATATGAAGTGTGGTTAGTTGGGTTTGTAGATAGTTTCACACCCATACTTAATATTTTTTACCTTAGTATACCTGGCCTGGCACATTTACTGTTCTGGGTATTACATTTAAGAGGAACATTGACTAGCTAAAGTGTGTCGTAAAAGACAATACCAAGAGAGGACAACTGAGATAATACTAGGAATCAAATTGTCAAATATGTCAGACTCAGATGAATCAGAAATCTTACGCACTGTTAAGGTTTACTAATAATTTCACGGATGCAAGCATTCGAAAGGCATGGATCAAGCAGAGGGAGGTCTGGTATCCTGAGCACAGCTCCCCAGGTCCTTCCTGTCTGCATCAGACAGGCCTTTGGTCCAAAGTATTAGAGGAGGTCTCTTAAGTGAAACGTGCAAGTTATACACAGCAGAGAAAATTTAGGTTATGAAACATCTCCATTTTATACTTAGTTACGTAGCTTAACAATTTCCAGAGAGCCATGGCCCATAAATTCAAAGGTTTGTTTTCCTTGTGCAATCCTAAACCAGGGACATCCTGTTAAAAACAAAAACATTCCATAGATAAGGACTCTTTTCCATAACAGAGAAATAGATCTTATAGGTCAGCTGCCTAACTCTTTCTCCTTTCCAACATCACAGCTATCTTTAGAAATATGAAGGGCTGTTAATACTGAAGGTGAACTAGATTTGTTCTGTCTAGTTCAGGAGGGTAGAACCATTTGAATGAAAAGGATGCAGGTTACAGTTAGCAATATAAAAGCCTTTCTGACAGTTGCCCATACATGATAGGGTCTACCGATGGAAAAGGATCCCTTGTTGCTAAATGTGTGCTTCCAAACAGGGCACAGGAAAGAGGGGCTTCTGCTTTTCATGGAGGTTGAACTGG
Source organism: Diceros bicornis minor (assembly GCF_020826845.1). Classification (NCBI taxonomy): domain Eukaryota; kingdom Metazoa; phylum Chordata; class Mammalia; order Perissodactyla; family Rhinocerotidae; genus Diceros; species Diceros bicornis. The sequence goes on along the minus strand of NC_080775.1, from coordinate 12,599,161 downwards.
ATGGACTTTCACTTCGCATCCAGCCCTAATGAGTTTGTCTCTAGTAGAGTCATACTATTATCTGTTTATGTTCTTAGATGATGTTGTCTTTATTGACTTACAGGAAAGGGAAGATATTTTTCTAAACTCATTTAATTCTACTTACTATTTTATTTGAAATCTTTTTTTTTCCTCTCAGTTTTCTCAAGCTATTTGTGATTCCTTTGTTACTTTTTTTCTCAGTTTAAGATCCTTAATGTACCCATGTCTTCCCAACTTGCTGCAAATCATTGGAATCAGCAACAGGCAGAACAAGAAGAACGGATGAGAATGAAAAAGCTCACACTCGATATCAATGAACGGCAAGAACAAGAAGATTATCAAGGTATAAAATCATTTTAAGACAGAAGTGGGAAATTTTTATGCCTTTTGGAGTTTTTAAATATAGAATATCAAAGTTGTTATTCTTCATGTTTTCATGTCCTGTTTGTATGTATTTAGCCTGAGAAGTTGATTATTTTTTATATCCCATTCTATCTTCATTTTCCTTTCACTTACTGGTAAAATAACAGTAATGTAATTGTCATCCTATTTTGCTCCCTCCATAATTCCATTGGATTCCATACTGTTAGACCTATGTTTGCAAGTGAGATAATAGTCAGTTTTTTATTGCCTTCATGTTGCCAGTCAAATGAGAAAATTAATTCAACGGATATTTATTATCGCATTTTGTCTGTTTGGGAATCCTGGTCTCAAGGATCCCCTGCTCCTTCAGATTTGAGGGTATACTCAAATTAGGATTCTTGTTTTGTGCAGACATACCCAGCACTCTTGGATTAACTGGAGCGTTATGTATAGAGTCCATGGACATCTCATAAGCCAACCTTTTTGCATTCCTGTGGCGCCCAGATTTTAGAGCCATAACATGACTGTTTATATAACACCGTACTGACAAACCACTTTTTGTGCAAGAGATTGTTGTGTAAATAAATATTTGGTTTTGTATCTTTAAATCCCACTTATAGAATCTTCTCTCCTAGTTGATACTCAACATTTTTTTTGCTGAAGAAGATTCACCCTGAGCTAACATCTGTTGCCAATCTTCCCCTTTTTGCTTGAGGAAGATTTGCCCTGAGCTAACATCCGTGCCAGTCTGCCTCTATTTTGTATGTGGGTCACTGCCACAGCATGGCCACTGACGAGTGGTGTAGGTCTGCGCCGGGAACTGAACCTGGGCCACTGAAGTGGAGCATGCCGAACTTAACCACTAGGTCGTGGGGCCGGCCCCTCAATATTAACAATAGTAATAATAATAATAGCTAACACTCAATATAAGTGCTTACTATGGGCCAGACAGTGTTTTATGTGCTTTTTCAAAGCATTTAATCCTCACAACAATTCTATGAGACAAGTGTTACTATCATCCCCATTTTACATTTAGGAAACTGAACCACAAGTCCCATAGCATATAAGTGGCAGAGCTGGGATTTGAGCCATTATTGTCTGGCTCTAAACACTGTGCTCATAGTTGTACTAGATTGCTTCTTACACTGTTTTACTGCCTCAGAAGACACTTGTGTAGTGGCCAAATTGACAATAAGGGAACATTGGCTATTAAATGATATTAAAGAACACATCTCATCTCCTGATAAGCTCTTTCAGTACTTCCTAATCATTTTAGTTTGCATATTGCTTGTTTATCTTTAGTCAGCTACCTGACAGAACTAATAAACTTCACCTCCCTAGGATTTTATTTGCTTCATAGGGGAGTGCATTTACCAGAGTTAACCACATTTTCTGTTTTGCTCCTAATTACAGAAATGCTGCAGTCTCTTGCCCAGCGCCCAGCTCCAGCAAACACCAATCGGGAGCGGCGGCCTCGTTACCAGCACCCAAAAGGAGCACCTAATGCGGATCTAATCTTTAAGACTGGTGGGAGGTAGGACCGTCTCTCAGTGCTTCCTTTGCTATTTGTTTTTCATGATGTCCATATGAATGAATTAGATAGTTCTGGATTCTACTTAATGATAAAAACCTGTTTATTAGCAAAATAGAAAAGTTTATGAGTTGTAGATATTTGAGAAAAGAAAACCTGTGTATAGAATAGTTACAGTTTAAAAAAAAAATCTTGACTTCACCCATACACATTTTGGCTTTCACTCTCTCTGAATGGACTTCTTTAGATTTTTTAATTTTCTCTTTTGCATTTATAGAGAGGACTAGTTATAGATTAGTTGGAGAGAAATCATAGGCTTTATGTTAGGATTTCTCAGCTCAGTGTGTTAAGTAATCTTAGTGTTTACAAAAACTCAAAACCTCTTGGCTAGACTTTCAAGCAGGCGGGTTGAGTTTGTTTTGAGATTTTTTGTTTGTTGATTTTTTAAATCATAAAATGTCCTGCTAGGATCCATACCAGTTCTACTTAAACTTGAGTTGTTTTATGTGAAATAATCAAAACTCTATAAAGAATTTCACACTGAAGATGTTCCCTAGTAAGACCTCATTCATCTTTTTTTTAAGGAGTAAAGTTATTTGAAGTTTTTTTGGAACCTGATCTAAAGCCCATACCATCAACTCAATTTTCTGTCTTGTGGTCAGGTTATAATCAAAGGGACATTGGCTTCGCCACTTTTACTGATCTCCCTCAGGTGTTAGTGTTTAGACTGAGGATATGCTACATCCCTCAGATGTCACCTTGTTGGGGGCAGGCAAGCTGGTGTAGAAGGGAATGTGCCGGGGGTAGCGGAAGTAGTTCATTGTTGAGGAAATAGCATTGGGAAAAAAATGCAGATGTTAAGAGCCTGTCTCTTTTACTCATTGAATATATTTTTGTGTTTTTGACAATATTTTTGTTTGAACTGTATGCTCAGACAGCTCTAATCAAATTAAAATTTAATGAAAATTGGTTTGTCATGGCAGTTTAAGGATCTGTGTTTTATTTTTTAGAAATCCAGGTTAGAAATGATGTACAAACCTATCCAATTAGGCATAATAAGATACCAGGTTATTTTTAATTACCAAAACTTCATTAAAGTCCTTTAATAAAAGCTTTTATTGCTGCTAAAATGTAGAAGCTGGCTAAGTCAACAGGCCATGAAAATTTTAGTTTCTTGCTTTTATATTTTCCATAGTGTTATATTTATCATAGTGGTCTTGATAATGTCTATTCCCTCTTCTTACCTCGCTATTAGAGAACAAAACTATTAGAATACTATTCTAATAGAAAACAATAGAAAACTATTATGATGTTTTCCATCAACTTCACCTGTCCATGCAGCCTGGCATCGCTGAACAGTTATTTCTGTTAGTCTCTAATCCCTTTTTGATTCAGGTATTGCAAGTGTAGCATCTTTTCCTAATTTTTAAATGTTTGAGTGACTTTACAGAATCAATAAGAATGAAGTTTGATACATAACTGGTATGCAGTAGGATTTGCTCCCCTTAGCATACAGCACCTACTGTGGGTTCAGTCCTGCACTGTGGAAAATTCAAAAGTAAAAGAAGGCAGAGTCTTTACCCTCAAGCTTATAGTCCAGTGGGAAAACCAAGTACAGGTACTTGAAAGAGCTAATTCTGCCCTAGTCATATTTATTTAAAAAAAGATTGATCGAGAGTCTGTTAAGTACCAATTAGGCATTAGGGAACAAAAATAGGGGAAAACAGATGTGTAAACTTACAGATGCTATAAGAGGTGTATAGGAACACAGAGGTATGCCATTCTTAGTTTGCTACCAGTTACTCAGTTATTCAGTGGTTTTTCAAAATTCTTTGTTAATGTTCTATTTTCCTTCCCTCTCTTCAGGCCCCCAGTTAGTCAAACTTGGAAGAATTGGCTACATTTGCTTTTTCTTTCTCACCTCCCACTCATTGTGTGTCTCCCTCCGCCATTTCCCTGAAGCTGCCCTTAGTGGAGTCACCAGCTGCCTCCTGGTGCTTCATTCCGTGGTCTCTTAGGAGGTCTCAGGGCACTTAGCATGTGGACCCCCCTTTTTCCCTTGGCGTGCTCTCTTCCCTTGACTTCTGTGGCTCTGCTGTCTTCTGATCTTTCTCATCCCTCCCTGACTCCTCACACTTCTGTGTGGGCTTGCCTCTGCCTAGAGATGCTCGTGTCCCTCAGGGGCAGTCCTAGGCCCTCCTGTCTTACCCTGTATACTATCCACAGGAGACGGCCTCCCCTCCCGGGGCTCAGTTACCATCTGTATCTCTGGCCCAGGCCTCACACTTTTCTGACGGTATATCCAGTTGTCTTCTGGACAACCACGTGGATGTCTCACAGGAATATAAACGTTGGGCTGTGTTCTGCCCCCAAGCCCCTCTCCTCCTCTGTTCTTCTGCTCAGTGAATGGAAGCACTGCCCACCCAGTTGTCCACACTAGAAAAGGAGGCTTTGTTTTTGACTCTTCTCTCTCCTCCAGTCTCCATATCTGTTTAACACATCCTCTGATTCTACTACTGACTGGCTCTCACACTTGCCCATTTTATTCCACCCCCACTGCTGAGATCCTAGATCAAGCTACCATCACCTCTCGTTGGATTACTGCCAGCAGCCTCCTGATCTACTTCCCAGTCTCCAATTTCAACCCCTTCCAATTTATTTTCTCTGCGAGACCCACAGATTTCTTTCTGAGATGCATGTCTGCTGTCTGACTATGTGAACTCTTCTGCTTAAAACCCTTCGGTGGCTCTTCATGGCTTATAGATGAACTCCAAACTCCTCAACTTGGTTAACACGGCCCTGCATAGTGGGGATGTACTATCCTTATTGGCTTCCTCTCTTGCTGATCTTTCCCCTGCTCCCAACCAACTGGCCTTTTAGTTCTTTCAATTATGTGGGTTTTTTTTTTTCGCCTCCCTCTCTTTGGAATCCTCTCGTGCTTTTCCCCGGATACCTCCTGTTCCTCCTTCAGGTCTCACTTTGATGTTCTAAAGTCTGACGTAGGCCAGTGCATATATGCTGTCCTGGCTCCCTGTATTTCCACAGACCTTGTCCTGCTAGTCACCTGCTAGGTTGTCTCTATCCCCATGAGAGTGAAGACTGAGGCAGAGATGGAGCTGTGTCTCATTTTCCGCCGTATCTCCTCCATAGTTCTTGGTGCCTGGCACGTAGTAGGTGCCCAGTAAATATTTGTTGAATGGACAAAGGGACTTTTAAAAATCTATGCTTAGTCATTTAATAAACTTTCTCCCTATGTTCTGCTCCTAGCTCTTGTTCTCTCTTGTTTTCCTGATTTTGTGCGAGTTCCAACTCTTGAGCTACCCTCCCTACCTGTTTTAAATCTCTTCTTAAAATCATCACTTGAAAAAAAAAAATCCTACCTTGTCTATCACTCTTGAAAATGGCCTTTTGTAAAGTATTATGGTATTTTCAAAGCTAGTGCTCTTAAAATGCAGGTGTGGATGAACATTGTAGAGGAACAAGCAAACATGTAAACGTGAGTTTTTGAGCCTTTCAAGTACCAAAAGTTCTTTGCCATTTTTTAAACTTAAGTTTTAGGTGAAGAAATGTAGTCATTTGAAAGAACATAACTGATGGGGTGGAGTCTCCTGGTGGTTTGGCTCCTTTTTATTTTCTTCTGTTTTTAACGCTGGGCTAGACTTAGTAGAAAGATGTGTGTCTGGAGCAGTGGTTCATCAGGTATCTTTGCTGAGCAGTGAATTCCTACAGAGGAGGAAAAGAAGATTCTGTGAGTGAAGTCTGAGAAACTGTTTTCCAGTTTGACTCTTAACTTAGCTGGTGCTTTTTTAAAAAATTAGATATTAATATTGTTGACGTTATATGGCAGATAAGGGGAAGTTTTTCTAATCAGGATTGAAATAGGGCTGTAAGTTAAAATTTTAGCCCTTCTCACTGGGCAGAGATTCTGTAACAAAGTATAGGCATTTGCTTATGATGAGTTAAAGTAACAATAGCGCTCTAAGTAAAACAATTATCCAGGTATTCTGTAGTGCAGCACAAGGTAGTTTTCCACAGGACAGGGTAGTTTTCCACTCTGCTAGTGTTGAAAAAACTGAAACTTTGCATCTTTGACAAGCATTAGTACCAATATGGTTTATGCTACAAATTCATATAGATTATACCAGTGCTCCTCAAACTTTAAAATACAGATTGTAATCATCTTGACTCTTATTAAACTGCTGGCTCTGGTTCATTTTCTAGCAAGCTCCCAGATGATGGCACAGCTGCTGGATTGCAGAGCACAACTGAATAGCAAGGGGTTATGCTATCAAACTTTTTTTAACCCATCTTAAGGAGAATGTGCATTTTTTAATAGATATTCTCTTTATGTCCCTATCGTAAGACTAAATAAGTGATAGTTTTGTTATAAAATAGAGTCTCTCCTAGAATAGCATTTAATCCAAAGCGTATATTTTAAGTACTTTTTGGGCTCTTAGATTTTTAAATTGCTCAGAATGGTTGTTTGCCTATAAACCAGGCAGCTGACACCCTACACCATAACTAGTGATACAAGTGTGTCTTACTTATTCAAAGACTGTGAGCATTTCTTTTCCTGTCATTCATTGCATTCATTTAAAGTTTTCTATTTTAGACCATTGCTTTGTCTTGACTTCCAGAGAGAAACTTTTCTCTTTCTTTCTGTCAGGGAATACTTGCGTTATTGACCTTTCCCATTCGGTTCAGTTTCCCACGGGTTATGGGTATATCCAGCTAAAGATACACTTTTCCATATTTGCATTTTATTCTTTAAAAGTTTCTTGCTAAGGTGACTTGCCGTGTGAGAAACAAGCTGTATTAGTTTGCTAGAGCTGCAGTAACAAAGTGCCACAGACTGGGTGGCTTCAACAACAGAACTGTGTTGTCTAATGGCTCTGGAGGCCAGACGTCCAAGGTCAAGTGTCAGCAGGGTTGGTTCCTTCTGAGGGCTGTGAGGGAGAACCTGTTCCAGGTCTCCCTCCTGGCTTCTGGTGTTTGCCAGCAATCTTTGGCGTCCCTTGGCTTCCACAGCACTGTCCCATCTCCATCTTCATCTTCACAGGGCATTCTCCCTGGGTGTGTCTGTGTCCAAGTTTCCTCCTGTTGTAAGGACACAGTCCTACTGGATTAGGGCCCCATCCTACTCCAGTATGGCCTCAGCTTAACTAATTACATCTGCAGTGACCCTATTTCCAAAGAAGGTCACATTCTGAGGTATTGGGGTTTAGACTTCAACATATGAATTTTGGGAGTAAACAATTTTCAACCATAACACAAACCGTGAATTCTCAGCATCCTAGAAAGTAGGAAAGATAGTGGGACCACCCCTTCTGATAACGGTCAGAATTGCTCTTTAGTGCCCCTCTGCCCGTCGTGTGTGTTAGTCAGTGGGAGTTTGTGGACTCTTTAGAAAGCACCGATTGTTGGGAGATGTCAGTCAGTGGTGGCTGGTGGTCTTAGGGGCCTTTTCTTGCCGGAGGTTTGTCCTCAGCAGTAGTGCTTTAACATTGCCCTGTTTGTGCCTCCAGGAGACGTTGATCCAGCAGCACGTGTCGTTTCATTAGGTCCTGTATCTGATGTTGTGGATAGTGGAGTCCTCCAGCAATTGAATGAGAGCAGTGGACACATCTCAGCATGTCGGTCTAGAGAGTTGCGAATCTAAACCTGGGACAGGCTGGGGCCATGAGGCGGAAACAGCAGCCTCTGCCAACACCGGAACAAGCCGACCCTTCCAGATAAGGCGTAAACGGCCTTTTGTAATGGAAATCACGTGAGGGTTAATCTTCTCTTGAGAATGGCAGTCAAGAAATGAGATGGTTAACTTGACTACTGAGCAGTTACACCAAGAAGAGCGTCAATGAGATGATTGAGCCGGAGAAGAAGCGATTGTAATGGTAATGGTTTGGGGAAATGAACTTGAGTTGTAAACTTGGTTTGAGTTACCGTGTCTCTGAATTGAACATCCCATGTTGGAAGAAGATACATTTGGGGGCTCCAGGACTGCAGTAGAAAAGTATAGAGCAAGCAGTAAAATCTTCTAGTAAAAACTTACATGCAGGACAACAAAATGATGAAAGATATCCAAATACCAGATAATCCACCAGGAAGGCTTTTGTTTAAGAATTTGTTTCAAGAGGAACAAGGGATGAGGGAGAAAAATCAGTTTTATCCATCAGAGTCAGTAATATAAAATTGCCTATTAGGGTAAAGGAAAAATGTGAAGATTATTAGTATACAAAGAGCGTGAATTGAGATGGCGTAGGGAAGTCTGACACCAGCCTAAGAACAGGGATAGTTGAGCCCATTGTAAGTATCATTGACAACAAACAACGTGCCAGTCAGCATGTCACAGAAAATGACCGAAGGACAACAAGAAGTGGATCAGAAGATTTTGTTGACCTTCATGGGTTTACAGCCTCTGTCTCTAAACAAAGTATGGAAACAGTAGAGCTTTTATTTTGCTTTTGTTTTTGTTTTTGTTTTGTTTTGTTTTCCCCCCACTAAATAGAAATGAGGGTTCTTAGTCTGTTTCTGGCAATCTGTTAATTTATTAGGATAGTTGTCTTTCGTTTGCTTTCCAGTAGGCGTAGTAATTTAGTTAAAGAGCACATCTGTATGCTACAACTTGATTACATCTTTTTTTCTAGCTATTTTGCATTTTTTCTTTTACCATGTTTCAGTTTCTGCATGTAGAATTAAATAAGAAACAAAACGTGTAAAGTTGTAACATTTCACATGGAAATGCTGCCCGATCTTCACCAGCTTCAGAAATCTGACCTTTGCCGATGCTGCAATAAAGTGTTGTAATTTAGATCTAGTGTGGTTGCGTTTTATTTGGTTTGGGTTTTGAAACCTATTCAATGGGTACATCAGTATCCTCCAAGGTCACCTTCATCCTTTATGAAATAGTCTGGGAGATGATTTCTTTAGCATTTCACTGCTAGTGTTGCTGTCACTTTAACATTTTGTATTTGCATTATTTTCTTGGGTGCCTGAGTTAGTTTACCTTTAGGTCAGTATAAAAGAAGTAGCCTGTGGAACCCAATAGAATAAACATTTTTAGACTGGGCTTGAAGCTAGTTAAGATGGCAGATGTTGGCACAGCGCAGTGTAGCGTGAGGCAGTGCGTATGATTTTCCTGAGTGTGTGCAGCAGAGTTGATAAAAGCCCCTGTCAGGCAGGCAACTCAGAAAGGAATCACAGGAACCATTGATTTCAGTTTCTTTCCAGGGGTTCTTTCCAGGACTGATTTACACAATCCAAAAGCAGTGACTGTAATCAGTGTTGCTGAAATTTCTAAAATTCAACTGAGAGTCATTACAATTTGGAAAGAAATAGGCTGTTAATAAAAAAAGAAAGTTTCAAAACTCTACTTAATTTTATTAACCCTATTTTCCAACCCTCGTCGTAATCTTCATTGCTGACTCTGTACTGTTACTTGCTATTCTTTGCTGGGGAGAATGGTTTCCATGTTTTAGCGTTTTTATATTATTTCTAAGTTTTAAAATGTTAAGAGCGAGCCAGGAATAATTCTGCTCTATATCATGCAGAAGGCAGAGCAAATCTGAAAATCAGCTGTGATAATTCACCTTTCCTGTTTCATTAGAAAGAACAAGGTTACTAGCAGGTGTAACGTATTTTGGGAACAATAAAGAAAGTGGACCAAGTAAGATGGTGTGCAGCATTGGTACTGTATTCGATTAGATTACTGTAACAGAGAGAGATTACTGTTGACCAAAGATTAGTGATATCTAAGATAGGATCTTTGTTAAACGCCAAGAAGCTTGCTTTTATTTAAAGAAATAAGAGGAAAAGCCTTCTGAGTTTTGGAGGGGACTGTGATTCTCATAACTTTCTCAGTGTCTTGGGGCTCTTTTTCCTCCTTGTGATCCACCAAAGGTAAGCAGATGTTAACAAATCAGACGTTAGCTGTCAGATTTCTTCCTTTGATCCTTTGATTGCTTTTGGAGGACTGAGAAGCTAAAAAGGCCTTTGGGCAGCCTAAGGGTCCCGTTCCAAGTGAGTCCGTACAGTTACCTCTGAGAGCCACCCAGGCCCTTGCATGTTGTTACTTTCCAATTAGTCATTACAAACTTGACCCGTGGAAAACCTGGCAGCCAGACAGAAGAAAGGATCAGATAGCACACAGTAGCTAGAAGAGCTGAACAAGGAGCAAGACTGCAAAAGTAAAAACCACATAAGCAAGACACAGAAACACAAAAGAGGAGTGAGTGTGGCACAGACCCCTGAGAGGCCCCGCGGGGTAGAAATCCTGGAACGTGTGGAACGTTGGTGTTGGAAGGAACACTCGGTCTGCAGGTGGGGAATCATCCTGAGAGGTGCAGTGACTTAACGCCATTAAGTGTGGTGAGATCAGTCATTAGTGGTATCAGAATTTTTGTGATTATCAGAAATAACTTCATTATAGGAAAGAAATAGGCCTAGAGTGGTGAGGCTAACAGCAAAGAGAGGTAGACCCCAGGTTTCCTGATAACTCCAACCATATCAGATAATCTCTTCATAATACTCATAATGGAAAACCTGAGATAGTTGTTTAAAAAAAACCACAAAGTATCTTCTTATGAAAGGCAGAGATGAAATATATCTCAAATTCCCTTCTAAAATGGTTTTATGAAGTTGTTTACATTCAGGGATATAAACTTCCTGCTCTCCGGAAGCCCAGTGTGTTATTTAGTTGCAGATGAAAGATACCCAATGTGAATTCACTTAAACTCACAAGCAATTATTGTAAGGATCCTAAAATTTGCAACCAGCACAGGGATATCGTTGGGCTCTAGAAGTGACCAAACGCAGTCAGAACTTGTGTGTGCCGGCTCTCCCTCAGCTTTCTTCTTCCTCGCTGTCGTAGTCTGCTAGGGCTGCCGTAGCAGACTGCCACAGGCTGGGCAGCCTAAACAGCAGACATTGCTCGCAGCTCTGGAGGCTGGGAGCGCAATGTCAAGGCACTAGCATTGTCAGTTTGTGGCGAGGCCTCTCTTGGCTTGCAGGCAGCTGCCTTGTCACTGTGTCATCTCCTGGCCTTTCTTCTGTGTATCCCTGGTGTCTCTTCCTCTGATAAGGACACTAGTCCTGTTGGATCAGGGCCTCACCCTTATGAGCTCATTTACCCTTAGTTACCTCCTTAGAGGCCCCATCTCCCAGTACAGTCACACTGGAGGTTGATGCTTTAGCTTATCTATTTGGGGGGACAGGTCAGTCCATAACACCCACTGTAAGCTTGGCTGCCAGCAGCTCCTGAGTTTTATATCTTGCAGCTGCAGAGACAACTTGATGGACTCTGCAACCAAATCTGCATACCCATGGAACTGCTGGCCCTGCTTGGTGCAGGCGTCTGTTCTTGGACCAGTCGTGTGTGGTCAAGGGGGCAGATCCTGTGAAGTCATGGCTGCTCTTGCAGGAACCTTAAGAATTACCTGGAGAAGGGCGCTTCCTACACTCAGTAATCCAAAATTGGGGTTCTCTCAGATTTTTAAATGTGATATTTCCCACATAGCTATCAGTTTATTTCTATAGTTTGGTTTTCAAAGAACTCCAAATATTTTATCTATACAACCTCTCATTAAAACATCTCTTTTACTTTGTATGGCTGGCACCAAGCTAAGACACCAATCTAAGAAGTGAACAGCTGGGCTTCATGTGTTCCCCCAAGAGCTGTGTGCACCTCTGTGTACTTGCCATTAGGGAGTGCCCAGGTCTAGAACATTTTTTCAGTCAAGGCCCAGAGGCAAGAAATACCTACTATATTCAGAAGTGCAGTGAAAGCACTGGGCTGACCACCAGTCGGTCACTCAGTCGTTAGATGTATGATGAGCACCAACTCTGACACTTCCTACCTGTATGACCTTGGGTAGTTATTAATCTCTAAACCTCAGTTTTCTCATCTGCAAAATGGGGATAACTTACTAGGGTTGTATGAAGAACCAGTGGGATAATGGTGGGTCTTGATACAGGGGCTGTGATATAGTAAGTGCTCAATTAAGGTTAACTAGTAGTACCAGTAATATTACTGCCACAGCATAGGAGCTGCCTGTGTGCCAGGTACAGTGTTGGATACAAAGCTGAGCGAGCAGGCTCTGCCTTGGAAGAACTCATAACCCTTCAAGGGTGTAAAGAGTGAATATCAAGTTCAGACCTGGGTGGCTAAAATCACATGCATAACTTACCATAACAGACTATGCCCACAGAAAAATGTGCCTGCACAGTGGTGGGAATGCCACCCTTCAGGTGACTCTGGCCTGGACCAAGTCCTTTTTTCTTGCCAAATAGAGAAATAATGTCCCCATTTCCCCAGAGATCACTGGCCACTTAAATTCAGCCATAAACTTTTTATGTTCTCATTAATTTTTTTTCTGTCTGTTTCTTCCTTCCCCAATAACAGGGTTGGTGGTTGGCTTGAATATTAGGGAGAAATACATGATGGTCCTAGTTCACATGACTCCAGAAGTATGGCAGCTCCTGAGTCCTCCAACATCCTGGGAGGAGAATGGGCCATTGGGTCAGACTACCCCAAGAGTTTTTCCTAAATATATCACAGATGGGGGTCAGGCCAACAAATTCCAGGATGCCCTTTGGAAGAGAGAGGGATCCTCAAAACCCCACAGGCTGGTGACTTTTCTTTCAGCGAACAGAGAGGGCCAGGATAATATTCCAAGGTCATCTTGAGGCTGAGGTGGGATTTTTGCCGAGCTTCCTGGACAGGTCGTTGGCGAAGAAGACACGACGTGAAGGGAGCAAAACAGGAAGCAGTTTTGAAATGAGAAAGCAGAGTTGTTCCTCAGTTGAATCGGTTTGACCACCCCTTGTGTGTATAGCCCAAGGGCCTGTGGGGATTGGTTTTCAGATCCGTGAGCCCACATTTACTATGACTTCTGTGTGCACAGGGGCTATTGATTAAACATTGAGAATATGAGGAATTGCAAGGAATGGCCCAAATCATTTCTTCAAGTAATGTATAATCTTGTCAATAAGGTATAAAGCTGCACGTAGAACGTGCACCCTCCCACGTCAACAGTCAACACAAGGCCGACGGCCCCCGCGCTGCCCCTTCCGTGATTCCAGTGTGGGAGGGGTGCTGGCTATTGAGCTAGACAGAGCCAACCAAAATGCTGGTCCTGCTCCTGATTGGGTAAGTTTCTTAACCTAAGCTTCGTTTAGCTTATTTGTAGATTGAGAATCAAATTACGAATTTTCCAGGGTGGTTGTGAAAACTGAATGTAAAGCATTCATTCCACACCTGCTATGAGCTGGGCTGAGGTGACAATGATACACAAGGCAAAGGCCTGTTTCTCCGGAGCTTACGTTCCAGGAGGAGAGACATGTAATAAAACTAAGAGAAATACCAAATCGAGAGAAGCTGTGATGGACACTGTGATGCGCTGCCCAGACTGCCTTCGCTGAAGGCGTTGTCCTGGGAGCACTGTTGGCAGGTGGCCTTCAGCTGTCAGCTCCTTCTGGGATGGGCTCAGCTGCAGACGAGGCCGGAGGTAGCTTGGGGAGGCCCACACGCAAAGCCTGACCAGTGCAGGAGTATGAAGGCCTGGCCATCCTTGGCCCAAGTCAGGACAACTCACAGGCCATTCCAACTGCAGAGCCCCCATGGGAGCTGTCGCTGGGCCTGCATCATAGCCCACTTGCCCCTCTGCCCATCCTTCCTGGCCCCTTCCTGATCCCAAGAGTGCTCCCTAATAGACATCCCATGCTCTAAACTCTTCAGGGTCGCTTTCCTGAGACCCAGACTGCAACCCCAGTGCTGTGTGGGGGGAGGTGCCATGACTGGTTGGCTCCTTGAGATTGGGCCTTTAGGGCAGGAGTCCTCCTTGCGTAGAGAGGGCTCAGCCAAGACCAGAATGACGAGGATCAGCCCCTTGAAGATGGGGGAGCACATTCCAGACGAAGATCGGAGAGAAAGGGTCGAGCATGGGCTATTTGAGGAGCTGAGGGAAGAACCAATGAGAGGTAGATGAAAGAGGTAGGAAGAGCTTTCAGAGGCAGGGCGCATACTGGAGAGGACTTTGTTACCAGAGTGAGAAATGGGGATTCTCTTCTAGATGTGATAACGATTGATTTGGTCCAATGTTCAAGGATCACTGTGGCTGCTGAGTGGAGAGCAGATTATAGGGGTTAAAGTAGAGTGGGGAAGACCTGTGAGGAGGGTACACAAAAGCCCAGATGGGAGATGAAGGGGGTGATATGGAGAGGAGACAGATTCAAGATACATTTCCCAATAGAGCTGAGGGGACTTGACAATGGCTTAGACAGAGGAGTGGGTGGGATGATGGAACTGTTGGGTGTCTGGCCTGAGCAGGTGGGTGCACAGGGTATTGAGAAGGAGAACTGCCAGGAGGTTCCCACTTCCTCCATTTGGGAGTAGTTTGCTTAGCCTGGCTCCATACCTAATGTTTTTACAGGCTGCCAGTGAAAACGGCCACTGCCAAATGGACCTGGTTTCTGGAGACTTCCTAGTCTGTAGGTGGGCAGGCAAAGGTCTTGGCCAGAGAGCTGAGGAGATTATGTTGCCCTGGGAAAGGGAAAGGAGGCCCCAGGGGGCCTCTTCTCCAGAACTGCTGTTCAATGGTGAAGCTTTTGGAGCTCTGGCCCTGCCTGTCCTCTTGGGACCCTTGGGCCCAGGGCTTGAGGAGTAAAGGGAATGCTCCCCTCAGGGGCCCTGCGCAGACTGGTGAGAAAGGGCCTGACTGTAAGCTGATCTCTCTCTGTTCTCCCTGACCTGGATTTTCCTTTCCGTTTAATTTGACTTGTGTTTGCTTGTTTGCATTGTTTCTGAGAGACTCGGGAGACATCGCAGAGGTGGCCTGAGCTGACAGTGTCTGAGATCGTTGCACACCTGGACCAGGCCGGAGGCCTCCCAGCCGCCGCCTGCTATTGTCCCTCCCATAGGCCCTGGCCTCACTCGGCAACCCCCTTGGCTTCCTAAAGCCTCAGCACCAGACAAACCACACCCACCCCGGGCCTTTTTCCCCTCTCATCCCTTCCACTTGGTTGCTCACTGCAGTAGGAACCAGGGGAAGGTGCTATCAGCCAACACAACCCCCTCGGGAGAAAGCTGTCTGGACACTCCTTGGAGCCCACTGGGAGAGAGGTGGAAGGTAGGAGAGAAGATCTATGGCTGGCGGAAGAGTGTTCAGGTCCCTAGTGCCAGCTCTGTGTGGCTTTGGTGTCCTACTCCTTCCATAGTCAACCAGTTTCCACATCGGCTCCCAGTGCTCAGTTTCTGCGGTCTCCAGTCTGAAAACAAATACGGAGGTCAAATGCATAAAAGTTGGGTAACCCCCCTTGTGTAACTGGGGGAGGAAATCTAAAATAAGTACAAAAATCCCTAATTCCGTTTTACTTTTAAAAACTTTTTATCTGGAAATAGAGACTCACTAGAGGTTGCAAAAATAGTAGGGAGTCCTGTAAACACTTCATGCAGCTTCCCCCAATGGTGATATCTTATATGATGACAGTCTAATATCAAAATCAGGAAATTGACATTAGTTCAGTAGTGGTAACTAGACTACAGACCTTATTCAGTTTCCACTAGTTTTTACATATGCATTCGTGTGCGTGTGTTTCTACACAATGTGATTCCATGTATAGATTTAACTCCACCGCAATCAAGGTACAGAACTATTCCATCACCACAAAGGAACTCCTGTGTGCTACTCCTTGTCCCTGGTACGTTAGTCAAAATTCTTCAGAGAAACAGAACCAGTGGGATATAGTCACGTGTAGCTTAACAACAGGGATATGTTCTGAGAAATACGTTGTTAGGCGATTTTGTCATTGTGCGAATATCATAGAGTGTACTTACACAAACACAGATGGTATAGCCTACTACGCACCTAGACTATATGGTACTAATCTTTTGGGACCTCTATTGTATATGCGGTCATTCGTTGACTGAAACGTCATTATGTAGCGCATGACTCTGTGTGTGTGTGTGTGTGTGTGTGTGTGTGTGTATATGTATGTGTATATATATATATATATATGTGGAGATTTGTTATAGGAATTGCCTCATGCAATTATGGAGGCCAAGAAGTCCCACGATCTGCCAACTGCAAGCTGGAGAAGCAAGAAAGTCAGTGGTGTAGTTCAGTCCAAGTCTGAATGCCTGAGAACCAGGGGAGCTGATAATGTAAGTCCAAGTTCAAAGGCCCAAGAATCAGGAGGCCAGTGGTGTAAGCCTCAGTCTGAGTCCGAAGGCCCGAGAACTGGGAGCGCTGTCTGAGGGCAGGAGAAGATGGATGTCCCAGGTCAAGCAAAGAGAGCAAATTCACCCTTCCTCCACATTTTTGTTCTAGTCAGGCCCTCAACTGATTGGATGGTGCCCACCCACATAGATGAGGGGGATCTTCTTTACTCAGTCTACTGATTCAAACGCTAATCTCTTCTGGAGACACCCTCACAGACACATCCAGAGTAATGTCTTACCAGTGATCTGGGGATCCCTTAGCCCAGTCAAGTTGACACATAAAATTAATCATCACACTTGGAAACAACTAGTCTGGTTTCTTCTCTATAGTTTTGTCGTCTTGAGAATGTTATGTAAATGAATCATACATTATGGGTCTATGATGCCCTTGAGGTTCAGCCAAGTCAGTGCGTGTTGTTCCTTTTTATTGCTGAGTAGTGTCCCATTAGATGGATGTACCAGAGTTTGTTTAACCATTCACTCGTGGAAGGACATTTGGATGGTTTCCAGTTTTGGGCTATTCTGACTTAAGCTGCTGTGAATATTTGTGTATAGGCTCTTTTTTATTGTGGTAAAATATACATAAAATTTACCATTGTAACCATTGGTAAGTGTACAACTTAGTATGTGTACAGGTTTTGTGTGAATGTAAGTTTTCGCTTCCCTGGGGCAAATGCCCAGGAGTGCAATTGCTGAATCATATGGTAAGTGCACGTTTAGTTTCATAAGAAACAACTGCCGAACTGTTTTCTGGAGTGACTGCACCATTGTACATTCCCACCAGCAATGTATGAGAGATCCAGTTTCTCCACATTGTTGTCAGCATTTGGTCTTATCACTATTTTTTTATTTTAGCTACTGCAACCGCTGTGTAGTGCTATCTCCTTGTAGTTTTAATTTGCATTTCCCTAATGGCTAATAATGTTAAACATCTTTTCATGTGTTTATTTGCCATTCATATCTCCTCTTTGGTGAAATGTCTGTTCATGTCTTCTGCCTTTCTCATTTGATTAGAAGCGGGGTTGCATTTGTGTTTTTCTTGCCTTTGAGTTTTGAGAATTCTTTAAATTCTTTTGTAGATTCTAGATACAAGTCTGATATGTGGTTTTCAAGTATTTTTTCCAAATCTGTAGCTTGTCTTCATCCTTTTTTTTTTTTTTTTGTGAGGAAGATCAGCCCTGAGCTAACATCCATGCTAATCCTCCTCTTTTTGCTGAGGAAGACTGGCCCTGAGCTAACATCTATTACCAATCCTCCTCCTTTTTTTCCCTTTTTCTCCCCAAGGCCCCAGTAGATAGTTGTATGTCATAGTTGCACTTCCTTCTAGTTGCTGTATGTGGGACGCCACCTCAGCATGGCCGGACAAGCGGTATGTTGGTGCACGCCCGGGATCCAAACCCTGGCTGCCAGTAGCGGAGCACTTGCACTTAACTGCTAAGCCATGGGGCCGGCCCTGTCTTCATCCTTTTAACAGGGTCTTTGCTCAGCAAAAGTTTTAAATTTTGATCAAGTCCCACTTATGTTTTTTTCCATAAATTATCCTTTTGATACCATGTCTAAGAACGCTACTCTTCCCCTTGTCCTAGATCTCAAAGATTTCCTGCTGTCCTTCTTTCCTAAAAGTATTATAGTTTGACATTTTGCATTCAAGTCCATGATCCATTTTGAGTTAATTTTGGTATAAGGTGTGAGGTTTTGTTCGAGGATTTTTTTTGCTTGTGGATTTCCAATTGCTCCCACGCCGTTAGTTGAAGAGGCCGTCCTTCCTCCACTGGATTGCTTTTGCACCTTTGTCAAAAATCAGTTGAACATATTCGTGCGGGTCTATTTCTGGGTTCTCTATTCTGTTCCCTCGATCACTGTGTCTATCTCTCCGCCAATAAATACCACACTGTCCTGATTACTGTAGCTCTGTAGTCAGCCTTGATATCAGATAGAACGATTCCTTCCACTTTCTTCTTCTTTGTCAAGATTGTTTTAGCTCATCTAGTTCCTTTGCCTTTCTGGATAAATTTTAGAATAAGCTTGCCTTATTAAAATTAAATAAGATATCTTGCTGGGATTTTGATAGGTATTGCATTATTATGTTTGATGCTATTGTGAATGGAATTATTTCCCTAATTTCATTTTCAGATTGTTCATTGCTGATATCTAGAAATGCAGTTGGTTTTTTACATTGGTCTTTTGTCCTGTGACATTGCTCGACCCTTTAATTAATTCTAGTAATTGTTTTGTGGGTTCCTTAGGATTTTCTTCATACAGAATCATGTCACCTGCAAATATGATTTTATTTCCTGCTTTCCGACCGGGGTGTCCTTTATTTCGTTTTCTTACCCGGCTGCGCTGGCTAGAATCTCCAGTACAATAATCAATAGAAGTGGTGGGAGCGGACATCCTTGCTCCTGACTTTAGGAGAAAGCATTCTGTTTCTTAACATGCAATATAATGTGGAGAAAACCATATAGTGACCAAGTACCAGGGTCCTGAGAAAGGGAGCGTTGGGTAATGGCCTCTGGAAAGGCTTCCCAAGGAGATGAGTTGAGAGGAGGATGAGCTCACCGAGGTCAGGAAGTCTGAGTTTGTCCTGACGTTCCAATACTGGAACCGATGCTAAAGAGGAAGGACTCAGGACACTGGTGCTATTGCAGGCTTGCTGTGCTTTCCGACAAGGTAGATCTCCTCTCCCTCCCCACCATGCCCATGAATGAGACAGGCAGACAGCCTCCAAAGAGTCCTGTGCCACCACAGGCTGCAGCTCATTCCCCATCACTCCAGGATGCAGAGCGGGCTGGGGGCAGACAAACTGAGATGCTCCCAAATGTTCCAGGGAAGAAAGAACCAAAGACAAGAAACTCTTGTCCCAGGGTGCCACCAATGGGAGCCTGTGGACCTTCCTGTATCAAGAACCTGACCTTCATTTGTTCCTTCCTCCATTAATCCATTCACTTATTTAATGCATTTGTCCAGCAACGGCTAGGTGCAAGGCATCTTTTGAGGCACGGCATGGGATGAAATAGACTAACTAGGTCCTTATTCATCAGGTATTTGTAATTCACAGCAGGGAGTTGAATCTCAAATACTTACACTCAGGAATAATGTGCACTCTGGGACAAGAGAGGCATAAACCAAGTGCTGTGTGTGTGTGTGTGTGTGTGTGTGTAGCAGGGCGTGGTTAGGGCAGGTAGGATTGGGGGGCTTATATTCAGTGGGGCACTGGAAAGCTGAGCCCTAAAAGATGTACAGGATGTTGACAGATGACTGGCAGCTTTGGGGACACCTGAGAGCAGTGATTCTTGACCTCCCATCTGGGCGTGACTCACTTTGTTAAAATGCGAATTCTGATCTAGTGTGTCTGGGGTAGGGCTTGAGATTTCTGACAAGCTCCCAAGTGAAGCTGATGCTGCAGATCGGAGGGTCGCTCTAAGTAGCAAGAGTGTAGAGAACATCTGATATGATTTGGCTGGAGAACAGTGAGAGAGAAGAGAGAAGAACTGGAGAAGTAGGTAGGGGCCAGATTCCAGGCTGAGGAGTTTGAACTGTATTTGGCAGGCGATGAATAACTTCTGAAGGTATTTGGGTCATGAAGTGAGCCAAGCCCGTCTTTAGGAAGATTAGCCTGGAAATCATTCAGTGGCAAGACAGAGCAAGGGCAACTAGAGGCAGAGTGATGTTATCCATCCATCTGCCCACTCCCCTTCCCATCCATCCGTCCATCCACCCCCCCATCCATCCACCTGCCCCCCCCATTCATCCACCCACCCACCCATCCATCCATCCACCCATCCACCTACCCAATCATACATCCACCCACCCACCTATCCATCCACCCATCATCTATCCGCCATCCACTAACATTTATTAGATATGTATTATGGTCCAGACCCTGGGGAAGGATGAAGAAGACCCAATCTTTCCCCGCAGGGATCCCAGAGCCTAGCGGGAATGATGAACCATATTGTGTGTGCACGTTCTACTGGAGCACAGGAGTGGGAAGGTAAGGAGCTTCCTGAGGGAGGGGACCGTTGAGAGCTTTTAAAGAGCAATGGAGTTATTTGGATAAAGAAGAGTCCAGTTAGAGGGGGCCACTCAAGCAAAAGCAGCATGGTGCATCTGGGTAGCTGCCGGGAGTTTGGGGCTGATGGGGTGTGTCATTCAGGCCAAGAGGGCTCGAGCGGTGTAGTCAGGGTCCCTGGTCACAAACAGCAGACACCAGCTCTGGTTACGTCAGTGTACTGGTTGCTCACAGAACTGACAGGAAGGTTAGAGAACCTAGTGTAGGCGGGCACCCAAGGTCCTGCCCCGTCCCCACTTTTCTGAGGATTGTCTCTGAATGGGTAGCGTGTGGTCAGCCAAAGGCGCAGCGTCCACTTTCAGAGGCCATAATGGTAACTGGAATCTATGGAACCTTTACGTGCCCAAGCACCTTGCTAAGCGCTTTACACATGCATTGAGGGGCACCCTCCCAGTAACCCTAGGAGGGAATTCCTGCTTTAAGGACGAGGAAACAAGACTTCAAGAGGGTCGGTAGCTTGCCCGAGGTCGCCAAGCTACCAGGTGCTGGGGCCTTGATGGAAGATAAGAATCTGTGCTCTAGAGCCCAGATTCTTTCTCAGTTTATTTTTAAATTATTTTATTGGGGTTATATTGCCTTACAACATTGTGTAAATTTCAGGTGTACATCACTATGTGTCAATTTCTGTATAGCTTGCATCATGTTCACCACCAACAGTCCAGTTTTTATCCGTCACCATACATATGTGCCCCTTTACCCCTTTGCCCTCCCCCCACCCCCTTCCCCTCTGGGAACCTCTGATCTATTCTCCTTATCTGTGTGTGTTTGTTTATCTTCCACATATGAGGGAAATCATATGGTATTTGTCTTTCTCTGTCTGACTTGTTTCTCCAGAGTCTAGATTCTTAAATTACTGACAGGAAGAGTGAAAAGGAAGGGGCCAGGCCAGGTGGTGACCACCTAGGGGCTCTGGTGATGCGCGGAGGCAGAGGAGGCGGTGCCGGGGGTGGCAGTGTTCAGGCACAGAGGCCAGTAGAGCCAGGCGGGAGGGGAACCTGGTGGATGCAGAGAAGAGGATGCTAAATGGCATGCTGCAGAAGGTGGGGAGATGCTGGGATGGCTCCTCAGGCTCCAGGGATGTGAGAGGTGGTTCCAGAGAGTTCTCAGGGCTATGGGAGACAGAGGGCCTAGCTTCGTAGCACTGTGGCTCCCTGTGGACCGAGGGAGTGTTACTTAAGGTCATAACCAGAGGGTGGGCCTCTGTTAGCCAAATGCCTTGTTAGCTGCTCTGGGCCAAAAGATGCAACCACAAGATTTGGAAGGAAGTCACCAAATAGACCTGGTAGAAGTGCTCAGCATAGAGTTGACCTGGAGGTGGGGATGGGGGCACAGAAAAGCCTCCCAGGAGATGGACCCTTTGCTGAATGATGCTGCACAATGAATCCCCCCTACACACACACACACACACACACACACACACACACACAATCTACACACACACAGTCTACACACACAGGCTCTCTACTTTTTCTCTCTCCTGCTCTCTCTCTCTCTCTGGTACCCCATCCCTTCAGCACCTCATGGCTCTGGGTCAGGGGACCTTTGCCAGTGAAGAGATTGGGATGCTGTGTGGAGGCTGATGAAGGATAGCGAATGATCTTTACCTGAAAGAACTCCGGGGAAGCAGAAACTCACTGCCAGAGACAATAAAAGGACCAGAGCCCCTGCTAAGAATCTCTGCAGAGACTGGGGTTGCTGATTTTCCCACCTGGGTTCAAGCCATATTAATGACTCTCAGAGGTGTGAGTGGTTGGCAGACCTGACTTAGACCTCCCTCTGACCAAGGTCTGCAGCGTAGAAGAGCAGGTCCACTGAGAACCCCAGGATGGCAGAGCAGGGAGGGCCTGTCTTAGTCTGCCTGAGCTGTTGTAACCAAGTCCCACAGACATTTACTTCTCATTCTTCTGGAGGCTGGAAGTAGAGGATCAAGGTGTCAGCAGGGCTGGGCCCTGGTGAGGCCTTTCTCCTTGGCTTGTGGACAGCCGCCCTCTCACTGTGTCCTCACGTGGCCTTTCCTCTATGTGTTTGTGAGGGAGAGAGAGAACTCTGGTGTCTCTTCCTCTTCTTATAAGGACTCCAGCCCTGTTGGATTAAGGCCCATTCCTATTACCTCATTTAACCAAATTACCTCCTTAAAGGCCCTGTCTCTAAATACAGTCACATTGGAGGTTAGGGCTTCACCATATGGATTTTGAGGGATGCAAATCAGTCCATAACAGGGCTTAAGAGACACTCTAGCCCAGCCCTTTCATTTTACTAATGAGGAAACTGAGGCTCAGAGAAGTTAAGCAATTTGCTCAAGGTCACACAGGTGGCTATCGGCACAGCCAGAATTGGAAGTCAGGCCTAGCATCTCCCAGATGCGTGGTGGAAAGGACAGTGTCTTCTAGCTGTTGTGGCTGTGCGTGGTGAGGCCTGCCATAGGTGTGCCCTTCAGTAGCAATTCCCTGTTTATAGGAGAAGCAAGAGCAGAGGTGAATGGGCCCACCCCGAAACCTGAAGGATTTAGCTTAGACTTCAGAAAGACTTCCTGTTTGAAAAAGTTGTGCGTCACTGCCAAGTATGGCTGAGGGCAGTTACGGGATTTCTTCCTCCAAAAATG
This sequence comes from Diceros bicornis minor, assembly GCF_020826845.1. Taxonomy (NCBI): domain Eukaryota; kingdom Metazoa; phylum Chordata; class Mammalia; order Perissodactyla; family Rhinocerotidae; genus Diceros; species Diceros bicornis. The sequence continues at coordinate 12,576,360 of NC_080775.1, read as the reverse complement.
GCCAAAAATTTGGCAAAGGGGCAGGGATCCGGACTTCATAACTGCTTAACGATCCTTCTAGACTTAGGTTTCTATGATGACAATGAGGAAACTACTCAACTGAAACCACCTGAATCCAGAAGTCTTGCCAGGAGGAAATAGTCACGGAAAAAATCTCCCCTCGCATACCTTCGGCCCAGCGGCCTGACCTTGGAGGTGAGGGCAGGGACCGGGCATGTGCAGGGCTGTTTACCTTGGTTAGGCAACGCAGATAAATTGTCCTGTTTGTATTTGCAGGGGGGGGCCAACGTTTGGTGGGCAAGTTCCGGCCAGAGCGGGCAGAGGAGCTGTGGGAAGCTGGCACCGAGGTCAGGGGCCGCTGTTAGGCTGGGGGTGGGGAGGGAGGACAGCTAAGAAGCCCCATCTCCACTGCCCACATCCATTCTCTCTCTACTCTGTGCTCTCTCGGCCTTCTTCTCCCGAGTCAACCCTTAACTCTCTCCAATGTTACTTCTCCCTCTCTCCCCACAGCACACCCCTGACAGCAAACTTCTGTACCCACCTAGGCCCAAAAGGCTTTTTGTTTTTTGGAGAAAATGATGTTTTTGTTGAAAGACGAATTTGGGCAACTCTTTTCAGACCCACAAAAGCCATTTTTAGGAAACTAGGAAATTCTGAGACCTGCCTTATCAGGTCATAAGAGCAGTTGCCATTCTGAGCACTGTCCCTCCAATTTGCAGTGGGAGAATGTGGACTCTGGAGAGGCCGCATCAAGATGTAAGAATAAATCGGTCTGTTCTGAGTAGAGCCTTATTACAACCTGTGCTCAGAGTTTTCTGGCTCAGTGTGATAACACCATTGCCCCCCTTCAGGAGACTAGGAGAGAAAGGAAGAGTCAGGAAGGGCATTGGGGGCAGCTGCCTGCTGCCGAGGTCCCCACTCGCCCCCAAACCTGCGAGCCTACAGCTAAAACGAATAGCAGCCTCTCCTTGTAAAGAGATTCCAGGGGCCGGCCCCATGGTATAGCGGTTAAGTGCGTGCACTCTGCTGCTGACAGCCCAGGTTCGGATCCCGGGCACGGCGCACCAACACACCACTCGTCAGGCCGTGCTGTGGCAGCATCCCACATAAGGTGGAGGAAGATGGGCACGGATGTTAGCCCAGGGCCAATCTTCCTCAGCAAAAAAGAGGAGGATTGGCATGGATGTTAGCTCAGGGCTGATCTTCCTCACAAACACACACACAAAAATAAATAAAGAGATTCCAGAAAACTTTATAGAACACAAATCAGTTCTCTTGGAAGCTGCCTTTCGAGTTGGGAGAAAGCCATGCTCTGTAGGGACCCCACGCTCAACCCCATACCACGTCTGCAATGGACACTTCGCCTCCCCATCCCTCTCCTGCCCCCGTGCCTGCCTGGAAGAGCTTGCTCCCTTTCTTTTGGCCGTGCCCACCCTTAGTGGGCCGGGGGAGGGGCGTGGAGGAAGAGAGGGAGGTGCAATGTCCAGTGAACCGGAGGACTCGGTTTTTGGTGCAGTCCCGATTTCAGACACTCGTCCCCATTGTCCCAAGGCAGCTCCGGGTGGAGACTGTTGATTTGGGAAATGTGGGCAGGGATGCGTAGCCCTGGATCCACGCCTTTGGTTTACTGAAGAAATGAGTCCATTTAAGACCTGACGGCCTCTGCAGAGGAAGGCCCTGCTTCCTGCTGGCGTGGCAGAGTCTGTTTCTGTTCTTAGGGCTGTCCTTGCTCTCCGGGGTCAGGGTGGACTCTTTAGGCCCGTGTGTGCCCCTGTGAGCGAGGTGTGACTTTCCCTCGCGTCCTGTCCTGTGTGTGACTTAGATCTCAGGGCTAGAGAGGAGGAGAACTAACCTGTTTGAATAAGTTCCTGTATGCCCTGGACCCACATCTCCCTGGGTAGAGCTGGGGACAGGATATTTGGACAGTGCCCCTAACCTAGCCGTCTGACCACAGACCAGTGGATGCGCCTCACCAGCCCCTTGTGACCCCAGGGCATCCTCATCCCACCCGCAGGGCCCTGGGTAGGGCGGGGCCACTGGTGTCAAAAGAGTGGTCTTGTGCCCAGTCTTTCTCTGTCATTTGCTGGCTCTGGACCTTGAACTTTGGCCTCTCTAAGCTTCAGCTTCCTCATCCCTCGGTGGAGGTAATAACGGAACCTCCTTCACAAGTGTGTCCTGAGAGGGAATTCAGGTGATCAGTGTGAGGCTCCCAGCGCGGGGCCGGGCGCAGAGAGCACTCGGGCCTGTGGGCTCCTGTCGGTCGTGGGTCGGGATCGGTGCCTCCTGAGGTGGGTCGTGACCAAGGCCGAGGAACCTGCGTTACTCGGTGATGAAAACGCAGTGACGGTCCAGAGGGCCTTGTCGGACAGAGTCTCGGGCACTTGGCTTTGGCACAAGCTTACCTCAGAGGGGGCTTTCCTGGCCCTAAATGATAAACTTGGCTTGAATAAGTGGACCCCACGCCCCTCCTCTTTGCAAACTGAGGCCAAGGGGCGGTCATAAGACCCATCACTTCCCAGCACGCCCCAAGACATCCTAAGCTGAAAGGGCTCTCGGGGTCCTGGCAGCACACTGGACAGGCTCTTCAATCTCAAATGAGCCAGCTTGACCCCCTTCCCAAGACCCCCAAGAAATGGACACTCAGCCAGCAGCCAGTGCAGCAGCCAGAAGTGAAGACAGAGCAGGGGACAGGAGAGAAACATTCCAGCAACCCGTCCTGTGGGGCCTTGGGATGAAGGGGGGCTGAGGGGTTTGAATTCACAAGGCCAGGAGCTGATGGCATTTCTGGCCTGGCCTGTAGGTCACCTTTTGAGTGGGCCTGGCCACCCCACACCAGGGCCTCCTCCTCCCCAAGGGCCAAGGCTGCCCAGGAGCTGAGACTTAATGAGGAGCCAGGGAGCCTGGGCATGAAAGGACGTCTGGGGGGAAGCCGGCCAGGCTGTCAGTTACACGGGGCTGAACTCCCAGCCAGGTCCCAGCTGGGTCTTGGTCCCCCTGGGGCTTCCATGCAGCCCTCTCTTGGCAAGGGGCCTCAGAATGGAATGTTCTGGGACCAGCAGGCGTGTAACAAATGCTACAGATGCCTGCTCAGTGATGTCAGAGGATCAAGGCTGGCCCTGGGCTAGACTCAAAAGAGGTGAAGGCTGACTTTGCTAATCCCAGCTTCCCTTCCTCCTCTTTGTCCCTTCTGCTGCCCTTACCCATCCTGTTCATCTTTCTTTCTCCTCTCTCCTGGCCTTAAAACTTTTTCTCAGGAAAGGGGAGTGCATTTAGACTATAGTGTAAATGACTGACAGCATTTCAATGTCCTGCCATCCCCCTTTCTCTCTTGTTAACAAGCTTGACATGGCCTTAGTCTTGGGCTTCTGAAACTGGGATCGTGAAATCCTGGGGACACCTGGTGATGTGCCAGGGGATAAACAAAGCCATGGGAGAACCAGCGCACCTTCCTGGAGCATCAATTTTATTTGACGATGAGAAAACAATTATCTGTTAAGATAAACATAAGTATGTTATAGAGCAGAAAAAAGTTGGATAAAACAAAAAGTTTCTCCATATACAACAGTTAAATCTATTTCCTCAAGACTCAGAGGAGCATAGTTCCCACCTGATTATTCCAGCCATTGAGGGTAGAAACATCCTGAGGCGACAAGACAACCCCTCGGGTCGTTTATAACCTTGTTGACAGATGATGGGTTGGTAGTAACTACTGGTATACAAGACCTATATGCTTTTCTGAACATTTACATAGTATTTTAAAAATTAAAGTTAAACTTTCTATAAGTGTAAACCCATGCTACCCCTTCTGAACCTCACAGGGAGCGTAAAGAGCATTCACCAGAAAGTTCTGCATTTCTGAGCCTGTGTTTACTTAAAGGCTTAGAAGTTTAAGACATGCAAACATGACTGAACCAGGAGTAAAACTCTGAGAAGTCACAGGGTCTCATGAAAAACTGTGCCTGAGACCTTGGTGGAGAGCGCGGGCTACAAGGACAAAATAAACTACAGGGAGCACAAAGCTGGACTGGGAATGTTAAAGAAAAAGAAGAATGGCTGGGAACCTGGAGAGAGGCCCCCACCAGGCAGGTGGTACAGAAGAGCTGCACATGGGAGCTTATATCAGGGAGCTGTAGTCAAGGCTCTCGGAGCCGGGTGGTGACGGGGAGCTCTGCAGTGACCCGGGGCCCTGTCCTCACTCTGCACCTACTTCTGCCACACACACACGCCTTGCGTCTTTAAAAGGAGAAAGTTCCCTGGAGTCTAGCCATCTCCAAGTCAAAGCCACAGCAACTGACTTTTGACAGAATCTGCTTCTATTTTCCAAAGCTCATGTTTGTTTTCCGATGACTTTTGCTCCAATGATCCTGCTCTCAAGATTCTCAGTATGATAATTAGTAAATGGATGTTGGAAGAATTGGTTTATAGTGGGATATGTGAATAAGTAAATAGAACCCATTCATGTTTTGTGAGGGACTCCCTCCTATCTCACTTCTCGTGGAGGCCGCATTCCTGGTACTGGGACAAGGAGGGAATCAGCCCCTGTGGGGCGACTGGAAGCATCCTTTGGAAGTCCTCCTCTTTCCTCCTGAAATCCCCTGGTGTCCTGGTGTGCCTCCATCCAGCCGCCTCTCAGTGCCCATGGGCTCCAAGGCTGATGGTGACGACATACCTCGTGATGCCAAGAGAGCTTCCCGGACTACTGGCCACCAGAAGCCTTTGATTCTAGCAGGCAGGCAGCACCCTGCCTGCCTTCGTCTGTCCTCTGGCGCTGGCTGTGCTCTGTCAGTCACTTGGGTCATGAGTTAGCCAGAACACAGCATAAAGTGTGGGAGAGCCGAACAGACAGACAAGGCACTCGCAGGACCCCATCCCTGGATTGAGCGCTGGGGTGAGCTGTGGGGGGCGAGCGGGGATAATCATTTGTCTCCCTACTGTTTATAGAGAAGGCAGACCCAGGGAAGCAGAGAAGGAAATGCAGGAAAGCATGCATACACTGAGCACCTTCTGTAGATGCAAGACATTTTCACCCTTAATGTCCTGCACTGAGCACAGAGATAGTGTCCTCGTTTTCTGCATGAGGACACTGAGGCTCAGAGAGACAGGGAATAAGGGGTGGCTGATATCCTGCAGGGGCTTCCATACGTGGCAGATGCTCCATTTATTACTCACCAATCCCGTCACATAGGCACAGTGATCTCCGCTTTATAGATGGGAAACCAAAACCAGAGACACCAGCTCACTCACCCAGAGTCTCACACTAACAAACGTTGGAGCCGGGACTGGAGTCGAGCAATCCTGACTCCAAAGCCCATGTATTTCACCACCTGGCTGTACTGCCCTCCAGCTCACAGAGTTATGAAACTCAGGACTCCCGGTTCCTGTGTCTCTGCCCTCTGCCCAAGCGGCCCTCAGTGCCCAGTGTCTGAGGCCAAAGGGCACCTCCCTCAGTTCAAAAGGATGCTTCAAAATGGCCCAGTTGAAAAAGAAATGCAGGGAGGAAGCTGCCAGCCACGTGTGCAGCTGGTCCCTCAGCCTGGCCTCTGAGGATGGGTATCCCAACTGTTCCTGGGTCTCTGCCACTGACACTGGATCCGCACGGATGAGGGTGATTTTCACCTTTCCCTACCTGCCAACAGGGCTGCTTAGGCTCCTGCCCACAGCCAGGCTGCCCCGAGGGCTGGTTGATGAGCTTGAGAAGTCACCCTTGGCCAAAGGAGGCCTGGTTCTCCTGGGGGGCCACCCCTCCCTGGCCAGAGTCTTGATGTGCAGAAGGAGGTGCCCCAGCGGCTTTGCTCCCCGCGACAGAGCCAGGAAGAAAGGGCCTGGGGCTGAGCCCAAAGCAGGAAGGATGTGAACGAGACCACAGGGAGAGTGTGGAATGTTAGGACAGATTCCTGAGAGAGGCCGAGGGGGTGGACACTGGTCTAGTCTGGCTCAGAGCCAGTGTGCACTCTCCAGTTGAGACCCGAAAATGCTAGAGCTGGAGAAAAAAGACTTTCCTGTTAATTCTGAGCAGCTAAAATGCACTACTCATGTGGCAGAATTGCGAGTTGATGCCCCAGAGTGCATTCTCTCTCTCCCTTTACATAGGTCTAGAGTTGCTAGGTTCTTAGCCTCGCTTTTAGCTGGCTGTGACCATGTGACAAAGTTCTGGCTAATGGAATGTGCATGAAAGTGAGGTGTGTGCAAATTCTGGGTCATGTTCTTAAAAGGAAGTAATGTGCCCTTGCCTTTTGCCAAGCCATCTTCCTCATGGCTGGAATGCAAACATGATGGTAGGAACTGGAGCAGCCGTTCTGGGCCACAAGATGGAAGCACATATTGAGGACGGCAGAGCAAATACTGTAGTCAAAGGGTCCGGGATCCCTGATGGCTGTGGAACTTCCATGCTGGCTCTGCCCACCAATTTGAACTTTTACATGACAGAGGTACAGATTTCTGTCTTGTTTAAGGCAATATTATTTGGGTCTCTGTTACAGCAGGCAAGTTGATGGCCTACTAATGCAGCTCAAAGCTCAGATAGGCTTGCCAAGTACTCTTGGAGTTGTGATGGTTTTGTAATTCCTCGTGTGTATGAAACACCATGATGTAAGGACTTAGCATATGCCAGGCCTCACCTGCCTGGAATCACAGGGAATAAATTTTGGAGTGAGTTAGTAGGAAGACAGAAGAGAAGACCACTCCAGGCAGCCTCCTTCCCTGCAGGCCTGTGACCACTTTCAGGCAGGCTGACTGGTCAGTGCTTCTAGAAAAATGAGGCCAGCCCTGGTTCTGTTTCGTTCAGACTGAGATTCTCTTGGCGAAAACAGCTGGGGGGCTGGAGAAAAGCCTGAGGGCAGAGGAAAGATTGTGTTCTGGTTCCGACACTGTGGTAACCAGGTCGAGGAGTGGCCCTGGACCCATTTCTCCAGGTGTAAAAACAGAAATGACAACGGCTTCTCTCCACAGGGCCTTGTCACCATGATCTGTCCCTCAAGAGCCTGGAAAAACTCTATTCACATATACTGTATTTTCTAAAGATGACTGCCATCTTTGCTTTGATGTCTCAAGCAGTTTGATCTAAGGGGAAAGCCCCCTGCTGGTGTTGACCTAAGAATTTCCCGCCTGGTGTCCCTTCTGTGTCCCTAGAGCCTGCCTGCCTGTGCTCAAGTCTGGAGCTGTCACATACCAGCCACAGGACCTCAGCAGCTTTTATTGTCCAGCTCTGTCTGGGCCATGTGTGGTGAGCGGAAGTTGGTCTCGTGGGGCCTGACCTCCAGGCACGGACAAGACAGTCTCTCAAGGTCAAGGGCCAGAGCAGCAGGCGACCTTCCTCAGACAGCCACGTGTGTCTCCTGCTGCTTTCCGCAGAACGGATGGCCTTGCCTTCTCTCTCTCCATGTTGGCTTCTTTGAGAGACCCCTCCCCTAAAACAAACGTCTTTGTCACATTGTCTTTTTGTAAGTAATATCTCCCTCTCTCTGGCGGAAGGCTTTTCCTGACAAATTCCTTCTCCACCAGACCATCTTTCCCCCATGGGCTGCCGGGGGTCTGAATGCGCTGCAGAAGAAGCTCTCCTTGCTGAGAGGACCTGAAAAATGGGTAGAGGGTCCCCGGCCACCCTGGTTTAGCCCTGACCTTCGAGTCCATGCCTAAATCCTATTTTATTTTTCTTTTCTGTTTTCAATGTGGAAATTTCCTGATCAGGAGAGAGCTCCACGGTGTAATACAGAATCACAGTGGAAGGACTGCTCTGTGAAAAGGCGGAGGGCTAGCCCGGCCTGGTTGTATCTAGCTCTCCCCTATCTCCTCCTTCAGCCCCATTTGTGAGATGAGTGACCGAAGCCCCATCGCGCTCCCTGCTGCGCCTCAACTCTCTCTTCTGTCAAATGTGGATAATTAAACCCTTCCAGGCCTCAAGGCAAGGGACTCGACTGTCTGATCTCTTGAGTTCCCTGTCACCTGAGAACTGCAATTCTGTGGGATAAATATTTTTCCAGAGCCCTTTGAGAATCAATTTCTGACCTGATGCCCCCATCCCTGAATATTGTGGCGTGTATTTTCTACACACAAGGACATTCTCCTACAACACAACCATCAAATCAAGAAGTTAATGCAGATCCATTTATCATCCAATCATCCTAGTCCATTCACATTTCTCCAGTCTTGCCAGTCATGTCTTTTTTAGCAAAAGGATCCAGTGCACAATCGTGTGTCACATTTAGTCGTCCCATCTCTTTAGTCTCGTTCACTCTGGGAAGCGTTCCTCAGTTTTTTATTGACTTGCATGGTCTCAAATCCACACTCTTGAGCATTGCAGACTCAGTGCCTTTAGAATGTCCCTCACTTCGGGTTTTGTGATGTTTCCACCTGCTTAGATTTAGGTTCTGAATCTTTGGTAAGATTAGCCACTTAGCTCAGAAGTGGTGCTGGTTCTCATTGCACCCTGCCAGGGGGCATACGATTTCCGTTTGTTCCATCCCTGGTGTAACTTTGATTCATTGATTAAGGTCTCTCTGCCAGGTTCTCGCATGAAGCGAATTTTCATTTGTAATTATTAAGTATTTTGTGGGGAGGTACTTTGAAACTATGTAAATATCCAGTTACTCATCAAATAATTATAGTTAATAATTAATTCTAAATATAATTGTAAATATAACTAATATACAGTCATGCGCCACTTAACCATGGGGACACGTTCTGAGAAATGCGTCATTAGGCGATTTCGTCATTGTGCGTACATCATAGAGTGTACTTATACAAGCCTAGACGGGATAGCCTACTACACACCTAGGCTGTATGGTACTAATCTATGGGACCATCATCATATAGGCGGTCCATCATTGACCAAAACGTCGTTATGCAGCGCATGACTGTAATTAATTAATTAACAAATGTGTGGACTCATGGTTTCCTATTTCGTCCAATGGGTTATGACTCATTATTATCATCATTTATCTTGATGCTCAAATTGTCCCAGATTTGGCCAGTGGGCGCCCATCAAGCTGGCCTCTGTGTCGTTTTGACATACCCCCATTATTCTTTGAGCACTTCCTGACTTTCTGGCACAAAAATATGTTCTAGGCTCATCTTGCAGTTTCCCATCCCAAGCTGTGGAACTGGCTGTTCCTCTCAGGAGCCCTGATTCTTGTGAGTGGAGAATGAGTGGTGACAAAGACTCTCTCCTTGATCTGACTTTAATCAGGCTCCTCTCAGCCCTCTGCTCTGGATCCGACTTGAGCTTCCCTCTCTGTCCTTGTAGAATCCAGTTCGAAGTTTGAGCAAGAACCGTGCTAAGTCAGTTTATCAAAAATCTCCCCCTTGGGGGACTGGCGCCATGGCCTAGTGGTTTAGTTCACAAGCTCTGCTTTGGTGGCCCAAGTTCGAGAGTTCAGATCCTGGGCCCGGACCTACACACTGATCATCAAGCCATGCTGTGGCGGTATCCCACATACAAAATAGAGGAAGATGGGCACAAATGTTAGCTCAGGGACAATCTTCCTTAAGCAAAAAAAAGAGGAAGATTGGCACCAGATGTTAGCTCAGAGCTAATCTTCCTCACCAAAAAAAAAAAAAAAATTCCCCCGTTGGTATCTGACCCCACCCTTGCTATCTCATCAAATTCCTCATCCTGCACCTCAATACCTTATCACCCTGGCCTGCCTTCAGCTAGAATTCTGTTGAGTTGGTCTAGCAAGAATGCCCCTTACTCCTGATGTTTCCCCTTAGTAATTTCTTTTTTTTTTAATTTTTTGTTTATTGCAGTAACATTGGTTTATAACATTGTAAAAATTTCAGGTGTACATCATTGTACTTCTATTTCTGCATAGATTACATCATGTTCACCACCAAAATACTAATTACAACCCATCACCACACACATGTACTGAATTATCCCTTTCACCCTCCTCCCTCCCCCCTTCCCCTCTGGTAACCACCAATCCAATCTCTGTCCCTATGTGTTTGTTTATTGTTGTTATTATCTACTACTTAATGAAGGAAATCATGCGGTATTTGACCTTCTCCCTCTGACTTATTTCACTTTGCATTATACCCTCAATGTCCATCCATGATGTCACAAATGGCTGGATTTCATCGTTTCTTATGGCTGAGTAGTATTCCATTGTGTATATATACCACAGCTTCTTTATCCGTTCGTCCCTTGATGGGCACTTAGGTTGCTTCCAAGTCTTGGCTATTGTGAATAACGCTGCAATGAACACATGGGTGCATGTACCTTTACAAATTGGTGTTTTCAAGTTCTTTGGATAAATACCCAGCAGTGGGATGGCTGGATCATATGGTAGTTCTATCCTTGATTTTTTGAGGAATGTCCATACTCTTTTCCATAGTGGCTGCACCAGTTTGCACTCCCACCAGCAGTGTATGAGAGTTCCCTTCTCTCCACATCCTCTCCAACACATGTTGTTTCCTGTCTTGTTAATTATAGCCATTCTGACGGGCGTCAGGTGATATCTCATTGTAGTTTTGATTTGCATTTCCCTGATAGTTAATGATTTTGAACATCTTTTCATGTGTCTGTTGGCCATCTGTATATCTTCTTTGGAGAAATGTCTGTTCAGGTCCTTTGCCCATTTTTTAATTGGGTTGGTAGTTTTTTTGTTGGTAAGATGCATGAGTTCTTTATATATTTTGGAGATTAAGCCCTTATCAGAAGTATGGTTTGCAAATATCTTCTCCCAATTGTTAGGTTGTCTTTTCGTTTTGTTGATGGTTTCCTTTGCTGTGCAGAAGCTTTTTAGTTTGATGTAGTCCCATTTGTTTATTTTTTCTATTGTTTCTCTTGCCGGGTCAGACGTGGTGTTTGAGAAGATGTTGCTAAGACTGATGTCGAAGAGCGTACTGCCTATGTTTTCTTCTAGAAGTTTCACAGTTTCAGGTCTTACATTCAAGTCTTTAATCCATTTGGAGTTAATTTTTGTGTATGGTGTAAGGTAAGGGTCTACTTTCATTTTTTTGCATATGGCTATCCAGTTTTCCCAACACCATTTGTTGAAGAGACTTTCTTTTCCCCATTGTATGTTCTTGGCTCCTTTGTCAAAGATTAGCTGTCCATAGATGTGTGGGTTTATTTCTGGGCTTTCGATTCTATTCCATTGATCTGTGTGTCTGTTTTTGTGCCAGTACCATGCTGTTTTGGTTACTACAGCTTTGTAGTATATTTTGAAATCAGGGAGTGTGATACCTCTAGCTTTGTTCTTTTTTCTCAGGATTCCTTTAGCTATTCGGGGTCTTTTGTTGTTCCATATAAATTTTAGGATTCTTTGTTCTATTTCTGTGAAAAATGTTGTTGGAACTTTGATAGGGATTGCATTGAATCTATAGATGGCTTTAGGAAGTATGGACATCTTAACTATGTTAATTCTTCCAATCCAAGAGCACGGAATATCTTTCCATTTCTTTGTGTCTTCTTCAATTTCTTTCAGAAATGTTTTATAGTTTTCGGTGTACAGATCTTTCACCTCTTTGGTTAAGTTTATTCCTAGGTATTTTATTCTTTTTGTTGCAATTGTAAATGGGATGGTATTCTTAATTTCTCTTTCTGCTACTTCGTTGTTAGTCTACAGAAATGCAACTGATTTTTGTATGTTGATTTTGTATCCTGCAACTTTACCGTATTCGTTTATTACTTCTAAAAGTTTTCTGGTGGATTCTTTGGGGTTTTCTATATATAAAATCATGTCATCTGCAAATAGTGACAGTTTCACTTCTTCCTTTCCAATTTGGATCCCTTTTATTTCTTTCTTTTGCCTGATTGCTCTGGCTAGGACTTCCAGTACTATGTTAAATAGGAGTGGTGACAGTGGGCATCCTTGTCTGGTTCCTGTTCTTAGAGGGATGGCTTTCAGTTTTTCACCTGCTCCTGGGACGTAAACCCCGACTTGTCCTTGTTGGAGTTAGACTGAGTCCGATCGCTGTTTCCTACTACAAAACCCTATTGCAGTAGCTGCCCTTGAAGAGTCTGCCTTCCCATCTAAGTGTGGTCAATCAGCCGTTCTCTCACAGCAGTATTCAGAAGTCAGTATCTGGGCGCCACATGTCCTCATGGATACTGCAGTGTCCGTGGGCTGAGCTCAGGAACATATGTGTGTATGAACATACATGCATCTGCACACATTTTCCTCCATGTTTATTTCTACTTCTGTCGACGTAGATTGAAAACCTCGAGTGCACATCAGTATCTCCGATTCCAACCCAACACCAAAGGGCTCATTCGAGTTTTCTCCTTTCCATGTTTGTAGCCCCCTCTCAGACAGGAGAAAGCTGGCTCCGTTGTCCTTAATACACTGACTTGTGTGGTCACTCCCGCTGTATGTGACTAACTCTCGTCACACTGCCCCCCCATGAGGATGCGATCCCCGCCCCCCACCCTCGCCCAGGCTCTGAGACCCTTGCTGGGCCCCCTACCCCACAACAGCCCTCCTCACCCCCTCAACCCCACCCCTAGGCGTTGTGCCCCCACCAGGGATGCCTAACTTTGCTCAGCCCCACCTCATGGCTTTTGGACGCCATTGTCAGGGAAGGGAGAGGGAGGAACAGCCTATGAGGGTCTTTGATAGCACAGAATATTCTAGTCAGGGGCGATGGTTTCTAAAACTTGAAAACCAAAGACAACCTGTGGCGATACCTCACACGAACTGTTCCCACGGGACTGAAGCTCTCTGGCTTGGGTCATCTGTGACCCTGTCTGCACCTCTTAAAAAGAAGAGCAGTTTATAGCATTCAAGAGGGGAATGGGTCCTTTCTCCTCCCTGTGCGTCCACTTTAGCTTCAGGCCACATGCGTGACCTGGGATGGGTTAACTTTTAATGACCCACCAGCTTCAGGTCTGGTCAGGAAATTTTCCATATCTTCCCCTTGGTTATTCATGCCTTTTGAAAGCAGGCAGGGTGCCAGCAGCTTCCGGCCTGAATCACTGGGAGCACTCCCTTCGCAGCCCGCACCCAGGCCCCGCCCAGGCCCCAGATTCCAGCGCTTGTCTCAACAGTGGGCTGAGGGGGATGCCCGGCTGTTTTTGGATTTCCCTCAGACCCACTTGCAATTTCCCCTTCTGGGATATCGTTCCTCTTTCCCAGAGGAGAGAGAGACGCAAGTATCTCTCTGCCAGTGGACAGAAAAGACTCCAGGAAGCCCTTGCATTAGGTAATTGGAGACTGACAGCCCTTGAGGGCACCAGGCCAGGGGCCCATTTACCACGGAGGCCAGTGGAGCTTCAAGTTCAGGGCCCCTCACTTGCACGGCGCTTCCAAAGCCGGCGCGATTAGTAGTCACAGTTTTGTAGTTCTTGTCTTAAAGAAGGCCCCCCCACCCCTCTCCACAGCCTGGGCCTGCCCTGGATCTAATGTCATGTGTGACATGACTCTGGCTCCTGTGAGCCCCAGAGGAAGGAAAAGAGCAATGACAGGACCCCCTGTGTGTGGGAAAGCAGCTCAGTGATGCGGTTAAGGGCGAGACGGCCTGGGTTCAAATCTCAGCTCTGACCTTGACCAGCTGTGGGATTCTGGAGGTTAACTCACCCCTCCGTGCCTCAGTTTCCTCCAGTAGTACCTGCCTCACCTCACAGGGCTGATGTGAAGATTAAATAAGTTCATCTATATGTGTGAACTCTATCCATCTATCCATCCATCCATCTATCTATCCATCTATCCACTCACCCATCCATCCATCCATCCACCCACCCACTCACCCACCCATCCATCCACCCATCCATGCATCCATCCACCCATCCATGCATCCATGCATCCATCCATCCATCCATCCATCCATCCATCCATCCATCCATCTATCAGAGACACAGAGAGAGACACAGAAAGAGTCCCTGGAACAGCACTTAGATATGTTATCTATCCATTTAGATCTCCTTATAAAACACGGATGTAAAAGGCACACATCCTGCAGCCGAGAGGGCCCTTGGTCTCCTCCTCATTCTTCAAGGCCAAAGATTGTTCCTTAACTTCTTTGCCTTATTTAGGGAAGGTTTGAAAGGCTTGTAAAAGTTTCAGAACATTTCAATTTTGGGATCATTTGTCCTCAACTGCTTTGCCAGAGGGTGGTCTGGCCTCGCCCTGCCACACACGAGTGCCCACGTGGGCAGCTGGGGAAGCAAAAACCCTGTGGCCCTGGCGCTGTGCTGCCTCCTCCAGGGAAGGGCCGGCTGTCCCCTGTCTCCATGGGTAGAAAATGAGAGGACAGTAGGGCTTGGGAGGATGAGGTTTGGGGGCACTAAGGAAGGTTGCTGGCTGGGAAGGTGAGATGGACATGAATTGGCTTGTGGAAAAAACCACAAACACCAGCTTCAGAGGAGACTCTCCCCCGGAAGGCGCTCTGGCTTTGGCCTGGGAATTCCAAGCCATGGAGTGGAGATGGACCACGTGGGGAATTTTCATCCCGCTTACCACCCATCATGCTCACCTCTTCCCTTGTTGTCAGAAAGCTGGATGCTCAAACACTTCAATTTCGCGTAGATTTCTTCCTCCTTCCCCGGCCAGCTTTGTGAGACCGACAGTGAATCACAGCCACCGCAGGCACTGGTTCCAGAGGAGGCCGGCCCGCCCAGGCCCTGGCAGGGCCTCAGAGCCCAGCTCCTCCCATAAAGAACCCTCTCTGGGTGCCAGCCTATTGTTCCAGAGCCTTCCCTTTTTATTCCAACTTCCCAGAACGTGCCCTCCATGCTCCCCACGCCATTCCCTCCTGCCTCCTCCTCCACCCCCTCCACCCTGGCTTCTTTGCCCGCCAACCAGCCTTTCCTCCCCACTCCCGGCAAGGTTCTGGAAACCCAGAGGGCCGCAGCTCTCCGCCTAGTATAGGGAAGCTGTATGATTTTCATCGCAAATGGGGACTTTTGGAAACAAAAGGGGACTGTGGGACAATGAGCACAGACAAGGCCTGTCTCAGTCAAGCGAGGCCGTGTGGTCACCCTGTTTCGGTCATTTTCTATTTCCCTGGTGTAGTTGATGCTCTCACCAGCCTGCACTGTCCTTCCTTTTCCTTCTGGAGTAACTGCAACGCTCGTTTCACTCGGCTCAGGCAGACCTCCCGTCTTCCCTGACCTGCCCCTGGTCGTGGGCTAGAGCCGGCTTGTCCTGGCTGGCCAGACTTAAATTTTCAGGAATTTTACAGGCCAGCAGTTAAAGACAGCCATCATCTTAAAATTTAATGATATGAACTCACAATTAAAGACGGTAACAAAGGGGCCAGCCTGGTGGCGTAGCGGTTAATTGTGCGCTCCGCTGCGGTGGCCAGGGGTTCGGGTCCCAGGCGTGCACTAACGCACCACTTGTCAAGCCACGCTGTGGCGGCATCCCATATAAAGTGAAGAAAGATGGGCACGGATGTTAGCCCAGGGCCAGTCTTCCCCAGCAAAAAGAGAAGAATTGGTGACAGATGTTAGCTGAGGGCTAATCTTCCTCCCAAAAAAAAAAAAAAGGTAATAAATACTCTAAATTCATCACTTCCTAATTACCTTGCTATTTTCTATGATCTTGATGTTATTTACGTCCACTGTATCTGTTTGCTGGAAATACCATGGACTGTTTATTACTGCCCTTCTCTTCCCAGCTCTGTCTTCAGTGATGTCAGATTGGTTGCTGGAAATTGGCCAGGGTGGGAGTAGTTACACCATTGAAATTGGCAAATGCTATAAACCAGGGCTTGATTTATTGTTCTCTTGATTGTCTATACTTCAGAAAGTGACATAAGAAAGAAAATGTTAATAATGCAGATTTAACTTAAAAGCATACTGTGCCCGTGGCCATTGTATTGTGAATAACACAAAAAATGGGAGGAATAGTTCCCAGCGTTTGAAAACTATTATCTGATCTGATTCAGCAACGAAACTGCTCATGTCAAAAGAGGTTTCAGTTTAATAAATCTAATTATTATGAGGGTGAGAAATAGTTTACTGGCAGATCACATATCAGATGTAAGCGCAATAAATTTATTGGGGAAAGAGTTAGCTGATGATTGGGATGCAACTCCATTTGTCAAAGTGTGTTTGAATGCAAGGGTTTGGCAAAAATCAGTGAACACGTTCTGTGAGAATTAGTTGGCTATGTGGAATTTACAGGGTAGAGTATTGCGTATTTTAGCATTATTTGTAAGTTGTGTGCTACACATCCTTTATGTCAGTAAGATGTATAATAAACACATGTATGTGTAAGTCCGCCTACATGGTTTTGCAGAGTCAGTTAAATGCCTGCACACCGCGGCCCACCGCTTTGCCCCGGCTGGGTCAGGGCCTCTGGTGCTGCTCCCACAATAACCCGTGCAGAACTGTAGCACGACATCCTCTTGTCTGTCCCGCCGACTGAACTCCTTGAAGACGGGGAAATCTTTGTAGCTCCAACACTTGACACAATGCCTGGCACACGTTAGGTGCCCCTCCCAAAATGTAATTAATCAATTCACGGATTTAACAGTTGAGCCGGTGCAGGTGACGCCAGGCACTCTCTGTACTGTTTCCTCTTCCTGGGGAGGGCCTGCATTCCCGGCATTCCCGACCCTCTTGCCATGGGGTGTGGCTGTGAGCTGAGCTCACTCGGGTGACGGTGACTAGGGGAGGAGGGTTAGGAGTGACATCTGCCGCTCAGACAAGCCCCCCCAGATCCCTCCGCCTTCCCTGCTGCAGGGCCCCGGAGGCCAGGTGTTCCCGGTGGTGTAGCCACATGATGGAGCAGGGCTGCATGACCCACAACGTGACTTTGAGTAAAAGAAACTTTTATTTTGTTAAGCCTCTAAGATCAGGGGGTTATTTGTTACCACAGCCTAGCCTAATCCGTCCTAATACAGTGAGGAAACAGATGTGGGAGTGACCCCTTGGGCCAGGGCCACGCCAAGAGCCCGTCTTCATTTTCACTATATGTACTGCCTCCCCCGAGGCATTTCCTCCCTCCCAAATACATTTTCAGAAATCAAGTGTGAATCTGAGGTGGGTTTTATTTAAAGCCTCATTTCAGAGGATAACTAGTTAGGACTCATGGTGAGGTCCACAGGCAGCCAGCCCGGGAGGCACACCCGCCAAGCATCCTCTTCCATTAGAAGATGAGCAGGTACAGCTGGTGTCGGGGATTCCATCTGCCATTAGCTGTCATTAGCATGGCTGAGGTTTCACCCACAGGCACCCCTCCCCAGCCCTGTCATCTACCACTTCCCTCTGAACACATCTGGACGGATCTGGTATGTGGATGGAGAGAGAGCCAGCTTTGGAAGTGGCACTCCCAGGGCATAGAACTCGGGTTCCAGAGGCCAAGCGGAAGAAAGAGGTCCCCCCGTTCTCAGCTGGAGAAGCCTTAGCTCAGTTCCACCAACATGTACTAAATGTGGATTAAGTGTCAGGCTTTAGGCTATTTAATACAGTATAACATGTATAGTATTAGCATAGCATAGCTTCGTATAGCATAGCATAGTATAGTATAGTATGTAAAGTATAATATGTATAACGTTAGTATAGCATAGTATAGTATGTACAGTATATGTATAGCATAGTATAGTATTAGTATAGCATAGTATAGTATGTATAGTATAGTATTAGTATAGCATAGTAGAGTGTATAGTATAGTATGTATAATATGTATAGTTTATTATTAGTATATCATAGCATGGCATAGTACTTTTTGTCTTGTTCCTTCCCCCCCTGAAAACTGGCGATTTTCCCTTTCTTTGATTGCAAGCCGAGATTCTGGAACCATCTGGTTGAAGTCACAGAGCCCTGAGTGGTGGGGTGACATGAGGAGCGAACTGGCACGCTCACCTCCCTACCTACCTGGTGACAACTCCCACCTTCCTGGTGATGATAGCACCTTCACCTTCCTCCGCCCCACCCGTCCTCGTTTGTCAGCCATTCCACCCATGTCTGACTTCTGCTTGCCCCTCTCCCTGAAGCCCCCTTCTTGGCTGTGTTGTTTGTTTCTGTCTCTGCCAGTAGGATGTGAGCTCCTCAAGAGGAGGGTCTGTTTGTGTTTTGTTTCTGTTCTGCTGTCTCCCCAGTGTCTAGACACGTGCCGAGTGTTACGGCTAGACTGCAAGTCTGCAAGTCGTGTGGGCAGGGACTGCAGCCTTGCTCTGGGGCCCCGCCTCCCGAGGTTTTATACTAGTGACTGTGATGACTGACAGCCCCTCACATGACCCTCCCCTCCTAAGTGCTTTAGTCCCGACTCACCTCTGGGTCTTTGCACAGGCCATGCCTTCTGTCTAGAACCCTCTACTCACCTTGTAGTCCCATGAATTCCCGTGTACCCTTCAAGTCAGCTTGGCCCCCTTCTTTCCCTGACCACTGCCCCTCCTCTGTCCCCTAGCCCCTGTATTTCCCCTTTCACAATGCTGTCATACCTTCTTGCAATTACCTTGTTTCTTTGTCTTCTCCCTGGACTGCCTACTTGGGAGGATGGGACAGTGCGTGCCCTGCTCACCTCAGTCCCGGGGACAGCATGTAAGAGGGGCTCAAAGACTCCTAGGATGAATCAGTGGATGGTGATCACAACCAACATGTGACCTCTAGGGGTGCAGTGGGGGACACAGGCCCCTTGTCTAGTTGAGGGTTCCCACCATCATCTCCCCAACAGCCGTCATGGGCAGGACCAAGAAAGTGGCCCACGTCTATTTTTTTTTTTTTTTTCTGTCTCTCTTCCTCAAACTGGATTATCTGCTTTCTAAATGATAAAAGTGACACATACTCATTGTGAGACTTCTGAGCTACTCTTGTCTTCTAGTGTTCACACCCTATTCAATGTAAGAGCTCTTAACTGACCACCTACTCTGTGCCCGATGCCACACCAGGCACTAGGGATGCACAGATAAGTATGACGTGGTCCCTACCCTCCAGGATATTACAGCCCGGCACCCGTTCTGCATCTTTGGTCACTTCCCCCAGCTGTCACCTTAGAGGAAGGGGTCTGTTTTCCGTTTACTAGCCCATTGCATCAGCATCATGGAGGGCTTGTTAAAACCAGATTCCTGGGTTTTCACCTTCAGTTTCGCATTCAGATCTGAGGTGAGCCTGCCAATATGCATTTCTAACAAATTTCCTGACGGTGTTTATTCTGCTTCTCAGGAGACCACACTTTGAGAACCACTGCCCTAGAACAAACTGCTCTTTCAGTTTTCAGAAGTTTTGCACACCCATTATCTCATTTGGTCTTTCAAAATCTCCCACCTGGTGTGCACAGCTGGTGAGAGCTGAAGTCGACTCTTAAGCCCAGGTCTTCTTCTGGAATGCTGCCCTCTCTTAGTGGTTCCAGGTGGCAGCTGAAGATCCCCACTGCCATAGAAGTGCTGAGAGAGTGGTGATGGGCCAGTTGGAGGAAGGGGGGGTCAAGTTTCGGAGGAAGGCTCCAGGAGGACATTTCTTGGAGGGAGGGGGCAGCATCTACCATTCTATGCTGGAAGGAGAACTGGCTTGGGTCAATATGGACTGAGAAACAGCAACTTGGAGGATGAGCTTCTGGGCCTTTCCACCTAGAATGTGGAGGAGGGGTGGGTAATGCTGCAAAGAAAGTGGGGGCCTTTCTGGGGGGCTCCTGACCCCAGGCAGGTTTAACTGGGGCCTGGATCATCCCACCTGCTCCATGGAGGCCACTCTGGAAGCTCTGGCTGAAGGGGCCACCCACCTCCTCGAGGTTCTGCCCCAGCCCTCCTTCCGCCGAGGACTGGCTGGGAGTGTGCTGTGTAGGATGGAAAGTCTGAGGGCCGCAGCCCGGCCAGCCCAGCAACTCAAAATAAGCACTTCCTCCGCGGCAGCAAGGCGGCCAGGGGCTCTGGCTGGACAATCCCCCAGTGTTCCCCGGAGCCTTTCGGGCGCTGGGCTGGGCTGGGCTGGGCACTTCCTCATCTGGGAGGAGGCCCCAGGAGGTGGTGGGAGAGCTCAGCTCTGAGAGGAGCTCTGAGAGTTCCACGGGGAAAGGAAAGGAGACTTGGAAAAGTGTGAACTTGGATGGTGAGTCCTCCAATGTTGTGTATCTAAGCAGGAAGCCAGACCTACCCAGCTCTGGGGAAGGAAAATAAACTCTGGGGACCTATTTTTAGAAAGTGGCAAAACCCTGTTTCTCAGTAGGGAGTGGAATTTAAATATAAAACTTGCTTCTTTGCTGAAGTAACCACGGAACTGCATGTACGAATTGGACCACGGTGAGCGGTGGTGTCTGAATGAGACTGTTAAGCTGGTACCTGCTCACCCTCCACACTGCTGGGCCTGCTCAGGGCCATTCTGGAAGGCTCTATAGGAATTCTGGTGTGGCCTTCATGGCAGTGGTGATGATGGTGGTGATGATGGTGATGAAGGTGATGGTGATGGTGATGATGGCAATGATGATAATGGCAATGATGGTGAAGGTGTGTGCCAGGCATACCCTTTACATATGTGGCTCATTCACTCCTTACAACAACCCTATGAGGCGAGTGTGGTTCACCCCCATTTATTCACATGAAGAAAGTGAGGTTCAGAGAGGTTAAGTCACATAGCCAACAATCGTAGGGCTGGGATTCAAACTCTGTCAGGATAACGACTTAGCCTGCTCTATATGAACCCACCACGAAATCTCAGAATTTGAAGGAGTGACACTAAATACAATTCCTATCGCTGTCCTTTCCCAGAACACTGCCCAGTCTCTTCTTGCACACCTCCATGGAGATGTGAGCTCACGCTCTTGTGAACAGTTCTTTCCATTTTCAGTCAGCTCTAAACACTGTAAAACTCCCTGAACTGAGCTGAAACCTTGCTTTGTGTAATCTCTGTGGCCACATAGAATCGTCTATTATGACAGCCCTCTAGAAGCCTCTGGAGGCAGCTCTCGTAGCCTCTCAGGTCTCTCTTTTTTTTTTTTTTGTGAGGAAGTTCAGCTCTGAGCTATCATCCATGCCAATCCTCCTCTTTTTGCTGAGGAAGACTGGCCCTGGGCTAACATCTGTGCCCATCTTCCTCTACTTTATATGGGACACCGCCACAGCATGGCCTGACAAGCGGTGCATCGGTGTGCGCCTGGGATCTGAACCCCGGGCCGCCAGCAGCAGAGCGCGCACACTTAACTGCTATGCCATGGGGCCGGCCCCTCAGGTCTTTTTTATTTGCAGCTTCCACATACTCAATCCTTTCAGCTGTCTCTGCTCCTGATAAAGCGTTGCAGGTCTCGGTGTGTGCAGTCTGGACTTGAGCGGAGTACATTTAGAGCAAAATATATACCTCTGGAGGTGGATCTGTTCTTGAAATAGCAAATGGTCATTTGGAATCAAGACTGTGTAAGGTGGATGATTGAGCTGAGAAAAAATTTTGTTTAAAAGATAAAATCGAGCGATTTTTAAATCTGGCCCCAATTGGCACTGAAAGTAGTTATTCCTGAAAGAAATTTACAAAAACATAATTTTCTTTTAATAATTTTATTTATTTATTCCCCCAAAGCCCCAGTAGGTAGTTGTATGTCATAGCTGCACATCCTTCTAGTCGCTGTATGTGGGACGCGGCATCAGCATGGCCGGAGAAGCGGTGCGTTGGTGCGCGCCCGGGATCCGAACCCGGGCCGCCAGCAGCGGAGCGCGCTCACTTAACCGCTAAGCCACGGGGCCGGCCCTACAAAAACATAATTTAAACAGCAGCAACATTACTGACGAAGCCTCCCAAGGCAAGGAGACGCTCAGTTCTCTGAGAGCAGGCACATCCCAATAAAATGTAGACAGAAACTTCAACAATGCCAGCTACAAATATTGGCAGACTTGTAATCACCGATGACACGGTTGGGGAAGGACCGCCAGTTTGCGCTGCAGTTGCGTCACGACTGAAATGTGGCTAGAGACTGAAAATGGTGCAGTCAAGTGTGGCCCCAGCACCCTCCCAAGGCATCCCCACCGTGAGCCTCTGTGGAGGGCGAGGCTGAGGCCAGCCTGGGCAGCCACGCTGGCTTGGCCTGCTCCGAGCACTCCTGCTCAGTGGAGTCAGGTCTTGGACTTTCCACTGAAGCCTGGTTGCCTTTCCAGTAACAACCCCCACTTCAAAGGACTGCCAAGCGGCAGATTGGGCAATTTCCCCGGTGAACTCATTTAGCTGTGTGTGCGTGGGAGTCCTGCTCGCAGGGATGTTGGAAATCATGACTGGCAATTCTGGGTTCCAGAACCAAGTCCTGAGGGGGGGGAGAGGAGGGATGGAGCCAGAGGCCTGCTTTGAACTGGATTCCCCCAAGGCAGAGGTCACGTGAAGGGCATTCAAGGAACCAGCCTGGCTGAAGGGCCCTTCTCAGGCCCGGGGGGCAAGATCTGCTTCCCTTTCCTCTTTCAAGTTCTGCGCAGCCCTCTGGAATGCTCTTGCCACCAAGCCTGACTTCGAAATGACACAGTCTTCACAGTCTGTTCTTCTTATCCCTAAAGACAAGCCCCCATTCCCTATCCGTTCATACATAACTGCAATCAGGGATGAGCCCTAGTGGGTGGGGGCAGAGCGTGAGGACAGTACGGGAAGTGACCCCACGGGAGACAAGAAAAGCACGGTAGAAGAGAAACAAGATGGCAGTCTAAAGACACTGAGGAGGGTTTGCCCTCTCCATACTCAGAAGGGACGTCTGGACGGCATGAGCCTGGCACAGCTCGGGCAGCTTTGCAGAAGACGTGGGAAGCAGAGAGTTTGCAGCCCAGGCAACCAGGACATGGACCCAGTAGCCTCCAAGAGGCCCTTGTGAAGAGAAGAGAAGCCTGCATTTTCTCATCTGTATGTGGTTATTATACCCACCGGGTAGGCAGTCATGAGGAATAAGTGATAATATTTGGCTCCACGCAGTGTCGGGCAGATGGAAAGGACACAAAGATTTGCTGAATGAATGAATGAACACTGTCATATTCAGCAGCACTTGGTTCACCTCCTAAGCTTCACAAATTAAGACAAGTTTCAGACAACTGTTTTACGTTATAAACATCTTCATTCAGTTCATTTGGCCTTTCAGATTGGACTGATAAAGGGCCTGACAAGCAGTTGCACAAACAGAGACTGTGAATTCAGAAGAGCAAGATTGAGTGTGCCCTGAGCTCTGAGTCTGGAAAGCAAGCCCCAGGAAGACGAGGCACCTCAGCCGTCACAGCAGGCCCTGCATGAGAAGGCCCTTCTGGAACCTTCCTACTGTTTGAAATCGTCTTCACAAGGCAGAGGTTATTTCCCCCAGATTCAAAATGCTTCGACACCAAATAGTCAGGTGAAAGGATAAATTCTATCCTATTTCATGGACCAGGAAACTCCTATTCTCTGCAATAGGAGAACTAGTTAGCAGTGGAAGAGAACCTTGTAGCATTGCCATCCCAATAAGTTGTCAGGGATGTGGGTTCTATGAGGAATTATGTGATTTTATACAGGCCACAGAGACCTGAACAAATCTTTGGTAACAAGGGCCAGCCTCCTGCTGCATGTCCCAACACTCAAGGGGAGTATACCACACAGAAAGAATCAGAGAATGCCACGGATGGAGATAACCAGTCACCTAGAAGACCGTATGCACGCACACGCAAGCACACACGTGTGCAGAGCTTCCTGTTTTCTGGAGCCTTTTACACCTGACACATGGATTCCTTGTTCATTCAGCCCCACCCCTTAAAGGTATTTCCAGAACTTAGGTTACTACCCTTGGCAGCTCTGCTTCACACACAAATACTTGGAGGCTGAAGTTTATGAAGTATGACCTGTTTATCAATGATTAAGTTCCATTAACTTCAGCTTCCAAATGTGAATTCTTAGCTCCGGCCCTGGTCGGACCGGCACAGCTGCTGCCTTTACTGCGGGCAGGGGGATGTGAGGTGGGGATGATCACTGAATCCTGAACCCAAGCTGCCAAGCTAGGAGCTCCAGGCCCAGAAAGTAGACCCTGAGGCCCTCCACAAAACTAGGGTGGGTTTCCCCTTCGAAATGCTCTCTGAACCTCAGAAGTCGTGTTCAGCTGGGGAAATAGCTGGCTTCTGGGATCCTGAAGAAGCTATGAGAATCAGGAAAACCTACATGGAACTCAACCAGTGAGGTGGGGCCTGTGGCAGACAGATCTAGGGGATGGCCAAGGAGTCAGGAGGCAAAAAGGGACACTGGGAGGGCGTCCCAGGATTGCAGTGCTCTCTGAGGGGCTGGGCCCTGCTCCCACCTCCTGCCCCTTAGGGCGATTTATGGTTCTCCCCACACAGGTTAGAGAATGCCATGTTTGCCACTAAGGCTTTCAAGGTCATTTCTGGAAATCACCGTGTTCCCCCTATTCCCTTTATAGCTCGTTGTTGAGTAGCAAGTTCACACAGTTGAGATGATAAGAAGCGAGCCTGAAGCACATCTTCACGGAGCCAGGTCGACAGGGTTGAAGTCTGCAGCTCAGCAAGTGATGGTACGGCGTGGGGCAGGCTCCACCTGGCCCCGGGGTCGTCGGTGGCCCCCTGAGAAGGACAGTAACCAGGAAGGAGAGTGAGCCTACTGGTGACACAGTGATTGGCATTTCTTAAGTCTTATGAATTTGGAATGTGTAGCAAAGAGTTTTGTTCTTTTTTGAATAAGGAGACATTTTAGAAGGACTGCAACCATCACACACAAAAGCTGACCGTTTTTATGCTAAAAAGTGGGGGATGCGAAGTGCCCTCAGGTCATCATCCTGTTGCTCCTTTTCTTGTGCAGACAAATGGATTTTTGTCCCCCAGCAGTGCTTTCCCTCGAGAAGAGGGTGACTGTGGCGGGGGAGGGGAGCAGGAGCTGGAGGGGTCAGCAAGGCAGTGGGTGGTCGGCTCCCTGGCAGCACCGTGCGTGCCGGTCTCTATTTCAAATTCAGTTAGAGAGTTCCAGATTTCCCAGGACACAGCAGCTTACAGCCCTGCCTTCTCTTTTCTCAGATATCTGAAAGCAGGGCTTGTCCAGCGAGCAGATTAGGAAAGGATATGGGAACTTGTTCCCCATACTTGAAAGCAGGGAAAAAAGCCTTGTTGTGAAGAGAAGAAACAAAACCTGTTTGGTGACTTGTCATTTCAGTGAAAACATGAACCTTTCACAGGTGAGCATTTCCCCACACCCTCCCCTTCCTCCCGCCACCTGGGATCACAGGCTCCCAGGCGGGGGCAGGGAGGAAAACACAGGACAGGGCTCTGCTCCCGCAGGGACACAGTGATTTGATGACAAACGTTTAAAAAGCCAAGGGAGCAGTTTAGGGAAAAAAGTTTATTAAAACTTGTCTTGTCGGGGTGATAAAATACACTCGGAGAGAAACAATGCCTCCTTCTGCACCTCCATTAGGAAAACAGAGTAAATTGTTTCATACTTATCTTATTTCTCTTGCATAAACACAAAGAACTGATTTCTTAGATCACCTGTATAAAAAACATCACCACCAATCCTCCGAAGGGTCAAATTCCGCATAGCCAACACTGTGGGAATTTAATAAAGAGAATACATTTCTGATTTTTTATAAATAAAAGGGTCAGTCCTAAGGGTTCCATGAGGCCTCACTTATCGACTCCACTGAGCTCTTCCTGAAAGCTCGTTTCAGATGGGGAGCCTACACTGGGAGCTCCCCATCAGGAATTCTGAGTGAAGACGCATTCTCTGTCAGGTCAGGTTGTGCAGTGAGAGGAGAAAAAAGGGCAAGGATGCAGCTCAGGCCGAGCCCTCTGCTGTGTGCATCTTGAGACTCAGAGGCATCAGACGGCCACCCTGCCTGTGCGTGCCTTTTCTCCTCCACAAGCCTTATCAGGGGAGAACGTGAGCCAGCGAGAGAACAGCAAAGATCAGAATTTCTCCCAGCGTTGTGAAGATAAGTGCGCACGCTGGAGGAGAGGGTGGGAGAGAGACCGGAACAGACACGGTTACCCTGCTAATGGCTGGGTGTTACCACTTGGAGATGCAACTCTACTTTGGCCATTTGTACACACTTTCCTGAAAGCAAAGGAGAAATTTTCCCCCCTGATATTAAGTATTCAGATAGAGTTTCATAAACATGGAGACTGAGTTACAAGTATCACTTGAAAAGAAAAAAAAAAAAAACTGGGCACTTTCCATCTTTCCTTTTCATTACAATTTTGCTTTGAAATATGGTCCTTAAAATTCCCTTGAAGATGACCCTTTAAGAATGTCGAAGCATATAGTTACAGCAATAACACCCCTCAGCAAACTGGGTGTTTGTGTTAACATGACACGGACACATACAGGTTAGTTCCGTAGTGGCTATGATTTGAACCTCGTACAAAACATATGGCTTTAATCACTAAGGTTTTGGGCATAAGAAATGACCACAGTAACAGGCAGTATACTTATGAATAAACAGGTAGAAGAAATTATGAATAAACAGAAGGATATAACCATTTAAAAGAAAATAATTGAGAAGTATAAATGCAAAAACAAAGTTGTTTATACTTAAGATAAATCTCTAAATTTATTTTTCAAAAATGTCATTACGAGAACAAATATGCTAATATATAGTCAAGTTCACCTTAATCATAATGAAGTCATAGGATAAGATAAAAAGAAAGAATCCTCATATATAAAGGATATTTTAGATGTTAGCCATATCAAGACCCTCTATTTTTAAACACTGTGTATGGCATCTTACTCTGTAAAAAGGTAATACATCTCTCAAGAATCCTTTAAACAAACCCAACATAAACAGGAGTCAAATAAAAACTATTTTAAAAACTTCTAAAATCAAAGCACCTATTTAAATTAAGACCATCAAGAATCTACAAGATTATTTCAGGAGGACAGGGCTGGAAGAGACACTAAATACTGTAGTTCTAAGGAAAAAATTACAATCATTTTATGTAACTTACAAGGCAAATTGAATACTATGAAAAACGTCCTTCACAGCACATTTAAAAGCCTGAATTTAAATAATACTCAACAGGAAAGAAACAGATTCTGAGACATAATAACAAAAGGGCCTGACTTCAAGTGTGGCCCCTCCCAGTCTATTTTTAGAGGTTTAAGACTCCAGCCTTAAAGAGTTTTGATAATAATGCTGTGGCTACAACTCAGCATGTAAGTCACAGTCTGGGAGAAAACCAGTTCTTTTCATGCTGCGTAACCTAGTTCGCTGTTTTTTTTCCCTTTTAAATTAATCCTGAGATCTTGCCCACGGAACACAGGGGATCTTAAGAATCTTCTGTTTCCTTCTGTTTACCAGCTACCTTGGAACATGCAAAACTAAAATTAGGTGATAAATTAAAGTTAGGTGATAAATTAAATCTTTAAAAATGTTCTTTACTAAAAAAGGAACTATCTTGCATATGGAAGCTTATTTGGAATATTACTTTAATTGGGAACAGAACAACACATTGTTGAGGAAAAAGCACTTTGGTTCACTGAAATATTATGGAGATGTGTCCTTAAAGGATTTCCATGTTAGGAAGTAACCATTTCTGTGTCATCCCTCACAATGCTGAGATGGCTGTGTCAATTAAGAGAACAGGAAGTGCTTGCATCCTGTATGACTTAATAGGGTTTTAAGTTTACATATATGTAATACAAATGTGTGCGCACACATGCAATACCCACATATGTATATGTTAACATATATTATGTACACGTATATACACAATACACGCTCATACACACACCTCCCAGTAACACGGACCCTGCAGTCTCACGAGACTTGCTTTCTTAAAATTACCACCTTTTCCAAACTCAACCTTTCTATTCTACTCCCATAACTCAAAATTACAGTAAATCATACTCTAAAGGTTTTACTTCAATTTTCAAAAAAAAAAAAGAAAAACTGGGCAAACCAAGTTATATCAAGAAACAAAGGCACATCTAGGGCCAACATACCGACCTCTACCCTTCAAAACAAACGAAAAAACTGGAAAAGTATTTTAAGACACTGAAAATTTAACAAGCATTTCTTTTTTATTTTTCTTAGAAAAGGAGGGGAAACTCCCTTTCTTAGAGAATTGAGTATAAGAGATCTAAACCGGCTTCATGTCATGTCCTTGGGATAAAAGGCTCAATTAGAGACACAAGAATAACACATCAGACCCCATCCCCCTCCTCCTAAGCCCCAAAAATATATGGCATTTACAAATCATAGAGACCCATAGGTTTTCAAGGTTATTCTCTGAGTTCCTGGAAAAAGGAAGACAAGATATGGGCCGGACCCTCTGTTACAGAAGGACCTCCCTGCTCAGCTGTAGGATCGGAGCAGGGCCACTGGTACTGTCCGCTGAGTCCTGGCGCCTCTCCTCTCTAGTCCTCAGCAGGGCCCAGCAGCTGGGACTGCTGCCGCTGCTCTTTACGTAAGCACGTCCATTCCAGGCCACACAGACCGGGCCATCATGCCTGCTCCAGCTCCCTGCCCACTCTCCATCACAAGTTCTCTTTCAGGAGGCCGAGCTTCCGCAGGGCCTCCCGTCGGGCTTCCTCCGTGGAGCCTCGGCCAGAGAACTGCACGGTGATGCCCTGGGGCCTGAACCCCACGGCCCTGGGGAGCGAACCCGACCGCTTCCTAGCATCCTGGCTGCAGTCCGGCTGCCGGTGCTCATAAAAGCTCTTGGTGGCGTTCTGGCGCGCAAGTTTACTGGGAAGAGCTGGGTCCGGACGGAAGGTGACAGTTTTTCCAGTAGAGACAAAGGCGCCAGGCTCACTCTTCAGGACATCGTGGATGCTCTGGAAGCCATTGGCCAATGGTGGGGACTGTTCTGTCTGCACGCCTCTGGACTGCTGACCACTGGTCTGCCTTCCTGCCCGCAAGAATACGGCTTCCTGGAAGGGGCCTGGCTTGCTCTGGTCACGCGTCCCCCTCTGCTCAGTGAGATCACCCTTGGGGGCTCGATCTTCCGTCTCTCCCATGGTGAGGAAAGAGACACCATTAATGTTGGCCAAGACCTGGGCTTTCCGCTCCTGCACGTTGACGGCCGCTTTGGAGATGGTCTTGTTGAACTCCTTCCCCGAGCTGTTGGTCACGCTGATGTTGCTCGGGAAGCGGTGGATCTTGGGTGCAGGCTGTGTCATCTGTCTGTGCCACAGCAAGGGGTCTCCATTTCGAGGGGCTCCAGAAGCCAGTGTCCTCCATTCTGCAGCCCTGCCCTCCTTCGAGGGGGATGTGGGCGAAAGCGCTTCATTTCCTGCCAACTTCTCGGAAATTTTCTGGGCGATAACAAGTGGGGTCGGCACCGAGCGGGGTAGTTTCGGGTGCTCTGCTGGAGGAGAAGGAGAGAGCAGCTCTTTCCTGGAGTGGGCTGGAGCTGTGGGGACAGGCAGGGAAGGCGACAGAGGAGGGGCCTCTGGGACCGTGGAGTCTGGAGAAGGAGAATTCTCAGCATCTTGCTTCCTGCATTCAAGATCAGGAATGTCTTCCTTTCCAACAGGTCCAGCCCCTGAAAAGTGAGGGAGAATCCTCATAAGCTACCACCTTATGTAAAAATAAACGCATTACATTTCCTTTTCACCCTGAATTTAAAAAGGTCTCAAAGGTACGTAATACCAATGTTGACAGTACCTCCTATCAGCTAAACTCCCTCCATCCCTGTTCCCTGGACTAGAGAAAGAGAACATAGCATCATTCTTATAACCATGTGACGGGAAGGAATGAATTAGAGATGGAGAAAGACTTGCAAGTCAGAAATGATCAGCACCTGGGAAGCGTATTATAAAAGCAAGCCTGTAAGGACCCCTCATCCTGAGGCAAGTAAAAGGAGGAAATCATGACTTACCTTATCAGGGGATGTTACAAAGGAGAAACGGAGCCTGGAAAGTTGTGTGGCACACGCCAACAACTCCATCAGGTCTTTCTAGATGAAGGATAGCTGGATGTGAAACGGAAACGTTTCTTGATGGCCCAGGTAGAATTTAATACGCTAGCCTCTGAGCCTTTACTGTATCCATAACATATACTGATCGCAGATCACCTAACGCTTTTCTGCACTCATGTTTATACACCTCCTCCTGCTGTAAAACTAAGCCACGTCTTATTCATCTTTGCATCCTCGGAATCTCACATGATGCCGGCCACAGAGTAGGCACTTAAACTTGTTATGAAAATATCATGTTAGACAGTTGATGGGCAAGGTGACTTACTTTCAAAAAGTGTTTTTCTTGGCACAATTACATGATCTGACATTTTTAAAGGGTCAGCTGGTTCAAATTAATTTTAGGAACTATACTTCAAAGAAGAAGAGTGATAAAAATGGGAAATTCACATTAAGTCTATTCTTTGAAGAGATGGCTGCAAACTAAGCTCCATATTTGGAACCTGTAACCATAGTATGTGAAATTCTGTGTAATACACAGCCTTGCTTACAAAAAAAAAGAAAAAATATATATTTCTAGAGGCTCATGACAAATGGCAGTGTGCTGTAGTTAGAGCAAAACTATTTTCCCTTCTATTTTTGCCTTTCCAACCATATTCCCTTGCCTACATTTATGTCCAATATCTTTTCCAATCAGGAAAAAAAATTGGAAGAAAATTTTCTCCTTGTCCATCTCCCTCTAGTTCTATCATAAGACTCAAGGGACAAAAAGCGTACCTCTCCTCTGATGCCACCCTGAGTCAAGCAGGTGTACAAAGTAGACGCTGAGCCGAATTTCTATTCTGATCTTTTCCTGTTTTCCTGAACAAGCTGACTTTTTAGTTCAAATACTCCCACCTTGGAAAGTCATGCTTCAGAAACAGGGCTATGATCTTGCACAAAATTGAGATTAAACCTCAAGGGCTAAATTACAAGTACCCTGTATGTCTTCTTTGCAGAATGAATCGTTACCTGGAAGTCATTTCCAATTTTATTTCTTTTTTAAAATATACATAACATCTATTTGTATGCCCAGTTAGTCTCATTTTTATTCTAGCCCTTTGGGAGTTTCCCTTCCTGTGCTGTCATCGTAATACGCTATGAAAGCATCTACCTGCGGAACAATCAAACCACCAAGAGGATGCTTCTACCCTGCAAAACCCAGATAAGCCCCACAGGTTCCATACTGGCAAACCCAGGCGAGCAGGACAGAAGGAAGTGCCTCTGTGTCTTGAACAACACTGACAAACCAGGCCAGGGACATGTGCTTCCTCCTCACCCGCTGCCTCGGTCCCATCCGGAAGGCACTCGGGTTCCCCAGCGGCAGGTCCCGGCTGCACTAAATCGATGACATCTTCTGGCTCGGAGTGACTGGAAGTGCCCTCTTCCAGAGACCGCAGAGAGTGGCAGTGCACACCGCTGTCACACAGGTCTGGTTCCTCAAAGTCATCTTCCAGGGAATCAATGGTCTCTTCAAAAAACAGGATGACGTCCTTTTCCTCGTGGGTGAGGTACTTCAGGCTCTCATCACCCTACACCCACCATGGGCGTGGGGATTAGGAATGGAAGAGAGAAAACAAACAGCGATTTCACTGAAGAGAAAAACCACGACACAGCCGGGATCGACACAGAGCCCAGGGTAGAATTCACGGCACTTAAAATTTCCCGCCTGGGGCGAGTCTGCCATTCAGGATACCCCCCTGACAAACCTGCGCCTGTATGTCCTTCACCATTTTACCTGCACGAGAAAGAAGGCTGTCTACAACGTGTAGCAAATTAAGGATCTTAGAACCCATTATTGGCTCTAGCCTTGTGGTTCCTAGAGAGTCAATGACAAAGAAAGTAAGTCTTCTTCAGCTCCTCCTTGGGAAAGCTTACTTGCCACCTACTGCTCTCAGACGTGCTTGTTTTCCCCTAGTAGCACTGGGGGAAAAAATCTCTGGTTAAAGATAGTGGAGTGCACTCACATATTTATCTCCTCTTCCTCCAGAAACCCCACTAAAACAATAAAGGGATTTATTATTTTGTTAAAGGGCACAAATCACAAAGGCAAAAATAATAGGAAAAGAGACGACAGCAATAAAATCTGGCAAGGTAGACAGCAGAAGGGCAGGTGGTAACTGACTCAGAAGACCAGAGAAAGTTGAATTTTAGTCAGCAGCTGGGGGAGGCCAGGAATCAACCCGCTGAGTACTGGAGAGCTCCCCCGAGCTCAGGCACTGGGGGTGCTGAGGAGCTCCACAAGTGTGGCAAAGATGATGTTGAAAAGAGCAGAACGGGATGAAAGTCTCTTTCAGAAGGAATCAGGTTATCTCAGCAGAAAACTGGATGTTTTTTCTTAAAGAAAGTAAAAGAGAGATTTGAAGTGGGGGACACATGAAGCAGAGTTGACGGTGAAGGACTGTAGTGAAAACAGGAGTAAATGAAGCCAAATTCATTCTCGAGACAGAAGACTGGAGGAGTCTCCTCTGGGGAGTCTAAATGGTCCACGAGCCAAGGGAGGCTGATACCACAGGCTCCCCAAGGACACAGCTCAGCCTTATCACCCCACAAGTGAAGATCAAAGTCAACACACCCAGCATAGAATTTTTAATCAGTTTCTTAATGTCCTACTTTTAAATATATGCATATAGCTAATGATACCAAGCAGCTGCGAAAAACCTTCAACATGAAAGACATATCAAAATCAAACAAACAAAAAGAAAAAAAGCAACTTACAAGAAACAAACTATGCAGAATGATGAAAATTTCAAAAATATTATCACTAATATCCTCAGAGAGATAAGAGGAGATACTGAATCCATAAACAAGAATATGATGTTAAAAAAACTGGAAGACAAAGAAGAGCTCTTAGAAATGAAAACTGACAGCAGAAATGAGAAACTAAATAAAAGCCTAGAAGACAAAGTAGGGAAACTAGAACAGTAAAACAGAAAGTCCAAAAAAAATTTTTCTTTAAATAGAAAAGATAAGAAAATTAGAGGATAAGTGTGGGAGGGCCAATATCTGAATAATGACAGTTCCAGAAAGAAAAATCAGAAAAAATAGAGAGGAAGAAGTTATCACAATGAATAAGTAAAATAATTGGAGGAAATGTCCCTAAACAGAAGGACATGAGTTTCCAGATTAAAAGGGGCCATTAGAAGAACCTAATGAGGGGCCAGCCCAGTGGTGTAATGGTTAAGTT
This sequence comes from Diceros bicornis minor, assembly GCF_020826845.1. NCBI lineage: Eukaryota > Metazoa > Chordata > Mammalia > Perissodactyla > Rhinocerotidae > Diceros > Diceros bicornis. Next base: position 12,543,476 of record NC_080775.1, on the reverse strand, counting down.
CGAGCACTCTGCTTTGGCGGCCTGGGGTTCGCAGGTTTGGATCCCGGGTGCAGACCTACACACCGCTTATCAAGCCATGCTGTATAAAGTAGAGGAAGATGGGCACGGATGTTAGCCCAGGGCCAATCTCCCTCGACAAAAAGAGAGGAGGATTGGCAACAGATGTTAGCTCAGGGCTAATCTTCCTCACCAACAAAAAAAAAAGGAACCTAATGAACACAAATACAACAGACCTATGCCCCAGCACATCACTGTGAAATTTCAGTACACCGAAGACCAAGATCCTGAAAGCTTCCCAGAGTGAAAACTCAAGTCACATCACAAAAGATCAGGAATCAAAACAGCAACAGACTTCTCAGCAGCGACATCAGAAGCCGGAAGACAGTGCTGTGATTCCTTCAAAATTCTGAATGAATTCAGAACTAGAATTCTAAACCTTACCAAATTAGGTTAGGATAGGATAAAGATGTTTTTAAGACATGCGGGGTCTAAACAACCGATGTGCCATGTATGCCTTTCTCAAGAAGCTACTGCAGGGGAATGGGGTGGTTCTCCTTGACAAGGAAGTAAACCAAGAGGAGACACGGGAGCCAGGAAATAGGAGGGTCAATGAATCGCAGGGTCACGGTGATGTCCCCAGGATGTCAGCTGTGCAGTGAACAACCTGTCTAGTTCACAGCAAGCCGGAGGGCTACACAGAACACGAAGCAAGCAAATAAAACCACAACAATTATTGACCCCAGGAAAAAACTAAAGTTAGGAGAGACAGCTTATATCTATGAGTCAATTCATCTTTGTCAATACACACACACACACACACGTTAATTATATTAGTATTTATAGCAGCAAGAAAACAAGCAAAACAAGAAACAACCTCAAGTGTCCAACCATCAGGGTATGGTTAAACAAGTCATGCACATTCACAGATGGAATATTATACAGCCATTTTAAATGGTGTTTTAAAGAATATAACGCCAAGTGAAAAAAAGGCAGATAGAAAAATAGAGTTGTCTCGATTGGATTTAAATATATGCATATTTACTACATATACACATACAGCAAATGCTGAAAGGATATACAGTCAAATGTCAATAGTGGGGAAAATGAAGACAAATGACAAAGAAACAGGAATGAGTTAAAAATTGTTGCCTCTGATGAGTAGGAAATGGAGGAGGGGTACATGGAAGACTAATGCTTTTCATAAACCTTATAAAACCATTTGACTCTACTATGAGCATGAACTTGGATAAAACAACAAAAAAAATGGCAGAAGCAATGGTGATTAAGAGCTCATCTACATGGTGCAGAGTGATGCTTTTCACGCTCTGATCTCAGGAGTATTCAAATGCCCACCCACCCCAACGCACCCAACTCCCAGGCTATCACAGAGCCTGCAGTCTCCACCATGTTGGAGACTTTTCTTTAGTTTAAGGCATAGCATACATTTGTTTTGGTAGGATTAACACAAGAATACATGCAAATTGCTCAAACTAGCCTGGCTATATTAGCTTCATCCTGAGGAATGATGACTCAGGAAAAGGAGACTATCTCCAGCACAGTTCAGTAAACAGATACAATGGAATATGGCTGGAGGGAGATACCGAGAGCATTGGTTAGGTAAGCAGATAGAACAGAGCACCGATAGGGAGAACAAGCAATAGATATTCATCGGATACAAACCTATATACAATTGCTGGGTCACAAGCTATAGGTGTGCTTTGGCAGATACAGCCAAACAGTTCTCAGAAGTGGCCGGACCAATTCACACGACCACTGGCAGGCTGCTGGTTCTCCAGCCCTGTATGACAGGTATATGCTGGTGTTGCATCTGATTTTCAATCCATTCCCAAGAAGACTAATGGTGTTGAGCATCTTTCTTTCATAGTAGTTAAATGGCCATTTAGAGATCCTTTTATGAAGCGCCTGTTCATGTCTTCTGCCTATTTTTCTAGCAAGTTGTCTTTAAAAAAATAATTTGTACGATTACACATACTAGATACAACTCTTCTGTTGGATATATTTACTGCAAATATCTTCTACTCGCTGGCTTGCCTTTTCTCGCTCTTAATGGGGGTCTTTTGATGACTAGTCCTTAATTTTAACATAGTCCAATGTATCAATCTTTTCTTTCATGGTTAGAGCTTTGTGTGTCCTATTTAAGAGACCACTCCCTACTCCACGGTCATGAAGATATTCACCTATGTTTTATTCTAGAAGCATTCTTGTTTTTAACCTTCCATAGTTCGTGCTACAGTTCATCTGGAATGCACTTCTGTGTATGGTGTGATCTCAAGATTCATTGTTTTCTCGATAGATACCCAGTTGTTTCAGCACCATTCCTTGAAAAGACCATCCATCCTTCCTCCACTGCAGGTCTCCTTGGTTGTAAATCAGATGACAGTACCCGTGTTGGTCTGTTTCTGGAATCTCTTTTCTGTTGGCTTGTCTACTTGTCCATTTGTACACCAATAAAATACTGTTTAATAATAACTTTATAATAAGTCTCGATATCTCGTAGTTTAAAGCCCTCCAGTTTTGCTGTTCTTTAAGTCTGTGCTAGCTTTTCTGGGCTCTTTATTTCCATGTAAATTTTAGTATCAGCTTGTCAGTTTCCACACACACATAAATACACACACACACCCCTGCTGGGACTTTCATTGGGACTGCACGGAAGTTCCTCCAATCGAGGAGAACTGATGTTTTCCAACAGTTTTTCGATCCACAAATGTGGTGTACGCCTTCGTTTATTTAGATTAGTGGCTCTCAAAGTGTGGTCCCTCAACCTGCAGCAGCAGCAGCACCTGGGAACTTGTTAGAAATACAAATTCTTGGGCCTCACCTCAGATCTACTGAAGAAATTTAAGGGGCTGGCCCTGCAATCTGTGTTTTGACTCACACTCTGGATAATACTGACGCACTAAAGTTTGATATGCATTCATCTGGTTCTTTGATTTCTCTCAATAATATCTTGTAGTTTCCAGTGTAAGATTTCACACAGTTTTCGTTATATGTCTTCTTAGGTATTTTATGTTTTTTGATGCTATTATAAATGGTGTCCCTTTTTAAATTTTCTAATTATTGCTGGTGTATAGACATACAAAGTATACTGATCTTCTAATAAGCAAATTTAACACATTTGCTGCATAATTCTAACAGTTTATCTGTAGATTCTTTTCCATCTTCTACATATACAATGCTGTCTGCAAATGACAGATTTTTATTTCCTCCTTTCCATTCCTTATGCCGTTCCCTCATTTTTTCATTCTGCCTTATTGTACTGGCTGCTTCTCCAGCCAGCTGAATAGCAGTGGTATCTTTGTCTTGTTCCCAATATCAGGGAGCAAGCTTTCAACATTTCACCATTAAGTATAAAGTTTGCGGCAGGCTTTTTAAAAAAATGATCTTTATCAGATTAAGAGGGTTTTCTTCTATTCCTAGTTTGCTACGTGTGTCTGTTTTTAAAATAACGAATGGGCTTTGAATTTTGTCAAATGCTTTTTCTTCATTTATTGTAGTGGTTCTTAGCTGGGGATGATTTTACCCTCCATGGGGCATTTGGTGATGTCTGGAGACATTTTTGGTTGTCACAACTGGGTGGGTGCTACTAGCAACTAGCAGATAGAGGCCAGGACTGGTGCTTTATAAACACCCTAGAATGCACAGGACAACTCCCCACATAAAGAATTACCTGGCCCCAAATGTCAATAGTGCCCAGGCTGGGGAGAGATGATCATACACTTTTCTCCTTTATTCTGTTAATGAACTGAATTACAATGACTGCTTTTCAAATATTAAACCAACCTTGCATTCTTGGAATAAGCCAACTCGGTTGTGATGTTATTGTCCTTTTTATACATTACTGAATTTGATTTCCTGATATTTTGTTTAGAATTTCTGCATCTATTTTCACAAGACAGATTGGCCTAGGATTTTCCTTTCATTGTAATCGGGTTTTATATACCTTTTCTTTTTAAAATTTCAACTTTTGAAACAATATGCCCTAAGATTTTAGTTCATAGCATATTTTTTTGTTCCACCTTTTCTGAGATTTGGGGTGGAGGGGAAAAGGAGGAACAGACTGATTTTAAGAATACTTTTGGGGCTGGCCCGGAGGTGCAGTGGTTAAGTTTGCACATTCCACTTCGGCAGCCCGGGGTTTGCCAGTCTGGATCCTGGGCGCAGACCTATTCACCGCTCATCAAGACATGCTGAGGTAGCTTCCCATATAGAAGAGCTACAACTCTACAACTATGATACACAACTATGCACTGGGGCTTTGGGGAGAAAAAAGAAAAAAAAAAAGAATACTGATTCTCCAGCTGAAATTAGAACAGTTTCATATTAATCAGATCTCTGTAATTTTATCAGTTTACACTTCTAGCAGTTGTACAGTCCCTGAGAAGTTCAATATTCCTCAATACTCCCTATAATAACAGGGTCAGTACAAGGGGCATTAGAAGGGTGGCAAGATACTATAAGGGAAAATGGGCACAAAGTATTCCTTTCATTGAGTGTTGAGCACTAGACCAAGGAAAAAAGGAATAGGTTAAAAACAAAAACAAACCCTAGTATTGTAATCTTAGCAGTCATCTATGTCTACAGAACATATGACTAAGGAATTTGCGCTTTATTCTGACAACTCTAGGGTCTGGCCCTACCTACCTTTCAAATTTCACCTCCTACTACTCTCCCCTTTATCCTCTATTGCAGGGGTAGCAATTTTTTTCTGTAAAGGGCCAGATAGTAAATATTTTGGGCTTTGCAGGCTTTATGGTGGCAATTACTCAATTCTGTCAATATAGTGTGAAAGTTATAGACAGTATGTAAATGAACAAGCCTAGCTTTGTTACAATAAAACTTTATTTACAAAAACAGGGTGGAGGCCAGATTTGGTATACAGGCTGTAGTCTGCCAACTCTTGCTCTATAATCAAATCAAATCATTTCCTATTTCTTATACCTGTTTCTATGTCAGCAATGCCCATCTCCGCATAGCCACATCTTACCTATCCTTCATGGTCCAATTTAAATGTCACCACACCTCCAGCCACTCCCATAGCATCTACTGAATCATACATTCAAATATTTGTGCATCTACTAAGCATCGAGCAATGTAAATACACAGTGTAAATAATGTTCCTGCTGTCTAGTTGACCATCTAATGAGGGCTTCAGACAATAAAATGGGCAATTACTTTAGAATGTGGAAATGGCTATGACAAGTTCACTCTGGAGTGTTACAGAAACATAGCATGGGTAACAATTCACACTTTTGGGGAAGAGGGTCTGATCTGGAAAAACTTTGGTGAGGAAATGATATATTATTCAAAAATCTGAAAGAAGTGAGTGAGAGTTAAATAAAAAGGGACAAAGGATGGTTAGATATGTATTTTGGAGAGATCATGTTGGCTATAGTGTGGGAAATATTGAATATGGGAAACAATTTAGACAAGAGTAAAAAGTCACTTAAACTAGAGTAGTGGTGATGGGAACAGAGAGAAAGAGATGGATCTGAGAGATATTTCAAAAGAAGAATCAACTCCTCATATAAAATTCTATTTTTTACTATAGTTGTTCATCGCCCATGCTTTTCACCTCTACTAGCCTTTACACTTAAAGGAAAAAGTCAAGTCTGATATATTTGTAAACTATCCATAGAGCTTAGAGGTTGTCTTGTATCCAGTAGGCAGTCACTGTAACCAAAATGTCAGTTGCCTCCTCACCATGTCTGCCTATTTTGGCCCTCTGACGACCAGAACCTGAAACTTTCATAAGAAACCCAGTGACACTACTCGTTTTGCAATTTTTCTGGATTTTATTGAAGATTGGTGGGATTATCTGGAGGATCACAATATGTGGCGTAGAGCATTTTCGTCTCGTCCTTTCTCTGTATACCTTATTCTTGCTAGAATCCCGTCCCCCCTCACTCAGCACACACCACTTCCTAACTCTACTGCTCCCCCAGGTTCACCCTAAGACATTTCCAGGTTCACCCTAAGACATTTCAAATTTTTGTTGTATCCATGCAGAGTAGTTTAGCTCAGTGATTCAACAAACAACCTTGCAAGTCTAAAATCATTCGGGCCCTTAGCATAACACAGATCCCTGTAGTTAATAATTATAACCATCACGGGTGTTAGGATGATGTGATAATGATAACAACCATAACCAAAATAAAGTCTTAACCACAACTATCTGTTGAATAAAAACTCTAGGAAAATAAATTAAGGCTCTCCATCCTCTTCCTCATACTGTGACTTTCCCAATTCATTGTTTCTATAGGGTTATTCACAAGTGTTTTAGATAATCTGCTTTAGTTAGGTTTAATAATTTCTCTTAGGTTGGATAGACAGTAGAATTAAATGGACAACTGGCCTGTAACAGACTTTCAGCTTAAGACACCGGCCAACTTCCCACATTACGTGAGGGACAAAAATACGAATGGAGTATATAAACCCCACACATCTAATCCAACCTCAAAGCAAGAAGTCTCAACATAAGATTCCATTTGGAAAATAAGCTTAGAAAGGGAAGCTCCTACACAACTGTTTTATGTTCTGTGACAACTTGTAGGACTCACAGGCTGAAAGACGCAACACAGATCAATGGGTCCAGCTCCCTCATGTGAAGATGTGAAAACTAGGTTCAGAGGCAACGAAATGACTTTCCAAGGGTCGTACAACTATTCTGTGGAGGGGCCAAGACAAGAACGCACTCGATGCGTGCTTTTGTTTTGTTCTACTCATTTCCCTTTCTCATCACACGCTGATCCAGGATCTGTGCTTGGACGCCTGCACAGGTCTTGTCCATCTTATCCAGGATGAACGTCCTCAAGCTCAGATTTTCCCTCAGTAAAATCCATTTTAGCCAGGCTGGTCAGCGATCAGAGTCTCAGGTCCTGGAAGACAGACTCCCGCATCCTCAACCTGTCCGAAGTCTCTCTCCAGGCTTAGAGGCTGGAGTATGCTCTGGGTAACTGGAAGGTACCACCAAGTGCCTTCTTTGTGATCAGCCTGGCCTTGAGCCCTGACCTAAGGGGCAGGGCCAGAATGCTGTGGCTCAGTCTGTTACCTAATTCCCCAATCATGAAGCTGCCCTCCAAATGAGCCTGGACTCTGCTTGCCCCTGGGAGCAGAAAGAAGGCAGAAACAGACAAAACCCTGGTGCCAGGGCAGGAGAGCAGGGCATTCAGGGCCAGAAAAGTGGCACACAGCCCTGGTCCAAGAGAGTTCCTGTCTACTCCTTCCGTTCCCAGGAGATGCCCACACTGGTTCTCCCAGACAGGGATGTTAAAGAGGAAGACATGGGCCTTGGGGAAAAGGTAGAGCATGAGACACAAGGCAGCAAGAACAGGCAAATCTATAGAGCCCGGAAGCACAGGAGTGGATGCCCAGGGCAGAGGGAGCTGGAGGAAACGGGCAGTGACTGCTGATGGGCACAGGGTTTCTTCTGGTGTGATGAACATGTTCTAAGTTTGATTGTAATGATGGCTGCACAACTCTGAATCTACTAAAAATCATTGAATGGCATACCTTAAATGGGTAAACTGTATGGTATGTGAATTACATCTCAATGAAATTGTTATATATTAAAACAAAACAAAACAAAACAAAACAAAGAAACGACAAGCAGTGGCCTAGTGGCCCAAGTGGAGGAGGGAAGAAAGCCGGAGCCCTCACAGTGATGGTCTTTGCTTGACTGGTGGTGCTTCTGGAAGTGGGATTTGCTAACTTAGTTCCTAAGGAACTAAGAAGATGGGAAATGAGGATAAACAGAAACAGCAGCTTTCTTGGGCAGGGGTGAACTGGAGATAACCTAACTCTGTGCCCAGTATTTGGAAGGTGGTAGTAGGCTGACAGCAGAAAAGTTTTGAAAAATGCCCTTTCTATAAATGGTGTTTTTAATGCACCAATTGGAGCTGTGAAGTAAAAGGAAGCTCTTTAAGTCTATGCATCTCCAGATGCTAAAAGAACTATCTAGAAAACCACACCTCACCCACTCTACTCCACCATGTTGACTTTAGGTAATATCTCCAAGTCTCACAGGGAAATACCATTTTGCTTCAAGAACACGAAAGTACATACATTTCTACCCTAATGTGTGTATTATGATTGTGAAGAAATAATTTCTAAGGTATTCAATCCAGAAAATTCAAAATGCTAAATCTACTGAAGTAATTGTAATGTACACTGTACAAGTCTCCCACGAGGAGGAGGACAAATCCTGGTCTTGCTGATGTCTATCCACTCCTGCACAAAGATGACAGAAACAACGTCCGTCTAGTCCCACTGGAGCTCCAAGAGGAACATCCAGATGAGCTGGATGACAACCTTTTACAATGAATGCCATGAACAGTTATGAAAGTCAACAATCCTAGATATGCCTACGGGAGTACAGATCTGGGGCAGGCGTTTTGTTCTGGGGGAAATGGTAGAAAAACCTTTGGTTGGTTGAACAAAAAAGTTGAGAAGGCTTAAAATACTCACACTAAAATAACCCCTACCTAAACAACGGCTGAATTAATTCAGTCTTAGGCTTTTTTCTTTTGTTTTTTTTTTCTTTTAAACAAAGAAATTTGGTTTAACTGCAGACTAAGACAATGGTGGCAACTCCTTGTGAGGGAGGAAAAAAGAACCAGCAGAACATATCTCTACTCTAGACAAAAAAAAAAAAAAAATCATAGAAAAGATTATGGGGCTGGCCCAGTGGTGTAGCGGTTGAGTTCGTGCATTCTGCCACTTCGGCGGCCCGGGGTTCGCCGGTTTGGATCCTGGGTGTGGACCTACTCACCGATCATCAAGCCATGCCGAGGCAGCGTACCACATAGAAGAACTAGAAGGTCCTACAACTAGGATACACAACTATGTACTGGTGCTTCGGGGAGAAAAAAAACAAATAGGAAGATTGGCAACAGATGTTAGCTCAGGGCCAATCTTCCTCAGGAAGAAAAAAAAAAGATTATGATGCCTAAAAAAATTTCTTGAGATGAGCTAATATCTCTTAACCACCAGTCTCCTAGGGAGGTAGCCTAGGGTATTGGTTTTGGCAGACTGTGATCTAATGTTCACATTTTCTTTTTATAGACACCAAAATGATCTCCCTGACACTTGAGTAAGGCTCTCTGGATTTAATATCCTAAATTGATGCGGGAACCCCCTGAAGATGAAACAGAATAGGGGCAGCGAGAAGAAAACAAAAATCGGCCTCCTCGTAGTTCCTTACATAGCTTTAAATGCCATGCTTACTTTGGCAACCTCATAAGAGAGACCATAACTGCACATGCGTTTCCCACAGTTTCAGTATAAGGGTTTAATTATGGTTATTTCTAACTAGTCACTGTTGTAATTTTTCACTATGGCGAATTTAAACCTGTACTTGTGGCAGGAAAGAGATACAAAGCAACCAGTGAGGGATGAGATATGTGTACAGTTTTGATTACAGATCTGGGGAATAAGGCTTCGAAGGATTACAGTGGGGCTGCCGTAAACCCCTTTGAACTGGCAACATGATGAAGAGATCTTGACTAAGATGGAAAGGCTTTAAGTGCATGACATCATACATGCTCCTAGACCCCTCATAAGCTGTGTCACATGTCCTAGAGCTTCTCATGGCTGTCTTGCCACAAAATTGTGAGTTCCTGAAAAGATTAAAACCACATTTTATTCCATCACCTATCAAGTCTTGGATGTAGTAGGCATTTCCGAAATGTTTACTGAAGTGAACTTTATACAAGCTATTTAGCTTTGTCTTAAAATAGCTGTTTTGACCAGGAAGTTTTTGGTTCTGTCCGGGTAGGGAGCAGGAACTGAAAGGAGGCTGGGAATACTACTGATCGGTGTGCGTCTCCTGTCCACTCCTCTGTGCTGTTTCCCCTCCTTGAAGACATGTAGCAACCAGTGGGCCAGATTTCCGGTCTACGACTTAGACTTCACTCTAACGCAGCCACGAAGAGGCTTTCACCACTGCCTTCTCATTCCATGACCAATGGGTGGGGCCCAACGACATCAAACGCTTTGGAGGAGGACGGGCTCATCAGGAACTGACAACTGCTCTCTGGTCACAGACTCATTCTGTGACTTCAGGGCCACGACATTTGCCAGCTGAGGGAGACGGAGGGTTTCAAGACAGTTCACTGAATATTAAATATCTGAAAACTCAGTACTGAATTTAGACCATTGTTTTTGCCCAAGTTAGAGATAAAAATGAATTGGAAGTATGTTTGGGGATTCGGGATGTTTCTAATCCACCCTCAGAGAAGCACATGTATTATTAAATTCCTTAAGAACAATGGGTATTAAGAGCTTCCCGCTCTTTTCAACTAGCCAACTCATACTCTTTTCTAGAGGGAGCTCCAGGATGCCTACCGTGCAGAGCAGACTTCAGGGCCACATTCAGAACAGGAACCTAAGAATACTGGCCACGGCACCCAGGGTCCTTTAGGAGATACGTGTTGGCGATACTAGCCTTAGAGGCTAAGAATAGAGGTGACCTTCCACCCAAAGCTTCCTTTGTCGATTTAAAGAGCTATCATTTATGAATGTCTCTAAATCCTTCTTGAACATTTTACTTTGAATCCACATCACCTCTCGAGGTAGTAAGTTCCAGAACCACACTACCAACTTTGTCAGGACATGCTGCCTTGGATTGTATTAAAGCTGTCCTTCTCAAATTTCAAAGGAAAAAACACATTCAGAAGATGTCGTCTTAGTCAAGTACTTCAGGATTTGGGCAATTCGTTCTCATTCTAGCCATACTTTTCATTAGAAAATGTTCAGGGGAAGAATTCCTTACAAGAAAAACAAAATACGTGTACAAACACAACTAGCCTTTTGAGTGACAGAGACTTTAAAGGCTTTGCCCTCTGAGAACAGCCTTGGTCGTAAAGGTGGCCATCTGGGTAGCCGTAACAATCCTATTTACGAGCTATTTTAATTTTTAACTTGCAGTGGCTCAGGAGAAAAGTTTCTAAAGAGCAAAGATCCAGGCAACCTGCAACTAGCGTTTAAAAACTTTAGGACACTCTCGTTTAACATCAAGTATTACTGTTTTATCTTCTTTTTAAAATAACCTTTGCTTAAAAGAAATACCTCTATAAATAGGAACTAGGTTATCTTTTTCTTAAAGAGCCCTCCAAGAGGTGCATTTAATACCATACAATTTGGAGGCCTAAAAAGATTACTGACTAATCTTTTGTGAGGTCAAGGATTAAAGGGCAGGGAGTGGAGAAACTCCTATGGTTGATTCTCACTCTGAAGAGACAGGTCATAAAAAGACCTGATGACTTGGGATAAAAACATATAGCTCCTCTCCAAATAGAGAGTCCCCGAAAGTAGAGTATGAGGGTAACAAATTTAAAAAAAGTCTACCAATTTTGTAACACTGTCAAGAGTTCACTGATTCAAGGGGACCCGGCTGCTAATATAGCGGTTTGTAAAAGCCACATGTTGCTCGGTTGTTTAGACAACTTTAGTTGCCGTTTAAAATTAAATGCCAGATTTTCTCCGTGTGCCAGTTCCATCGAAGGAAAACAGACAACCGTGAAATAATAACAGATGACAACTAACGTTGGCTCAATGGTTTTCCATAAGGAAAATGCTTAAAAACAGTCACAGGTCTAAGTAGAAGGTACTGGAATGTGTCCCCCATCAGACAGTGACAAATAGATATCTGGTGGTGTATGTGGCAGAATTACACAATCAAACACATATCATAAGAATGTAAATTAAATATAAGCTTCATAAAAGCTGAATCTGTAATGTTGTTCCCACTACTGTCCTCCACACAACGATGGATAGACAGCTGAATCAAACACATCACAGTATTACTTTCAGATTTTACCAGACAGAAAGGAAACGTAGAGGACAGGCATTCTTTAATTTAAATTCAAACTGATGCCCCACAGTAACACTAGCAGAATTAAGAAATTTGTGAGATACTGGGTGGAAGGAGTGTTTTCCTTTTACCGTCTCATCGTTAGTGGTCAAAGAAAAAAATTCAGAAGACTGCTGAGAAGAGACAGAGGTATAAAAGGGAAAGAATGGATCCAAATGAGATGATGGTGGCAGGATGGAGCGGAATTGTGCTCAGCCTGGAAGCTAAGAGGGCATGAGAAAAAGAGAAGCTGGTATTCGTAAGCACTGACTGGATGCTGGGCATTTCATCTTTACAACCCTTGAGAAAGAATTATTATCCCACTCACCTCCCTTTTTAACTAATGAAGAAAATAACTAATGAAGGAAGTGATTAAATAACTTTCCCTAGGTTACAAAAGGAGGGAAATTTGAATTTGAACCCAGGCATGTCTCCAATACCCTTGTGTTTACTACTATTTTGAGCTGATTTTCAGGATACTGACTGATGAGTAAAGAAGAAAGCAACTTTAAAAATGCATAAGGATCTTTTTTTGCATTTAAGAAAAATTATAAATATCTTGGAGATTGTCCTTCTGGTCCCTACTCAACTCCACTGTAAAACCTATGCAGGCCAATACTGAAGGCTCAAAAATCCTCCACCACAGGCAGCTAAGAAGCATAATGCATTCTTGCTTCACCCACCTTGACCTCCTGATATTTATAAATGTAAGAGATTTATAGTCTTTCCCATCCTTGAATCTAATGATATTTCTAACATCTTATATTACAAAAAAATACATCCATGCTAAAAAGTTTTATAAGAAGCCATTTCTCTTTGTGACTCTGGAGCTGAAACTCAATAGGCCTTCCTTCATACAAGAGCTGTTGTCTCTGAAGATGCATTCCTGTGTGTGACATCTTGAAAAAGAGTCACCATGCAGCACAGTCTCCAAATAGCCAGGTGACAGACCTTCCTATCCCATCTGCCTATAAGTACTTTCCACGACAAGTTGTATTTTACATGGCAGTATCTTGTAAATTCCCTGAATTTGTTTGATTCAGGGATTAACTTGCTTCTTCTAGTTAAGATATCTTGCAGGTACTCTGGCGGCTTCGATCCCTCCAAGGGGCTTCTTTTCATTTTCTCCTAAACCTTCATGGTAGTCAGTGTGATGGACCAGCCAGACCCCCCGCTGGGAATGAAGGACCTATTCTCCCACCTGTTGGGAATGCTGCTGGAAGATGGCCCTCAGCTGTCATCCTCTTTGGGGATTGTCTTGAGCTGAAAGAAACTGACTCTTCAAGGTCAGGCCTCCTTCCAGGGACGTCCTGCATCCAATGGCTGATCACTGAGTGGGTATAAGGCTCCACTCTCAACCCAGTGTGGGACAACTTCAGGGCTGTCCCAGCTCCAGAGTTTCCTCAGGAGCAGCTAAGGCCTTCGTTGGATCTACGTCACAGCTCTACTTCTCTCTCCGCCCAATCCTGCTTCCTCTTGCTTCCAGATGTGGATCCCAGGAACACTCCTAATGAGGCTCCTTCACTCTAACCTCCTGACCTCCATCTCAGAGTCTGCTGCCTGGGGAAGCAAATCTGCAACAACCTGTTCTGTCATAATGGGTCCCAATCCTAGAACGTCAGCTCACTGCTGTGTCCTTAACTTCTAGAACAGTGCTTCAATATATGAGCAAATGGATAAATCACACACATAAACGAGTATAGGGCACTCAATTAACCACCCCTCCACGGACAAGTCTGTAGAGACCAATCAAGTCCTATTTGTCTTGGGAGCATATAAGCCTGAGCTACCACAGAGGATTTGGTAAAAGCGGGCATTAACTGGTTAGTATGGACCCTCTATGACCAGAATGGAGATACAAAGTAGCAAGTTTCCTTCCCCAAATTCAAAGCACTTGTCATACTTGGGATCATGGTCTGTCCCAGGAGGAGACGGAGAAGGTCTTATTTCAGTTCTCTATCAATAGAGGCCATGGTGCAAAGGACGTTAAGAGATTTGCCTCAAGTTGAACAAGAAAACAAATGTGAAAGGCAAGAAGAGAATTCAAATACACTGACTCCTAATGCACTACACCCTCATCTGATGAATACCTCAATTTTAGTCCATCACCACATGCACAAGGTCGTCTTTTAGACTGTACCGGTTAGCCAGATCAAGTTTAGAAATACTCCTCTATATCAGAGCAGCACTGCTTCCTAACAATGCCTTGGAGAATACACTCCACTAAGTTACTGGAGTATTAATCTATACATCTTTTCTACATATTCTTTTAACATGTCTTTTAATGTTTTTTTAATTAAAAAATTAGTCCCAAATTCTCCATTCTTAAGGATTTGTAGGTTCTCCGATATTCAGAGAGTAATCTGAAATATATTTTTCTTTTGGTGACTCAATCAAATACTATTTATTACATACTACCATGGTGGTTTAAAAAAAGAAAATATGCAAGTACTAGGAGTCTATAAAATTCTTTCATTACTATTAACTGCCCTCTATACCATATATATCTTTCTCATATTCAGTGTAATTGGGGTTAATTTTAGGGCTCAGTGTATCTGAAGGAAATTCGTGCTCCCATTAGCAGTTGGACTAAGATGAACAATAGATCATATTAGGGAGGCCCAAAGTTAATTCTCTCCTGTCCTTCCCTCTGTGAATAGAAAGGTCTCAATCCTGAAAGATGGGTATCCTGAAATGCAAAGAAGGCAAAAAGGTCATCTTTTAACTCTAGACTCTTCTAGAGTTAGTGTAGAGAGTCTACACTCTTTTAACTAAAGACTCTTTTTGTAAAAGTTCGAAAACCTTGTTGATGCTATGGAAGGGTCTGGATTCTGAGAGAAAGGGATACAAAAGCATTTATATTTGTAAAGGAGTTAAAAATCTGTGCTAAAGTGAATTTGTTTTTACCCTGGAAGGAAGAGGTGTACTAGGGTTCTCTTTTCGCCACACCTTCACCGACACTTGTTATCTCTTGTTTTTTTGTAATAGCCACTGTAACAGGTATGAGGTGATATTTCATTATGATTTTGATTTAAACTGACAGGCAGCAGTGTCCCTGCCTGGGTCTGTTACCTTTGGGCTTGGTCCTCTCTGCGTCTGAGCAGCCAAGTTATTGGCTACAGTGAGAGACTCGCTTCACTGCTGAGGGTAATGCTCTGTTATTTGTGCAAAATTTAAGGTGATTAAAAATGAAATGCCACTTCACAAAGCAAGTATTCCAAAACAGCAAGCTAGTCAACCCAAAAGGATTTTATAAGATATTCCTTAAAGGGGAGGGAGTTGGGGCAAAATCAGCCAATGGAAACACACACAAGCATCAAAGAAAACCATCACTCACCAAAGTGAAACTTCTGGAGCGCGAACTGCTACTTCGGCTCTCCAAACTGCCCCCTCTGCTCAGGTCGCTGAGCCCGCAGCTGGGTGACAAGTCAGAGTCCATCTCCGAAGAGTCTGCTTTCTGGTGGTGTATCGGCATCCCCACAGAGACCTCGGCTGCCGGCGTGATCACAGGAAGTGGGGAAGGGGCCAGGCTCCCATTCCAAAGTCGTGGATTACTCTAGAGAAATCAAGCACAGAGTGACAAGTGAGACCAGGCTGTAAATGCCTTATCTCCCCAAAACGAAAGGCTGAGCATGAGTCAGAGTCATCTAGATTCACAGCCCTGACCACTAAGACCAAGATAATTAGGACCCCTAAGTCAACTGTTTGGTGATGCTCATTTCTATTTCTCTTTTATATCCTTCTCCATTATGAAGACGTAAGAATTACTTCTGAGGAAAGATGGATGTACTAAAAATTACTTTGGTGCTGGAAATTTGGTAGAATAATGTTTTGGCACTTTCCTTTGCACTTAGAGTCTGTATTCACACTGAGACTCAGGCTTTCCCTGCACTGTTTATTAATCCCAGTCTTTTCTGCCTCAGACACCACAAAATTATGGTTCCTTTTGCAGCTTCATTACATTTCAGAGTTGAGGTGAAGTGACAAGAGCTAATAAATTACTAATGGAGGTTTGGTTGACGTCTCCAAGATTCTAGACTCTTTGGAAGCTGGGATGCTACTGCAATTTCTACATAAAATACTAGGGCACCATAAGTCAATACTATGTGGAAGTTCATGTTTTTACTTCAGGAACAAAGACGATGAAATTGTCCCCTTATAAGCCCCTTAGTTTCATACAGTCCTCTGACTCTTTTATTAGGAAATTCAGCTCAGTCCCAGAACAACAGACAATTGAGTTTAACAAAACCTTCTAGAAGACCAAAGAAGACTAACAGGGAATAAGGGCATAAGCCTCCTGTTGATTACATAAGACCTGCTATTATGGCAAGTGAAGGATAGATGCTCACATCCTTCCTAAACTGAAAATGTGGCCAGGTAGCTTTATGAGCCCCTTTAAGAATACTGAGGGGCACATGAGCTAAAATAACCATAGTTATTTTAGGGTATCTGTGTGTATACAATGCCCCCATTTGGGGTGTGTATATTAATTTTTAATAGAAATATGATCATTTGTGGAAAAAGCCCAACCAGTAAACCACTGTTCCAAGGAAAGAGGGGGATGTGGGGCTATAAGTTTTCCCCCTACACAAGAATGAGATGAAAGATGGGGCAGTGAAATACTGACTCTCCCCTACACAGTGCAGGGACCCCGTGGGCCTGCCCCGTCGGCGGGAAAGGATTTGGAATTCTGCTACAGGTCTGCGCAGTCAGAGCAGCACTGAGGCCCCGACAGTGTGGTCGGAGGGCAGTAATTTACCCTACCGTTCGAGAGTACACCTTTTTCTTGTGCTTCTATAATTTTAAAAGCTACTCTGACCTGTAAAACTATAGTACTTAGACTTTTACAAATTATCATCTTGAAAGAATATGAGAAAGCTAATCAGAATTGTCCAGAAAGCAGAAGTTGCAGGGGAGAAAGTGAAAACCTTGGTTCAATATCCTTCACAGGATCTAGCTGTCAGTCTTTGATCTCTTAAGGAATTGAGAACTAGGGGCTCCTTAGTGCTGGTTCCCTAGGAACTAAAAAATATAGAAGTCCACGGGAGGCCCACTGCGGCGGGAGCAAAGTTTTCTGAAGAGGAAGGGCAAGGAAGCAGCCTTCTTCTCTGGTCTGCCCTGGAAAGGGAATACAATGAAATAAAGAGCATGAGACCAGGAGAGGCAGGTTTGACAGTAGTGACCACAGCTATGAGTCCAGGGAGGTAGCCCCACCCCACCAGATGAAGACACTGACATCTACCAAGGAAGTAGAAGCGGCACTAAGAAGTCACCACAAGCCTAATGCTACAGGAGCAGGAACAGGCGCTCATTTTCTGTTTATTCTCTTACATTTCCTGTGTTTATTTCTCATTATTCACTAGCAACAGCCTTTTCTGGTAAAGTCTAGCTTACCAGTTGAGTAAAGAGAACAAGGAGAAGGTCACAACTGATGTACAGTCTTAGTAAATCCACATCTGCCGGGATGGCTGGTCAGGACAGCAGCTCTCCGGGTTGAAGATCCTGGTGGATCTGGTGGGGCTGTGGTAGTCAGGCAAGTGAACCCCCTGAACTGAGTACACTGGAGAAGCACTCCAGTAGAGAGGAAGGAAGCTCCTCTTCTTCATCTTCCCCTGTACATTCCAGAAAGACCTAGAATGACCTAGATGGTATGCATAAAGCCCTCCTTCCACCATTGCCTCACTCCATCTAAGTTCCAGATCACCACAGTCAGGTCAACAGAGCAGCCCAAGTAACTAGGTCTTTCCATCATTCGCCAAACCCCAAAGCTGAATTATGCTCGTCAAAGACCCATCCACAGGCACAGTGGCTTTCAGCTTCGTCACACCAACACAGCTTTGGAGACATCTTTGACTCCTCCCTCTTCCCACCACTCACAATCAACCAGCTGCCAGCCCTGCTGATCTTCCTGCGCAACGTCAGTTGTGTCCACTTCCATTCTAGTCTCACTCCCCAGTTCAGGACCATTTTACCCCCTGCCCACATTACTGCAGCAGCCACCTAACTCTTCCATTCTCCTCTGGACTTCTGCTGTATTCTTCTGCTGGATTAATCCTGAAACACCACTTTGACGCCACCACTCTCCTAAAGGCAATCAACTTTAACCCACTCTCCAGAGGCTTCAGAATCAAAGTTTCATCCTATCAACCAACACTTGCTTCAATTTGAGCCCCCTCCTTTCTAGCCTAAGCATATTCTTTTCATGTTTACTGTTCTCCTACTTCACACTGAGCAGATTCTAGGTATTAGGGAAAGACAGAGGAGTAAGAGTAATCTCTTTCACAGAGGAACTTGATCTAGGCACCAGATCTCAACCCACCCATGAATCAGAAACTCTCTAGGACTCAGACCCAGACCTACTGAATACATCTCTGCGGGTAAAGCCTGAGCATGTGTATTTTTTCACAAGTTCCACAAGTAGGGGCCAGCCTGGTGGTGTAGTGGTTAAGTTTGATGCACTCCACGTCGGCGGCCCGGGTTCGGTTCTCAGGCGCAGACCTACACCACTCGTCAGCCATGCTGTGGCTGTGACCCACATACAAAACGGAGGAAGATTGGCACAGATATTAGCTCAGGGCTAATCTTCCTCAAGCAAAAAAAAAAAATTAAAAAAAAAAAAAAAGTTGCACTTCTGCCATGTAGCACCAACTCTAATGGAAAATGGATTTGTAGACTGTGTTCCATGCTGTTTCAGGAAAGATGGGAGCACAGAGGAAGGTGGGCCAATGTGCCTGGGAGGGTTCAGAGACTTCACGGAAAAGCTACAGCTAAGCCAAGCCCTAAGAGATGTTTAAGATTTAAGGAGACTGCTGGTTAAACTGTGATGGGCATTCCCAGTGGAGAAAAAGAATAAGCGAAGATAGGGAAGCACACGGCCTGTCTGAAAGTGGTGAATGGCTAGGGAAGAGCAGGGGACTCAGCAGAGCACAGTACAAAACGGGTGGAAGAGGGGCAGAGAGAAGCGCGAATAGAGGGAGACGGCGAAGAGGCCCAGAGCCAAGAGGCTCTGAACTGTGAACCTCACCCGCAGGACACTGGGAGCCAAGGACGGCTTCTACCCAGGGGGGTGACACAATCACATTTGTGTAGAAAGATAACTCTGGCAACAGTTAGACGGCAGAGAGAACCAGGGGAAGTACTTAGAAGCAACTGGGATAACTGAATACCACGTCCTGTTTAAAGGAAGAATGGGGCAGCTCAGCGATCTCCAAGACGCATGGGGTGTGTGGACAGAGCAGGGGAAGGAACAGAGTTTAGTATACTTCCACCTGTCCAGGGAAACAAGGGAGGAAATAGACATGTTTATGCTTTTATGCGCAGAGAATCTCTCTAGAAGGATACACAAGAAAAATGCTAACAATGGCCGCCTCGGGGGAGAGAGAGATGGATGGGAAGGAGACTAGGGTGGGAGGTCACACTTTACTGGACGATCTTTTCTATCTTTCGAATGCCGCACATCTCCACTATTCCATAAATAATCTATTTAAAGAGTAATAAAAGCAGTCACCAAGTTACTTTAACGGTTCACATAAGAGATGATAGAGTTGAAAACCCCTGTGGCTGGAAGGTTAGAACTGGAATGATGCTAGAGATTAAGGAGAAAGAATCCATGAAATTTTGCCCTAACAGTCAGGGCAAGAGAGTATTTCAAGAATGAAAGAGAGGTTGACGGTGGCCACAGAAAGGTGAAACAGAATAACGACTGAAAACCATCCCTGGAATTCGTCGACATGGCTGACCTTATAAATAAGGATCGGTGGAGAGACGGGCTGGGAAGGGAATGGGGGTGGGGGAGGTGGACGGTGAGGGCTTTAGAATGTGGGTTGTGACAGGAAAGAGACAGAGGAGGCAGCAGCTACAGAGGACAACAGGGCTGAAGAAAGGCTTTTTGAGTGATTTTTTGGTTTTGTTGCCTTATTTTGTTTTGTTTTTAAGAGTAGGAAAGCTTGAGCCTACTAATTAGCTAAGGGGAAGAGCAGGAGAGAAGAGAAGGTAACAACCCCACAGAGAAAACCTTTCTTTCTAGCACTCTGGGGACTGGACGGCCTGGCTGGCCGTGCTGCTGAGATAAAATATGATCCTTTTAGATGCTGGATAAAATCTGAAAAATATCGTTGTCTCCTCTCTCTTCCAAGGACCGGCAGAAGGAAACTGTACCATCATAAAAAATGACCAGGGTAATTTGAAAAAGAACCAAATGGAACTTTTTAAAAAGAAAAATTTAATAACAATTAAAAAACTTAGTGAATGGGATAAACAGAAGATTAAATTCAGCTGACGGGAGAAGGAAGGAAGGAAAACAGATCTGCAGAAATCTGTTATTTATCCAGAATGTAGCACAGAGACAGATGTGAAAAATCTGAAAGACGGGCTCAGGACAGAGCACAGAGTGAAAAGGCTTATGTTTATGTTTGTGGTTTATGTTTAACCGGAGTTCCAGAGGGGAGGAGAAATAATGAGGCAGAAGTAATGTTTAAAGAGATAATGGCTGAGAATTTTCCAGAATCGATGAAAGATACTCTACGGGACATTTTGGGTTTGACAGATCCCCCCTCCCGAAGATCCAGTCTCCATCCTTTCCAGCCAACTCTCCTGCCTCAGCACGCAGGAGTATATCAAAGAGCACCCTTGCCTTCTGGCTTCTGGCTGAGATCAGCCAATGGGAGACACCAGCAGGAGAGTCAGGCTGCCAGCTCGCTCCTGCCAGGCCCCTCAAGGGCGGTTTGTCCTTCTACCTGGGAACATAGCCTCCGTCGAGCAGCTCTCTTCACACAGCTACTCTCTCATACAACAGAGAACTAAATTTCAGAATTTAGTGTTTTGAAAACACTAATAAAATCGACAACCGTTTGGTAGAACTAATCAAGAAAAAAACCAGACAAACAATATCACAATGAAAAGGGCAACATAATGACAGTTGCCACAGATATCGAAAAGAGGATATTATGAACAACTTTATGCCAGTAAATTTGAAAACATAGATGAAATGGACAAATTCCTAAAATATTCAAGAATAAACGAAAAAAATGTGAATCGTCATATAACCATTGAAGAAAATGGATCAGCTGATAAAAATCTTCCAAGACTGAAAACAGCAGATCTGGAAAGTTTTGCCAGAGAGTTCTATCAAGCATTCAAGGAACAAATAACTCCAAGCCTATACAAGCTTTCCCAGAGAAGAGAACAAGAAACAAACTCATCTCATTTTGAGGCTGTTAAAACCTTGACATTAAAACCCAAACAATGTATGAGAAAGAAAAAATTACAGGTCAGTTTCATTCATAAACACAGATGCAAAAAGTCCTAAACAAAATGATGAGTAAGCTGGGTGTGGAAAACAACTAATGACCAAGATGAGTTAATCCCAAGAATGTAAGGTTGGCATAACATTGATTTTCCAATATAAAGTAGCACATTAATAGGTTAAAGGAGAAAAGTCATACGCTCATCTCAATAGATGACAAAAAGGCATTCGATGAATTTAATATTAAGCATAATTTTTTAAAAACTTCACAAATTATGAGGGGAGAACATGCTTGAGAACATGCTTAACCCGATAAAAAAATATCCACAAAAAATGGTAGCAAACATCAGATTTAATAGCAAAACATTAAAACCATTCCGATTATCACCATTCCTATTCTACACGGTATTTTTAAGTCCTAACTCACATAGACGGCAAGGAAAAAAAAATCTACAAGGATTGCAATGGAAGAAACAAAAATGTCATTATTCACAGATAATTACGGTCTTTACAGAGAACTCCAAAGAATCTCATAAATTATTAGAATCAAAAAGAGTTTAACAAAGTCACTGGATATAAATCAATATAAAAAAATCAATTTCTATATACTAGCCACAAACAATAACTAAAAAAGATACCATTAAAAATAGCATAAAATAGGGGCCGGCCCCGTGGCGTAGCGGTTAAGTTCACATGCTCCACCTTGGCGGCCCAGGGTTTGCGGGTTTGGATTCCACGTGCGGACCTATGTACCGCTTACCAAGCCATACTGTGGCAGGCGTCCCACATATAAAGTAGAGGAAGATCGGCAGGATGTTAGCCCAGGGCCAATCTTCCTCAGCAAAAAGAGGAGGATTGGCAACAGATGTTAGCTCAGGGCGAATCTTCTTCACCCCCCCCCGCCAAAAAAAAGCATAAAATATATATGCATACATGTATGTATTTATTATTTTACTTAGAAATATATTTAACAAAAGATGTGCAAACTTTTACGGAAGAAGATAATAAAATGTTATTGAAAATCAATAAAGAACTAAATAAAGAGATACCATGTTCAGGCCTAGAAGATTCAATATCATAAAGATAGCCAGTCTCCTAAAATTGAATTGCACGGAAGCTACAGATATGGGCTGCGCAACAGACTCTAGCTCCATGTGGTTATTGAAATTGAAATTAATTTAAATTAAATTAAAATAAAAGATTCCATTCCTCTGCTGTACTAGCCACATTTCAAGCATTAATTACTTAATGGAAAACGTCCATGACCCTAGGAAGCTCTATTGGACAGTGCAGCTAATAGAGCAATTGAAATCACCAGAGGGTTGTTCTTGGAGAAATCCAACAGGCTGATTTTTTAATTTTTTGGGCATTAAAAAAAAGGAGAAAAAATGCATTAGGAAGAACAAAGGGCTATGAACAACTACGAGACTCCTAAAGAAGTTGGGGGAACTGGCCTCATCAGATTTCCAGAGTCGTTATAAAGTAACAGTAATTAAGGCACAAGGTAGTGGTACTAGAATAGACACACAGACCCATGAAACAAACTAGCAAGCCCAGAAACTGTTTGATATAAGTTGCAAATATTTTTTCTTAATTTGTAATCTGATTGGAAGAATTTTTTATTTTTATATAGTTGAATTCATCAATCTTTTTGTTTATGCCTTGTGGGTTTTGTGAACTTAGAAAGGCCTCTCCTATTCTAAGAATATAAATAAAATACCTCCCATATTTTCTACTTAGCATTTTTATGGTTTCACTTTTCCTATTTAAATATCTGATCCAACTTGAATTTATATTAGTATAAAGTGTGAAGTCAAGACCTAATTCTCCACTCCCAAGCCAAGAAGGCTACCCAACTGCCCAAATGCCCAGTATTGAAAAATTCATCTTTTCCACTCTTTTGAAATATTAAATCTTATTTTATACTAAATGTGTATGTCTGAGGTACTATTTCTGAATTTCCTATCCTGCTCCATTGATCTTTCTATTCATTAGGACCCAAAACACACAAATCATAAGGAGAACATTTTAATGAATCTATCTACATAAAAATTATGGACACCATAGACAATGTTA
The DNA here is from genome assembly GCF_020826845.1 of Diceros bicornis minor. Lineage (NCBI taxonomy): Eukaryota > Metazoa > Chordata > Mammalia > Perissodactyla > Rhinocerotidae > Diceros > Diceros bicornis. The sequence continues at coordinate 12,520,287 of NC_080775.1, read as the reverse complement.
ACAGAAAAGTGGCTAGTAGAGATGTTTACTATGTCTAATAAAAGAAATTGATAGCTAGAATATATGAAAAACTTCTAAGTCTACAAGAAAGACAGGAAACTCATGAGAAAAAAAAAAGGAACAAGGAATATGATTAGGCAGTTCACAAGAGAGGAACCCCAAGTGACTAAGAAGTACATGAGAGATGTTCAACCTTACCAGCCAACAAAAAAGTACAAGTTAAAACTACCATAAGACGTTATTTTATACCTACTCAATTGAAAAAAATTAGGTAATTAAAAAAACAGCAAGTATGAGCAAGAATGTGGGGAAACAGGAATCTTCATGCAGCACTCATTCTGCAGGGCAATCTGGCAGTACTTAGTGAAACTCAAGGTATCCTGTGATCCAAAAACCCCACTCAGTAGCTCAGCGTACTCCAGAGAATTCTCTCCCAGATATATAAGGGAACACGTACAAGGATGGTTATCATAGTGCCACTTAGGAGAGTAGAGCTGGCGGCAATCTAGGCTCACCACCCACTATGAACTCCAAGAGTAAGTAAAAACGTGGTGAGGGGGCTGGCCCGGTGGTGCAGTGGTTAAGTTTGTGTGCTCTGCTTTGGCGGCCCAGGGTTCACAGGTTCGAATCCTGGGCACAGACCAATGCACCGCTCATCAAGCCATGCTGTGGCGGCATCCCACATACAAAAAATAGAGGAAGATGGGCATAGATGTTAGCTCAGAGCCAATCTTCCTCAGCAAAAAAAGAGGAAGACTGGCAATGGATGTTAGCTCAGGGCCAATCTTCCTCACCAAAAAAAAAAAAAATAAAATAAAAACGTGAATGCTTTTACTGCAGAATACTGTGCACCAGTCAGAAGCAATCAACTGGACAATGGCATGGGTAGATCTTAAAATGTAGTGATTGGAAAGTTATAAGTAGATTCTCAGCACAATTCCATTTATAAACATTTAAAACACATACAACACTGTCTCCATACATAACATCCACAACCAGGAACATATGCCAATGGTGGGATGCGTGGGTGAGCGGGGTCACAACGTGATTGTCCTATAGGATGCATATGCCTGGTCTGCTTCATCCACTGAAGGGTATCTGCCTGTTTCCTTGGGCCCCTAACTCCTACTGCTGGGAAAACAGAAATGGAAGATTTCCTGGAGGTTTGAAGAATAATGATTTATCAGACCATTTTATCACCTGGAAACTTTGAAAGCCCAGTATCTAAGGAGATGCTATAGGGCAGACGAGTTCCGATTTAATGAGGGAAGAAGAGAAGACAAACATAATCTAGAAACCCTGGGGCAGTTGAGGAGGGAAGGGCTGAAGATGGCATGAGTTTAACAGGAAGGAGGAAAAAAACCCTGAAGATAAACTTTTCTGAGATCACAACTTAGCTCCAGATTAACCAGGGAAAGGCTGACCTGAGCCAATTTACCGAAGACTCTAAGCTGGAACAAATATATTAAGTTCCCTCACATTCACCTAGGAGGCTTTGTGCCTCCTAGGTGGGGGGGAGGGAATCATATCTTCTAAGACTTGGAGTCCCTACAAGCAGGCTAAACAAGAGCACAAGGGTGATTATTGTCTTTGCTAGTTCTGCACATGAACGGAAAAACTATCTACCTTAACCAAGTGATGTGAAACTAATTTTGCTTAGCATGTCTGTAGTACACCTTAAAACGAGAACTGCTCCAATCCACGGCCAAGGTAAACTCTTCACAAAAGAAAAAGTTCAGCCTGAGTGTTAGGATTCTGAACCCCATGGACCTGTGGTACAGGTTACAGACTCTCATCCCCTGTCCAGACACTCACTATCAACCAACTGTGCTAAGGTACAGTCAGCAGAGGCACAGCTTAGCTGGGAAAGGGGTAGAAGTAAGCTTCTGAAAAATATCCTCCTTCCCACATCAGGCTATACACTAGGACAGGGTCAACGTGCACACTTGTAAATATACCAGGACAGGGTCACTGCTGCACCCAAGCCCTACTCTTCAATCATCTCATTCTCTCCAACTTCCACTTACAGGAATTCTGTGAAGATTTGTTCCCAGACCTAGAAAAACAATCTTAGGAAAGAAACCATCTTTAAAGCTACATCCTGAGAAATCCTAATATGATGATGTAACAGCCAAGACACTTTCAAAAAGATACGTCTTTCTTGACCTTCAAGAACATTAAAAATGAAAGAGATTCACAGTGGGAACCATTTCTGAGTCACCACAGCTCATTATCATGAATGGGCTTTTCATATGGGCAAGCAGTGGGGGAAAATAAAGGGACCGCTATTTTCAATGGCCTTGACACACTCCGATGAAATAATCAGTAAACACAAATTAGCCCTTGTTGGCCTTAATGCTAGGAGCTCTTGACAACATTCACTCTTCTGAATGTGGACTGATGCGATAGGCACTCTGCTCTGATGTGTGTGAACACACAAGTTGGGAGTTCCACTTTTATAGTTTCCTTCTGGTTCTGTGTTAAATCCTATTTTCATGTAAATAACGTGTGTTAACAAACATGAGTTTTATAGTAAGAAATTAACTAGAAGATGAAGCTATGAATGATGCCACCACTCTTTTAAATTGTTGTATTAACCCAACCCACAAATTAAAAGAAACAGTACTGATATTCTTTCTTTTCTATTATTCAACTTAATTAGGGCTTTAACAAAATTTGTAAACTAAATTAACCACTGCATTTCTCCCCTAAAAATAATTTCTAACTCTATAAAAATGGTTTTACTCCAGTTATCACAACACATCTGATCATTCTGAGCACAAGTCTCAGTTCATCTCCAATGGTACACAGAGAGTACAGTCTCTGTATCCTCCCATCCCTCGCCAGACCAAAGATGCACAGACACAAATGTACAGAGCTGACCCAGCAGAGAGGTACAAGTAGTTATTGGTCCTAAAGTTCATTGTCTTCCAAGTTACCTACTCTCTAAAGCTTTGTTAAAAATAAAAGCGATACTCAGCACAATATTCACCAGTGAATTGCAAGTACTTAAATAATCTTTCTGAAATCCTGGGTTACTTTTGGTACCACAGGCGTGTCAAAGTTGGCACAGTTTTTATTTTCCTAATCTATCCCGCCCAGGAACCTCTCCATAAGAACATAGGGCTTTAAAGTGTCCCTCGAGAATCTGGCCTAATCTTAGCTCTTCAGCCTTATTTTCCACAATATCAACCTTTTTATCCAGCCGGACTTCCTTCATGTTCTGCTCAATTGTGAGCCCCATTTTGACTGCCTCCCCATCTCTCTCCTCCCAGTCTTCAAAGCCTAGCTCAAAAGCTGTACCAGACTTTGTTGAACTTTCCTTCATGATGCTCCTCATCACGACCTCTCCACTTGGCTCCTTCAGTACGACTGTTCACAGCCCACCACTTAACTACACAATGCCGTCCTTGTCACACGGATACGGCCCATCACATTAGCTTTCATTCTGCACGTAATTCTTTGTTCCTCAATTAGGTTCCGTATAAGCTCCTTGTAGGCAAAGCTCTTTTCCTTTTTTTTAATATAGCCACAGGATTTTGGAAAATATTTGTCACAAAATATAGACTTAATATCCGTTACTTAAATAAACATATTTTAAAACACTAAAACCATCTTTTTTTTTTTATTAGAGTATTCTTTTTTTTGTTTTTTAAAGATTTTATTTATTTATTTTTTCCCCTCAAAGCCATAGTAGATAGTTGTATGTCATAGCTGCATATCCTTCTAGTTGCTGTATGTGGGACGCGGCCTCAGCATGGCGGGAGAAGCGGTGCCTCGGTGCACCCCCGGGATCCGGGGCGGAGCGCGTGCACTTAACCGCCAAGCCATGGGGCCGGCCCCAATTAGAGTATTCTTAAAACAGCCCTTTGATCTAAAAGAAAAGGTTAAACACTCTGGAGTCGTTTCCTCATGTTAACCTTATTGTGGTAACCATCCTTTATCCTTCTGTCGTATCTATTGACCAAATCCTTCAAATTGAGAGAAAGTACTCTCACTCAACTCAATCAGGGGCAAATGGGGAGCCTCGGGGAGTAACTTAAACACAGCCATAGAGGAGATGCTCCCCTTAGCTTCACAAATAACGATATGTTAAAAAGTTGGCCCCAGTAAATACATCAGACACACTAAACCAGTAACACTTCTCCATATTAACACATAATAAACATCAAGGTGAATGCAGGCATGTGTATGTCTACAGGAGTAATCCATGACCAAAACCAACTTCAAAAATGGCCCTAAGTGGCAGTAATTTACTTAGAGCCAACCCTGATGGCCTAGGGGTCAAAGTTTGGCATGTTCCGCTTCAGCGGCCTGGGTTCAGTTCCCAGGTGTGGAACCACACCACTTGTCTGTCAGTAGCCATGTTGTGGTGGTGGCTCACATAGAAGAACCAGAAGAACTTACAACTATACACACAACTATGTACCAGGGCTTCGAGGGGGAAGAAAAAGGAGGAAGATTGGCACAGATGTTAGCATAGGGTGAATCTTCCCCTGCCAAAACAATAAAAATGGGCACACTAATAACAGGCTGAAGTAAAATAAATATGTAGTAACTGTTCTTTAGTTTGGGCTCTTTCTCAATGTCAAGAAAACAAAAACCTTGGAAAGAAAAGAATGCTTCCAAAATTATTCACTAAGCCATCCAGTAAACTAGGCCTGGATCCCAGCACTGAAGATCAAAGGAAAATCCTCCTCCTCCAGGGAAAAGCTGGTTGTTGCTGGGAGTGGAGAGTTCGTTTTGTTCTGGAGTTTTAGAAGGTTGATGTAGTCAATGGTTTGGCATCCTTTTCATGTGATTTTTCTTTTTCTCTGACTTGGGGTTTTTTCCTGACTTCTGAAATGTCATCTGGAAAAACTCAGGACCTGAGCCTCTGCCACTCAAGGGTATTAAAGACAATTAAACATGTAAACGTGTAGTAATTTTACTTCTCCAGAAGAATAGCCTTGCTTTCATTTAGATTTTTTTTTTTTTGAAAAGCTCTTTCTGAACAATGTCGAAAAGGTTGACTTCAGACTGTTTCAATTATGAATAGTTTCAACTATTAATAGGAGGCGGTAATTTACTCGGGGCCATGCACCACATGAAAGGAATTGACTCACCCACATGCAAGCAAACAAGTTCATGGGCGAGGCCTCACCCAGGTAGCTGGTTAGCAGGCCCTGAGGGAAGACGTCTCCTCCTGTACCAGCTTACCATCTATCTCTGCACAGAAGATAATGCAAATCAGATCTTCCAAAAGCAAAACCTCCCTGAAAACAGCCTTGCTGGGATTCCAGTTTAGTTCCCAGTCACAAAAAAGTAATGACCTGTGACGAAGCAGACAGAAAAGCATCAAAGAGGAAAATCGACTTCTGTCTGATGAAATGTTTGCAGAGGTAGGCACTTCAAATTTTTCTTCTTAGCTTATTTTTTAAAAATTGACATTCTATATGCCCATTGTATTTCTGCATTCTTTAGCAAATTAAAAAAAAAAAACAGAAGAAAATCCCAGTTTAAGTCGTTCTTTGGTTAAACAAGTTTGTGCGCTCTTTATTTATTCAGCAGAAATTACCAGAGCACCCACTCTGGCTACACGGGCGAGACAAAATGTAGTACTTCTTACCTGGAAGTAAGAATTATACCTTATTGTTTTATAATGCTTTCCCCGCATCCCCCCCACGAAGCTCGAAATTCTTAGCTGAATTTTTCATTCATCCTCACAACAAAACTAAAGATGACTTCGAGCCCGTTCACTTAGCACTGGTATTTATAACACCTGGTTAGATGGGACGCTGACCTCTGGTTTACATATCTTATCTCAAGTTGAACAGATTTACATCCAAACCAGCAAAGCTCACACAAGGCCCCCTGTTGGGTCAATCCACCACATCAGACTTTTAACCCTATCTCCCCATATCTCTTTGCCAGCCCTGTTCAGGGAAAAGAACAAGCCCGTTTTACCAGTGGATGTATATACAGAGGCTCCCATCTCGCCTTCTGTAAGAACTACCATCCTGATGACACAGGGATCAGCTAAGAAATACAATATTTAAACACACGGTATTTTTATGTGAATTTTCAAGTTCACCGACTACATTCTTACAATGGTTGAAAAGGGAAGGATCTGACAACTGGCCCACAAATATTAGGTTGAATCTTACGATGTTGTCATTTGTGAAGGCCAAAAATAGTTGAGTATCAGTAATTATATATAGTTAACCTAATGTTTTTGGAATTGAATTGATAATTAACAATGTATAAAAGTGAAGTGTTCCTTGAAATGAAATTTTGGTTTAAGTATGGTATTATTACATGTTGATGCTAAAATGTTTTTCCTTAGAAGATACTTCTAAAATCACAATAGGAATCAACAGGGAAAAAAAAGTCTAACAACATATTGACCTCATACATTTTAAAGATGTCTGATTCACCAAGTGAAGTTGGCTGCATGAGCAGGAGCTCAGTCAACAAATTCATTGTTTATCTAGTGTGTGTGGAGGACAATCCAGCCTATGAGGAAATCGAGGTCCACAGCCTCGACGTGGATCTGGCACATCAGAAAGAGCTGGCTCTAGGTCCTTAGCTCTCCACTCTAGAATAATGCCTTTTAAAATTTTTTTTGCATCAAAACTTTTATTTGACATTCGCCATTTCCGTGCCATCCCCTTGTTTGTACCATCTTATCTCGATCTTCATGCTTCTATCTTCCCTTCCTCAACCCCGAACGTCCCATTCAACTTCAAGTTACCCCCTCCACGTACAAATGTCTACTCCACAGCAAGGCCAACAGGATCTGCGATCATAACCCTACTCATGAAGCTTCAACCGTTAATGCCCCCAAATTCAAGGCTAAATTCCTCAGCCTGATAATCAAAGCCACCATTCTACCATCCTCATTTTCCACTGTCCTCTCCTTGCTGGCCCCGCTCCCATGTCACATTCTCCAACAGATGTTCTGACAGCCTGCAAGGAAGAACAGCTCTGTCCTCTGCTCCCAAAAGACTTGTGGGCTCTGCGACCGACTCATATTCGACCTTGATCCCGTCTCCCTTGCTAGATCCTAAGTTTCTCAAGGGCAGGGACCACCCCTTGTTCATCTCCATATTCCCAGTTGTCTCTAGCACAGGAAGAACTTAAGTGTTCACTAAAGCTCTTCAAACCCTGTGAATCTTTACAGAAAACACCAAATGCACCTTTTTGGAAGGGAGCTATAGACCAAACTCATGTGTTTAGTCTAGTAGACAAGAGCACAGACATCTTTTTTTCACATATACTTCCTCCAAGTAAGTTGTGCAAAATAAACTTTTTTTTTTTTTTTTGGTGAGGAAGATCAGCCCTGAGCTAACATCTGTGTTAATCCTCCTCTTTTTGCTGAGGAAGACCGGCTCTGAGCTAACATCTATTGTCAATCCTCCTCCTTTTTTTTTTTCTTCCCCCGAAGCCCCAGTAGATAGTTGTATGTCATAGTTGCCCATCCTTCTAGTTGCTGTATGTGGGACGTGGCCTCAGCATGGCCGGAGAAGCGGCGCGTCGGTGCGCACCCGGGATCCGAACCCGGGCCGCCAGTAGCAGAGCGCACGCACTTAACCGCTAAGCCACGGGGCCGGCCCAAAATAAACTATTTTAAATACACTCACAGAATTAGGTTTGTAAAGGAAAGCTGTGGCAAATCATTAATTTATCATCTCCAGGTTCAAGGTCTGAAAGGGGCTGAGAGTATTTATCCTGCCCCAAATATGACTGACCAGGAAACCAAGTTCCAGAAAGGTCAAATGTTGAACCCTGTGGTCACACTGCTATTGGGTGATGAAACCTGAGGTGGATCCCTTTACTTCAAGTTCAGTACTGTGCTTTTCCCCTATGCCAGGCTCTATTAATCTGTTAATTCAAAAAAAACAAAATGTAGGGGCTAGCCCTGTGGTGTAGTGGTCAAGTTCAGTACGCTCTGCTTCATCGGCCCTAGTTTGCGGGTTTGGATCCTGGGTGCAGACCTACAACCACCTGTCAGCCATGCTGTGGCAGTGACCCACATATAAAGTAGAGGAAGACTGGCACAGATGTTAGCTCAGGGCGAATCTTCCTCAGCAAAAAAAAAATTTGGTTTAAAAATATTAAAAAATAAAAAACAAAATGTAACATGCAGACATCAAAAAGAGAAGCATCTGAGGACTGAGATTTTTGTATATGCAGTGCTAGCTCAGTGCTCAGCGCATGGTAGGTGCCAGACAGTCTACAGATACCGAGGAACGTATAGATGAACACCTCAGGCCTCTGGATCAATAACTAAACTAGGCAGAGTAGTAAATATTTCAAAGCATTAGTCAGACAACTGGTCTCATAGGAGGAGCAGCAGAAGCCTGAAAGAGAAAGCAGGAAAAAAAAGAAACTCAAAACAACAGAATGAAGGGTTGAGAAGGAACATAATATACAAACCAAGCCCTATAAAAATAACTACACTTACATGCAAGATTTGGGTGAAATAAAAGCTAATACAGAAGAGAATCAAGTCCCTGAATTGATGTTTCTCCAAAGAAGATCTGCACTTGATCTTCACATGAAAAGATGCTCAACATTATTAGTCATTAGGGAAATGCAAATCAAACCCACAATGAGATGCCAGTTCATGCCCACTAGGACGGCAATTAAAAACAAAACCATGGAGAATAACAAGTGTTGGTGAGGATGTGGAGAAACTGGACCCCTCACACACTGCTAGTGGGAACGTAAAATGATACAGCTACTGTGGAAAACAGTTTGGTGAATCCTCAATAGAATTACTATATTACACAGGAATTCCACTCTTAGGTATAGACCCAAAAGAACTGAAAACAAGCATTCAAACAAAAACTTGTACACAAATGTTCATAACAGCACTACTCACAATAGCCAAAAGGTGGAAACAACCCAAATGCCCACGAACTGATGAATGGGTAAACACATTGCAGTATATCTGTACAATGGACTATTAGTCAGCCATAAAAAGGAATGAAGTCCTGGTACATCCACAACATGGAGGAATCCTGAAAGCATTAAGAGAAAGAAGCCAGACACAAAAGGCCACATAGTATATGATTCCATTTATCTGAAATATCCAGTACAGGCAAATCCATAGAGAGAGAAAGTTGATTAGTGGTTGTGAAGGGCTGGGGAGGGGAAAATGGGGAGTGACCGCTAATGGGTGCAGAGTTTCCTTTTGGGGTGATGAAAAAGTTCTAGAACTAGACTGTGGTGATGGTGGCACAACATTGTGAATGTACTTTTTCTTACACTTTAAATATGTGCAGTTTATTGAAGGTCATAAAAGTAAAGACAGTTTAGATATTTAAGATATTTAAGTAAAGATATTTAAAAGAAAATAAAAAGGATGGGAAAAGATACATCAAGCAAATATTCACAACAGCAACAATAAAAAGATCACTTTTGGCTACATTACATCAGGCAAAATAGACTTTAAGCCAAAATTCTCACTAGTGATAAATGTAATGATGTAACGATAAAAGTTGAATTCCTATTAGATATTGTATGTCCAACAACATAAACTTACAAATGCATATTGTTAGATATAAAAATATAAAGTTGTATGCACACACAGTCTCAGAATATTTTTTAGCTCAAAATATAAGGCGACATTGACAAATTCCTCATTATAGTGGGGTCTTTCAATATACCTCTCTCAATTATTGACATGTTAAGTAGACACAAAGTCAGTGAGGAATAATGCAATTAATAAGGTTCATTTAATGGATATCTGTAGACCTCCATAGAAAAAAAATGAAAGAAAATACATTCTTCTCAATCACATATAATGTGAATGTACTTAATGCCACTGATTTGTACACTTTAAAACGATAACTTTAATATTATATGTATTTTACTACAATAAAAAAATAAAGAGAATTATGTCTTCACAGTGCTGGGATCTTCGGAAATGTCCAGTCTGAAGACATATATTCATAAAGAGCTATCAGATCCCTCTTCAATTAGGCGGAATGTTCTGCCCTGCACATGCCTTCACCACAATCCTGACTGCACGGACTATGAACTCAGCAACTACTTTCTTAAAACAGGTTTCAAGATTGATGCTGCGAGTCTAGAAGGGGAACAGCGGCATCACTGGGGGGTGTGGCCTTACTGTGGTTCCCCAGAGGCCGTCCTCATGATTCCACTATATTGGTAACCCCACCGTGTCAACGTGAACAACGCCTTTTCGACAACGGCCAGCAGACTCGCTCAGAGATCTGAGAGGCGAACGCTGCAGCCTATCGGAGATAGAGGTGCCCAGAGCATCCTCCTTAGCACACACAGGCAGCTAGGACGCCACCGCCACCACCACCACCAGAAAGGGCAATGGAAACGGAAACGAGATGCTGCCCTTCACCAGCCAAGGAGCGAGCTCAAGTTCGGGATGCTCCTAGGATTCCCTGGCTCCTACCCCTGAATGGCCCCCATGCCGCTGGCGGCTGTCCCACAACCTTGTAGATAAGCTGCACGTTGTCCCCCATTCTGAGCTCTTCTCCACGCCAGCCTTTCACCTCTCTCCCATCAGGTCTCTGCCTTGTGTAGTTATTTGAGAGGATCTTTAGAATCAATGCAGGGTGCCAACTCCTGGCTCCTTAGGTGTCTTGACAACTTTGGAACCAGGGCCAGGTATATCTTCAGCTCCTGATGAAGGCTTACCTGATCTGGTTTTAATCAGTTTGGGCCGCGTGGCTGTTATCTAGGTATGCTTGTGTGCCCAATGACTAGCTCAGTTCTCAGCACCCTGGGGGTGGTCGAATGAATTAAGGAACACGCAGAGCTTGCATTCAAATAGGCAAATCCCCCTGCCACAAGGGGGGACATCACAGAGTCAAACGCATGCAAATTGTCTTAAAAGCATCTCTCCTCTTTCCAGCCTTCTCTAAATTATCACTCTTATTTTGGCCTTCTGATTTCTAGTGATGGAGAAAATGTATTACTTTTACATTATCAGCATCGAAAATTTTCAAAGAAAAGCTCATCTGAAGTGCTGTCCAGTCACTTACAAATGCCTATTTCTGGCCTGGGCAAGAAAAGACACAAGATTCCATACATACACCGTCAAGTTTGGCAAGAGAGTTTCTAGAAAACTTCCATCTTTCCCACCCAGTCCCAAGTAAATAGGGCATTTGTTTGTATTTCCACATGGGCCTCATGAACGAAAATACCTCCTCCACCTAGAAAAACAATCAGTAACATTCAGACATGGAACTTTGAGGGCAAACCTTTTCATGCATGCTAGAGCACTATGAACGTGGTGCTTAAAAAAAAATAAAGTATCTTTAATAAACGTTTCTGCTGTGAACATTTTCCTCAAGTTTACACTTATACGTAGTTTGGTGTTTCTATACCTTTCAGAAATACAGATTAAAAAAAAAAAATTGTTCTCCATTAAAATTGGAGCCAGAAGGAACTTTCTTCCTACAGTTCCCAGCAACAGGCCTGAAAGTTTTACTCTGTTTAGGGGGAAAAAGACACAAAAAATCATTTTCCTTTGCTCGCTTGAAGTTTTCTGCTCTGCACCAACTAGGTCCTGGCAAAGAGTTAAAAAGTTTTCTGAGGTTAGTTCCTGCGGTTAAAAAAAAAAAAAAAAAAGCTAGATGCTTAAATTTAGACTCGGTAAAACAATACTGGGAAACTTTCAAAGCCTTGGAGAAATACTGGAGTTTATTTTATTGCCTTTTGTTAAATTGCATCACATCGGCCACATTTTCTTCTCTTTTTTTAATCCCTCCCGCCCCGGCTCCCCGGGAAATTCACAAGTTCCCGCGTGGTTCAGTTACCTGTTGGGGTCGGGGAGCGGGGGTGGGGACGAAAATCTACTGGTCACTTTGCGCAGGACTCAAGTTTAACAGGTGGCTTTGGTCACCTCTTGCCAATATTGGCTCCCACCCTCCTCTCCGCGGCGCGAGGGACAGAGCTCCGGGAATTCGGGGGCCGCGGCGGCAAGCGGGGCGACGGGTCCCTCGCACGGCTCGGGGAAGGGCGGTCGGGACAGGCGAGGGGTGTTAGGGACAACCCAGACCGCTCTGCGCCCAAAGCTGAACACGCGCCCCCGACCACCGTGCGCCCCCCAAAAGGACAACCTCGGAGCCGGAAAATGCCGCGTTCTCTCCCCCGCCCCCGACTCGGGGCGCTCGCGAACCCCTGAAATCCCAAAGGAGGCACCGGGCTTCCCGTGTGCGAGGCCACCGGGTCGACGACAGTCCCTCGGATTGCGCCAGAATCTTCCCTAACTTCCAGGGGCCGGGGGAGCGATGTGTTGGAGAGCGAGCGCGCGCAAGGAGAGATCGCGCAGACGGGGCACTGGCAGGGAGGCGTGGGAAGCGCAGACAGGGGGCCACAAAAAGAGGGGTGACCCTTCTCTACCTGAGACCCACCCGAGCCCAAGCCTCCTTCTGCGGACTCCAAGCGCCGCCCCGCTCCCCGCCGTGCCAGGCGAGGCACCGGCTGCCAGGGCGCCTCCCGCCGCTCTAACCCTGTCCGGGACCCCAAAGTCCGCACTCACCCGGCGGGAGTCCCCTCCTGGGGGACCGCAAGTGCCCACCTGGACGGCCACCCGGAGCCCTCGCGCCGCCTGCTAGCCGGTCAGCCCCGCGCGCGCCTTGCCGACGGTCCCGGGCCGCCGCGCCGCGCGCGCTCCCGCAGCCCCGCCGCGCGCGCTCCCGCCGCGCGCTCCCTCCCCGCCGCGCGCTCCCTCCCCGCCGCGCTCGCCCCTCCCCGCCGCGCGCTCCCGCCGGGGCTCGGCCCCCCGAACACAGCGCGCGCCCGGGCACTTAAAAGGACAGGCCCCGGCGGCGCCGGAGCTGCCCCTGGGCGCCTCTCGCCGGGGTCCTCGGTGTCTGCGTTCGGCTTGAATGGGGGACCGTCTGAGTGACACCCCACCCCCATCCGAGGTACACAAGCAGAGAGAAAACAGAGATTTGGGTTGGAAGCTCTGAATGAGATGGGACTCCCCCCCTCCCCCGCCAGCTTTGAGAGGTTATTTTATATTTAATGACAATAAAAATAACTACTTCGCGTCGAAGACGCACTACCTGCGGAAAAGGCATTGAACATACACACGTTATTTCATTTAATCCTTAGAACAATCCTCTGATTTCTTATCCCTGTTTCGCAGAGGAGGAAAACTGAGGCTCAGAGCGGTGAAGACACTGGTCCAAGAGTTTTGGACCACATTGCTGGGCGCTATTTTCTTCTTTGTCACTGTGGAAATATCCCCTGAAGTTAATAGGTGGTTGCGGCTGGCTTTTGTAAGTTGGTGGAAGTTAATGTTACCCGTGTTTCCACGGGGTGGAACAACTCTCGGGAGGGAGAAAGCAAGAGTCACACGGGTTTATTAACTGTAGGGTTTGTTATATACTCAAATGGCAGATGTTATAACCACCTCTATTCCGAAATGCTGTTTGTGTTTATCCCCATTTTACAGAAAACTGAGGAGGGAAGTGGCTGGTTGCACAGAATGACTGAGTCACTGGCAGTGCTCAGGGCTGGGCCCAATTCCTTAGTCCTTAGATCATTTCTTTGTCTGCCTGGGAAGAGATACTTGATTAAAGGGAAGAAAACTTTTTCACTAATAACACATTGGCCTCATCTAACTCCCTGCATCTTTAATTAATGTTTACAAAGCACTTTAATCTACCCAACATGCTAGTTAATTAGGCAAATATTATTATCCCCTTTCTGAACCAAATCTCTGAGAGAATCTGTTCTCTCAGTCCTTAATCCCTGAGGAATAATGGGCCTTATGTTCTTTTTTTTCCTTTTAAAGTTTGTTCTATATTGTGTTAAATACTAATGCATTTATCATGAATTGGCTTAGTAAAAATTAAATAATATTAAACATCCATGAGTGAGAGGTCATATAGGCAGCCCCTATTTTTGAGGAACTCAGATCAAGAAAAAAAAGACATTTTGGCAAGTGCTTCCCAGAATTTTTTTTCTTTTTATTATTCTTTTTGCTTGGGTAAGCTTTTATGATGTGTAAACATATGTTTAGCTTAGTTTTCTTTAAAAGTTTTAATGTACACATCTTTTGTGTAAAAATTTAATTTTACACAGTATCTTTTCTTGCAGGTGAAGAGGAGAGAAGGAAGAAATTGAAGGATGATGGGATTAGGAAGGAAGAAGGGGGAAAGAAAAGGCAAAAAGAAAAAGCAGGAAATGAACAGGGAAGAAAATGAGACTTGAGGTTTCAACCAAGAGGCAGCAGGGGAGATGAGACCAGCCCCGGCTAGCACACGCCGGATCTTTATGGGAACCAAAAACAGGTGGCCCTTGCTCTGGGCTGGTGCACGCCTAGCCAGGGCCCTCGCGTGACTCCCAGGGCACAGGCTGTCTCCAGTCCCACTGCACCCCTGTCTAGGCACCTTCGTGCCAACTGAACTTAACGCAAAGGGACTAAAAGCTGACAAGAAACATCAGAAGGGTCTTTGTCTATGCTATTGTTACTACTTGAAAATCCATGAAATTGACACAATCTTACTTTATATTCCCTCAATTTTTTAATAAATGTCTTCTGAGGCTGGTCTTTGCTAAGCAAATGCTGGTAATACGTGACCCCCAAATGTTAGACAGCCATCCTTATGAACTTTATATAAATTAAAAATTTTAAAGTAAACTAAAAAAATTAAGCTAAACGTATGTTTTTACTTTATATAAAGAATTACTGTATGAAATTGACTTGAGAAACTGCAATGTCTGTGGTGGCCACTAGAGGGAGGCAGACAGGAAAGGAGAAAATGGTTAGTAAGTAAATTGCATGTTTTCTTTACTAAAAAATTAGAGCATTTTAGAGCTGAAAGGGGAGCTGTCAAAAGAAATGATTTTGCTTTATGCCTCTTCCACTTAGGAGATGTGTAGCCTTGAGCTATTTATTTGTTTATTTATTTTTTGTGAGGAAGATCAGCCCTGAGCTAACATCCGTGCTAATCCTCCTCTTTTTGCTGAGGAAGACCGGCTCTGAGCTAACATCTATTGCCAATCCTCCTCCATTTTTTTTCCCCAAAGCCCCAGTAGATAGTTGTATGTCACAGTTGCACATCCTTCTAGCTGCTGTATGTGGGACGCGGCCTCAGCATGGCCAGAGAAGCGGTGCGTAGGTGCGCGCCGGGATGGGAACCCCGGGCCGCCAGTAGCGGAGTGCGCTCACTTAACCGCTAAGCCACAGGCCGGCCCATGAGCTATTTATTTTTGAGACTTGCTTCCTTATCTGTACAATGAGGCTATTAACATCTACCCTGTGAGGCTAAAACAAAATTATTTTAACATTTCCGCCAACAAAGAGCAGATGAGGAGTTAAGAAAATTATGAAAATGAAGAAAAGTATGGCAAATTGCCCCATTTATTATTGGAACATAGCATAGGGTCATAATAATTAAAAGTATCATAATAGAACAATAATAGATATTGAATGATATAGATAATAGAATGGAATAGATTACCCAAAAAAAGATAGTGTTAATATGTGATAAAAAAGTCATCTAAAATAAATGAAAAGAGGATGAATTCTCAATAAAGGGGCTTGAGAAAACTAGTGATTTGAAAAAATAATCAAGTTAAGCCCTTACCTTTCATTATGTGCTAAAAGAAAGTTCAGCTACATTAAAGAATTTTAAAAGTAGGAGAAAATTTAGACAAATATTTATGTGATCTCAAGATGGGGGAAGAAAAGAAATGAAAAAATCATACAGAAAATGACCATTAGACTAGATTTCATAAAAATTTAAAAATTCTGACAATTAAAAATATTGTGAACAAAATTTGAAAAAGAAAAATACCCTACGGAACTATGCGTAACAAATCTGACAGTTAATTTTATTCTCAATACAAGAGTACATGCAAATTGCTGAGAAAACTCTAATAACTCAGTGGGAAAATTTCCTCAAAAAGAAAATAAAAATGATTAGTAATTAGTTCTGTGTGTGTGTGTTTGTGTGTGCATAATTATATTTTAAAGTGTTTAGACTACCTAATAATTTTAAAAATAAAAATTTAAGATAATATACAATATTTGTAATATACAGTATTAATAATTAATTACTAAATTATTTAATAATTAATGACTAACATACAATATTAAATTAGAAAATGTTTTCTTAAGTTCTAATATTCAATACTGGCGGGAGTGCATTGAAATGGGCAATTTTATATACTATTAGTGGGCACATAAGTTGATATAAATTTATTGGAAAGCAATTTTGTGAAATATGTTGAGAGCCTTAAAAGTGTTTATACACTTTGACCCTATAATTCCATATCTAGGGATTCTATAGAAACAATCAGAAATGAACACAAAGATTTGTTTGTAAAGATATACACTGTCTCCTTTTTTATAATGTCAGAATATTAGAAACAACCCAAACATTCAAAATTAGGGGGACGTTTAAACAAACTACTATGCAGCTATTAAAAATGAGGAATTTTTCCTGAACACAAGAAAGTACCTAAATATATTGTTGGGAGGGGGAAAGAACATTACAAAATTGTATGTAAATTATTATTTCAGGCATGGAAAATGCATGTACATATGGAAAAACTAGGAAATATATCAAAAAGATGACAGTTACTGTTTCTGGTTCTGATTATGTGATTCTTATTTATAGTATTGTATATGTTCCAAATTTTCTGTTGTGACTCTGTTACTTGTATAAATCAATGCAAACTAATAAATATTATTTTTTATATGAGACAGTAAACGCCAATGTGCACAGCACAGAGTCTGACATATCAAACATTCAATAAATAGTTGATGGGTGAGGGAAGGAGGGATGGAAGAGGAGATTGATGCACTTCAAGGATCATTTACTAGTGAAATTTCTTGATTTAAAAAATCAATTATTTTTTAAATAATTTTTTAAATCATTATTTCTAAAAAAAGAAATAATTATTCTACTTCTACAGATTAGGAATTTAAGACCTGGAGATTTTTGGGTGACTAAGTTTGGAGAAAAACTCTAGAAAGATGATATGAAATGGTTCCGTACTTCCTGAAAGCAAGTAGATGATGTGCTACCTTGTCCGTATTCCAGGTCAGTATTTTGAAAGAGAAACAAATACAGAAGAAAACGGTGCATAAGTTATATCTACTGTTAATGATAAGAGGTCTGGGGTCCGGCACGGTGGCACAAGCGGTTAAGTGCGTGCGCTCCGCTGCAGCGGCCCGGGGTTCGCCGGTTCGGATCCCAAGCACGCACCGATGCACTGCTTGTTAAGCCGTGCTGTGTTGGCGTCCCATATAAAGTAGAGGAAGATGGACACGGATGTTAGCTCAGGGCCAGTCTTCTTCAGCAAAAAGAGGAGGATTGGCATCAGATGTTAGCTCAGGGCTGGTCTTCCTCACCAAAAAAAAAAAAAAAAAAGAGTTCTGAAAGAGAAGCCAGACTCCAGTAGATTCTTGGTGACAACAAGTGTTCCTTTTCAAGCTTTGGGACCTGCCAAGTGACTGAGGCCCAAACAGGAAAGAGAACATAGGGCGCCCATTCATTCTTCATCCTGTGGTCTCCCATGTGCCAGGTGTTCTATGGGTAAGGTCTCAGAGATGCAACAGTGGACAGCACGATGAGCCCCCTGTCCACATGGAATTTACAGTCCAATAGGGCTCGGGGGGATACAGACAAGACTCAGATGATAAACTACTTAACCTCTAACATTCATTAACCCCCAGAGAGAATATAAGTGAGTCTGCAAATAAAAACAACAGTATGATGAACCACATTCCCACAGAGATGAGCCTGAGGAGTATTCAGTGGTGAAAATTTGGCTGAGGACAACTTGTGTTGCTTGTGCTGATCTCGGCTGGTTTTTGGTTTGCAGATGGGGCTGTGCAAAGCCCCCACGGTGTTGGAAACAGCTTGGGGACTGCGGTGTCTGGGGAGACTGGGGATGAGGCAGCTGCTGAGGGGAGAGAGACTGAAAGGAGAGCCTTACAAAGTGTCCTACGCGAGGGTCTTTAACCCTCTCATCTTCCCACCAAACCTCCACTAACACCTTTGTTCCTCCTGAGTGCTTTTGGAGGGAGCTTTATTTTCGGGGGATTTGAATATGGACTGAAACTTTCCTCAGGTGAGTGTCAGGTAAGTGCCGGAACCCAATGAGACCCTGTCCTGTTTGTACAGACACAGCTGGTGGCACATTTGGAAGAAAAGATGAGTATAGTGAGAAGAGTAATTAACATTTGTAGTTTGTCACCTTTCTGCTCAGTTGAATTCTTGTAAACCCCTTTCAGTTAAAGGATTTCATTATACCACATTTCTAAGTTTGAGGACTGACTCTTTTTTTTTTTGGTGAGAAAGATTCGCCCTGAGCTAACATCTGTTGCCAGTCCTCCTCTTTTTGCTGAGGAAGATTGGTCCTGAGCTAACATCTGTGCCCATCTTCCTCCATTTTGTAGGTGGGATGCCTGCCACAGCACGGCTTGATAAGCGGTGCGTAGGTGCACGCCTGGGATCCGAACCTGCACCTCCCGGGCTGCCACAGCGGAGTGCCGGAACCTAACCACTATGCCACTGGGCTGCCCCGAGGACTGACATTTTTATATGCAATTCCATTGTAACCCAAGACATAACTTCTTTTTCAATATGACTCTGAACTCAAGATGGTAATTTCCTGAATTTTGAGTGAGCTCTTTGCCTAGCGTTGCAGCCAGAGAGTGAGGTTGGGGAATCACCAAACGGGACAGTTGACCACTGAGCGGGGCAGCGAAGTCTGGGTGTGCCACCCAGCTTTACACACCCGACAACTGGATTCCTCGTCAGGGCTACCTGGATGTGACCAGGCTCTCGGGCCCCGAGTCTCAGTGCATTTCCAAGCTGCAGTGTTAGTGGAGAGGAGGATGGGGGAAACCTCACTGGCAATTCTTTGGTAAGCTTAAAAAATTTTATTTCAATTTCTAAATTGTTAAATAGGTTTAAAAAAGTCTTCCTACAGAGGACCACAACAGGAAAGGAAAAGGGAAATCACGCCAAAAGCTACCATTCACCGTGAGTAATAAAATGGTGTGGGAAGTGCTTCCTCTTGACCTAAAATCGCAACTGAGGACCAAAGGGAGTTACCATCTCTTGCACACCAAACTCAAGAAGTCACCAGGAACTGACTATCTTCTCAGGACTTATTGACAGTCAGCAAGTCTGGACTGGCCCTACCACCAACTCTACCCCCATTTCCAAACCAGAAGAGGCTTGAGGGTCCTAAGCTTTGTGGAGGTGCAGTTAGTATTCACATTGGGGGCTGTTCCCTCCCCACTGTGAAGAAGGGGTGCATTCCTTTTCTACCCACCCAGGATAATCTCCCTTCTAATTATCTGCAAGTCAGCTGATTAGGGACTTTACATCTTACAAAATCTCTTTTGCCTTATAATGTAACATAATCACAGAAGTGACATCCCATCATATTCACAGGTTCCCCTCATACTCCAGGGGAGAGGATTTTACCACGGTGTGACACCAGGGAGCTGGAACCTTGGGGCCATCTTAGAATTCTACCTCCCGCAAGGGAGACGGGTTCCTTTAATCCCCGCAGCCAAGACAGGAGGAGAGTCTAAGATAATCACCCGTAAAGATTGGGGTTCAGCAAGATGGGGATATGGCACTCCTGCTAAGGTGCAGCCCCCACAGTTACCCTCAGGCCACAAGGAGCTGAATGGGGTAAGAGGGTCCTAGTGAGCATGCTGGGAGCCAAGGAGCATGGCACAGTATCTCCTTCCCATTGAGGTATGGCAACAGGCTTGAAAGACTTGTGCCCACTCCCAGGCTAGAGCTTTCACAGGAGTGGTCCACTCCACCAGGGTTTGAAGGACTGGAAGCAGAGTGAGCCTGGAAAGAGGATGCGGCAGCTCCACCCACCCCAGATCTCCAAGTCCTTCAAGGTGTATGGAAGGGGGCTTTCACTTCCTGGGAAGGAACACAGAAGTTATCTGACGGAGAACCAGCAAGTTATGGGGGGTGGGGGGCCAATGGGCCAGGCGGTTGAGTTTGCGATAGAAGTTTTCAAATGCCTAGGGCTGAATCTTTTTTTTTGTTTTAATGTTTTTTTATCGTGATAAAATATACATAAAAAATACCATTTTAATATTTTTAAGTGTACTATTCAGTGACATTAAGCATATTCACAACGTTGTGCAACCATCACCACTATCTACCTCCAGGACTTTTCATTATCCCAAACTGAAACTTTGTCTCCATTAAACTCCATTCTCCATTCCCCAGCCCCTGGCACCCACTATCCTACTTTCTGTCCCTATGAATTTGCCTATTCTAAGTCCTTCATATAGGAGGAATCATACAGTATTTGTGGAATCATAAATTCCATGATTCCATGTGGAATCATACAGTATTTGTCCTTTTGTGTCTGGCTTCTTTCACTTAGTATAATGTTTTCAAGTTCCTCCGTGTTGTAATATATATTAGAATGTCCTTCCTCTTAAGGCCGAGCAATATTCCATTGTATGTACATACATGTTTTGTTTATCCATTCATCCATCAGTGGATACTTAGGTTGCTTTCATCTTTTGGCTATTGTCAATAGTGCTTTGGTCTTTTGGCTGTTGTGAATAGTGCTGCAGTGAACATGGGTACACGAATGTCTGTTTGAGTCCCTCCTTTCAATGATTTTGGGTATTTACCCCCAGAAGAGGAATTGCGGGATCATATGGTGATTCCATGTTTAACTTTTGAGGAACCACCATACTGTTTTCCACAGCGGCTGCACCACTGTACATTCCCACCAGCCATCCATGAACGAGGGTTCTAATTTCTCCACATCCTCACCAACACTTGTTATTTTCCTTTTTGTTATTGTCGTTGTTTTTTAATAATTAGAACTGAATCTTAAGTACAAAACTGAGACTGGTCAGATAATGAAAAGTGTTCGGGAAATTACTAAGTCAGGTCAATCTGATCATTGATGTACTGCTGCTCTGTGGAAAATGGGAATTCAAAGAAACAATGGGGGGCACACGCTAACAGCAATAAAGCCATTTCATAGTTACATCCCTAACACGTTGAGGATCCTGAGTAAACCAGTTACAAGAATAAAGTTCTTTTTCTTAAAATGCTTACTAACTCTGAAAATGATTCGCATAAGAATGTAGCAGGCTAAATATATTTATTGATCACTCTTGCACCCTCCACTCATTTCCTAAACCCTTACTGTCTGCGTTCCAGTGTCACAACTGTTCTGACGCTGTCTTCTCTCGACTGTCATCCTAGCTTTGAGTCGTCTGGCCGTTTGGACCATCCATTAACTATAAGTATTTTCCCAAAGTTGAGTCTTCAGCGCAGAGCTCACGCTGCTCTCCTTGGGCAAAGGCATTCATCACCCTGGCCTCAAATATTACTTCCCTGACGATGACTGGAAAAATCTCCACCTCTGGGCGTTATTCGTTTCATTTAACATGCTGAATGCCTGCTCTGGTTCTGGTTGGGAATCTTGTTTTAAACTGTCCGCTGGGCATCTCATTCATTAAATTCTCTCATCCATCCGTCACCCCTATTGGGTTGTGAAAGGCGAGGCTGTCTCCTTAGAATGCTCCAGATGGGAAAATAGACAAAAAAAAAAAAAAAATGTTAAATCATTCTGCATGATACAGAAGCAGGAGTAGTCCAATGGCATCTCAAGAAGGAAATTGGGATCCTGAAGAAGGAAATGGAAGGTTCTAGAGGGGTGGGAGGCAAGGAAAGCTAGCTAGAAATGTGAGAGAAGACCAGAGCCTATGGAGAGACATGGGTGTAAAACATTCTGTATGTGGGAAATGATGGGACATTAAGGGAGGAATGATGACGTTAAATTTGGTGTTTGCAAATGGCATGGTAATTCCCTCTGCTACTCCCAAACCTTGGAACACCAGCAGCTCTTTGGGGAAATGAAAGGGTCATATCCCATGATTTCCAGGAAAGCAGGGAGAGCTAATGTAGAGCTGGGAGTCAGAGGATAACAGACAAATCGGGTACAGTGTGGCTAATAAGGCAACCCCCGTGCTCTTGAATATGTTAGAGAAATGGGGGAGAATGTTCTAGATTCTGCTATTATGGCTATGTAAGTTATTTCATTTTGATATTAAGTAAAACAGTGACCTCGAGAAGGTGGAGGCCATGGAGATGCTTGGATTGTAGAATATTCACAAACAAGACATTGACCTGTGGCCTCAGATGCCTCTTCTTCCTATGTTAGCATACTCATGGGACCAGCTCCGTGTGTTCACCACACTACGTGTTTGGCCCTCACCTTTTGGCTTTCTTTTGGGCTCCTAATCTTCTCTCTCAGACCCCCAACCTTCTTTCTTAAGTTCTGTAAAGGGCCTGGAGACCCTCTTTCTCACATTTCAGGGGTATAAATAACAATAACACCTTATATCTTTATACCATTTCACAGTTCACAAAACTCATTCAAACACATTTAATTCTCACAGCAGTCTCGGAAGGCATTATTATTTCCATTTTACAGATGAGGAAACTGAGGCTCAAAAGGGTTTGATGACTTGCTCAAACTCACTCAAGGAGTAAGTGGCAGAGTGAAATTTCTAAGTCTCCTGCTTTCTGCTTTTCACCAGAGCTGTACTTCATGAGTCTGTGTTTATCAGGTAAAGCAGTACTTTTTTCATGCATTTTCTCTATATAAAGCCAATTAAGGGATTTGTGCTCATATTGTTGACTATTTTCAAGGTTATTAAATTAGAATTGAGGAAAAGTACAACCTTTATGAGAGTTTAAGGAATAGTAATAAACGTTAGAAATGTGGAAATCTAATTAGAATGTGGATTTCTCATCTTATTAAATATTCATCAGAGTAGAGTCAGCTGAGCAGATACTAAGAGAAAGGGCTTTGGGGATGACAAAAAATAGAGGCTGCATTTCCCTGCTAAAGGTTGAGAACCTTATAAAAATCCATTAACATTTTGATGGAAAGCATCAAAACATTTTCCTAAAGTGCTCCATAAAGAATTACTAAATGCCAAATACAGAGTACTGTTATATACTTATGAAAATATTGTGTGCTTTCATAGATCAAATACATCTAAAACACTAATTCCATGAGAAAAGCTAACATACGTAAAGCCTCATCTCTCCCAAGACAGACTAAAGCCATACATTCAAGTAAAACCACAGAAGCTACAAAGAGATCATGCCACAGGATTTGTGCTACATGGCTTCATCAGTTTGCCCATCTTCCCGTCTTCCTTAGGTTTTATTTGGAAGCCCTTAGCCAGACTGACAGGGGTGACGAAAATGGAGTCAGGGTCGTGCAGGTAAGGGGCAGAGCTGGTCAGGGAACACAGTCTGCTTCCCTTTCTGACTCTCCCAGGCAGAACAGATGGACCATCCTTGTAAAACCTGTATTATGGTGGGAGAATAATTATTCTCTATGGGGTCTTTAAATATGCCCATTTTAAAGCAACTATTTGAAGATAGCAGGAATAATTGTTATACAAACAACTCCATAATAGGTTTGAGCTTTGTCTCTCATCAGCTTATTTCCCAAGTTTACTAAAAATAGCAAAATTAACTCATTTAATTTGCATTGACTCTCCCTTCCCCTTCCTTTCCTGGCAAGAAGTGCTTATGAGCTCTGAAGAGGAACAGGCCTGGTTAGATTCATAAATTGAATAGTTCAAGCAATTAAGATGTGACCCTAGAGCTAAATAGGATATAACAGTAAAAAGGAATCATCTAATTTAATAAGTGGGATGGCATGATATAGAACAAGCCATTCTAATTTCCACTGTGTTAAGAAATTCCAAATGTCTGAAACATTCCTAAGAAGGCCAAATAATTTTTTGTTTCATAAACGCATTCACTAAAAGTAACTTTAAATTGTGACCTCCTTTGGTGCATTAAGAATATTCAGATTACACACAAGAATACTTCTTTTTAAAATTTTTTTTTACTGAGGTAACATTGGTTTATAACATTATGTAAATTTCAGGTGTACATCATTATATTTTGATGTCTGTGTAGACTACCTCATGTTCACCACCCAAAGTCTAATTGCCACCCATCACTGTACACATGTGCCCTTTTACTCCTTCCTCCCTCCCCCTTTTCCCTCTGGTAACCACCAATCTATTCTCTATATCTATGTGTGTGTTTGTTGTTGTTTTTTTATCATCCACATATGAGTGAAATCATATGATATCTGGTTTTCTTCATCCGACTTATTTCAGTTAGCATAATGCCCTCAATGTCCATCCATGTTGTCACAAATGGCAAGACTTCATCTTTTTCATGACTGAGTAGTATTCTGTGATATGTATATACCACATCTTCTTTAGCCATTCATCCATTGATGGGCACTTAAGTTGTTTCCAAGTCTTGGCTATTGTGAATAATGCTGCAATTAACATAGGGGAGCAAATATCTTTTTGAGTTAGTGTTTTGTGTTCTTTGGATAAATACCCAGTAGTGGAATAGCTGGATCATATGGTAGTCCTATTCTTAATTCTTTGAGGAACCTCCCTATGGTTTTCCATAGTGGGTGCACCAGTTTATATTCCCATCAGCAGTGTATGAGGGTTCCCTTCTCTCCACATCCTCTCCAACACTTGTTATTTCTTGTTTTTCTGATAACAGTCATTCTGATGGGCATGAGGTGATATCTTATTGTAGTTTTGATTTGCATTTCCCCAATGATTAGTGATGTTGAACATCTTTTCATGTGCCTGTTGGCCCATCTGTAGCTCTCACACAAGAACACTTCTGTTGCTTAAGATGAGCTACATCTGTGGCTCCGGATCTATAGTAGTTTTCAAGCCTTGATCTCAAAATATTTTTCAGACGTTAGTTCGTTGACCACATGACATTACATATCCCACTTTCAGAAGGAGAAACTGAAGCTCGAAGAGAACCGGGAGAAGGACATGGTTCCTGATCCCCAGGCTAGCTTTCTTCAATAAAAGACCTTCGCAAATTCAGGGACACTGCCTGACAGGTAGACTTGCTATAAAAGTAGTGTTTAGAGTTTTTTTAAAGATATAACTGATGTATAACATTATATTAGTTTCAGGTGTACAACATAATGTCTTGATATTTGTGTATATTGTGAAACAATCACCACAATAAGTCTAGTTAATATCCATCACTGTAGATATCTACAATATTTTTTTCTTGGGATGAAAACTTTTAAGATCCATTTTCTTAGCAACTTTCAGATACACAATACGGTATTATTAACTGCAGTCACCATGCTGTAAATTACATCCCCAGGACTTATTCATTTTATAACTGGAAGTTTGTACCTTTGGTCTCCTTCACCCATTTCGTGCCCCCCAGCAATGTATTTTTAAAGCAAAGCAGTAATAGAATAGCACATTATGATTTTTGGCAAAATAGTTTTCAGACAATTGAAAAAAGCCATAAACATTGGATTGGGGGAAAAGAAGATATTTAAATATATTTTTAAAATATGTAGCCTTCGTCCCTCTTGCCCAGCGAAGAGATCCCTGTAGGGTGGCATTTGCCAGATATCTTTAAATAAGTGAAGAAGTATCTAGTAACTCAAACAGCAGGACCCGCGTGTGCCAAGGTAGTGTGACATTTCAGCACCAGCCTGCGGGCTGACCACCCTCCGGGGTCTGATCGCTATCCCCTGATGGCACTGTTCGCTATCTCGGAGGCCTTCCGTTTCACCAGGCCTACTCTTCCAGGGGCAACGAATACTGTCCCCCGAGCAAAGAGCTTTCTTGGCAGCCATTTCAAGATTGTGAAGTGATGACCCACTTCTCTTAAAAATCAAACTGGGAGGGAACCGATGATGAGGGGTGAGGTGGGAGGGCCCGAGGCCCCTCAAATACTGCGGAGCACCCCCCCAAATTTCAGAGAGGTGGAAGAGGGGCAGGCAAACGACCTCTCCCTCTCTCCAAAGTTTGTTTACTTGGCACATGCTCATACTTTTTTCACAGGAGCCTCAGACTGAAGACTAGTGACCCTGCTTGTACTAAGATTCTGAAGTCAGTTACTCATTGTGAGGTCATTGAACTATCTCCTTTTTTTTTTTTTTCGTGACTGGAACAGGACCAAGAGGCTTGGTGTAAAAGAATTGAGGGATCTATTGCAGTCGTGATCATGACTCAATTCCTTTGTTACTAACAAGCGGACAAGTTGGAATAAAGCCCCAGTTTGTGAGGTGTTACTGCCGCCTGAGAGATGCTCAGACACACCCAATGGCTCACCCAATTCCGCCTCCCTCTTCTGTGGGACATTCCTCTGTCTGGCCCCCACATTTCCTTTTCACTCGGACCCCTCGCTTCTTCTGTGGCCTGAATACTGCTGTCCCTGCTCACATCCGGGCCTGTTAAAGATCTCGCTGGTCCTTGAAGCCCAGCTTAAATGCTGCCTCCTTCATGGAGATTCGCTGAGTGTCCCCCAAACATCCCTATCTCCTCCTTTGTCTCTGTCTCTCTTTTTATAGCGCTGAAATGCTCTGTATGGTGGCGTGGTTGTCTCTACGCCTGTCTTACTGGGTACCCCCTGGTGGGTCAGAAGATCTTTGATCTCTTCATGGCCAGGGCCGTGCGGTCATTCTCTTTATCACCTGGCACATGGAATGCACTCACCGTTTTAGAAATGAAACTTATTTGGAGCAGATGGAAACCAAATTGAAGGGGGTAAGAAAGAGACAAGTGAGTCAAGAGGTGGAGATGGAAGGCTGGTGGGGACGGCAAGGGAGCAATCAGATGACGGCTCAAAGGGGCGGCAGGGTTGAACACAGGCCGTTTTCCAGCAAATTTGATGGAACCAGGAGGAAAGGACACAATGAGAAATTCCAGAGAGACGTGCTACATTCTGTGTCATTGATGAGTGTTGCTCCTTAAAAGGGCCCACAGGAGCTCAGAGAATGGTCAAGGTGTTAACATCTCAGAGCAGAACATCCTCAGAGAATGGAAGGTAACAAATGGGGGGTTGCAAACAGCACGTGGTCCATATTCTCAGAACAACTAATTTGAAACAGCGCGGGTGCATAGGAGGGGACAGGTTGCAGCGTCCAGGGCAATCATGACTAATCACGAATATGGTTCACAGTTCGTTCTGGGGGACCATCTTGAGACGATCAGTGCCGTTCAAATCAATCAGTGGAATTCCAAATCAGAGGATAGCACCAGGCCCCAGGAGACGGTCCACTGTGGGGTCACATGTCCTCCAGCACAAAGAGATGAGCCTCTGCCTATTTTTAAGAATTTCTAGAAGAGATTTGAGTCCTTTCTTTCTTGGGGAAGGGAAAGAGCGTGGGAAGGTTTCTTTCTTGGGCTAGTTAAGGGGGTGTCTGTGAACTACTTGAGGCTGCCTGGAGAGTGCTCTGTGAGGCCCTGGTCCGAGGACGCTGTGTAGGATTGCCATCTAGTCCTCAATTCTCCAGGCATGGAACAGTGGTGAGGACACTCTTGTTTGCTGTAGCAACTGAGTGGATGGAATAATGTGTAGAATTTACCTCGAACTTTCTGGACCCTGAAACCAGCCCAGTGGCGAGGGTGGTGGGGTGAGGCACGGGGTGGGGTGTGGAGGAAGGAGAATCAGGGTGACCTCACCTTGCCCAGAAAGGGAGGGCTGAAGACCTGGAGTGGCTCATCACAGTGGCCTCAGAGTGACCCATTCCATGAATACCTAGAGTCCATGGGACAAGAGAGTCCAAAATAACTCAGGGCAAACCCTGACTAAAGGCCATTCTTTGGGAAAGGTATGCAACCCTGGTAATGAAACCTGAAATTGAGGATTGCCTCAATCACAGATCTGGGCAGTTGCTGCCAGCTTTGGGATTTCTATAATCCCTAGGATTCAACCAGGAGAGGAAATAAAGACTTTTGTTTTTATTTTAGTGGCGGTGCAATTTTTTCCTTCAATTCTGGCATGCTTTAATTTACAGTCAGCTGTCCTGGGTCTGCCTGGGTTGAGGGCTTCTCAGAAAATCACAGTGTGCCCATCACCAAAGAGGCCCAATCCAGACTAAGTGGTCCCGTGGGCGATTTGGGGTACCCCACACAGACCCCAGCTGTAATTCTGACAAAACAGACGAACAAGCAAACCCACGAGTGGCCTGAGGAGTTGGTCTCCAAATTTAAAGGCACTGTGTCCTGCCTAATGTTTTCCAGGAGGGATTCAGACTGGAAAATCCTGCCTCAGAGAGACCTGCTATGATAAATTTGAAACGGATTTAGGGGCAGTGTTTCAGGAAAGGAGTCAAGGGCCTTTGAGAAGACTCGTTAAAGTCAGATGTTGTTATGGGCTGAGTTGTGTCCCCCTCTCAAATTCAGATATTGAAGCCCTAACCTCCAGTACCTGAGAACGTGACTGTATTTGGAGATGGGGTCTTTAAAGAAGTAATTAAATTAAAATGAGGTCATTAGGGTGGGCCCTAATCCACCTTATAAGAAGAGGAAATTAGGACACACACAGAGAGGAAAGACGGTGTGAGGACACAGGGAGAAGACAGCCAATTACAAGCCAAGAAGAGAGGCCTCAGCCAGAAACCAGCCCATGCTTGATCTCAGACTTCCAGCCTCCAGAACAGTGAGAAAATAAATTTCTGTTGTTTAAGCCCCCCAGTCTATGGTGCTGTGTGATGGCAGCCCGAGCAGACCCATACACGTGTGTTGAGGCGTACCTGTCAGGGAGCAGGAACAGGGCTCAGGAGAGCGAGACCAGGACTGGAGACTGAAGGACTGCTCTGAAATGACAAGAGCTTAAGTGGGCTGTTCCAGATTAGGGAGAAAGACTCAGAAGAGTGGAGAATTAAGGACGACTGTAAGTAAGGCTGGACTAAGGTAAGAGGAATAAGCCAGTCCAACACTCCTCTCTCTACTTCAGTTCCCCTATCCCGCACACCCTTCTCCTTTTCACAGCTGCCCAACTTGTTTCTTGTCGGTCAGGGCCTGGACTGCCATCTTATTATGTCTCTCAGGAGTATATGCAGTTTATTAGGGGACCCTGAAGATGCAAAAATACCTTGTTCTTCCCCCAGTAATCTCTGTTGGTGGAATTTCACGTTGGTGGTGGAGAAAGAATTTAGAGCATAGGCCTTTCCTAAGTGGCCCTCAGACTATCTCACTTTGGGAACTGCCTGCCATTTCTACTCTTAAGGCTGCCCTGATTGAAGAAAGACAAGATTAAAAAAAAATTATGAACTCTGGGATGCCAAACTGAGTTTAAAAGTTGAACAAAATCCCCAATATGGAGTCCCCAGATGGAGTCCAATCTCTTACTCAGTCTCAGATTTTGATTCCTCTCTTTTTTGTTTTTATACCTTAAAACAATCAACAGCCCACCATAATTTAGAGATGGGCCAATATTGGAAGTTCTACTGCTGAGTGGACTCAGCGCTTCCCAGAAGTGAGTTATTTCTCTAGTTTGTGTCTTGATTCCTCCATGTGCAAAGCCGTGGGTCGTGCTACCCACAGCCTCCTTGCTCAAAGTGCTCTCACGAACATTCAAGCTAAAAAAATACATTCAGGTTCTCAATAAGTATTGAATATGTATCTAGCTCCCACATACTTCTTCCTAGAAGTGGGAAATACTGTGACCTGAGACTTAAGTTCCTCTTTTTAACTTTTGAGGTTGGAAGGGACAACTTATTGTTTCTTATGAAAAAAACATTCATTTAGCTCATTAAATTGTTATAATTTTCTTTTAATAATAGGTCTGTAATAGGTAGGAATTCCCTGAAACCATGGAAAGGATGGTTTTTCATCTCACTATAATTTGGATAATTATAGCTAACAGCAGCTCATTTAGTTGGCATCATTTGAGAGAACTGAAACTTATCTCTTTGAGTGTCATCATTGTAATGGTTCATGTTTTGATAGAATCTCTTCAAAATCCATTAAACATCCTTTTTTCTTCCTAAACATTGTCCACTGGATACAGCTTTAGTGTTTTATTCCTCAGGGTCATCATAATATTACTGTTGCACTAAAGTGTAATTCGGTGATGTCATCAATGAGCCACTGTGTTGGTCTTTTTATCCTTGGGGCTAAATGATCATGTTTTTTGGAACCTTGTGTCTGCTTGGTGCCATTGGCTGTTTTTGTCAACCTGTCTGTTTCAAGTGCTCTCCCACTTGCTGTGGGCTGGGAAGACAGACACCAAGCTTGTTAGACTATGTCTACAGCCGGACAAAATCGGCTCTGAACTACAGGTGTCAGGACCTCTTTGGTGAATAGGGGTACAGTGGACATTTGTGAATGCCACCCCAGCTTGCATTACCACCTTTCCCACAGTCTCTGATTTCTATTCCAGGATCTATGTGTTTCTCTCTAGGGCTCCAAGGATGGAGCACTTGAGCTCAGCTAAGCTATTCAGTGTGTTGCATTTTCCTAGGCATGTGATCGGCCCAGAGGTGAGCAATGGACCCAAGCAGGTCCAATCAGAGTGCTCTCAGCATCTCTAGCTCATGATGCTGTGATAAAGGTGCATGCTCTTTGTCTGAACATGGAAGACGAAGCACATAGCCCGGGTCTATCAGGAGTCATCTTGCCACCATTAGTGAGTCAGCCTTAGGATCAGGCTGATACCAAGGAAGGCAGAATGGAGAGAAGGATTGAAACAACACTTTAGTGACATCCTCTGACCGTTGGATTAACCATTGCCTAAAACTCTCTCTACCTCTAGATTTTTGTGTATGTGGGCAACTTTATACAATAAATTTCCTTATTGTTTAAGCCAGTTTGAGTTAGCTTTTCTGCTACTTATATCAAAGAGAGTTCTAAGTAACACATAATGTGAAAGAATTTAGTACATGAACTTGGTATAAAATCTATTTTGGTACCTCAGAAGATATTGTCAGCACATTCCTGGTAACACATGGGTATCCACTTATTCTTATTCTTTAAATTGTACGTGTACATCATATGCACTTTTCCATGTATGATATTTCACTATAAAAAAAGAAAATAGTTAATACCATTATACACCCATCTAGGCAGAATAACCAATAGCATTCATTCAAAAATATTTATTTAGTATTAATTATATGCCAGACACATTTAGGTCCTAGGGCTACAGTGGGGGAACAAGACAAAAATTCCTGCTCAGAAAGATAAATTTCTTAAACACAAAGGATATATAGTGATTTCAGATAATGAAATGTGCTGTGAAGAAAAGTAAAGAAGGTTAAGGGAGAGAGAAAGATGTGCTGTTATTTTAGGCAGCATGGCTGGAAAGACCTCTCCGATGAGTTGACATTTGAGCAGAGAAGGAAGTGAGGGGATGAGCCTTGCAATATCAGGGGAAATGGGGAGAGCTCTCCAGGCAGGGGAAACAGTATGTGCAAGGGTCCTGAGGTGGGAGTGAGCTTGGAGTGCTCTGGAAACAGCATGGAGGCTGGTGTACTAGAGAGCAGGGAGGGAGAGGGCATCAGAAAGGCAGCCAGGAACACAGCCTCATATGCTATGGCAAGGACTTTGATTAAATTCAGAGAGAGAGATGGGATATGTTCAGAGGATTTTGAACAGGGAATGTTAGGATCTGACTCAGCATTCAAAGGATCACTGTTGCCATGTAGATAGTAAGGGAGGACACAGGGAGGCCAGTTAGGAGGCCCTTGCATCATTCCAGGTGAGAGAAACGGTGGCCTGGACTCTGGTGTAGTATAGGGATAGTGAAATGTGGTCAGATCCTGAAGGTAGAGCCCAGAATTTGTCAGGGAACATAGATTGGACGTGGCATGGGGGACAACCAGAGGAATCAAGGATGCTTCCAAGTTTTTCCCTTAGGAACAGTGGAGGAGGTGCAGATTTGGGGCAGAGAATCGCGAGTTCTGTTTTGGACATGTTAAATTTGTGATGCCTGACTAGACATGCTCGTGGAGCTTCAGTGGGCAGCTCTGAATGTTGGGGCCCAGGGAAGGCCACCCCAAAATATCCCACAATAGTATATTGATTATTTTGAATTAAAGTTACCTGAGAAGCAAAAAAGGCTTTCTGACCCTCCTGTCTCTGTTCCCCCTGAAAGCAGGAAATAAATCTGCCATGTGAAAGGTGCTCTCCCTGCACCCTTATCACCAGAGCTAGGAGATTCAGGGCCGAGAAGCCTGAACAAAGGAACTACCTCAAGCCTAAACTCTGCTTAAATTCCTCACTAATTATATACCTCAAATCTAAGTTTCTTTGTCCTGTCATTCCTCACAAATTTATTCTTTCTTTGTGTAAAAGATATATATATACTCTCTGTTTTGTTCACTCTCCAAGGGTCATTTCTCTTGATTTCCAATACGTATGTATTAAACTGGGTTTTTCTTCTGTTAATCTGTTCTTCTGTTAATTTTATTACTACTCCAGCCATAAGAACACAAGAAAGGTAGAAAGGGGATTTTTCACCACCCTGATAGATACACAAATGTGGAATTCAGGGAACATGGGGCAATGTTTAGAGAATCTTTATTTCGCCTTACCATTGATTATCCTATCAGTGACTGGTGGAAAAGAAAAACAGATGAAGAAAGTGGGAGGAAATTTGATGAACACTGGTGGTCTTTCCTACAATGTCCAAAATGCAGTGGCTCTAACAGTTCCGAGCGAGCTGCCTAAAGTTGACTGATTCCCTGAATTTGATCAGAAAATCATGCCATTGGGGGATAAAACATGAATGACATGGAAACCCCCTGAGAAGCTCTCCCTGTGTGGCATGGTCCCCACTACAAGGCAATTCAAACCATGCGTGGATGCTGATGCTTCGGCAACCTTCTAGAAAGCAAAAAGCATAGACCTGAAACAGGAGAACTCACAGGTTGGTGCATTTTATCTTTTGAACCCAAGTTCTTTAGCACTGTGGATTCTTTCCTTCTGCATCTGATGCCATTCTCCCTGCTAAGTGACTTGGGAGCTCGTAAACAGAGCAGCAGTATTGGGAGCAGATAACGGCAGTGTTGCCGGTGACTTTGTAGAAGGTGGGAGTCCCTGTCGAGGGTGCTTGGTAACCTCTGACCTTCAGTCTTCCAGCTCTGGGCTGGATAAGCAGCATTAAGCATGAAATCAAAGGCCATTTGGGCCCCTGGGCTCTGCCATTCCTCTTCTCAACGTGGGTGTCTCTCAGCCCCATTGATATCTTCTGGTTCTCTGTAAAATGATCTAATCTAGATTTCAAAATGAACACCAAATGGAAATGTGCTAGGAGTTCAAATAAAAAATGCTCGCCTAACCTAGCTGAATTCCCTCTCCATTTTTGCAAAGGGAGAGGGCAAAAAGAAGGAGCATGTGAGAGATTAATAACTCTTCAGATGATCTTGGAGTGCTCTTTCTATGGAAGGATTAACGGTTCCCTTGAGGCACCTAGCGGAACTACCCCCCTGTAGTCTTGCATTCAAATTAACTAATGAGATGAACCTTCCAGTTCAGTTTCCTGTCTAGGGTTATAATTGCTCTTGCAGCCTTGCTAATCATTTCCTGCCATTTTTTGTTCTTTGGCTATGATAAATATTAATGCCTTTCATTTTCCATTCCTCCTTTGGGCCTGCAATTCTGTTAAGAGTGAGGTTTTCTTAGTCTCTAGTCCGCCTTTCTCAGCAATAAACAATTTTCATTTTCTATAACAGATTTTTCTAGGTTAGTTTTTAATTCAGACCTTCACTTTTGTTTTTCTCTGATTGTTCTAAAAAGAATGAGAAGCCTACAACAGCCAGAGCTGAATTCAAGAATTTGAAGCTCATCATGCTCCCTTTTTCATTGTTTTCTCTCAAGAGTCCTTAATGTGGGCTTCCAGGGGTATATTGAGTTCCAGAGATTTTATGTGACATTTTGTGTGTATAGGAGTATGTGCTTTCCGCCCCCCCAGATGAAGACGTCATAACTTTCACCAGGTTTTCAAAACATTTTGCTAAAATAAACTCAAAAACATTCAGGAACCCTACATAACCATTCTGGGGATTACTCCTTTGGGCAAATCTGGTGACCAGTCCTTACCATACATGGGAACAAAAATAATCAGATCTTCTAGAGACTGTAGGAAAAAGCCTACCTCCTTCTCCCTTAGAACCACAGAGCATTTGAACTAAAAATGATTTCCCTGTCCCCACCTCTTCCTCATTCTACAGATGCACAAAATGATTTCTCAGAATGGTGGATGATCAATCAGCCCCAAATTTCATAGCTGGGTAGTCACAGAGTTAGGACTAGAACCCGAGTCTTTGGTTTGTGGTTCAGTATTCTGTTCACTATCCACATTCCACCAACAGCAAGACAACATCTAGCACCCCATCATACTCAGCACCCCAGATTCTTCTCTCTTTTTTAGGATGCACCGGTTTATTCTCTCCAACTGAAGCAATTTCATTCCAAGTACTCAAGTAAAAGTACCTAAGTAATATTTAGTCATTGAAGAGAAACCTGCCAAACTATGTAAAGAGTCTGTACATCATGAACTTAAGAAATCATTGCTTGTCCTTTCCAGTCTACAGAGAATGTTCTTGTGCATATCATAGACTCCAGGCCTTGCATTGTGGGTTATCTATATTCATGCTCCTTGTTTCCCCCAGGATTTTAAAGGCCTTGAAGGCAAGGACCTTCTCTTGAAGTCTTTTCTATCTGAGAGGACCTAGCACACAGGCCTGTTAATAAGGCAGATGTTTGTGTAAGGATTAGCACTATTTGCACATTCCATTACACTTTTAGGACTTTATCTGGGTGTCACCTCTATGGACCATAATGCATAAGCTCAAATGCCTTCAAGGGTCAGGCAGGTAATTTAAATTAATGAAGCAAAACAAGTGTAGGACCACAGGGGTGGTAGAAACAGTAGGCAACTGGGAAATTCACGTCCCATCACATTTAAAAATTTAAAAATGCACTTCTGAGGTCAAACTTCCAGCTATCACAGCATGAAAAGGTCCAGCAAATCCTCTCCCTACAAGACAAGTATAAAACTGGACAAAATTGTCAAAAACAGCCATTTCTGGGCCCTGGAAATTGGCCGAAGGCAGATAACAAATTGAGAAGCATTTAATCATGAAAAATAGCTAGAGCTTCAGGCAAGAACAGCAGGATCTGTAGCCCCTTTGTCTTGTCTGTTTCTATCCCCACCCTCTTCCCCAATTCTGTCTGCAGTTTTATCAGCAAGGGGCTGCCCAGAAAAAAATATCAAGTTTGCTGCCAAACGTGGCAGATCAATTTTGGGCAGAGGGCAGACACCTGCAGCGTTGACAATAACAGAGAACTCGGCAGGAAACAAATGGGGGAAAGTCACAGCTCTGCAGACTGTGCTCCTGGTTGGAGTAAGTGGTGAACCAGCCATCAATTTAACAGAAAGCCTTGGAATGGGAGAGCCATAGAAGGGCTGAGATGGGCTCTCCACACATCCCCACTGACTAGGAGGCTATGAACACGTGCAGGAGAGACCCAAGAGAGCCCAGCAGAAAGTGAAAACCGAGGCAAACTTAGCACTGGCTGAACTTCAAATGCACCCCCCAACCCCCACACGTCTATGTGCAGTGGGTGGAAGCTTTACAGGTTTGTGGTATTTGAGAAAAACTTCTCCCCAAATTCATTGCTGACCACTAAGCCACACAGGCATGGGACAACTGCTAGGAAATCAGGCTAAAAAATAACAATAGAAATAAAAAACCCAAGCAGAGACATCAGTAGCTACACACTGTGGGGAAGAGAGATTCTGCAGTTCAAGTGCAGGCAAATTTAAAATAAAACCCTCAGGAAAAGAAATCAGAATCCAGAGTTACTAAAATATGACTAAAATAAATATTATCTGAAACATTCAGTCTTCACCAAAAAACCCTGCAAGACATGCAAACACATAGCAAAGTGTAATCCACACTCAGAAAAAAAAAGCAGTAAATAGAAATTGACTCTGAGTGGGCCCAGATGCTGAGGTTAGCAGACGAAGGCTTCAAAACAGCTATTATAAACAGATTCAAAGAATTAAGGGAAACCATATTTTAAAAATTAAAGAAAAACATGAAGACAATGACTCAATAATTATGGAATCTCAATAGAGAAATCAAAACTATAAAAAGAAACCAAGTGGAAATACTGGAGTTGAAGAGTATAATAATCAAAATGAAAAATTCACTAGTGGGCTCAAGAGCAGATGTGAGAGGGAAGAAGAAAGAATCAGTGAACATGAAGATAAGTCAGTAGAAATTATACAATCAGAACAACACAGAGAAAAAAGATTGAAGAAAAACAGAGCTTTAGAGACATGGGAAAATATTAAGCATACCAAAATACAAGTAATGGGAGCCTTAAAGCAGATGAGAAAGAGAAAAGAATAGAAAATATTTGAATAAATAGTGACTGAAAATTTCCAAATCTGATAAATAACATTAATCCACAGACCAAAAAGCTCAATGAATTCCCATAAAATAAATACAAAAAGAACCACACCTAGACACATCACAATCAGACTGCTGAACGCCAAAGACAAAGAAGAAATCCTGAAAATAGTAGGAGGAAAACAATTCATCATATGTAATATACTAATATTATTAATGGCTGACTTCTCATCAGTGAAGACCAGAGGCATTGGAATGACATATTCAAAATGCCCAAGTAGAAAACGAATGTCAACCAAGATCTCCATATCCGGCAAAACTATTAACTAAATGAAGGTGAAATAAACATATTCCCAGATACTACCCAAAAAACCCTGAGAGAATTTGTTACTAGCAGAAGTTCCCTGTATGAATAAGGAAAGGAAGTCCTCTAGGCTAAAATTAAATTACACCAGACAGTAACTTGAACCCACAAGGAGAAATGAAGAGGTCCGGAAATTGTGGATACAGGGAAATATAAACGCTTCATGTCTTTTGTTTCCTGCTGTTTCTCCAGGCCCAGCTATAAGAGGTGCTCCATGTATGTTGAATCAATGAATGCTGTTTTGCCATATGCAGTATTTCTGTCTATGAGTTGCCTTAAATTCTTTTCAGAACGAGACAGGGTACAAGTAAATAAATTAATTAAAAACTATATTTTTTATTAAATAATATATATTGGAGAGAGTTCAGGAGAAAGGAGTCATTACACACCTGAGAATCCAGGTACATAGGTGCATATCCAGTGAGAAGCAATTGACATGGTGATGGACAAAGCATCTGATCACCTAGAGAGGCTCTTTCCCTGACACTCTGAATACACAGGTCTGACTCTTGGTGCTTTTCTCGGTGCAGGCTGGTTCCTCTGTGTTATGGAAATCTTTTTTGGGAGAAAAATACGATGTGCTTAACACAGTGTTGGCAATGAGAAAACTCAGCAGAAGTGGTTGTTGTTAGGAATGGTGTCTTAAGGTCTTCTGGTCATTCCTACCTTGATCCCAATTAGGAATACCCAAATGGTAAGACACATTCTCTATTTCCAACTCTTGGCCTGTAGCTCCCTTAGGGAACACAAGTAAAGCCCATTAGACCAGCAGTTTACTCGGAATTTGGATGCTGGGGCCGGCCCCGTGGCTTAGTGGTTAAGTGTGCGCGCTCTGCTACTGGCGGCCCGGGTTCGGATCCTGGGCGCGCACCGACGCACTGCTTCTCTGGCCATGCTGAGGCCGTGTCCCACATACAGCAACTAGAAGGATGTGCAACTATGACATATAACTATCTACTGGGGCTTTCGGGGAAAAAAAAGAAAAAAAAGGAGGATTGGCAATGGATGTTAGCTCAGAGCTGGTCTTCCTCAGCAAAAAGAAGAGGATTAGCATGGATGTTAGCTCAGGGCTGATTTTTCTCACAAAAAAAAAAAAAAAGAATTTGGATGCTAATTCAGCCTGGCCCTTGGGCAGAAGACGGACTCCACATGTGCCTTGCTGCTCAGGGCTTGTTTCAGGACTAAGAAAATTCTTCTCTTGAGGTTGGAACAGGGCCCAGAAGTATGTGAATATTTTGGGATATCAGGCTGGCATCAGTGACTGATCACACACAAACACACACCCTTCTTCCTTCTGCAGAGTGGGGCAGCTTGTGTCTACACGGAGGCAAGGGGTACCCAGGAGAAGAGACACCAGCTGAGTACCTGTGGAGAGCGTCTAGCCATCAGATTCCTAAAGAGCAGTGCTACCCTCTTTAAGGTATTTTCTGATAAAAGATAGTGCATTGTTCTTGGCGGCATAGACTTACCTCTATCCAAGAACCATAATTCTGATGATGTTAGGTGTGTTATTCGCTCAGGCTGCCATAACAAAGAACCATAGACTGGGTGTTAACAGCTTAAACAACAGAAACTTATTTTCTCACAATTCTGGAGGCTGCAAGGCCAAGATCAAGGTGTGGGCAGGGTTGGTTCATTCCGAGGCCTCTCTCCTTGGCTTGTAGGTGGCCGTCTTCTCCCTATGTCCTCCCATGGTCTTCTCTCCATACCTGTCTGTGCCTAATCTCCTCTTCTTATAAAGTAACCAGTCATAATTGATTAGGGCCCATCACAATGACCTTATTTTATCATAATTACCTCTTTAAAGGTTCTATCTCCAAATACATTCTGAGGTACTAGGGGTTAGGGTTTCAATGTATGAATTTGAGGGGGAGCACAATTCTGCATATAACATTAGGAAACAGAAGGGCAGGTGATGCTTAAAGCTGTAACCTACCTGGCAAGATTGGAAGAAGAGTGTACAAAGAGAGTTTTTGAAAAGGGAATTAACTTTTATTTATTTAGCAGCTACTATATGTGGGCAGTGTCCTAGATACTCTGTTAATGACACCTCACTTAAACCTCACAACCACCTTATAAGGAAATTTTTCTTCACCTTTTTTGTAGTGCTGTCTTCCTTTCCTCTTTGTTTTTTAAATGTTATTCTGATGGTGGTGGCTGAGTCTGAAATCCCAAGATGTTCAAACTTAAATCCCAAATGTTCAAACTCGTTTTGAAGTTCAGCTCTTCTCTAAGTTCACTGAGCCATGGTAGATGTGTGTGAGCCCATCAGCTGAGTACTACATTATTTCCCTGAAAGGGGGCGAAATACCCTTCAGCATCCCTAGATGATGGCCTGATCCCACCTGGATGTATGAAACCGCAGTTTGGCGTGGTCAGTTGTACCAGAGGGAAGGCTGAGATTGTGTGTGTGTGCATGTATACATGGGGGGTGGGAGGAGGGTGGCAGAGAAGTTTCTGCCGAGTTTTGTCTGACTGACTGAATAGATTAGATATCCACCTTGTAAGTGGAGACCCTGATCATTTTATTGTCTTCTTAACCCTTAGTCCTACACAAACACATGTATGATATACCTGGAGACCAGCTACGTGGTTTGTGGGGCCCAGTACAAAATGAAAACGAAGGACCTCTTGTTCAAAAATGATGAATAAGTTCAAGACAGTGACAGGAGAGCATTAAACCAAATATGAGGTCCTTCTGATCCTGGGGCCTTGGGGGACAGCCTGGCTCACACGACCATAAAGCTGACCCTCTGAACACGCCAGTTTTTCTCCTGCAATCTGACCGAAGAGGACCTCTCTTAGTTAACTATTATCCCTCTTCCAGATAAGAAGGTAGTTTGTCTTCATTTGAAGAATCTGCATCATTCATCTCTGGTTATCATTAACCCTCTCTCATCTGGATTTCTCCAGAGACTCCACGCTATCAGGAAAATCCGGCCTTCGGCTCCAGGATGCTCCTGCTTGTCTGCTCAGAGCTGGGGAGGCGGGGCTGAGGTTCGGTTCTGGAAGAACTCCTGTCACCCATCTCCCACCTGGCTCCTCGTCTCTGAGGCCCACAGCCTTCCTCGTCCCAACTTGTTGTAGTCGAAAGTGGTAACACCTTTAGAATTGTCTCATTCCTGCAGCGGGAGCGCGAAGGACCCGGGCAAATTCACGGAGGCTTGCAGGATTCCTGGTGTGTTTTCTGGTCAGAGTCCCCTCCTGTTTCTTCTCCAGTCAACCCTTCTTGGCTTATGGGGCTCTGAGGGGTTGGTGGAGGTGACTCCGCTGGTCCCGTGAGCTCTGCCTCCTTTGTCCAGGGCTCACACGGACCTACCGAGGCCATCAGCTCAGCTTGTGCCTCTTCCCTACTCTTCTCATCCTGATTCCCTTGCTTGCTGGTTTCTGATTAACGTGGGAATTGGGCATTTGTACCAGCCCTTAGGTTGCTCCCAGGGCCTTGTAGATATTAGAATACTTCATTCCATCATACTCACATTCCCAAGAGGTACACCAGAAGGTAAGCTGTACTATTTTCATTCATGGATGAAGAATCTACCCCCTAACCCTTTTCAGTGAACCACCAAGAGTTCACTGAGGGGCAACCCCCTTCCTTCTGAGGAGTTAGGTAATATGGGGGGAGGAGATGGAGTACCAGGGGTATATGGGGTGTGCACAATGGTAAACCACCACTTTCATCTGCTGCTGTGCAGCCCAGCTGCTGTCTCTGAGCCTCAGAGATGACCTTGAACTCTGAAGAGCCCAAGAGGACGGACGCGGCAGTGAGGACCTGCGCTGGAGGGGTACCTGGGCTGGGAGTCAATGGACCTGGGTTCTGGTCCTATGTGGTAGGCAGAATAATGGTCCCCCAGAGATGTCCATGTCCTAATTCCCAAAAGCTGTGAATATGTTACCTTACATGGCAAAAGGGACTTTGCGTATGTGATAAAGTTAAGAATTGTGAGATGGGAAGATATTCCTGGATTATCCAGGTGGGCCCAGTGTAATCACTAATGTCTTTATAAGAGGGAGGCAGGAGGATCAGAGCCAGAGAAGGAGATGTGACGAAAGAAGTGGAGGTCGGAGTGATGCGATTGCTGGCTGGAGTCACAAGCCAAAGAACGTGGGTGGCCTCTAGAAGTTGGAAAAGGCAATGAAACAGGGTCTCCCCTAGAGCTTCCAGAAAGAATGCAATCTTGCCAACACCTTGATTTTAGCCCAATGAAACCCATTTTGGACCTCTGACCTCCAGAACTGTGAGGTCATACATTCGAGTTGTCTAAGCTACCAAGTTTATGGTGGCTGGTTACAGCAGCAACAGGAAACGAACACATCCCACACCTGCCACTAATGAGCTGTATGACTCTTGGGCGGGTCATTCCTTTTTCTTGGCCTAAGGTACTTTACATTAGGGAGCATTATACACAATGGTTTTCAAACATTTGATAGAAAATTTAAAGGAGGCGGATACTTTTCTGAATTGAAATGATTTGTGGAAGCCCAGTAGAAAAGAGAGGAGGGTGGGGCTTCCTGGGTGAAATTTGGGACCCATGGGGTAGAGCCGGCAGGATGGTGTTGGCTGAGCTGGAGTGTGGTCCCCAGGCTGTCTCTCTCCAT
The DNA here is from genome assembly GCF_020826845.1 of Diceros bicornis minor. Taxonomy (NCBI): domain Eukaryota; kingdom Metazoa; phylum Chordata; class Mammalia; order Perissodactyla; family Rhinocerotidae; genus Diceros; species Diceros bicornis. Next base: position 12,479,123 of record NC_080775.1, on the reverse strand, counting down.
TAACTCTCTCTTTGGGGGAAGGCGGGCACTCTGTGTACTGGACTGGTGGGCAACTTCCGACACCCACCAAAAAACTCATTGGAATTGAGTAGAATTTAAACTACTGTTGTTATTAATGAGGCTCTATGCTGTCGACTGAGGAAAAATTCACTACAATTTAAACAGCAGATATTTATTTGGACAACTGGAATTGTAATCTGGGAGACACAGATTCAGGTAGAAACCCAAAATGTGTTCCGATTACTGGAGAGGGCCTTAGAGTTTTTATGGGAAAAAGGGAGGATGAGAGGAGTTGTATTAAAGAGGAGTTCACTGGGGCCAGCCTGGAGGCCTAGTGGTTGAGTTCGGCACACTCCGCTTCAGCGGCCCAGGTTTGAGGGTTCAGATCCCAGGCGCAGACCTACATCACTCATCGGCAGCCATGCTGTGGCAGTGACCCACATACAAAATAGAGGAAGATTGCCACAGATGTCATCTCAGGGCCAATCTTCCTCACCAAAAAAAAAAAAAAAGAAGAAGAAGAAGAAGAGTTCATTGGTGCTAGATGGGGTAAGGCTAGGTTTGTACTTCATCGATTGGCTTGAGACTTGGTTATCAGGCAAAAGGCTAGACTTGTACTTCGCTGATGGGTTAGTGATTCGGTCCTCAGCAAAGTCTGGTTTTATCAGCTCTTACAAACGGGACATTCTTGTCCTTACTGACTTGGAATGTTGGTGGTTTGGTCCAGTTTGGAAGATAAAGAAAACAAGACGTGCAATGCAATTCCCCTGACATGGCTGCTCCGGCTCTGTTTTAATACAGCTCCACTCATGTCATCTTTCACAATACGTGTATTTTATTTTGGGTGCTCCGGACAACTCATAAGAATAGACATCTTCAAGGCATCCTCATTGCTTCCAAGATCTTCTTTTCAAATCCCTACCCCTTTGGGACCTTAAGCAGGGAGGTAGTGGGCATCCCTCTCATTTGAATAGCCATTAACACAACACATCTAGAAAGAACCTCAACTAGTTTCTCATTGTTTTTGAAATTGACTTCTGTAGCCTGTTGGTGTCCTCTGAGTGTCCTTGGGGAAAGTCCTCTTTCTCTGGAATTTTCCTTCTGAGATTCTTCTGTTGCTCTTGAAGTCTAGCCAGGCTCCAAACTTGTGCATCTCAATGCAACTCCAAGTTTCAGATGTCTACAGTTGGGGACCTCCTGCAACATCATGCTCAAAAATTGGAAGGGATAGTAAGGAGAGCAGCAGACACATTTTCTTATCGGCACTAAAATTCTCTGGGAGGATGCCAAGGGCAACATAAACCCAGCCTGACTGAGAAATCAAAGCAGCATTTAAAAAACAAACAAATAAGCTCAATGGGCTGGGATAACTACCCCATTGTTAAAAGCAACTTTAGGACCAGACAAAACAAACACAAAGTTGGCGGAGGGTTATTAAATGTGAACTTGTCTGTGCTGTACAGGAAAACTTTCTACTTGGTCACTTCCTGAAGAAATACATAGAGCAAGATGAAAGGAGATACATGTATTTTTCTTGGTGTTGATGGAATGCATAAGAGTCAACAGGGGAATTTGTTAAAATCGCAAATTCCTGCATTCCTCCAAACCCAGAGATTCTGCTTCAGCAAGTCTAGAATGAGACATTCCAGATGATTCTAACGTGCATGTTCCCAGGAGGAAATTTTGACAATCACCAACGGTTGTGTCTGAGCTACCGAAGTGAAGGAGGTGGTCTGGGGATTTAAGTCTACTCTTGGAAACTCTTTAATGACAAGGGCCCTCATGCATACTTCTTATTTCCTGCAGTGCTTGTCTCTGCAAGATTTTATTAGATGACTGCATAGTAGATCTCTAATAAAAACAAAAGTAACTATTGTTGTTCGTGTTACATAATATCAGCTCTAAACATACTGTAATCCAATGCCTTTTGCATGTGGCTGTCTTGTTTTCCCAACACCATTTATTGAAGAGACTGTCCTTTCCACATTGTATATTCTTGGCTCCTTTGTCATAAGTTAATTGACCATATATGCGTGGGTTTATTTCTGGGTATCCTTTTCTATAAAAATGAGATAAGGGGCCGGCCTGGTGGTGTAGTGACTAAGTTTGCATGCTCCGCTTCAGCAGCCCGGGATTTGTGGGTTCAGAACTCTGGGTGCAGACCTACACACTGCTCATCAAGCCATGCTGTGGTGGCGTCCCATGTACAAAATAGAGGAGGATTGGCATGGATGTTAGCTCAGGGACAATCTTCCTCACCAAAAAACCCCAAACAAACAAACAAACAAAAAAATAAGATGAATGAAGATGTAACAACATGGAGAAAAATCGTCCTTGTTAGCAAAAAATGTGTTTGATTGGGGGAACACTTTGATAAGTGTCTTAGGGTAGGGCGTGCTGGAGGAATAACACACTGTCCTGGGAGGGGTGCAGGGAGAGCTGGAGCTGAAGATGATAGAGATTGCCCCCTGCCAGAGGCTGGGGGCCTCGTAAAGGAGTTTAGCGCGTCAAGAGCAGAAATGTCAAAGGGAGAATCTTAGGAAGAGTCTTCTCTTCTTCATCTCCTCAATGTATCTTCAGTGATATTTCCCTTTCTCGTTAAAGCTTTCTGAGAGTTGAATTATTTGGGGAAAGTAGAAGGTGCTGAGCTCTGCTCTGAGGGGGGCTGGGGTCTAGAACAGAAGCAGCCGCCTCCAAGTTACAGGGCCCAAATGCTCACAATAAACGCTGCCTTTTCGTGTTCGCAGGCAAAGGCGGGCTTGAAAGCACGTTCCTGGCTGCATTTGTACCATCTAATGTTTAACTGAGAAACCAACCGGCCCAGATAATTGTCTAGGGCAGCCGGTCTCAGCTGCGGGAGATTTTTGTCCCTCCTCCCCTAGGGGACATTTGGTAACGTCTGGAGACAATTGTGGTTGTCACAACTGAGGGGGAGGGTGCTACTGGCATCTAGCGGGTGGAGGCCAGGGACGCTGCTCAACATCCTGCGATGCACAGGCCAGTCCCCCAACAAAGGATTATCTGGCCCCAAATGTCCATAGTGCCAAGCTTGAGAAACCCTGACATAGAGCCTTTCCTCTGATGACTGCTCCAGGAATAAAAAATAAGAAACAATCTTGATGGCACACTCTGAGATCAGGGAGCACACCGTGAGGTCAGCTGACTCTACTATTTAAAAAAAATAAAAATAAAAAGCAATCAACCATATTCACGAACTTCTTCCTCTCCCCTGTCTCATCTGAACTGACATCTAATTAACTTTACCATATAACCTGCTAAATAAGTTACTTTTATTCTCAGGACTAAAAAGCAAACGTGATTTTCACAGTCACAGGTAGGCGCCAAGATTTCGATCTAGAGGTAAGCTACCAGTGCCCTCTGCTGGACAAGTTTATAACTGCTGCTTTAAGAGCTGAGAACGAGAAATCATTGACCCAGGTCATTCTTTTTTTTTTAGTGAGGAAGATCAGCCCTGAGCTAACATCGATGCCAATCCTCCTCTTTTTGCTGAGGAAGACCGGCCCTGAGCTAACATCTATTGCCAATCCTCCTCCTTTTTTTTTTTTCCCCTTTTTCTCCCCAAAGCCCCAGTAGATAGTTGTATGTCATAGTTGCACATCCTTCTAGTTGCTGTATGTGGGACGTGGCCTCAGCATGGCCAGAGAAGTGGTGCGTCGGTGCGCGCCCGGGATCTGAACCCGGGCCGCCAGTAGCAGAGTGCGCGCACTTAACTGCTAAGCCATGGGGCTGGCCCGACCCAGGTCGTTCTAATTTAACAAGTGTCTGGGGCCACTGACTTTTATCACTGGACATGTGATTGCCTAAAAGGACGGGGAGTATATTGGCTTATAGGATCAATTTCTTTCTTATACAGTACCTTAAATGTTTAGATATTATTTGATAATGATTAAATATTCCTCTTCCTTCTCTATAAGCATAGAATTAATTCATGAAACACTATCAAAGCTTAATGATAGAAACAACAGAAGCAGATCCTAGGATGCTCTTTCAAAATTTGTGATTACTTACAAATTAACGAAAATTTGGAAAAAGTATAGAAAAATAAAAGGAAGAAGAAAAATGACGTGCAGTCCCATTTCCAGAAAAAAAATGACTATTTACATTTTGGAATATTTTCTTCCAGTCCTTTTTCTAGGAAAATAAAAAGGTTTTAAAAATCGTTTTTATTGTTTATTGTGCCCAGTTGTTACACACGACAGATAAAAATTTGTGTCCTGTTTTTGTTTTTTTCTCGAAACACGTGGTAATCGTTTTTCCACGTGATGAGCGTTTTTTGTTACTGTGAGGGACACGTGGATGCGTCACCCTTTCTGGGGAAAGGGCTTGTTGTCCCAGCTGCTGCCTTTGGCTGCTCCCCCTTGGGGACTGTCTCAGCTACAGGGAGCTGCCTGGACCAGGTTCAGCCCTGCCCAGCGCAGCCACGTCCAGGGCCTGGCAGAGGTGGGTACGATGGCCCGGCCATTTCGGCCCAGTGGGGAGGAACTCTCGTGGGCCCTTTGGGCTCTGGAGATCCCCGGGGGATCGGCTGCAGGGGGACTCTTGCCTCTGTCCAGTCCTGTTTCCCACTCTGGTCTCCCACAGCTGTCCATCCGAGGGCACTTCCTCTACACATCCCGCACACGAAATTCCCTCTGTCTGTCTCCCAGAGAGCACATTCTGTGTGCCCGTGACTATTACTTTTAACTTGTTAATTTTTATGAAGCGATTTCTTTTCCATCATCCCGATTTCCATTTTCTGTTTCAGAGTCTGCGGAAGAACAGCTCAAGACGGGTCACTCAGTGGTTGTTCCTACCCATTCGGGGGCCTGAGCGGGGGCAGCTGCGGACCAGGCTTCAGTGGCAGGCGGAGGGCCCCAGTCCTCAGGAGGGAATTGCTGGATAGGCTCAGAGGGCACCTGTGCCTTAGACAGTCTGGGACCTCGGTGTGGGCCGGAGCAGCCCATCCAACCTGAATTTCCTCCTTGGTCACAGGCTTTTCAACAGCGGCCTGCTCTTCCTTTCCCATCTCTTCAGGATCCCTGTAGAAACAGAGATCAGGTGTGACCTCCTGTGGGTGTTCACGGGAGATGGTGCCACGCATGCACTGAACTTCTGGGCCAGCACCCACCACATCAGACTCGCTGAGTGAGCTCCCTTGTGGTTGCACGGGATGGTGGTGTCTACGTAGCCAGAGGAGAGAGTGTGACACAGAGCAGCGATGGGCAGGTTAACATAAGACGCCTCCATGAGAGGCTGGTGGTCAGCTCTGGGGTCAGCAACCACCAGAAGTCACAGCTCCTGGAAGGCTGCCTGGATCTGGTCAGCGAAGGTTCCAGAAGGGAAGCAGCCGGCAGTAGGAGAGGCTCCAGTGGCAGCAGCAATTCTCAGCACAGCTCTCTGGCCATTGTTCCTGGAGAAAGTGACACTCGCATCGGCCGAGCTGCCAGCAGAAGCTTCTCCCAGGTTCTCTTCAGCTTTACAATGTAGACGCCATCACTCTTCCTTATGTAGACGTACTGTCCCATTTGGAGGTCAAGGTTGGCGCCACCCAAGTGGGTCCCTGCTGCACGGAGTGTGAGGACATCCTCCTTCATTTGCTGGGCACGCAGGGCTCCAGACATTCTGAAAGTTTCCCTTCAAGTTACGACAGGAACCCAGAACAACGCTGTGTAGACCCCTCTCTGGGGGGTGGGGAAAGCACTTCTAATTTCTTTAATGTAGTACTATGTGTACATGTTAAAAAGACTGGACCAGTACAAAAGGGTATTCAGTACAAAAGTAAGTCTCCCTCTCACCCTGACCCCGCTTCCCCGTTGTTCTCCTCGGAGGCAAACACCATGATCCATTTTGAGTGTATCTTTCCAGACTGTGCAAATACCCACATAGATACTGTGATGGTTCATTGTATGTGTCCACTTGACTAGATCACATGATGCCCAGAGAGCTGGTTCAACATTATTTCTGGGTGTGTCTGTGCGGGTGTTTCTGGAAGAGATTATCATTTGAATTGGTGGACTGAGTGAAGCAGATGGCCCCCCACAATGTGGGTGGGCATCACCTAATCTGTTGAGGGCTGACTAGAACAAAAATGTGGAGGAAGGGAGGATTCACTCACTCTCCCTCTACCTGACTGTGTGAGCTGGACAGCGATCTCCTGGTTCTCAGGCCTTCAGACTTGGCCTGGAGTCTACACCATTGGCTCTCTGGCTCCCAGGCCTTTGAACTACACCACTGGCTTTCTTGAGTCTCCAGCTTGTCAACTGCAGATCGTGGGACATCTCAGTCTCCATAATTGCAGTAGCCAAATCCTTATAATAAATCTCTTTCTAGAGATATCTATCTATCAATCATCTATTTATCTATTTATCCTATTGGTTCTGGTTCTCTGGAGAACCCTAGTACAGACACATATCACTTAAAACAACTTTTTATTTTGAGATGATTCTAGATTTACAGAAGAGTTGCTCTAGAGCGCCCTATCTCCTTCACGCAGCTTCCCCTCATATTAACCCCTTACCCCACCATATTCACCACAACTGAGAAATTAAGAGTGGTGCAATACTTGTAACCAAACTATAGGCTGAAATCAGATCTCACCTGTTTTCCGCTCCTGTCCTCCCACCTGGCATCGAGCATACCACTCTGTGGCTGCATGATGTTCCTTCCAGCAGAGGCACTGGAATTACTGCACTTGTGTTGGACTCAAAGCAATACCGCTTTTTGGTTTTTTAATGCTGGTATGAATAACACTCTGGTTCACAGTTTTTCATCAAGTTTGTTCTCAATTTCTGATTCTTTCCTGAGGGTACAGAGTATGGCCATTTTTTAAGGGTGTTGATCCGTGTTACCAAATTTCCCTTCTATGGAGTTGTGTTCACCCCAGGAGCACATCACTGCCCCTTCCCACTGCCCTTTGGCAGTGGTGATTCACTAAACAGGGAATTCTGATTCAACCTCAATAGGGACGTGCTGTTCCAGTTGCCTCCCCCTCGCCTCTCAGGACAACTTTCCACAAGGCCAGTCATGTCCCATGTCAAGTCTCTGAGATTCAACTTACCTCGTGGACACCCCCTCCTGAGGCTCCATCCTCCTTCTCCCCAGGCTGGTTACTCTCCAGGCCTCCTGCCCCGCCGTCACCCTGGGGCTGTGCTCTGTCATCCTCCTTGGAACTCCCTTTGGCCCTCTCCTGGGCTGGCCTCTCAGCCCAGACTTCCCCAGACAGTGAGCCTGGGCCCCAGGCTTGCAGCCAGGCTGTTTAATTAGGAAAGTGATCCAAGGGGGCAGGAGTGGGAGAGTGAGACCAAGGAGGGAAAGTTGTGAGAGAACAGAAAACCTACATATTGGTCTCTGCCTTGTTGCTGGCAGAGCTCCTGAGACTCTTGTCATTTCCTAAGTGTTAGGAACACTAGGAGCATCTTCTGTTCTGAGGTTTGGTCATTGACCCCAGTTCCTGACAAGGTCTCCTAAGTCATTGGAATTTCCTGGGTGATGGGAATGTCTTTTGTTCTAATGAGGTGACTCTGGGATTCGCTTCAGAATCATCTAGGGGGTGGGGAGGAGTGGTGACCCGTGGAGGATACGAAATTGGCCATGGTAATTGATACATTATCCATCGATCATTGTTAAAGCTGGGTGATGTGTATGTGGTAGTTTATTACACTTTCTCTTGACTTTTCCATAAGTCTGAAATTGTTCATAATAAAAAAGCTTTTCTAAAAATGTGCCCTCCCAGGTTAGACGCACGTATCTGGTGGTAGGGAAGGTGGAGGAGGGGGTGTGAAGGTTGACATCGATGTTAACGAATGAGAGGAACTTCAGCCATCTCCAAATGCTCTCCTGTACCATTACTATCTTAGGACAGTGCATTTGATGGGTGAAATAAACAATCCTTTAAGGAAACTGGACACCTTCTCCCAACACCTGCTGGTTCCAGACTTTTCCAAGGCAGGCTTGTCATTCATAGTAAGAACTGTCGTCTCTAAGAAGTCAGTCCTGGTGATTATTTCACCAACAAGTTCTCCATGATTTATTTTAAAAAGAAACAGAATCAAAGTTGAAATATGTCTTTAAAGGAAGGGACAGGCCTGATGCCAGAAGATGAGCCATTCGTTCAGGCCCGGCCATTTGTCTACATTCTCTGTGCGTGCCCCCAGGTGGCTGTCAGCGCAGGACGAGCATTTAAGTGGGATTATCTGAGCTCTTTGCTGCTGCAAAGATGGATCGTTTCCAAGCAGAACCTCTTCTCCTCACAGTCACCAGGCAAGATATTGGGTAAAATAATGGTCCGGAAGAACACCACCAGGCCCTTAATGAGGAGCTGTTGACAGAAAAATTGCTCTCACATTCATCAAAGAGCCAATAAATGTCAAAGAAGGGACTGGAGATGCGGTGGCTCATAAATTCCTTCTCAAGGGGCCTCTAGGGGGGAGTTTGGGGACAACACACCTGCTCTGCCTTTTTCCTGAACGTTGCCAAATAAACTTCCAGAAAGTTTAGACCATTTATGGGTGGCTTACCCTGACAGTTTTGAGGGTATGTTACAGGGAGGCCGCTCCAGCTTTAGGTCAGAGGATCCTGTTTTTGCACCAATACTGGCTAGGTCTGTATCTTTTAGTCATTTAGACCTTGTCTGTGTGGAGTCACAATTTGTAAGTTAACTGGGAGCTGAGATCCTTTCCGGCTTGAAAAGCCAAAGCTTTATGTAGAGGATTTCATGTGCTCACTAATGAGTGAACATTGATTTTTCCTCTTGATTCCTGTAAGACTTACTGCCTATGGTGTTCATTTAGCAATCAATCCAATGGTTTTATTGTCACAGGTCTTCCGTTGCGAAATCTTGTTTTCACCTGTTAGGGGACAATATGTTCACTGAGTGGCTAACGTGACTCTGCCTCTTGACTTAGTTTGGGTTCCCCCAAACGCAGGCCCCGAATCAAGGACTCGTGGGAAGGTTGTTTATTTGGGAAGTGAGCCCAGGAAGCGCAGGCAGGGTGTGGGACAAGGCAGGGCAGGAAGGAGAAGAGCCGGGAGACTTCGCGTTAACACGCAGGTCGGTGCTGTGGGTTCAACCCTGCCGGGCCTTCGGAGGAGACTCAGCACCACATCTCAGAACTGTTCCCTCAGGTGACAGGGGGCTGGGGCACTTATCATGAAGTCCCCTCTGCTGCTGCTTGGGGGTCTCCCTAGAGGCCTTAACTCCCCCCTACTCCTGGGTTGGCCTCTGGAAGGCTGAGCAAGCTCCTGGCGTGCCAAAAATAACCCTTGGACAAGCAGAGACATAGAAGTGCCTGAGGGGGTGTCTTAGTCTGCTCAAGCTGCGATAAACACAATACCACAGACTAGGGGCTTAAAAACACAAATTTATTTCTCACAGTTCTGGAGGCTGGAAGTCCAAGGTCACAGTGTCGTGGTTTGATTTCCTGAGGTCTCTTTCCTGGGCTTGCTGACAGCCGCCTTCTCTCTGTGTCCTCACGTGGCCTTTCCTCTGTGCACGCACAGCCCTGGTCTCTCCTTCTTATCGGGACACCGGTCCCATTGGATTAGGGCTCCAGCCTTACGACCTCATTTAACCTTATTACCTCTTTAGAGGCCTTTTTTCCAAATACAGTCATATTGCGGGGTAGGGCTTAAACAGGAATTTTGAGGGCACACAATTCAGTCCATAATGAGGGGAAGCTGTTACCTGTGGAAACTACCCACCACAGCTGCTGGTGACATGGAGGTGGGTCACAGGGATATGCGGTGTGGGGTGGGTCATCACCAACACTGCTACACATATATGTTTAATTCCAAACCCCCACGACTTAGGAGGTGGGTATTGTCATCATCCCGATTACAACCATGAAGAAGCTAAGACTCAAAGAGCTTAGACACCAGCCCCACATCACACAGCTAGTAATAGGGGTGGGCTCATAGGCTACCCAGCTATCTGACCCTAGTCCCATGATAACTATTTTGTATTTGACTTTTAACATCGTCATGATTTCTCTCATCTACTAGATTAAGTTTCTGGAGGGTCAGAATTATCTTATCTTTAAAAAACACCCATCCCATAGTGCCTAGCTCAGTGCTTTGCAATTAAGTAGATACTCAACAAATACATGAACTGATGTTTTCAAAATCACCTCTTGACTGTTTCTTTTGGAAATAGACCCAGAAAAAAAATCCATGCAACTACAATAAAGGAAGTTCAATCTGCTTTCATGGGATCATGGTAACCTGCGAGGGATGGGTCACCACTGGGGGCCCAGCAGGAGGAGGGGTGTGAGGGGTCCCTGTGGGGTGTGGGCTGAGTGGGTGTGAGGGGTACAGTGGCAACTGACCCTCCTCTCTCAGGGACTGGGAGGGATGGCTGACACAGGAACTAAAGGGCCTTCAGGAAACTTTATCAGTAAAAACTGGACAGATTGACTATCTTTAGGGAAAAATTATCAAATGATCAGAATAATAATTTTGACGACAGTAGCAAATGGGACAATTTTGGTTTAAGTTCAAATAAGCATATTAACCATTTCAATAGATTCTATCAAGAGCAAATCTATTAGATGTTTCCATCCTTCGCCATCCAACCATCTATTTTATATGCCTCTCTATGTGGAGAATGTTTTATCACCAGAAGTGTAAGCATCTGGAGACCAAAACATGCTTTAGCAATGCTTTAAAGAAAGAAAACAGGCTTGACAGAACCTCTGGGTCTGATGTCATCCAAGTGGAGCGATGGGACGCCCAAATACCAACCGACATTTACAAAGAGATACTTACCGACTTCCCTGGCCCCGAAAAGCAAACACTGATTTAATTCATGTTCTGCTCAGCTATTTAATTTTCTAAAACTGATTTAGGAAATGTGGTCTGAGAATTTTTAAAAACCTGTGTATATCATGTAGCCTGTACGGGGGACTGTACCCTGGCAACATTTAACTGGACCCAGCAAACCTGACTGAAGGTCTGCTCTGTGCCGGGAATTAACAAGGTGAATAAGGACCGACTGGGGCCCTGCAGGAGCCCACATTTTTGTTGGGGGGCAGGGAGGATGACACACTAGCCTGAGTGACCTTGTGTGTGGCACAAGCCCCAGCCTTTAAGATGGCAAAGAAGAGACTGAAGGCAATTCACGTTGCTGAGTGTGAATGCCCATGGAAATTCAGCTGTGCTATTTCTATTGGAAGCGTTATTGGTTTTGTAGCACTCTGATTATAAAGTTGCAAACGTTTAAAAAAAAAAATACAGTGTGCTTCTTGCACAACAGGAGTATCTACAAAGTGATGTGATGTAGGGGTCACCTAAAAGCTGGTAAGAGTGCAGCAGGACAGCCTGGGTGGTAGCTACAGGGCCGTGCTCCAGAACTAAACCACCTGGGTTTCAAACCCAGCCCTGCCCCTTACTAGCTGTGTGACGATGCGCAAGTCATTTAATATCTTCGTGTTTTAGTTTGTCATCTGTATAATGGGGTTAATCAAACCTACGTTATAGAGCTTTTGTGAGGATTAATGTATTAATAACCGTAAAATGCTTAAAACAGTGCCTGGCACAGCGCAATCACTACATAAATTTAAGTATTGATAAGGTCTAAGTTGACCCAGGCCTGGTAGTCTGTCTAGTGGTTAAGATTTGGCTCACACTGCTGCAGCCAGGGTCTGTTTTCCGGTCAGGGAACTGCCCTACCCCTCTATCGGTTGTCATACTGTGGCGGCTGCATATAGCTGTGATGCTGAAAGCTCTGCCACCGGGATTTCACATACAAGCAGGGTCACCCATGGTGGGCAGGTTTCAGCGGAGCTTCCAGACTAAGACAGACTAGGAAGAAGGACCTGGCCACTCACTTCTGAACAAACTGGCCATGAAAACGCTGTGAACAGCAGCAGAGCATCGTCTGATACAGCGCTAGGAGGTGAGAGGATGGCGCAGAAAGACCGGGCAGGGTTCTGCTCTGCTGTCCACAGGGGCGCTAGGGGTCAGAATCCACATCAACTACACTGTGACCAATACGCTTTTTTTCTTTTTCTAAATCCCTAGAAATTTCTAAAACTGGGAATTGCCGTCTCCACACAGAATTTGGCAAGGAAAATATTGAAAACATGCAGCATAAAACAAAACGATTCACCCAACCCACCACTTCCCTTCGTCCCCATTTCCCTGTGGAACAGCCACCTCCCTTCTCTGGGGAGCCGGAGTGGGTGGGCTGTTCCATACATGAGACGCTGCAGGCACAGCATGGATGGCCTGCCAGCTGTTCATGTGCCTCTGTTTGGGGCCAGAAAAATAAATTTGGGGCTCCAAAACATGAAAGAAAAACCCTTGCAAGACTGAAATTTAATATTTTATTAACTGTAACATCAACTTCAATAATGTTGAATTTAACTCTTGCCTACTTGATGGTTGCCAAGAAATAATGATGGTTAATTAAATGTTTAAAAACAATTTAAAAGCAAGCTATTCAAGTCTTTTCCCTAAATAGAAGAATTAGATTTAGTGTGGAATAGGGGTCACACTTTGGAAACGCTGCTCCTACTGCAGTGACTTTTCAGAGGAAGGAGAGAGGAAGGGGTGAATAACGCCCCTCCATGAAATTAAGAGTAATCGCCAATCTCAATAGAATCTGCCTCCTGTAGGGTCTTCCTAGCCACTGATGTCTTTCAGAGGTTCAGGTGTGGCCCCCAAAGCTCTGAGCATCTGGATTTCTCGTTCTCAAATGTAATCAGGTGTTTTCAAGGTTCACCATCTCTCAGGGTAAAATGCCCATCTTCTCCATTTGTAAAGAGCACTTTCTTTGAGCAGAAGCTGCCTGTTTGAAGTTTCTTGGCTAGTTTCCCAGTCCCTGTACTGTAGAATCTGGAACGTCAGAACTAACAGCCCAAGAGTGTCCAACGGCGTCATTTTCATAGGACGGAAACTGAGCGCTGACAGAGGGTATGTCACCTCCACACGGTGACACAGCCAGTCCATGTCAGACCTGGGACCAGAACTCGGCGTTCTTGGCGTTCAAATCCGGGCTTTCCTCTGAATCCCCAACACTGCGCTGCCCTGGTCTGCATTCTGGTTGGCTTCCTTTGAGAGCACTGGTGGTCTGACTCTCCAGGCTGGAACGGTGATCTTTTCGGTATGTTGGGAGGAATGTGTTGTGGTGGTCAGGCGCACAGGATCCAGAATGATGTAAATCCAAACCCACATGCTGGCTTAACTGTGGCAAATGTCTTAACTTCTCTGAGCTCCCATACAGCAGGGGGTAGTACGAGCTACTCCACGGGCTGCCTGGCACGAACTGAGGCTCGTTAAATCAGCACGTGCTCTCGAGTGGCAACTCCCCCCAAAGTCACTGATGTAAAGTTAATCAGGGAGCTGGTGTCTGCCCTTCACTCCATTTGTTTATACTCTCCAGGGCTCACGCCAGCCTTCGGGGTGATCTCTTACTCAGGGCCAGCATGAGTGAATATCCATTTCACTGACTTCTTAGCCCCTGGACCTGCTGGGGTGTGGTCTGCTGGGCTGAGCTCAGCAAAGCTCCCTGAGAAGCAAATGGTACAGAGAGAAAGATGAATATACCAGGCTTTCCAAAAGCAATCATCAAGTGTGGTTATCAGAGAATTTTTATGCAATAGCCCAGTGGAAGGAAGCAGAGATACAAATTAACCTCTGATTTATATTAGCCATGGGGGTGAATTATACGACACTGGAGGCTTGGTAGCAGATTTTCCTTCTGGATTGTTTTCTGCACAGGCGACAATTAAGATTTATAGCTAGCCCCTGAGTGCACATCAGCTCACAGGCTGGGACGCCAGCCCAGAGGCCTGGGGATCTCACGGTCTGAGGGTGCAGTGCAGCTCACACAGAAACGGGAAGTTAACTTTTGATTTTCGTTTGCCAAATGTGTGAGAAGGCTTTGTTCGTTTCTCCAAAGCCCAGAGAGTTTGTAACACTCTCTCCACACTATGCGATCTGCCAAGGGCCAACCTCCACAGCAGGCCGCCTGGGGAGGAAGGGGCGGTAGGGCCCCGCTGACGGCATTATTTTTGAGCAGACCACAACAGCCCAGGCCTTCACAAGCTAGTCTGGAATTTTAGCCAGCTGCTTGTTAGCTCCGTAGTGCAAACTCCAGCAGTGGTCTGTCAATAGTCAAATCTGATGTCCCTTGTGCGCGGGCTAAGTTCTGTAGGAAGGCTACTCGGTCCGTTCCTTCATTTGGAAAGCTGCCGTGGAGCAGGAAAGTCGTCTTCAGGCTGGCCTCACCCCCGCCCAGGATCTCCCCATGAGGTGGCCACAGGAGAAAGAGCATCCATGGCTTCATCAGGCAAGGGTTGGAACCCTCACTCTATCCAGTCTCAGCTGTTTGACCTTTGACAAGCGGGTCTCAACTACTCATCTCTGAGTACAGAGGGTACCCGGCACACACCAGGAGTCCAGTAAACGTAGCTCTAACCATCTTTCTGCTCGTGAGGAAACTCTGAGTAACAAGCTCCTTCTTTCCAAGAAAGCACTCTTTTTCACCTTTCTAGACTCTAGCAAAGAAAAATATTGCCAGTCTCCATAGAGACCCGTGAAAGCACCAGGGGCTCTCCACACCGAGACGTGGCCGCCCCAGCAACCTCAGTGAGAACCACATGGTGTCTTTATCCTTGGCAGGGGTACCAGTCACATTCGTGGCCACTTCTACTCTTAGGGAAAATAAACTGGCTTAAAAAAAAAAAAAAAAATCAGCCCTACGGACAAGCTGGAGGACAAGAGATTTAGGACATTTCTTGGGCCATATTGGACCAGAAGCCAGAAAGCAACATGTTTAGGTCCTAATCCAAACACTTGCTTAGTCGGGGCCTCACACGCCTGATGCTAGTTTGGATTCTTGACCAGAAGCTGAGCTGAGTTTGGAAGTGCATCCGGAGCAGGCGACTCCCAGCGGGTAGAACGCGTGTTCTGTGTCCCTCCCACCTCTCCTCTGTGTTTTTGTCTTCAGGTTTGGCCCAAGGCCCGGGTGTCACAGTACCTTGGGCGGCCAGGACAGTCCTTACAGGAACATCAGGAACCTACCACCCGCCCATCAGCCTGGCCTTACAAGGAACGAGTTAATTGATACTTTTCTCTCTCAGACAGCTTATAGTCTGGTTGGGAAGATAAAATTACCAGTCTCTCTAAATATTTAATCTTTTTAAATCACGTAAGATTATTCCAAAGCCATAGGCATGATAATTTCTCAATAGAATCAAGAAGATTTTCAGTTAGGAGAGTGTCTCGTGGAGACTGGACATGTGTCACCTCTCTTGGGCAACCAGAACTACCTGCGCCTCAGGGCACATTTCTATAGTGCAGTCTAGTTAGCATCCTTCTTTCTTGTCTCAGTTTATCATCGCCTCCCCCATGTCAGGGTGATCCCTCACTGAGGGTCCTGTGAAGGAGTATATCAAATAGCGGCCTTTCTAGCCGGCTGGCAGAGGCACTCACTACCCTTAAGCACTTCATTTGACTCTCCACTCCCTCTTTTCCCCAAGAGATCATGGCTTTTAACACAGACCACATGCAGTGAAACCATTACTAACGTTACAATCATAAGGCAGCAGTGGTGTTTGGGGACCAGAAGGCATGGGGTGGGGATGTCTGAGCACTGCCCACTGGGCACACTCCCCTCCAGTCTCTGATAAGGTCGGCTAGTGTGACCAGACAGGTTTTCTCTTCTGGATGAAGGCCTTGATTCCCTCCTGCCCATCTGGCAGGGCTATGTTGTCCACCATGGTCTGGGAGGTGAGGTAGTAGGCTGTTCTAAGGTCCTGGGGCAGCTGCTTGTAGAAGTTGGCCTTGCCCAAAGACACCACAACACGGCTCAAGGAGGCAATCTTTTTTGCTATCTTCATGGTCTCCTCCTCCAGCTGTTCTTCAGGCACCACTTTGCTGAGCAGCCCATGGAGCAAGGCCTCCTGAGCAGAAATGGGCTCCCCAGTAAAAAGCATTTTTAAGGCGACCTGAGGGAGGAAAGATGTGCGATTATTAAGGCATCTCCTTGTGACCCACTGCCCCCTACATCCCACGCTGTCCATGTCACTCTGCTGAGATGGTCAGTCTCCTGACCTGCCTACGACCTCAGCCCAGTTATCTGCCTCCTCAGATAGCATCTCACCCATCACCCCTAATGCCTTCAATACCCCAACTCCTGCCAGGGACAGGTGGCATCTTTCCCAGAGCAAGCAAAACATCAGTGCCCAGGGGAGGGAGTGACCCCTCGTGTCCTCTCTCTCCTTCCCAGATCTGAGCGCCCAGCCTCTGCTGAGGCAGGAGATTCACCTGCCTGTTTCACCGGCCAAGCCCAGGACAGCGGCCCATCTGATGGGATGAAAGGGAAAAGGCCGCAGCGAAGACGCCCAGGGCCTCCCACACACCAATGCGGCGTCCCCTTTCCAAAGGGAGGAAACGTTCAGGGCTGCCATCACCTCAGTCTGATTTGAAAGAGCAGCTTCCCGTAAACCAGAGGAGGAGGGGTTGAAAGGAGATGTCTCCCAGGCACCAGGCCTAGGGGCCCAGCATGATCTTAACTTCCGAATGGGGGAGACCTGGCGGCAGAAGAGCCCTCCTCCCCCCAAACTTCGATGTCCGCAGAAAGGGGAGTGCAACCTCCTGACTCTGCCACAGTGTGCCTCGATTCTCTAATTCTGCAAAGCCCGGCTTCCGGAATCTCAAATTTACAACTTAAAGAGGGGTTTCTGGATGGACAGGGAACACACAGGGGGTGAAGCAACCCTCCTCTCCCTCTCCCCTCGGGCACTCTCCTACAGCCCTGCTGGCAGCTTGGCTGTTCCTGGAACATGCCAGGTGTGCTGTCACCCCAGGGTCCGTGTACTGCTGTTCCCTCAGCCTGCAATGCTCTGTGTCCAGGTGTCCTCATGGCTTGTGCCCTCATCTCCTTCGGGTCTCTGCTCACGTGTCACTTTATCGATGAGGTCCTCCAGGACACTCTACAAAAACTGCAAATCAAACCCCAGCACTGTCCCCCTTTCTGGCTGTATCTTATCCTTTGCACTGTCACCATTTAACATACTATATACTTGACATGTTTATTTGTTTATTGTATTACCTCCTTCGCTAGCGTGTAAACTGCACTAGGTCAGAGAGGTTTTTTTTTCCACTGTTCTGTTTATTTCTGTATCAGCAGCACCAGAAGGGTACCCTGCATATAGTAGGCAACCTACTAGATATTGATTGATGAGTGATCTAGGGGATGAATGGATGAAGGCAGAGAGAGGACAGCAGAAGGGATGCTCCAGCCCTTTAGAGGCCAGGTCAAAAGGGGAGACAGCTTCCACTGGGCTCTTGGGCTCTCTCTCTTGGGCTGCTCAGCCTTGGGATCAGCCACCATGCTGTGAGGAAGCCCAAGCCACACTGAGAGGCTAAGTGTTCCAGCTGAGAAGCAGCCTCAACATGTCACATGAGACACGTGAGTGAACAAGCCCTCAGATGACTGTCCCCAGCTGTCACTCCCCCATCTTCACTCTTCCCAGCTGAGGCCACAGACGTTGTGGAGCAGAGACAAGCTCTCCTCGCTGAGCCCCATCCAAATCGCAGATTCAGGAACTAAACAAATTACTGTTGTCGTTCTGAGCCACCAAGTTGCAGGTGGTTTGTTATGCAGTAATAGACAACTGGACCAGCTTGGGATATAAATTTGGGAGTCATTGGCATTTAGATCTTGCTAATGACTAGGTTTTTCAACCTAGGTGCCATTGTACATTTTGGACCACATAATTTTTTGTTGTGTGGGATTGTCCTGTGTATTGTAGGATGTTTAGCAGCATCCCCAACCTCTACCCACTGGGTGCCAATAATACCCCCACCAGCAGTTGTGACAACCAAAAATGTCCCCAGGCATTGCCAAACGTCCCCTGGGGCCAATAATGCTCCCAGTCTAGAACCACCAATTTAGACGGTTTTTTAAGTCATGAGACTAGATTGGATCACCTAGGACCAAGCTTTGATAGAGAAGGAGAGGCCAGAAGGCTGGGCCCGAGGACTCTTGCCATCACGGGTACTGATGGAGTCCACGCTGGACTGGCAGTCAGGGAAAGGGGATTGGGGCCCCATTTTCTCCTCTGCAAAGTTAGGGGAGTGGACTAAACCCCAACTTCATCCAATTTTGGAAATTTAATGATTCCACATTGGAGGCTGCAGGAACATAATGCCTGTGGGTCAGAGACGATTTTTTAGTCGACCAGGAACAGCATCTCACTCCAAAGCATGTTTGCAGCGCTGGTTGAACATGGAGCTAAAAACCATGTCCTGCTGACTCAGGGCTGCTAAGTAAGACCCTGCTGAGGAGACCCGGTGAGTCACAGTGCAGGGGCCAGGGTAACATCCACTCCATCGCTGCCCGAGAAGCACATGGCAGCTGGGACCTAGGTCAGAAGCCAGGGGAAAGCAGAGTCCCTGCACCTTCCAGCCTTTTTTTTCCTCTGCCAATGCAGGTGGCTCTCAGGGAATCCACATGGCCCATGTATCAGAAAGTGGCTGATCCTGAAAACGACATAAAAAAGCAAACCCACCAAAGTCAAGCGCATCAATCCCCTCATAACTTAGAATGGCCAAGACCTCAGATGACTTTTAAAGAGTGGTTATGAATGGCAGCAGAGCCGGCAGAAGGAACTCATTAAAATCAAAGCAGTAGGTGCTCCCCTGGCTGGCTCAGCAGACAGGCATTTATTCAGCCTGTGCAGTTGGTACCTACTGTTTGGGCTCCTGATCTGTCCATGGGACAGTGTCCTTATCAGTGCCTTCCTCTGAGAGGTGCCTTCTTCAGCGTCTCTGTTCCTTTCATGTCTCTCCCTCTCCCAGAGCCTCTTCATTTCCATTCTCCTTCCCAGGCTCCGTTACACATTTATAAAGTGCCTGTCTGACTCAGATACTGCAGCTGCACAGGATCGAGGTGCCCCAAGAAGTTCGCAGTGCAAGTCCTTTGGAGCCCCAGCTTCCGCAGGCCAGGGCATGGGGCAGGGCTCCGTGGGGGCCTCGTCCCACCTGCTGAGCGTCCTCATCCGAAGGACCCCTGAGCAGGTTGCTTCTCATCTCCCACTTCCCCAACTGGAGCACATGAGCACAGATGACTGTCTTCCAGGGGTGCTGTGAAGAACAGCTAACTGAGGACTGCAGGGCACACTGTCCCATCGAGAGCAATGGAAATGCTGGAAAGAACGGTCCATTTGAGCTAGACATAAGCCGGGGAAATAACTGTGATGGTTTTGCTTGCAGACGAGAAGCTCAAGGGACCTCGCATGAGTCTGTGTTTATGAGGACACTGACCAACTCACATGAGGAACTCACATCAGAGCGTAACTTTCTCTTGTACCTTCATCCATTCACTGAACAAATATTCATATAGGAAATCTGTGTGTCAAGAATAGTGCTATGGACCGAACTGTGTCTCCCCAAAATTCGTATGTTGAAGCACTAACCCCCAATGTGACTGTATTTGGAGATGGGGCCTAGAAGGAGAAAAGGTTAAATGAGGTCATAAGGGTGGGGCCCTAATTCAACAGGATTGGTGGCCTTATAAGAAGAGGAATATCTCTCTGCCATGTGAGGACACAGAGAGACAACGGCCGTCTGCAAGCCAGAAAGAGAGCTCTCCCCAGAAACCAATCTCCTGGCACCTTGATCTTGGACTTTCAGCTTCCAGAATTGTCAGAAAATAAATTTCTGTTGCTTAAGTCATCCAGTCTGTGGTATTCGTTACGGCAGCCCAAGCTGACTAATACACACAGGAAGATTATCGATTTTTGTAATATCTTAATTCCAAAGCAACTCCAAAAATTTGCTTTAGGAAAAAAAAAAAAGCTTATAGGTCCCTGAACTGAATCACTCTGGGAGCACATGGAATCCTAACCCTTGGAGACGTGTGAACAGGGCCGACCCCTGTCTGTCAGAGAGAGACGGTTCTGCTCATAGGAGAATTAAATGACCTCTTAAATTCCCTTCTAGATAAAAGACTTCTAATGTTATTTCAGGATCTCTAATCATAAACAAAAAGCAAGTGACCTTTGGGACAGAAAGGATATTTTCCCCTTATGTCAGTGAGTCAGTCAGTGAAATAGAGAAAGACAGAGATAGACAGCTAGTCAGAACAAGAGACACAGTCAGAAATCAGTCAGAATATAGTCAGATTCTACAGGTTCCTCTACTAAGTTCTGGGCTCTGTGCTCAGCACATTTGGAAATAAAATGGTGCCCAGACACCACCCCAGCCTCTCTTGTTACCAACAGTCCAGTGGCTACAAGGACCGTTAAATTCAGAAAACACCTCACATGGAAATATTTTCAAAGGTGCAAGACACGCATCTTTCTGGAACACTCTGACTGCAGCCTCGCCTGCAGGCAGGTGAAAGGACCACCGCATGCGGCCACGTCCCCGCTACTCCTGGATTCATCAGCACTTATTTTTGATACAAACTTCTTTTACTATCACTTACACGGATTCACTTACAGTGAAAAAATCCTAATCATTAAATAGTAGGAGGTTTTATTTATGTCCCTCCTCATCCTCTTGCGCTCTCTGTGTAGAATGACAGACTCTCCCGGGGAGAAGGATGAGGAGGGATGATGAAGAAGGCTTGGTCTCCGCTGTGCGCCAGGTCTCCTGGGGTTTCGGAACCCGATTCTGGGGGCCTCCGCTTGGTCACAGGCTTTGGCGTCAGGCACACGAGCTCTGCTCCTTAGTCTCATCTCAAACCCAGGCAGCACAACAGACAAACTGCCTCCCAGGAATGCCAGTTTTTAAAAAGAAAGAAGTCAAGAGAAGAAGCGGAGAACCCGGGACGGTGGACAGGGGCTGGCTAAGTGGCTTCCTTCTTGCGAACCACTGGGTGCGTCCCAGTAGAGGCAAACAGGAGAGAAAGGGCCCCTGTGGCCCTCAGTGATGGAGGCAAAGCGGCAGTGGGGTCAGCCAGAGCGCCGGGGCACGCCAGCCTCCACGTGGACCGGGCAGGGCACTCTCCCTCCTGCTTCCCCTGTCCTGGCACCTCTCCCTGCAGTCCTGAAGACCAAGAAGGTCTCAATGGGATCAGCGCTCTCACAAAAGAAGTCTAGAGGAGTAAGGTCAAGGCCTGAGTCCCTGGCCCTGCCCTCAGCTTCCTAGGTCATCCCCACTTAGTCTCCAACCCTCTCTGGGCCTCAGCTTGCCAATCTGCCTAGTGGGGCAATACTACTTAGCACCATGTTGCTTTACAGGGATTTTACCCAAACAGATTAGATAATAGAGTGTCATTCCCTAAGAAAAAGAAAGCCTATTTATTTTATAGCGAATCAGCACAATCTTTACTTAAAGTCTCTATGTGCTGTGCCCCCGAAACTTCAGATGAAAGAGAAGAAGACACGTCCCCTCACTCTCTTCGCCAATCAACCATGCAGCCTTTCAGGGCAGCCCTCCTTGGGTCACCCTAACTAGTGGTGGCTTAATACTTCCCCTTCCGGGGGTATCTGCATTAAAACGACAGAAGGCCCTTGAGGCCCAGGCCCACCCCAGAGGCAGGGGGACCTGGGTCTGGAGTCAAATGTCCCTGAGCTCCGATCCCAGATCAGCCACTTACTGACCACAGGACCTTAAGGAAGTGACTTAACACCTCTGAGTCTGTTTCCTCATCTGAAAGACAGGAGTAAGGCCTCCATCCTCCTGCAGAATTGTGAGGATTAGAGAAAGTAAGTCTAAGGCTCACAGTACAGAGCTGGGCGCTCAGCAGGCAGCTGATAAATGCAGAGGCTACTATTAACACGCCAATTCCAACTGTAAATTTGTATGACTCTCTAACGTTGGCTTTTAGGTGTCACCGCCCCTGAAAGGGGGTGATTATTTAAAGTAGTGGGGTGCTCAGATCCCCTCAAGGCACACCTATGACAAGACCCAGCTGGCGGTGTGTGGGCGTCAGGGGTTGCCACGCGGCAGGACTCAGGGGAGGGGAGCTGAGGGAGGATCGCCAGGCCCATTTAACTGGCTGGGAAACGCTAGGTGAGTCGCTGGACCCCCCAGGCCCTCTGTAAGTTGGGGTGTTGAACTGCGGGTTCTCGAAGGCGCCGAGGCCGCGTGTCCCACTGTGACGGCCTCACAAACCACCCTTAAAGAGCAGATTCTGACACGCTGGGTCTGGGGGGGCCTGGGACCCTGCGTTTCTCCCGGGCTCTGTGGTGATCAGCCCACCAGGCCGAGCGGCAAAGCTTTACACTTCCAGCTTGGAAGCTCTCCTGTGTTCTGATGAGACTCTTAGGAAATCAGATGCTAGAGTCACAACGTTACCATGGCAAATAGGAGGAAGCAAGTGTTCCCACCGCGGAGGCATGGCTGGTCTGGGAGGAGGGAGTTCGGATCTTTCCTGCGCTCTACCTGACACCAACTGCTCGAGGCGCTGGCTCCACTTTTCTGAACCAGGCCAGCTCCGACTGGGGAAGGGAGCAGCTGCGCCAGGCAGGTTGTGTAGATGGTGCAAGACAGATGCATTATTTAGCTCACGCCAGAGGAAAGAGACACTTCACAAATGTGGAAGATTATTCACGCCCAGGCTCAGCTGGGCTTGAACACAAGGGCTCCACTCCCGGTTTCTGCTCCCAGTGGACGAACCGCAGCCCCTCGGTCTGTCGGTCTCTGGCTCAGCTGCGCAGTTTCCCGTGGTGACCAGCAGAGGGCACTGGTGACCCACACGTGTGGCCTTAGCTGGCGTAGAAAGGGCCGAGCTTCCCAGGCAGGCCGGGTTGCAAAAGCAGCTGCTTGCTTCCCTGTGGACGTGCAGGGGGACAGTGCCCCCCACCCACACACAGGTGACGGCCTCTGTACGGATGTGTTCGTATGGGTGCACACAAGCAATGGCGACAGGCAGGTTTAGATTTCTGTGAATCCCTAGTTTTCCGCCTAAAGGGGGCCACACAGGTGAAGGCTGCAGATCCAGAAACACGGCAGAGGCCGCACCTTCCTACTAGATTCCCGTTATCAGTACTGCGATTTCAGCTCATTGGTGTTGACCACAAACCTCAGGTAGCCCAACATCAATGAGCCCAACGTGTAGGCGCATCTACTGACAACTCTGAGCCACTTTCAGACGGCCAACTAGGAAAAAACTCCGAAGGCTTGAAAACAATTCACAGGCCTCCTGGGGATCAGACCACGAGGAGTGCAGATCAGGGATCTGAGCGGGGAAATACTGGAGACTCTTTGCCCCGTCTTCTGCGCAGGGCTGGCCCCTTGCAGAAACTGTTTCTGGAAGGTAAAAGCTACTTTGGTTCTTACAACGTCCCGCCACTTAATCTGTCACACTGGGCAATTATGCAATGTAGTTCTGAGAACTGGGCTTCCTGGGAACTGAAGGCATGTTTCTGTCACACTTTTTTCCCTCTTTCTTCTCAAAAACTAATTTAAAATTTGACAAATATGAGATAATGTTTAAGTTTCTAGGACTCAATTATAAGCCTTGATTTACAAAGTTTGTTTTGAGAAAGAATGGATTCTTATCCTGACAGTAAGGCTGATTTAAAGGTTTCAAATGCCTTGACACAGAACCTTCCAGAATGTCAGGTGCTGAAGGAGATGAACAGCCACAGGCAGGCTAACCAGTACAGCTGCCTTTAACCATGCCAAAGGCCTCGTGATTTGACTTGCACAATTATAAGAGTTTATTAACAAGCTCTGACAATATATTACAATGCACCTTAATTTAATGTAATGGCACAAAGTAGAGACTTAAGAAGTATTTATTGAATTGGTATATATACATTTTAGGTAAATGTGTATCCTGACAGGATCCAAACACCCCCTTGGACATGAGGACATTTAAGCAAGTTCTTGTGTTTGGACAGGTCACCCTGTGCAGTGTGGAGCCCACGTTCAGCCAGTTTTCATACGTGTGTGTGCTTGGACGTATCTGTCTTCAGAATTCTCTCACAAACACACATTTCTGGAAAAACTAAGGAGGAGGCACCATGAAAGAAAGCAGTGCTTCCCTCCACTTCTTGGTCCCGCGGTTGACTTCCCTTGGGTCTCGTTTCTCTTGTGCTGCAGGCATATGAGCAACTGCTAATTTTTGTAGTTGATGCTAAAATGGATAATATATTCTAGAAAGCACTTTGGGTTCCATACTTGCTCTGGTATATGACTCTCCCTCCCCCCTCCTTTTTTTTTGTGTGTGTGTGAGGAAGATCAGCCCTGAGCTAACATCTGATGCCAATCCTCCTCTTTTTGCTGAGGAAGACCGGCCCTGAGCTAACATGCATGCCCATCTTCCTCCACTTTACATGGGACGCCACCACAGCATGGCTTGACAAGCAGTGCGTAGGTCCGCTCCTGGGATCCGAACCTGCCAACCCTGGGCTGCCAGAGACAAGTGCATGCACTTAACCACTACGCCACCCTTCCCCCTCCCCTTTTAAAAATAGATTTCCAATTGAGAATGAGGAGGTATTCTTTCCTAGAGCAAGGAAGCCACTGGTTTCCACTTAAGAGATGTTCAGTAAATATTATTTCACCATGTTACAGGAAGGAAGAAAGCTTTGTGGAGAAAATGGACTTCTCTGCGGTTACCAACGACAGAATAACTTGTGTAATACGGCTCCTTCTGGGGCAGATTCAACATACCATGCACGGGGGGTTCCTGAAATGCAACCATCTTAAACCTGACACACTGGGTATATTTATTTTTTTATCAGCTACTTTCAATCCATTCTGGAGCGAGACAGACCGTTGGAAAACAAGAAGCCAGCGCACTAGCATCCAAGCCCCTTGATACTGGCGTGTGTCACCATGATATGATCTCTCATGGGCAACCACTGGGTGCAATAAAACTCAGTCTCAATTGCATTTCAAATAGGATTACAAAAATGTGTGCCTTTATGAAAACAAACAAAACAAATCCAAACACCGAGGTAAGAGCGAAATGTGGTGATCCACAAATTGAAGCCCACCGTGAGAGGCTACAGAGGAACAGGCAGCTGGCTACGCCCTCCCCCACACACGACATCAGAAGGAACGCGGTGGCACATCCAGCCAGTGGTGCTTTGGGCAGAATGTCCTCATTCAAACAGTACTTTTAACAAGTGAATTCCAGAACTAACCCTCACAGGCACTGGAGGATCACTACAGAGACAGGGCTGCGGGGAATTCGATTACCTTTCTCGGCACTGCTCTCCCCAAGGCGACCCCAGGGCTGGAGCAGAAGAGCCCGATGTTCACACCCGGAGTGGCGAAAAAGGACTTGTTGCTCGCCACGGCGATGTCACAGCTGGCCACCAGCTGACACCCGGCAGCAGTGGCCAAGCCGTTCACCATGGCAATGATGGGCACGGGGTGATTCTGGATCAGCATCATGACCTGAAGGAGCAAACACACCCACTTCACTTCCAGCCAAGAGTGAGGTGCAACATTATTGCTGATTATTGTACATGATTTTACTGTTTTCAGAGTGATTTTCACATGCGTCAGTGTATCATTCTATGAAAAAGAGGAAAAGCAGTCAGTCACCGAGAGAACTGACTTGCATTAAATATTGATTATGAACCAGACTGTACAATTTGGTCTTCTGGGAACCCAGGAGGAAGGAGCCGTATTCTACAACCAGGACTTGAAGTCTCAGGGGGAAGTAACCCTCCTCGGGCCACAGGATCCGCCAGCAGTGGCTGTGGGGTCTGAACCCGCATCTGTGGGTCTCCAAGCCGCTGGTCTGTCCGCCCCAGCACAACACCACTGAGAGCCTGCAGTCCCCTCCCACTGCTCCCCAGCAGCCCCTCTGGAGAACAGCGCTGACTGCGACCTTTGGGGAACAAACCCTTCTATTCCAACCGCACCTGCGTGGAGCCCTCGTGTCAAAAGTCTGAAAGTGATATTTGGTACTTCCTTGAAAAATTAAGGTGGAAAAGTGACTGGAAGGCAATGTCCTTAGTCATTACTTCTCACATTCCCACTGAGAATACTCTCTCAATTCTATGAAAATGGTGGGAACACCCTGCTGTCATCAAAATAAACAAAATTCCTCAAACAGAGCCATGGGCCCAGAGAGGGGAGCGCCAGCTTGCTCATGGGACACTCCTTCCTCCCTTGAATCTCCAGAACTTGAATTTATTTTTGAAGCTCATGAAATAACTTGTTTATTTCTGCATTTCTTCATGACACTCTAAACAGACTGTGTTGCTCTGGTAACTTCCATTTATAAATGGATGCTCTTTGAACCTGGCAGGGAGGGAGGGAGGAAGAGAAGGGGAGCTACATCTAGGCTTGTTTCCCAGGCGGCAACTCAAAGAAAACCCACCTTCACTGATTTGAAGATTTTGCCCAAGGAACTTACCTTCTGTATTCATAAACATTTGGTATTTCTCAGCTTTACATAAAACAACCAATGATAGGGGCTGGCCCGGTGGCGCAAGCAGTTAAGTGCGTGTGCTCTGCTGCGGCAGCCCGGGGTTCACCGGTTCAGATCCCAGGCATGCACCGACGCTCTGCTTGGCGAGCCATGCTGTGGCGGTGTCCCACATAAAGTGGAGGAAGATGGGCACGGATGTTAGCCCAGGGCCAATCTTCCTCAGCAAAAAAGAGGAAGACTGGCATCATATATTAGCTCAGGGCTGATCTTTCCCACCAAAAAAAAAAAAAACCATAAAAACAACCAATGATATATTAAAGGATATGATATCATACTCTACAGTAGTGGTTCTTGACTTTTTTAGGGGGGTGCCTTTTGAGAACCTGATAAATGCTAATGCCCCTCGCCCTAGAAGAATGCACATGGCTATACCCGTACCCCCACACTGCTCATGGATTTAGGGGGTTCGTGCACTCCAGGTGAGGATGGGGTGTTTAGTGACAGAGCTCATCCTCAGTGAGCCGCAACAGCAAGGAGAAGGACACACAAGAACTTCTCAAGTCTCGCTGCAAAAAAGGAAAAGTTTTTGTTTCAGCTCTGAGTGTCGTCTGTCGCCTAATGAACTGAAGTTACTTATGAAAAGTCAACTGTGATTAGAGTTGAACACTCCGTCTCCTGCCTGCCATCTATGATGGGCTAGAATTCCGTACAACCTGGTGGGAAAATACTTAGGTAACTCAGCATATATCAACGACATTAAAAATATTCATACCTTTCATAGGAATTCTACTTCCAAAAAATTCTGAAGTATGGTAAAAAATGCTGTCTGGACAAAGATGTTTGCCAAATCATTATTTTACAATAGTAAAAAAACTATAAATAGTATACACAGATAAAAATAAGTAATAAAAAATGGCTATGCAAACTAAACAATATCCATTTAATGG
This sequence comes from Diceros bicornis minor, assembly GCF_020826845.1. NCBI lineage: Eukaryota > Metazoa > Chordata > Mammalia > Perissodactyla > Rhinocerotidae > Diceros > Diceros bicornis. The sequence goes on along the minus strand of NC_080775.1, from coordinate 12,451,883 downwards.
AATGCTGTGTTCTCATTGTGAAACTTTCCAAGAGAATTATCAGCATGGTGGTCTGGGGCGTATGTAGTGGTCTGGAGCCAGGTTGCCAGGGTTTGACGCCCACTCTATCACTCACTGGCTGCCTAACCCTCAGTTTTCTCATCTGTAAAGTGGGTATAATGATAGTACCAACCTTACAGAACATGAGAATTATATAAATATGTCTAAAGTACTTATAATACTACCTGGCACATAGCAAGCATTCAATGCTATAATCATACTATGCCATTACACAGTAAAATCACACCTATGTATAATTATTCAGACAAGTACACATGGAAAAAGATTAAAAATAAATGTAGCAAAATTCGTATTAATTACAGTTTTCTCTAGGTGGTATGATCACGGTATAGTATCAGTAATTTATTTTTCTTGCTTTTGTTCTTCTAGATTTTCAAAATTTCCTATCATAAGTACTTATTACTTTTATAATTACAAAGTATTTTAAATAAAGTTAGAGAACAATTCAGACGAGATAAAGGGAACAGAAATAATAAACAAGCTGGGATAATCAACCCCTTGATAGCCAAGAATTGATTAGACCTCCCCTTTTGCCTCCTGAATGAGGTCCTTTTTTTTTGGTCCTGCCTACTCCAAAATGTGACATCAACTTAACTCTGCCCTAGCCTACGGAACAGCGCGACTGAGGGTTCCACGTTATTTCCAAAAGCGCGAGGCCTGTCGCGATGCCATTTCAGGGGTGGGTGTGAGCAGAGAGAAGAGTCTCCTCCTGGACTAGGGTCTCCACCCTCACGCCTCACCAGGACGGAAGAGAGGCAGGGAGCAGGGTCTGGTGAAGGCTGCCCATCAGCTCACACAAGGTCACTTTGGCTGTTCCATAACCCCGTGTTTCTCCTCATTCTCCATCTGCCCTATTCCCGATTTGTAAACAATTAACTATCATGCGGTACTTGTTGTCCGTAACAAATCTGCTATAGTTTTTAGAAGCTGAGCCAAGTCAGGTACTTTTATCTTCCTTTCTAAAATCAGACTTTCTCATGCATGAACCGAACAATGACTTATCTAGCTCATTCTGTTCTAATCTGCCTGCTGATTAGACGTGGAAACTGAAATCTTGCACAAGTTCAGGGTGCTCATATTTATCCAAGACGATTTAATTTTCTTAGGAAAAGTATTAAAGAAATCAATACACTTTCACTCCTACTTCACTACATTAGGGCTGGGTCCTGTGTAGACACTGCGTCTTTCCAGTGAGCCGGAGGCATCCGTGGGTTGGAGGCCTCCACGAAATCCGGCCTGTATCCTCTGAAGCAGCCCTGGCTCCCCTGTGGCCCTCTGTGAACCTGTTTAGATCTCAGTTCATGCAGACACCACGGCAGAGGGATAAAAGCAGGTCCTTTATGGAGGAGGGGAGGGCTCTACTGGTTATCTTTGATGAGTTTCTATTTTGGCCAAATATACTGGGTATTAGTAGAAAAATAACTTCCAAAGCACGAGGCCTTGGCAAACACAAGAGCAGAATGTTACATAAACATCATTAACATGAAACAAAAGCCCTATGTCTTAGCTCTGGCTTGCTGCCACCTCTCCATGAGGCCTCAAGTCAATCGCTTTTCTAGTTTGTCCCTCCACGAAATGAGAAAACTATAATCTGATCTCTTTATGGGTTTCTGGAAGGGCAAGGAAAACAAACGATGGACAGAGAGGTCACTTAATCACCTTCCTGTTCACCTCCCTCTTGCTTACCTCTGTCTACATGATAGGAATCGTTAACATTTGTTAAATTATTAATGACCAAACAAAAGAATAAGTCAATGAATGAATGAAAAATTAGGTCAAGTAATCTTAGGGTCAGGTTATGAACCTGTTGATATGTCTTCTTTCTTAACTACATTTCCAGTTTCAGTTTGGCAGAAAACTCTTTTTTCCTTCTATTTCTTTCAAGTTTTATGTATATATTAGTGCTCAATAAATACACATGAAATGAACAATGTGTTACTTAAAGTTGGATTCCATAGTCAATTTTTTTATTATCTAGGGGTTGATTTAATATATTTATAAATCATCCCAAACTTTTTGTTCTTCCTCCTCCGTATCTATCGGCAATTTCCCTCCTTCATATGGTTAAAGAGACAGAAAGGAAGAGGTGAAAATCAAGAGGTTAATTTTCCTAGTTGGAGGTGGTGATTCTAAAGGTTGGTTGAAAGAAGGGTTTGAAAATAATTTTAAAAATCATATTTATTCCATTTATGAATGTTCTCTTTCCCATTAACAGAGCTGTTTTAAAATTTTAAAAATTATAATAATCTTAGGTTCTTCCTCTCTAAAGATGTACATTTCCATCCTTTACCTCTTACTTATGTGTATACCAAGACAAACCCCCTTAATGCTTGATGTGGCACTATTAGTAGCAGCGTATATTTTATTTTCTTTGGCATATAACAAGATCAACAGCAAACTATGGTCACTTCTTAGAAGTCTAAACCAAAGAGTTGCTCGGATGAAGGATTCACAATGACCACAGAGGTGTCAGTGTTTCTGCCGTGGTAGGTCTCATAGATAAAACCTCATCTGAACTAGAAGCTTAATTCAATATTTAATACAATTATCATTTTCAGGCTTGCAATGTCGACCTTCACCTTGGCTTACCTCAGAACAGGTTCGAAACACTTCAGCATGATAATCTGGGCCTTGCTCATCCGTCAGTTCCTTTAAGTCATGCCCAGAAGAAAATACAGGCCCCTCAGCTGCAAATGTTTCCAGTTGAGAAAAGAAAATAAAAAGATGTAAACAGCCAGAGCTGGGAAGTTCACTTACTTGTCTACTGAATAACTTTAGCGAACAACTGTAGCGATGCTGTGGACACTTAGAGAAAGTCAATGGCCCAATTTTGATAAGAATAATTCCAGTTTGCCTGAAGAGTTATAGCCAGTATGTCATGATGACAACGCAAGGGGAGGCATCTGTCCTCTAAAAGGTCCGTGGTGGAAATGCATGAAAACATTCAAGCACAAATAGGAGAAGGCTCAGCAAGCAGAGGCATGACTTGTTTTCAGAGCTGTCCCTCTGCTCTCACACTTCTGTTTCCGGACTTGGTCTGGCCTGAGTGTATCAACTCACACAAGGCCATCGAAACCCACCGTGCCTTCTCGTGTCTCTGTCATTGAGTCTATAGACAACGGCCACCCATGGGGGTTAGCACTGGAGAAGGTAGAGAGTGAAGAGAACCCCCTTTTTTTTACAAACGAGGGATCTGAGGATGTCGTTTTAGTGTTATTGTTGTCATTGATAAGAACTACAAAATGTAATTCCACTGATAAGCTGATAACACTTTCTCATATTTTCCTTTTCTGGTGGCTGTTTTGACAGGCAATATTATTCCCTTTAAACAAGTGTGGAAATTGTGTCGTTCAGAAGTCAGCTGCCTTTGCTGCATCTGGGTCATACCCCCATGTCTCCTGGACCTTACAGTTGTTTTCCCTTCGCTACATGAAACAGTTGAAAATCTATATTCAACCATTGATAAGAAGGTAACATTCTCCAGAAACACTGATCCTTAATTTCAAAAAAAAAAAAAAAAAAAGTGCATCACAGAGCATCATCCATTTTATTTTTTGTGGCTCCTTTAAAATACCGACATTTCGGGGCTGGCCAGGTGGCACAGTGGTTAAGTTCACACGCTGTGCTTCAGTGGCCCGGAGTTCACAGGTTTGGATTCCGGACGCAGACCTATGCACCACTTGTCAAGCCATGCTATGGCAGGTGTCCCACATATAAAATAGAGGAAGATGGGCACAGATGTTAGCACAGGGCCAATCGTCCTCAGCAAAAAGAGGAGGACTGGCAACAGATGTTAGCTCAGGGCTAATCTTCCTCACCAAAAAAATAAATAAACAAATAAAATACTGACCACTATTATTTAGACTACCCACATCATCACCAGATAATTTGGTAAAAATTCCTACTGGAAAAAGAGCCTGGAAAGAAATAAGCAAAATATGGCACCACTGAAGAAGACCGTAGATATCAGTTGAAAGCTTGATAAGAACAGAAAGACAAATCTATCAAATGCCCTAGCAGCCTGGTCCTAGCTGACTAGGTAGTCTACCTAAAGGATTCAACCCATCTTATCAGGTCCACGAGGAAGTCAATTCTCTGATTTTGATGGGCAGACCATCACAGCCAAGTGTGGCAATGTTTCATATCTGACAAAAAGGAAAAGACACGTATTTTCACTGCACAGTAATCTTGACTATAATTTCCACAGTTAATAGCGTTAGGACCAAGGCTCCCACTACACACGAGTTTTCCATAATTAGTGTTCTTGTAAAGGAGCTTCAACACAATTCTCCCGTTAAGTGAGGGAATGCCCCAGTTAACCGAAGCATTTTGAGAACTCTTTTCTGGGTACTGCAGAAGACTGAGGATGGATATCAGATAAATACCTGAAATGACAATGACTTTCAGATCTTTGCTCTCAGCTTCGTGAAGAATGTCACTTTGGAGAGATTTCAGCATTGCCAGCGACAGCGCGTTTCTCTTCTCTGGATTGCTCAAGACGATCTTCCTGCGAAGAACATTTTATAATTACTGGGTCATGCACCAGTCAAAACCAGTAAGGGCCCCTGTAATTCCTTTCTAATTTGGGAACTATTTTTAAAACACCAGGAAGGAGAATTGCAGGTGCTTAGATGCAATGAAGAGGGTCTGTCAACTCTCCAGAGGTACGCTAAGTCAAAACAAGGGGACTACCTGAAATGCGGGCTGGGTTTTCCCCCTCTTTCCCTTGATTTGTTTCTCTTTTTCTCCACGTTTGCTGTCAGAAACGTGACTGCCACCTCCACAGAAAGGGCAAGTCACAGCGGCTCCAAAATCATTGTGGCCCTTACTGAGAGGCTGTGAGTTCCAAGACAGCGGCGGGAGCCCAAGGAAGTTGCCACACACTGCTACCTTCCACTTATTTCTCCCCGTTGTTCTTCACAAAGAATAAGGTTAGGAGAAGAGCCAAAAAGGAAATACGCCCCCAGATCTCCTCCCACCCACCCCACAGAAGAGGCAGCCAAGGTACAGCTGCCAAAACGCGTAGACAGCAGCATTTTCCCATCTTTTTTTTTACAGAGGCATCCTGTATTCTGGAAAATAATTCATGCTGCATGAGAATGGGATATGTGAAGAACAGGACTGAACCGTGTGTGTCATCTCACACAGGGCCTGCTCACTATTTTCAGGTTCCCCACCTGCTGATTAAAATAACCTGAATTGTCATCTCACTGTCTCTTCACAGAAATGTCTTATTTTTGCTGTTATAAGAAACGGGCAGCAAGCCAGACATCAGATTATTGTTATAGATTTTATAGCTGTTACCCATCAGTCTCCACCCACATGTTTTCTGCCTTCCTTATTCTTTTTTGAATCTGATAGTCCTACTGCTATGTGTCAACCAGGATCCTCCATAAATAGTCTCCTGTATTGCTGTTTTCTGGAAAACCACTTTGATGACTGAATTTATTTCAGGGCAATAAGAATAACCATCTTCTTTGGAATACCATCTCAGGTTTGCTGCCATCTTCAGGTGGCTGTGATATTCAGGGTTCTGTTTCTCATGAACACGTTCTCTCCTAAGTACAAAAACGACTTGTAGCTGACATGCTCATAGACTTTGAAACCTGTATTTTGGGAGTGGTGGTTAGAGAACTGCTGATAATCCTTCCAGTAAAATAATGAGTGTGCTTGTGGTAGCAAACCTAAAAAGCTGCCATCCCATCGGTGACAAATGCTTAAATTAAATTCTAAGGCCTCAGGCAAAATTGGGTAAAAAGATGCCAGCCCCCAAATGCCTCTGCTGCATGGCAGTGTCTGTTCAGATGTGTCCCCTTAATCCTTTGGCTTGTGCATTACACCCCCTGTCAGAGTGTTCTAGATTGCTGAGTTCACTTTTCAACCCAGTGTCACCAGGCTTCTGTTCCTGCCACTCCTCTAAAACTGTCCTCACCATCTCCTATTTGCCAGAACCAAATCCAGTGGCCACTTGGATCAGGCTCTCCTTCTGGAAGCACATTCCTGCTCTCCCGGTTATTTGGTACTTGTTTGGCCGGTCCTTCTCGACTTCTCCTAACCTTCTGCTAAGCCCTAATGCCAGCGATCCTCGGGGCTCCCTCTTTTGCCCTCTTCTTGTTCCATACTTGTTCGGTAGCTTCGCCTTGGCCTTGGCGTCAACTACTACCTCTGTGCTGATGACTTGCAATCTTTGCCCTAGTTCAATCCTCTCTCCTGAGCTCCAGCCCTACCAGTTCATTCAAATGCCTCCTGGGCTTCTCCCCTGACGTGTCCCTTGGGCACCCCCCCAGCTCCCAAACTTGCCCCCTCCTCTCTCCATTATCTCAGTGCTGTCACTCAGATGCCCAAGCCAGACGCTGAAAGCCATCCTCTATTGCTATCTCTTCCTTATTCAACTGGTCATCACACCGGGTTGATAATACCTCCAAAAAATGTCACCAGTCTGAATTCTCCTAACGGCACTCTTGCTTCAAAACCCGTGATGCCTTGCACCTAGAGCTTCACCAACAGCACACTCGTTAGATGGAATCTCTTAGAGAGTGAGGTCACCGCCAGGGCATGTGATAAAAGTGTAACGTTTCCATTTACAAGGCAAGAGATGGGCCCTGTAGATGCCCTGATGAGCTGTCTCAAGATCACATATTATTGGAAACTACCAGAAGATCCAGGAGGCAAGGCATCATCATGTTCACAGAGGAGACACTCAACGGGTATCTGCTGACTGTATTAATGACCAAAAAGAGCATTTCTATTTTTCACAGCCAATTCTACCAACGCCTGTGATTTTTCATCTCATCACGTTTTTTTTTGCCATCTCTTTGAAACCTACGTGGTGAGTACACTGAGTTGGCACAGCAGAGTGGGAGGCAGGTTGGAGGCAGAGGGACCCTTCTCTGACTCCTGGCATTCCCACCTACTGGCTGTGTGGCCTTGAACAGACTGTCACCTCTCTGAACTTGCTTCTCCACCATAAAGTGGGATAACATCATCTATGTCGCAGACTGTTGTAAGGGTTGGGGGTAAAGAACGTGCAGTGTCCACCAAGTACCCAGTTCATAGCTGGCCCTCACTACACGACAGCAGCATTGCTGAGAAACAGCTTTGAAAAGGGACACTCGAAGCATGACCGAGCTATTCAAGCTCACCTACTTAGCACCCAACATTGTTCTGCTTTATTGCTGGATTTGGGGATTTCCTACCTACAAAATGATTCCCAGCATTTATGATAGATTGTTTCCATCATCTCCCTTTCTGATTCATGTTTAACTCCAGAGAACTCAACCGGGCCTTCTTTTGTCAACCGGCTGCCAAGCCAGAAGTCAGGCTTCTGACAGATTTGCAAAAGCAGAACAGCCCTTGAAAATGGGCAAGAAGGACCCCTACCTGGGCCCTGCATTTTAATTTATTTTATTTTGTGTGTGGGTGTGAAGAAGATCGGCCCTGAGCTAACATCTGCCAATCCTTCTCTTTTTGCTGAGGAAGACTGGCCCTGGGCTAACATCCATGCCCATCTTCCTCCACTTTATATGGGAGGCCGCCACAGCATGGCTTGACAAGCGGTGCGTCGGTGCCCACCTGGGATCCCAACCGGCTCCGGGCCGCCTCAGCAGAGCGCGCGCACTTAACCGCTTGCGCCACCGGGCCGGCCCCTGGGCCCTGCATTTTAGAGCACCCTGCTAGGACCTTCTTCCAGCTGTACCCCTCTAGGTGAGCAAGGAGCCCACTGGGATGATGGGTGTGCCACCTGGAAATCACCACCCCCTTCCAAACCCCGCTGTAGTTACCCGAGACCCTGGAATTCCCAGGCTCTGCAGTGGGCACCCCCAGGACCATGGGGTGCCAAGAGCAGCTGTCTACAGGGGCTGAAGGGACAGAGAGAATATGGGCACGCTGGATGGGGTGCCTGCAGACCTGGGTGCCAAGCCCCTGGCAGAGCAGCAGCAGGAGGGGTGGAGAGGTGGGAGGGGGTGAGGGCAGGGTGGGAAGAAAAGATAAAAGCTTCAGGCCAGCAGCTGGCTTTCCACAGCTTCTGGGGAGCTCCTACGGGCATGAGGATTGTAAATTCAAACATGGCCTTCCAGGTCTTAGGAAGATCTACTTGTCAGGGGAGGAGAAAACATGTTTAGCAGTTAGCCGGATTCCTAACTTTCAAGTACTTAGCCATGTGACGCAGGCCTCCTTGCCCTGGCCGGCAAACGTCACGTGAGGCCTGGATGGGACTAGTGGCCCTTCAACCTCTGCTACTTCATCCTCCAGTTTCCAGTCTGTGCACCGGTATGTTTTTTTAAAGGGATTTAGGCTCGTTGAGCCAAAGGGCAGAGCTCAGGACGGTGTGTCCTCCATCCTATTATTGACCCGCCCCCACGTGGCCCTCGGGGTGCGGGCCAAGGAGCAGCTTGGCTCAGCCTAACCCGGCCCTGAGCCAGGTCAGGTTCGTGCGAGGCACAGAACCTTTCCCGAAGGGCTGCCTCAAAGGCCACAGCAGCGGTGGGGCCACCTGCAGAGGGGCCCACACTGAGCCCCCAAGTCCAACCACTCGGCTCCGCTGCCTTAAGGGGTGGAGGATGTGCTGGGGCCGTCGGGGACAGTCCGACTTAAAATGCCCCGTGTGTGCCCTGCAGGGTCCCCAACGCTACCCTGCCCGGGCTGGGGGCCTCTGCAAACCCCGCATCCGCGGACGTCCCCGCCGCCGGACTGGGCAGTGACGGAGCGGTGGCCCCGCGTGGGGTGGCGGGCGCCGTGGCCCGGTCCCTGTGCGCGTGTGTCCTCCCGGTCCCGCCGTCCGCCCGCACTGGGAACGGCGCCGCTCGCCCGCGGGCCGCTCCGGGGGCCAGGGCGCCGCGGCCCCGCGCTGACCTGATGCCGTCCTGCTGCCGCACGCTGGTGGGTCGGGACCCCGGCTCCGGCCGCCCGGCCCCGGCCAGCCCGCCGCTGCAGAGGCCGGCGACGAGCGGAGCCCACGGGCCGCGCCCGAGCCAGCCGGGCCGCTTCGCCCCGAAGGCCCGCAAGCCCGCGGCGGCGGCCATGGCGGCGGAGACGCGTCCCGGAGGCCGGACACTCGAGGGCCGCTGGTGCGAGCCGGCCGCTGCGCTCAGACCGCCCCCGGCCGCGGGCGAAACCGGGTCGCAACTCCCAGGCCCAGGCCGCGATCGGACTCCTCCCCCGGGCCGGACCCCTCTCCCGCCGCCCCGCCCCTCGGCCCCCGGCGCCCCGCCCCCCCGAGCTCTCCCGCGCCCCCTGTTGCTCCCGCCCCTCCGGCGCCCCGCCCCTCCGGCGCCCCGCCCCCGGCGCCCCGCCCCCAGCGCCCCCCGCGCCCCGCCCCTAGACCCTGGAGCCCCGCCCCCTGATCCACCAGTCCCAGCCCCTAACGCCCCGCCCCCGAGCTTGCCCACGCCCCATGACGCCCCCACCCCCACGGCTCCGCCCCTCCCATAAGCCCCGCCCCTGGTATTACGCCCCGCCCCCCGCAACGCCGCCGACCCCGGGCTCCCTGCGCCGCCCCTGCCCCGCCCCTGGGCCCCTGAGGCTTCGAAGGGGTGGGGCCTGGGGGCAGGACGCAGAGTCCAAACCTGCAGGCCCGCTCGGCAGTTTGTTTGCCTTGGCAATGCCGGATAAAGAGTTTAAGGGAGGCGAGGAGCGGATTCACTTGTTCCTTTCTGCACCAACACCGAGAATGTGGTGGCTCGCCTAGGTTAGAAACATGAGTGTCGTCAGGTGGCGACTGGCGTGAGTGGTGGATGCCACTTTATTACAAATTGCTTTGCAAAGTGCTTCACCCCATCCCCGGGAAACCCGCCCAGGCCTCGCAGGTGATCACAGGTCAGCCGGTGTCCCACGCAGGCGTTGACTTTTGAATGCTTTGTGTCCTCTCTTACTGAGAACCCGTGGGACATGTATCTCTTGGGTTTTTCAAATGCACCCAGGAGGGCAAGGGAGGCCCTTTTCAGGATGTAAACGGCTGGCACGGGTGGGACAGGGCATATCCTGCGGCTGAAAGCCTCAGTATGATGCGACTATCCTCATTGTCATTTGCTGGTTAACTGCTTCCTGTATTGGTTCAATTCCCAAAGTCGGGAGATTTGTGGGACACATGGAAGGAATGGTCTCCGCCTCACCATCTTACAGTCACAGGCGCAATTCTTGGCTTTTGGGTTTTAAAAGCCCAGCACTTGAGGGTTGGAAAGAGCAGCAAACAGGCATAATAGATTTGGGGGTCACGGAGGAGTCAGAACAAGGCCTCCAGCCTGAGGCCAGATTAAGGTCCTCCAGGATTGGGGGCCAGGATAGGGCAAGTAGGACTGGTAGGAAAATCCAGAAGAGGCTAACTGTTGTGGGATTTGGGAGAGGGAGGGGCCAAGTCCTCCTGGAGAAGAAGTGGGAATGGTGGGAAGCCCCAGCTAGGGCAGAGGCAGGCTTCTCCTTTTCCTTGGTAGAACTTTAGGGGGTCATGAGACTCCAGATGGCACAGGATGTCTGGGCAGGTGGGCTTGAACACCTCAGAGAATTTCCCAGGGCCCAGCATGATGCTGTGACCACAGACTGGTCCCTGTCCTCTGAGAGAGGTCTGGACCCCAGGAGGCCCTGAGGTGGGGAACAGAGGATGACTCAGCAAGTGAGGATTGACAAGTGGAAGACAAGGTGGGAATGAGGACATCCTGGATGGGTGACATCACCTGTACCCTTCAGGTAGGCTAGCATATGCCCAGGTAACAACAACAACAACAGCAAAAACTAGTCTAAGTGGCTCACACAACAAAGCCCCATTTCTCACTCACACTACAGGGCTACTGCAAATCAGCAGAAAGCTTTGTGTCAAGTCAGCACTGGACTTGCCCAGGGAGCTGATGGAGCAGCCTCTCTCTGGAAAGTTGCCAGTCTCTGTGGCAGAGGGAAAAAAAAAGAATGGGGAAAAGCATAAACTGGCACTTAAAGCTTCCTCCTGGAAATGTCACTTCCTCTCGAGTTTCATTTGCTGGAGCAAGTCACGTGGCCACCTTCAGGTGTGTGGGGAAGTACAACACTCCCTTATGTTTGGAAGGAGGGAGCCAAAATCTTTTTGAGCAATGACTACCTAATGACTACCACACCTGCCCAAGCACAGAGCCTTGGTGTTATAAACTAACTTATGCTTATTACTCAGGGATCATGGATAGAATTCCAAATTGGCTTAGAGTAAGTTTCTGCTGTCAGGCAGAATGAGGGTTTAAAATAGAAATTAAGCTCATAAATAAAATGAAGTTAAATTTCTAAAATACCCACATTTGTGCATTGGGATTTGTATCTTTCCTCTTAGTCATGCCAAATGCAGAAGAGGCAGAGCATGCCACCAGAGGCTGCAGGTCATGCAGGATCAAAAAGTCTGATCAGAATCATCACCATCGTGGACCAAAGTCCACCAGCAGAGGACATTTCTCACCTTCAGACTAAGATTAGTTTCACCAGGAGGACCGGAGATTTGGTTGAGAGAAGCAGAGACTGCTCCATCCCAACATAGGAGTTGGAGTAGAGGAGAGAGAACTGGAATATAGGGTTTTGAGAAAAAGAAGAAACTAGAAGGGCATTCAGAGCCTGAAAGTTGCAGATGAAAACGGACAGTTTCAGAGACACCTGCTTCTAAATTTTATTTAGTAATAATAATAGTCACTCTTTAAGAAGTCCCGGCTCTGTGCCAGTGCTTGCACTTGGCTTTACTTCTGCCGTCTCAGGATAACTTGTGAGGCAGGTATCGTTATCCTAGTTCAGAGAGGTTTTGCCAGCCCCGCTCCCTCTCAGCACCCTGGTTACAAAGTTGGGACTGGGCACTGGAGGTCAGCTGAAGGATGGGGCTGCGATGGAGGTTTCTGTGCTCATCTAAATTCCTGTGCCAGCTCTCCCATCCCTTTCATGTCTCCTCCCCGCATTTCTTTCAGAGCCTGTAGCCCCGGTTTGAGAGTGGCGAAATACACAAAGAGGGACGTGGAGATGGACGGCTATCGCATTATCCAAGAGGGAGTCGCTATCGCTTGCTGGAACACTTGTCCATCCTTAAGCAGTGTGAGAGTCTTTTCATTCGGGCTGTTTCTGCAGGCCTCCTCTGCCTCATTAATTTTGATAGGGTCTGCTTGTCTTTCTTCTCTCTTGTTCACTGCCCTTCTAATCTATTTTTCCACGCGGGCCCTCTCCTTGACACAATTTGATTTCCAGGTTGCTAGCAGGCTTCTCCCTGGCTTTGATTTATATGCTCCTTCCCTGGGCCACATGTCTTTGCTGTACAGATGTGTCTTTGCTACCTTTTCACAGTTCCTCTAAAGACCCACGGATGCTTGGCAGAACGTTGCAGAAATAATGCAGAATAAAAGGCAATTCCAGGGAGCCTGGTGTCTCCGGCTTGATGTAGGAATGAAGGAAGACTTAGAAGTCCTCAGGGTGCAGAGAAAGAAAGTGAAGGGCAGATTTTCAGCTGCTTATGGAGTGGTGTTTGAACTTCTTCTGATTATTGATTTCAGACCCTTCTGAGACAGGCGTGTAATGACACGGTTCAGAGGTACAGTGTGAAAGGGGAGCTGAGTTTCAGCGGAGATCCTCTGGCATCCGGCTGATTCTCCGCCCTCATTCTCCCCACATCTGTCCCCCCTCCCCCCAAAAAAGTCGTATGAGGGTCAAACACCCATAAACAGAAACAGCTGCAGATGCTTTTCTATGTTCCAGTTTTATTATATTTTATTTCTCATCCACCAGTCATTATCCAAATGCTTTTTGCAAACCTAAAACTTCTCCACAGGAACCCATGCCTCAAGTTGGGTGAAAATTAATTTAGAAATTAAATGGGGTGGGAGTGGGGGTACATGGGTGAAATTAACTTCCTTTTATCCCCACTTAGCACAAATTCTTGAGTTTGCTCATATACCTTAAACCAAAGGAACTCAGTAACTTCAGGTAGGGGAGGTAGACGAGTGATGTAAGCTGATGAAGAAGCCTGTGTTTCACGGTCATGACTATAGATAACGTTTTGAATGAGCTTGCCAAGTTAAAGGATCCTAATAGTGGCCTCGATAGAGAGCAAGGAGTCACTTGGGAGAGGAATGTTGAACGTTTGATCCAATAAAGGATGCTAGACAAAGACCGCCCTGCGGAGGCCACAGAGCCATGCAGCTCATCACCGTTCAAGGTCCCTCGATGAGGAAAGGACAAGAGACCACAGAGCAAGCCAGCCTCCGAACAACAAGTCGCAGAGCCACCGCAGGGGCGGGATCCACTGGTTCCTGTCTTCCACAGCCTCTGCGTTTGCACCACACCTCACCATAATTATGATCCCCCCACAGAACGGAAGGTTAAATTGTGTTTCGATACTTCAAGAAGAAGGGAAAAAGGAGTGCACATCCTGGCATGGAACAGGTTAACCTTCAGCCAAATGGAACATTCCGCTCTGCAAATGATCTACTGCCTGAATATTCCAGAGAGCCTCAGCGGAGAGTTAAGGGGGTGGCAGTGGGGAGGGGGAAGTGGAGGATGTGCCTGACTGGACAGAGGAGGGATGATTTCCTCCTTGGTTGCTGGGAGGAAGGGATGGGGCGGGTTTAGTTCTTGGTAAGTTACTAGGTAACTAGTTTGATGACTGTAGTGAGTTACCTCTGAGCCTGTTTCCTAATCTGTAAAATGGGGGAAATAATACTTTCATCCATTCAAAAAATATTTGTTGAGCATATCTTGTGCTGATCTAGGCACCAGGCACTGATCTAGGCGGTGAACAAAACTAAGTCCTCACGCTCAGAGGGCTGGCTCAGTGAGGAGCCACAGGAGGTTTTTAGCAGGGGAGTGAGTGACACAACTTGACTCATATGTTCAAATGATTCCCCTGGATGCTGAGTTGAGAATGAACTATAGGTAGCAAAGAGCAGAAGCCAGGAGATGAGCGGGAGGAAATGGCGCTAATCCACTCAAGTTGGACAGGGCAATGGTGGTGGGGGGGGTGGGGAGCAAGTGGTCGAGTCTGTATACACCTATTTATATTTTGAAGCTACAGTGGACAGGATGTGCTGATGAGTGGGGTGTGGGTGTGAGACAAGGAGGGAGTCAAGGATGACTCCAGGGCCGGCCCCGTGGCTTAGAGGTTAAGTGTGTGCGCTCCGCTACTGGCAGCCCGGGTTTGGATCCCGGGCGCGCACTGACCCACCGCTTGTCCAGCCATGCTGAGGCCGTGTCCCACATACAGCAACTAGAAGGATGTGCAACTGTGACATACAACTATCTGCTGGGGCTTTGGGGAGAAAAAGGGGAAAAAAAATTAAAAAAAAAAAAAAAAGGATGACTCTAAGTATTTTGGCCTGAGCAAATTATTTGTAGGCCAAGGTTGTTATGATTATTCTACATGACAGGTGGTATAGAACGCTGTTGATGAGTCTGGTGGGGGCCAAACAGCCTGGGTTCACATGCTGGCTTCACCACTGACTTGCTGTGTGGACTTGAGCATTTTGCTTAACCTCTCTGCCTCCATTTCTTTGCAGGTGAAATGGTGATGACAACACTACCTCACGAGTGAGTGAATAAATGTAAAAAGTTTACCCCAGTGCCTGGCATATGGCAGCCTCTCTATAAACGTTTGTTATGTTAAATGAGATGTATGTAATGTATGTATGTACATGTATGTGTAATATGAGCTTGGGAAACTCAGTAAATGGTTAGCTATTTTTTTATATAACATAGTGTGATACAATTTCAAAATAGATAGGAGTTATTTCAGGTAACTTCCATTTGCATTTCTGTTCCTCTCTTAGTCGAGCTGCCTTGGACACTGGGTGCATTTATGTTGTCTTTCTCGTCTCAACACCCCCCTCCCCCAGTGATACCCTCACACCTCACAGTCCTTCCACGGCACCCCCCGACCCCCATAGGGGTATCTGTTCTCCTATTCCCCAAGTGAAACTTAGCGTGACCAGAAGTTAGAGACCCACAATCTAGTTAAACCACTGCATCTGGCCTCATTTCTCACTCCTTCCTGGATACCTCTAGTTGGGTGTCATCCTTGCTCCCCAAAGTTGAGAGGTCCCAATCCAAAGTCATCCTCTGCCCCCACTCGATCCCGCATCTACCCTTTATTCCTACATAGGCTCAAAGCTTTCGTGTCTCCTTGAACGCCTTTCTCACCCTGACTTCCCCCTAGACTTGGGGTTCCCCACTTGAGGAGTTTGGGTGAGGTTTTTCCAAACAACATACTGACCATCCTTCCCTCTCATGCTTCACTCCCATGCCCCATTAAGGCTATTGCAATGGCCTTCAAATTTGGCCTCCCTGCCTCTAGCCTTTCCCCTTGAAATCCATACTGGGGCCAGAATAGGCTTCTGGGAACCCTTCTCTTCATCCCCATTGACAGCTGCTTTGGTGCAGCCACCGCTGTCCACTTGACAACTGCAGAAGCCTCATAACTGGTGTCCCAGAGCTGCCCATACCCGCTTGGGATGCATTCTTCACACTGTAGCAGAGGGATGTTTATAAATTGTAGATGCAGTCGAGTTCTCCGCAGCTCTCCATGGCCCTTAAAACGCAGGTTCATTGCCATGACTTATAAGACCAGCACAGACTAGTGCCTGTCTCCCTCTGTGCCACATCCTGCCATCTTCCTCTCTTGCTCCTACCCTCCAGTCACACCAGCCTTTTTCCAGTCCCTCGAGCTCAGCAAACTCCTTCCTTCTTCAGGGCCTTTATATGAGCGTGGCAAGTTCATTTCCCAAATATTTACCTGGCCGTCTCCCGTGTATCCTTCGGGTCTCAGTTCTAATGTTATTGTCTCAAAGAGGACTTCCCTGACCCCCCATTTCAATTAAGTCCCAGCCCCTCCTTATTCTCTTATAGGATCTTGTTCTTCTTGTTCATCTGCCTTATCATAATCTTTATTCAGGTATTTATTTGCATATGTGTTTCTTTATCATCTCTCCCTGACTCTGCTACAAGCTCTGTGAGAGCAAGGCCCATGTGTGTTTTTCTCGCCACTGTTCCTGGCACAGATAGGCACCCTCACATTTGTTGAATGAGACCATTGAATAAATCAAAGAATCAATGAGCATCTCTTCTCTGCTCAAAAACCGTCTCTGGCTCCCACTATATCATCCAGAGAAGCCAAGTTCATTTGATCTTAACTCACATCATTACTCTTCACAAATGCATGCTCCAGTGACATGAAACTCCTTACTCTTCTTTCCATAGGTCCTGCATGTTTCTGCCTCGATGGCTTTATTTGACCACAACTTACAATACTTCATGAGCTAACGAATGAATGATTGGCCCTAAACCATACCCAGCCTTCAAGGCCCATATCAATGTCACATCTGCCGTGAAGCCTTTCAGATGCCCTCAGCTGGAATTAATTTTGCCTTCTTCCAGCCTTTCGTAGCACTTTCTCTGTAGCCCCTAAGGGCATTTGTCACTTTCTGCCTCTTCTTTCGAGTTTCCTTCTGCATGTCTGATTTCCCCTACTCAACCGCGAGTTTCTTGAGGGCGAGATCCATGTTCTAATTATCTTTGTATTTTCCCTTGATGCTTCAGCTACAGCAGGTGCTCAATGTAAGTGAAGACAAAAAATTATTATGGATTATTGATTCAACGTGTTGATGCTTTTTCCAAGAGCTTAAACGGTAGTTCCCTTTAGAGACACACGAGGGTGCCCTAACCAAGCGAAATGACAGACTGCGCTATTTGGATGCGTTTCTAAATTATTTTAAAGATGATGGGGCCCCTTTTGAATTCTGTCTCACTGGTTATATCGACCAGCTGTGGATGACAGGAAAGAAATGTAAAGGACGATTTAGTGGGTGAAGTCAGAGAGTTAGTAAATCAAATCCAAAGACAGCATCTGTTCAGAGAGAAAAGGCAAGACACAGCACCTGCGTTCTCCAAATGAGGGACCCTGTGATCACAGACTGTGGGTAGAACACTGATATCATGGGCCTCCACAAGAAGAAGGGCTGGGGGTTGTGCTATGCACTAAATTGTGTCCCCTTGCAATTCATCTGTTAAAGCCCTGACCCCCAGCGTGATGGTATGTAGAGATGGGGACTTTGGGAGGTAATTGGGTTTAGATACGGTCATGGGGGTGGGGCCGCCATGATGGGATTAGTACTCTTAGAACACAAAGAAGAGAAACCAGAACTTGCTCTGTGCCACGTGGGACATAGTGAGAAGGTGGCCGTCCACAAGCTAGGGAGAGGGCCCTTACCAAGAACCGGATCATGCCCGCACCCTGATCTCCAACTTCCAGCTTCCAGACTGTGAGATAATAAATCTCTGTGGTTTAAGCCACCCTGCCTGGGGTATTTTGCTATGGCAGCCTGAGCAGACTGAGACAGGCTGTGTACAGGGGACGGCTGCCTTTAACTCTTTTCTCTTTCACAGAGAAACTGATATTTTGATAAGAAAGTGCTGAAACATACGTCAGGAACAGACAAGAGGATTTCAATCCCCTCTCAGATCTTCTGATTTTATTCTCTTAAAGTGTATGTGGTGTTTTGAAGACCTATCTTACGTGTAATAAAAAGCACCTCTGTTCTCTTCTTTCATATCAGTATGTTGGTGACAAATCTCTTTCATTAGTTTGTTTGGACCAGAATTTTATTTCTATTTTCGAATGTAATCCATTCCATTCTTAATGTTGGAACATTATGTTGGAAATGGGCAGTGAGAGCTCTGTCACCTGGGCTAAAATGAGTTTTTTTTTTTTCCTGTTGGTCTAAACATGCCAAACATTAGTTATGATTAATCCAGGGATGTCTACACAACAGTAGGCCCTGTACTGCTCCCAGGGCACCTTGGCATGCCCAGATTTACATGTGTCAAACCATTGCTCTCCTACCCCCTGCTGCTGTAAGGCTTTTATATTTTTTAATTTACATGTTTATTTATTTGCATAAACTGAATTTGAATAAGCTGAATGCATTGGAAAATTCAAAGGCATGTAATGAACGAAAGAGTAAGGTGCAATTTAGAGTGAGTTACAAGCTGAAATATAAACTCCTCCTTTTGTGTCCTCCATCCCTCCTCCCGCCTCCCCCGCCCAGTGCTTTGTGCTATTGTGTGCACGGCTCTCTGCATGTGGGTGTCTGTGCGTAATCGTACGTGTGTATAAATTAAAGACAGGCTGAGTTTCACATCTGGGTCAACATGGTGTAGCCACAATAACATGTAAGTGTCTCCTCCCTCACCCGCCTGCTTGAAATTGCACGGATCTCAGAGAAAGCTCTGAATTCCACAATCCATGGAATTGGTGAAGAGGGACCAAACCAATAATCACTAGATCTTGAGGAGTAGAGAGGTCTCAGTTTATATCTAAGTTACACGTGTTTTCTAAATGTGTATATTTTATAACATAAACTTGGAATAATACAGTGTGATGTTTTACTGCCTGCTTTTTCCCCTAATAAATTATAAATATTTCCATGACACTGAATACTCTGCAAATGACTTTGATAGCATCGTACTATTTTATCATATAGCTTTACCATAATTTATTTAACCAATCTCTTTTCACAGACAATTCAATTGTTCCTAATTTTTAATATCGTACATAATACCACGATGAACAAACCTTTTGCATAAATCTCCCTGCACATCTCTGATATTTCTCTAGGGCAAATTCCTAGAAGCAGAGTCACAAGATCAAAGGATAGGAACATACTTGAAGGCCTCTGGTACTTGTTGCCAAATTGTTTTGCAGAAACACAGTTCCTCTGCTCTCTCAGGTGTTTTAAAGAGAAAAGGTGTGACCTTGGAGCAGACTTAGAAATCACCTGTTGATATGGTTGAATTTACTCCAGAAAGATTAAAATACGCACTGGATGCCTTGCATTGTGTATGTACATGCAATCTGGTAGAACAGACAGTTTTTCAGGTATTTTAAAAACTTCCTCTGCATTCATAACAACTAAGGGAAATGTGGCAGAGATGGGATCGGCAGAGGATGAAAGGGGAAATCAAGAATTACTACAACTTTACAATATTGTTTAATCATTCCAGACAGTTCACAGATCGATTAGCAAAAACTCCAGAGAAAGACCCAAATAACTTTGAGGTTAGATTATCATTGATTTAAGAAACAGGCATTTTACAAAATGCCTATTTCAGTAATTAGGTGATCTCAGTAATTTGTGCCCCTTTGTAACACAAGAGATGTGGTCTTCTTGCCCAAGGGATCTAAATAGAACATAGCATCATCTCCCTTCTCCCCAACTCGTGGGAAAGGGGTCTCTTTCTTTTTTTTGTGCCGTCTTTTATATATGAAGGAACTGCCTCTGACCTCCTTCAGGCAGATGTGCTCCCTTGATATTGTTTTTGAAAAAATGTTGCTCATATCCATCTTTTGCATTCTGTCTGTCTTCCCCTTGCCTCCCCGCCATCACTTCCATCACACCGTTATCAATGGCTTCCACTATTCTCAGCATGGTGTAAAGGGAATGAACTGGACCTGGAATCAAGACATCCAGGTTCCAGTAATCTCACCTCTCTAGACATGTCTACTCATCTATCAAATGAGTGTTAAGCTAATTGGGATTAGTTTAGAAAATCAGAGCTGGACAGTAGTTAAAGCAATAAAAACAAATTTTATTCAGTACTATTGCAGTAGGGGAAAGAGACCTCCGTATAGAACCAGGCTCAATTCTGATGACAGCATGGGCAAGTGGGAATTGATAGCCAAGGAGCAGGGAGGAGGTCTGTGGATGGAAAATGACTAAAAGGAAACATCAGAGATGAACCGACCTAACAGGATTCTTGCTGAAGACAGGCCGGCGTGATCACACATCCCCTGGGGGTGGTGGAGGGCCAGGAACCTGATTAGATATTGAGGGTGATCAGATATGGAGGATGGGGGATTCTAGCTAAACCAAATTAGCAAGTTTCTTGCTAAAACTGGACAATGCACAGACAAACATGGAGTCCAAAAGTCGAGGCCTGGTGGAAAAAGAATTCAGGGAGACTGAGCAGAGTTTGGTTGAAGAGAGAATCGTTTTTATAAAATTTTTTATGTATATTTTTGCTGAGGAAGATTAGCCCTGAGCCAACATCTGTTGCCAATCTTCCTTGTTTTTTGCTTGAGGAAGATTAGCCCTGAGCTAACATCTTTGCCAATCTTCCTCTATTTTGTATGTGAGACGCCACCACAGCATGGCTGACTATTGGTGTAGGTAGGTCCGCACCAGGGATATGAACCTGCGAACCCGGGCCGCCGATGCAGAACACGCTGAACTTAACCACTATGCCATGGGGCTGGCTCTAGAGGAGAGACTTTTTTTCAGGATGTCTTCCAACTGTGTCATGAGAAGCCCTAGGGGTTCTGAGGAGGGGCCTTGGGACTGTGGATTGCAAGAAGATGGTGCTAAGAGGCCCAAGCAGGCGGCCTCCACCTCGCCTGACAGCTCCACTCTTGTCTGCCAGGTAGATTGGGTTCTATCTAAAATTTGCTTGTTGAAATCAGGAGAACCCTTTCTTCAAACCTTGCAGATCATTAAACCAGCAGATGTGGGAAGACCCTTCCAGATACACCATTTTAGGATTTTGAGTCAGCCTAAAGAGAGCTAAGGGCTTAATTCATTCTTAACGGACATCCCTGGGAACTTGGCATGAAAGGGAGAGAGGCTTTTTATGAATTACAGAAACCTGCTATGCTCGGGCTGCCCCGTCCTCTTGTCAGAAGTGTCTTCAAGGACAGACTCTTCCTTTAAGCGCGCTTACACAGCCAACCCTGAAACTCAGGATTTGAGCCCGTCTCTTCCCCTTCCAGTGCTAAGCATTCATCACGGCTCCTGACTTCTCAATTTTGGGCTTCGTCCTCTGTGGGAGGCCCTGATTATTCATCCATTTCCACAACACACGCTGTAGTATGGTTAGTGCCTGTTCTGCAGAGGAAACTGGGACACGGAGAGGACGCACAGCTGACCCCAGACAGTGCGCGTTGTCTGCCGGCGGGAGCCAGGCGGGACTAGAGCTGCCTAAGAAACACTTCCCCTCCTGCCAAATGTCCCTCTGCCGTGGAGAGACGTATTTCTCCTTTCTGATCTCTCAATGGCACCCGGAGTGCTTTTCTCTTTTTATTTCCTTCTTCTGGGAAAGCAGCCATCACAGTTTGGCAGCAGTGCCCATGGGCTTGGAAGGGCGGGGCCTCAGAGTCAGAGGACACACCTCTCAGCCTCCGGGAGGGTGATGATGCCTTTCCCGAGTGGCAGATAGAAGGAGGAGACAGTCAGTGAGGTTGCCCTTGCTGCCCGACCTCTACCTCATGGAGGCCACTGCCTTTGGTTGCCTTGGGGACATTCATGTGCTGCAGCGAAGGGGCATCACAGAATAACCCAGAGACAACCAGGCAGTCGATTGAGTCTCAAATAACATTTAAACTCATCGTCATTCATGACTTAAAAGCCCAGGCCCATTTCAGTTGCAAGAGCAGTTCCAGAAGTCTGACTTGGAATGCTAAGAGGCCAAGCCCAAAGAACTCGGCAAACGAAGGTTATACCGCAAGGCAGAGCTTCCCAGACGTTTCCATTTTGTGGCTCACATAGAAAATATGGTGATACTGTATTTGTAGAGTATACCGGGCAATGCCACTGGCCGCCCACCCGGGGTGACTGTCCACCTCAGGCCCCACCTGGCTGCCTAAGGGTGGAATGAGTCAACATCTTATCCCACCCATTCTAGCTGCTGCCCAACATCAGCAAGCTTTGCCAAATAAACAAGAGTTGGGAAGAATCACAATGATGCCACAGATATGTTTCCCATAAAAAAAGACATAAAAATGATGTCTAGACAGCAGAGAATAGAGTGAGACTCTGGTGTGGATACCCTGAACAGGGCTTTCCCTGGGGGAGTCTGGAGGGGATTGGAAATAAATTTTTTAAAATTCAAGAT
The DNA here is from genome assembly GCF_020826845.1 of Diceros bicornis minor. Classification (NCBI taxonomy): domain Eukaryota; kingdom Metazoa; phylum Chordata; class Mammalia; order Perissodactyla; family Rhinocerotidae; genus Diceros; species Diceros bicornis. Next base: position 12,429,962 of record NC_080775.1, on the reverse strand, counting down.
AGGACCACAATAAGATACCACCTCACACCCATTAGGATGGCTACCATCAAAACACTAGAAAGTAACAAGTGTTGGTGAGTATGTGGAGAAATTGGAACCCTTGTGCACTGTGGGGATGTAAAATCGTGCAGCCGCTGTGAAAAACAGTATGGAGGTTCCTCAAATAATTAAACGTAGAACTACCACATCATCCAGCAATTGCACTTCTGAGTATTTATCCAAAAGAATTGCAAGCAAAGACTTGAAGAGATATTTGTACACCCATGTTCACAGCAGCATTATTCACAATAGCCAAAATTATTGGAAGCAACCCAAGTGTCCGCCTACAGATAAATGCATAAACCAAATGTGGTATATACATACCATAGAATAGTATTCAGCCTTAAAAAGGAAGGAAATTCTGACACAGGCTACATAATGGATGAACCTGAGGACATTATGCTAAGTGAAGTAAGCCATCACAAAAAGACAAATACTGTATACTTGCATTTATATGAGGTGCTTGGAGTAGTCCAACCCATAGAGACAGAAAGAATGGTGGTTATCAGGGGCTGGGGGAAGAGGGGGACGAGGGAGTTATTGTTTAATGGGGACAGAGTTTCAGTTTGGGAAGGTGAAAAAGTTCTGGAGATGGATGGTGGTGATGGTTGCTCAACATTGTGAGTGTACTTAATGACACTGAACTGTACACTTAAAAATGGTTAAGATGGGGGGCTGGCCTGGTGGCATAGTGGTTAACTTTGCATGCTCTGCTTCGGCGGCCCGGGGTTCGCAGGTTTGGATCCTGGGCCCGGGCATACACACTGCTTATCCAGCCTTGCATGTGGCAGGCGTCCCACATATGAAAAAGTAGAGGAAGATGGGCACAGATGTTAGCTCAGGGCTAATCTTCCTCACCAAAAAAAAAAAAAAAGGCTAAGATGGTAATTTTGTGTTACATGTATTTCACCACAATTCTTTAAAAATTCAAGACATAGGATAAAAAAAGAAATTCCAGATAGGTTTGGGAGGATCTCAGACAGAAAGGACTTGCGTCTTGATTTTCTAGAAAAGCCCAACGAGGTCGCAGCCCTGGAGAGACGTCATCTCTGCTAGAGCAAGTGACATCTCTGCAGAGGCCAGTAGGACAGAGGGTGGCCCCTTCTCTCACTGCTACATCTGCTGGCCGAAGACTTCCCCTCTGGGGAAAAGCAGGAGACGGAAAACCCTGATCTGCCTGACCCAGAATGACTAGGAAGTCATTAAACTGACTTGGGTTGCCTGGAAGTGACTAGATTAATTTCTGCTATCAAGACAGAAATGATGTTACAGAAAAATATAGACAGCACACCCCTGCACATGTGAGGTCATGACCATAAGACTCATACTCCAGAAGAAAACAGAAGAACATATGTCAGACGAAAATAGGACCGTGGCTGGGTTTGCCCCAGAGTGCTCAGCCATCTGGTTACACTGTAATGGTGTCTGTCACTTCCTTTCCTTCATGTGGTCCTACCCAGACAAACTTCCTCAGCAGAAGTGACTGGCACAAAGGGGCCCAATGCAAATTATAATCTGGGTCCCCCACAGATCCCTTTCCTATTTTCAGAGTCCAGGAGTTGTAGATGTATTTGTGACTGATCCTGATAAAAAATTTCAGATCTTGTGAACTTTGGTCAGAGCAGAGCAAGTTTGTGTGTGTGTGCTTGACTGTACTGCTCTCCCCCTCTCATATTCCTTCTGAAATGGATGATCACTTTCCTTATTGCTACTGGTATAACCCCAAACATCACCAGTGGCTGAGGCCTCGTATACATTCATACCTACCCTGCAATGTGGCTGCGTTTTTATCTTGCTTTATTAGAACTTTTCTCCTAGGGTCTCCTTCTGAACATTTCCAGTGCTTTCCAAGGATGCCGACATGTCCTGCAAATCTGTGCTGGCTGTTGCTCACCCTGCCCCTGGGCCCTGTGCAGAACTCTGAGGAGTGTCTCAGCCGCTGCTGCCCAGGGCTCCCTCTTCTTCCTGTGGGAGAGTCTCTCACAGTTTCTGGAACAGAGAATTCCCTTGGGCTTCCACCCAAGGTGGGTGTGGACTCTTCCCTTGCCCCTCCCCCAAAGTGACAACTCAGGTCAGGTTGTAACTTTGGCAAGACTTTATTTTTAAGAGATTTTAACAACAAAGGGTAACTTCAGGACAGTGACTGGTACAGGGTAAGTGTTGAATAGATATTTGCTGAATAAATGAACTGCACTCATAGCCCACAGGCCTAGACCTGGCAACTCCTTGCCTGTGAGGTTCTATGAGGCAGGAACCAACTTGAACCGATCCCAACCTTGAAGTCTAGGCCCAACTTTCACCTCGCAGGATCCAAAGGGAGGAAGCTATTTCTCCAATCTACCCTCCTGCTCATTTCCTCACTCCAGGATGGGCCTCTTTCGAGGTGATGGACTACAGGAATGCCCACCCCTTACTCATGGGGGAGTGGTCATGCCCAGCGGCCTCCAACAGGATTCCATGGTCCAAACCCAGCCCTTTCCAAGTCCTTCCATCTTGGACAACATTACAGCACTTGTTGAGCAGGTCGGCCAGCGTGTGGCTTTCACAGCTTCTCCTCAGATAGAAGGTGAGAATCTTTCCCCACATCCTTCCCCCAGTGAGAACAAACAACTCACAAAACACAACCACAACAATAAACACCCACATTCAAACCAAAAGAATAACCAATGGTTCCTGCAAGGTGTCCTCTAAACCCCGGCAGAGCAAAAAGCAGCATTTCTCTCAAAGAACTGTCAGGTCTGCAGGGCCTTAGAGGCCTCCCCTGAAGTGTACACACATTAAAAAAAAAAAAATCACTTTACTGAGGTATGATTGACACACAAAAATCTGTACGTATTTAATGTTTACAACTTGGTGAGCTTGGAGATGAGTATACACCCGTGAAGCCATCACCACGGTTAATGCCACAAACACAGCCATCACCTCCTCCATCACCACAAACACAGCCCCCGCAACTGCCGTTCCACTCTCTGCTGCTGAGTCTGACCCTTTAGGTTCCTCCTATAAGCGGGTCATGTAGTATTTCTCCTTCTGTGTCCGGCTTATTTCTCTTAGCGTGTTATTGAGCCTTAAAAGAAGGAAATCTTGTCATTTGCGACAACGTGGCTGAACCTACACACACATTTTATACCACCAAACTAGGAAGTCGGCTTCTCAGCAAACAACATGCCGTTCAGGTTATTTCGCAGCATTCCTGAGAACAAGGAGCCACTATTAGCTTTCCACTGCTAACACGCCGTAGGGTGGCTTTCCCTAAACAGGGAGACTGTGCCTGGCGGGTGAATTCCAGCGTCTGGCACAGGCTTTGCCAGGACAGTTCAGCCCTCCCCTGCCACTGGCTCTTTCTGACTCCCCATGGGGCTCTTTCCTTCTGTCTTTGTGGGGTGGGGCCCAGGCACCCACTGAGAGAAGCCCGTCCCCATCCTGGATCTTGTTGCTTGCCCTTGGCTGGCTGCCTCCTCCCCAAACCCCTGCCAGGCCCCGGGTCAGGTCAGCTCAGCTGCCCTGGCTTGGTTTCGGCCTTGACCCTCCACCCCTCTGTTTGGCTTCTCCAGGCCTTCTCTCCCCTCTGATGGGGCCTCCAGGCTGTTTCCTTTGCAACTGATACCCCGCCTTTGTTTCAGCGGGGTCCTTTTCTGGCTCAGATGTCAGCAATTTCCTCTCTTAAGCTGAGCGACGGCCATCAGCATTACTCTTCTCTCCAGTCCAGGGGTTGGTTGGTCCCAACCACCCCCTTTCTAAACCAGTTGGAGAAAACAAAAGTTATTCTTCGCATATTTCCCTTTTGCTATCCATCTTTCCTGCCTCCTTTCTTTCTCTCTCTCTGAGGTTGGACACGCTGTGTCAGGCAGAGGCCTGGATTCATCTTTTGTGTCAAAATGGAGAGAGGGCATTTCTGCTGTGAGGTCGGTTGGGTCAAGGTCCCGAACAGTCTTTTCCTTTTGGCTCCTACTGGTCTCTGGCGCTTGGTCAGCCCTGCTCTGCTGGGGGTGGGAGCGGGGCCCAGTGCGGAGGCCTGACACAAAGGCGGCCCCTCAGACTGCTTGCCGGGCGGTGCCTGGAGCACAGACATTCCCTCCTTGTTCCCCAGAGCCAGCTGGGCCTTCATCCACGGACTTCCCGCCATGCCAGCTCCGTTTATGAAAGGACAGTTCTTCCTTCGAGGCCAAATGTAGCTTCTACTCCACCCATCCTCAGAGGGGCTTCTTGGTCTAGGGCCTGTCTGTGGTGCAAAGTAATCACCCCTGTGGTTTTGGGTGAATTTTAAGGCAAATTTGCATGAGGGATGAGGGCTGGATCCCAGGTTTCTACTGGGGTTTTGCCCTTGGGCTGACATCCTCTTGCAGCCTGGAGCTCCATGTTGGGGTAAGGCCGGGCTTCCAGCTCCTCTGGGACACCTGAGAAGGCTTTGCAGACTTCCCAGGCCATATGTCGCAGTGTCAGAGGAAAATACCTGTACGTACCATTCAGATCCTGGGACACGGGCGACTGCTGTAGCACGGGCCACTTTCGTCTCTTTACTTCCTAAAACTCCTCCCTCCTCAGCTGCCCACCTTGAAACACAGCAAGAAATTTTTCAAACCAAGATCTTAAAGTTTTTCAGAGATGTCCGTAAATTCTGTCTCCACTGCATCCGATGGTAGATGTGTGATGTGTTCTGTGACTCTTACGAAAGGTCCAGATGAGGGTAAAAAAGGTCCAGAAGGTTAAGGCACAGGTGTGGGTGCCCAAGCCTTCGTCCTTGCTAAACTCCCGAATATCGTCCTCTTAGTGTAACAGTCATGGGCTTCCTCGTCCTCGGGCGTGGTTGGAGTCTGGCAGATTCTTCGCAGCGTGGGTGTGGGTTTTGGTGCATGTGAATGCGTGGGCAGCCTTTTATCTGGATTGTGATGCCTACCCAGGCTCTCCTTTTGCTAGTGTTTGTACAATCAGAGGGTTAGGAGTTCAAACAAATTCACTCCTGGCTTAGGCTTCATGCAAATTCCGCATCTGCTCCTTGTAACTTCACACAAGTGGGATGTGTGATCTGGCTATTTGTACTTCAAGTCCTGGAAACGCAGATGCCTTGACAAGAGAAGTCTCTCAGAGGGTGCTGCTGAGGGAAATCCAGAGCAGCTGGGTGCCTGTGGATGCCCAAAATAACAGATATTTCTCAAAGCAAACAAAAATAGCAAGGATTTTGCAATTTTTAAGGAATCTTTTCATCAGGAAAGACAACATAAGTTCATGTTTATAGTGATTCGATGCCAGAGATGCCTCATGCAAACTAAAAAATATACCCAGGCATGACTGTGTCCCCACATCCTTGTGGCAATGCCAAAGTGGGCGAGAAAGTGATGGGCTGCAAGGGAGGGCCTGGAGGTACTAGATAGAGTCAACGCTTCTCTTCGAGGAGGGAAACCCTAGTGTGCTAGTTATTCATCTTGAGCTGTGCTGAGTGCCGGTGCGGAGAAGACAGTAAACTCTGGATTCTGGTTGCTCTGTTCTGAGATTGTCCTAAGATCTTCCTGAGGGTCTCTCCAGACATGGTTCAAAATGCAGCCGGGCCATCCAGAACTGGCGCGAGGTTGCGTGAGCATCAGCCGTCTCCCCAGCTCCTGCCTTTCTTTCTTGGTGTCTCAGAATCCCTCCTACTTTCTACCCCTTGTCCCTGCAGGAAAGGTGGTGGGGCAGAAGCTGTGGCTACAGAATTCAAAGGAGCCTCTGTTAGGAGGCGGCCATGCCTCCAACACTTTATTACACAGGGGACAGTGCTCCTTCAGCTGGCACAGATTTGGGTGAGCAAGGAGTCCTGTTTCCGAAAGTCCTGTATCTGTTCGCCAGGGCGAGGTTCTGTTGCTTCTTTTCCTCTCTCTAATGGCCTTTTTTCTCCCACTCTGAATAATAAGAATGATAATGGAGATTATTCACTCACTCAATGAACATTCATTGCGCACCTACTATAGAGCACACGCTGCTCTATGACTGGGGCTATGCCTGTCATAAAATCTTCCATGTGTTTAGTGCTTTACAGTTTACGAAAGGCTTTCAGTTCAATCACCTAAACTTTTTTTTCTTTATGCATTTTTTTATTTCGGTAAAAGACACATAACATAAAATTTACCATCTTAACCATTTATAAGTGTACAGTTCAGTAGTGTTAAGTATATTCACATTGTTGTGAAACAGATCTCCAGAACTTTTTCATCTTGCAAAACTGAAACTCTGTACCCATTAAACAATAACCCCCCTTTGTGCCCTCCCTAGCCCCTGACAACCACCATTCTACTTTCTGTTTCTATGAATTTGACTCCTCTGGATATCTCATATAAGTGGAATTGGGCAGTATTGGTCCTTTTGTGACTGGCTTATTTCACTTAGTATAATGTCCTCACGGTTCATCCATGTCATAGCATATGACCCTAATCTTTTTTAAACCTCTATGGCAACCCTTCAACTTGGGGTTCCATGTTTCAAGGGTGAGAAAATTGAGGCTCAGAAGAATTAAGCAATAGCTCAGGGCCACATAGCTAGTGTAGTGGGTTGAATTTTGTCCCCCAAAAAGATAGGTCCAAGTCCTATCTGTAAATGTGACCTATTTGGAAGTAAGGTCTTTGCAGATACAATCAAGCTATGGATCTTAAGATGAGATCATTCTATGTTTCGGGTGGACCCTAAATCTAATGACTGACATCCCCATAAGGGAAAGGAGAGGCGGATTTGAGATACACAGACACCGAAACACAGAGAAGAAGGCCATGTGAAGAGAGAGGCAAGTTCTGCTGCCCCCGAGCCAAGCAGAAGCTGGAAGAGGCAAGGACGGATCCTCCCCTACACCCTTTGGTGGGATGCGGCCCTGCGACACCTTGATTTCAGACTACTAGCCTCCAGAGCTGTGAGAAATAGATTTCTGTGGTTGTAAGATGAAAGAACTGACTAAAATCCAGATGCTGTGACTCCTAGTCCAGAGTTCTTTGCACGAGAATGGATTAGGAGAGAACTCCTCAGCGAGGTAGGAGGGTTTCCATGTGATCACGTTTGTACAGGAGAGAAAGGGCTATTTTGTGTGAATCCCCTACTCAGCTCCCTGGGTCCCTTCCGTACACAGCCAGCCTTCTCTCCTCCCCATACTTCCTAAACTTGCAGACGTCCCAGAATTTAAGCCATACGGAAGATGGATTGAAATAACCATGCACCGCATGGCTTCTGTTTGCCCCTCCAGAGCATTCTCCACCTTCTCCCCCCTCCTCTCTGCCGCAGAAGGCTGACCTGTACGAACTGATCAGTGGGCTCTCTTGCCCCCTGGCTTCCAGGTGGGGGCAAGGAGGGTGAGGTCAAGGGGTTTACTCTTCTGGCTGGCTCCCTTCCTGCAAGGTCACCTCAGTGAGGCTGGGTCCCTCAGTTAGAGGTCACTGCCCCTCTGAGTCTCTCCCTCTGGGGTCCGGTCTGCAGTCCCTCCCTTCTCCCTTCTGGCCCGAGGTAGTGGTCACCCCTGTAACTCTTCTCCCAGCCCCTCATCTACACTTTTACAGCTAATCCTTTAGTGAACAAACCCTCTTGTCATCACTCTTCTGGGCCATGTGACAGCCATTTCCTCTTGGAACCCTGAATGACACAAACCACTGGAACATAATCTTCATGAGGGCAGTGATTTTTATCTATTTTTGTTCACAGGTGTATCCCAGGTGCCTAGAATAGTTCCTGGTAAATATTTCAACAAGAAATATTTGTCGAATGAGCTGAGTATGGAATGCTCAGGTAGGCTCTTGGCTGACCTGCGTTATCAATTCCTAGCATTTATTTTCCTCTTTATAGAGAGAACACTTTCAGGCAACTCTAGATTTAAAGTATGACTGAAATATTACTAGTAATAAATCTTAAGGTCGTTGTTTTAGGCTCGGCCACCATCCTGCCTTTGGGTAGGATAGCAGGACCTACAAGAAACCTGATGGTCCGTAATCGTTTGGCTGGAGAACGTTGAGGTTCTCCCCAAGATTAGAACAACCTGCACCTGAACCTGCTGCCTCTCTGGCCTCCGTACGTTTCTTCTTTTCCCTGCAAACTCGTAGATGGAGTGGTTGACATCAGCCTCCTCTCTGTCCCTCCCCCATAGTGCCTCCCAATGTCCCTCCTACAGCAGCAGGCTTCTCTTTCCAAAGGTCACTGATGTCTTTATTTAAGGTGCCAAAGGTCTTTCTGCATGCCCATCTCTCTGAGCTTTGTGTTACCTTTGACCCGCTCACCACTCCTCCTTGGACAGCTCTCCTTTTATGGCTGTCCTCCTACCACTGTTGGGGTCCTTTCGGCTTCCTTCCTTATTTTCATCTGCTCTTTCTCCAGCTGCTGCTGCTGCATGTGACGTCATCGCCTCCTGGACCAAGACGTGAGCCACCCTGAGGGCCGGGCCCGGCTGCGGTTGTCCCGCATGCCCACAGCCCCCAGCCAGCTCTGACTTCATAAGCGTTGCCCAGAATGGTCGTTTGTTCTGGTTCTTCTCCCTCTACCTGGTCTCTGCCCTTGTTCCTGTTGGTTTCACATTGCTGCAGGCTGGCCCGACCACTGAGCCCTGCTCCCTCTGCTTTGTTCCAGATCCTGTGCGTAAGTGAATCTTCCCAGGCAAGAGGGTCGGGTACCCGTGATCTTGTCCTTTAGTGGGTACTTGGTTTCCTCAAGCAATGCTCATCAGTTGATGCATTTGTCAAGATTCTCCAGAGAAACAGAACCAATAGGATCGATCTATCATCTATCTATCTATCTATCTATCTATCTATCTATCTATCTATCTCTATCTATCTATCTATCTATCTATCTACCTACCTACCTACCTACCTATCTATCTACCTACCTACCTATCTATCTCTATCTATCTACCTACCTACCTACCTACCTACCTATCTCTATCTATCTATCTATCTATCTACCTACCTACCTACCTACCTATCTCTATCTATCTATCTATCTATCTATCTATCTATCTATCTATCTATCTACCTACCTACCTACCTATCTATCTACCTACCTACCTATCTATCTCTACCTACCTACCTACCTACCTACCTATCTATCTCTATCTATCTATCTATCTATCTATCTATCTATCTATCTATCTATCATCTAAAGAGATTTATTATGAGGGATTGGCTCATGCAATTATGGAATCTGAGAAGTCCCACGATCTTCTGTCTGCAAGATGGAGGCCCAGGAAAGCTGGTGGGGGAGCTCCTGTCCAAGTTGAAGGCTCGTAAAACCAGGAGAGCCGATGTCTGAGGGCAGGAGAAGACACATACCCCAGCTCAGATGGTCAGGCAGAGTGTGAATTGGCCCGTCTTCCACCTTTTTGTTCTATTCAGGCCCTCAACAGATTGGATGAGGCCCACCCACACTGGTAAGGACAGATCTTCTTTAGTTGGCTGACCAATTCAAATGCAAATCTCTTCCAGAAACACCCTCACAGACACACCCAGAAATAATGTCTAACCAGCTATCTGGACATCCCTTGGCTCAGCCACGTTGACACGTAAAATTAACCATCACACTTGGAATATCTGCCTTTCTCCTCCATGTTAATTGTGAGTCAGGCCCTGCTCTGGCCTAGAACTCACAGCTGATGCTAGTTTTACTTCTTAAAAAATTCCACCTTCTTTGGACAAGCTGTAGATGAAGAGGCCTTTAAGATCCCTCTCTTCACGACTGTAGGAAGCAAATGATGGCCCTTCTGCTTTTAAAGAATCCCAGATTCTGAAGATCTATATGACTCAAGAATGAAGATTTGGGGTGGATGGCCTTACACTTTATTTTCTCTGATTGCGGTGAGGACTGCATTTTGAACTCGTTTCCATCTCTAATAAAGAAGCAACATGCAATTCTCTCTGGGACAAGTCTACAGGGAGCATCAGAACTTTTTCATTCAGGGCAGTCTGTGTACAGCACAGCGCAGTATTTCCCAAAGTGTGCCCTTGTGACATGGATAGATCTGGTTCCTCAGAGTGCCATTGTTTCTCAAGAAAAGTGTTCCATGGTCCAATAGGTCTGGGAAATGTGTACATGAAAGCAAAGTTAGACAGGCTGCTCTATTGCAGAACTTCTCAGAGGCTTTAACATGCTGATTCAGCCATCACATCAGCAGAGATCTCTAGACTGCCCACCGTGTGTATGGTATTATGTGAGATGCTGGGGACACGGGCCTGAGAAAGCCGTGGCTTCCGTCCTCGTGAAGTTTATATGCCAGCAGCCAACAGACATGAAATAACGAACTCTCCACTAAGAATGCAATTACAATGGTAAGTGCTACAGAGGAGAAAAGCAGGAGGTTGAGAGAGCATTGATCATTAGGTCCTAATCGAGTCTGGGGAATCAGGAATGGCTTTTCTGGGGGAAGCATGTTCATGTTAAGATCTGGAGAAGAAGAAGAGGTGTGCTAGGGGAAAGGGGTGTGGCTGGAAAGCATTTTAGCAGGAGGACAGTTTCTGCAGAGGTCCTGAATGGGAAAGGGCTTGGCATCTCTGCAGTGTTTTCAGAACAAATCTGATCAGGGAACTCCTTCTCCCCACCCCTTCCCCCTGAGTGTTGTGGGACTATAATCTGGCTTTGGTGTTATAGAAAGATCCCTGGCAGGGATTCTGGAGACTCGGGCTGTGGTTGCCATGCTGTCATTAATTGTCTCAGAGACAATGCCCCTCACTTCTTTGAGCCTCGTTTTTCTTATCAATAAAATTAAAGGCAGACAGCATGATTCCTAAGATCCCTCCAGCTGTGGCATGCTGTGATTTCATGGGGATGTGCCTCAATTTCTTAGGGTAGAGAGAAGGAAAGTCAAGCTAAGTGTAAACAGGGGAATTTTTAGGCTGGAAGGGAAATAATTCAGCACTGTGAAGGGTGAGATAGAAAAATAGATAGAAAAAACCAGTGTGGTGGCCATCCTGAAGCCTTAGATGACCCAGTCAGGATGCTGTGTGAGCCAGTCCTGATGGCCTAGCGGTTAAAGTTTGGCTTTCTCACTGCTTCAGCGGCCTGGGTTTGTTTCCTGGTCGCAGAACCATACCACCCATCTGTCAGTTGCCATGCTGTGGTGGCAGCTCACATAGAAGAACTAGAAGGACTTACAACTAGGGTATACAACCATGCCCTGGGGCTTTGGGGAGGAAAAAAAAAAGAGGAAGATTGGCAACAGATGTTAGCTCAGGGTGACTCCATGCAAAAAAAAAAGATGCTGTGTACTCACTGTACCCTCGTGTCAACGTGCATTTGCCGGCCAGCTGCTCTGGGGGATACAGGCCCTGCCCTGAGTCGAGAGGGGACTCTGGAGTTAGCATGCCTTTGTTCCATTTGCTGTCTTCTTTCAAAGGCAGGATTTCCAGGGGCATGAAGCCTGAAGGACTCTACTGGGGACAAAGGGCTGTGATGGACACTGGAGATGCCAGAGGGCTGCCCAGTAAGCGCTGGCATCACTTCCCCCCAGCCCTGCCCCGTTCCAGGAGTGCAGAGACCCTGGAGCGGGAACCACAGCTTGGAATCCTGGAGAACCCAGCGGACGCTCGCTCCCATTCAGGAGACTTTTAGAGGAGTGTTTATTTCATAAAGTAACACGCTTGCTCAGAATGCCAACAGAGTCCAATTTTTCAAACTCCTCCGGGTCAAGAAAAGAAGACCCCCTGCAGCGTCAGCCTGGAAGTTAAGAACAGATAATAAATGAAAACCGTCACCTCCCAGGCTCCCTGTTTCTCTCTTTTTCCACTTTTGATCTCTCTCTCTCCCTCCCTCCTATGTTTTTCAGCTCCTTGGGCCAGATCCTTGTGTTCCATCTCTCCCTCCCTGCCCCAGAAAACAGACACTGTGTCAACCTCGCTGGTTCTGCTGCTGCTCTCAGATTACTTCATTCAGAGAACTTTGTGTGAGAAGCTCCTCCCTGCTCAGAGGAGAATGGAACACTATTCCTATCTTTGTGTGTGTGTGTGTGTGTGTGTGTGTGTGTGTGTGAGGAAGATTAGCCCTGAGCTAACATCTGTTGCCAATCCTCCTCTTTTTGCTGAGGAAGATTGGCCCTGGGCTAACATCCGTGCCCATCTTCCTCTACTTCATATGTGGGACACCTGCCACAGCATGGCTTGACAAGCAGTGTGTAGGTCCGTGCCTGGGATCCGAACCCGCGAACCCCGGGCCGCCGAAGTGGAGTGCGTGAACTTAACGACTGCTCCACTGGGCCGGCCTGCACTATTCCTATCTTTGACTTGGGACTCAGAACATTCTGGCGCCCCTGCCCCAGCCCCATGGTAGATATATGTATTGTAAAGGTCCCTCTCTGTGGAGACAGTTTATTCACTTGCTAGGGCCTCTGTAACAAAGTACCACAAACTGAGTGGCTTAAACCACAGACGTTTATTGTCTCACAGTTCTGGAGGCTGCGAGTCCGAGATCAAATTGTGGGCAGGGTTGGTTCCTTCTGGGGCTATGAGGGAAGGATCTGTTCTGGGCCTCTCTCCTTGGCTTGTAGACGGCCGTCTTCTCTCTGTGCCTTTACATTGTCTTCCCACTGTGCATGTCTGTGTCCAAATTTCCCCTTCTTTTTTCTTCTCTTTTTTTTGCTGAGGAAGATTTGCCCTGAGCTAACATCTGTGCCCATCTTCCTCCACTTTATATGTGGGTTATTGCCCCAGCATGGCTGATGAGTGGTGTAGGTCCATGCTTGGGATCTGAACCCATGAACCCGGCCACCAAAGCGGAGCATGCCAAACTTAACCACTATGCCATGGGGCTGGCCCCCCAGATTTCTCCTTCTTAAAGGACACCAGTCATATTGGATTAGGGCCTACTCTAATGACCTCATTTTAACTTGATTGCCTCTTTAAAGACTGTGTCTCCACATAAGGCCCCATTCTGAGGGACTGGGAGTTAGGACTACAACATATGAATTTTGGGGAGATGCTATTCAATGCATAACAGCCAGTAAGTCTTAAACTTCAGGTACCTAAGGCTTCTCTGGGGGCTTGTTCAGAATGGAGGTACCAGTAACACCCCCACAGAGTCTAATTTAGTAAATGTGGAGTAGACCCAGGACTCTGTGTTTTTTACCAGCACCCTGGGATAAGTGTGATGTGCCCCCCTCTGCCATGAACCCTCCCCAGATGTCACACTGTGAACCCAGCACTTCACTTACTGAAGGCCCGTAACAGTGTTGTGCCAACCACCTCACGCTGCAAGGAAATGACGTTCTTTTGTGTCGAGCTTTTCCTTAGTCCCCACTGCAGAGCCAGATTCGACTCACATGTCACCACGCCCCCTCTTTAATTTTCCTGTTAAGACCCTCATGGCATCTGGAGGCTGCCAGGCCCCCATGCACTGTCATTGCCCTGCCTAACCGGCCGGTGGGTGGTATGATGCTTCAGGCTTTGGGGCTTGGGGCCCAGCTGTGCTGCTTAATGGGCTGGTTGACCTTGGACAGATCGCTGGGCCTCTCTGAGGCTGAGTTTATTCTCTGCTTTGAGAAGCTTCCCCGTCCATCTCAGAGGGCTCCTGAGAATGAAACAGTGTTTGCAAAAGGCACATGGCACAGAGCCTGGTACATAGAGAGGGTAGAGTGATAGTTACTGTCATTGTCTCCACTTGCATCAGATGGCAAAACCAGATTTGATTCATTTCTGCAAACTGAACGTGCTGAAGGGCGACATGAGAAACTCCATCACAAAGGCTTCGGAGGCTGGCTGTTCTGGAAATGAAGAGCGAGCCTCACCTTTGACTGTAGCATCCCATGTTGGCAAGTGAGATCTGTAAGGCATGCTCTGAAAGCCTGGATTAGATGTCCACCACCCTGATGACTTCTCACCTCAAAGAGACCTGCCCACCTCATCTGCAGAGTTGGAAAACGAGTGCATTGCTGAGTCCACATTTCCCCCCAGGATGGTATAAAGGGTCTGGAGCCAGACTGCCTGGTTTGAGAGGTCAGCACCATCACCTCCTGGCTGTGCCACTTTTTGCAATTCACTTGACTCCTCTGTGCCTTGGTTTCTTCATTTGTAAAGCAGGGAAATAATAGGGCTGTGAGAGTTAGTTTTATGTGTCAACTTGACTGGGCCAAGGAGTGCCCAAGTAGCTGGTAAAATATTGTTTCTGGGTGTGTCTGTGTGAGTATTTCTGGAAGAGATTAACATTTGAATCAGTAGACTGAGTAAAGAAAATTGCCCTCACCAATGTGGGCAGGCCTCATCCAACCTGTTGAGGGCCTAAATACAACAAATCGGCAGAGGAAGGGCGAATTTCGTCTCTCTGTTTGAGCTGGAACATCCATCATCTCCTGCCCTCAGACATCGGCACTCCTGGTTTTTGGGCCTTGGGACTTAGAGTTAGACTGGGACTTACACCATCATCCCTCTGGTTCTCAGGCCTTCGGGTTTGAACTGGAAATACACCACCGGCTTTGCTGGACCTCCAGCTTGCAGACAGTAGATGGTGGGACTTCTCAGCCTCCATAATCACATGAGCCAATCTCTCATAATAAATCTCTCTCTCTATATCTCTATATATCCTATTGGTTCTGTTTCTCTGGAGACCCCTGACTAATACAGTTACCTACCTCACTCTATTCACAGTTTTTTCTTGCTGCGTAACAAATTACCACAGATGTATGGCTTCAAACAACACCCATTCGTAATTCTGTAGGTCAGAAGACAGGCAGGCTCGGCTGGACACTCTGCTCAGGGTCTCATAGGCTGAAATAAAGACTCTTACCTGGAGGCTCTGAAGGAGATTCCACTTCCAGGCTCACTCAGACTGTTAGCAGAATTCGGGTCCCTGCAACTGTAGGGCTGAAGTCCCTGTTCCTAGCTTACTGTCAGCTGAGGGCCACTCTGGAGTGCCTGGAGGCCACCCACATTCCTTCTCATGTGGCCTCCTCCATTTTCAAGCTAGCGATGGTGCATCGAGTCCTTCTTGTGCTTCGCATTTCTCTGGCTTCCTCTTCTGCCTCTGTTTTTAAGGTCCCATGGGATTATATTGGGCCCACCTAGATCATCCAGGATAATCTCTCTATTTTAAGGTCAGCTGATTACATCCACAAAGTCCCTTTTGCCACGTAAGGTCACATATTCGTGGACATGATAGTGTATTTACAATCTCAGGGCATGGAATCTCCTTGGGGACCATAATTTTGCCTACAATGAGCATATTCCTTGAAGACTTTTCCCCTGGATCATAGGACAAGGCGTATTTTATATACATGCAATTTCCCCTTCATGTTGTAATTCTGTTTTGTTCCCTCTACCCTTCAGCACAATCTAGTAACTTGTGTAGTGGATGATAAAGCTGACCCCCAATCATCCGTGTCAGCCTGCCTCCGTGGCCCAATCCTTGTGAAGCAACGTGAGTGCGATGGATATTCTGCCACCACCCTCCAGCTCCAGAAACAGGTCCTTGTTTTTCTAAAGTAGTCCTATCCTACCCCCAGGCACATTGATTGGTTCAGAGATGGGCATGTGGCCAAAGATGGTCCATATCAGAAGGATGCTCAGGATTTCTGATCCAAATTGGATAAGGATCACTTCCTGCTCTATAGGAATGAGGCAACTTATCTCAGGAGCTGCTAGTGCCCGTCTTGTAACCAAAAATGAGAAAGCCCTTGGATGAAACCAAACCAGGAAAACAAGCAGGGACAAGAGATGGAAAAGAAGATGGATTTTGGGGGTCATTGTTGAACTGCTAGATAAACCCTTGCCTAGAGCCCACCCCACCTTTGGGCTTTTCATTTATGTGAGCCAGTAAGTTCTTCTTATTGTTGAAACCACTTTGAGTTAGGTTTGCTCTTACTTGCCATCAAAATCACTCCAACAGACAAACTTGTGGTGATTTTACAGATTGGAGTAATGGATGGGGCCATAAAGAGAGATGGGATCTGCCCTGTTTTTACCTCCCCCTCTGAAAAGCCTTTTTAAAAACACATAGCCCCCTTGCACCACAGGGACTGCAGCCCACAGGTTCCTCCTGTGGTCAACAGTGGAGTGAGGCATGGCCCCTGGCCGAGCAGGGAGGAACCCCCAGCTGGAGGAGTGGAGGTCACATGGGGAGCTCTGGACCACATGGGAACACCCATCTCTTTCTGCCATCACACCTTCCCAAAGGCACCAGAGAGAGGTGACACTTAAGAGGGAAGGAAAGACTGACACTTGATTAATGTGTGTGAGGTCCTGGATGGTGCCTGGCACATGGCAGCCCTAGTAAAGAGCACTATTACATGTTCTTGGTTCTCTGAGGTGGGATTGGGTGCTAGAGTAGGGGGTGATTCACCAGAGAACAAATTTGTGTTTTTCCTCTTCTTCAGCAAAGACTGTGCCTGGAAAACACCTTCACTCATTGTTATGGGCTAAATTGTGTCCCCCTCAGAATTCATATGTTGAAGCCCTAACCCCCATTACCTCAGAATGTGACTGTGTTTAGAGATAGGATCTTTATAGAGGTAATTTGGTTAAATGTGGTCATCAGGGTGGTTCTTAATCCCATGTGACTGGTGTCCTAATAAGAAGAGGCCATTAGGACACAGACACACACAGAGGGATGGCCATGTGAGGACACAGGGAGAGGACAGCATCTAAAGCCAAGAGGAGGCCTCAGAAGAGACCAACCCTGCCCACACCTTGATCTTGGACTTCCAGCCTCCAGAATTGTGAGAAGATAAATTTCTGTTGCTTAAGCCACTCAATCTGTGGTATTTTGTTACAGCAGCCCTCCAAACTAATACGCTCATTCAGACATTCGACAAATATTTATTGGACACTTTCTACATATCAAGTACAAGTTCATGCTTTCATGGATGTTACATTTGGGAAGATGGGAGTTGATGAAACAAGTTTAAAAATGGATAAGGGAGGTGTCAGCGAGTGTTAAACCCTATACTAATAAGACAGGATAATGTGATGGAGAGTTAAGGGGGCTGCTTTGGATTGGGTGCACAGTGAAGGCTCTCTGAGCAGGTGTCAGTGATAGCAGCCCCTTTAGGAGCAAGAGCGGGCACAGTGGCATCAATGAAGGGGCCCTAATTAGGGCCGATGTGGGCACCTTTGAGTCTCAAAAGGTGGCTCCCTCTGGAGGACGCCAGGTAGCTTTCTTAGCTGAGTTTGCAGAGGAAAAGAGGTGTGATTAGACTCTTTGCTTCAGAGGGTTTAAAGGAAAAACTGGACCCCCCACCCCCAGGTTCAGGTTCCAGGTTCAGGAGCGGACAGAAACCTGACCCACGTAGCCCAGGGCTCCTGAGCCGGCTGGAGCTGCCCGGCTGGGGGCCGAGCGAGGCTAAAAGATGCTTACCTGGTGTTAAGGGCTGAATTGTGTCCCCCCAAAATTCATATGTTGAAACTCTGACCCCCAGTACCGCAGAATGTGACTGGATTTGGTGATAGGGCCTTTAAAGTAGTGATTAAAATGAGGTCATTAGAGTGGGCCCTAATCCCATCTGACTGGTGTCCTTATAAGGGGAAATTCGGGGGGACCAACAGCGTGGCCTAGTGGTTAAGTTCGGCACATTCCGCTTCAGTGGCCTGGGGTTCAGTTCCTGGGCATGGACCTATACCACTCATCAGCCATGCTGTGGCGGCGACCCACATACAAAATAGAGAAAGACTGGCACAGATGTTAGCTCAGGGAGAATCTTCCTCAGAAAAAAAGAGGAAATTTGGACACATGGAGAGACACCGGAGATGGACACACAGAGGAAAGACCATATGAAGACACAGAGATAAGGTGGCCATCTGCAAGCCAAGGAGAGAGGTCTCAGGAGAAACAAGACCTGCCAACACCTTGATCTCAGACTTCCAGCCCCCAGAACCGTGAGAAAATAAATGTCTGTTGTTTCAGCCCCACAGGCTGTGTATCTTGTTATGGCAGCCCTTGCAGACTACACCTGGGTTGAATGGTGTTCCCCTAAAAGATGTGTCCACCAGAATCTGTGAATATTACCTTATTTGGAAAAGGTGTCTTTGTAGATATAATTAAATTAAGGATCTTGAGATGAGAACAGTCTGGATTAACCAGGTGGGCCCTAAATCCAATGACCCCCATCCTTATGAGACACAGAAGAGAAGAGGAGAAACAGAGACGGCCGTGTGAAGAAGCAGGCAGAGACTGGAATTACGCAGCTACAAACCAAGGAACACCAAGGATTGTGGCGGCCACCAGAAGCTGGGAGAGAGGCATGGAAGGAATTCTCCCTCAGAGCATCCAGAAGGACCAACTCTGCCAACACCCTGATTTCACACTTCCAGCCTCCAAAACTGTGAGTGAATAAATTTCTGCTGTTTTAAACTGCCTGGTTTGGGGTCATTTGTCATGGCAGCCCTAGGAAAGGAATCCAGCCAAGAACTCACGTTGGGGCCCTCCAGGCTAGATTTAGTCCCCAGGGAGTGGTTTACCCCACTTCCAAGAACCCAGGCAACTTGTGCACGACTCTAGCTGGGCGGTGAACAGAGATTGCTGGTAGAATCAAGGGGGACCCGTTTCCGGCAGTGGGAAGCAACGACTTTTTAGACTTCAGGGTTTTCTCTGCTCAGACGGTGTGGACCTCTTAGAGTGAGGAGGGGAGAGGAGAGCCCCATGAAGAAGATAGATGGGTTTCCTGTTAACTAGACAGGGTCTGAGTGATTAATAGTAAAAACAAAGGGGATGTCGCCATATGCGCATGCTGACTGCAGCCCTTTCTACTGGTCACGAACTTCGCTGGGTACGTCGGTCTGTTCTGGGAGCTGCCTTTGAGAGTGGAGATTCTGCACATCTCTATTTCCACGACCACCTCTCAAATAAATGTTATTACAATGCAGGAATTCTGATGCTTAAAATAAAACAGTGATTATTATTTAAGCCAGAGAGGGGACGATGGAATACGGTGGTGGTCCTGCTCCTCCTGCGAGCTGAAGAGCGTGGCAGACTCCCACATCCTGCTCCCTCCATGCCAAATCCTGGACCCCGCAAACCACACGTGCAGAGCCAGATGGCTCCCTGGAGCTGCCAGGTGGAGAAATCACCGCTTGTTACAGGAGCATCTGTGGCCAGCAATCAGGTGAGGAATTCCTAACATGCCTGGCAGGCATGGGGGTGGGTTTGCTACATAGCGGCTCTGCTTCTTGCCAAATGCCTTCTCCTGCTCCAAGATGATGGCAGCACCTGGCTCTGGGTGCCCTGATCTTCTCACTCTGTTTGGCAAATTCTTCCTTGGTTTTCCTTGTGTCCGTGCCCACTTCATACCCTGTAAGTGTAAGGTAAAGAAATATGTGATAATGCCCCAAGGGGGAACCTGGTGCCCGGAGAGGCTGGAACGACCCAGGGGCATATGGTCAACCAGGAAATTTCCAGACAATGTGAAATCAGGGCAGGGATGCTGTGCTTTGCACAGGACACCAAACTTTAGAGGGTGCAGATTTTGAAATAATGATTTTAACAGACTGTACAAAGTTGTAGGCTGGTAACTCCAGAGAAACTGCCCTACCATTCTCCTCCCTTCTCCCATCCCCAGCCAAATGCAGCTCTCTGGCTGGGGTGGCAAGGTGACCCTGTCCCTGTGTCAGCTACTGCAGATGTCCCAGTGCCTGGAGGGCGCTTTGCCTACGGAGGGGCCACTCTCCCCTCTCCATGCTAACCATGGTCCTTCCATTGGCTTGAGGTCACTTTTCATATTGCTAGCCCCAAATGCCAAAATTGCTAGTTATTTCCTTGGGAAAAGATTCTCTCTGGGGGAAGATAGATGCCTGTGCATTTGGAGAAGGAATAGGCAGAGGCACGAGGGGATGTGGGTCCTTTACAAGGTCCTGCTGAGGTGACGGCCAGCAAAGTCATCTCTATGGATGGAGTGTGAAGGGATAGATTAGTTTTGAGGGTGGAGGCTTCCAACAGAAAAGAAAGGGTTTCTTCTTCTCAGACATCAGTTCCGTTGACAGCCTGTCCCTGTTTCGTTGGCTCTGGTTGCAGCTAAGAGGAAATCGGTCTCCAATTGAGGATGAAGGCTGGTGGAGTGGGGGTGTGGATGACACTGGGACCACTGTTTCAGAACCATGAGGTGACCCCACAGCCTGATGTCCTGTTCTTTTCTCTACTGCCCACACCCCACTTGGTGGAATGCTGGCGTCTAACTCCACGGACCTGCATTTTCCCAAGAATAAAGAAAGTCAGATCACAACTCTCTCTCTCTCTCCCCAACACCTAATGAAATCAATAGAACATGGACATGTCCAGCAAAAAACCTCACTGTCGGCAATCAAACATGGAAAAGAATACAATCCCACACTGTAAATTTGAAAAGTGGTGGCAATCAAACATGGAAAAGAAGACAATCCTACACTGTAAATTTGAAAAGAAACATGGTACCCAAAATAACTCCCAACTCCACCTTCAACGCCCCCACCCCCAAAGCAGGATATAGAAGGGAATCAAGAAAATCTCGAGAATTCTCAGGAACACTTGTTAGTGAATGAAGCAGCCCAGACAACGTTGATGGGGAAAACGCATGAGGATAAAAGCTCTTACCCCCATGCTCTTGGGATCTCAGCCCTTCTCCAGAGCTCCACAAAAGTTGGGCCAAAAGACCCAAGGAATCCATACAGTAGTAAGAAACATTCTTAACGAGGCAGAGTGAAATCTGGAACAGGATATTTCACACGATCTCAGAAAAGGAGGCAGGAGGCAGCCTTGCCAGCAAAGGCTGAGCAGAACCCCACCTGTTCTCCGATCTGTTCCTGCCAAGTTACCAGGTACAGGAAAGTGGCTATGACTGCAAACCCCTGTCACCAAACTGTAGCTCAGAAGAGGAGACACAAAAGCGATCAGATAAGGAGGGAAGTATGTCACAGAGAACTCAACCCCACTCTAAAGAGAGGCAGAAGGTTGGAACAGCAAACATGCAAAAATAATAAAAAAAAAATGGAAGAAAGAAACATCTGTGCAAATGATGGATGAAGAACCCTGTCTGGGAAAAAACCTAACCAAAGTAACAGAAGTAATGTTTCATGCTGTGATAGACACAGGTGGTCCCCCCAGTTCCCTCTAACAGGCTGTGTTGGCTGCTAAAAGCACTTCACTGCCCCCTTTGCCCAGGGGGCTGCACAGCCTCCCCCATCCCCAGGGCAGCTGGAAGCCAATGAACACCTGATGACAAAAGGCCGGCCCCTTGCCTTAAGGTGAGACCAATCCTGTGGTGTGAGTCAGGCTCCAGAGTGCTAACTTGTGGGGCACACAATTATATGGACAACTTTGTGGACAATGCTAGAGGAGCATGTGGAAGAGACCGTTCACAGCAAGTAAGAGTCACATGGCATCTATTTCTTGATGAACACAGAAAGTCTTGTTATTCCCCCACCCAAGAAGAAGTATTTCTGAGGCCTTGATGTGGCTGTGAAGGGAGGCATTTCTGTCCAGGAACTGGGTCTTTTCCTTGGCCTGGCATCCCAGCCCAGTGTCAGCAGGCTGTGGGCGGCAAGCAGGTGTAACTGGTTCTCTGGGCAACGACGGTAATGAGGTCACCAGTGAGCCATTCCTCTGGTGTGTTTAAATGGCAAAGCCCAGAACACCTGCATTTCTCCCAGGGCGATGAGGAGGAGGGGACACATCTGGGGCCAATCTGACTGCTGCAGATGCCAAATACTTTCCTCAACTCTGTGTGTGAAGCCCCGTTGTAGGGGAGGTCTTCTCCTCTGGGAGTCAGAGCCCCGTTCCCAAACGTACAGCACTACTGAGGCCACATCAGACAGGGCCAGCAGCACTCAGGGTCACCCGTGTCTCCTGGTTAAGAAGCCGATGGATCAAATGTGGTTAAGGAGAAGGATCTGCGACATTGCACAGGGGTTTCTCCTGAACAACTGGTCTACCCCCTAGTACCCAGCCTGGTCTTGTGTGGCTCACCCTGGTGCCACCTCCTCAATATGACTTCAGGGCTTCTCTGCGGGGCTCCGCCCCACCCCTCACCTTCCTCTCTACCTTCTGTTCCTTCTGAAATTCCAGTTAGACCATATTCCTTTCCATGTTAGTCAGGCGTCTCCAGAGAAATAGAACTAATAGGATATGTATAGATAGATACAAAAGGAGATTTGTTATGAGGGATTGGTTCACGTGATTGTGGGGCTGAGAGGTCTCACGATCTGCCATCTATAAGCTGGAGGCTCAGGAAAGCTGGTGGTGTAGTTCCAGTCCAAACCTGAAGGCCTGAGAACCGGTGGAGCCAATGGTCAAAGTCCCGGTTTGGGTCCAAAGGCCCGAGGACCAGGGTACTGACAGTGTAAGTCCTGGTCCAAGTCTGATGGCCCGAGAACCAGGATCCCAGTGTCCAAGGGCGGGAGAAGGTGATGTCCCAGCTCAGGCAGGGAGCAAATTCACCCTTCTCCCACCTTTTTGTTCTATTCAGGCCCTCAAAGGATTGGATGATGCCCGCCCACATTAGTGAGGGGGATCTTCTTTACTCAGTGTACCCATTCAAATGCTAATCTCTTCTGGAGACACCCTCACAGACGCACCCAAAAATAATGTTTCACCAGCGATCTGGGCATCTCTTGGCCCAGTCACATTGACATATAAAATTAACCATCACCCTTTTCCTTAAAGTTTTGTCAAAAATGCAGCCATTTACATCTTGATGAATTCTATCACATTTTTTTTCCTTAAAGCCTAAGCTTTAGGTGAATGCAGGACTGGGCTGGGGCCAGCAGGAAAAAGGAAAGGAATGAGACAGATCCCCGGGTGGGCCAGCTGGGGAAGCTGAAAATTCATTTTACCTATTTTGCAAGTTGACTCTGGGCAAGTCCAGCTTTGGGCCAGATGTGGGAAAGAGAGCGACCAGGAACAGGAGCCCACGGGGACCCTATGTGCCTCTTCCCAGGCCCAGGACAAAGCTACACCTTGCTTTGAAAATAAGATCAATGCGATGGTGAGCCAGGGTGAGCTCTGGGGGCTGGTCCCCCCAGCCCCACCTGTCCAGTTACAAATGAGGAACAACCCAGTAGCACAACCACCATTGGCTTCGTGCTCTGTGGAGCCTGCCTAATGACCGAAGCCTTCTCCTATGGTTGGGTTTGTTATCGCATTTGGCTCCTGGACTGTATTGTTTTCTTTCCTTTTTAAGACATTTGAAGTCCTTTGATGAGCTGGTGTTTACGTTTCATGTTCCTTCATGCCAAATGAGCACTTCTTATTATCTAGAATTACAAAAGCGTTTGGTGTTTTCCAAGCTTAGGCGGCTAGCTTCAGAATTCAAGACTATCTTGCTTTACACAATAGAAAGGATCCAAAAAACTTGTACGTAATCAGATTTCTGACAATTCACTAGAGGAGCAACCAAGAGGAAGCTTCTGATGGATACTTTGCTGTTGATAAAACGAAATAATTCCCATTCAGTAATGACTATAATTGCCTCTATACTAGACACTTGAAGTATCGTAAATTGAGATTTGAGGTTGGCGGTGTTTAGAGTGAGGCTTGGCTGGGACGTAAATGTTTACATGCCTTGGACCCTCTATGTAGTAGTTCTTCTGTCTTTTCCCTCCATTCTTTTTCCTCAGCCACTTTTCTTTTAATTGTACTGTGACTCGTATAACAAAATCAAGTGCGTTAGAAGCCAGACCAAGACATTCAAGGACAGTCCCAAGAGCCCCGGGGCTGGCAGTCACCTTAGCTCTGGGGGAAGCCATCCGTTTCCTCAACCAGTCCAACTGGCAAAAGGTAATTATAGTTTGAGGTGCTTGTTTAAGCCACTGGCACAGAGAGAACAGGTTCAACTGCCCCTGTGTTTCCGGCACACAACAGACGAACGACTTCTGTTCACAGCCCCATCCTACAGCGCTGGTGGAAAGGAATTCCCTAGAGACTTTTAAAGCTGATCTTGCAAATAGTCTCCCCAGCTCCTGGAAGGCTTTTGGGTGGGTCCCGCCTGGAGGCAGGTGCACAGACAGGGTCTTCTCCATGCTTTGCCCAGGTTCTTCCCAAGCCCAGAGCTCCTGGATTCTAGGTTCCATCAAGACATGAAGGCAGCGGGAGCCATAAGATTAGTTTTCATTTTCAGGTGTGAGGCAGCTGGCTCACTTAAGTGAAATGGAGGCTTCTTCTCTCCCCTCCAAGAGGGAGCAGTGGGAGCCCTGGTGTAACACAGGCCTTTGTTGTCCAAAACAACAAAGCACACTCAGCCTGCAGATCTGGTTTGAAAGATGCTTTTGCAAGTGGCCAGGGCAGGGCCGCCCTGGTGTCTCTCGGCTTAGCCCTCCCACAGCCCAGGAGGCCATCCTGGGGTGGCCGTGTGTTCTGGGGCGAGGCCAGTGGACAGCAAGGGTGTGCTTATCTCCACGATCAAGCAAGTCTGGAATCTAAAAGGTAGATTCTTTTCCTTCTTGTTGCAAACAGGTGTGTGTGTGTACGCTCAAGAGTGAGAGCCAGAGAGAGAGAGAGAGAGGGTCTGCAGGGAACGGAACACCATCTCCCATCCCAGGTGCCCCCTCTGTTCCACTCAAGTTGGAGCAGGCGAGTGCGAGAGGCTTAAGTAGATGTTATTCCACTAACAAAGAAGCCTCCGCCAGACTGAAACAGACTAGCTCAGGCCTCCAGGTGGGAGGCTGAGATTCTAAAAGGAAAGTCATACAAAAGTTGCTCTGTTTCACTTGACTTAGAGATGGGGGCAGAGAGGGAGGGGAGATGCACTTGAGAGATGGATGAAGGCAGATTTAATTTTGCAGCTTTGTGCCTTTTTAGGAGGTAGAGAGACATCTGCTCAGGGCCCTCCCTGAGAAGCAGGCTGGGCACAGCATCTCAGTTGCCTGAATTGGGCATGGGGCGGGGCATGGAGCCCAGGCAGCCTTTTTGGGAGAAGGCAAAACAAAAGCCAAGGCCACGCCAGCCAAATAACAAGGGATGGCAGGGTGGTTTCACCTGGCGAGCCAACTCTGACCTCAGATGCTGTGTTGAGAAGGATTCTGAGTCTCTATCTTGACTGTCTTTCAGGTTCCTCCAAGGCTGTCAGAGGGCCCAGGAGATCCTCAAACAGCAGGCTGCCTATCTTTCCTCATCCCCGCACACCTGGGTCACACAGAGCTCTGATTCTCGGGACTCGGGACCCCTTTCTCCCTGAGCACAGCCACATCTGGGCCGGGAGGCAGGGGCAGGGCGGGGCCTGGAAGGCTGACCCCAGGTCTCTTCCTGGTCAGCTGACAAAGAGCCGATAGTCAGATGTGGGGCTCCCGTCATAAAGGCGTGGCAGGTGGGGGCAATGGTTTTGATCATTGCCCTGGGGACAGGGGCAGACAGGGGCCTGAGGGGCTTAGATAATGCTGCAGCACTCCTCCTGGAGAGGGCCAGGCCTGCGGACGGGAATGGAGGGCAGTCTCTGCACACCTGACCAGGTGTGGCTGCTGGCTGCCTTGCATAGAGCCCAGGGCATTTTGCGGGGAATTAAATAAATTGAAGCACTTACAGCAATTAGGGCAGTGCTGATATATACTAGGTGCTCAATGAATGTTAGTTCACTTTTCCTTTATCTGTTTTTTAAAAAATTGTAGTAAAATATACATAACATAAAATTTGCTATTTTGACCATTTTTAAGTATACAGTTCAGTGGCCTTAAGTACATTCACATTGATGTACAACCGTCGTCACTATCCATCTCTAGAACTTTTTGGTCTTCCCAAATGGAAATTCTGTCCCCGTTAAACATTAACTCCCCATTCTCCATTCCCCAGCCCTTGGCAACCACCATTTTACTTTCTGTCTCTGTGATTTCGACTATTCCAGGAACTTCACATAAGTGGAATCGTAGTCTTTATCCTTTTGTGACTAGCTTATTTCGCTTAACATAATGTCCTCAAGGTTCATTCATGTTGTAGTATGTATCAGAACTTCCTTCCTTTTTAAGGCTGAATAATATTCCATTGTGTCTATATAACACATTTTGTTTACCCATTTTTCCATTGATGGACACTTGGGTTGTTTCCACATTTTGGCTACTGTGAATAGTGCTGCTATGAACAGGGGGCACAAATAAATATCTGCCTGAGTCTCTGCTTTCAATGCTTTGGTGTATACACCCAGAAGTGGATTCTTTTTTTTTTTTTTCCTGAGGAAGATCAGCTCTGAGCTAACATCCATGCCAATCCTCCTCTTTTTGCTGAGGAAGACTGGCTACGAGCTAACATCTATTGCCAATCCTCCTTCTTTTTCCCCCAAAGCCCCAGTAGATAGTTGTATGTCACAGTTGCACATCCTGCTAGTTGCTGTATGTGGGATACCACCTCAGCATGGCCGGACAAGCGGTGCGTGGGTGCGCACCCAGGATCTGAACCCGGGCCACCAGTAACGGAGCGCGCGCACTTAACCGCTAAGCCACGGGGCCAGCCCCCGCAGAAGTGGATTCTCTCTCATTTGAAACGGCTTTACCAAATTTGACTTTCCAGAACAATAGGCATAATGGAGGTGGGAGTCTGCCAGCTGTTGTCTGTAACACCCTCAGACAGCTGTTCACCCTGCTCTGAGGTGAGGTGCTATCTCTGAGCCCACCCAGCTCCTGTCCCTGGTGGGTCCTCACTCACCCCCAAAGAGACTCTTAATCTCCCTAGGCCACTGCCTATCCCAGTCTGGAGCATTTACAGATCAGCCTAAACCCTTCACTTTACAAGGGCTCCCTGGAGTGTGGCTCCAGTGACAGGGAGTCCAGTGACAGGGTCTGTGCCACCTGTCCAGGTTCCTGCAAATCCTTCTTCCCCATGGGGCCCAGATTAATCCAGCTGCAGTGCAGGACTTCCCACTGCCTGCAGGATACAGGCAAGCTCTGGCCTGACCACACCTCCCCACTCCTTGCAATTTACAGCATAGCTGCTCATAGTCTTGCCCCTTCTATGCCTCTGCTCATGAGGTCCCCTCTGAAGACCATCTACCCGCCACCCCCAATCCATCCTTCTAACGATTGGATCTACCTGATCCAATTTATCCTTTAAGACTCTGCGCAAGGATCCGCTCCTCCAGAATGCCTTCCTTGTGCGGCCTTGCAGAGTCAGAGCTCAGAAATGTCTGATGAATTAACAAGAGAATGGCATTCCCAGTGTTGTCCCTCAAGGTGAAATGTGTGCACCATGTTAGTATCATTTTAGAGACAAGGTTGTGGCTACAAAGGATGTGGGCTCAGGTAAGTCCCGCTGGGCATCTACTCCTTCCTTGGTCGGACAGTTATGTAAAGTTGAAGAAGCTTAACAGAAACACCGAGGCTTTGAAAGGAAGAAGCCACTAAAGGACACTGCACGATGGGAAGTTGATTGGGGTGCTGGTGGCTCTTGAAGGATTTATTGTACAAATGTGCATGCATAGACCCATGTGTGTATTGCATGTGTAGACCTAGCTCTACAGGAGTCATGGGGCTTTCTCAGTAGCAATGAATAGCACCACCTCCCTGATTAGTCCCCTCCCCAGGGTCCCCTAGAGTGGGGGTCCCGAGCGGGGCTAAGCTTTGCTCTGTCCTGGGAACAGCGCTGTTCCATCTAGGTTGTGACTTACACATTAATAACTCCATTTCTTGCTGTCCTCAATCTGGTAGTTGAGACTTCCCCCGTGGGCTGCTTGCCTTGAATGTAAGTGCATTCTTCCTCGCTCTCTGTGATATTTCAGGCTTAAATATTACCCTTTGCAGAGAATGTAAATGCTGGAGCGAGACAGTCCAGAGCTGGACCGGTTGTAAATTATAACTGGTGATTACACCACTTTCTCAGTAATCCCTGCGTAATGATTAGCACTACGAATATAGTATACCCCATGTATGGGGGCTGCTTGAATCTCCGTTGAAGAGAGATACTTCCAACACAGCTGCACTGGTTTTAAAATAAGATCAATTTAATGTGTGAGAGCTCATTCTGTCACCAGGGAGCCAAAGCCATTGCAACATGGATTGAACCATTTAACCTCTGAGTCATGGGCAATCTGTGTCTGATGGATACTTTTTCTGTCTTCAGAATGTTAAAGAAAAAGTCTCACAAAGCCCTGTGTGAAGAGGACAGAACTTCCTTTCATTTTATACCCTCCAGCTGAGGCCAGAGAGACAGACAGAACTCTCTGGAAATGGGCTTCCATGTATGGGCCAGCCCTGCTGTGGTCCTCCACGCTGGTTCTCATTTTGTTGAAGGTCCCATCCCAGCTGGGATTCCATTCCTGTCATGGGTCATCCCTTAACCTGTGGAATATGATAAGAAAAACATCTCCAAGTCATACACAACAACATTTCTTCCTTCCACTCTTTTTTTTTTTTTAAGATTTTATTTATTTATTTATTTCCCCCAAAGTCCCAGTAGATAGTTGTATGTCATAGCTGCACATCCTTCTAGTTGCTGTATGTGGGACGCGGCCTCAGCATGGCCGGAGAAGCAGTGCGTCGGTGCACGCCCGGGATCCGAACCCAGGCCGCCAGTAGCGGAGCGCGTGCACTTAACCGCTAAGCCACAGGGCCAGCCCTCTTCCCTCCACTCTTTATTCTACCTGGTCTCTGCCCTCAGGGAGTCCACAGACTGGTGGGGAGCACAGGCATATAAATAGATCATCATAGGGCAAAAGGGTAAGTGAGTGCAGAGACGCTGAGGGTGCCAGGAGAGCCAGATGAAGGCCCTTAGCCCAGCCCAGGAGAGCAGAGTTAGCAGGCATTTTAGAGGAGGCGGCTTTGGAGGATGCAAATGCGGATGTGGATGTGGCTTTGTGGGTGCAGGAGGAACGCTTCTTCTCAAGTCCTGGTGTTTCCTTCTAGGTAAAGGGAGCTTCGCTAGCATAATACTTCTGGTCTCCTCTGCCATGTCACTTCCTAGAGGAAGAGGAATTGCTTACATTTGGAAAGAGAACCTGGGTTTGCAGTCCAGATATATCCTGTCCTCTTCTTTGAGAGCCAGCCTGCCGCAGAGAGCACAGGTCTGCTCTGCCTCTCCCTGCTGTAAATATTCCAGGGGCAAGACCCCAACACAGCCTGTGACTGGGGGTGGGTCTACTTGAACCTAGGGTTAGTACTAGGAAGCCACTTGTTTGCAGATATTATAAGCCGCATTCTCCAAGACCAATTTGTCAGCAATAAAGGCGATATTTTGGTCTCTATTTGTCTGGCTTCTTTGACTTATTTCTCAAGGGCTCAGAACTTGGATAGAGAAGAAGGATACTATTTTGATGGCCATCTTGAACTCCAATAGTGACACTCAGTTAAGCCCCAAGCCCTGATAATTAAAAGAAAAAGGAGGTTGAGAGTTTGCTCTGTATCCAAAATGGTGGTCTATGAAGTGTGTGTGGTGAACTCTACAGGCACAGGGAACAGAAAACATGGAAGCCCAGAGCAGGAAGGAACAAGAGAGTTCAAAGACTGAAAAACACAGATATTGCTGCACATTGTGAGTGAGGAAGCAGGGATTGAGAAAAGGCTCGAGAAATCACCAGGCTTTGTAGGCTAAGGAAAAGAGTTTGAATTGTATTCTAACTGCAATGGGAAGTCAGTGAAGGATTTAAGCAGGTTTGTGATAAGGTCTTATTTATGCTTCAAGAAGTCATTCTTTTTAACTTTGCAGAGAATGGTCTGGGGGCTGGGCAATGAGAACAGAAGAACTGGGGATGAATTCTTAGTTCTGGCTTGGTGATTGGATGGATGTTGGTGCCATTTACAGATTTGGTGAAGACCGAGAGGATGACGGAGAAGGTCATTAAATTCCAGGTGTTCTGAGACTTCTCAGTGGCAATGTCAGGCAAGCCGTTGGACGTGGCCTCTGGGACTCAGAGGGTCTTGAGGAAGCCCAACACTTAAAGGTGTGCGTGGGAGGACACCCACACAAAAGAGACAAGTGGACAAACTCCTGGCTGGTCTTGGACAGTCCTTTGACGAGAGAGCACTAGCAAAACATCTTTTTTTTATTATTCAGCAGGGTTTAGGGCTACATAATACAAACAAATTCCTTTGGAAAATTCCTTATAGAAAGCCTAGCATTATAAAGAATTATTGCATGATTTTATTTGGGGGAGATTTTCATAACTTCCAGCATATTTTTTTCTTCTCTATACAATAACTAGTCACCAATCATTTTCTTGTTGAGGGCAAAGAATGCATAAGACTCTTTATTTATTACAATTGATGTCTTTTGAAAAAGGATCCTTTAATTAATGTTTCTATGGGGCACATAGCTTTTTCAAAGACGCTAGTCCCTTCCTAATACACGCAGCTGTGTTTTAAGCCTGAGTTTTCACCCAGCCAAAGGACCCCACAGGGATCGGCTATTCATCACAACCTGCGCCTTGCCACATTTTTCATAATGGAACCACTTTCCTGCAATGCTTCTGCTGGCAGAATCCCATTCAACCTCATGACAGGGGCTGCTGATATCTAAAGTACATTTCAGGAAGGTTTCATAATAAGAACTGGGGAAAATAACATAATCTCATTTTAAGACATTTCCTTCCTCTGTTCTGCTGATAGAATCAAACAATCCAGAGTTCCATCTGTCCCGTCACAGGTCCAGATCGCCTGATGTGGTTTTGAAGTTATTTGTTTCCTTTGTTTCAAGGCACCTCTAGTGGGATTCCCTCCCCGCCTTGGTGTTTTCAGACTGTGCCATTTGGTCCTTGGATTCGCAGTTCCAGAAGAAAAATCATGGGCCGGCATTGCGGGGAAATGTCGCTCTTCCCCCACAATCAGTACCCAGGACCGGGAGGGAGGCCAAGCTGCAAAAGCAGAGCCAATTTTGGCTTAAAGGAACATTTTCAAAGTTAATACAAAAACACACAGGCATGAAATAAAACAACAACAACAATCCGAATGTGAATCGATCTGTAACGTGCTGACATGCTCCATGGTGTGTTATTCTTTTTTCCCTCCCTGGGCCTCTGAACAACCAAGGCAATGAATGGTGCTGCACACTGCACCGAGAGACCCTTTCTCTGATGTGGTCTCAGTCCTGGGTGAAGGTGGGAGGGATCACCTCCTACAGCTCTGCCTGACTGTTCCTTTCCAGGGTTTGCAGCCTGCCCACCCTCTTCCCTCTAGCGTCTAGTTCAAGGGCTGGCAAATTTTCCCTGTAAAGGGCTACGTCTTATCTGTTCAGGCTGCTATAACAAAATACCACAGACTGGGTGGCTTACAAGCAACAAACATTTACGTGTTACAGTTCTGGTGACTGGGAAGTCCCAGATCAAGGTGCCAGCATCTTTGGGATCTGGTGAAGGCCCACTTGCTAGACTGTGCTGTTTAGCCGTAACCTCAACGGATGGAAGCAAGGAGCTAGGTCGCTCTCTGGGGTTTTTTATAAGAACTCTAATCTCGTTCACGAGGGCTCCACCCTCATGCCTGGATCACCTCCCAAAGGCCGCACCTCCCAATACCATCCATTGGGGATTAGGTTTCAACTTACGAATTTTGGAGGGACACAAACATTTAGACCACGCTAGGCCAGATAGTAAGTATTTTAGGCCCTTTGGACCACACTTTATTTCACAACTACTCAACTCGGTCACGTAGCATGAGAGCAGCCACAGACAACATGTAAACGACTCAGGGTGACTGTGATCCAGCAAAACTATTTATGGACACTGAAATTTGAATTTCAAATAGTTTTCACAAGTCACAAAATAGTATTCTTCTCTTCATTTTTTTAACCATGTAAAAATGTAAAAAGCATTCTCAGCCCATGCGTGGTACAAAAACAGGGGGTGGGCAGGGCAGATTCGGCCCATGGGCCATAATGGTTCACTGACCCCTGTTATAGTTTGTGGCTTTTGTGCTAATCTTCCTCCGGGCCACTAAGGGCATATGACTTCCCGTTTGCCGTGCTGATCAAAATCCCGTCTCTACTAAAGCAGGGATGAGAGTTGGGGTTTCTATCAGATTGCAGTTGAAAGGTGGAAGGATCCTTTTTATTTCTATTTTTTAATTCTCATTTTTTACAGATTTTCCCTCACTGCTCTGCCTTTCTGCCCACCTCCTCACCTCAATGTTGATTTCCTAAGGTTTCACTCTCTTCCATTTTCCCTTCTGTCTTATAAGTTCTAAATTCTCTTCCAAGGCGTTCTCATCAAATCTCACAGTTTTGGCTACCCTCATGTCTTAAGCCGATGCTGGGTAAATGCAAACCAGACAGTCTGTGACACAAGTTTCACAGGTTTGCAGCCAAATGAGAAAAATGAGGATGATGGGGGAGGTTTTCATAAGGCTAAATCTATTTCATTTAAAGAAGACTCCTTTATTCTGAGATGATGGCTTTCATATTTTTTTGGAATTACAATGCCTGGTCTTTCGTGAAGTGGTAGTGACAGTAGGTGGTAATATTTAACAAAAAAAAAGTTAATCATGAGAACTGCCTTTTTTTTTTTTGATAAATTTTACTAAGTTTTGAAATTCAAAAGACTGAGAACAGTTATAATCATACTTATGACTCCCAAGTCTGTATTTCCAACCCAACTTCTCTCCTGGGCTCCAGACCCGTAAATCTTAACTGCCCACTGGACATCTTACCTGGAAATGCTGTAAGCACCGCCAATTCAACATGTCTAATAGTTTCTTTTATTCTCCCTCTTCTCATCCCTCCTTCCTGAAATAAACCCAGACTTCCCCTCTTCTTTCTGAATCCCCTATCATGGTCATCATGGACATCACTCTCCACTTAATTATGCAGGCTAGAAATGTAGAATTATATTTCACCCCTTCCCCTTCCTCACTCTCCATGGTTGATCAGTTGCTCCATTCTGTTGACTTGACCTCAAACAAGTCTCCTGAATTTGTTCCCTCCTCAGTATCTTCAATGACTCTTCCCCTCTCACTCCTTAATGGTTTCTTGGTACCCTACCAATTGTTGTCTACTCTATTGGTCTTCTTCCCTGCTGCCAATCCATTGTCATCAACAGTCATCTTTCTAAACTAGATCTGATTGTCATTCACCTGCTCAAAGAAACCATCAAGTTCTTCTCATTTGCCACAAAATAAAGTCGTGCATTTCTTACCTTATTACTCAAGACTCTCTGTGATTTTCCCCCAACCACCTTGCTAGCTTCATTTTATACACACACACATATCTATTTTACATTTCCTATTCTTTGGTCAAGATGATTTAATCACTGAATACCCTCAAATTTCCATCTTTATGCATTGGCTGATAGCATTCCTATCATTTGTAATGCCCTTTAATCCTCCACCAATAACTAAATCTTACTCAATCTTCAAGACTGAAATGTCACTTCTTCTATGGAGCTTTCCCTGCATTTGTTCCTGCACATCTCTTCCCCATGCAGCAATCAGACCTCTTCCCAATACTAATCAGAGTATTTCTTTCCCTTTCTTGAAGCCCTTCAATGGCTACCCATTGCTCTTAGAATAAAGATCAAAACTCAGCGTTGCTTACAAGGCCCCTGCACATCTGCCCCGCATCTAACTCTCCAGCCCCATTCCTCACCATCCCTGTGATGGTTAATTTTATGTGTCAAGTTGACTGGGCCGTGGGGTGCCCAGATGTTTGGTAAAACGTTATTCTGAGTGCTTCTGTGAGGGTGTTTTTGAATGAGATTAACATTTAAGCCAGTAGACGGACTAGTGCAGTGGGCCTTGTCCAATCAGTTCAAGACTTGAGTAGAACAAAGAAGCTGACCTCCTGCAAACAAGGGAGACTTCCTCCTGCCTGACAGCCTTTGGACTGGGACATCGACTGTTTTCCTGCCTTTGGACTCAAACTAAAACGTTGACTCTTCCTAGGTCTTGAGCCTGCCGGACTTGACGCTGGAGTGACAGCGTCGGCTCTCCTGGGTCTCCAGCTGGCCCACTCACCTGCGGATCTGGGGACTTGCCCGACTCCATGAACATGCGAACCAATTCCTTCTTATAAATCTCTCTCTACGTATGCATCCTGTTGCTTCTGTTTCTCTGAAAACTCTGACTCATGCAATCCTTGCCCAGTCTGATTATCTACAACACCCCCCGGCCTCTCAGTTCCTCGTGAGCACTAAGCCCCTTCCCTCTGTGGGGACCCTCTACCTTTCCTTCCTGTCCTGGCTAAAGCTTACTCCACCTTCAAGTATCAGCTTAAGCATCATGTCCTTAAGAAAGCCTGTCCCCTCTGTACCCCCAACCCCACTACTAGGCCAAGTCCCTCTAAACTTCTTTCCTAATTTACCATAACTGTAGCTTAAATGTGTATTTGTGAATGTACTCATTTAATGTCTGTCCCTCTCAGGACAGTACGCTTCCTGAAGGCAAGGACCACAGCCATCTTATTCAATACTATAGTCCTAGTACGTGCCACAGGGCCACACATGGACGGACAAGTGATTGCACGGACCCCAGTGCTTGTGGCTGGTATTATACCGGAAGGGATGATGTTCTGCAGAAGACAACAAAAGTGTCAGGGTAAGGTAAAGAAATAAATAACCTGCCTGCCTTAATCTGTGTCAAGAAGTATAAATCCTGAAGAGAAAGGTGTTTTTTCCCTTCCAGTTAGAAAAATCACCCTTTCTCTGTCATGGCTAAGACAAAATCCCATCTAATTAAGATGGCAAGGTGCTTTCCAGTTGGGTAATTTTGCTTGTTGTGGTTTTTAAAGTGTCTCTGTAGCTTGATGATAATAAATGACTAAGTGTCAGGACAGATGAAATCCCAATTTTTGTTTCTCCATGTCTATCCGTTCCTACTTTCCGCAATGACTGCTATGTGGGGATAAACATGATTCACAACTTATGTTTTTAAGTTAAAATGTAGCAATTGTAGCTCTCTGGAGTGCCTCATTATTTTCACTTTGCAGAGATGTCCCATTAGGCCAGGCTGTCCTTGAGCACTGAGGCCTCCCAGGACGCTGGACCTAGTGAAGCGGAACTCACCCCCCTGCTTCTGAAAGGCCTTCTAGTTCCTTCTGTCTCTTATGCCTCTTGCCTCCCTTTTTCCGCTCACACACTGACTTGGCCTGTTTCCCTCAGAGGTTTGGAATGGGATATTTCTCTCATTCCGCTATCATGCACTAAGTTCTCTTTACAGTTCTCCCAAGGACACAATCAATTGAAGAAAAGGGTTCCAGAATAGTCCTGAAGACTTTGGTTACACAGGAGGCCATCAATTAGTAAACGCAGGTGTTTTGAGAGTCTTCATTGAGATCCCTGAGGTAGTAGATGCTTGAGAATTCATGAGGATGGTATTATCTGTTTGTTCCCTACTTAGTATTTATTGGATATTTGTCATATGCAATGCAGATGACAGAGTTGGAGCTGGAAAGCCTGACACACTAACGCGGGGAGTTTCAGGAAGAAGGGAAAGAAGAAAGTCAGTTTGGAAACTTGGTGTCTCTGGTGTGAGTTCTAAGCGCCCACACAGAGATAATAGACTCACTGGGTTCATTCCTGCTTAGGCTCCCTCTGCGTGGCTGCTGGAATGCTGTTCCCCTAGATGTCTTCACAGCCAACTCTCTCAGCTCCTTTAAGTCTTTCTTCAAATGTCACTTTCTCAGTGAAGGCTCCTTATCTGCTACAGTCTGAATTTTGTCCCGCCTCCCCAAATCCATATGTTGAAGCCCTAACCTCAATGGGATGGTGTCAGGAGGTGGGGACTCTGGGAGGTGATTAGGTCATGAGGGTGGAGCCCTCATGAATGGGATTGGTGCCCTTATGAGAGAGACCCCACAGAGCTCTCTTGTCCCTTCCACGCTGTGAAAACATAGCGAGAAGGCGGCCATCTATGAACCAGGAAGAGGGTTCTCACCAGACACTGCATCTGCCAGTGCCTTGATCTTGGACTTCCTAGCCTCCGGAACCATGAGAAATAAATTTGTGTTGTTTATAAGCTACCCAGTCTGTGGTATTCTGTTACAGCAGCTCAGACAGACTAAGACACTCACCACGCTATTTAAAATTGCACACCCTACCCCTTGCCACATTCCCCACCTTCTGTCAAATCCCCTTTAACTGTTCCAACTTTCTCTTATTTCTACAGCATTAGCCATCTTCCAGTATACTACATAATAACACATTTATGTATTTTGTACCTTAGTTATGTTTGCTCCCCACACTAGAATTTACATTCTATGAGGGCTTATCTGTTTTATTCACTGATGTATTTTAAATGCCTAGAAAAGTGCCTGCATATGGTAGCTGCTCAGTAAAGAAGCATTGAACAAACACATGATGTGGTCGCATGTTTTTAGTGAATTTCCTTTTGTATACCTTTGGAAGCATCATGACATTGAAAATGATCAATAATTTACCTACCACACCTGCTAGTTGGTGCGTCCTCCTTTGTTTTCTGGTTTTTAAGTAGTTGAGAAAGAGTCACTGAGGTGGTAATTTTAGTGCTAATGGAAATGCTAAATTAGCATCCAAGTGCCAGGTGTGTGCTCTTTCTGTCTGTTTACTGTTCAGACTTCAGGTGCTGAAGACAGGGAATGAGTAGGGGAAGCAAGACGTAGGGCGGGACTTGGGTAGCTCAAGTTTAAAGTGAAGGCCAGAGGAAGCACGTTCCTGGTAGGGTGCCCCATGGGCAGAGACACAGAGGAGAAAACAGAGTGTGGGGGAGAAGACCAGCCTGTGGATCCTGGGGAACTCAGGTGAAACAGGAGGGAGGGGCTGGATTCTGAGAACCGGCAAAGCAGGGCAGGGGAGTTGTGATGTTCCCTGGTGAGCCAAGAGGAGGCTGGGGGTGGCTGCTATAAATAGACTGGGCTGCAAAGTGGAGCCAGAGAAACCTGCTGTGAAGTTGTTCCCCACAGCAAGTGAAGGTCTGAACAGGTGCTAGGAAAGGGTCATCTGAAAGAGATTTTTGAAAGAAACCACAGAATTTTTCTCAATTTTTATTATGAAAAAATCCAAACATAGATATATGTGAAGAATAGTATATTACTATACCTATACCTACATGAGTGTATATATATATGTGTGTGTGTGTATAAAATGGCCTAGATTCAGAAACTGAAACAACAGAATTTTAATTGGGTTTTATTTCATTTACCAAGAACCTACAAATGGTGGGTTACAGTTAGGTACATTATATATCCAGAAGAATATTTTTCCAATTGTCACAATAAGACCTCAGATTCATCTGATCATATTTTCTCATTATAATTTCAACAGAGTCAAGACTACAATATCATTTTTAGTATATTTAGTCCTTGACTATGAACCTCCATATGAAGTCACAATTCATTAAATTAATGAGGAAAGCAGTGTGAGGCTGTTTGCCTCGGTGCATCTGCGATCGTAATCTTTGCCAGCAAAATATTTTTAAACGTTCATGTTAGCTGGGTTGAGATGAAAAATGTTGTTTTGTTCCCCTGTAAAGAAAATAAAAGCTTATGTGGTTAATATTTTATGCCAAACATTCCCTGAGGATGAAGGGCTCATTCATGCTGCACCATTTTAACCTCATGTGGAGAAAAAAAGCAAAGGAGTGAAGTATGAAGGGGAAAATCCTGAGGAAAATGGTAGTACCAACCTGACATGTAGTTATTTTTTTATTTCCAGGTTTCTTCCTTTCCCCAGTCCCCTGTTTTAGGTTGTTTGTGTTGCTGTTTATTTGTTTTTTCAGTCTGACCCGCTGTTACTTTCAATGTCCATCAATTCTAGGCTGGGGAGATGCTGTATTCTCATGACCCTGTCACTCACCAACTCTCTCTTGGGTGACTTGTTAAAATGCCAGTTCAGTAAATTCAAACTGTTCCAGCGTCTCTGTTTCAAAACCACAGATACCGCGGACCCACTAAGGTAGGGGAGTGTGATAATGAGGTCCTTTGAATTCTTTGTGTAATGAAACTTCCCTGCAGGGGGGTCAAGATAAAAGATCTGACATTGAATTTTGGAGCTATAGATTATCGCGTTACAGTGATATTCCTAGCTATTTAGTTCCCACGATAATTGTCCCTAGATGTGTGTATTCCTCGTTCTGAGGGGGTGGGAGGGTGGTGTGGGATGCTACACTGCTTTGGAGC
Organism: Diceros bicornis minor; assembly: GCF_020826845.1. NCBI lineage: Eukaryota > Metazoa > Chordata > Mammalia > Perissodactyla > Rhinocerotidae > Diceros > Diceros bicornis. Next base: position 12,392,066 of record NC_080775.1, on the reverse strand, counting down.
AGATTGCTGGAGCCACCCAGCTAATAGAGATGTGTGGGACCCACGTGTCAAAACATTTAGTCAACTCTGGAAGGCATAGGGAGGGGATGGAGGTGAGTACCCTCGCTTAGTTCCTTGAGAAGAAGTTCCGTTCTCGACACACACTTCCTTAGTCAACTCTATTTATTTGGCTCGTGAAGACAGATGTTCTGTTAATTTCCCCATTCTTTTAAAATTCATTTTTACTTGCACAAGTAACACTTGAATACATTCTCATTGTGAAAAAAAAAATTCCATGCAGATGAAGGCAAAAATCCTTCTTAATTCCCCAATCTCCAAGTTACTTCCTTCCCTAGAGATAATCGCTACTATCAGTTTGGTATAAATCTGTCTGGATTTTCTTATATACATTTGTATGACCATATTTGCATAGAGAAATATATAGTTTTGTGTATGAATTTACATAAATAATGACATGCTTTCTGTAGCATTCTGCAACTTGCAGCTTTCAATGAACAACACGTCTTGGAGGTCTTTCCATAAGATCATTTGCATGGTTTTTTTCATATGAATCTACTTCATTCTTTTTTTTACTGCTACATGGTATTCGATGGATGTGCCAAAATTTAACCAGTCTCCCTAATGATAGCTATTTAGGTTGTTTCCATTTTATTTCTATTTTAAACATTATAGTAAACACTTTTTGTGCACACAGTTGAGTAATTCTCTAGGACGGATGGAAACTGGGACAGAAGTGAATTGCTGGTTGAAAGGTATGGACTTTTCAGTAAAAATAGATACTGCCAAATTGCCATCACAAAAAAGTGGTATTAGCGTACCACCAGTGTATACCAGAGAATCTATTTCTCCACCTTGGCTATGGACGATCTTGAATTTTTTACCACTGTTTTGCAAAAACATAGTGTCTCGCATTCTATTATAAATTTGTATTTCCATGAGAATCAGTGGTGAGAAAATTTATTAGCCCCCTGCCCTCCATCTACCCCATTTTTTCTCATTAAGATTGCCTTAGGTGTTTCTTTTAACAAATATGTGCATGCATAATTACAGAAAGATGTGTGTTATTTGAGGGGGTCGAAATGGAGATGCTTCCCTCTAGGACCTGGTCCCTCACACTGGGTCTGGTGTCTGTGTTTGGGGGGTGGATTATGGTGGGACTTGGGTTTGGGAAGCTTAGAGTTGTTAGTGAGTAAATGTGATGGCTTTTAATGACTGAATTCTCTTTGATTTTTGAGGCTTTATGATGCCCAGTCAGGTTTTACTACTCCCTCATATCCCTTTTTACAAGGCCTGATTCTAAACTGCAGTCAGCTGGTCAACTGAAGCTTTTTAGCTCTTGTTCATCTACTTCTACATGGTTTTCATTCATCCGCAGAAACACCAAGGCCTTTGCTGAGGTCTTCTCATCATCAAGGGCAGATCTAAGGATGTCGTTGGCCTGAGTACCTTTGATCCTGTCACTCATCAGCATTCCCTCTGAGCAGAATGTGTTTTCATGCCCTTCACCCCTTGACTTCCAATACACATGTTCTAACCTTTACCTATACCCTCCACTTCCTCATTCCCACCAACCACAATCAGTCTAGAATCCATCTTAGGTCTCAGCACAGCGGAAGGCTTGAAAAACCCCTAGGGCCCAGAGGCCTGGGTGGAGCTGTCATCAACAGCTGGTCTCGGTTATGTTCCCCTTGCCCGTATTCTCTCAGAAGAACCATCTCTGTTTCACTGTTCTCTGCTGGCCAAGCCCTTGCTGCTTGCCCCTCTGCCGGCTCCTACTCCAGCCCAGCTGTTTACCCCTACCTCCTCCCTTCTGTATGCAACCTGACCCCACAGCCTCCTCTGCCTACCAGGAGATTGACTTGGTGCCTTCTAAGAGGCGTGGGCAGTGTCTGCAATTGAGTCCAAGCGTCCCTGGGAAACTCAACAGCTCCCCACCCCGAAAATGCACTAGCCTTGACCGCTGAATGCTTCAGTATCCAGTCACTGGTATGTTTTCAAGTCCCCATCTGCTATTGTGTCCTGACCTGTTTCTCCAGGTGAATGCTGTCTACCTTACATGGTAAGGTCTTGAAAACTAGAGAGAGAGAGAGAGAGAGACCAGTTCTCTGTATGCAATTCTCTTTATACAGTGCTTAGCCCAGAACCATAAGCAATTAGGTACTTAATAATTGCTTCCTGGTGGTATAATACTACAGGAAATTATTTCCTTAATTATATTTCTTGGGTTTTCTTGGACTTATCTCTTGAACTGGATGGAAGGTAGGTGGAGTAGAGTAGGGTGGAATGGTGGTAATTATTTTTTAAAACTTTTTCCAGGAGTCGAATTTCTAATTTTCATATGTATGATTCCTTAGAGGGTCTGATTTGATGCATGGTTCTGGAAATGTAAATTGTATTTACAAAGCCAGGTCGCGTTTGGTCCCCAAATGAGTTGCCGTGCGCAGGTCTGAACAAACACGGGTGAGGTCACTCCAGTCCTGGTGTCACGTTGTTGCAGTTCTGCTCTGGGGACTTGTCATCCCAAACCAAATAAAACATGAAGGGCAAGAGTCTCTGCCATCCCTGTGCCCTCCCAGTGGGGCATCCTTGGGCCTTCTCTCAAGTCTGTATATGGCCAGAGCACCTTGCTTCATGTCAGATTTTTCTTTTTAAGCAGTAAATTTCTATCGTTTGAAGAATTGTTTAAATTTACACAATTGAAAGAATTGTTTAAATTTATACAATTTAAAGAATTTTTTTAAAAAGTGTGACACATTTGCTGGGGAGGGACATGGGTGTATATATTGTTTTAATTGAAGACTAGATAAACATTTTAGAGGAGGTATATAAGATTTGGAATCAGCAAAAGGTATGAGTTTTTATTTTTTGTTGTTTTAGTTCAGGCAACAGCCTTTCTAAGCTTCAGATTTCTCACAATAAAATAGGTGTAATAACATTAAAAAAGCAAAAGTGTGAGTAGACGAATATATTACCTCTTGCAGCTTTATGGTCTCCCCCACATGACACTACCAGAGTGTCACCCTGACAATTATACTGTGCCTCTTTGATAAGACCTGGTCTGGGGACTTTGCTGTTCTAAGCTTGGCCCGACCCAGGGGCTCACTTTGTGATATGGAGACCGTTGGTTTCCCGGTTCAAGTTGCAGAGTTGTCAGGTGGGATCCACCAGCATGGATAACGTCAGCCATCCTGAGTAACCCAGAAGAAAAGGTTGCTGCATGAATGCAGAATAGAAAGTGAGCCCCGCGTTCAGAGGTTTTGCCCCCAGACTGCATGTCATAGCTAAAAAAAAGAGCTCGGGACTTCCTGCCTCATGGTCTAGTTCCCCGGGCCAGATGTTTGGTGACAGGGGAAGTAGAAAGAACCAGCTCCAAGAAACTGTCTGCTCTTGCAAGCAGCCGATTGGCCAGCATCAAGGGACTTTCCCTGGCTACTTTGTGAGGATGGTTCTTCCTGGCTCCATGCACGAGGAACCTTCTGGTGAGGACCAGGCACACTACCACTCAGGAGCCAGATGTTGGTGGAAGCTCGAGCCAGCCCCTCCACTGCTTCCCCCTGTGTGTGTTCCCGAGGCCCGTGCCTTCCTGGGCTTGTCTATCAGAGCACAGCAGGTGGGCTCTCCGGGAAGGACACCTTTGGGGGACGGGAAGAGCCAGGGCCCCACTCGAGCCTGTTGTGAATGGAGCCAGACTAGGGACTTGAATTGGGGTGGGGGGGGGGGCGGAGAGAGATGTGTGGTGGTAGAGGGCTAAAAAATAAAAAACAGAGGCCAGGAGAAAGAAAGTGAGCCCTTAATTTTATTTCAAACTTCTTTTCCTGTCCCGTGTTCCAGGCTATCCCTTCCACTCTGCTACCTGATGCTCTGGCTGCTTGCTTTGGGGGGTCTCACCTTGTTGTTAGCTTTGCTCTGTTTTCCACATTGCCGCATTGATCCAGCATTTTTTTTTTTTCCTTCCTGCTGGTTCATGCAGTTTCTAAAACATACTTTAGAGACAGCACTCTTCTCAGGAGTTGGGTGAAAAGCCCTATTTTTTAAATAAGAGCATATTTTTTCCTTTCTCTTAAAAAAACCTCTATCTCCCTCTGATTTCTCTGTCTCATCATCCATTTCCTCTTCCGCCAATTTGTTCCTTTTCCTCCTTTCCTCTTACCATGAGTTGTTTTTTTCTAACAGCTTTATTGAGATGTAATTCACATACCATACAATTCACCCATTTAAAGTGTACAATGAAATGGTTTTTAGTGTATTCACAGAGTTGTGTATCCATCACCATAAGCAATTTGAGACCATTTTCATCACTCAAAAAGAAATGCTCCACGCATTAGCACTCACTCCCCACTCTCCCTGCCCGGAGCCCTTGGCAACCCATATTCTATTTTCTGTCTCTGTGGATTTGCCTATTCTGGACATTTCATATAAATGGAATCCTCCTATAGTATTTGGTCTTTTGTGACTGTCTTCTGCTGCTTGGCCCAGTGTTTTCAAGGTTCATCCATGTTAGAGCATGTGTCAGCACCTCGTTCCTTTTTATTGCCGATACCCAGAGATTTCATGTGTCCACGTGGCACAGATGAGGGTAGAGGCAAGAGTCAGATGTGCTGAACAGGAACAAGCATCATGCGAAAAGGAAGGCAAAGTGATAGATTATTGAAGGACAATGTGGAGCCTTTGCCAAAACAGTGCTGAAATCATATTGAGGATTGTTAAATACATGCTGTTAGGAGATACGACAAAATCTCCAGAATTCAAGAGGGGCCCAGTCCAGAAAATTCTTTCCATGCAAATCTCAATCCTCCCAAACATCCTCCACTTGTCCCTTTGTCCCCCTTTCCCTCTAGTCTTTCTGTGGGAAAGACCAGCATCCTCCTGCTTTGAACAGTACGCTTGTGAGATGTACTCATGCCTGGTAGTTCAGTTCCAGTCTTGGTCAAGGATGGAAATGATTTCTTCTATGGGAATTTGAAAGGCCCCAATGAGTAAATGTTAGGCAATAGCTAGATTGAGTTGTCTTTCTTAAATAAAAAAGATGTTATCAAGTCAGAAGGAAACGAAAAAGACCCTAGACATTGATAAGAGAGAGCTTGGAGACTAGCTGGCACTGAAGCCTGATGCCATAATGAGATAGAGAGCCAGCAGGCACAGGAGCTGGGAGTCAATTCTGGTAGGTATGTGTGGTGAGAGCATCAAAGGAATGATGTCTTAGATTTCCCTCGTTGTCCTGGCAGAGGTCAGAAACCTCTCAGAAACTCGCGTGTAAACCAGGTTATGATGTTGCAACAGAAACAGCTGGCCATGTTTACAGTCAAGAATGACAAGCCACTGGCATTCATATGAACCATAAGCTAAGAAAGGACTATATGAGCAGGCTGAGAAAGTTCCCCTCTTGCAGAAATATCTCAAGAATTATATTAATAGTTACAAAATCCATTAAAGTTAAATATAATTGACTTAATTAATGTGGCTCCAAAACATTAACATATAAAAAGAGAGAAAAGCCATTTTAAAGCTCCGAGATGGCTGACACTGGGATATTTTGAGGTTGGATTGGAAAGAAAGAAGAAAATTCAGTGTCTGATTTACCATGCTCCATTGTCAAGTGATATGCTGCTGTGAATTCTGAAATTCTGAGGCTCAATCTCATCCTGGATAGCTCTCATCCGTCTGTCGCTCTCATCCGTCTGTCGTGTACTCTAAAGGTTCTAAGTGGTGCTGCTTATGCCCCTGGGGTTTTATGGAGTTTAGAGCAACATTTATTGTATTTTCAATCTTCTGAACTCTAGGACCAGATGTGCATCCACAGAGCTGAGAAGGAATGGATTATTGTAACAACCACCATACTGTATTCAGAATTCATTCATTTGTTCAAATATGGAATGAGCAGATATTACTGCCAGGGTCATTAAGCAGGGTGCCGGGGACAAAGCCATGGATAAAATAGTCATGACCTTGGCTATGGACTGAATCTGTCCCCTCAAACTTCATATGTTGAAGTCCTAACTCTCAATGTGATGGTATTAGGAAGTGGGGCCTCTGGGGTGGTGGGAGGGTGATTGGGTCATGAGGATGGAGCCCTCATGAGTGAGTTTAGTGCCCTTACAAAGAGGCCCCAGAGAGTTCCCTCACCCCTTCTGCCATGGGGAGGACACTGTGAAAAGACAGTTGTCTATCAAAGTGGGTCCTTAGTAGGCACTGAATCTGCTGGCACCTTGATCTTGGACTTCCCAGCCTCCAGAACTGTGAGAAATAAATATCTGTTGTTTATAAGCCACCCAGCCTATGGTATTCTATTATGGCAACCTGAACCGACCAAGACAGTCCTGCTCATGGAGCTTTCAGTGCATGGGAGAAATAGATCTTAAACATGCATTTAGATGAAGTTGCAGGAAGTGCTCTGAAGACTCTAAAGGGGCTTTCCAGGGCACCCCACCCAAGTGGAAAATTGCTCTTACCCTCTGATGAGCAAGACTTAGTTTCTGGGTCAAGCTTAGGGTGCCTGGGTCTTTCTTCTTTTACAATGAGTTCTCAGCCCTCTTGCAAATAAACTTCTCTCAGGCCAACCTACCAGTTTTCCAGACCTGCCTAGGAATATGCCATCACAGGACAAGGCCATAGTCTGAACTCAAGCTGAGATCTCTATTGTGTGTGTGACAGGAATTTTAAAAGTTTTCTCTTTCTCTTTATTGTCATAAAAACTATATAACATGAAAGTTACCATCTTAACCATTTTTATATGGATTAGTAACACTAAGTACATTCATATTTTTGTGCAACCATCACCAACATCCATCTCTAGAACTTTTTCATCTTCCCAGACTCAGTACCCATTAAACTAAACTCACCATTTTCTCCTTTCCCCTAGTCCCTGGCAACCTCTGTTCTATTGTCTCTACACATTTGACTACTCTAGATACCTCATATCAGTGGAATCATACAGTATTCATCTTTTTGTGATTGGCTTATTTCACTTCACATAATGTCTTCAAGGCTCTTCTGTGTTATGGCATGTGTCAGAAATTTGTGCATTTTTTTTTTTTAATTCCAAATATTTACAAGGCCACTTCGCCATTGTATTGTCAGGGTTTCTGCAAGAAACAAGTGGTTTTGGATATTGACATGGACGTTGAGCAGAATTTAATGAAGGGAATATTTATAAGGATGTGGGTGGGGTTTAAGGAAACTAACAATGGGTGGGGAAGCCCCCCCCAGAGCTAGCAACAGTAGGGTGCTGTTACCACTCCAAGGCCTGAAGGGATGAGGGGAGGTGATGATTAGCAGAACCTGGAGGGAGAATTGTAGCTGGAGATAGGACTATCAAAGAGAGGCTGAAGCCTTATGGAGTGGGGAGAATAGACCTCCACCTCCCTCTTTCCCCACCCCCAATCTTCTGCCTTTGCTTTGCACTACCCAGCCTAACCAGGAGCCAGAGGGCAAGACTGGCCCTCCCAGGCACAGAACATGGCGGGAAAGGATGGAGATTGGCTCTGGAGGAGCAAACAGTATATCTAGCATTCTTGCCTTCTACAAGGAGTTATGTGTGGGGTGAATAGGAATGCAAAATGGGGAAGCTGAGAACAGGGTGGGCTGGGTTCCTCTAAGAGAGGCAGTATGGGAGATGCTTGGAAGGAAAAGTAGGTCTGGAAGAAGAGAGAGAGAGAATGAAGAGAAAGTAAAGAGATTTGACAGTTCCTGTGAGGAATGCTGAGAAGAAACCTTAGGAAGAAGAGATGTCTAAAGACGATTTTCTGCGTGAAGAGCTAAAACTCCCTTCTCAGTGTCCTCAAGGGACATTTAGTAGAGATACACTTTATTTTCAAGGGTTTTGTAGAATTTTGAGTGTAACACTATGTTGGAGCATAGTTAGGAACAGGGAAGTCCAGGATTATCTGGTGTGATAGGCAGGATCATGGCCCCCAAACATGTCCACATCCCAATTCCCAGAACGCTTGAATATATTAGGTTGCATGGAAATGGGGAATTAAGTTTGCAGATATAGTTAAAGTTGCTGATCAGCTGACCTTGAAATAAGGTTATCTTGGGTTATCTGAGTGGGCCCAATATAATCATAAGGGTTCTTAACTGGGGAAGAGGGAGGCAGAAGAGTCAGTCTCAGAGTGATGTGATGTGAGAAAGACTTGACCGGCCATTGCTGGCTTTGTAGATGGAAGCGGGCCTCAAGCCAGGGAATGCGGCAGCCTCTAGAAGCTGGAAAATCCCTTGCAACACCCTAATTTTAGCCAAGAAAGACCCATTTCAGACTTCTAACCTTCAGAACTGTAAGGTAATATAGTTGTGCTGTTTAAGCCACCAACTTTGTGGTAATTTGTTACAGCAGCCATAGGAAACTAATACACGTGGGTTTTATGAGTTTGGGGCAAAGTTAGCTAAATTTTGGACTGAAAATGTAGCTGTTTCTAATTACCTTAAATACTGTATTTAAAGCTAAACCTGCAAACCCTCCTGATGAGAGCTTTGTTTAAACTACTCAACTTCTCACACCAGCTGAGGCACGGGACAGGCCTTCCCACCTGCTGTCAGCATTGCACTAGTCAGTCTTTTTAGCTTTGTTCCTGTGTAGCTGCTCTCGTCCTGATTCGTTGATCAATGGAGTGTCTGTGATTTTTGTTTTGCATCTTCACTGGTCTCCTTTGAGACCCAGTGCTGAGCCCCCACAGTTGGGGTCTCCAATCAGGTAGGTTGATGTCCAACCCATCATGCAAAGGTTTTACTGTTCCTTGTGGCCTCTTTTTTGCCTGCATGAACTCTTATTTCAGTCTTGTTGGACACACGAACACAGCAAACTCGTGGGAAGGATTAAAAGACTGGCTTTCTGGCAACAGACGATATCCACAGAATAAACTCTCCAATCTCAGACACATGTAACAGGTAAGCTTCTCTATGTCAGCATTTCCACAGTTGAAGGAGGCACTTTCAGGCATTGCTGGCAAGAGTACAGAGCAGTTCAATAACTCAGGCAGAGAATTTAGCAATATTTAATAAAACAACATCAAATAGGTCTCACTGGGCTGAAGTCAAGGTGTGAGCAGGGCTGCATCCCCTTTGATCTAGCAATCCAGCTTAGATTAATTTATTCTGAAGAAACACCCACCACCCCAATGCGAAACAACATATGAAAAAAGTTATCAACTGTGTAATTTCTTATAACATCAAAATCTTGGAAACACAACCTAAATTCCGGTCCATAAGAGACTGGTTGAATCAAGCATGGAACTGCCAAGTAATGGAGTATTATGCAGCCATAAAAAAGAATGATAGAATCTCTATGGCCTGATGTGAAAGGATTTCCCAGCTGTATTGTTAAGTGAAAAAAGCAAAGTAAAAAAGAATATAGAAAGCGTGTTACCATTTGTGTAAAAAAATGGTGGGGGGCGGGAATAAGAATGTGTGTGTATGTGTTCACTTGTTTTGGCAAGAGTCACAGGAAAGACAAAGCAGAAACAATGAAAATGATTACCAAAGGGCATAGGTGTGAAGAGAGTGGAAGGAATAGGGATAAGAGTGATAATGACACTTCTCTGAATGTACTTTTTTATGCAATTTTGACTTTTGAACCCTATAAATGTTTTGAATATTCAAAAAATCAAAGAGGATTAAAAAAAAAACCCTTAAAGTTGAATGCAAACAGAAGCAAAGGAATCTAAGTGGTTAGCAAATTGACGGCAAACAACACAGAGATAAGAATTACAAGTAACTTTCGACTCCTGTCCTCTGACTAGTGGGGTATACTCTAAGGTGAAGAAGACCTACAGGAGGCTTATGAATTAGGCTTGTCATTGATAGTAATATTAGCGTTGTCCTGCTGAAACTCTTTTGTGTATGTCGTAGGATGCAGCAAATGAGTAAACACATTGACTGTGTGGGGCACCCTAAGGCTCCCACTGTAGGAAGAGGGGAGTAACATGCAATGGAGAAATGCTACATTCCTGGTTTAGAATTGGAGGTATCAGTTTGAATTCATGATTTTCCTGCTCTGCCCTCTGTTAAAGTGGGACAATAGTTTAAGCTGTGAAAACAGATTTTATTCAGTAACTCCTGACACTAGGGAAAAGAGCTGAGCTCCCCTCTGATTTGCAGAGTAACTGGGTGTTTTAAAGGGAGAATGAAGGAGTCGGGAGGGGGTGGGAGAGGGGATCAGTGAACGATTACAAAGGGTTGGTCTTCCAAAGGGTTGGTGGGTGTAGACGTGATGAGGCCAGCTGTGTCTGCTAGCTGGCAGTGATGGAAGTTAGGATTCTTCCTGCCACAGAGACTGGGAGACGGGGCCCTGCCCTTCCTGATGATAACATTTCAAAGGAATGGCCTTCAGGGCCTTGAGAAAGACACTCTTGAGTTCTGGGAGATACATATATATCTCGAAGGGACAGAGGAAGGATTCACAACGATAAGCCCTTTTTAGAGAAAGCGCTAAGAAAACGTGGTCAGTAGCCTCTCTCAGGCGTAGGCTGGAGCATACAGTAAATTCTCCTGTCTCTGTTGAGCTTTCCAGACAGGCATTTAAGGGAAGGGCTGTGGTCGTCCTGGGGACATGGCCTTCTGCTGCTTGAAGCTGTGCTAGAGTTTGATCATCTCTTAGTGTAGAGGCTTGGACCAAGTCATTATGTGCAGTTCTCAGTCCTGAAAGCGCTCTACGGTAATATCACCCCAGGACCAAAAGACCCATTAGGAATCAAGTCTTGGTTTCTAAATACCATTTCTCTCTAAAAGGAACAAGGCTCCTTGGATAAATTGGCTGATTCCAGATCAGGGCTAGGGAATGCGTTTGGAAAATCTTCTTGCCAGAAAGCAAGACAGTGTTCAAAGACTAATGGGCAGGACCAGCTACATAATTTGTGGGGCCCCATGCAAAATGAAAATGGAGGGCCCCTTCTTGGAAAATTACTGAGAATGTCGAGACGGCAACAGCAGAGCGTTGTACCACGCAAGAGACTTGTGCAACTGCATGGATCACACGCCCATGAAGCTGGCCTTGGTAATGGAAGATGTGTTCAAAGTTCAGAGGAGCCAGCTTGAAGAGGCTCCCGCTGGTTAATTTTGGACAATTTGAGCAGTAAAAAAAATAAGAATAATGGCAATGGACTGTAAAACATGGAATTGCAGAAGAATCCATGAGTTTATAGTGATACTAAAAAGGTGAGTGTGCAGGGAAGGGAAGATTTTATGAATAACGCCAGCTAATAAATGTGGACAGAATAATAGAATTAGAAAAATTGCCATCGTTGCAGCAACCAATGTAATAATGATGCTAAAACCATTGGGTTAAAGATCGTTGGGGAACAGGATATTCACACAATTTATAAAGTCTCCCTTTATCACCCCATATGTTACTTATTAATTACAAATGGGGAAAGATGCCTTTAGAATAGAGAGGTCTGGCAGAAACCATCGTAACCAAGCGATCACCTTAGCATGATGGATAATGAGACAAGATGGTATCGTGCACCTCTTGATATGACGCAATGAAGAGTACACCATGCAGTATTTTCCCAAAATACTTAACTTGAATTTAGTCATGAGAAAACAATCAAACAACATGGATTGTGGGGCATTCTACGAGGCAACTGGCCTAAACTCTTCAAAAATGTCATGAGAGAAAAAAAGAAAAAGACAGGGAGCTGTTCTAGATAAAAGGAGGCCAAGGAGACATGAGGACCAAATGAATATGACCCCTGATTGTCCTAGACTGAAAAAGCTATGAAAGACATCTAGGGGGCAACTCAGGAAACTGGGGTTGGATTGCACCTTAGATAATGATATCGACTCAAGACTCAATGTTAAATTTCTTGGGTGTAAGGATGGTCTTGGTTATGGTTTTGATTATGGTTGTGTAGGACAATGTCTTTGTTCTTAGAAGACAAGCAGGAGATTTTGGGGTGAAATGCACTGATTTCTGCAACTTAGTCTTAAATGAAAGAAAGAAGGAGAGAGGCAGAGGAGGAATGAGAGGGGGGAGAGAGAGGGGAGAAAGGGGAGTGGGGGAGAGTGAGAGAGAGGGAAGAGGAGATGGGGGGGGGCAATGTGGCCAATTGTTAACAATTGTTTGAATCTAGGGAGGAGTCTACAGCTATTCTTGTACTATTCTTTCACTTTTCTGTAGGAGAGACATTTTTTAAAATAAAAAGTTTGGGGAAAGAAGGTTTCCTAGTTAAAGTCACACGTCAAGGAGGAAGGCAGTAGCGCATCCGGGGCAGAAAGCCTCTCCGGCTGATTGCCAGCACCTCTGAAGCAGCAGACTTGCCACCTGGCGCTTCAGCATCATTCACGTGTCTCCTAGGTCTGTATGCACAGCACTGTCAGTCATGGGGAGCAGAGCAGAGCTGACAGCCCACAACAGTATAAGATCAGCGCCTGTCCCCAGCATGGCCTAACAAGAAGAGCCGAGACGGGGACTGGTAGACCAGCTGGCCGGGGGCAGAGGTTCCTCTCTGCCGTGAGAAAGCAGGAAGTTGGGTGTCAGTTCAGCTCGTACAACTTCTTTGGGTCTTATTCAAAAATTGGGGAAAATATATGTTCTGCTTTTTCAGCCGAGATCAAATAAGAATGTATGAGACAAAACATTCTTATTTTACAGATTTATTATTTTATAGATTATCTCATTATATTTTATAGATTTTTAGTCTGGAAATAGAGATGGCTTTTTTCATATATGAGCTGTTACAGATGTACTTACTGTTTGTAGTCCTATTACGGTTTGTGTCCTATAAACACAAAATTTTTGATCATTCTGTTTCACACAATTCGTGTCAAAAAAGAAGAAAAAAAGCAGTGCCTCTAGAATGGTCTCTGCTGCATTATTGAGTACTCCCAACAGGACAGGACTTCTTTTCTGACTGGGTTTCAGTGAAAACTGATTGCACATTTCAAACTTGTTTTTCTTCCACTCCCTGTATCCTTTCAGGGCTGGGTGCAGTAGGACACATTCATATTATGACATGTCTTCTCGGTTAATCAGCCTAATGGACAGTAGGGATGGCCCTGGAAGCTATTCCAACACTAGAGTGGTTAGCAATAACCACACACCGAAGCGACTGTGAACCGCATGGATATTTCCCGCCAAACCCAACAAGATACATCCCTACATCAACTTCTGCTTAGCTGGAATCCAGAATGCCACAGCCATTCCAGTGGTATCTGTGCAAGGGGAAGTATGATAGAGAGAAAGTCCAAGAGGAAAGAGACAGTGGTATTAACTGATTATAGTTAAAATATCTTACTTAAAAAAAAAAGAGAGAGACACCGAGAAAGAGACAGAGATAGAGACAGAGAGACAGAGAGAGAGAGGAACAGAGACAGAGAGAGACACAGAAAGACAGAGATAGAGAAAGAGAGAAAGAAAGAAGGAAGGGAGGGAGGCAGGGAGGGAGATCCATGAACACGTTGCTAGGGCTGCTCCCAGGGCTTTGTAAGGGGCAGGTACAAGTAGGGGAAGGGGGCTCAGTGTGGGCTCCATTAGCGTCATGAGAAATCTGCCTCTGGGGTCACTACAGTGTTTGTTATGTTAAACGGGAGATGTCCATCGGGCAGTTGGAAATGTGAGTTTGAATAGACAATGGATGGTGATGTAGAGATTAGGAAGTCATTTCACAATCATTCTAGCTACAGGAGTGGATGAGTCCCCCCAGATAAAGGTGCAGACAGGAAGAAGAAAAGAGGACAGAATCTTGGGTCATGCCTGTATTTCCTTGTGAGGAACAGAAGAGATGGCTATAAAGTCTTGGGCCAAGACACCGAGTAGAGCCAGGATGTGAGAGCTGTGAGGGATGGACACAACCAAGCTGATCTGTCACTTATAATGGAAAGATTTTTGTAATACATACATTTAAATATTTAAAACCAGATGTAAACCTATGCTTATAGCTCTTATACAATTATAAAAGGAAAACATATTAAGTACTAGCAAAACTACAAAACTCATAAAATAGAAATTAACATTCAGTATGACAGATGGTATTTTTTGCTGAAATAAAATCACTGCTGTTGGCGTTAATAGTAGAAAAATCTATTTATGTGGTTGAGATTTCATTCCCAATGTGGAGATCAAGCCTCTCCCAACACTGGCATGATCTCTCCCAGCTTGAAATGTGTATGATTGTATTTTGCACATTAAAAGCAGAAGATCAGAGAGAAAAGGTAACCGTAAATTGCTATGTGATTCTATATAAATTTAAATGCAGATATCCGATAGCCCATTGATTCTTCGTGGAATCTATCCTGCAGAAATTCTGGCAGATGTGCACAAAATTATATACAAAGATGTCCCTTGCCCCTTTGTTTGCAATACCCAAACACTGCAAATAAAGTAAATGTCCACCACTAGAGTGATAGTCAAGTAAATTATAGTACATCTGGAATATTCTGCAACTCCTAACAAGAATGAAGTTGATCCACATGTAATGAGATAAAAGGAGCTCTAAAGTACATTGTTAAATGAAAATCTAAATCACAGAATAATATAAATGGTATATAGCTTCTTAAAAACAATATACTGCATGTGTGTGTAAATGCAGAGAAATAGATAAGATATGGAATGATTCACCTCAAATTCTTTTTTTTTTTGAGGAAGATCAGCCCTGAGCTAACATCCATGCTAATCCTCCTCTTTTTGCTGAGGAAGACTGGCTCTGAGCTAACATCTATTGCCAATCCTCCTCCTTTTTTTTTTCCCCAAAGCCCCAGTAGATAGTTGTATGTCATAGTTGCACATCCTTCTAGTTGCTGTATGTGGGACGCGGCCTCAGCATGGCCGGAGAAGCGGTGCGTCAGTGCACGCCCGGGATCCGAACCCAGGCCGCCAGTAGCGGAGCGCGCACACTTAACCACTAAGCCACGGGGCCGGCCCTCACCTCAAACTCTTAACAGCAAATTCCTATGGGGAAGAGATTGTGTGAAGTGGAACTTGGACTTTTCATTCTCCCTACCACTGTCTTGTCTGAATTTTCCACAATAAACGTTACTTTTGTGAGTACAAAATGCTCTCAATTATTACATTCAGTGATATTGGGAATGTCCTGTGTACTCCTGGTGCCACTGAGGTTGCTACAATCTTAATTTACACTCAAAGATGAGAATAAGTGGAATGTGTCTTATGTTTCTGGTTCGAGTAAGATGGAATTAGGGAGTGAAGCCAGGAAGCTGTGGTGGCAGAGGACAGTGTAACAGAAATGGGGACATGAGTACAGAGCATATTTCACATCTGGGCCTCAGTCCCCTCAGCTCTGTGAGCTCTGAATCCCTAAAGGACCTACCACCAGCTGGCCTGGAAACATTAGAAGCAGCTCCAAGTCCAGAGACGGAATTGGGGACACTTGAACCATGCAGCTCTGGAGACCATTAATTTCCCTTTGGCTCCTGTAAAACCGAAGCTGTGCTTCCACTAGCATTTCCTACTTAAAAGTGGAGTCCAAGATTTCAAGTATGAAATATAGCTTTAAATCGGTTGGACTGGAATGCGTCCTTTCTCTTACGCAGGTACACCTCCCCTTGTTGACTGGCTGCATTTTTACCTTAGCAGGTCTTTGCCAGATAAAACACATGGTAAGAGAGTAGGCCTCCTTCATTATCAACCCACAAAAGCTTAGAGCTGTGTTTCCCAAGTCCGAAAATGTGCAAATGAAAGCGAGAGTAATAAACATGACAAAGGAAACTGACAGTTTGATTTATGTGTGGAGATAAGACAATAAACAGTACAGACATCTCAGCAAATGATGAATAAGATCCAAAGACTAGAGATACAGAAACAACTAAAGAAAAAACAAAGAGAAGAGAAAAGAAGTACATTTTGGGGGCCAGCCTGGTGGCGCAAGCGGTTAAGTGCGCGCTCTCCACTGCGGGGGCCCGGGGGTTGCTGGTTCGGATCCCGGCTTGCGTTGACGCACGGCTTGGCAAGCCATGCTGTGGCAGCGTCCCATGTAAGGTCGAGGAAGATGGGCATGGATGTTGGCCCAGGGCCGGTCTTCCTCGGCAAAAGGAGGAGGATTGGCAGATGTTAACTCAGGGCCGATCTTCCTCACCAAAAAAAAAAAAAAAAAAGTACATTTTCGAAGACTTCATTGATCACTTTTTGACCATCATCTTAGGAAAATATAAAATTGTATATTTTGGGTTGTATGAGAACTCAAATGACTCCCAAGAGGCCTTTTTGCCTGGGGTTTGTTACAAACAGCACTTGTTCAAGATGTGTAGAGCCTAAGACATTGTTTTTTCCCACAATCCACAAACCTCTTACTCAGGACAGGAAATGTACATTCAATGAATGACTATGTTGAAAACACAACCCATAAAAGAATGGGAAAACCTTACTTTTTTTCCTTTTGTACGGAATTAAATTGTTGGAAAAAAGCCAAGGAAGTGACACATCTCATCTCCTGTTTCTGGCTGAACAACTCCTAAGTCATTGATAATTGTTCATCAAATTGTTTTGGATCTTAAGTACTATGGGTTAATTAATTTATTTCCCAGCCAATCAATTTTAATTTTTTCATAGTTCCATAAGGAAATGAGATACAGTGCCTGTATACAGATTGTAAATCTATTCTACTTTTTATTAAAACTAGTGAAAAAATATCCTTTGTGTCATCTACCTGAGTGTTAATTTGGCTCCTAGTATGTGCACAGGCTTATGCAGGTTTCTAATATCTTTATTTAAGTAACTTCTTTCCCACCAAGTCAAGGCAGAGAACAAATCTTTTATTTCTTCCATGTTTTTCTGAATGTGGTTCACTTTTCACTTTACATCACAGAGTCTTGGTTTCCTCATCTGTAAAATGTAAGCATTTACTGTAAGAGTCATGTGTATACTTTATATACTTTATGCTGTATACACACGTATATAGGTGGAAGCACTTTGTAAATGGTAAGGTGATAGAAAAATGCTAGCTACTTTGTTCCCAATTCAATTTATGAGGTTGAATGTTTTTTCAGAAATCTAAGATAGGATAAGTTTGTTCATATAAGAAAGCATATCGACCCCAAGTCAGAAGAGTGGAAAGGTGAAGCCAACTGAATATATGGTTCTTAGACTCAAGATTGAGGTGTGAGCTGGAGAGAAGAGATTTGACAGTTAGTTATCAACCTATCTATGGTAATTGAAGCCAAAAGTGTGGATTAGGTCATGTAAGGAGAGTGTGTAGAACTAGAAGAGATAAAGATGACCTGGGCTGAAACACAACTAATGCTAGCTCTTCAGGACAGAGACCTTCAAACTGGGATGAAGTATTTCTAGGGATGTGTGAAGACGTTCTAAGGGGTATATGAGCATGGGTGTTTTAAGGGAATCCACGTCTAGATCCTCAACCTCTATTTCTAATCTTTCCTTCAATTGCTCTGCCTGAGAATGCACCTGTGATGGGAGTTGGGGAGTGGGGGACCGTGTCTCCTTTCTTATCCTTTTACAATTGCCTTTCTTCCACTTTCCAAAAGAAAGGCACACCTTTCAAAGTACCATGTTGCATTATCCTGGAGGGTGAAAAACCTCTAGGGCATCAAAGAAAGGGCAATTGGAAATATTGTATATACTAGTTCTGAGAAAGCAAATGATGCTAGTGACTAAGTAACAGAGCCTCTGCCAGCCAGTGGTCCCCAACTCTTTGCATTCAACAGAATTGAAGTAGGACCCTATTGAGTTGTCAGCTATTAAGTCATCACAAGTAGTTTGTGATTACAGATCACTCAGTGATTTTTGGCATAACTCAAAAACAGTTCAAAAATTTGGGAGACTGCTATAAAAATAAAACTTCTTCCTTTCCCATCCATTTGTTTATGTGAATAAGTTTTCTCAAAGCTTACATCTGTAAAAATGAAAAATAGGAGTAGAATTGATGCTGAACGCTGTCTCATTCTAGTGACAAGTAATATTGCCCAGCAGATGGCTGAACTAAAGGGAAAATATATATATCTCCAGTCCAGTAAATTAAGAGATGCATTTCTGTCTTATCCGTTTGGGCTGCTATAACAAAATACCACAGACTGGGTGGCTTATAAACAACAGAAATTTATTTCTCCCTGTTCTGGAGGTGGAGAAGTCTAAGATCAAGGCACCAGCAGATTCGGTGTCTGGTGAGGGCCTCTTCTTGGTTCGTAGATGCCACCTTCTCCCTGTGTCCTCACATGGTGGAAGGGGTAAGGGAGATCTGTGAGGTCTCTTTTATAAGGACACTAATTCCATTCATGAGGGCTTTGCCATCATGATCTAATCTCCTCCCAAAGGACCCACCTCCTAATACTATCACATTGGGAGTTAGATTTCCACATACGAATTTGGGGGAGACACAAACATTTATACCACAGCAATTTCCAATAAAAATTTATATTTTAAGGCAAAACTATCATGACAGAAAGCAAATCAGTGGTTGCCTGGGGTTGGGGACAAGAGTTGGGGATCTCCCACAGAGGCAAGAGGGAACTTTTAGAGTTAAGGAAACTTTTTATATCTTGATCTTGATTGGGTCTTGGCTATATAACTGAACACAATCGTCCAAACTCATCAAAATGTACACTTAAAATGGATGAATTTTTTTGGATGTAAATTATACCTCAGTAAAGCTGAGGGAAAGGTTTACTTTTCTGTTTAATAATTATTTATCAAATTTATAATACGTTGTTTTGATCAATTATGTATAATAATCATTGTAATGACAATTCAACACAGATGAAATCTTTAACACTTAGAGGCTTATGGCTATGGGAGACACAGAAAATTTTAATTTATACATTTTTTCCAGAGAAGTAAGAGAGTGATTCAATAAAAGCCTGTAAAGTATGAAATAAATTAAGGTTAAATTCTATGGGAAAGGAAATATGATATCAAAGGAAAAAAGAAACCATATAAGATGCCAACTGTTAAAAAAGAGGTTGTTCAAATATTTTAAAATATGGATGATAGTGGATTATAACAAATCACCATGTTTTGTAGATTTCATGCGATTTATTTAAAAGAATGATATAACGATTTCATTTTAAAATATTGATATTTACAATGTATTAGAAAATTCATCCTTTGAAACTATTTAGACTTAGGATAACATTTTTTATTTTTTATTTTATTTTTTTTTGTGCGTGAGGAGATCAGCCCTGAGCTAACATCCGCCAATCCTCCTCTTTTTTTTTTTTTGCTGAGGAAGACGGCCCTGGGCTAACATCGGTGCCCATCTTCCTCCACTTTATATGGGACGCCGCCACAGCATGGCTTACCAAGCAGTGCGTCGGTGCGCGCCCGGGATCCGAACCAGCGAACCCCGGGCCGCCACAGTGGAGCACGCGCACCTAACCGCTTGCGCCACCGGGCCGGCCCCAGGATAACATTTTTTAAAATGTCAACTTAAAAATGTAGAGGGAGAGTATGTAATCTTTCAAAGTACTTTTAGGAATAAAAAAGAAAAAAGAAAAGAAAAGAATAATGTTGATTTAGGGATGGACATAGCAAAGAAGACTAAGAAAGAATAACCAGGGAGAAAGAAGGAAAACTCAGAGAGGTGTTCACAGAATTCAAAGGAGAAGAGACATTCAAGGAGGGGAAATTGCTCTGTGCCTCAGGTTGCTCAAGCAAGGCAAGTGCCATGAGATAATCTACTGAGGCTTTAATTTGTGAGTGTGTGTGTCACTCGGGGGTATTTTCACCTTTCCCTGCCCAAGTGCGGATTTTGATTTTGGAGATCAAGGATTCCCTTGCCCGCCTGTTACCGAGTGAAGGCTTGCTGCCTGGTACATGTAGAAGCCAATAATACAGCACTGGCTTGTGAGAGAAGAAAGAGCTTTATTGCATGGCTGACCAGCAAGGAGACAGGAGACAAGGCTCAAGTCTGTCTCCCAAGCTGAAGTGGGGACAAACTTTTAAGGAGTTGGGAGCGGGAGTGGTTATATAAAAATGCTAACTTGGTGGAATCTGATTGGAGGGTAGGAGAGTGATAGTGTTATACATTCGATGTGCTACAAATCAAGGCACCCTTGGCTTCTTATTAGATTCCCTGTTCCACTTTCCCCTTACCTTGAGTTCTGTAGTTGGGGAACTTTTGGTTCCTAGGCAGCTCAAGGTTATCTGAGGACGAGGTCTCCAACTTCTGAACACGCTCCAGCTACATGAATTTCAGTTTTTGCTAGTTGCCCTTGCAAAACAACTTTTTTTGTTGTTGTTGTTGAGGAAGATTCTCCGTGAGCTAACATCTGTTGCCAATCTTCCTCTTTTTGCTTGAGAACAATTCGCCCTGTGCTAACATCTGTTCCAGTCTTCCTCTATTTTGTATGTGGGTCGCTGCCACAGCATGGCTGATGAGTGGTGCAGGTCCGCACCCAGGAACGGAACCTGTCAACCCAGGCCGCCGAAGTGGAGTGCACTGAGCTTAACCACTGGGCCATGGAGCCAGCCCCCCAAAACAACTTTTGATACAACGTTGTTATTGATACAATAGGATACAAGTGGGCCAGTACAAATTGGCCTATAAGGGTTATACCCCTAGGGGCTCAAAAAGAGTTAATTATTTGAGAGCAGAGGAAGGGCTCCAAGGAGACTGCCAAATTGGGTGTGCATTAGTTACCAAGAGGAGAGTGTCCTAAAGGATGGGAAAATGAATTGAGACCCATAGACTCTCCGAGCAGTGGGGCCCAAGGCCTTCCCCTGGGCAGGTGGCAGGTGCAGCCTCTACCTAGGGGGGACCAGGTTTTCTAGTCTAGACAGCACCCCC
The DNA here is from genome assembly GCF_020826845.1 of Diceros bicornis minor. Classification (NCBI taxonomy): domain Eukaryota; kingdom Metazoa; phylum Chordata; class Mammalia; order Perissodactyla; family Rhinocerotidae; genus Diceros; species Diceros bicornis. Next base: position 12,371,376 of record NC_080775.1, on the reverse strand, counting down.
TGTGCCTGGTTTAGACCGCAAAGGAGCCACTAGTCCCCAAAGGAAGTGTATGGGCTGGACAAGAAGCATGTCACTCTGGACTCTTATGAACCAAAGACCCCGCCTCCAGTGTTCTGTGCTGTCTAAAACCCTCTTAAATCTTGCATGACCCAGGACCTGGGAAGGGAACCCCAATAATGTCTGAGGTTGGATTTCCTCCCTATCCAGTGGGAAAGGGAGCTTAGAAACAGATTAATTTTTAGAGGGAGAAATATATAAATATAATGTTTCTTAAAGTCTGCGTGTTGTTGCGTATTAAAAACCACTCCAGAAGGACCGAATAGTGTTTAGCTGAATTTGACAGTTAGGAGGTCATAGATGCCGTTTTAGCAGAGTATGGGGCAAGATCTAGATTTTCTGGAATGAGGAATGAGTGGGAGGTGAGGCAGTGGAGAAAACACATGTAGACTGCTATTCTGAGAAACTTGGCTATGAATAGAAGGTGAGATAAAGGCTGGAAGCTTGAGGAGGATGCAGCATAGAGGACTCTGCTGTGAGGGCACCGACAGCAGCGTTGCAACATGCATTCTTGCTGACTGTTGCTCTCTCGTCCAGCTTCTCTGGGCATATTTTTGTTGTTTCCTTGGTATTTATAAAGATGATGGTAAGGTAAAGGGAGCTGCTGCAATAGATGAACCCCAAATCTCAGTGACTTAACATAATAAAGTTTTATTTCTCATGAAGGTAAAACTCAATGGGCTATTCCTACTGGGTGGTCATGTTCTCTAACAGAGATGCAGGGACCCAAGTTCACTCCATCCGTACCATCTTCCACACTTGGCTTCCAAAGTTGCTCTGGAAAGGGAAAATAGCATAGAGAATTGCCTGTGGGAAGTTTGTATGGGCCAGGATTGGAAGTGGTGCACATCCCTTCTGCCCACTTTGAGCAGAACTCAGTCCCATGACCACACCCAACTGTGCAGGGGCTGGAAATGGAATGTGGCTGTGTGCTACATTAGGAGATGGTCTGATGAATGTGCACTAGTCTTGGCCACATTATTCTACCCACTCATTACTATGACCCAATTAGCTTATATCTTAGCCTCTCAGAACCTCACCCTCAGTTCAGATTGATATCTTGACTAGGGTACTGCTCAGATTCCTGTCCTAACCTATTTCCAGCCTGATAGATTCAAGTCTCAGAGTTTCTTTTTTTTTTTGGTGAGGAAGACTGGCTCTGAGCTAACATGCATTGCCAATCCTCCTTTTTTTGCTGAGGAAGATTAGCCCTGAGCTAACATCTGTGCTCATCTTCTTCCATTTTTTTGTAGATGGGACACCACCACAGCATGGCTTGATGAGTGGTGCTTAGGTCTGCACCCAGGATCTGAATCCGCGAACCCCAGGCCACCGAAGCAGAGCGCACAAACTTAACCACTACGCCACTTGGCCAGCCTCTCAGAGGTTCTTGTAGAGACTGTAAGGGAATCATCCCTACCAATCCTCCTCTTTTTTACTGATGAAGATTAGCCCTGGGCTAACATCTGTGCCCATCTTCCTCTACTTTATATGGGACGCCACCACAGCATGGCTTGATGAGTGGTGTGTTGGTGAGCGCCCATGGTTCCGAACCTGTGAACCCCGGGCCACCAAAGCAGAGTGTGTGCACTTAACTGCTACACCACCAGGCCAGCCCCCCAACTTCTTTTTAAAGACATTTTCTAGTGTACAATTTTAATTCCCTTGTCATATCTTTAATTATATTTTTTGAGTTATTTTCTTAATGCTTGCCTGGTGGATTTTAATTAAATTTTACCAATTAAATTTTACCAGATTAATACCAACTTAATTTCAATAGTATATAAAACCTTTACTCTCGTGTATTTCTGTTCCTTTCCCCCTTCTTTGTGCTGTTATTGTCATACAAATTACATCTTTATACTTTGCCTTCCCATCAATACAAATTTAAAGTTATTGGTTTAAGTAGTTGTCTTTTAAATCATATAGGAGGGAAAAAAAAGTTATAAACAAAAAAGGCATTTATGTCTGTATATTTACACATTTGGTGATCTTTACTGATGTTCTTTATTTATTCATGTGGATTTAAGTTACTATCTAGTGTCCTTCCATTTCAACCTTTCTTTAGTGTTTCTTATATTTCAGGTCTTCTCGTGACAAATTCTCTCAGTTTTTGTTTATCTAGTAATGTCTTAATTTCTCCTTCAGTTTTGAAGGATAGTTTTCTGGATATAGAACTCTTGGCTGATACTTTTTTCTTTCAACACTTGGAATATATCATCCCATTGCCCTCTGACCCCCATGGTTTTTGTTGAAAAATCAGCTGCTAATCCTATTGAGGATCCCTTGTATGTGATAGTCACTTCTCTTTTGCTGCTTTCAAGATTCTCTGTCTTTAAATGGTTTGATTATGTTGTGTCTACATGTGGATCTCTGAATTTATCCTACTTGGAGTTCTTGGATAATAACTTCTTGGATGTGTAGATTAATGTTTTTCATCACATTTGGGAAGTTTTTGGTCATTATTTCTTCAAATATTCTTTCTTCTCCCTATCATTCTCTCATGTTCTGTGACTCTCATTATAGATATGTTGGTATTAGCTTGATGGTATCCCACAGTTTTCTGAGGTTATAAATAAATTCAATTTTCTTTATTCTTTTTTCTTTCTGTTCCTCAGACTGGATAGTCTCAATTGATCCACAAATGTGTTGATTTTTCTTCAACCTGATCAAAACTTATGTTGAGCCTCTCAATGGTGAAGTTTTCATTTCCATTATTGCATTTTCTATTCCAGAATTTCTGTTTGGTTCTTCTTTGTAAGAATGCATTATGCTAATTGAAAGAAGCCAAATGCAAAAGGCCTCCTATTACATGATTCCATTTATAGCATCATAAATGTCCTCCTTCTGGACACAAGATGGTTGTTGCAGATCTTATCAGTGCATCTGCATTTCTGGTGGGAAGAAAGGAGCGGGGGAAAGGACAGAGTAAGCCAGAAGCCTGAATCAATGATTTCTGCTTGTATCTCATAGGCTTCTCCTAATGCAGGGAAGGTTGAGGAATGTGTTGTTTCCACTGGGTATAGTGTTACCCCAACAGTATAGAGAAAGAAGAAGGGAAGAATGAACAGCATGCAGTAACCATCAGTCTTTGACTCAGACTATTATCAATGAGCTCTCAGCTAATATCAACTAAAACTTAATATGCTTTTACCTGTTGATGGACAGCTGATTGATATTTCTCAAATTAATGTTGTGAAAATAGTGGACTTTCTCAATCAATGACCTTTCTGGGGATAATCAGTGTTCATGGTGCGAGGGCACATGCATGCTCTTTCATACAGTTTTTAACTTCTTATGTTTGAGCATCATAGCCTCTGGGGAAAAAAAGGTTATGTTTTCCTTTGAGCAATAGAAAGCTCTCATTGTATACTTCATTAAGGATCTCTTTTCTCTTGGAATTAGGAATTGTTGTCCTGAGGACTTTCCTCTCCTTGTTTTTCCATGGGCTAAATGTCTGCACGCATGGGGTCATATATGGTCATACTAAATGGTATCTCAGGGCAATGGTTCATCTCTGTTTTAAAACTTCCTGGTCTTCACTAAAGCAAGGGAGTATCTCCTATGCCTCCTATCAATATTATGAGTTAACCCTCAGTGGGCTGCAGAGGGGGAATTTCTGTCCCAATTTTGCTGTAAAAGTGTGAAGTTGTATAGGCAGGAGCTGCTGGGGAATGGGATGTGGAGATCTGGCCTTGCATGTGGAGCTAGACGGGAGCTGGGAAGTAAGGAATTTGGGTGCTGCCAGGAAATGTGTCAGCACTTTGGGGTTAGAGTTTAGATACTGTAAGAGAGGAGGTGGAATAGGATCTGTGAGTCCCGGGAGGAGCTAAATCTAACAGGGGTCAGAGCCCTGTATTTTGAAAACAACCATGTTTGATAATAATAATGTATTCCTGTATTTTTTGTCATCTGAATCTAATCATGACAAAACATCAAATAAATCTAAATTGAGGAATCTTTTTACAAGATAATGAGCCTGTAGTCTTCAAAAATGTCAATGTCACAAAAGGCAAAGAAAGGCTAAGTAACTATTTCAGATTAAGAAGAGTAAAGAGACATAGCCACTAAGTGCAATGTGTGATGATGGACTGAATCTTGTGTTAGGGAAAATTTTGCTATAAAAGACATTATGGGGACCATTGACAAAATCTGAATGTGAACTGTCTGTTCAACAGCACGTTAACTTTCTTGATTTTTGTTCATTGTCGTGTGGTTATGTTAGAGCTTATCCTTGTTGTTGGAAAGTACATGTTTAAGTATTTGAAAGTAAAGGAACATGGTGTTTACACGTTATTCTTCAATGGTTCAGAATGTGTGTATGTGCAAGAGAGAGAAGACAAATGTAGAATGTTGATTAACTTGAGGGAAGCATGTATAGGAGTTCTTTGTACTTTTTTTTGGCAGATTTTCTATACATGTGAGATTTTATCAAAACAAAAAGCTAAAAAACAATCTTTCTAGAGGACCTACTAGATGCCAGACATTGTTCTAAGCATTGAGATATAGCAGTGAACAAAAGAAAACTTCTTGCTGTCACAGAGTTTACATCCTAGTAGGGCCAGACAGAATAAACTAAATACGTAAATTATGTTGTATATTAGATGGTGATAAGTGAAACAGAGAAACATAAGCAGGGTAGAAGGATAAGAAATTCCAGGGTGAAGTATTTGCAATTGTAAATAGGTGGTGGATTACACACCTCTTTTGTGCCACTTCAGATCTCTTATGGGCAGGCTCTGATCAGCTTGAGGCAGGTGCAACCTGGTTGCACCACCTGCCTCTTGTCTCCCATTCTAGGGCTGCTCTGTTGATGACAAAGTATGGGACACTTCTCAGCACCTGTCCCCATGCATGCATGACCCAGAAGTACAGGTCACTTAATGCCCCCTGGGGCTAACCTTTGACCAGTGTGGGACAGGAGCTGATGGATACAAGCTTCCTCCCTTCTTCTCCACCCCTCTATAAATGGAGGGTCCTGAGAGACCTTTGAAAGGCATCTCAGTTGGTCCTGTAGGACCCAGTGACCAGTTGCCATCTTCATAGTGCTACTTTGCATCCTTGTGTTGGCTTTCCCATCTGCCCTGTTTGCCCCCCTTCCCCCTGTCTTCTGATCTTTGGGATCACAATCCCCAATAAAATACTCGCACAAAAACATCTTTCTCAGATTCTTTTTTCTGGGGAACCTAAGCTAAAGACGTTGGGCAGGGAAGGGCTTATTGAGAAGATACCTTCTTTAATGAGAATTAATTGAGCATTTAAAACAATTCATGAGATAGGGTCTACTATTATAATCTCTCACTTCTTTGGTGAGGAAATTGAGGCTTGGGGAGATGATGTAACTTGCCAAAGGTCACACAGTGTAGAAGTGGCAGAACCCAGTTAGTCTGTCTCCTGGCTCACTCTCTGAGCCTTTGCATTCTGCTGCCTCTTTTCTCCCGTTGTATTTATTAATGCCATTTCGAAAGTTCTAGTGTCTATCAGCGAAGTCTTAGGAACCTAAGAAAGAGTTTTTGTCAATGCTGGGGTCTCTGGGTTAAGAGAAAATTAATAATAAGGGTTAGGGTTTTAGTCATAGTAATAGTCTTACTGTATGAGTCAGATAGGCTAGACTTTGCTGCACTAACAAACAACTTCAAAATTTCAGTGGCTAAAAATAAGATTTAGTTTTTGTGCATATTACATTTCTATAGCAGGACCGCTGGGGGTTTCTGCTCTGCATTGTTTTGTAATCCAGGCTGATGGAGAACCACCACTTGGAGCATTGTTGGTTGTTGTGGCAGAGGGAAAGCGTGCTCTGGAAGGTCTCATGCTAGCAATGAAATGTTCTGCACAGAAGTTACATATGCTACATTCTGTTCACAGCTCATTAGCCAGGCTGACCCCACCCAACCCAAGGGGGCCAGGAAGCAATTCTACCGTGTGTCGGGAAGGCAGAGAGCCAGAAATATTTGTTGAACGGCACTAATGACTATCACACCCACTGAGAAAACCCCAAGGGGAAATGAAACTCAGGTGACAGAGGCAAGCTCTCCATTGTCAGCATCTTGTCCTCATATGGAGCATCTTCTCTCAGAGATGAAGGAGACAGAAATCCCTTGGATTGGTGTTAAAAAATGCATATCCTGGGGCCGGCCCGGTGGCGCAAGCGGTTAAGTGCGCGCGCTCCGCTGCGGCGGCCCGGGGTTCGCTGGTTCGGATCCCGGGCGCGCACCGACGCACTGCTTGGTAAGCCATGCTGTGGCGGTGTCCCATATAAAGTGGAGGAAGATAGGCACAGATGTTAGCCCAGGGCCGTGTTCCTCAGCAAAAAAAGAGGAGGATTGGCGGATGTTAGCTCAGGGCTGATCTCCTCACAAAAAAAAAAAAAAAAAATGCATATCCTGCTTATTTAAAAAATTGTGTTCTAAGTGTTTTGTTTGAAATGCCTTTGCAGATTATTATTAATTTTTTGAGGAAGGATAGCAATGACTCCAAGATTAAACACACAGGCTTCAATACTGCTGAAATAAATGATGAGAGTCTTTTTAACTTCAACATAGTTATGTTTTATTAATAGTTTCATTTGTATATGCCCTGTTTACTCAAAGACACTCAGGTTATACATGAAATAAAATAAACACACAATGTAGAAGGGTTATCACCAGCCATTATCTAAAACATCCACTGCCATTTTGAATCTGTCTCCCAGAGCAGATTTTGTTATATTTTAGTCTGTTGATACAATGAAAATAAAAAGAGCCTTCCTTTATCGATTTGCTTCTTTGTTCTAGATTTTGCAACATTGGGAAAGGTGGCTTTTAACATTTTCCTTGTCAAAAACAGTATATTTGCTATTCTTTGAGAAATGGCTCGATGGTGGTGTCAGACACATATGTGCAATTAGCCATTCTTTGACTGAACTGCATCCTCCCGACTTCTCGATGATAATATCACATCAGACTCTTTATTGAAGAAAGTAGCTTGTATAGATTATAGCTATTGCTTCCTCCTTATTAGCATAGTCTGCCACTTCCTCCTAGAAGGAAACGAAATGGTCACTGCATAGTTTGCTGCGTTCAAAGCTCTATTAGTTGCTCCTCAGTACTTTTTTTTTTGATTCCTTCTTTTATTTGGAAACGAATAATTTTGTAGTTTATCTTAGTGTCTCTCAGGTAGCAAAGCTAAATGCATGATATATAATTACCAGAGCTGTTTTTTTTTTTTTTCTGAGGAAGATTTGCCCTGAGCTAACAACTGTGCCAATCTTTCTCTATTTTGTACATGGGTCACTGCCACAGCATGGCTGCCGATGAGTGGTGTAGGTCCACACCTGGGAACTGAACCCAGGCCGCTGAAGTTGAGCACGCCGAACTTAACCACTAGGCCGTGGGGCCGACCCCACCAAAGCTGTCTTTTATGTTTCCACTTAAAAAATACGGTTTTCCAGTCTTGGGAACTAGGGGTCCTCCATTATATCCACAAAATAATTGTCATAACTTTATAACATATACTACTGCACCCCTTGAACTTCTTCTTGCCTAATAGTAACATGGAACAAACCCGGGTACACCTGTTTTGAGTCTTTGCCTGGAGACCAGCAGTCATTAGTTATTATAATAAAGGATTATTAGCCCAAAGTTTATCCCACATTGAGAAAGGACTGGCAATCTTGCTCTAAGCTCAATCATTCCTTTATACAGTCAGTCAATCATTTATTGAGTATTTGACATGCATTTTATTTTGAAGCTCTGAATGGACAGGTAAATGACATGGTCAGATTTAAATTTTAGGAAAATCATACTGTTAATAGCATGAGGCATAGCTATGTGTGACAGAGTGAAGAATAGACTCGAGATAAAGAAAATATTTGTAGTAATCCAAATGAAAAGTGATGAGAGATTGAATTAAAACAGTAATGATGGGAATGATGAAGAGGCAATAGATTCAAGATCTATCCAAAGATAGAATCTACTCTTGTTGACTTGTTGGATATGAGATGGGGAGAGAAGAGAAGGAGCACTAAAGAGGATGCCCAGGTAGTTAGCTTGGGCAACTAGGTGGATGGTGGTGCCATTCATTGAGTGAACACCAAAGGACGAATGGTATGCGTGCCTGTGTGTGTGTGTGTGTGTGTGTATGTGTGTGTGTGTGTGTGTGTGTGTGTGTGTGTGGTATTAGGTTAGTAGCAGAGGAGTTGCTGAGAGGGATATGATGAGTTAGTTATTTGGGTCTGGAAGTCAGCAGAAAGTTTCATTTAATAAAATTTTATCGTGTGCCTGGGCTCTAGCTATAATTTGACGATTCCTATGCAAGCAGTAGTTAAAGCCACGGTGTGGATGAGATCGAATCAGGACAATGGGTAGAAAGAGAGGAGCTCCCTCTCTCCTATATCTCCAACCTCTCGCCCGCTACCAGATGCATCTATCAGCGGTGAAATGTGCTCCCGTATTTCCCACCTTGGAAAGCCCTCCCTGGACCCATCATCCCCTCCATTGCCTTTCCCCACCCAACCCTCTCCAACCTGGCTTCACCACTCCCCTGAGGTAGCTCTTGCTAAGGCGTCAGGGCTTTCTCTGCTGCCGCATCTAAGGAGCACTCCTGCTTTCTGGCCTCGCAATGCCAGCATGGGACAGCATACCTATGGGTCCTCACTGCTCCTTGCTGCTGCTCTGAACTGAGGAGAATGACTCTTTGTCCTACTCTGTGTCACCTGCCTTATGCCCTCTCTGGGGAGGTGATACTGTTTATGCCTCTACGTCTCACAGTGGTCTGTGGGAAAACATCTCTTTCGACCCTTGCTTGAAGCATGTCTTGACATTCAGTTCAGACCTAGTCTGGGGGCCTGGGCTGTAGGTTAGACCCTGGCCATCCTCTTCCTCCTCCCTCCAGCCCCCTCCACACCTCCCTCTTCTCCCCGTAGAGCAGTACACAACCTGTCTTAGAGACCGTTCCTTCAATGAAAATTCCTGTGCAAATAGGAGTAACATATCCCGATGTTTATTCCACAAAATACAAAGGGTTTTAGAGGGGAGGATATTTGAAAAATGATACACACTCACTGTAGAAATCATTCAGAAAATGTAAAAATGTAAAAATAGTATACAATTTCCGGTAATAATTACCCAGAAATTGTCACTCTTAATGTTTTCAATAATTTCCCTCTCATTTAGTCTATGTATCTCACATATATTTTATTTAAAAATAAGATTATACTATACATGTAGTTTTTAAAAAGTCAGTTAAAGGTACATTTCCATTGTTAATAAATATAGATGGATATAATTTTTAATGGAATTGCATTCCATTAGATGGGTTACTCTATTTTAACCAACCTTTTATTGACAGGTAGGTGGCTTCTAATTTTTTATACTGTAAACAGGCTGAGATAAACAGCCTTATACACAGATCTTTGTGGGAGTTTTTTGTGCACGAGAGTTATTTCCTTAGGAAATACTTCTAGAAAGTAAGTTACTAGATCAAAGTATTTACATTATAAAACCTAATATGTATTGCCAAAATGTCCTTTAGTTAAATTCTACCAATTTACATTTCCTTTTTTTTTTTTTTTTGTGAGGAAGATCAGCCCTGAGCTAACATCCATGCCAATCCTCCTCTTTTTGTCGAGGAAGACTGGCCCTGAGCTAACATCGTGCCCATCTTATTCCACTTTATGTGGGATGCCACCACAGCATGGCCTGACAAGCAGTGTTGGTGCACGCCTGGGATCCGAACTGGGCCGCCAGCAGCGGAACGTGCATACTTAACTACTATGCCACAGGGCTGGCCCCTACACTTCTGTCAGCAATGTATGGGAATGCCCATATCACCACATTCTTGACATATTCTGGATGTTTTAAAATCTTTGCCAATATAATAGATGAATAATTACATTCTATCGGCCTCAATTTAGGTTTATTTCATTACTTATGAAGCTGAATGTGTATGGCTCATCTGTGTTTCTATGTCTCATGAACTTCCTTGTCGTGGACCTTGGTTGTTGCCACAGAGTGCTCATATTAAGACTCTTAATACATCAAGACAGGAAACAACAGTGATTATCGTTACTATTTAGAGTGAAATTGACTATTGAATGACCAGTTATCAAACTTCCTGCATCAGAACCACTTAGGGTGCTTGACAAAATGTGACATCTAGGCACCCCCCTAAACCTATTGAATCAGAGTCTCTGGGGATGATGCTCCAGAAACAGCATTTTTCAAAAGCTTCAGGTGAGAATTACTGGCTTTGGCGGGGGTTGTTCTCTTTCAAGGGCTGCAAGGCCTGCTCCCTTTAAGCCAGTTGGGATTACCCAACAGCAACCTGCTGGAGGAGACCTAGAACGCTTAATTGGAAAAAGAATGACACTTTCTGGGAAGGGCAGCTTATTAAGCACAATGACTTTATATCTGATGAACACATTAATATAAGTTCTGTGGGGGCCAGGAACCACATGTGTCTTATTCATCTTTGATACTACAGTGTGTTATACAGTACTTGGCACAACTAGGGACTTAATAAATATCAGTTGGATTAATAAACTCACATTTTTTCATTGTTTTATTTATTTAACAGACTTCATTTTTTATAGCCGTTTTAAGTTCACAGCAAAATTGAACGGAAAGTAGAGATTTCCCATATACCGCCTGCCCCTACATATGTATAGCCTCCATTGTCAACATACCCCACCACAGTGAGACATTTGTTACAACTGAGGAACTTATATTTACACATCATTACATCCAAAGTCCATAGTTTACATTAGGGTTCCCTCTTGGTGTTGTGCATTCTGTGGGTTTGGATGAATGTATAATGACACGTATCCACCATTATAGTATCATATAGAATAGTTTCACTGCCCTAAAAATCCTCTGTGCTCTGCCTATTCATCCCTCTTACCACCCGACCTCAAATTCTGGCAACCACTGATCTTTTTACTGGCTCCACAGTTTTGCCTTTTGCAGAATGTCATACATTTGGAATCACACAGTATGTGGCCTTTCATTGTTTTTTAGTTTTCTTTTAAGTGTAAACCTGCCTTCTTATCACCAGGTGAAGTCAGGCAGTTTAACTTCTCAGACCAATGCAAAGCTGCATTTTCTTGGTTGGGGAAGAGAATTGTTTTCATTTCAAATACATCCTTCTGAGTTCAGGTAACACAGGGAAGAAAGAGTGACACATAATAAAACATGAGGAGTTGGGCAGTTAAGGGACTGTATAGCTGTTCTTCTCAAGTCCTGCCTCTTTGTAAGAACTCAACAGAGGTTTGTTGAAAGAAAGAGAGGAACGGTGGGAGAGAGGAAAGAAGGAAACCTCCAGGTACACTGTGAGTCATTTAACTTAAGTATCTAGTCTCTGCTTTGATTTTAACTTGACAATATTTAGGTCTACAATTGAGGTAAAGCTAAAGTCATCTGTTTTTAAGATGGGTATGTTGAACCTAGGTAAATTAAACTTTTAGGCAAAGCTCATGTCCCTGCCTCCAATTAGGGCTATGGAGTCACCTCTTTGTAGTGAAGTATCAACTAGGCTTGGAAAACTCAGAAGAGGAATGGATTAACCTGGCAAGGCACACAGAGATTATGAGAAAGTTCTTGGTCTCTGAGCTGCCACTGGTCAGGTTTGTTAACTATGGTTTGAATGCTTTCTTACCTTGCTTTCCTTTGACTGTGAGTGAGCAATTCTGGCCCAGAATTTAATGCTTTCCAAAGGCAGGTGAGACATTAGAATCTATGACATGATGACATGTATGATAAGCCCTCCATTGGCCTATAAGCTTCACAGGGGCAATGACTTGACTGTTTTTTCACCATCGAATCACCAACTATTGCCAGTACAGAGGTGGACACACATTAGGTACTCAATATACGTTGACTGAAGGAGAGAATGAATGAATTTCCATAAGTGAATATAACTTATCAAATACCAAGACCTAGCATCAAAGTGAATTCTTCTCAAATTCTTTCATCTGTATACAGTTTTAATTAGAGAAATCATTTTTGTTTTCTAAGAGTAAAGTCATTTTATTTTTCTTTTCCTGCCTAGTGAATTAAATCTAAACTCCTTAGTCAGGCATTTGAAGTCAACCATTAGGATATGCTCTCAAGTTATCCTCCTAGGATTACTAACTTTCACCTGATACCAGTGGTCCAGCTAAAATGGACGATTATTCACTATTTTTAAAAATGGACTCCCACACTCTTCTGCTATTTGATTCCCTCTGACGAGGTCAAACCCCATCTCCTCTGTTAAGACTTCTCTGAGATCACCTGTGGTGAACATTGTGATGGCCTCCCCATATCTGTTCCTCTTTTCTTGGTCACTTGCCCAATTTTCCATTTGAGAACCATGCCTTCCCCATGTGGGAAGAAGCCCAACTCCATTATTGGTGCTAAGAGAGGTGAGAGCAATTAACATAATCCTACATTCTGGCCAGGGGTGGCCAGATCAATCCTACATTGATCCAGGGGTGGGTATGTGATTCAACTCATACCAGAGCCTGAGACTTAGACAAGTGTTTGCTGGGGGTTGCTCACTCTCTCTGATGGAGATAAGGAGGAGTGTAGCCCTGGAAATAGTTGGCAGCCATCTTGGTTGGATAGAGCTGACACAATGGGAGGTAGAGAAAGAAGATTGTCCTTGACAATGTCACTGAATTCCACAAAGCCCATCTTCTACTAGGCTTTCAGTGATGTGAATCAATAATCCTCTTTATTATTTAGGCCAGTTTGAGTTGGCTTTTTTATTATTATTTGCAACTGTACCACCCCTCCTCTCATAAACTGGCAGTCCAGTCTCTCTCCTTAGCCCTTTCTCCTAGCACTTTCTATATACTTCCTATTAGAAGATAGGAATAACATACTATACTAATAAATAATATATATACTAATAAATATACATATGTATATATATACAGATATCTGTACAATCTGTATAATCTAGTACAGTGATTTGTCCATATTCATGGCTAAACAAACCCATTTATTAAAGAAACAAATGAGTCTTTCAAGGGTGAGTAAATTTTAAATGTTATAGTTAATCTAGATCAATGGATTTACCTTATTTCTATGAAAATTTTATAGTATGGTTTAAAAATCTCATTTAAACATAAAAGCTAAAACATAAAACTCTTAGAAGAAAACATATGGTTAAATATCCATGACCTTGACTTTAGCTATGGATTCTTAGCTATGACACTAAAAGCAGAACAACAAAAGAAAAATAGATAAATTGGACTTCATCAAAAGTGAAAACTTTTGTCCATCAAAGGAAATTACCAATAAAGTGAAAAGGCAACCTTCAGAATGGGAGAAAGTATTTATAAATCATATATCTGATAAGGATCAGAATACATAAAGAACTCTTACAACTTGACAAGAAGAAGACAAATAACCCAATGTAAAAAAATGGGCAAAGGACTTGAATAAATGTTTCTCCAAAGAACATATACAAATGGCCAATAGGCACATGAAAGGATGCTCAGCATCATTAGTCATTAGGGAAATACAAATCAAAACTATGAGATACCACTTCACACTCACAAGAATGGTTATAATCACAGAAATAGAAAATAACAAGTGTTAGCAGAGATGTGGAGAAGTCAGAACCCTGTGTATTGCTGGTGGAAATGTAAAATGGTTCAGCCGCCGTGGAAAACAGTTTGGCAGTTCCTCAAAAAGTTAAACATAGAATTACCGTATGACCTTGTAATTCCACTCCTAGTTATATATCCAGAATAACTGAAAAACAGGTTCTGCAACAAACACATGTACATGTGTGTTCATAGCAGCACTATTCACAATAGCCAAAGGGCAGAGACAACCCAAATGCCTATCAGTGAATGACTAGATAAACAAATTGTGGTATCCATATAATGGAATATTATTCAGCCATAAAAAGGAATGAAGTACTGATACGTGCCACAACATGTATGAACCTCAAAAATATTATGCTAAGTGAAAGAAGACAGACACAAAAGGTCACATATTGTGTGATTTCACTTACATGAATTATCCAGGGTAAATCCATAGAGACAGCAGGCAGATTAGTGGTTGCCAGGTGTGGGGAGAGAGGAAATGGAGAGTAACTGCTTAATGGGTACAAAGTTTCTTTTTGAGGTGATGAAAATGTTTTGTAACTACATAGAGGAGGCGGTTGTACAACATTGTGAAGGTACTAAATACTGCTGAATTGTTCACTTTAAAATGGTTAATTTTTCATCTGCAACAACGTGGATGGACCTTGAGGGGATGATGTTAAGCGAAACAAGCTAGACAGAGAAAGACAAATACAGCATGATCTCACTCATATGTGGAAGATAAACAAACACATGGATAAAGAGAACAGATTAGTGGTTACCAGAGGGGAAGGGGGCAGGGTGCTGGGGCGGAAGGGGTAAAGGGGCACATATGTATGGTGACAGATAAAAATTAGACTACTGGTGGTGAGCATGATGAAGTCTATACAGAAATTGATAAATAATGGTATACACCCATAATGTTATAAACCATTATGATCTCAATAAAATAATTGAAACAAATAAAAAATAAATAAATAAAATGGTTAATTTTATGTTATGCGAATTGTACCTCACTAAAAAAACACCTTATATGAATGAGTCAGTAGGAGCAAAACATACTGGCATGCATTTAATACTCAGCTACCAAGTAGTTTTCAAAATTGAATTAATAATACTCTGATTCTCAGCTAGACTTTCAAAATTCATACGGCAGAAAGCAGTGTTATCCCAAGTGTAGGATGTGTTCTACTGATGGTAGGTAAGATGGACAAGGGTCTAAATAACATTGCCTCACATGGTGAGGAGTCTAATTTTTTTCGAAGATTGTAGTCACCTTCTAGTCCTTATGAATGTATCAATGAGAGAGTCTCAATTTGGTGCTAGACTGCTTGCTGTTTAGTATGTCCAACATCTCTAACATGTGCTAATCCCCCTTTTCAACAAAGAGAGAGCATGCTTCCGGCTCAGAGCCTCTGTGGCTAAGGCCAGCTAAGCAGTTTTAATTTCATTGTCTTGTTTTCAGTGTGTTCATTTTTACTTTTATCTTCCATTTATGTTACGTGACACCTGTTTTCCATTTTAGTGATTTGCATTATACTTTAGATAGTGATGCAAAATTTCCTCTTTAAATTGATTTAAGTAGAAATGTGAGTCAGCTTTAGGAAAACAATAAGTAGATAATAATATAAATGGTATGAGGATTTGCGGGAAACAGTGGAACTTAGATGATTAAATGGGACACACTGGCATAAAGCAACAAACTGTAGATTTGGAAGATGAAGACCTGAGGCTCTCGTGTTCAAGCAACTCTGGACACATCACTTAGCCCCTCTGAGCTACAGTGCCTGCCTACCTCACAGAGCTTTTATGGCAAGTGTTTTACAAATGTTAATTATTATTATTAAATTATTTGTGTTGGCTATTGTCTGTTGCAGGGGCTGCATTTCCCAGAGTCCCTTGCCAGCACAGTTCTGATAAGGTTTAAGTTCTGCCAGTATGAACTCATGGGATTTGGACAGCATAAGGAGCATGTCATTCTTCCTCCAGCAGCACCGGCTGACACAAGGGTTTGACAGACATAAATTTTGCAGCGAAGCTAGACTCCAACGAGTGTCCCTGACAGTTACCAGCTTCTGAACTGCAGGGCAGCTCTGACACTGACAGTGATTTTCTGTCCTTTACTGCAATGTTTGACCTCTGGGTACAGCAGCTTCCTGATATCAGGTCCACAGCTGATGTGGAATAACCTGAAAGTTAGTGGTGGTCTTCTCTCAACCACCATCCATCCGCTCCTTCCAAAGACTTTGCATGCATCAGATTCTCTGTATGAGATACCTTTCTGCTGGTAATACCTTGAGTAGTTTCTTTGTCCCTTACTAAAACTTAACTGGGATATTATTAGTTTTATTGAATTTATTAAAAACTTACATTTAGGGGCCGGCCCTGTGGCCAAGTGGTTAAGTTCTGCATGCCCTGCTTCAGGGGCCAGGGTTCATGGGTTCGGATCCTGGACATGGACCTACACCACTTGTCAGCCATGTTGTGATGGCGACCCACATACAAAGTAGAGGAAGATTGGCACAGATGTTAGCTCAGGGCTAATCTTCCTCAAGCAAAAAAAGAGGAAGATTGGCAACAGGTGTTAGCTCAGAGATACTCTTCCTCAGGAAAAAAAAAAAAGCCCAAAAAACTTACATTTAAAAATAATACAATAAGAGTTAACATTTGTTGACTATTTACTAATTACTAGTCATTGGGCTAATCATTTTACATGCATAATCTCATTTAGTTTTGGTACGAGGTAGTGTCTATTACCATCCTCATTTTGCAGAGGAAGAAACTGAGGCAGAGGGTTACACACTGACCCAGGTCTCAGAGGTGGGCAGCAGTGGAGTTGGTATTTTGACTCAGGCTGTCTGAATCCAGAGTGTGCACAATGACTTCACACTAGACTGCCCTTCTCCCTGCACAAAAAAGTTTACTTCGGGTCTCCGATAAAGTCTACTTCAAGTCTGAAACAAGAGGTGTTTTAGGAAGTCGGGAAGTTTCAATTTTTAGAAGGGCAATGCATGCATGTTACTTGTGGGGCAGCACAAGTGGTGTCTGGGACAGGACCTTGTAATCAAACACACTAACAGTTCTGCAATGACGTGAGTGTTCATATTAAATAAGATAAAGACCACAAATAGCCAAAGGAAAGTTCAGTTGCTACCAAATGAGTTTAGGTGCCAAACTTAGGAAAACAACTTGGTTTTCAGAGCTTTGTGGATTTCAGAATTGCAGATTAGGAATTATGGACCTGCAATTTTCATGAAGTATTAGCAGATAGAAAAGATAAGCTGAGTAGATAAAGAAACATATTTTTTTCCATATATTTTTTAATTGAGTCTTTAGTCTGGCTGCTTGTAACCACTCCTTTGTTCCTTTTTTAACCAAAGCATGTGGGCAAGGACTTATTTCATGTCTATTTAAGTCTAATGTAATTGCAAGTGTATTTACTTTGCAGACACCAAAAGGTGAAGGTCATCGTGATTTCACAATGCCCAGTGTATTACCCCACCTCAAAGGAAAGAACCAGACAAAAATCAGCAATTTAGTAGCAAAAAATATGCCCTGGAATACCTTAGGATCTGTTACAATTCACCTTGTTCTTCTATAACTTGACCTCCTTATACAGTATTTCTGTTAATTTTGATAAAGTTATTTATTTATTAAGATTTTAGCTAGATTATAGCTAAACATAGCTTAAGCATTTTATGTTTAATGAACTTATTCTAGTTATCTGTAGGTAGGTAACAAACCTCCTTAAACTCAATGGCTTAAAACAACAACTTATTACTGCTCTCGTGGTTCCATGAATTGACTGAGCTCACCTGAGACATCCTCATTTGGGGTTTTTTCATGGGGTTGCACAGTTGGGGCTCAAGGCATCTAAAGACCTGACTGTGTTGGATGTCCAAGATGGCCCACCCACATGGCTGGCAGTTGATGCTGGCTGTTGGCTGGGAGCTCAGCGCAGGTTGTCATTCAGACCCCTTATATGTGGCCTTTCCATGTGACATGGGCTTCTTTCAGCATGGTGATGAGTTCTGAGAGGGAGCTAAGGGTAAGTATTTCAGAGACCCAGGTGGAAGCTGCAAGGCTTCTTATGATTTAACCTTAGAAATCACTTAACATCACTTCCACACTATTATTTTGGTCAAAAGTGAGTCACAGGGCGAGCCTAGATTCAAGAGGAGGAGGATATAGAAGGATGTGACTATGGAGGCATGGTTCATTGGGGAGCCATCTTTGAAAACTAGCTGCCACACAGCTTAGATTTGTGTGCACAAGAGTTTAAAAGTTAATTCAAAAATCATACACACAGAGGCAAAAGTTTTATCGCCCTACAATAGAGACAAAAATGCCTTGAAACTCTACTTCAATTTTGTCAATATCTTATAATACTTTTTAATACAACTCTGCTTGATGAAACAAACGAAAATAAATAAATGGCATGACATCTAAGAGATGGCCAAATGGAGGGTTGAAGTATGGCAACTATAAGTTGCGCAGGCAGAAGAAATTCTCCAAAGCCGTAAAAACATAAGGAGACACTTTTCAAATGATATGGCATCATAGGTTTCTGGCTAACCATGATAACCATTTTGATATGTAATCAGGAGCAGAGTGGCTTGTGAGCAAAAGAATAGAGGAGATAATAACCAGTCATTCCTTCTTTTCTTTTCTTCTTTCTGTTTTCTTTTTTTTTGAGTCACAGACTCTTTTGAGCATATGAGAAAAGTTAGGAACTTTCTGTCCAGAAAAAATGGATACTTTCATACCTTTATTCCTTCCTCTTTTTCTTCATTCTTTCCTCCCTCCCTCTCTTTCTTTCTCCCTCCTTCCCTCCTTCCCTTAATTCCTTCTACAAATCGTCATGGAGAGCTGATTCCGTGTCAGACACTGAACTGGACCAAGGGATAGAGTAGAGAAGAAAAGAGAGAAGTTCTCCACTCTCATGGCACGTACATTCTTCTTTTTTTTTTTTTTAATTGCGGTAACATTGGTTTATAACATTATATAAATTTCAGGTGTACATCATTATATTTTGATTTCTGTATAGATTACATCATGTTCACCACCCAAAGACTAATTACAATCCATCACCACACACATGTGCCTAATCGTCCTTTTCCCCCTCCTCCCTCCCCCCTTCTCCTCTGGTAACCACCAATCCAGTCTCTGTCTCTATGTGATAGTTTGTTGCTGTTTTTACCTTCTACTTATGAGTGAGATCATAGGCACGTACATTCTTAAGACAGAGAGACAGAAAATAAAAGTACACCAACAAACAAACAAGACAGCCTTGGATAATTATAAGTAACAAACTGGCTACCCATCTTGCATACAATTTTATGGGGTTCTCAGTCCTTCCATAGACTCTTCTTCCTTGCCCTTCAGTCAATAACTTCTCTTTTAAACTAAAGGATAATTTTTTTTTTTTTTGGTGAGGAAGATTGGCCCTGGGCTAACATCTGTGCCCATTTTCCTCTGCTTTATATGTGGGACACCTGCCACAGCATGGCTTGATAAGTGGTGTGTAGGTCCATGCCCAGGATTTGAACGTGTGAACCTCGGGCCACTGGAGCGGAGCATGCAAACTTAACCAGTGCACTGCCGAGCCGGCCCCAAGGATAACTTTTTAATATGAGCAGTGTGGATGTAGCTGTTGGTTATCCATTGCTATTTCACTTATACTGTGTACACAGATGTTGACTGTTTTTTTTCTAACCATGAAGAACAATGCTGTGCAGTGTCATTGGAACTGACTTTCCTAACCTAAGGAAGAGCATTGGTTCCTTATGAAAGTTCAGAAAGTACTGCAGCTGGTGAGGATGAAAATGTGCACTGCAAGGCTTTCCACAGCTTCACTGAAAGAAAAAAAAAAATCCCCCTCCCCTAAGAGAACTATCTGCTTCCCCTTCTTAAAAAAATTAAATGGACCAAATAGCCATGGATTCACATTTCGAAGTCTCAATTTACAGAAGACCTACTCTTTCAGCCATATTCTGAAGATGAGAGTGAAGGATGCATGATTTGCTTTGCAGAATTTTTTCTCTATGTCCTATATTCTTATGTTTTCACCACAGATTGTACTTCTGGCCTTAGTTATTATGGCATCCTGTGGGGGATTTAAACACATACTTTGACTTTTGGCAACATTTTAAGTCTTTCCATTAGCATAACGTATAACTTTTGCAAAAATGAAATGCAAATATCCATCTATCTTATTCCATTCTAATACATGAGACGTAGTTCTAAACCTTTGATATTTGTGAAATATTTTTTTTTCTTTTTTTTTATAATCAGACTATTTTTTTTAATTATAATTTATTTATTTATTTATTTATTTTCCCCCAAAGCTCCAGTAGGTAGTTGTACATCACAGTTTAACATCCTTCCAGTTGCTGTATGTGGGACGCGGCCCCAGCATGGCAGGAGAAGCGGCGCGTCGGTGCGCGCCCGGGATCCGAACCCAGACCACCAGCAGCGGAGCACGCGCACTTAACCGCCAAGCCACGGGGCCGGCCCTATTTGTGAAATATTTTAATTGGTAATACAATTTGTTACTCCATATGTCTTTTCACTTTTTGGTGCTTTCAAACTTTTACCCTTTCTTCAGTTAAAGGGTATTTTAATATCTGGCATTTCATGTTGGAATGAATATAATCATGGGATAAATATAACCTAAATATAATTATTTAGGGGTTGGTAAAATACGACCCTCTGGGTCAAATCCAACTATTTCCATGGGTAAATTTTTGGTGGAACACAGGCACACTCATTCTTTTACATATTGTCTATGGCTGCTTTCGTGTTTATTATCTTTCCCCTTTAAGAAAAAATTTGCCAATCTCTGATTTAGAGGAAAAAAGGATTGCATCTTTATTTCCATGATAATCATTGACATAAATTCTATATTTATTACATGCCATAGATAAGTGGATTTGCATGCCTACCACATGTCAATCACTACCCTGGAGACATGGTAGTAAACCAGAAAGATAAAAATCTGTGTTTATAGTTTAACAATACCTCTAAGATGCTTAATAATAAAAATGATGGCAAGCCCCTGAAATTGTACCTAACAACAGATACAGGTTTTATACTGAGGTGACACAACTCACTGGTGACACTTTAACTTGGGGAAAAATGTGGGGATTTCTGAACTTTAATAACACTATAGCATCAGAGTGCTATTATCGAAGTATAAAATTGAGTCAATGGTGCTCATAATTAAGACCAAAATAAAGTTTTAAAAAATTACCCATATAATTTACAGAAAAACATATCTGAAAATTTCCACTTCATTTTGCTCAATGAGCCAGAGGCCAGGGTTGTTCCTTCAAAATCCCATTAACTCATTAACTAGGGATTTGGGGTTTTTGTTTATGATGTTTGCAGTGATGTGCCTTGAGTAAGATTTCTTGAGTGTCTCTGTGGTTCCCAAGGTCTCCCGAAACGATGAGACCTCAACCACAAACACGGCAATTCAGTTCAATAAACAGTCACTGAGGGCCTACCATGTTCAAAGCAATCTGCTGGTCCAGAAGGGGCTACAAAGCTGTATGAGTGGGCGGGGTATGTGTGTGGGCGGGGGGGGGGGGGGGGGGGGGGGTCTGCCTTTCAGAAATTCAGAATATCCCAATCTGAGTGATTGCTCATCAGAGCATTCCCTAACTTTTGGAGAAGTGTCTGGGTGTTGAAAAAGTTTCCCATGTCCTGCCAACTCCTGATCTGTTTTTACCCCAATTCTTATATCAAACTGTGTATGCCATTTTGGGGTCAGGATCATAAAAATAAACACTAGTCTCCACAAATTTGGTTTAAAGGAATGAAGGAAGACCCAAAGGGGAGGATACATGTGTATTTTCTTAAAGAGTGTACAAATAAGATCACAACACTTGTGAGCTAGAAGGAGCCTTAGAGACCATCTAAGACCTAATCTCACGCACAGTTCTCAAAGTTTGCATCCTCCGAAAGAGCCTGTGACCCTGCCTCCTCCTTCCTCCCCTCCTCTTCCAGTTTCTTGGTGTCAGTTTTCACCAGCTGGAAAAGAGAGATAATAACAACCGTGTTGCCAGCTTTAGTAATTCTAGTTCCTGGAATCAAGGACAGGAAGCCCTTTAGTTATTTGCACAGCCTAACTTTTCTAGCTTCTATTGAATAAATCATTTGACTGTCAGCTAATTACAGCGTCGGAAAGTTTACATCATTCATCTTTTTATGGCATCTCTTAATGGAAGACCCTGGCGATTACGACTCTTGACAATTTCCATGATACAAAAAAGGAAAGCTGACCTAGAGAAAGATGGGACGAAAGATGAAGATTTGAGAACTTTTAAGCAGCAGTGGGAGCTTACACAGTAGCCTATTTAACGTAGTGCTGATTTGAACACTTAGATTAGGTTCCTGAAAAATGACCGAAATGTGACTTTTGTCAGAAGCAATGCCTTTTTATTGAATGAATGATTATTTTGCACTTACTGACTACCAAACACTTGCTTGTCCCAGGCACAACCCTAAGAGGGAGGTACTATTATTATGTCAATTTACAGATGGAAGAAACTGAGGCATAGAGAAAATTAAGAGTGTCCAGGGTCTGAGAGCTGGTAAGTAGTTGAGCCAGAAATGAAACAGGAGGCAATCTGGCTGCAGAGACCGTGCTCTGGGCCACTGCTCTGTTGACCTCACGCCTGCTCCCAGCCATCCCTTGACTGTCAATTGGACTCCAGCTTAAGCCTGTCCTTTCGTGCAACGCCTCGAAGCCCCCTCTAGGTCCTGGCTCTCCAGTCCGGCCCAGGCCCTCCTTCCCCGGGGTCCCGGGGGCAGAGGCGTCGCTTCTGGCTGAGCATCCCGGGACCTGCGCCCGCACCCCGCAGCCCGGGAGGCGCGCCCCCGCGGCCGGCGGGAACGCGGGAGCGGCGCGCACGTGCCGCCGGGAAGGGGCCGCCCGGGCCGCGCCAAGATGGCGGCGGCCGCGGCCGCAGCGGCGACGGTTGGCGGCGGCCCGTGAGGCGGGCGGGGCCGGCGGCGCGGAGGCGGGGTCCCGGGCGAGCCGCCCTGGGAGGCGGGGGCCGTTTCCATAGCGGCGGCAGGAGGTGTCGCGCCGGGGAACTTCCTGGTTCCCGGGCTCGGCTTCGCCGGGATCCTCTTGGAAGGGAAACAATGGGGCGGAGGGCACTGCGGTAGCCGCCGCGCCGGACCTGCTCGGCCGCCCGGGACTCCCGCTCGGCCGCCTCCCACAGCCGCCGCCGCCGCCGCCGGGACCGTCCTGAGGTAACTTCATTTCCTCCTCTCCCGCCGCGAGTGGCCGGCGGCGGCGGCGGCGGTCCCCGGGCTCTCCTCCCGGGCAGGGACTCCGAGGTGGCCCCGGGGAGCCGGACGCCGCCATTCCCGGACCCGGGGGAGGTGGACGGGCTGCGGCCCCCTCCCTCAGCCCTCCAGGGGGCAGGCTGCGGAAACTTGTGCGGGGCCGTCCTGTCCCCTGCTGGAACCTTGCTGGCGGGGTTCTGCGGGCGTGATTGGCAGGTTGGTGGGGGGCGCGGGGGCGTGCGGGGAGGGTCTGCAGGGGACAGGGCGGGAGGAGTCCTGGTGGCCGGGGAAGGGCGCTCGTGGAAGGGGCCGGGGTCGGCCAGAAACTCTGGGGGCGGGGAGCCCCTCCGCCTCCCCCTCCCCCCGGAGCCAGTTTCGGTCCCCGGGAGACGTGTCTCCCTTGCGAGTTTCAGTCGCGTCCTCCGGAGTCCAAGTGGGCAGGACGGAGGCAAACTTCGTTCTTTGAAATTACTGCCTTCGTGCCGCAGAACTTTGTTTCGACTAGGCAAGGGGAGGATGGGGCGAGTGAGGGATCTGGAGAGCCTGGAAGTCTGTGCGCCTTTGCAAAGTTTGCACAATAGTTTGGGGCTAACTGCCGTGTGATGGTGCGGCATTAGATGCGTGAGAAGGGTGCCTCGCAGGTATTTTAATGCCAGAAAATGTGAGGCGTCTGTGCATCCCCGGCTGGACATTGCTATAAACTGAAGATTAAACTCTCCCCGCCCCCCTTTTCCCCCTCACTTTAATCCACAGATGCTTTTTAGTTCAGTAGACTTTAACATGAGTTAAGTGAGTCCCTAATGGGGCTGGGAAGGATTTTTGAATTGGAGCAATACTCAGTCATTGGGAATAATGGGACACAAATGGGAAAAAAAAAAAAAAGCGGAGACACAATCTTAAATATTTTACTTGCTGGAAGAAAGTCATTTCCATCCCGTCTTAATCCGTTTATAAAGAGAATTAAGTCTTTGGGATACGTTTTTAATATTTCGTAGCTCAGAAAAGATGGACAGAACTTTAGAGATCTCACTGGCCAACTCCCTCATATATTGAATCTCTGGGAAGTTCTGTGAGAGGGAAGTCAGGGTACTTTTTTCTTTTGTGAAGTCATCTTCATAAGAATTAAATTAGCCTGCATCAAATGCACAGTGGTTTATTTCCTGTTATTTCTCATTCCATCAGACTCCAAAATTAGAAAAAATATTTCGGAGTTTGCTGTTGTTGTATAATAAAGTTTGTAGACACAGTCTAGTTTATTACTTAAAATGGATGTTGATTGTATATTGTATTCTACATAGGCAATTGAAATATGTCAAAATATAAAAGAAAAAAATTATAAAAGTATAGTTTACTTTTTAAAGGAAAACTATAGTCTTAAGGTACAGATATCTTGAGTTAACAGAAAATCCTTTGCTGATTGTGTATTTAAAGAATTAATGAGTTGTCACTAAGGTATTCAAAGAAGCATTGTTTGCCAAACATTAAGAATTTGGGCCCTGAGTCATGGGGTTGGTGCCTACTTACTGTTTGTAGCTAGCCTGTCAGACTCTGGTGTGTACACCAGTACAGTACCTGTTTCTGGTAAGGAGAGCCCACTACCAGTTATAACAGTGTTTTGACATGAAATAGCTCCTAGTGAGGACAGCTGTCATTGGTTCAAGAACCCAGTAAGTAAAAGTGTTGGCTTTGGCACCATCTGTTAATTGACTGGTCTGTTGGGAACCAAACCAGCTTCCTGGCTTGGCAGATCCAATCTGGGCCTCCAATGCCAAGCAGATGTTGCACTAGTCAGTCTTTGCAACCATGTGCAACCCTCTCTCAAGTTACTGTTACATTTTGTAGCCGGTGAAAATGGGTGAAAGAGGGGCCAGTAAATTTAATGTGGCAAATTGAAAACAAACAAAATTACTTTGGTTAAAAAAGTGCTAGGAATGTTAAGGCACTTTGAAGCTGGCCAAAGATTTAGCCACAAGATAAAACTTTGGGAATTGCTAGTTAGGTTAGAGAGAAAGAGATAAATGATTACATTTTCTGGTTTATGTTTGCAATTTCACTGTAACCATTCTTGTTTTGCTTTAGTGGAATGGTAATGTTGTCAACAGTACTCAAACCATTTATTACCAGAAAGTTATACTTTGTTCCTTCGGTGTGATTTTTGAAAGGCATATTGCCTCTTTAGATATGATTTATTTGTATTTAGAGTCCCATTTGTTTTTCTTTCAAAAGTGTCTCAATTTTTACAGTGGAATTCAATACAAAAATAATATTAATTTGAAAGGAATTTGATTTCTAGCACACTTCATTATAGTAAGTGGAGATTAGACCTGGGAATTAGTCACAAACACTTGGATTCTCAGCTGGTCTATGCCATTTCCAGGCTACATCACTTCATGCAAATAACTTAATTTTTAAAAGCTTGTTTCTTTGTAAAATTGGGGGGAATCATAAATTCAAATTTGTTTATTCAACAAATATTTTTTGAGTGCCTTCTGTATACCCCAAGATTTTGTGTTAGGTGCCTTGTTTTCAACAACAGGTGGGATAAGTCCTTTTTAAGAGAAGTACAGGGAGCTGTAAAACCTGTAACTAGGGAACCTAACTTGATTTGGAGGTGTCAGGGCAAGCTTCCCTAAGGAAGTGGCTTGTAAGACCTGAGGATGAGGAGGAGATAGTAGGTGAAAAGGGGAAGTGGGTAGGTGGGACACTCTGAGGATGAGAGAAGAGCGTGTCCACAGTCCCTGAAGAGACTGCTGTCTCACAATGAGAATGTGTGTGTATTAGTGCCCCGCCTGGCACATAAGCAACCACTGTTAGTTATATAGAAAAGGCTTTTAGCACCATACTCTAGTCACCTGAAGGAAGTGGCTCAGTTTTGTTCTGTAGCCATTATGGAAAGGGAGTCCGTCTAGTTGAGTAACCACGCTAGGCCTGGAAATGACTGCGAAGTTCGGTGTCTACTGTTATAACTCTGGCACAGCTTACTTGTTAGTTTCTGTAGCTGTAAAACTGGGATTAAATGTTAGATGAAAGATTCTTTCATTTCTTTACAGAGATACTATATGATATCACCGTGGCATTTTGATTTAATTTTGATAGCATTTTCTCTTGGAAGAGCTTAGACTACCTTGTTTAAAATATCTACTCCTCACAAAATGATAGTAGCAATCCACCCTAAAATAAAAAATATTTAGTAAGTGGCAGGTAGTTTCATTTGCTTATAGGAAGATCAAGAGTGACTCTTGAGTTTCATGTCTTGTTTGCTTAAGTGTTTTTGGCTCCAAAGAGATTACTTAATTATTCTCTAATAGAGGTACACATTGCACCTGTGTCTTGCTGACATAGATATGCATGTAGAAAAAGTTATAATTTTATCCTGGAATTTTCTTTTCACTGAATTAGCAAGTGAATTAAATATTAGAGTAACCTTTTTCATGAAGTAAGTGAAAGAATATCATTTTTAAGCTTCTTAATGTATTAATTTCAGTTAGTAATGTTGTATATGTCGATAATGGCAAATTAATATTTTATTATGGAGTTAATGCAGTTTTTATAAGCCACTTGGCTCTCTAGGCTTTTTGTTCCTGTTTCTTTCTGTTTGCATTTGGATATTTTAATGCTTATTAGTATCTCTGTGATAAGAAAAGATGAGATGAAATAAGATTTTGAAAAGTCAGACAATGGAAAAAATGCATAGATTTGGAGGTTAAGATTGATAAAATTTAGATCTGTGTGCTTGGACTAGATATTTCTGTGTATTTTGTTGATGCCTATTATAAAAATTAATGAATTGGCATATAATAACTCTTTGTCAATGTTTAAAAATTAAAAAAAATTATTTGTCTCACCTGTTCCACGTTCCATTTTTCTCTTTCTAGCTTTATTTTGGATTATTTTTTAAAAAATAATTATTCCATTTCCTCCTTTTTTTATTAGCTTGGGATTATATATTCTTTTAGTGTTTGCCTAAAAAATTCTGATACGTATTTTTGACTTATCAAAGTGTAATATTAATTGAGACTTTCACCCTTTTTCCAGATAATGCAAGACCTTTAAAAACATTTAAGTCAATTTCCTTCCTTCTCTACCTATTTAATTGTTACCATGTTTTAAAATGCATATATATTTTTTAAACCCCAAAGATGTGTTTCTATCGTTTTATGCTGTTATTATTCAATTAGACTTATTGCATTTTCTTTTCTTTCATTCCTTCTTGCATTACTGACCTTCTATCTGGAATAATTTTCCTTCTGCCTGAAGAATATCCTATGGTATTTTATTTAGAGTGGTTCTAGTATTGACAAATTTTCAAACTTTTTGTTTGAGAATATTTTTATTTCAACTACATTCTTGAAAGACACATTTTGCTAGGTATAGAATTCTAGATTGGAGATACTTATGTACATATATTTATATATTAGTTCTTTGGAGAAGAGATTTTTCTATAGTATTTAGCTTTGTTTCTCTTGAGGAGTCAGCTGCAGTTTATTGCTTCTGTATTGGAAATTTGTTTCTCGGGCTGTTTTTAAGATTTTCTTTTTGTCTTTGGATTTCAGATGCTTTTTGCTCTTTCTCTCTCTCCTTTTCTTTCGTGGGGTATTTACCTTTTGATGCTGTGACTTGATGTCTTTCATCAGTTTTGGATAATTCTCAGTCATCATCTCATCAAATATTGCTTCTTCCCCATTCTCTTGCTCAGTCTTTCTGGGACTGCAATTACATAATGTTAGATCTCACTGAATCCCCTGTGTATTTCACCTGTCCTCTTTATTTTCCATTCTTTTATTTCTCTTTTGTTCTGGATATTTTCTTCTGGCCTGTCTTCCAGTTTACTAAGTTCGTCTTCATCTCTGTCTAATCTGCTTTTAAATGTATTCTCTGGGTTCTTAATCTTTGTTATTATATTTTTCATTCTAGAAGTTCAATTTGATCTTTTAGACATCTGCTATGCCAGTTTTGTAGTTTCTAATTCCCTATCAAAATTTTCAAGCTTTGCACAGATCTCTTTGGACAGAGTAAGCATGGTAACTGTATCCCAGAGTCCTGCTGGGTTTTTTTTCTATGTTCTGTTTTTCCTTGAGCAGTCTCATCTCCTTGTGCACCTGCTTGTATTTGATTGTGTACTGTTTATTGTATTTGAAAAAGTATTTCTAGAATTACTTATAGATTTAGGTAAGGATTTTCCCATTGGTTTCCCAGGCATTTAGGATCGCCTTTATCCAAATTTAGATTTTTTTGAGAGTCTATGCATGGGCTGGTTTAGTTTACTTCTGTGTTATCCCTTCTGGAATTCAGCTTTTTGAAGTCTTATTCTGAAGCAGGGGTGGCTCCCTTGGTGGATGTTGTACTCTGACAACTTGTCTTTCTAGCCTGCAAGGCTGCTTAAGTGCAGTTTAGCCTCTCAGGCACCTCTTTTGATTAGACAGATGTTTCCAGGAGGAAGGAAGCCCCCGGGTGCCATGCTCCTCATTCTGGATTCCTGTCCTCTCTTGGACTGTGGCTGGTAATTCCTTGTTATCTTGTTAGCTCTTTGATCTCCACCACTCTTTTAAAATTAAAGTATAATATACATATAATAATGTGCACTAATCTTAAATGTATACCCTGGAAGAATTTTTATAAATATAATTAAGTGTATAATCACAATCAGTTCAATATATAGAACATTTTTGCCACCCTAGAAGGCTCTGTGACTCTCCTTCCCTATCAATACCACTTTCCTCCCCTGCCTCAGGTAACAATTACTCAGTTTTCTAACACCATAGATTAGTTTTGCATTTTCTGGCTTTTCATCAGAATGTTATCATACAGCATGTACTCTCCTGTGTCTAGCTTATTTCATTCAACATTGTATCAGTGAGATTCAAGACTGTTGTTGCCTGTAGCAGTAGTGTTTCTTTTTTATTGCCCCGTACTGGTTCTAGTTATTGTGGCATCTAAAAAATTGCCTCAAAACTCAGTGACTTTGATGACGTTTATTTTCCTCACAAATCTGCACTTTGGGCAGTGCTTGTTTCTGCCTCATTTGGTTTCAAGTAGGACTGCTTGAAGGCTGGGCCTTGTGTTGTTTGAAGGTTTGCTCACATGTCTGGTGGTTGATGACAGAAAACCTAAATGTGGTTGAGCGTCCTCACCACGTGGTGGCTGGGTGCCAAGGGCAAGCATCCCACCCGCATGTGGTGAAGAGAGGTGTGGAGAGCCTGTGAGCCAGACAGACGCTGTATTGGCTCTTGTGACTTAGCCTTGGAGCTTCCACTGCAGTCTGTTGTTCAATGCAGTTGTAAGCCTCCCCAGGTTCAAAGAGAGGGGAAACAGACTCTGCCTCTTGACGGGGAAAGGCAGGATTCTGGAAGAGCATGTGAGACCAGAAATAATGCAGTGACCATTATTGGAAATTACAGTCTGCTGTAGTGGTAGCCTATTACATGAATATATCATGATTTATTTATCCATTCTCCTTTTTTTTTTTTTAAATACATACGTATATATATATATATATATATATATATATATATTTTTTGTGTGTGTGAGTAAGATCAGCCCTGAGCTAACATCCATGCTCATCCTCTTTTTGCTGAGGAAGACTGGCTCTGAGCTAACATCTGTTGCCAATCCTCCTTTTTTGTTTTTTTCCCCCAAAGCCCCAGTAGACAGTTGTATGTCATAGTTGCACATCCTTCTAGTTGCTGTATGTGGGATGTGGCCTGAGCATGGCCGGAGAAGCGGTGCGTCAGTGCGCGCCCGGGATCCTAACCCAGGCCACCAGTAACCGCTAAGCCACGGGGCCGGCCCCTATCCATTCTACTATTAACAGACATTTGGATTGTTTCCAGTTCTCGGCTATTGTAACGAAGCTGCTGTGAACATTCTTATATATGTATTTTGTTGGACATGTGCACTCCTTTCTTTTGGCTATATCCCTAGGAGTGGAATTATTGAGTAATAGATAGATGTATATTTAGCTCTAGTAGTTACTTTCAAACGGTTTTCCAAAGTGGTTGTACCAATTTATACCCTCTGATATTTTTAATAATTTACAAATATACTTAGTATATATTTTTTTGTCTAGCTGTTTATTGTCTTCAAGCAAGAGGGTTGATCTCTAATACCTGGTCTAGCTTTGCTGGAAATGCAGGTCCCTTATCTTGTCTTTTTTGTAACTTTTCACGTGTTTGTGTTTTACTTTCCCAGCTGGATGCTTAGTTATTGAAACGTAGGGACTAGGTAGAAGAGTATGATTGTGAAGTAATAGACTAATTTTTAAAGGAACATTTTAGCTTATGTATTCAGATTAGTGCTAAGAGTGGTTACCATTAACAGACTATTTACATTAATTGCTGAAGAGAAATTTCTTTTTAGAAATTGCTTTTTGGGGATATAGAGCGCCATCCCTCATCAGTTTATATCACATTTTGTTTTTGATCCAACAGTTTATTATCAGTTTGAAGTCTAAGCTCATTCACCACACTTGCTTGGGAAATGTTTTTCTGTTACAAAAAATTTTTCCTGCAAAGTTGATGATTTGCTGTCACTGAGGATTGCCAAACAGTTTTTTTTTTCTTTTTCTTTTTTTTTTGGTGAGGAAGATTGGCCCTGAGCTAACATCTGTGCCCATCTTCCTCTGCTTTGTATGTGGGATGCTGCCACAGCATGGCTTGATAAGTAGTGCGTTGGTCCACGCCTGGGATCCGAACCAGTGAACCCCCGGGCCACCAAAGTGGAGCGCATGAACTTAATCGCTACACCGCTGGGCCAGGCCCCTACGATTACCTTTGATTACTGTTGCTAGTTGCTTGTTTCACTGTTAATAGTCATTTTGACTTTCTCCCAAGTGTCATTTAAATCTGGCCCATTTTTTAAAAATATAACCAACATTTTAGACTAGTTTGTTTCAGTTCATATCTGGTTTACTGCAATAATTTAATTGATGGATCTGACTTATAATACTAAGGAAGTTAGAATCTCTATTAAGTCATAAATCTTACAGTGCTAGAAAGAGAACTTAAAAATTGTGTTTCAGTTCCTTTATTTTATATAATAAGACCAAAAATGGATCAGTACTAGTATGTTTGTCAAATATCTAAGATATTTAGTTTACCAAAGCATTTTTTCATGCATAATCCCATGATGATCTTGAGCAGTAGGCAGGTTGGAAATTTTAACCCTCATTTTACAGATAAGGAAACTGAGGCTCAGAGAAGTGAAGTGGCTTGATCTGAATTCCTAGAGCTGCTTAATGGCAGAGCTGTCTCGTTTGTATCTGAGACTTCCTATATGTTGAGTGATTTTCTTGCAAAGCCTACAGCCTGCTATCAGCTTGCTGAATTCCAATTTTATTGACATCCTACGTGAATTTTCCTTTCTTTAACTCAATATATATGTATATTTTTTGGCCTATAAATTTACGCATTTTCATTCAGCACAGGGCCTTTGCATGAGCTGAAGCCCTTGATGCCCATCTCACTCGGTTTCTCCTAGTACTTTTGTCCTGAATACGTTCTGTTAGCTGCAGGATGGTTGGGACCAGGTGTGTCTTGATTGTTGCATCTCAAGTCCCATGAGAAGTTTTTGTATGTTGTATGGCTGGATTAGTATTTATTGAATGGATGGGTAGATACATTCTTGTGTTTAGAATCCAACTAGATATAAATTCCTTGAAGAGAGGGCTTTGCTTTATGATCCTCATAGTGTCTACTGTAGTGCTTATTATTATGGTTAGCAGTCTGGAATTTTTAACTGACTTTTTACATGATGCCAGGCTCCTGAAAATCAGAGCTACTGTATCCTTCATTTTAGCTTTTATCTGCAGAGCTCAGGTATTATGTACAGTTCTGATGGATGTATCTAGTGCGTTAGGCAAGTAGAACATGTAAACAAATTATAAGCCACTTTTAAAAGGCCCTGCCTCTGTGTGACTCAGATAAGTAAGGAAGCTTTGGAAAGGACATTTGTTTTCTAAATACCTAGCAGTTGACATGTTGACCAGTGTAAAGCTACTAGAATTTGATAAGTCCTTCTGGAAACCTAACTTAAATTCTACCTGCAGAAGGGGAAATTAGACCTCATTCTTATCTGATGCTTCATTTCACATACACGTGTAAACAAACCAAGCGATTTCTCATTTTGCCCATCTCTGATCTTATTAGCAGGAAGTACTGTGTTGATTTAGTGAATGGGATAAACAAACCTCCTTTCACTCGAGATTTGCTTTAGTTCTCTTGAGCCTGGAAAATAGTTAAAGCTGTGGGTATATAGCATTGGATTTTAAAGGGTATAAATTGCAAAAAGAGCTTTCTTTATAGAAAGCCCAAGAATTGTGAAAGTACAGTGGTGAGACCTTCCATGTCAGTGAGTAATAATCCAATGTTAACTAAAGTTATTTCTTTATCTGGAATGAGAAAATGTTACCTGGGAATCTGCCCTGACGTCCATATTTGAACTAATGAGCTCTGAATCTGAATTAAGAAAGGAAGGTATTAGAATTACTCTGATGTAAGTTCCATGGGGACAGGGCCATTGTGTTGTTTATGGCTGTGTCTGCAGAGCCTCAATACTGCCTGGCTCATAATAGCTACTCAGTAAATATTTATTGAATGCATAGTAAATTTGTATATTATCTGTCTGTTTTAAATCTAAAAGCTGAACTTGATCATTTAAGTGTTGTTTTATAAGCCTTTGGGGAAATAAATTTAAATTGTTGAGGCATCATTTCTGATACTTCTTGCTGATTGTGAGAAAGTTGCATAAAGCACATTGCGGAGCAGTCATTCACTCATCGTCGTTAAATTTCTTTCAGACATTTTAAAATGGATGCATGAGAGTCTATTACGTGGAAATTAACCACAGTTTGTTTAGTCACTCCCTTATTATTGAACATTTAAGTTGTTTATAATTTTTTTTTTTTGCTGTTACAAATAATACTTCAATGAAGGAAATTTTCTTAAGCTTTTTCTTGGGATAGCAGTTCAACACATAGCAATTTAGCAAAACAGGATCTAGGAATTTCTACTAGAAAATGAACTTGGATTATATAACTGAAGGTGAGATCAGAAGCTTTAGTGATCAGACAGCTGAGATCAGACAGCACAAATGACACAACTCTGGGTAGGCCAGCTGCTTCTACAATGTGGATAATGTGTAATCATCAGTCTTTTCACATGGAAGCTCTCTTGCAATTTGTAGTGGAACTGGCTATCACTTGTATTTGTCTTTTACTTTTAAAGAATAAATGAGTCACTACAACTGTTTCTGCCTCTTCATTGTGGCTTAAAGATTATAAATGCATTTAACTCCTTTGTAATCAATGTTACTTTTGTTGCTAATCACATCATTTCTGAATTTTGTTGAAAAATGTTTGCTTTTTCATATTTAAATATTATAAAATATCACATTCATACAAAAGACATGTAATATGTGTTACGTAAGGTCTAATATCATGATGTCTGTCTGTGCTATCCCCTCCCTCAGCTTAAGTGATAGAACATTACCAATACCCTCTTGGATCACATCTCCCCACTGCTGCTCTGGCCTACTACTGTCTTGAGGAAGCCGTCCTCCTCGGCTTTAGGGTCTAGCATTCTCTTGCTTTTCTTTATAGTTACATTACATACATTACATATGTATATATACCTAAACAACATATTGTTAATTTTGCATATTTTGGAACTTTATATAAATGGTATCAATATATGTGTGTGTATGTATATATATTTTTTTGGTCATGAATTTAGTGAGTAAAATGTTTTAGTAAAACTAAAACTCACATGTTTAATTTGCATTTAAAGTTAATACCTTTACCCTGTGTATTAGTCATCTTTTACTGTAATAATGCAGTGTAACAAACCACTGCAAAATTTCAGTGGTGTACGATAGGCATTTATTTCTAGCTCACAGGTTCAGCAGTTTCTGCTGGGTCTGGCTGGGGTTGGGGGTTTGGCTGTAAGCTGTGGGTTGGGTTCAGTTATGTGCTAGGTGTCTACTCACTCTGGGGCCAGCAGCTACCTGAGGTGCAGTGTAGGAGTGCAAGAGAACGCAGACAAGCTCAGTGCTCTTAAAGCCTGCAGTGAGAACTGGTACAGTGTCAGTTCTGCCCCCGTTCCAACATGTCATGTGGCCGGGCCTCCAGATCCATGAGCGGGGGAGTATACTCCCCCCAGGGAAGCCACGGCAAGGGCAGCGAGTGAAGGAAGACATATGAACAGAAGATAGTGTCTGCCACATCTTCCTGCTGAATAACAGCATAAGAAACTTGGAATATTTCCATTCCTGTTACCTCCCTTCTAGATTACATGCTGTTTTTGTTCAGTATTTTAGCTTTTATTTTTGTGAGTCCTAATTTAGAAATGATACCTCTAATACTTGTTTGCATTTACTCATGTTTACAATTTTCTTTTCTCACCATTCTTTCCTGTATTTCAGGCCATCTTTTTGGCATCATTTTCCAATTTTTATGTGAACTACAGTTTTAGAAGCATCCTTCATGAGGATCTGTTTACAGTATGTTCCCTGAGTTTGTGTCTGAAATTTTTTTTATTTTGTCCTTTTTCTTGAAAAAATAGTTTAGCTGAACTGGGTATATAATTATAGCTTAACAATTATTTTCTCTTAGAACTTTGAAGATAGTATTCTAGTGTCTTCCGGCTTCCATTGTTGCAATTGGTAAATCAGCTGTCAAGTTTAATTGTTCCTTTGTAAGTAGTCTGCCTTGTATTTCTGGTTGCTCTTAAGAACTCTTTGTCATTGATGTTTTGCAGTGTCACTCTGATGTCTCTCGGTGTCAATTTCCTTTTTATTTATGCTTCTTGGAATTTGCTAAACTTGAATCTGTACATTAGTATCTTTTTTTTTTTTTTGAGGAAGATTGGCCTTGAGCTAATATCTGGTGCCAATCTTTCTTTTTTCTTTTTTCTCCCCAAAGCCCCAGTACATAGTTGTATATCCTAGTTGTAAGTCATTCTAGTTCTTCTATGTGGGACGCTGCCTCAGCATGGCTTGATGAGCGGTAAGTAGGTCTGCACCCAGGATCCAAACTGGCCGAACCCTGGGCCGCCAAAGCAGAATGTGTGATCTTAACCGCTCGCCACCGGGGGCCCCTACATTAGTATCTTTCATCAATTCAGGAATATTCTCCGCTATTCCCTTTTTACATATTGTCTCTCTCTCATTCTTTATGTTCTCCTTCTAAAACTCCAATTAGATATACATATTAGACATTTTAATCTATTTTTCATTTGTCTTACTCTACCTTTATATTTTTTATCTGTCTGTTGCATTTTGGGTAATTTCAGATCTATCATCTGATTCATTAATTCTCTCTTTTAGCAGTATCTAGTTTGCTGAACTTGTCCATTGAGTTTTAATTTTAGTTATCTTGTTTTTCACTTGATTCTTTTTCAGATCTGTTGCCTTCTTTTTTGCTCAGATTTTCCATTTCATATAGTATTTTGAAACATTATTACTGTCCTTTCCTTTTTAAAAAAATTGTGATTAATCTACTTATTTCTGTTGGACCTTGCTTATTATGAATAGTTTTAAATTTTGAGCTCATTTTTATTGTAACTTTATCTGTGGAAATTCTTGTGAGACCTGCATTAAGAGTGCTTTCTTCTGGAGGGTATTTACAATTGAGAATCCTGTCAACCTAGAGCCACTTAATTTCTAGGCTTGAGAGTTTCACAACATACAAGTAGTATGGATTTGAACTTGGGACTTGTGTGAAGGTTGTTTTGGTTACAAATTTCCAGGGAATACTTCTCTTTCTCTCCCAAAACACAAATAAACCTAGACTGAGGGGAGAATTTTCTTTCCTTCAGTATCCCTTTGGGGTAATTTTTTTTTTTTTCAGTTTATTCTCTTTACTGACGATCTAGTTGTTCAGTGGCCAGGCTTTATGTGCTTCTCTGTAGTCTGACTTCCCATATAGTACAGTGTGAAGCTTTGGCTTTGTCCTGTGTGTGACTGTTAACACTGAAAGCCATTCAGCATTGTCCAATGGAATTTTCTGTGATAATGGAATATTATATATCTGTGCTAATACAGCAGCCAATAGCCACATTTGAAATGTGGCTAGTACCACAAAGGAAGTAAATTTTAAATTTTACATGCTTTTAATGAATTTAAATTTAAATAGCTACCTGTGGTTAGTGGCTACAGTGTTGGACAGTGCAGCTTGGTTATGGGAGACTCAGATGCCTCTAAGGCAGCTGCTGTGTCATTGCCTACTTCCCACTCTCTGTTTGGACAAGCTCCTGTTCATTTTTTGGTTCTCTGAGGATTTCTCTTAGTTGCTTGTGAGCTGTGCTGTCCATTTAAAAGGATCATTCTTGTATTTTATGAAGCATTTTTAGGTGTTATGTAGCAAGAGGGTTCACAAGCCATTTGGACATAAGGATCTCAGAAACAGAAATCCCTGACAGCTTTATTTTTAGTTGAAGCGCTTATCTTGAATGATAAAAATTGGAAAGTTCACGGCAGAGTGGTGGAAGTTCTTCAAGTGGAAACTGACCATGAAGTTAAAAATTATGAGAAAGAATTAATTAAATTATTGCTTTGTCCTCCTTGTTCTACAAAAAATTTAAGGATGCAAAAGGTAAAAATAGAACTGTGGCTAGTTTTTAAAGTCTTACACATCACCTTTAGCTTCTTGGTGCCAGTAAGTATTTTATATATACAAGAGCACATGAATTAAAAAGTATACCTATATTTTGAGAGGAAAATAATTTTGCAAATGGATGGAAAAGAAACAAATGAGCTTGAGGGATCATAGAGAATGGTGGTATTGGAGGAATAGAAAAGAGCTTCAATTCAATGCTAAAAGTTTTTGTTTTGCTTCTGGATTTAACAGGGGCCTGTGTTGGTAATTTAGTTGTAGGGATTTTAAAAAACCTAAATAATGAATCCTAGCTATTTGTAAGGTAGACACTTCTTTTTTCCTTTATATATTTTAGAAATGTGCAGTTGGTTTTTAATGTTTATGAATAAAAACTTTGTAATAAATTTGTAATTTGTAATAAATTTCTATTGTAATAAATTTCTTTGTAATAAATTTCTGTTACTTTAGGATTCACTTACTCTTTTGGAACCATAAGTAAATTTGTTTCTTTTTTGTGTGTGTGTGTGAGAGGAAGATTAGCCCAGAGCTAGCATCTGTGCCCATCTTCCTCTACTTTATATGGGATGCTGCCACAGCATGGTTTGATAAGCGGTGCGTAGGTCCGCATCCAGGAACTGGCCCAGGAACCCCGGGCCAGTGAAGCAGAGCGTGTGAACTTAACCACTGTGCCACCTGGGCGGCCCCTGATTCTTTTTTTTAACTGTGGTAAAATATACATAATATTTACCATTTTAACCATTTTTAAGTGTGTAGTTCAGAGGCATTAAGTATATTCACATTGATGTACAACCATCAATGAACTTTTTTCATCTTCCCACACTGAAACTCTGCACCCATTAAACACTAACTCCTCGTTTTCCCTTCCTCCAGCTCCTGGCAAACACCATTCTACTTTCTGTCTCTATGAATTTGACTTCTCTTGGTACCTCATATAAGTGGAATCATAGAGTATTTGTCCTATTATGACTGGCTTGTTTCACTTAGTGTAATGTTTTCAAGATTAAATTTGATTTTTTTTTTTTTGAGGAAGATCAACCCTGAGCTAACATCTGTGCTAATCCTCCTCTTTTTGCTGAGGAAGACCGGCTCTGAGCTAACATCCACTGCCAATCCTCCTCCTTTTTTTTTTCCCCTCAAAGCCCCAGTAGATAGTTGTATGTCATAGTTGCACATCCTTCTAATTGCTGTATGTGGGATGTGGTCTCAGCATGGCCAGAGAAGTGGTGCGTCGGTGAGCGCCCGGGATCCGAACCCAGGCCGCCAGCAGCGGAGCGCACGCACTTAACCGCCAAGCCATGGGGCCGGCCCTAAATTTGATTTTTCAAAAATTATAGTTTGCAATGAATGGAGATCACTTCAGCTTTTAGTGGTGACTGGGGTTCTTCGTGTATTTTTTTTCTTAGG
Organism: Diceros bicornis minor; assembly: GCF_020826845.1. NCBI lineage: Eukaryota > Metazoa > Chordata > Mammalia > Perissodactyla > Rhinocerotidae > Diceros > Diceros bicornis. The sequence continues at coordinate 12,333,451 of NC_080775.1, read as the reverse complement.
AGAAGTTATTGTACAATGAAATAAGTTAATTTGGTCTCCTGAAAGAATATTGTTAGAAACAATAGAATGTGATACCATATGTTCTGTTTTAATTCTATCGAAGTTTTCAAATAATTAAAACTGGGACTACTGAGCTAGTTGTAGAATAGATTATCTGGTGTTATAAAAACCAGAAATCCTTTTAGATACTTCCAGAGGTTTTAACTGTCTAAAAGTGGCAGAAATTATTTTTAGGCCAAGTTTAATGCCTGCAGTAAAGGAGGATATAGTGGAGCTTGCTTTCCTTTTAACTAGACCCTGAGTTCCCTGTCAGGATGGGTTACCTTAGGCCTGTGTAGCTTACCATTCACGCATGTCGAGTTTTGTGACAAAAGTTGGAGTTGTCACTTGAAAGAACCAGTATTAGGTTCGCGTGAGTGTAAATTCTCATGCCGAGAATAAACAGCAATGACTGAAGTTCCTGGAAAATGAGTTTATAGGCCAGATTTTGCAGAAATACCCCAATATGCCTCTTATGTGAAATTGTGGATTTAAGACAAATTACTTTTTCCCTCTTGGATGGTGTGAAAAACAGCAATTTAAGATTTTTCTTCTTTCTTTTTGTGTCCAGTGGGAGGGGATAGCGTTTAGAGGAGGAGAAACAGAATGTGAAAATTTTATCTGATGTGCTACTGAACAGCCTCCATCCTTAAAAGAATTGGTAGACTACCTACTTGGAAAGTAGATGGGAGGATCTACATTTCAAAGCTGTGATTAGCGTAAAGAATCTTGAACAAGTGACTTAGCTATAAGTAATTTAAAAATATGTTTCTAAGAACTACTCCATGACATTTTACGTTAATTCCAACACATGTATTGTTGCATATTGGTAAAGTACATTTATCACCTCAGATGGTAAGGTTCTAAATCCAGTGTTTATAAGTTTTTTTATCCTGGTGTTTTTGAGTTTACTATTTTTAGTGCTGAGAAAACTCTTGATATCTTAGGAACTTCAATCCTTGAATAAGTTTTTATTTGGCAATTTATGATTATGGGCAGGAGGGGTGTCCTGCTTAGTACAAAGTGCTTTGATGTTGCCATTTAGGAATTTTAAATTTAAGATAAAAACTTTGATGTCAACAAGAACAAAGAGAAAAGTCCCTGGGCAGAGGGACTAGAGTCTATAAGTGTAAATGAACTATGAGTGAACTCCTGGGTCATCTGTGAACGTTTAGTCTACATCGTGTATTTGTAACATGGAGTTGTCTTCCCATATCATCCTTCATATACTTCAGGGGTCAGCTTGTTCAACCTCATAATTCCCTGGGAGGACAAATCTAATCAAGTCAGTGAAGCACCATCAAGAAAGTGTATTTATTGTGAGAAACTTTCATCATGTACAAACATGTGGATTATATGTTGTAGATTTTCCATACAGCTTCTCATTTCCTTTGGGATAATTCGTTTATCTGGAAATGAAGATCACCTAATAGTATCTACTGCATAGATAAGGAAGAAAGCGTGTGGGATGGGGATCAGGTGATTACGTGGCAGCACTAGGATTATATGCTGTTGCTAATTACAGTATGTGAACTGTGCTGTGCATACAGATGCTGATGAATTCTTTTTTCATTTTGTAAATTTATATTTCTCATGTATATTACACCATATGAGTAAGGTATATGGATGGGGCAAGCATTATTTCTTCAAAAACCATCACCCTCACTTAGATTAGTTTCAGAAGCAGAGGTCTTTAGTATTGTGCTATTTTCTTACTTGATTTAGAAAAGAGTAACCATCACTGCTTGTGATTTCAAGAAGTAGCTTATCAGTTTATGAAGGAGGCTACACATGAGTTAGCATAAGTGTAAATTTTGTATTGAATCTGATCTTATCTGAGGAATTTTATATATTAGATTTGGGGAGGCATTTGTACATCATGGTTATGTTTACATATATCATTAGTATTAGTGTATGCCTCACTTTCTTTATATATTAATCAACAGGAAGATTTATAATGTAAATCTTAGCAAAGGGTTAAGTTTGTATTTATATTAATGCAGGGTGATGCTTTATGTTATACTTAAGAGAAAAAAACCAAATACAAAATTTTCTATGTAGTGTTTATAAATATATTTTTAAAGTGCTTTCAAAAAATTCCTTGAAAGGAAACATGCCCTAAATGATTGGGTAGGTGTAATGGCGTTGTGTTGTGGGAGAATTGTTCTTTCTTCTTTTCTGTTTCCAATTTATTTTTTTAAATAATGAACTCATATTACTCTTATAATGAGGAAATGCCCATTATTAGAGAAAGTCTATAGCAATAACTTTGGTGATCTTTATTTGATGGCATATATAAATCATTTATGTGCAATTGAAATAAATGTAGCAGGTGTGATATGCTGTATTTACTCTTGATGGAGTGCTTTCTTTCTGTGTGACTTCTTTATTTGGGAATGGGGGAGGGAATAAGTTTTTAGTAACTGAAGACAAAGGATGCCTGTTAATAAAAATCTGTGTGGTAATTACTTTATACATATTATTTATGTATATGTATATGTCGAGATAACTTCTTACAGGAAAAAGAAAATATGGTGTTCTTAAGATTCATTGGTAATCTTTGTGTTTGTTTTTTGGTGAGGAAGATTGGCCCTGAGCTAACATCTGTTGTCAGTCCTCCTCTTTTTGCTTGAGGAAGATTGTTGCTGAGCTAACATCTGTGCCAGTCTTCCTCTATTTTGTATGTGGGTCACCACCACAGCGTGGCTAGATGAGTGGTGCGTAAGTCTGTGCCTGGGATCCGAAACCGTGAACCCCCTGGGCCCTGCCAAAATGCAGTGCACGGACTTAGCTACTATACCACTGGGCTGGCCCTGATAATCTTTTATATTTAGATGTTGCCAAGGGGATCTTTCAGAAAAAGAAAAGTTTTGAAACTAAATTATTTTCCTGATTTCCTTTTAGAAAATTTTATTTTAAATACTGACCTTTAAAAAACATGATTTCTTTCTCTCTGTTTTCTGACTAGGACATGTATTCCTCTGAGAAACCTTGGATAGCAGATTTTGGTTTAATATCTCATTGGGGCAACGTACAGAGACGTTTCCAGTCATGAGTAAGTGTCCTTCTTTGTTTCATTTCATCACCTCAGGAGCATGTGCAGTATTGTACTTAAAAAAGGAAAAATTTATTATTGGACAAATTGGAATTATGTTATTTCATCAGCGATTGAATAATCTGGTTTAGCCCAATACTGTACACTTATCTCTATTTAAACAAGGAGATACTTTTTGATGTTCGATTTATTCTAAGAAGTTAGATGTGAAGAGGAAATCTATGTCATTAGCGTCTTGGCTGATTTAGTTTTATTATCTAAACTTTTCTGTTGACTAGCCATTGGAAAATGACTCTTCAGAAATATGAGGAGGTAAAATTGCAGTTGACCATAATTAGCAGAGGTTTTTATTGTGTGGAATTTAATCATTGGATAACATGGGTTAATATTATATTTAAGCAAAAAAAACCCAATCTCTTTGTCAATGTTTTTGATGGAATAAGAACCGAAGTCCATCCTATAGACTTGCCAAATTTGATGTACATTTTATCTTCTCAGTTGTAAGGGGATAGATATGTAATATTTTCTCTCGTTCCTATTGACTTCTGCTTGTGAACAGGAGAACTGGATTTTACTATTTTGTGTTAACTGTTTACTTTTAGAGAGTGAGGAAAGAAGTAAGATTTTTACCCAAACTGGGATCCTATGACAGTTTTGATGTATTTTTACAAAGTACAACTTTTTTGATTATGGAGACTTTAGGATGGAACGAGTATTTCCTTATTGGAATATAAGAGAGTTAAAAAATTTTCACATATTATTCATATTGATTATATTTACATTAATATGAATAGAGTAGATTTTCTCATCATCACTTTAAATTGGCAGTTGATAAGTGAAGTTGTTACTGTGAAATCTTTGAGTGTTTTCTACTAAGAATAATATTGCAAGAAGTGGTCTTTGATTTCCTAGATTTCCCTGTGGAGTACTTTTTTTGGTGGTATACTTTGAATTCATCATCGTTGTTGATGAATTCAAATACAGATTAAGAAGGAAGCAGCTATTGTTATTTCAGCTCCATTCATATGAAATTTTGTGAGAATGTTTATCTAATGTAAAGTGCCAACTCTAGTAAAACTACTAATATGAGTTCATGAAAACTAAGCATTTTAACTTAAAAAAGGCTTACATTTTTGGATAAATTTTTTTCTGTTTTGTAATCTTAGTGTTCTGTTAACATCATTGTTACAAATGGCAAGTTCTTTGAGGACAGGTTCCATGTGTCTTTCATTTTTGAATGTCAGTATCTCACCAAGTGTTTTGTACCGTTACGCCCCAAGACTCATAGGGCGTAAGGATGAAGGCAGAGAGAGGATTGGCTTGTTAGGCAACTAATAATAAGTATCTGAACCACATAAAATTTTTTATTTGTAAATTACAGTGGTTATACTTCATTTAAGATTTTTAATTGGTTCTTTTTTATATCCACTAGTGCTTTTCTCATTTCTGCTTGTTTTTATTTAAAAATTTTTTGGTTCTTTCGTTATTCTTTTATCTCTTTGTGGATCTTTTACATGCTTATTTTAAAGTCTTTTTCAAATCAGTTGATAATTTTTTTATTTTTGTCTGCAATGAATTTATATTGTGGTTGTTGATACTCTTGGTGTTTTCATCATGTTCTGTAATTTTGCTCTCTCTCTCTCTCTCTCTCTCTCTCTATCTCTTTCTCTTTCTCTCTCTCTCTCTCTCTCCCCCTCGAGCTGTGATTTCCCCTGCTGGTTTAGCAGATTTGCAGTTGTCTCTGCCTGGCTTTGGAGTTCAGAGATCAGAATCAGATCTTGTGTCGGTGGATCAGAGCCCCAGCCCCCTGGTGACGTTGGGGATATCACAGATTCAGTCACTGAGTCAGCTGGCATTAGGTCAGCAGCTTCCTAAGTTGTAGCCTCAGTGCCGTTAGCAGAAGCCTTTTCAATCTAGTTTCATAATCAAGGAGGAGTGCCACCCCATCCCTGGCTTTAAGCAAAGAGCCTGGCTGCTGACCCTGCTGCTTCACTGCTTCACATGCAACTCTTTTATGTACAGTTACCCCCTGGGATCAACGTCCTCTGCCTTTTCCTCCTTTGGGGCCCAGAGCCCAGCAGATCTCCTGGCTTCAGCTTAGCTCACACTTTGTGTTCCTGTTAGATTTCTGATCCATAGAGATGTTTAACATGTTTTGGGGCATAGGGAGATCATTCTCGTGATTTGTTTTTATATTTTATCTGTAATTTCTCTGTGTTTGTTGTGAAGACAAAGGAGCCATATAGATTTGACAGTGTCCTTGGGGGTTTAACCACTGGTATTACAATAAAGTCCAAACTCCTTACTTCACAGTTAAGATTTTTTTAAAAAATCAGTTTCTGTAGGGCCGGCCCCGTGGCTTAGCGGTTGAGTGTGCGCGCTCCGCTGCTGGCGGCCTGGGTTCAGTTCCCGGGCGCGCACCGACGCACTGCTTCTCCGGCCATGCTGAGGCCGCGTCCCACATACAGCAACTAGAAGGATGTGCAACTGACATACAACTGTCTACTGGGGCTTTGGGGGAAAAAATAAATGAATAAATAAAATTATTAAGAAAAGAATATTTAAAAAAAAATCAGTTTCTGCTTAGTTCCTTGGTTCTTGGAGTTCCTCTCTGTCATCTAGGCACCACTTACTTCACTTGCTAGGTATCCGCATCATGCTGCTTCTCCATAGCGCTCTGCTAGCCTCATTCTAGTGCCTGTCTTTCTGTATTAAAATCACCTGCCTATTCACTCGTGTCTTTAGCTAATCTGTAAGCTCCTTGAGGGCAAAGACATTTATTCCTAGTGCTAAACACTGTTCCTGGCATTTAATAGTTGCTCAATAAATAGTGCATAGATCTGAGTGTTCCTCAGTAACGTCCTTAGCCTGTGGTAGCTAGTCTATGTATGATTATTTTTAGATGAAATTTGAGCTGTTCTCATGAAGAGTGTGTATGTGTAGTGTGGCATGGGATAAAGCATTCCAGGTGGGCAGAGCAGTGTGAGAAAGGCATGGAGGTTTGACTATACATAGGTATTACCAAGTAGTTGAACATTCTGGAATATAGAGATGGGGAAGGGAGACTATGAGAGAGAAAGCTGGAAGAGACGAAATCAGGGTCCAGGTTGTAAACATTCTGGGAAGTTTGGATTTTATCCCGTAGGACTTAAGGAACTATTAAAGGATTTCAATTAGGGAGGCAGCTTAAGATTTCATTCTGGAAAAATTACTCTGACAGATAGACATTTTTGTTAGATGTAAATTAAAAAGATTGGTTATAGGCGGTATTTGCCTTTTCTAGTTTTGTTCTTAGTTTTCAGCTCTTTTCAGGCTCCTTTTGAAATAGACGCTGAGTTACGTTACTTTTTCTTGCTAATTTAATGATTTTCCCTAGTGATAAAAATCATTCTTTTTCTTTTCTTTTCTTTTTTGTGGGGAAGATTCACCCTGAGCTAACATCTGTCAGTCTTCCTCTATTTTGTATGTGGATCGCTGCCACAGCGTGGCTGACAAGTGGTGTACGTCTGTGCCCAGGATCCGAACCTGTGAACCTGGGCCGCTGAAGCAGAGTGCACCGAACTTAACTACTAGGCCACGGGGCTGGCCCTGTTAGAAATCATTCTTGAGTAGAGCACTGTAACCATAGTGGTCTAAGTTAAGCTGCAGTTTCTAGGGAGTTGTAAGTTTTCAAAAAGGTGGGAACTGAGTATATCAGAGTTCCTGTTTTTGAAAAAAATATTAGAGAAGCATGATACAGTTTAAAAAATAGGAAGATATGTCATAATATCTATTTCCAGTAGATAGATAGAATTTCTAAACCTAGATTTGTGTGAGAATGATAGGTAACTAGAATTTTTTTCAATATTTCCCTAGAGATTAAAAGATAAGTTGGATACTTGTACATCTTGGTGGGTTTGTCTGCGCAGGATTTCCTAACTCTTCTCACGTCATGAACCGTATAGGTAGGACGTGGTAGTAGTTGTACAGCATGTGGGATAAACCGATGGAGCTGTCTGGGGCTTGGAGGCAACTGGCTCTGACACCTCAAGCCAGGCTGCCACTTGTGCCCAACTGCTCTGAAAGCTGAGGGGATCAATTTCTCCGCACACCCTGACACACCAGTCGGGGCCCCAACTATAAGGCCTAGAGAATTTGTTAAGTGTGAGTGTTTTAAGATGTTTTTCATCTTTTAGTCTAGATCTTTATATATTCTGTCAAATTCTGAGGCTGAATATTTATCTTGTGGAAAATGTATTATATGATGCTACTATGATGTGTAATACAGTTAACAATGCACATTGTTAACTGTATTACAATCCACAAAAAGCGTTCTGATTTTTATTACTTAAATTGTTCTTGTTTTTCTCTATTTGCATATTTTGCAATGTTTGACATTTATCACCTTTTGTTTTATCCGATGGTGCCAAAGATGAAATAAAGTTGTTATATATAAAGTGTGGTTGTAACTTGAAATGGATCTTTTAGATATTTAATGGAGATTATAACAAGAGTAGTTCGTGTAAAAGCAGTGCCAAACAATTTCTAGGTGATTATTTTGGTGGAATATGTTAAAAAAAACCAAGCCAAAAAAGCACCAAAACCCAAAAGTGATTCTTTAGGGTACTACTAAATTTCCTTTTCCCAAGATTTAAGTTAAAAAAAATGAACTTATCTGCTCTATTTAAAAATTTTAATCTTTACTTCTGTATTTTATTTCACTTTCTTCAGGAAAGTTTTGCTCTGTAACTAATTACGTGACACGTTTCCTAAGAGTCTTTCCAGATGTTGATTCTCTTCTGACTGGGCAATCCAGGAGTGTGTCTATTGTGTTAGAATGTTTGATCCTGCCCTTTGGCCTAAATAATGGAGTGAGTTTTTTGAGGTCGCTTCTGGGTATGAGACGTTTCTCATTTATCTGAGGAAAAAGTAATGGCAGTGAATAATTTGGGATGTAGTGCATTTGTGGCTTTCTAATAAGAGTGGGAGTAGATATCTTCCTTCCCCTCAGCAGTAGACTAAGAGTTCATACTGAAGTGAAGAACAATTTGTTGTAACATTTATTAGAGTAGACAATCTTATAAATAATTGAGTAGATGGCCAAACCCCTCAGTGGTGGCGTAAGGATTCTTTTAAGTCTTATTAAATAGAAAAATCATGCAACAAGTAGTATAAGACCTTGTCTAAGTATTGGCTAAAACTTCTCTCTAGCGTAATAGCCTATCTAGATGTATATTCTGTTTGGGGAGTAGCTGTGTACCTCAGAAGTTGGGCATACGTTAAAGAAAAGAATTTAAGTTGATTGTATTTTCAATGTTGGAGTGTCTGCATTTAACAGAATATTGAAATAAATCCCCTGTATAACAAGTGATTCATTTGTTATATTAAGGCTTATTTATCTTTCATAAGTTTAGATTATGGAATATAAAGTTTTAAATGTGAGCCATTCTTAAAATGAACATATAATCAGTGATTCTTAACGGAGGGGATGAATTTAGAAATGTATGCAGACTTTTTGATTGTTACAGTTGCTGGGGGGACCTACTGGCATTTAGTGGGCAGGTCTCAGGTATAATAGTCCCTGTTGAGAACCACTGTGTATAACCTAGCAGAACCATGGCAGCAATAAACTGTAGGTGAGGTGATCAAGAATGCCAGCCAAAATGGCTTCTCAGAAAATCTACTACATCAATTTCTGTTTTTTTTTTATATGTAGTCTTTTTTTTAAATAATTTTATTTATTTATTTATTTATTTCCCCCCCAAAGCCCCAGTAGATAGTTGTATGTCACAGCTGCACATCCTTCTAGTTGCTGTATGTGGGACGCGGCCTCAGCATGGCCGGAGAAGCGGTGCGTCGGTGCACGCCCGGGATCCGTGCCCGGGATCCAAACCCCGGCCGTCAGCAGCCGGGTGCGTGCACTTAACCGCTAAGCCACGGGGCCGGCCCGCTACATCAATTTCTTAGTTTAAGGCACTTCATTGTGTTAATACTGATCATTTAAAATGGAATATACTTTGCTTTTAGTTAATTTATCTTCTTTTTGACCACTTGTTGCAGAAAGTAAATAATTCTTAGTTTGATACTATGGGAAATTAAATATGAATTTAATGAATTATAAAATATAAATATATTAAATATGTTATTTAATATATTTATATTTTAAAAAATATAAAATATTATCTTGTTGGGAGATGGTTTGCATTACAGTAGTGATACTTTCCAAGACCCGCAGTGGATGCCTGAAACTGTGGATAGTACTGAACTCGATATATACTATGTTTTTTCCTATACATTCATACCTATGATAAAGTTTAATTTATAAGTTAGGCACAGTGAGAGATTAACAATAATAACTAATAATAAAATAGAACAATTATAACAATAAACTGTAATAAAAGTGCATGTGGTCTCTCTCTCTTTCTCAAAATATCTTGTCATACGGAACTCACCCTTCTTCTTCTTGTGATGGTGTAGATGATACATGCCTAAATGATGAGATGAAGTGAGATGAATGATGTAGGCCCTGTGGCAAAGAGTTAGGCTACTATTGACCTTCTGACAATAGTCAGAAGGAGGATCATCATCTAGACTGTGGTTGATTGCAGGTAACTGAAATCAGGAAAGCGAAACCTCGGATAAGGGGGGACTACTGTATGTTGTAGCTTCTTGTTTTGATACTTTTTCAAATTTACAGCAAGAAATGTTGTAAAAATAGTACCCCTAATTTTTCCCCATATACTTTTTACCCAGATTTACTAATTGTTTACACTTCGTCCATTTGATTCTCTCTCTCTCTTTCACGCACACCTACATCTATGTATATAAAAGAAATTGATTTGTAATTAAACAATACATTTTCTTTGAAAATCTAGTTTTCTTTGATTACATTTTATTATTAAATTCTTAGTATAAATGTAAATTACTATTATAATCTCAGTAAAGCTTCTGAATTAGTTTTGCTAGTTAATTCTTAAAATTTCAAACCATTTACCTAATACTATTATTGTTCAAAAGCCACATTATTTACGTAGCTTTTGTAGGCTTGTCATTCACATTTTTATTTTAGTTCTACAATATATTGCATAATATAGATAAACTTGGTATGTAAATCCATTTCAATTAAAATTTTTTGGTACAACACGAACCAGGGTGATCCAAATGACCATTGTAATAGTTTTAAGAGACACTGTTTTTAGGGGGAACTCGCAGATTCCATTCTGAGAGAGTAAGTTTTCCAATGGCAGTCGTCTTCAAGTTCCTGGAGTCCCAGAGACCCATGTGATGTATGGCCAGTGGCTTTACTTCCATAATGTGTCCCTCCTGCACCCCCCCATTTGCTTTACAGGAACACATATATTGGGTAAAACGAGGTATGCCCCTATTAAGCTAAATTGAGGAAACTCCTACACACTTTTCAGGGTTTGGGGGCCTACTTTTGTTACTCCTCAGAATTTGTGTCCTGGTTGCTTTCAGAAGTACTGTTGTTCCAAGTACAGGATCTTCTCTGGTTTATTCTGCTTATTCTCTTGGCAACCAGAGTTAGAGGGGAATATATATATTTAAAATTAATACTCTTAAATATTCATTTTGTTATCTCTTTCATTAATTTCAGAAAATAAATTTTGATTTTTACAGTGTTTTCTTGAATCTGTTTTGTTAGAACTGATGTACTGGTTTGAACAATTCCATCTTGTTTACATTAACTTCTCTAAAACTGAATTTCTATGTGAAAATATTATAGGTGTGACTTTTAGTATTTCTCCTTTATCAAAAGACGTGTAGTGGAAAGCACAACTTGTTGAAATTGTTACCACACAAAATTGAGGTTTTCTTGCTCGAGGCGCATAAAAAAAGCCAATTGTTACGGCATCAGCTTTTGGGAAAAGAAATCAGCTTTATTGCTGGATCGTTCTACAAGGAGACAGGGGCATATACTCTCAGATCTGTCTTCCCGATCCAGGGCTTGGGGCAAAATTTATGGGATGAAGGGCAGGGTGGTCTGAAGTGTGAAGATAGAAGATTGGAGGTAAGGAGAAGTGAGGTAATCGATGTTCTGCACAAGCGTAGTCAAGCTTCATGGCTCATCATAGGACTCATGTTGACAAAATGGCAGCATTACCATCATCTGAGGGTGGAGGTTTTAGCTCCTTGATGTCAAAAAGGTCACTTTTGGAGCATTTGTGCAGGCCCAGTTGATGGGTTGGTGGTCTTGACTGGCCTGAACTGGGCAAGGGGTCTCAGTTTCTGAAAAACCACTCTTAATTACTCTTTTGATAAGATGGGTTCAGTTGAACTGGTCCTAGGGGGCGGTGGGTTACAGTATTTGTTATATGGTCTATAACTAATAAATCTACATATAATTAACATCAAGGTATTTTGTGTTTTGGTGAGGAAGATTGGCCCTGAGGTAACACCTGTTGCCAATCCTCCTCTTTTTGCTTGAGGAAGGTTGTCCCTGAGCTAACATCTGTGCCCATCTTCCTCTATTGGAAGGCCTCCACAGCATGGCTTGATGAGTAGTGTAGGTGCGTGCCTGGGATCCAAACCTGTGAACCCGTCTGCCGAAGCGGAGTGTGCTAAACCTAACCACTATACCACTGGGCTGGCCCCCCCAGTTTTTTTTTTTTTTTTTTAAATAGTGTCTAGACAGCTGTATATTATCGCTTTCTGTGTTATACTCAGATAGACATTTTCTATTAAGGGCATTTGAACCTGTCCGTATATATGATGGATGTCATTGTGTAGTTGTCTCCTCATTTCCCAGAAGTGTGAAATTGATATTAAAAATTCCCCAGCCTCTGTCTTTTGTAAGGGCAGAAAAATTTTCCCTTTTTCCCCTCTAGGTTCTGTGGCTGGCCTAATAATTAAATTCATATAAGACAGATTAACAGGAGAAAAACAAACAAAAGTTTAATGACATATGTATACCTCCTGTATATATGGGAGAGACCCAGGAAAACTGAGTAATTCCTTGAAATGGCTGAAGTTATCACCTTAAATAGCATCTTCAGCTCAAGACAAGAGGATGTTGGGGGTGAGGATTCAGTTATGGGAGGTTACCAGGAAACAAGGGTCAGGTTGTTATGCATATTTAAGTCCTTGCCTTCTCCACTGATGAGAGTTTCTAGATTGAGTCATCCCTGTCTTCCTGGTACAGAGAGGGAGATACCCTTACAATGGAGATTCCTTTTATACATGTACGTGTCTCTTACGAAAGGGTAACTTCTACTTGGTTTTCAGAGCTTCTCTCATGTCTGCTGTTTTTTCTAAAAAATCAGCCTAAAATTTAATTCTTATGCCAAAGAGGCATATTTTGGGGTGACAAATTCTGCTCCCCTTCACTTTCTTCCTCAAAATTGGTCTAAAATAGTATTTTGGTGTTACATTTTTTGGCGATAGACAAGGTGACTATGAAAGGAATTCTTTTTAGCCTCTCTTTAAAGCTGTTGGCTAGAAAAAGTCTGGAATAGAGTGAAAACATGGTCCCTATTCTTCCCCTCACCTGTTTCCCACACCTGCTTCAAGCACTGAGCCATAAATTAGTTAAAAAAAAAGAAATGTGGTATAAGTTTGTATTATGATTGTGGTCCAGCAGTTAGGGGGTCAAATGGAATTGAGAACTTCCTACCTGACTTCTCTCTTATTCAGGTTCACAGGGAGTGGTCGTTGTGCAGGCAGTTGGTAATATTACCCCCTAAATTCAGAGGCTGACTTCTGCAGGCATTACCTGGGTACCCTGAAGTCACACCAGTTTTTTTTCTTAGTTACACATTTGGAGCATTTAGGTGTTAAACTTTAAACAATGGAATGTAAAAAGATTATAGTCAGACACTAATATGCACTCATATACATTTCTGTTAAATTGTGGAGCTTCTGGAGTCACAATGTCTTTTAAAAAGTACAGTTGTCTATTTCAGATTCTAGAAGAATGGAATAGAAGTGGAATTTATTGGATGCATTAGTAAAGGTTTTCACACTATTCGGTAAAGTACTGTGTTTGATCTCTTCACTGATTAATCCTGTTTGTTCTAATAAATGCAAAGTAAGGTAGAATATGTTTGCTTTGACTATAACTTAAATTTGAAAAAGCAAGCATCTATACGTACATTAAGTTTTTATGTAAACTTACAGTAGTTGATCTTGTGTATTTTTCTTAGGTAATAACTTTCTGTTATTCTCTTTATAGGATATGTAGATGTAGATGAGATATAGATAAGATGTGAAGTGTGCTGTATTAGGAAAGGAGGAACTAGATATTACCAGTGTTGGAAGGACATTGCAAACTTGCTTGCTTGTGACAATTATGGTACAACAAAATTTGAATTTGATTTTCAAACCTGCTTGATTTTGTTGTTTTAACTGTAATAACACAAGTTTATATGCTAAAGGATTGATTCAGAATGTTATATGTATTTCATTGGTATGCTTTATTATCAAAAAGGTTGTTTCTGGTGGTAGAAGTAACCTAGAAGCTATGAAAGAGGGTTTCCTTCCTGCTAACTAAGGAGCCTTCTTTTCTCCTGCGATTAGAGTCTCACCTCTGGGTAAGGAAAGATGCTTGTCCATGCCATGGAGGTTGCACACAGTCTTGGTCCAGGTTACCACACACGGAGGCAATAGAGCTGTTGTGATTTTTTTTTTTAAATCAGCCTTAGACCTTTTATGGAACTTTGTACCCATATGTACCTATAGGTATATGTTTTTATACGTATGGGGAACTTTGCTTAGGGCAGGAGAAAAACTCCATCCCAGCTTTCTAGGTGCCCCAGCTGATTTTGTTAAAAGGAACTTGGATCTCAAATGATTCCTTAGTAGAAGTAACTCTGCACCTTAAGAAAGCTACTTAAAAATGTTTGATTTGTATTACAAAAGTGGAGTCATGACTCTTTTCCCCTAAAATGTGATGACGTAAAAATTGTTAGCCATCAGAGCTTTTAGTCTAACTGAAATAATATGCTTTTCTAGCTCAGTGGTGAGCTGCATTCTGATGGAAAATAACAATGTTTAGATCTGCCAAGTTTTCCTTGTTAGGTTATTTTTTTCTTTCATTACTGTGTCTCTGTTATCAGCAGGTGAAATTTTACCTCTGATTACATAAAATTCTACCTCTCCTTCCCAACCAGTCCAACCTTATTTTTTCAATGGGATCAATTCTTTATTTTATTTTTTAAATTTCTGAACATGTATTTTAAGAAAAGTAGATAGCACTTATTTATTTTGGAACCATTTGAGGGCAGGTTGCATATATAATGCTCCTCAACCCATTTGGTATTTCAGTGTGTAGTTCTGAAGAACAAGGATGTTCTCTTACGTAACCACAGTGAAATCATGAGATAGATAAGTTGTGTTTACCTCGTCTACAGTTTTTTTTTTTTTTTTCAAAGAGCAGTGACCCACTTGAAGTGAAAGAGCCCTAGGAGAATAAGGAACTAGGCTAGGCATAGGTGGCTAGGTAGAAATCACTTTTAATTTTATTTATTTTCCCCCCAAAGCCCCAGTAGATAGTTGTATGTCATAGCTGCACATCCTTCTAGTCGCTATACGTGGGACACGGCCTCAGCATGGCCTGAGAAGCGGTGCGTCGGTGCGCGCCCGGGATCCGAACCCGGGCCGCCAGCGGCGGAGCGCGCGCACTTAACCGCTAAGCCACAGGGCCGGCCCTCGTCTCCAGTTTTTATTCCGTTGTTGGCAGTTTCCCTGATAGCGCCCTTGATGGCAGTTTTGCTCCTGCAGTGCAGGATCCAGCTGAGTGTTATTCACACATTGCGTTTACTTGTCAAGTCTCCTTAGTTTCCTCTAATCTGGAACAGTTCCTCACGTGTTCTTTATCTTTCACGACATGGTGTTTTTGAAGAATGCAGAGCAGTTCTTTTATCGAGTATCCCTCAGGTTAGGATTGTGTGAGGGTTCCTCTCATGGGGTCCGTCCTAACATGAGTGACTGGTTTGGGGGCATTCCTTCAGGAAGACTGTCTGGAAGAGAAAGGAAGACTAGCATAAGGATCTCTCCATTTCTTCCCATTTAGTTCTTTAACAGAAAAAGTTCCTATTTCTTCTTTAATTGAAATGGGATTCAAATCTCTTGCTTAAGAGTGGGATTTATTGTTCTGCTTGACTAGTTTCTGTTTTGCTTTTATTACAAAGGCTTGAGAAAAATGGCAGTGAAATATTTTCCAACATATGAGATGACCTTGAAAGGAGACAACATTTGGCTTTTATCAAGAGAAATTCCTTTTTGCACAATTCCTATTTTGAATTAGGTTGACAAAATCTCAAGATGCTGCTGAACGAATACTATGAAGGTATAAGTTATAACACTATTGAATTTAATTGTTTTATAAAGATAAGCCAGTTGCAGCTCTTCATATATAAATTGAGATTACGTCACTGAAGATTAGCCTTTTTTGTAAACTGGTGCCTCTTTGTCTTTGTCCTAATAAATTTTCTTTAGCTAAAAATAGAATAAATGAACATATCAAGACTCTGATTCTCATTAGGTTTCAGAGATTTATGGGTTATATTAGATTTTAATGTGAAATGTCAGGATACTTACCATCTATAGTTATGAATCCTAAAAGTTTAATAATTGCAAGGTGTATTGAAAGCTAGAAAATTAACTTGGAATATTGCAAAATTAAGAGATTCAAATCTTGCTTTTTAGACAACTTTGAGACACATGATGCTTATAAATTAATTTCTTAAAATGTTTTAAGAGTCATGGTGTTTGAGTTTGATGTAAAGCAAATTTGAAGGAAGAGAATATATGATTTTGAACAAATAATAATTATGTTTTTATTTTAGTACTAACTGTTTAGTACTAACAGATACTTAATGAGTGTCTCCATGTACTGCTGCTGTGTCCTGAACAGAGGGAACAACGTGCGTGAAGACCTGGAGATAAGAGGTTGAGATTAAGATGAAGAAATTAAGGAAAACAGCATTGGGTAGCAGTAGGTGGTTGGAGGAGATTAAGTTTGTAATTTTAGTTTAGATAAATACCCCACTGTTGCCTCCAGTTTATACTCTATTTTACCTAATCTCGTCTAAAATAATCTATTTTCTTCATCTTCCCCAAACGCCTTTTGTTGTTTTTTTTAAAAGTATAACCATAACGTTAAAATAAACACATTTTGGAAATGGAGAAAAGAAGTCATAATCCCAATACATGAAAGCAGACATTAGGTTTTTTGCATATGACCCTTTGGTATTGTCCAGATAGTATGTATTTTTATATGATCAAATTTTAATGTATGTGCAATTTTATATTTGGATTTCTAACATTTGACTTGTGTTTAGACAGTTATATTTCCTAATTGTTTTTCATAATTAGAATTCATAATTATCATATTCCTTAAAGGTAGTGATGCATCATAACTTATTTAATGATTTCCCTATTTTTTGGTATTTTAGGATTGTTCAATTTTTAAAAATGTTTGCAGAATGAATATCACTGGTGAATTTGCCCTTTATCTTAAAAAAACAAAAATCTAAAATTAGTTCCCTAGGCTAGATTTATAGTGTTGAAATGTTTTGCCTATGTCTTCCTGTCCTTCTTAAAAGACTGCACTAATTTATAGTTATTCTGGTAATTGGAGCACAACGATACCAGTTTCACTGTGTTTAGCTTAGGAGGCTCAAAATGACGTTTTAAAGTTGCTTTCAGTTGCATATATTCGATTTTTAGACAAGGTAACTTTTTTTTAAGTTGTGGTAAAATACACATAACATAAAATTTACCATCCTAACCCTTTTTAAGCGTATAGGTCACTGGCGTTAAGTATATTCACATTGTTGCGCAGTCAAGCTCCAGAACTCTTTTTATCTTGGAAAACTGAAACTCTGTACTCATTAAACAACTTCCTCTTCCTCTCCCCCCGTCCCCTGGCAACTGCCATTCTACGTTCTGTCTCTATGAGCTACTCAAGGTATCTCATGTAAGTGGGATCATATGATATTTGTCTTTTTGTGACTGGCTTATTTCTCTTGGCATAATGTCCTCAAAGTTCAACCATGTTAGAGCATGTGTCAGAATTTCCTTCCTTTTTAAGGCTGAATTATATTCCACTGTATGGATTACCACATTTTGTTTGTTCATTCATCCATTGATGCATACTTGGTTTGCTCCCACCTTTTGGCTGTTGTGAATAATGCTGCTATGAACATGAGTATACAACCATCTCTCTGAGATCTTGCTTTCGGTTCTTTTGAGTCTATACACAGAAGTAGAATTGCTGGATCGTATAGTAATTCTATGTTTAATTTTTTGAGGAACTGCCATACTGTTTTCCATAGTGGCTGCACAGTTTTACATTGCACAAAGGTTCCAATTTCTCCACATCTTCGCCAATACTTCTTATTTTCTATTTTTTTAGATAATAACCGTCCTAATGGATGTTAAGGTGGTATCTCATTGTTAGGATAACTTTTTTAATGTGCTTACTATTTACATTTTCTTTTGCATCATGTCCTTCTAAAATAGTCTTCCAGAATGCTTATTGAAAAATCGCAGATTTTTACTTTGGATGATGCTTTTGCATTTTCAAAATTTTATTATGAAGCAATGTAATTTTTATATATTTATTGGAATTTTGTATGTTTCTTTGGAGACACAGGTCATTTTGTGATGGTCAGAGGAGAGATAATGCATAGTATACAGAAGAGGCAGAGGTAGAAAAAGATTTCAGAAAGGGAAGAAGAATGGCCAGTAAGAGGTACCAAATATCAGTTTTGCCTGATGTACTGTTCTGTCACAGACTCTGTTGGTGGTCTTCCTTCCCTGATGTAATTAATGTGTTATGGTGATTCCAGACTTTCGGAAACTCTGGAAAGATCTCTTTGAATGTTAGAGGGACTTCTGTGTATATACACAAGCACTTTTGTGAATTCTATGGAAATACCTATGTCTTTATATTTCTGTGTTATGTATGTATGTTTGTGTGCGTATGAACATTTGGTCTAAAATGTAATGTTATATTGAATTATGATCTATTCCAAGGGATAAATATAGATTTAAATGCTTTTTAATATTTTTTATGGTGATGAATTTTTTTATATTGATGTCATAAGAGTTTATAACATTGTGAAATTTCAGTTGTACATTATTTGTCAGTCACCATTTAAATGGGCCCCTTTACCCCTTATACCTACCCCTCAACCCCCTCCCCTCTGGTAACCACTAATCTGTTCTCTTTGTCCATGCATTTGTTTATCTTCCACATATGAGTGAAATCATACCGTGTTTGTCTTTCTCTGTCTGGCTTATCTCAGTTAACATCATACCCTCAAGTTCCATCCATGTTGTTGCAAATGGGACGATTTTGTCTTTTTTATGGCTAGGTAGTATTCCATTGTATATATATACCACATCTTCTTTTATCCGTTCATCAGTTGATGGGCACTTGGGTTGCTTCTGCATCTTGGCTATTGTGAATAATGCTGCAATGAACATAGGGGTGCATAAGTGTCTTTGAATTGTTGATTTCAAGTTCTTTGGGTAAATACCGAGTAGTGGGATAGCTGGGTCATATGGTATTTCAATTTTTAATTTTTTGAGAAGTCTCCATACTGTTTTCCATAGTGGCTGCACCAGTTTGCATTCCCACCAGCAGGGTATGAGGTAATATCTCATTGTAGTTTTGATTTGTGTTTCCCTGGTGATTAGTGATGTTGAACATCTTTTCATGTGCCTGTTGGCCATCTGTATATCTTCTTTGGAAAAAATGTGTGTTCATATCCTCTGCCCATTTTTTGATTGGGTTGTTTGTTTTTTTTTGGTGTTGAGTTGTATGACTTCTTTATATATTTTGGAGATTATATCCCCTTGTCGGATATATGATTATTTGCAAATATTTTCTCCCAGTTGGTGGGTTGTCTTTTCGTTTTGTTCCTGATTTCCTTTGCCTTGCAGAAGCTCTTTAGTCTGATGAAATCCCATTTGTTTAGGTTTTCTTTTGTTTCCCTTGCCTGAGTAGATGTGATATTTGAAAAGATCCTTATAAGACCGATGTCAAAGAGTGTACAGCCTATATTTTCTTCTAGGAGTTTTATGGTTTCACATCTTACCTTCAAGTCTTTAATCCATTTTGAGTTAGTTTTTGTGGATGGCAAAAGATAATGGTCTACTTTCATGTTATTTGACCACTTTGTTAGAATCTGGAGTGGGTCAGATTGCCTGGATGCTGTGTTTTCTCTGAGTTCTTGATTTTGAAAAATTTACATTTTCTTATTTTGACTAGAATAGTCATATTTTTCTGTCTGTATTTGTGTGTTCTTCTGCATGTGGCTTTGGAAAGTCAGAAGAGAGGTCATTTCTACACAAAGGAAAGCTTCCTTTAAAAATTCAAAATGTGGTAATTCAGAACGTTAGGGCATAGTCTCCTGTCATCCTGTACTTACTTGCAGGAGTCATCTCAGTTGTAATTCAATAATTCGTTGTGTAATTATGTGTTTAATGCTAGTTGTTTTTGGTAGAATGGAAGGAGGTTGATCACTCCTGTAATACCAGCAATTGGCATGTACCTCCTAGGCATTGTGTATACTAGGTACTTAATACATTTGTATGGATGAGCAAGATTTTATTGCCTTTAAAATGTACTTAGGGTATACAGTCAGTACATTAAGAATTTCTAGATGTTGTGAAGATAAATTGGGATAATATATTTTTATTTCCCATGTTTGTGAATCGTACTTTGCACATATTTATGATAGTTGCCACCGAGCTACAGAGAGTACAGAAGTTTCCACCGAGCTGCAGAAGTTTCTTGGCTGCTTGTTGTAAGCAAAATGAATTGCCCTTTGATAAAATATTTTTAAAAGCTACTTTTGAAAAAACTGGTAACTTAATTACATTAATACAGGTAATTTTGTTCATAAACAATTACTATCATCTAATATGCTTTGAGATTATGTGAGAGAAGGATAACATTGTCATTCATAAACGCGTATTTTTATGTGTTTATGAGCCACATATTTTGTGGCTCTTTCCACATCCTACAACGTTAGGACATTTTACTTTCATATCTTGTTTGTTTTGCCTTACTTTTTTCCTATGAAAAAAATCTGCAAAGATGGTTGGTTAGCTTTTGACAGTGTTAAATTTTTTTTTTTTTTTTGGTGAGGAAGATTAGCCCTGAGCTAACATCCATTGCCAATCGTCCTCCTCTTTTGCCTGAGGAAATTTAGCCCTGAGCTAACATCTGTGCCCATCTTCCTCCGTTTTGTGTGTAGGACACTGCCACAGCATGGCTTGATGAGTGGTATGTAGATCTGCACTCTGGATCCGAATCTGTGAACCCTGGACCACAGAAGCAGAGCGTGTGAACTTAACCACTACGCTACCCAGCCAGCCCCGATGGTGTTAATTTTTAAATAGCCAGTATGAGTTATTAAGAATGACTGTAAAAGTACCTGAACACTGTTTGGACAGAAAATATTATAGATTTCAGATATAGAAAAAGATATAGAGACAAAAGTCAACAACTGTTATCTTTTATAAACAACATATATTGTATTTCATATTGATGAGTTTGTAGAGATTGATTTTCAAAATTCTAGAACAAAGTGATTATATCCCACCTGTAAAATTTAAGTAGAATGAGGAAGAAATAAAGTATATTAACTGATTTATTAACCCAAGAGGAGACCAGTCAGAAATGAGTTTATAGTTTAATGTTGAATGATTTTTTTATTTGCAACCCAATTGACATCTTGAGTATTTACAGATTATTTTTGTCACAACAAGTGTGGCCTCTCACATTTTTTTCTTCTCATTTATCTACATGTTCTGAAAAAAATGACAGTAGTTTAATTCTAAAATATATTTCCAGGAAAGCCAAAAAAGTTTTCTGAAAAGTGGGTAGAAAAAATCTGAATTGTTGCCAAGAATGAAAGGATGCTGGGTTGTTACTCATATGATCAAAAAATTTTGTGGACAGAGCACAGTGCAGCTATCCTTGTCTGTGTTTATTGTATAAAAAAGATGTTGATGAAATATTTTAAAGTGTGAAAACACATATCAGTTCCAAAAGAGTATGCATAATATTACCTCGTTTTTGTAAAAATCAACAAAGAAAAGTATATGGATAAAGTCTAAAAGGTTGTCAGTTGTGCTTATCTCTGTTTGGTGGGCCTAAGAGAGATTTTTGTTTTCCTTTGGCTTGTTTTTGGTACTTATTTTCTACAGTGAACATGCATTATTTTTATAATAAGAAAAACTATTAGAGATGTATATTGACAAAAAGAAGAAAATAGAGACCTTTTAAATTAGTTCGTAATTCTTTAAGATTCTAGGGAGTTGGTTTGAATTATCTACATTATTTGTTATGAATAGTAGTATAATTTTGCTTTAAAATAATACTGATTCTCTTGTACTTCTTTATAGTTAGGGCCAAGAACGATGTTCCAGTGAACTTCTTCATAGTTTTATTAAATAAATGAGAGAAAGAATGCAAATGAGGTCACATTCAATCTTGTTCTTGCCCTCTTCCTGTTTTTTTCTTTTTTTTTTGATGAGTGTGGAATGGTGGGAAAAGATTTCTTTCCTCTGCCTAGCTGTTTTTTCTTTACAACATTTGACATACAGTTCCTGTTATTGATCCCTTTTCATCTGAAAGAACTTGATTTTTGCCTTGTTTTCGTTTGGAGAAAGGAAAATGGCATACGTTGGAAGGTCTGAATAGGTGCAGAGAGTGCTTATATTTCCAGGCTGTTGTGTTTCTCTCTCTTTGTTGGTGTCTCATTCTTGTTCTCTCACAGCCTTCTCTCTTGTATCCCCTCTGGGAATGCTGGATTTGGAAGTGATTGGGAGGAAAAGTAAGTCAGCGGTTTTGGGGGTTAGCCAAAAGTTAGTGGTTTTGGGGTGGCCATGTATAACAAAAATACAAATGTAGAAAACAAGATGGAGGTAAGAATCTTTCTGTTAAAAAAAGGAACCAGCTCACAGTTGTTCGCAGGCAGCCATTGCAAGGGAAACCTAACATTTCTTGTCCACTGATCCACGTTGTGTCTCCCGTATATATGGGCAATTAATATTTGTGTTTTAAGCACTCGCCCTCTAGTGAAACTCTGTACTTTTTGGATTTATCTTTATATTATTCAGATAAAGTCTGAAGAGTAGGGTGTAGATTAAATATAGATTTCCTTTGTCATTTTTTTTAAATGACTATTTTGTAGAACAGTTTTAAGTTTACAGAAAAATAGAATGGAAAGTACTGAGAGTTCCCTTATACCCCCTCATGTTACTCCCCACCTTCCCAGTTTCCCGTTACTGACGTCTTGAGTTAGTGTGGTACATTTACTGCAATCGATGAACCAGTATTGGTCACAAGGTCCATAGTTTACATTAGGGTTCACTCTTTGTGTTGTATGTTCTATGGGTTTTGACAAATGTATAGTGATGTGTATCTACCATTATAGTATCATACAGAGTAGTTTCATGCCCTAAAAATTCCCTGTGCTCCAGCTATTCATCCTTCTCTCCCTCTTCCCAAACCCTTGGCAACTACTGATCTTTTTACTGTCTCCATAGTTTTGACTTTTCCAGAATGTTATATAGTTGGAATCATACAGTATGTATGATTTCAGATTGGCTTCTTTCACTTAACGGTATACATTTAAGGTTCCTTCATGTCTGTTTGTGGCTTGATAACTCATTTCTCTTTAACACTAATATTCCATTGTCTGGACAGACCACAGTTTATTAATGCCTTCACCTACTGAAGGACAGCTTGGTTGCTTCCAACTTTTGGCAATTATAAATAAAACTGCTATAAACATTCATGTGCAGGTTTTGGTGTGGACATAAGTTTTCAGTTCATTTAGGTAAATAACAAGGAGTACAATTGCTGAATCGTATGGTAAGAGTTTGTTTAGTATTGTAAGAAACCACCAAATTGTCTTCCAAAGTGGCTGTACTATTTTGCATTCCTACCAACAATGAATGAGAGTTCCTGTTGCTCCACATCCTCACCGGCGTTTGGTGGTGTCAGTGTTTTGGATTTTAGCCATTCTAACAGGTATGTAGTAGTGTCTCATTGTTGTCTTAATTTGAAATTCCCTAATGACATATGATGTTAAGCCTCTTTTCATATGCTTACTTGCCATCTGTATATCTTGTTTGGTGAGTTGATATGGATTTTTAAAAAACCAAAATGTAATTTCTTCTTTTTTTAAAACAATAGTAAAATGTGTTCTCTGTTGAAAAATATAGCAAAAAGAGGAAAGTAAAAATTCCAATGTAATGCCACCATTCAGAGGAAAAATCATTGGTAACATTCTGATATTTTTTTCTTTGTGCACCCATCTCTCTCTTTTTCTCCCCCATATATATATAAATAAGTGGCAGTAGTGGAGTCGTAATATTCTATACCTTTCATGTTTACTTATCTTCATATAGTTAGCTTTTCTTATGTCATTCTTCTAGAACAGTGGTTCTTAACCTTGGCTGAATGTTAGGATCATTTGGGGGAGCTTTTAAAATTTGTGATGCTTAGGCTGCACGCTATGACAATGAAGTCAAAATCCCTGTGGATGGAACCAGGCATCATACTTTTTTAAACTCCCCAGGTAATTTCAATGTGTACTGAGAACCACTGGTCTCAATCTTTAAGAGAAAGTATAATTCCCAAAAGATTACCTAAAACATGATACCCTTTTTATAAAGTTCAAAACAACCAAACAGCAACACAAGAATATGTGTGTAATTTTATTTATATGTGTATATATATGTGTGTGTGTATATATATATATATATATATATGTGAAATCAAGGGAATGATAACTGTTGGATTCAGGATGATTGTTACTTTGGGTTGAAGCAGGGGGATGATGAGTTGGTGGTTGGGGGGACCATAGGTTAAATGTAGATTATTGAGAAGGTCCTGGTTTTGTTTTGGGTGGTTGCTTTGTGGTGTTTATGAAATTCTTAAAAATAATTAAATAATTGAATGAATAAATAAAACTGGGCCGTACATGGACCAATGATAAGAACTAAGAAGTATGATTAAACCAATTCTTTGTGCCAGAGGCCCAATAAGGAAAAGTATTAAATAAACAAACTGTTTGTTACATTTGCCTTGTAAGTGTATCCAGTGGGGTTTAAATATCACAGTGGTTTGATACCCAATACCACCCATTTAAAAAGTGAACAAGCTATTCTTTAGCCGCTGGAGATTTTACATATTTTCTTTTTTTCCTGAAATTATATATCCATTCTGTTTTCCTCACAGATTTTTATCCTAATGCAGTTGATCAAAACAACACATATATGATAAATTTTGATACATAATTACTAACTATAAACTAATATTTTATTAGAAACTCATACCTTAATGAGTGGAATGGGCTGGTGTTACTTATCATGGCTTGATTAAAGGGATTGTTTAATTACCCCACCCCCCCACGATTTTACCCTTTGGAGCACTGCACCATAGTAAGATGGTTGAAGGTTGGCCTTTTTCTTGTAAAATGGGAGAAAGGAGATTGTGTAATGGGAGATGGGAGTAGAGGATCCAGCAGATCTCCTTTAGCCACAAGTACATATGGAAGTTAAGAACCTGGGAATTTATTATTTTAAGACTGTCCATGCCAAAGTAACGCCAGGGGTATGTGTACCTTCAAATTTTGCATTCCAGGAGGGTTCAGAATGATCTATGGGGTGAAGGGAGCAAATATGGGAATGTATATGTATGTATGTATATGTATATATACATATACAGAGTTAACTGAAACACAGCATGTATACAAACATGTAATTCTTTTTACATTATCTTATCCTTTAAAATTACTATTTTGTATGATTTAAACATGTAAATATGAATACATGTATATCATTTATAAACAAATATACATACATTGGGATATGTAGTCAGAATTTAACTTTTTGTTTTGAAATAATTTCAGACATAGGAAAATGTTGCAAGAATAACACAAACACTTCTCATATATGCTTTTACCTTTCCCAAATGTTAACCTTTTGCCACATTTGCTTTCTCATTCTTTATTAATATTATTTTATTTTTCTGAACCATTAGAGAGTAAATTATTTACCCCTAAATACTTCAGGGTATATTTCCTAAAATTCAGGATGTTCTGTTATATAACTACAGACTAAGGGTCTTAGTCAGGAAATTAACATTGATTATCTATAGATTGTATTCAAATTTTACCAGTTGTCCCAAAATGTTACATGTTTCCCTTCATCCATTTCTGGTCCAATTTCTAATCTGGGCTCATGTGTTACGTTTAGTTATCCCAGCTCTTTCCTCTAATCTGTATTAGTTTCTCAGTCTTTCTTTGTCTTTCGTGATCTTGACATTTTAGAGTACAGCTCAGTTATATATATTAGAATATGCGCTCAAGTGATTTTTTTTTATTGAGGTCACATTGATTTATAACACTGTGTAAGTTTCAGGTGTACATCATTATATTTTGCCTTCTGTATAGACTACATCATGTTCCCGTGATGAGTCTAGCTGCCATCTGTCACCATGCAAATGTGTCCCTTTACCCCTTTCACCCTCACCCCCACCTCCCTTTCCCTCTGGTAACCACCAATCTTTTCTCCATATCTATGTGTTTGTTTGTTTGTTTATCTTCCACATATGAGTGAAGTCATGTAGTATTTGTCTTTCTCCATCTTACTTATTTTGCTTAGCAAAATACCCTCAACATCCATCCATGTTGTCACAAATGGCAAGATTTCATCTTTTTTTATGGCTGAGTAGTATTCCATTGTGTATATGTATATGTATCTATCTATATATATATACAGATACACACATGCACACACACACCACATCTGTATCCATTCATCCGTCTATGAGCACTTAGGTTGTTTCCAATTCTTGGCTATTGTGAGTGATGCTGCAGTGAACATAGGGGTTTATATATATTTTCAAATTAGTGTTTTCGGATTCTTTGGAAAAATACTCAGAAGTGGAATAGCTGAATCATTCTATTTTTAATTTTTTGAGGAATCTCCATACTGTTTCCATAGTGGCTGCACTCCCACCAGCAGTGTATGAGTTTCCTTTTCTCTCCCTCCTCTCCATCACTTGTTATTTCTTGTCTTGTTAATAAGAGCCATTCTGACGGACGTGAGGTGATATCTCATTGTAGTTTTGATTTGCATTTCCCTAATAATTAGTGATGTTGAACATCTTTTCCTGTGCCTGTTGGCGATCTGTATATCTTCTTTGGAAAAATGTCTGTTCAAATCCTTTGCCCATTTTTTAGTCGGGTTGTTTGTTTTTGGTTGTTGTTCAGTTGTATGACTTCTTTATGTATTTCGGATATTAACCTCTTGTTTGATATATGATTTGCACTTATGTTCTCCCAGTCGGTAGGTTGTCTTTTTGTTTTGTTGATGGTTTCCTTTGCTGTGCAAAAGCTTTTTAGTTTGATGTAGTCCCATTTGTTTATTTTTTCTTTTGTTTTCCTTGCCTGAGGAAACATATTTCAAAAGATAGTGCTAAGACTGATGTCAAAGAGCATACTGCTTGTTTTCTTCTAGGAGTTTATTTCAGGTCTTACATTCAAGTCTTTAATCCATTTTGAGTTAATTTTTATGTATGGTGTAAAATAATGGTCTACTTTCATTCTTTTGCATGTGGTTGTCCAGTTTTCCCAACACCATTTACTGAAGAGACTTTCCTTTCTTCCTTGTATATCCTTGGTTCCTTTGTCAAAAATTCTCTGTCCGTAAATGTGTGGGTTTATTTCTGGGCTCTCAGTTCTGTTTCATTGATCTGTGTGTCTGTTTTTCTGCCAGTACCGTGCTGTTTTGATTCCTATAACTTTGTATTATACTTTCAAATCAGGGAGTGTAATACTTCTACCTTTGTTCCTTTTTCTCAGGATTACTTTGACTATTCGGGGTCTTTTGTTGTTCCATATAAATTTTAGGATTCTTTGTTCTATTTCTGTGAAAAATGTCATTAAGATTTTGATAGGGATTGCATTGAATCTGTAGACTGCTTTAGGTAAAATGGATATTTTACCTAGGTTAATTCTTCCAGTCTATGAGTACTCAAATATTTTTACTGATGCAGCGTGTGATAAAAAAATGAGAATGAGAGGAACAAGAAAAGGCTAGTGGTTGCTTAACAGAAGTTAAGGACTGAAAGTGGTGAACCAGTGTGTTCCAACTGATTGCTGTTCCTCTCTGTGCTGATTAGATGTGGAAGATAGAGTTGGCTGAGAGGATAATGTCCTGTGTATCCCCTTCCTTACATGGAAAGAGAAAAATATTGGGAGAGAGCAAAGCTAACAGAAAGTGCCTTTCAAAAAGATCATTTTTTCCAGAAGAGTGGAAATTTCTCAGGAGCTGGAAATGCAAAGAACTGGAAAGTAAAGCCAGTAGATACTTAACACCTATTTCATGTTCAGAACTGCCCTAGGAAACAGGGCAGAGGATAGAAAGAATTGGGGGAACTTGGTTTGAGGAGTTTTGATTTAAATGTTGATTTGTCTATATCATGTCTTCAAAGGGAATCATTAAAGAGCCACACTTTGATTTGAAGTTTAAAACTTAGTCTTTGAGCCATCTGAACTCTTCCTTTGATTTAGTTTGCTAGTACAAACATGCTCTTTAAAGATAAGTGATAGTTAGCATAATTGCCCTGTTTTGTCCTCCATTTGCAAACATTTTCTCACTGTCATGGATTTGTAGCACTGATGTCTTAAATTAACACCCATATGGAGAGTACATTATGGGTAGATATATATGCACATGTTGTAGCACCTCTTCTTTGAAGAGCTGAAACTTTACCCCGAATTTTAAAACTATACGTTTTTACAGAGGAGTCTTGGTGTCAGAAAGCAGAAGGCTTTGAGTTTTGGATGATGCTATGTTTTACTTCCAACCTTGGTTGATTGTCGGTGTACCTCAGTTGTCCAATGAAAAGTGAAAAAATAACTGTGTGGAGGCAAAGGAACTGCCTTTGATTTGCTCTGGGATCCATTATTTTATGATACATTCAAAATATCAAAATATTAAATGGGAAGGAAAGAAAACTAGGAAAAGAAAGTTGGCAGTACAGTAAGGGGAACAAATTGCTGGTGGGGAATCACGTCAGTAAATATAACATTTAACCATACTAACCTGAATGTCATTTTTCTCTTTTAGTTAACTCTGTAGTTTTTACTTTGAAAAGGGCTGCTATGTGATAAATAGAACATGTAACAAACATATTAAATATTAATTGAGCATTGTTGCAACTTGGCTGTTGCCAAGATCATATGGCAGAAACAGTGGTTATACTTGATTTGAAATTCTCTGGCCCATGCCTCTGATGGTGAGACTAATGAATTTGCACACTCCTGTGTTGATTTCTAGTGTGCAGCGTGAACTTAGACTTCTCTTTGTGTACTAGGATGTCAGAGGTGTGTGTGTGAGGAGGAGGGCCAGGAATTTATAGGATATTTTTTGAGGTACCGTATCTTTTATGCAGATTTGGGAGCTTAACAAATTAGCTTGGAGTTAACAAGATAGAGTTTTATTTTTATCTACATTTTGTTCTCTGTGTTTCAAATATGAGATTTTCAAGAAATTGGAAAAATGTATTAAGTCTTTGACAGTGCAGGGTATTTTGGTTGACTACTCCTGAGTGTGTTTTTAAAAACTTGTACGTAGCATCTGTGATCCACTATAGGAGAATTTATAGCACAGCATTTTATTTTTCCTGTCATGACTTCTGTGAGGAAATGTTTTCACTATGCTTAGTGATTTGCAGAAGATTACTCACATTTTGTTTTGTTTTGTTTATAACTAGTTAATGCTTTGCAAAGTCATACATTTTGGTCTTTGAGGATGGTGGTTTTCACATGTGCTGAAATCACTTTGAATCCATCATTTCAAGAAGATACAGCCTATCCTTGCGTTGTTTCTTGTTAACTGCTTCAGAGCCTCCATGGATAGCTAAGCAAAGCGCTTTTTTCTCTGAAGTTGAACTGTGTTCCTGCCTGAGCTTCCTGAAAGCAGAAATGCAGTGAGCTCTTAGTGATGAAACCTGTTGGATTTCTGGAGGAAGCAGCTGGAGTCTTTGGCTTGTTAGCTAGCAATGATTCAAGTCTTGCAGATTGTAAAGGAGCTGGTGACACCATCGAGGCAAAAAGCAACCACAGTGAAGGAAGGTAGGAACATCATCAGAACGAACAATCGGAGGGAGCGCTTTAAGGCATTCAGAGATTTTTGCAAATATTGACCTAAAGAACAGCTGTAAAAGAGGAGTTTTGAGTTATCATGTATGCTTTTGCTCTTCTGACATATTATGGTATCTGAAAAGGATCAGGTAATGGCATAATTGTTAACACGCCTCATTATTACTGTTTTAAAACCACAAATTAGAAGCATATCATTTTATTAAAAGGTACGAAGAGTAAGAAGAGGTTGTAACATAGCTGCTACACCAGTATTTTTCACACTGTAAAGATTCTCTTGCATTATGTATTTTGGAGGTAGAAGAATTTATATAATCCTCTTTTCTTTTAATTTTAAAGTATAAATGTTCATGTCAGAAATCAGTAGGGAACAAGCTAGTTTTCTGCCTATAGCAGGACAAAAGAACTAGATGGTTCTTATTTGTGTGAACAGCTGATAAAATAATAGTTATAAATATGAATTCAGCCAGTGTATGGTAGATTTTATTGCCTTTTTTAGTGAATAATTGCCTTGTTTATGATGATATGCTTAATCAACGCTGTTTATCTTTAAAAGAGTCCTATATTTATAGCCTGTGTCAGTTTGGGATATGCTGAAATACATTTTCAAAATCTTTTTTAATTGCATGTCTGACTTACAGATCTTAAAATGAACTAATGCAGAAACGTCTTTGAAAAAATACTTGTATATTTTGCTTTTTAAACATCTGAAATAGTAAATATCCAAAATGACAATTAGAAATTGGTTTAAAAAATATAGGCCATCAAGTAAGTTTATAATACTGGCAATTTCACTAATTTTATCTATGGTTTAAAATCAGTTGATAAATTTATATATCAACTATTTCCTATGTAAGATAGCATTCTGTCTCTATGCTATCTGTATAGTGTAAGTATACCTCAGATGATATAAAATATAGATTAGTTTGGATTTTTTAAAAACTTGATATGATCTGTGTTTTAAGTAAAGCTTATGAGATTGCTTTTAAATCCTAAGTAAAATGATTTAGGGTAATGGCATGAAATAATATTGTGACATCTAGTATAATCAACCATATACAGACTATTACAGTTGAAAGAAACCTTAGAAATCTTGTCTGTTCTCATTTTATGGAGGAATATGGTATTTAAATGGACAAAAATGCATCTCAAAAAGCAGAGAAACTATTGTCATTTATCTTTGAAAATGTGATAGTATAATTTAGGATACTTTGCAATTATTTACCTCCTGTTTTAAATTCCCCCACTGCCCCCAAAGCCCCAGTAGATAGTTGTATGTCTCAGCTGCGCATACTTCTGGCTGCTGTACGTGGGACGCGGTCTCAGCATGGCCAGACAAGTAGTGCGTCGGTGCGCGCCCGGGATCCGAAACTGGGCCGCCAGCAGCAGAGCACGTGCATTTAACCGCCAAGCCACGGGGCCGGCCCTACCTGCTGTTTTGTACTTTATTTCTCTTCCCTTTTCTTCTGAAATAGAAGACTGCCTTCTTAACTTTATAGCAGGATTCCAAGAATTAGGCACTTTTTAAAAAGCTTACTGTTTTTACTCTTTCTGGAGAATATAAATTAGTTAATGTAATCCCAATCTGTTTGAAAATGTCAGATTCATATGGTCTGACCTTTACAGACAGAATTTTTTTATTGGAATGTTTCTTCTAGTTTATATGTTTTCAGTCACAATTATAGTTACTTGGAATATACCCAGGGAAAGAAGAATAATATTCTTCTTTCAAAATGCATACACATCACACACATACACACACACGCACAAATAATGTAATCATATTTGGCAGGAAACGCCATATGAATGTAGGAAAAAGAGTACTAAGAGATATTATATACTAAGATAGTAGAATGGCTTTTGTTCTTAGATTTTTTTTTCCTATTTTTTCAGACAGAATTTTCTGTGACTGAGGACAACAGAGGCAGCTTATACATAGATTTTTTCCTAGAAGCTTCTTTTTTCAAACCTATTCTAATAGTGTTTTTAATCATTTAGCTAACGTATTTACTGTTAATTTTATCCTTTTGAAAAATGTTACATTTTGCCAATTCTTAATATTGATAAACTGCTTGAGAAAAGCAAAGTCCTACAAATAGATATAAAGCAATGACTCATAAGAAGAGAGTTTTTAACTCAATTCTTTAAAATATGAATTTGGATGGATGTAGAGAAGGCAACATTTCAGTGTTTTGTATTCACATTAATATTAGTAAATAATATGGAAAAATTGATTTGTGAAGGAAAATATCAAAGTTGGGGATGAAATAATTATGATAA
The DNA here is from genome assembly GCF_020826845.1 of Diceros bicornis minor. Classification (NCBI taxonomy): domain Eukaryota; kingdom Metazoa; phylum Chordata; class Mammalia; order Perissodactyla; family Rhinocerotidae; genus Diceros; species Diceros bicornis. The sequence continues at coordinate 12,301,939 of NC_080775.1, read as the reverse complement.
GTGGTTTCAGAAATTTTCCTCAGTTTTCTTTGGTATAAGATGGTAAACCAACTTAATATATTTTATTATAAGTAGGACCCAAGGGTATAGTTCAGAATTATTTTGGGGAGGGAGAGAAATTATGGAGTATTCATGAATATTTTCTGTAAAATTTTCAAAATATCTGCCAGATCTACTTTGTCATTTAGTTGAAGTATTAATCAAGTACCCCAACCTACCCAGCACTTAGTGAAATACAATGCTAAGAGTTCATGTTAATGCTCTTTAAGGAACTTGGAGTTTTGCAACAGTTAGCATTATAAGAAAGGGAGAAAACTGGTAACATTACTGGAAGGATAATTCTAGTGGATCCACATTCTTCATTCTAATGATGAGGTGGGGAACTGATGGAATTGATTGACATTTGTAAGATAGTTGAAATAGGAAAAGATACTTTGTAATACAACCTTGGGCAAAATAAAGGAAGACTAGACAAAGGATAAATGGTCTTTGGAAAAGTATCCTTGCCTTATGGGAAAGAGGGTCAAATATGCATGTATACATCATTCTCTCATTTATTCATCTATAAAGCCCTTCTCAGGTGTCCGCTATTTGCAAGTCACTGTGCTCATCACTAGGGACACAAAATAAGATCTGATCCCTGCCCATGCCTGGGACATAGTAGACACTCAGCTATTTATTGAAGGAGGGAATGGAGGAATATACATTTGTTAAGACAGTCTAGTCTAAGAGGTGTTTTTAGAGTCAGGGCAGAATAGTGGGTTGTATGTTTTGCCATGAGATCACCGTGGGCAGAGTTAAAACAATTTAATCTTGTGGACCAGGGAAAGGGATAGGATGAGTGATTCTATGCTAAATAGAAAAACAAACTGTCACAGTTTTCTTCTCGAATGTCCTGGTTCATCTGCGTCTACAGGGCCAAGCTCCATACATGGGAAGGCAGAACACCATTGAGCAGACTGGAGTAAAACCATACAGTCTATTCAAATGTACATAAGGCACAAATGAAATCTCGTTGTAGCTGTATATTATTGAAGAGCCTGGTTTTCTGCTTTAAAAGCCTTGTGTTTATTTGGACAAAAATATTTTGAAAATAGTACATATTTCTCTATCTTGTTAAACAGAAGTATGCTAAATATAATTTAATCTTGATTCAGGTTCTTTATTAAAAAATATATTTTTGTAGGTTACAAAGCCTGATGACTATGTTTATTAAAACTATTTTTAAAATAAGAGTAGATTTAGAGTGAGGCCTTGAAGGTCTCTCCTGGTAGTGAACCATATGAGTTTTGGTATCTGTGCTAACCTTTTCATTCCCGTTTTCATGCCAGAGTGCCTCTCCTCTAGATTTAAAATAGCCTGCTCATTCATTTTATTTGATAAACGTGCATTGAACTCTTATCACATCTTGGATGCAAGAGTACAGAGATGTATCTTCAAGGAGCTTATATGCAAGTGGTAGGGGGCAAAAGTCGATAATTACAACGGTGCGATAGTGTTGGAGTAGACAAGGTGCTGTGGGAACCCCAGGGGGTGCTGGCCCTAGTTTGGCAATTAGGAGAGCGAAGGAATTAAACTCTTTGGTACAGTGACAGATGTGCTCATTTGAGGTAAGTATCAAAGGGTGCATAAAAGCTAGCTAGCTAGGGGAAAAAGAGAGAGTGTGTATAAGCATCCCACGCAAAGTAAATAGCTGACGGGAGCGCAGGTGCCCAAACATGAGAATTATATACCATGTGAAGAAGTTTGGAAATACTCTTAAGGTGATAGTGGGAGAAGGTGGGAAGAAGACTGGTTATATTGTATTTGGTCATTTAACTCTGTATTCCATCCTTCCATTGCTATCTGAGATAGCTTTCTGAAACAATTTGCCATAAAACCTGGAATTTGGACTTAACCTGTATTTCTGGCTGTCTCACTCGATCTCTCCATGCATGCTCTGTGCTAGCTACACCAGAATGCTTGCTGTTTCCCAGACGTGCTGCTCCATCAGGACGGCAAGTCCTTCCCTCCGCCTTCAAGGATTACCTTCCTTATCAGATCAGCCTACAAGGCTCAAATGCCACCCCCACTAAAAAGTGTTGTCGACTTTTTCTCCCCTTGCCCTTCTAGGTCAGAATTAATCATTCCTTCCTTAGCATTTTACTTTGCCTCTACTACTACACCTTTAGAATTCTACTATACGTTATGATTATATTTATTAAATTGACCATTAAATGTTATTTGAAATAAATGTTTTGGTTTACTGTACATTTTTGTTTCCATTCTGTTTGTTAGCTGTGTTTTAGATAGTTAAGATTGTCATAAACTGATCTTGAGATAAGTGAACTCTTATAGCTAATAACATGACAACGGACAGAGAAATGTCTGATTCCCCTTTGGGATATTTTGGAATGGTCTGTTAGATAATGGTTTTCAGCTTATATTTAAAATATACCCATATTTTGCTATACATGTTAACTATTTAAGCTTGAGAAACTGAAATCATAGCATCTAGTATACTTTATTTAGTTGTTTGTTTGAAGTTCTTTATGATTTACAAAGAGTTTCATGCTCTTGACCAAAAAAGAAAATACCATGGTAAGAATTATTTAGTAAGTTGAGAAATGGCTGCTTGTGGCAAACACTGTTCATAGCCCACCCAATATCCATTCTCCCTTAAGTCTTTGTTAATAGCAGGACCTTGATTTTGTTTGGAGTGATATTATACCCAGGTAAAAAAACCGACCAACAAATAAACTCTGTTTGCTGAGATATAAGCAGAAGCCTGCTGGGGATTTCTGGGAGAGTTTTACTTTCTGAGACAGTTGTCACCTCCACTTCTTTGTTATATCCTTCTTTCTACCTGGAATGTGAGTGTAATTCCTGGAGTTGTAGGAGCCGTAATATGACCATGAGGAGGAAAGCAATATGGTGGAAGAGAAAGGTTGAAGTCTGGTCTCTGGTGCCACCAGTGAATGAGACAAGTGAGCATTTGTACCAACCCTGATCTGCCTCTAGACTTCCTGGATTATTGCTTGCAGTCAAAGCAATCCTCACTAGTATGATATCCAATGTGATTAAAAAAAAAAAAAAGACAAAAGTGTGTCTTTTAAGTAGTAGAGTCTTTAGCATGGAACTCAAACACTGTTAGAATGTACTTTGTTGTATGCTGGGGTTGGGCAGTCTTAATGAGGAGTAGAATATATCCTAAGGTAAAACAGATATGGCTATTATAGTATGGTGGGAGGGATGTTGATGATTTGGAAGTCAGAAGACCTATGATCTAGTTCTGCCACCATGTGACTTAGGCAAGTCAGTCAATGTCTCTGTGTTTTCCATCTATTATGTGATGAAGTGTTCTCTAAGATCTCATAGAGCCCTAACATGCATCTTCTGCTACTTTTCTTAAAGCCATTTTTGATTTTCTATGGTAACCTCTTAGATTAAGATATCAAATTCATAATGCCTACCTGACTATGTTACTCTTTCTACACACACACACAGTAAATTGGGTTACAGTAGTCTTAGAAAGTTGTGTAATTGGCTTAATTACACAGCTTTTAGAGATTTTTCACAATTTACAAATATGTTGATAGTTATGTGAGTGACTTAATGAAGAGGAAAGGCAGCGCAGAGGAGGCTAGTTAAGAGCATGGACTATAATCAGGCAGATTGAGATCTCAACCAGGATTTGCTACTTGCTTATTAGCTGTGTGACCTTTGGCAAGTTACCTAACCTCCCTGTGCATCAGATTCTTTATCCACAAAAGTAGGGGTAATAATAGTATGTACTTCACAAGAGTGTTGTGAGGCTTGAGATAAAGCATATAAAGGACCTACAAAATGGTGGCACAAGTAGGGGCTAAATGTAAGCTGCTGTTAATATGTTTGTTATTTTTATTATTGTTGTTATTGCACTCCTGACCTCTTAGATGGCTAATAACTTGTTTATAGGTGTTTATGGCTGGGGCAGAAGACAGGGTTCTGTGGAAAATGCTCTGATTCAATATGGTGATGTTTATTAATCTTTGTAACAGTGTCGGTTCATTTGCACTTAGAAAACTTTAAGTAGTGCATTTATTCTCTGAATTTAGAAATGTAATATTTGAAGTCAAAATTATATGTGTGTTTTGGGCAAAGTTAATTGATAAAGGTTTTAGGGAACCTAAACCTTTGTTTTAGGGAAATATATTTCTATGTACAGATCTTAATTAATAACCTGTTTTGTTTTTTCTTTTTTTGCTCAGGAAGATTTGCCCTGAGCTAGTATCCATGCCAGTCTTCCTCTGTTTTTTAGTTTGTGGGCCACCAGCACAGCATGGCTGCCAACAAAGCCGTGTAGCTCCGGGCCTGGGAACCAACCTGGGCCACCAAAGCAGAGCATGCTGAACTTAACCACTAGGCCACCAGGGCTGGCCCTAATAACCTGTTGTAAAAAATATTTTTTAAAAAAATGGGTCCATTTTATTTAGTTCATTGGCCAGTGTATCATTCTCTTAACTATGGTAAAGAATTTTGCAATCATTCGTTGCTTGACACTCTGAAGTATTTGAAAGGTTTTCTTTGAATTGTTTAAACTTTTAAAAAATCGAATGCAATGGCCTCCCTGAGGAACATTTCTCTCTTGCTTGTTAGTAAGGCAGTACTCTGTAGTAATTAAGAGCATAGTCTGAACTCTATCCAATCTGGTACACTAGCCACTAATATGTGGTTATTTAAACTTAAATAATTAAAGTTAAGTAAAATAAAAAAATTCAGTTCCTCAGTCATGCTAGCCCTATCTTATGTGCTCGATAGCTGCATCACAGAAAGTTGTCTTGCACAACAGCACTGGATAGATTGTACAGCCAGACTGCCTGGGTTCATATCTTGAATCCACTACTTACTAGTCTTACGACCTTGGGCAAGTTATTTAATTTCTCTGTGCCTCAGTCTCATGTAAACTTGGGTTAATAACAGCAGACAAAAGTTCTCATAAGGTTGTTAATGTGGATTACATGAGTCAACATTTGTAAAGTGCTTAGAACAGCACCTGGTACATAGTATGTGTTTGTTAAATAAACAAATGTGGGTAGTGTTTAGATTTATTATGCTTTATAACTTATTAATGTGTAGTGATTATCTTTTTGTCCTTTATGTATCTTTTATTGCCCTTTTGAGAAAAAAATTATATATACTGACCTGCTTGCATGCATTTTTCATTTTTATATTTGACCGCAATTTGGAATAATGTTTCTGTCACGCACTCCAGCTTAATAATTCATTGTGAGTGCTCACTGCTTTCAGGGAAGCAAAGTCTCCTTTGTCAGGCATTTTGGGAGTTCCAGCCTGCCCTTGCCAGCTCATTTCTCACTACTGTCCAATTCTAGCCCTTTGTTCCATTTTTCAGTTAATCACTGCCTTTGTTGTTAAAAGTATTTAATGGTGATGGTTTCGTCTCTTCAGATGGTATATAAGCTTTCCCAGAACGCGTAGTGTTATCATCCATGCATTAGTAAATGCTCAGGCTATGCTTGTTGAATAAAAGAATCTTCAGTTTTTGAAATGCAATCAGTATTTCTATTAATACCAAAACTACATTTGTTCAAATAATCTCTGAAGTAAAAGGAATTCAAAACCATCTGTGATATCAGCATCAGAAATGTGCTTCCTCCCTCAGGACTCTACTACTTGTCTTTGTCTCAGTGGGGAGGGGGCTGGATAACAGTTCTCATCACTCTAGGTCACTACCGCACAACATGCTGACATGTACAGCACCATTTGGTGACATATTTGATGATTTTCTGGATGACGTATTCTTAAAGGATGCCCATTTTATCTTGGTTTACTCACTTCTTTACATTATCTCTCATATTCTTTAGTCTGCTGTTTGTTGCTTCTTTCTGTGTTTTTCCTGATTATACTCAAATGCTTATCACTTGAGTGTAACAAAGGGAAAAAAAGTCAATCAAAAGGAAAAAAATACCACTTAATGTAACAAGCAAAACTTAGTTTTTATGTTTCTGTAATAATGGCATCCAGGTATAATTTATGTTATTTTTCACCTTAAATAGGTTATCTCCATATGAGAAAAAAAGTGTAAAAACTTTAACATAAACTGCTATAGAATGTATATGCTATGGGATAGTAAGATCATACACAATCCCCATTTATTACTGCAAGTTGCATAATGTATAACAATATCAGTGGCAAATCTGTAATTATGTATGGATAGCTAAGTTTTGGATTGCATGTGCTGTCCCAAATATATGTTATGTATTCATACAACACCTTGTAGTATGTTGATGGAGAAAAGAGTAGGTATTATAAAACCAGTAATGTGAATCTAATTTATATATGATCTTGCAGTGTAATCGGAGACACGCAGACATCTTCTCTGAGGCGTTGATTCAACATCTTGTGTTGCTTTCTTAGGTTTTATAGAGGTGGCGTGGGGGATAGCTGGGAACTGGAAGGACAGAGGTACCGAGTCCTACTTGGCAATGATTTAGAATAGCCCTTTGCATATATCTCTACTTATTATCCTCTGACACATATACTTATGGTACTTTTTAAAGTTCTGCGCCCTTGATTAAGCTGTGAGCTTCTTGAGAGCAAGGACCGCAATTCATTCATTTTGAAGAAAAGTTAATTCTGAAGAATGCAGTGGTTCATGAGCTTGCCTGGTATTTGTTTCTCTATAGCTTATCACCAAAGTGATGAATGCACATGTGGATAATAGATAATTGGTATATTTAATCGGTTACCTAATTACTGAGAGGATTCAATTCTTACTTTGTATTATTTTATTACAGAAACAGACTGCCCAGTAGATATTATAAACATTCTCTGGAGAACAATTAGGTTTACAGTGAGTTATTTTACTTAGAATGCTACTTGGAATTAAATGTTTGTTTGTACCACTATCTTGATATAATTTAAATGAAATTTAAAAGTGCTGCAGTGTCTTAACTTGTTACCCTTTAAAAATAGGCTGCTTGAATGTTGTTTCTCCCCCATTTGGCAGAGACCAGATCAGTGATTAATAAAGGTTATTATGCTACTTAGTCATGGAGAGCTTTTAATGACTACTACCTGAACATCTGCTAGTTTCATCACTGCAGTTACCAGAAACATCTAACAGAATATAGATGCTGTACTTTGAAAATCTGACTTAGGCTAATCTAAGTGATTACTTAAGAATGTTTTAATATTTCCTTAAATTTTAAATAATTGTGAGAAAGTCCTTATCTTTCTGTAAAGTGAACAATCAAAAATGTCAATGAAAAACTTGTGGAATGGTTATCCTTGATAATCCTGGTGTCCTGTGGGCTGGATTCTCAGTGTTGAGGAGTTGTCTGTGTGCAGAATTGGGTGGAGGAAGCAGTGACTTTCTCGTGCATTCTGATTGTCATCATGTGAAACCTTGACTGGAAATGTGGAGTTGAAAGGAAGGAAAAAGTTTACCCAGGCTCTGCTGGGAGAAAGTTGAGAAGTGAGAAAGGGTATATTGATGATGGGTTTTCAAAAATAGGGCCAAGTACTTTTTTTTTATTTTGAAACAGTTATAGTGCTTGCTTCGGCAGCATAAATACTAAAATTGAAATAATTACAGATTCACAGAAACTTGCAAAACATAGTCCTGAGGGTTCCCATGTACTCTTCACCCAGTTTACCCAGTGGTAATATGTTACAGAACTACAGTTAAATATTAAAACCAGGATACTGACATTGGTGTCATCCACAGACTTTATTCATATTTCACCAGTTTTACATGCACTTTGTGTGTGTGTAGTTTATGGAGTTTTATCACATGTGTAGATTTAGGTAACCACCATTGCCATCAAGGTACAGAACTGTTCCATCACCTTCAAAGCTACCCCTTTACAGTCAGACCCACTCCCCTCACCCTCCCTGCCCTTTCCTAACCCCTTGCAACCACAAATTTGTTCCCTGTCTTGATAATTTTGTCATTTTGAGGGTATTATATAAATAGAACAATATGTTACTTTTGGAGATTGACTTTTTAAATTCAGAATCCACACAAATTGTTTCATATATCAATCATTTGTGTCTTTTTATTGCTGCTGAGTAGTATTCCATAGTATGGATGTATCAGAGTTTGTTTAACCATTTACCCTTTGAAGGATATTTGGATTGTTTCAGTATTTTGACTATTACAAATAAAGCTGCTGTGGACATTCATGTACAGGTTTTTGTGTAGACATAAGTTTTCATTTCTCTAGGATAAATACCCAGGAATGTGATTGGTGGATCGAATGGTAAGTAGATGTCTAGTTTTTCAAGAAACTACCAAAAAACCAATACTGTTATTTCTCCAAAACTTGTTTAGTAATGCCTAGGAAAACTGAGACACTGAGAAATTAGTCAATTCACATTATGATTGTGTTCTACAGAATTCCATGTCTACAGATCAGGAGACAACTAGGTGAACATTTGGCAGATATAACAGAAAGTTACAGAAGTACAAATAGGTAGAACAGATGAAAAGATGTTGAATGTCACTAATAATCAGATGACTGTTTATTATTAGAATTATGTTTAGATGCAAGTAATTTAAAATCAGGCGGAATGGCTGAAACAGTCGAGGGTCAGGGAACTCCGTAAGACAGTTACAGTGGTTGAGTAGTGCCTTGAGTAACCCAGCTCTTTTCATTTTTCTCCTTCAGTCACACTTAATCTTTGTCCTCATGTTTGCAAGATTGCTGCATCTCCATCCTTAGGTCTAAGAGCTAGGCCAGAAGAAAAAGGAAAAGGGGAAATCGAGAATGAGTGTCACCTGTAGAAGGAAAACAAACGCTTTTCCTTAAACCGTCAGCCAGAGCTGTGTCACATGGCTGCCATTAGCGACAGGGAGGCGTGGGAAGCAAGTATTTTTTAACTTGAAACATTCTTGCTGAAAAGATTTGGGGTTCTATTAGTCAGGAAGATGTAGGAATATTGGATAGGCAATTAGCAATGTTTGTTGAAGAATGCAGATAGAAATGAAATACCATGTGTGCCTAAGACTGGCTAAAATTGAAAATCTGAATAGTGTCCAGTGTGATGAAAGAGGTATTAACACATTGTTTGTAAGAGAACAAATTGCTATACTTTTTTGGTGGGCAATTTGGTATTCTTTATCAAAATTAAAAATTGTGTTTCATTTGGCCCATCAATTCGAACTTGTGACTCTTCTGTAGAAATACTGTTCCTGTGTATGTGCACAAAGATCTTTACTGTAGCATTGTTTATATAAAATCAAACCACTAGAAATTATCTAAATGTCTGTCCGTAGGAGAAAGCTTAATACATTATTAGGTGTATCCATACATTAGAGTACAATAAAGCTAACCAGTAAAAATAATAAGGTTGATTGATATGAACAGACCTGGAAAATAGCCATGTAATATATGTGAGTAGAAAAAAAATTGTAGAACAATTTGCATAGTATGGTTCTGTTGCTTGCCTTCCAATACATATATATGTGTTCTTGTGTGTATGTGTATGGTGTTATTACATCTGTTTTGGAATATGCAGAAGAGAAAGACTTTGTGTCGAAACACACTAAAAACTGTTAACATTGGGGAGTGGGTGTGAGAAGGGGGTATGGGGGAAGAGATTTCACTTTACTTTTTGGTGAGGAGGACTGGCCCTGAGCTAACACCTGTGGCAGTCTTCCTCTGTTTTGTATGTGGGTTGCTGCCACAGCATGGCTTGATGAGTGGTGTAGGTCGCACCTGGGATCCAAACCCGTGAACCCAGGCTGCTGAAGTGGAGTGTGCCGAACTTAACCACTATGCCACCAGGCTGGCCCCAAAGTTTCACTTTTCTTTTCTTTCTTTCTTTTCTTTTTTGTTTTTTGTGAGGAAGATTAGCCCCGAGCTAACATCTGTTGCCAATCCTCCTCTTTTTGCTGAGGAAGATTGGCTGTGGGCTAACATCCGTGCCCATCTTCCTCTACTTTATATGGGAGGCTGCCACAGCATGGCTTGACAAGCAGTGAGTTGGTCTGCACCTGGGATCTGAACCTGTGAACTCCAGGCCGCTGAAGTGGAGCATGCGAAGTTAACTGCTGCGCCACCGGGCCAGCTCCTCAGTTTTCTTTACACACATCTGTATTGCTTGAATATTTTGCAAGCATATAGTAACTGTTCAATTAGGAAGTGAAGTATTTTATAATGTGATTTTTCGAATGCTTGAAGCACAAACTTTTATATTTTAACTATTAAAATTTTATTTTGTCATTTTATGCCATAGAGTGTACTAAATATTTTTTCTTAGTAACTCAGGGCCTAATGAGATATTCAGGGCTGCTTGAATATATTCAAAATAGATTTAGATTCAGTGCTTTTTAACTCTTCCTTATAAATTCTTTAACTTTCTGACTCCTTAGGCAGGCAGTTATTTCTTGTACATTATCAGTGTATGTGCCTCTAATAGTCCTTCCTTTTCCTCATTTTCTGCTTTAATCTTCTTTGACTTGGGAATGAAGCAACTCGTCAACCTGGTTTTCTTTGTGTCTAAAAATAGTTCTGAATAAAAACAGGATAAATTAGATGAGTGAAGGTTTTGAGAGACTTTATGAGTAAAGTACACAAACTTGATTGTTGTTTGAATACCTCTTTTTTACTGTTTAGAGACCTTTTTTCCCCTTTGATTACCTTTGAGTCTCAGCTGTGTTTTAGTGATTTGAGGTGGCGTGATATGTGAAGTTTGCTAAACGTAGGAATCTTTTAAAAACAGATAACCCAGCAGTGTTGCTTTTTCTTTTAGAGAAACTTATTACAGTCATGAGGAGAGGGGGTAGGATGTTCTAGGTCAGGGTTATATAAGTAAAAAGCCCCTGAACCTTCAAATATTTGCACTTTCTTTCTGTTCCTTAATGGTAAAATGATTCTTGTCTTTATTGACAAGTTAATAATTAACCCTGTGTAATGTTGTGTCTAGAACATACAAATCAGACTGCGGTTTGAAGCCTGGCACTGATATGTATTAGCTGAGTGACTCTTCTCATCCTCAGTTTTCTTACATTTAAAAGCTTATGTTGCGGGGGCCAGCCCCGTGGCTTAGCGGTTAAGTGCGCGTGCTCCGCTACTGGCGGCCCGGGTTCGGATGCCGGGTGTGCACCGACACCCCGCTTCTCCGGCCATGCTGAGGCTGCGTCCCACACACAGCAACTAGAAGGATGTGCAACTATGATATACAACTATCTACTGGGACTTTGGGGGGAAAAAAAAAGGAGGAGGATTGGCAATAGATGTTAGCTCAGAGCCGGTCTTCCTCAGCAAAAAGAGGAGGATTAGCATGGATGTTAGCTCAGGGCTGATCTTCCTCACAAAAGAAAAAAAAATAAATAAATAAAAGCTTATGTTGCTTAATATTAGTAAGTATTTTGTAATTGCCTAGATGACACATTCAGAGATTACTGTGGGCATTAAGTGGACATGGTTTATGTAATGTGTCCGGCACACACTGAGTACTCAAATAGTAACTATTGTTGTAGAAGATGATATGCAATTTGAGATTTGCATAATGTATTGTGCTTTTTTTGAACAAAAAGAACCAGTTTTTATGTTTTCATTTTATTTTTATAGAATTATTATCCTTAGTGCAGAAAACTTGGACAACACAGAACACACCAAAAGGAGATTTAGAAAAGAAATCTTCTATAATTCTCTTGCTCAGGAAAGATCTCTGTTAATATTTTATTGTCGGTGGTTCCAGTCTTTTTTCCACGTGCAAAAGCTACTTGCTTTAAAGACTTGATCCTAAATCCTGAAGACGGCCTTGCATGGTGTGGTGGTATCTCAATTTTGCAAATAAGGGAAATGAGGCTGAGAGAGGTACAGATCAAATAGCCGATAAGTGGCAGAGGTAATATAATCAGGACTGATGCACCATGGGAACAAGATGGAGCTCCCCTCCCCACCTAGTTGAAAGCAATCATCTCTCTCCATAATCAGTTTACAACAATTTGTGTTTATAAGATGTTTGATCAAGGTTTAGGTTGTACTTTATGATTGTTTAAGAAAGCGAAGAAGGGGCCGGCCCCGTGGCTTAGCGGTTAAGTGCGTGTGCTCCGCTGCTGGCGGCCCAGGTGCGGATCCTGGGCGCGCACCAACGCACTGCTTCTTCGGCCACGCTGAGGCCGCGTCCCACATGCAGCAACTAGAAGGATGTGCAGCTATGACATACAACTATCTACTGGGGCTTTGGGGGGCAAAATAAATAAATAAAATCTTTAAAAAGAAAACGAAGAAGATTTAGGCTTAATGCAGTGTTTTTCTGTATATTATTATAGTATCATGTTACTTTGATGATATGCATGTTTGGAGCTCCACAAATGTTAAATTGTAATAATTGAGGTCAAAATGAGACTTTGTACTACCCTAAAGTGATTGTAACTCTCTAAGCTGTAGAAAGTCTTACTACTGTGGTGCTTGGAATGCACTATGTGTGAACTTAGGATGCTGGATTACTAGTGGTTTGGAAAATTATCTTAAAGTTGTTGTTTTATTGTGCTTAAAACATGGCTAGGTAAGCTACATCCTTATTTTTATGATATTTTTGAGATTCTAATTTTCTTCTTCATGTGTCTTCAAGGTAAGAAGTAGAAATTGTTATTTGGATCAGTAAATATTGCCTTTAAACTCCCTGAAAATCTAGTTTGTGTGTTGTACTTTATATACTGCTTACATAGTACCTTAGGAACACACACAAATCTGTTTTCTTAAGGGAACTTACCTTCATTGCTCTATTACACTTGGACCTTTAGCTTAGGAAATTTGGCAGTCTCTTATTTCCAATATTTGAAATTGTACCATCATGATTACAGAAGTGTGTAACCACGGTTGACTTAATGGCTTGTGATTGCTTTTTTATGCTTTTTTTCAGAAGTAGGGCTTTTTTTTAAAAAAAAAAATGATGTTAGTATTTGATCTGAATGTGTCATCTGGGGAATTATGAAACATGTACTAATATTAAGCAGAATAAGCTATGGTTAATTGTAGACATTATACTTTGAATTTTAAACATTTTCAAAAAACTCCAGAAAAAATTCACTGTATTTGCTCTATATTTGTAGCTGAGGAGGGGTGGATCTGTTTGAGTTCTTTAGATATTTATATAGACCTTCAGTATCGATGTAACTTTCAATTTGATTAGGATTAAGTGGATATAGTTTATATAAAGTTAATGAGGTAAATTAGGTGTGATGTCTGTAGAGGTGTGGAGTTGTTGAAGAGCCGGGTGTGTTTGGGGAAGAAGTACAGTGTGCCTTGATTATGGGGTCCGTGGATAGGGAGTGGTGGGAGATGGGTTTGGAATTCCACAACCACAGACTGGGACCAGACTGTCTAGGGTTGTTTTAGACACTTTGGGATTTATGCTATAGATATTCTGGTGTAGACATCCAGAAACCAGCAAGATATGAGTTGAGCATTCAGATAGAATAGAGTAGAGGGACATAGATATAAGATTCACCATTTTGAGAATGGATGTAATCACTCGTGGGAGAACTTGTTGAAGATGGGGAGAGGAGACAAGGAGAGAGAAGTCAAGGGAACACTGTTAGTAAAGGAGCCAGCCCCTTGCGATGATGGTATTCTTCTGTACGTGGGCATTAGTGCATAAACTTGTAGAAGTGGAATTTAGTCGGGGGATGGGGGCAGAGGGAGAGGGAAGAAGAGGCCAGGGCCTCAGTGTCTTTTTGGCAGCTAAACTGACCTATTACTTCCCAGTAGGCTCTTGCCAACTTTACACCCACTTTGTTTGTACCTGTGCAGCTGGATGTGGCTAGAGAATACACCACAACTTTCTGACTAGTTGTAGTTTAAATTCATGATCACGAAGTTTAGGTGGTTTTTAATGCTGCCTGGCAGTCAGAGTGTATTATCCCACCTCATTCATGTAAGTGACCATCTCAGTTTCCCCCTTTTTCTCAAACCTTCAACATCTCTTCCCTGTACCCAGTTCTCAGCTGGTTATCTTGTTTCTTTCTTTACTGAGAAACTTGAAGGTAATTGCTTTGGTGGACTAACAGACTAATGCTCTCAGAGTTACCTACCTCACATCAACTGAACCCATGTACTCTGCCTGTTCCTACTATAGATGAACTGTCTCTGCTCCTTTGTAATGGTAGCCCCTCTCCTTGTGTGCTGAATCCTCTGTCCTCTCGTCCACTCATAAACATGCTCACTCAGCTCTCTATTCTTTTTCTTATGTCATCAGTTTTCCTCCTCTAATGGATCATTCCCGTCATTATACCATGTGCTGTTATTTCTCTAATCAAATGAAAAAAATACTTCATTTGACTCGACTCACCTTGCCAGCAACTATTCCATTTCTCTGTTCTCCTTTGCAGTAAAGCTCCTCCAAGGAGTTGTCTGTACTCACTGTCTTCACTTTCTCCTCTTCCATTTTCTTTTAAAGCCACTTTAGTCAGACTTTCAGCCCATGATTCCAGTTTAACATTGGAGATAATCCAATTTAAAATTTGCTTTTAAAATCATAAGTCTTATTTGAATTAGAATGTTGTTCACACCGCTTTAAATTCCTGTGCTAAGTATAATATATTTATAGAAATCTGTAGACTTTACCATCCATCTATAGTTGCTATGGTTATATCATAAAGAGGTACTAAAAATGGTAACAAATTTTAATTGCTGTTGTTAAATATTGGGTATCATACTGCTGGCTTTGTAGTATTGGGCTCCATATATCTCTTTTTGCGACTGTTACTTACTCCTTCCTACTACTAAGAAGTTGTCTAGTTTTGATCAACAAGATGGTTTCAGGTTTCTCTCTAATATATTGAATGAAGTTGTGAATGCATAACTGAGCTGAGTGAACATGAAAACAATTAGCATGCAGAAAATTTAGTATAGAAAGAAAAAATTTTCAGCAAAGTTAATCTGATGTATAATTAATGATATCCATAATTGATAATGAGTTGTATGCTTTAGTTTTACTAATCTGTTAAAAATTCTTTTGAGGATATGGAGTTGCTTTAGAATTCTTTTAAAATCTTCTAGTTATGACCCAAAAGGAAGTGGTCAGTGGGCTTTTTTCTTTCATACAAGGAATATAAAAAATCTAGGTCCTTGGTGGTACCCCTGAAATTGAGAGCCAGATTGATAGGCTCAGAAGTATTGAATGTGATCGATTTGTTGTTCAAGAGAGGTCTAGAGAGAGCTAAGAGCTTCCCGATCTCTCCCTACATTAAAATCTCCCACTATGAGTGTGACTTGGTCTGTTTTTCCTTTTAATTCTGCCAATATTTGCTTTATGTATTTTGAAGCTATATTATTAGGTTCATACTTAAGTCTTCTTCATGGATTGAGTCTTGTTGCTATGAAATGCTCCTTTTTATCTCTAGTAATGATTCTTGCTTAAGTCTACTTTGTCTAACATGAGTACAGTGATACCAGCTTTCTTTAGATTCATGTTTGCATTGTATATCTTTTCCCATTCTTTTTACTTTCAAACTTTCTGTGTCCATAAAGTTAAGATGTGTCTTTACGTGTTTACTTTTAATATGATTATTTTTATCTTTTAATTGGGGTGTTGAGTCTGTTTTATATATATTACTGTCATGTTTGGGTCTAAATCTGACTTTCTGTTTCTGTCTTACCACCTGTTTTAAATTCTTTTTCTGTCATTTCTTGCCATCTTTTACATTATTCGAATAATTTTTATTATCCATTCTCACACGTATTAGTTTGTTGGTTATAAATTCTTTTGCTATTCTTTAGTGTTACCCTAGATTGCATTCTTCATCCTTGACTTATTAGGATATATTAAATTAGTGCTGTTACCCATTTCCCAGAAAAGTATAAGAACCCTAAAATACTTTAACCCCATTTATGTCTTTAGGTATTATTCATATATGTTTTAATTCTACATATATTTTAAGCCCCATGTATTTAATATCCACATATTTACCTTTTCCATTGCTCTTTATTCCTTCCTTCATTGTTCTTCCATCAGGGCTCATATTCTTCTGCTTGAAGAACTCCCTTTATTATTTTAGTGTATGTATGCTGACCATTAAATATCTCAGTTGTTGTTTGTCTGGAAATGTCTTTATTTTTGGATTCAATTTTTTTTTTAGTGAGAAAGATTGGCTCTGAGCTAACATCTGTTGCCAGTCTTCCTCCACTTTTTGTATGTGGGACGCCACCACAGTATGACTTGACAAGCAGTATGTAGGTCCATGCCTGGGATCTGAACCTGCGAACCCGGGGCCACTGCTGAATTGCAGCATGTGCTACACCACCAGGATGGCCCCTTGGATTCAGTTTCGAAGGATGTTTAAATATTTTTTGAAATTCTAAGTTGCTGGTTATTTTCTTTCAGCACTTTAAAGGTGTTCTTTCCTTGTCTTCTGATTTTCATAGTTTCTGCTTAGAAATTTGCCATTAGACTTATTGCCGCTCCTTTGACGGTTATCTGTCTTTTTTTCTGGCTGCTTTTAAGATTTCTTCTTTGTCTTTAGATTTCAGAAGTTTTACTCTGATGTGTCCAGGTCTTTTTCCCTTTGTATTTATCCTGCTTGGGATTTATTTTGCCTTTTGAATCTGTGAGTTACCATTCTTGCTTATTTAAAGCTCTTTAAAACTGCTTCTGCACTATTGTCTCTATCGTCCCTTTCTGGGACTCCAATTACATGTATGCTAGACCATTTCCTTGTGTCTCATATGCTCTTTCATGTAATTTTTCCATCCTTCTTTTCCTTTTTGTTTAAGTCTATATATTTTCTACTGATCTGTCTTCTAGATCATTAATCCTCTCTTTAGCTGTGCCTAATCTGCTGTTAAGGCTGTCTGTTGAGTTTTTTAATTTCAGTGATTGTGTTTTTCAGTCCTAGAATTTTCATATAATTCTTTAAAAAAATTCCAAGTCTCTGGTGAGATTCTCCATCTTGTCATCAGTTTTCCTGAACTTATTAATTACAGAATTAAAAAAAATAATTTTTGCCTGATATTACAATATCTGTCTTATTTTCTTTTTTTCCTTGGTACTATTTTTTTCATACACTTGGTAATTTTTTATTGAATGACAGCTTTTATATATGAAAAATTTGTAGAGGTTTTGGATAAACTTTTAGCTCCTGGCAGGCAGTTAGAGAAGAGACAGAGCAACTTAGTCAATCATGTTTGAGCTGTTGCAAATCTGAATTTTATTATTTATAAGACTTTGTTTATTTCTAGTTCTCCTTAATCCTAGGATATTTCAGGACTTCAGCTGAAAATCTGGGGTGCCTACTAGGTTCTTGCCTCCTGGGTGGGTCCTAAACTCCAGTTTTTATCTTCCCAGGACTACGAGACTGCCAAAAACTCTGTTTAGCTTTTTAACTGCTGTTGCTTTTCCCTGCTTGGATTCTCTCAGTCTGTGCTGCTTATGAATGGGCAAATGCATTGAGGAGTTAAGCAGCTGAGATTGTAGACTGACTTCTCTTTGCTTTCTTTCTCTGTGGGATCTTGGCCCTCAGGTCCTGGTTGTGATAGGTGCCCTGGGTGCCAGTGCTTGTCTTTACAACCCTGTGAGACTGTGAAAACTGTTGAGTTTTTTGCTTCTTAGCAGTTTTTATCTGGGGCAGGCGGTATCATTACTCTTTTCCCTCTGTGCACCACTCCCTCCTCTTGCCACTCGTCTTCCTTCATTCCTGCTGTCTGTAATACAAATGTGACGGCTGGAGATTCAGCAACCATCTGTGGACCATGAGGTGACTTTGAGGATGGAAGCCTTTTTAAAGAGGATACTGGAGAAGAAGGTTTGAAGAGCCTGGAATCTGTTGACTCGAGAGTGCTCATATCACACCTGGATGACTTAGGTCTAGATTTCCTAGACCTCAGGAGAAATATCTCCTCTTGGTTTTGCGTTGCTATTTTAAGTTTTATGTTATACCCAGGCAAATCTAATACTTATTGATAGAGTTAGAGTTCAGTGAATTGATGTAAGTGTACACTCATGTAACATATTAAAGGTCGTTGATTTTTGACCTTTTATATAGTTGTGACATAAATAGCATATGACATTCACTTGAGTCAATAGTAGTCTCATGGACAGGTTGTTATATCTGACATACTTACCCACATGCCATCACTTTAATTCCCACACAAGGAAACATGGAAATCTAAGTTAGTAAGAGGAATGTTACTGTAGAGAAAGACTTGAAATGAAGTGTTGTTAGTTATTATTATTGGCAAGTTACTTATGACATACCTACCAAATGATCCCAATAGACCATAGTTGGGAATTACTGTACACTGTCTTGAAACAACATTTTCTTTCCATTCGACAAATGTAATTCTGCGGACAAAATATGGTTATAGACTGATGTGGTAGTGGAAGAAAAGAAAAAAGCAAGGGGTGATTGAAAAAAATATTCAGAAATTAGTGAGAAATTATATGTAGAGGGGTAAAAGAAAATGTTAAAAATAACACTAAGCTTTTGAACTTAGTTAAGGTCTGGCGTGGTGATGCTATTGGTAGAAATAGGCAAATTAGCAAAAGATTCCTTGCAAGAAAATAAATGTTTTCATTACTTAAAGTTAAGAATATGTTTAATTGGCATGCTTCCTCTTGGTATGTATGAATCTTCTGCGTAATGTGAGTTGTATTATGCCAGTATAAAAGAATGTTTTTATCTTATTTCTACCCTAAAGGAAGTTATAGAACTTTACCAACCCTCTGGTTGCGGTTGTATCCTTACATATTCCATAGCCACCCCTATCCATAGAAAGTATTTCAGGGACTAACCTTAAAACCATTTACAATTCTAACGTATGTGGCAAAACTATGACCCCATTGAAAACAGGAATTCAGCATAAAGCAGCATTATTTCCTTATTTTGACAAAGACTGTAATTAGTGTCTTAGGAATTATGGTAGTATCTGTTCACATTTCTGAGGTATGCACTTCAGAATGACTCACTATCCTGACTCACTTGTTTAAGTTCAGTGTTGTTCAAAAGCTCTTTCATTCTGCTTTTCTTTTGATAGCTTTTATTTTTTTTCCCAATGAATAGAATTATTGTAGTAAGTCTCACATTGCTGAATGTAATCTTTGTTTTTTTCTTAATTGGTGTGTATATGCCATGCCTCTAGGCATATTCAAAGCTTTTACTTATGATGGCTGGCATTTTGTTGTTTAGTCCTGGCAGGAAGTATACTATAGTGAGAGCTAGTAGTGTGCAAGAGTAGTGAGAAACAAGCTCTCTTGTTAATAGGATGAATGTATAAATACTATATAATTTACTGTAATGAAAATATGCATCTGTTGTTTAGGAATGTAGTATAAATTTAGTTGTACCCAATTAAAGTGTATTCCAGAAGTACTATCAGGCCTAGTAAATATTTCTGCTTAAACATTCTGCTTAAATTGAGCTGACCCAATTATTTCAAAGAATATTTAATCAAACGAAGTTTCAGGGAACTAATTTTAATAGTCTTTAGAGTTTATGATAGGATCTAACCAATAACTTAAGACTAGGTGAACAGACCTACACAATCCATTATAGAAAGTCAGTGAGTTTTGCATTAACACGTAGTTACATGCACAAGATTTGGAGACAGAGAGGCCTGGGTTTGATTGGTGGCATTGCTGCTTGTAATCTTGGGCCAATGTTAACCTAAGTCTCAGTTTCCTCATGTCAGCAGTGGTACCTGTGTCATTAGGGTTGTGACTAGGGTTTAATTAGAAAATTCTTGTCATTCATTTAGGCATTCAGTAAGTTTATTGAGCATCAGTTATGTGTCAGGTGTTGTACCAGGCACTGGTTTACAGTGGTAAATAAAATGACATGGACTGATCTGTGGGTCCAGTGGGGAAGACAGAAAATAACAAGTAAACAAATAAAATAATTAAAAATTGTGATATTTTCTGTGAAGAAAGATATCAAGGTACCATAAAAGAACACCCAAACGAAGATCTCTCTGAAGAGGTAGCTCTTAGGTTGAGATGGGAAGAGTTGTAGGAGGCGGCTAGTCAAAGCATGGAGAGGAGAATTCTAGACAGAGGGAATAGAGTGTGGGATGGCTCTGAAGAAAAAAAGAAAAGAGGTGCTATTAGGAGCAAAAATAGGGCCTGTGTGGTTGGAGTATTGCTTGCACATGGTGGAGAGTGGGGTAAAATAGCTGTTCATGCTCTGTAGGGTGCCTGGTCCGTGGTCCATGATTAGTGTTAGTTGCTATCTTTGTTATTATAATAATGATCCCTTACCTTATTTAGAGGTTACTTGATGGGCTGTCACTTAAAACCTTGAAGGAAGCAAATAGCTTCCAAACTAGATGTCACAAAGTCAGGGTGTTAAAACTTGTGCTTGCTGTTTAGAGAAGGATTAAGGCCCTCACTCAGAGCTTGTTGGTGAATATTTTTCATACTGTTCACATAAATTTAGTCATTTGATTTTTATAACAGCCTAGAATTGGCAAATTGGGGCGTAAATTTAGAGATTCTCCAAAAACAGCAAGAAGTTGCAGTGTAATAAAAATAAAATTTAAAGTGATTGTTAAAAATGTGAGATGATGAAACCTTTTTTTTTTTTTTCAGATTTATTGAAGTATAATTTACCTACAGTGAAATTCATCCATTTGAAGCATAGGGCTTGATGAATTTTGATGATTATATATAGTCACATCACCACCACCACATCCTGATATAGAAAAGTTCCGTCAAGAATCCTAAACATTCTTGGTTTTTTTTTTGTTTCTTTACCTTGACCGTGAGCCTCAGAGAGCCTCAAAATCAATCTGCTTTCTGTCACTATTATTTTGTATTTTCTAGAATTTCATGTAATTGGAATTGTACATTATGAGGTCTTTTTGTGTTTGTTTTTTTTTGTTCATGTTGTTGTGTGTATTAGTAATTGGTTCATTTGTATTGTTGAGTAGTATCAAAGTAGGGATTAATCCCAGTTTGTTTATCTGTTAACCAATTTATGGACATTTGGGTTATTTCTAGTCTTTGGTTATTATGAATAACACTTGTATGAACATTCACATAAAAATCTTTATGAGTATATATTTTTGTTTTGGGTAAATACCTAGGAGTGGGATTACTGGGTAGTATGATAAAGTTCGTGTTTAACTTTGTAAGATACTTCTACTCTTTTCTAATGTGTCTGTACCATTTTGTATTCTCACTAGCACTGTGTGAGAGTTCTGGATGCTCCACATCCTTGCCAAACTTGGTACTGTCAATCTTTTTAATTTTAGCTGTAATGGTATGTCAATGTGATTTTAATTTGCATTTCTCTAGTCAATTGAGCATCTTTTTATATGTTTGTTGGCCATTCGTATATCTTCTTTGTGAAACTATTTGTTTGATATTTGAAGTGGCTGTTCAAATCTTTTGCCCATAAAAAATGTGCGTTTGTCGTTGTCTTATTTAGTTGTAAGAATTCTTTATATATTCTGGATAGAAGCTCTGTGACACATGTGTTTTACAAATATTTTCTCCCAGTCCGTGGCTTGCATTTTGTTTTCTTAACTGTGTCTCTTGAAGAACAAGAGGTTTTAATTTTGATGAGATCTATTTTAATTTTGATGAGATCTATTTTATCAATATTTCTTGTCTAGTTTGTGCTTATTTTAGTTAGAAGAAATCTTTGCCTAACCTAATGTCACAAAGATTTTCTCCTATGTTTTCTTCTAGAAGTTCCATAGTTTTTGCTCATACATATAGATCTATGACTTATTTCAAGTTAATTTTTGTATACTGTATGAGGTAAGGGCCAAAGTTTATTATTTTTTCTTCCTATATAGATACCTAGTTATTCCAGCATCGTTGAAAAGACTGTCTTTTCCCCATTGAATTATTCTGACACCTTTGAGACTATGAGATCTTGCTATCGTTAGTAGTCATCTTCTTTCACTAAGAATTTAAGCCTGACAACAGAGCTTATTCAAATATAAATAAATCCATCTTATAATCTTATTGGTAAGTATATATTTTGGGAGATTGTGCGAGCAATGACATGAACCACTTTTTAGGGCTCATTCAAACTAATCAGAAAGTTGGTAATGTACAAGTGATGGTAACTTCTTAGAATTTGTGAAATTCTAAGGAAGAAAATTCTGTACCTAGTTAGTGATGCATGATTGTCTTTAGGAAAGTGAATTAGAAAAATATTAGAGTAAAGGTAGGCTTGCATACATTTACAGACTCTAAAAGGAGACCTGGATCAATAAAAGAAAAATCTGCGGTGGCTACTGATTCTAATGAGAAAGAGAAGATAAAGGAATTTACACAAAATAAAATAGCTGCTTTAGGTGCTCTCTGAATTCAAGGGCTTGAATGAAAGGTGGAAGAAAAGGCTTGCAACCAGTAATGAATGAAAAAGAGTAGTAGGTACCTAAAAAAATAGTCGGGAAGGATCAAGCACAAATGAATTGATGTCTGTGGACAGTGAAGCATGTTAAAAACATCTTCAAAAGCGTAATTTGGAGCCTGACGATCAATCATGACCAGATAGGCTTGCTGTTCAGAGCAGGCCATATAACATAAACATGAGGGAGATGGCATATAAGTCACAGACTCTTTTGCTTCTGTCTATTTTTTTTTTAAACAGAATTATCTTCGAACAGAAAAGGGGATGGACAGAAATGAAAAGTAATGGGAGCCCAAGGTAGCTTAGGAGATAATGAAACCCTTTAAGTTCAGGTCTTGAGGATTAGATGAGTTATAGTCTTAGACTATTTTGGAATAATTGTGAATAGTCTTTTTTTTTTTTTTTTTTTTTGTGAGGAAGATCAGCCCTGAGCTAACATCCATGGCAATCCTCCTCTTTTTTACTGAGGAAGACCGGCCCTGAGCTAACTTCCATTGCCAATCCTCCTCCTTGTTTTTCCCTTTTTCTCCCCAAAGCCCCAGTAGATAGTTGTGTGTTGTAGTTGCTCATCCTTCTAGTTGCTGTATGTGGGATGCCGCCTCAGCATGGCCGGACAAGCAGTGCGTCGGTGCGTGCCCAGGATCCGAACCTGGGCTGCCAGTATCAGAGCGCGCGCACTCAACCGCCAAGCCACAGGGCCGGCCCATGGATAGTCTTTTAAGGGTAATAAAACATAGAGAAGGTACCTGAAGACTGGACTCAAAAAGGGGAGCAAGGGTAGATTCTAGTAAGAGAAATGAGTGAACCTCATGCTAATTCTAATCAGAATTCTAGCTTGGTTTTATTAAATAATGGCTTATGAATGGGTTTGAAAGGAAACGATGATCTTTAGAAGCTTTCCTGGGTATAATAAGAACAAACTAATGTAATTCCTTTTTTGTTATCGTTGAGTAGACAACCTAAGGAGATGTTGGCGATGGGTTTTATTTGGGTGTTAGAAAAGTATTTGATAAAGTCTTCTATGATGCCACCATAGACTAGAAGAAGTGATAGGTCATGTAAGGATTTTATAATTGATTGGTGGATCATATTTAAATTAACTTATTTATGTCAGTCAGAGTAAAGGTCTTTAACAGTGTGTCCTAGGGTCTTAGCCTATTCAACAGTTTTTCGGTGGCTAGGATGAAAATTTAGTTATGATCATTGGATTTACGAAGGAAGGGGGAAGGTACAAAGTTGACAGAAATAGCTTGACTAAGCTTATGAAATTAGGATTTACAAAGATCTTTACAGACTAGAATAATGGACCAAAATGAAAAAAGTTTTAATTAAAAATGATAAAATGTCAAGTTCTACACTGAGATTGAAACAGCTTCTAAGAGAGGATTGAGAAATTTTAATTAAGTATATGCTAAATACGAGCCCATTAAATTGACTTGCCAGCCAGAAACAAAAAGTGAATAGATTGGTTGCAGATCAAGGGAGGTAATAGAGCTGTTGTTTTCCTCATGTCAGACCTTTTCTGGGGTATCATGTTGGATTTGGGTGTCAGATTTCAAAGGGGACTTGAATAAAATGTCATGTGTGGAACAGTGTGAATATCTCAGTGATTTGTATTTATAGGCTTGTCATGTGGAAAAGCCTAATTTGTTTAGAACTAAAAGGAAGACATTTCTAATAATAATTAGAACATTTCAAGGTGGAATAGGCTAACTTGTGAGCTAGGGAAATTTTTCTCTCTGGAAGCATTAAAGGAGAAATTAAGTGACCACTTATTAAGAATGTTATAGAGGGGATATCATCATTTGTGGGAGGTTGAGCTAGATACGCTTTAAGATTTCTTCCAATTCCTTTAACTTTTTAATTTTATTTTAATTTTTGTTTAGATACCTCCACAACCAATTATACCAATCTCGTCTTTAAGACTTTATTAATAATAAATATGTTTATGTAGCATTTAAAAGTTTTAAAATGCTTGTATGAGCTTGATCGATTAAATGTGATTTTTACAAGAATTCTACAAGTTGGGCAGGAAATGTCTTACAGTTTTTAGACAGCCGTATTATAATGATTTAGAGTATGGGTTCTAGATTCTGGACTGTCTGGGCTCTGCCGATTGCTGTGAGACCTTTGGAAACTTCTGAATGTTTCCCTTTTCTCATCTGTAATTTGATGATAATAATCATGACTACACCATAGGGCTGTTTGAGTTTTGTCATTAGTGTTGTCAAGTAGATTCTGATTCCTAACGACCCTGTGGACAGCAGAGTGGAACCCTGCCTGGTCTTTTTGCACCATCCTTTCACCTTGCAGCGCTGTATCAGCCAATGCTCTGCTGCTGTTCTAAGGGTTTTCATGGCCAATTTTTTGGAAATGTGTGGCTAGGTCCTTCTTCCTAGTCTGTCTTAGTCTGGAAGCTCCACTGAAACCTGTCCATTATGGGTGACCCTGCTGGTATTTGAAATCCAGGTGGCCGAGCTTTCAGCATCACACCAACACGCAGCTACCATAGTATGACACCTGACTGACAGACGGGTGGTGTGGTTGTCTTACCTAAACAAACCTGGGCCACGGTGGTGAGAGCCTGAATCTTAACCACTAGACAGAGCACCAGGGTTTGAGTTTACATATGATCAGATGCTTGAGAATATCTGCTTAGAACGTTATAATATGCTTAGAACAGTAACTTACACATAGTAGACATTTGCTAAGTGTTAGCTAATGCTCTTGATGTTATCGTCATTATTTCTGTTTTACAGATAGAGAGACTGATGCTCATGCAGGTTGTGACTTGCTCAAGTTTACATCAATAATAAGTGGCAGAGCAGTTAAGAATTCTGTGGAATTGGACAGAAACAAAATCAGAAATGGAGTAGAATTACTGGAGTAATTTTGTGAAACAGTAGTGATTTCATTTTAATTTGTTAAATGAATCCATCAGATGGTTGTGGAAGTATTGACTAGATTTTGGGAAAGCTAGGGTTTGCATGTGTTTACACGTATACGCACATTCCAGACATAATTCAGTAGGAAAGCCCATTCTAAAGCATGTTATAAATAAAGATAACCACATTTTCCAAAAGATTTATGGTGCTTGATAACATTTAAAAGGAAGTAGGCAATTAACTAGTTTCTGTTGGCATTCCAGTATACTTGCCTAGCAATTTGAGCTTCTTGATTCGTAGATGTGCTTAGATTTCTAGAGGAACATAAGTCAAAATGAAGGCATCTCCTAGAAGAAAAATCCAAATTGGCTCTCATTTATAATATTGAAGTAAACAAATATGGGCTCACTAAAATTCTGTCCTCTTTTCAGATAATCACCTCTTATAATTACTTCATTGAGTGCTCTGTCGTTTTCTACTCATGTTAGAAAAGTTTGTGTTGTACAGTAGCAGAGTTTTCCCCTGTAGATTGTGTGACATGCTTTAAAAAGGATTGTTACTTTTGCCTTTCTCTCATTGCTAGTAAGGTCCTGTGGTGAACACGTCTTTTATGGTAAGGATTGTTAAGGATTGTTTCATTCATTTACAAGATTGTAAACATCTTGAGGGCAGATATTGTGTCTTAATAATCTGTGTTTCTCAATACTTGCAAAGAGCCCTGCACATAGTGAGTTTGTGAAATTGTCAAAGAATTGATAGCTTCATTGGAAACCAAAGAACCCATTAAATAGCCTATATTACAAATGTCAATTAAGGTAACTTACATTCACAATGATAGTAATATAATCTATTTGTCAGCAAGTTTATTAAAGTTATGTTCTTGGAAAGGACTGCTGTTGGCAAAACTACAGTTGGCAAGATCAGTGTCATATGGAAAAGGAGTTTAAAGGAAAAAAACACCCTCTAAAAGGCTTTAGAGGTACTTCAAAAACACTATAAATGCAAGTCCCATAAGACATCCATTTCACAACAACCCAGATTTGTCAGCAGTAAAAATCTCATCTGGTAAGTGAATTGATCAGGAAAGTTATAGTGTGATCTGCTGAGGCAGATTCTCCTGTAAATTTTATTTGGCTTGTACTTATTTTTAAAGTATTTGAACCAACCCTATTTAATAGCATCAACTGTAATGACCTTAGCATTTGTATTATCCTTTGTTTAATTTTTGCAGTTCTCAGTAAAGTGCTGACCCTTTTATGAATTATTGCAATGGATAAGGATTTATTTCTCTGGGCCTGCTTTTCTATTCATATATTGAGAAGGTAGAATATAGATACTTACTCTCCTCTTTCTGCGCCATCACAGCCCCCCTGCCTGCATGGCCTTGGAGAAGAAAGTATCAATTGGTTTTCTTTTGGTCATGGGACAGTAGTAGTTATGTCCTTGGCATAGTTTCTGTCTCTGAATTTATATTCTTCTTTTCCTTCTGCTAGAGCAGTACTAAAGAAAACTGGATGGTGAAGGTGTTCTATCAGAAAAAGCTGAGGTGGCCTTACACTTGACCCTCCTGATGTCACGGATCACTGGGGACTTAGATAAGGGCCCGGTAGAGAACGGGACATTTGCTTGTGTAGTAGCTCTGTTGGAGTAGTAGTATATCTTCAACCTTTTCCTGAGGAGGGATTTTTCTCCTAATATTACCTTTACAATGGTTAAAAATTTATTTTTATATTTTGATAAGGTAGTACATATACGTGTAAACAATTCAAGGTGTACTAAAGTTTATCCAGTGAAAAATAGGTGTACTAAAGTTTATCCAGTGAAAAATAAGCATCTTTTCCATTCAGCCACCTAGTTTTAATCTCTCCCAGGGCAGCCACTGTTAACTTGGTGTATTTACGTGCATCCCTAACCCCTAACAGTGTGTTGTAGGCACTGTTCTGAACCTTGCCTTTTTTGCCCTTACTTACAACATGTCTTGGAAATGAATCTAAATCAGTGCCTGATTTTGCTTCATGATGTTTAATAGCCCAGTTGATGGACATTTCTGTTTTTTCCAGTCTTTTTTGCTGGGTTGTGAAGTTGGTCGTGCTTAATTACTTATAATCGAGGAATTTGGGTTGCTGTTATAAATGCATTCTATAATTTCTGATGGTTTACTCAATGGGTTGGAGACCGTGCTTTCTAAGAAATGTTTTCCGCAATGAGAAGGATGGCAGGTCTTTTACGTAAAACGTGTTTTTGTAATTTCCTTTGTGTATGGTGATATTTCATGTCAAATATCATACATGTACATAACTCATCAAGTACAGCATTCTGGAAGAGGATTTTTTTCCCCAACATAATGACTTCTTTAAAGAGTTTTACTCCTTGACTGCTGTGTAAAAAATTCATTTAGACTCTGATTGAACTTGTGTACAAGTTTTTGGCCAGTTACTTGAGGGTGAGTCGTTGGGATGGGATAAGATATATAGGTTACAATCCAGAAACCTAAATGTGAATTTCAGGATTTCCAGACAAGATGTCACCTGGAGCCCAGTGGAAGCCCTTTCCTCTTCTTTTATGGATCAGTTGCATCTAAGATGATTATTTTTTTAAAAATCCTAAATGTAATGGTGCAAATTTCTTTGGAAATCTATATTCTACAACTGCTATTTTTCTCAAATATATTATATTCAATTTTGAGAAGATAATGTATGTATATGGTAGATTATATAAACGTTTCATAATATTCACGGAATATATATTTGGATGTGCTTAAACTTTTTTTTAAAATTTGCTTTTTGAGCCGAATTTGCATAATTTAAAAAAGCCTTTATAGTTGCCGTTATCTGAGTCATTCAATTCTGAATGACCCAGCTAGTAATGAATTAATACCCAGGTAATAATGATATATTAGTAGTATCAAAACACGAATTGTTAAATTTTTACTAAGTTTATTTTGCTTTCTTTATCGCTTCAAACTAATTTCTAATCCCTAAATCTCTTCCTTTTCTAATTTTCCTGCATACACTTAACTTCTGCTCCAAGTTGTGGTAGGTGGGATGTTATGAAAAAAGAAGGGGGAGGAGAAATGGTAAAAGTGTAAAGACCTGTCTTTCCTACCCAACTTGGTTGTTGAGATAGGTGCTATTGAAATAGCTGTACCTGTTGCTATGGACTCTAGCTTTTTAATTACAAAGCTTTCTCTCCTTGGCCAAATGGTGAGTTTCTATCATTCTTTTAAAGCCAGGGTCAAATGTTGCCTTGTAGGAAAAGTCTTTCTCTGACTTTGCTTTTTTTCTATTAGCTTCTTTCTAGCATTTAAAAAAGATATCTATTAATGGGCATTTATCACATTATTTACAGGTGATTCTTTATGTGTCTGACACCCTCAGGAGACTGATGTTTTTGAAGAGCTATGTTTTATCCATATTTGTATTCACAGTAGCTAGGTACAGTGGCAATAAATGGTGCTCAATAATTTTTTAATTAATGGATATCAGAAAATTTAATGCATCTCATTTTTCCAAGGGAAACCTGGTCTTTATGTTCTTAATCTGATTTTCATTAACTTATATGACTGATTACTAGGTATTCCAAGTGGAATTTGTAGGTATCCATAGCGATAGGGCAGAATTATTTTGATGACTGTGAATTCTTCAAAAATTGTTTTATAGCTTTTCATCTAAAACCTTATAAGAAAACTGGAGAGCAAGTTTGTTTTACAGGCAGCACACTATTTTATTAAAAAGCTTAAAATGTGTTTGGAAAAAAATTTAAAAAATTTTCTAACTTATGATATCAATATGATCTATCTTTATATTTTTTAAAAAATATATTTTATAATAAAAGTAATATATGCCTATGATTCAGAAAAGAATATAAAACTATAGGAAGAAAATAAAATTATCCGTATTTTCTCCTCTCAGAGTTTAAAATTTTAATATTTTGGTGCATTTCATTCCAGTCTTTTTTCTGTTCATCGGGTTTTTGTTTTTTGGGTGTTTTTTTGGTTTTGGTTTGTTTTCCACAGTAGTTGATGATTTAGTAAAGCATTAAGAAAATAAGCTTAATTGTATCTAGTTGAATATGAAAACAATATTTAGCTGCCCCAATTTAACATTTAGAAAAATTTGCTTACTTGTTTATAGTAATCAGATACTATGGAAATGTATTTTATATCCTTAAACCCCTAAGACAGCTTTATGGTATCAGCAGAGTGAAACCATGGGAACTTGGGTATCTGAAAGTGTACAGACATAAGTAATTTGGGGAAATCATCATTTTTAGATCTAGGATGATCTTTCTTTTTATTGGAGTAGGGTATTCACTGCTGAAACACAGCAGCACATGTGGGTTTGAGCACACTGAAATCAACTAACCCACTTCCTGGTTTCTATGCACTAGTTTCTTGGTAGCTTCTACCTTATTAATTTAGAGGTATACAGACACATTCTCTCTCTCTCTCTCCCCCTCTCCCTCCCTCTCCCTCTCTCTCTCTCTCTCTCTCTCTCTCTCTCTCTCTCTCTCTCTCTCTCTCTCTCTCTCTCCCTCCCCCTCTCCCCCCCTCTCTCTCAACTTTTGGAGTGTAGTGGGCAAGAGGACAGACTTTGGAGCCTTCCGAGGTGGGTTTGAATTGAGGCTCTGACACTAATATAGCCTTGGACAAGTTGCTTGACCTCTAAGATTCATTTTCTTATCTGTTAAATGTAAATACTGATAGGGTTGTTTGAATATTAGATGAGGTAATATATGTACCTAGCATAGTACCTGATGGATTATAAAAGCTCAACAAATGTGAGCTATTTATAAGCACACTCTTCTTCCTTCCTGAGTAGCCTTCATTATCTCTACAGTTTTTCTGGCTTCTTTTCTGTTCAGAAACACCTCCTTGGCTTCCTGTTGACTGGAGGGCATTTCTTTGGCCTCTTGCCCTTATTTAATGCTACTTTGAGGATCCCTGTTGACGGATTCTCTTGATAAACCTTTGTTCACTTGCCTGCCACTTTATTCAAAGACCATGTGGAGTGATTAGAGTACTCTGGACTACTGCCTTGGTCCCAGTGCCACTTCTGTGACTTCAAAGCCGTGTGATCTTTGCAAGTTAATTAACCTAAGAGTTTTCTCATCTGTTAAATGAACAATGATGATACCTACCTCATAGTTGGTACCATAGATGATACCTACTCATAATGAAGTAGTATAGATAAAACATTTAGGTCATGCAGAATAAATGCTAGCTATTACTTGTGAGCCTAGCTCTTAGTGGTACTTAATTCATCTAGACTCCTGATCAGTGACTACCATATGTGTATAGCACTTTTGATGTTTGTTATGGAAAATAAATCTTACTTTTACAAGTCACCCTAACACAACATTAGTAACAGAATGTAAAGGATACATATCATATTAAACATACTTGCACATGTGAGATACTTATATATAATGTTCTTAGGGTTTGTTGGGTGAGGTGTGTTGAATGCAACTGTATGTTGTGAGAATTATGTAGTGCCATGCTTGGAGCTTAGGGCACTCTTTTTTTTGTTTTTGTTTTTTTTTAAATGATTAAATGAATGACATCTTCAGTGTGATGTGAGCACTTATATTTATTATATCCCAAGTTGCTGGCTTTTGATGGCCTTAGGTTCCACTTTGAACCTAAGGGCCATTCAGGGGCCAAATAATACTTGCATAACTCATACTTTTGTTTATGTATTAATACAGTTGTTCCTGTGTGCTACTCAGTTGTTCTAGGTAATACTTAGTTTTTGTATGCCGTTTTGGGTACAGTTTGGTTTTTGCATGTAATTTTTTATTTAAAGAGTAGAACAGCTAATATTGAGTTGAGAATAGGGTTTGCCAAACTATCTGTGGAATTAGTTATTTACTATTAGGGTGGGCAATCTATGAATTCTCTTCTATCCTCTTTGTCTTATATCTGGTCTACAAGAATTTGCACAATTGCATCATTTATTGTTAATACCCGTTGGGCTGAATTCAGCACAAACTTTGTGTGTGTGTGTGTGTGTGTGTGTGTGTGTGTGTGTGTGTGTGAGAGGAAGATCAGCCCTGAGCTAACATCCGATGCCAATCCTCCTTTTCTTGCTGAGGAAGATTGGCCCTGAGCTAACATCCGTGCCCATCTTCCTCCACTTTATATGGGCGGCCGCCACAGCATGGCTTGACAGGCGGTGCATTGGGGCACGCCTGAGATCCGAACCTGCGAACCACAGGCTGCCAAAGCAGAGTGTGCGCACTTAACCGCTGTGCCACCAGGCTGCCCCTCAACACAAACTTGTATTGTAATGAATTAATGGTACGTGCTTATAATTCTACATGAGCTGAAAGAGTTGTGAAAGTTAAGAAAATGAAGTAGATTCAACAGAATTCTTTCTGTAATCATAGAAATTAATCATGAAGGCATTTGATTTAGTATCTACTAAAAGCATAAAGTATTTTAGTAAAGTTAACTTCAGTATCCATTTGGTGATTATTTTGTCAATTTTTTTGCATTGTTTTTCAATAATTTCCTCTTATTATCCTAAAAAATAGAACTTAAAATACAATAGAGGAGGTACAGTTGTTTATGATCACAAAGAATATTTCATATAAATGGTTCTTGGATTCTGTACAACACCATTGGTCTTCATTTTGCACAAATAATCGACAACTTAGTGTGATAAGATTGGAGGGCTACTAGAACCAAGAAAACACAACTGTTAAGAATTCACAGGAATCATAGATTTATTTCTAAGAGAACAAATGTAAGGACTAGCAGAGCTGAGAAGAAATATAAAAAGATCATCCTCTTACACTTCAGCAAAATAGCTTGGTGGTTAGGAACAGGGCTTTGAAGTCAGACAACCTGACTTGAAGTCCTGCTCTGCCACTTACTGCCCACAGGACCTGAATGACGTACCCTCTCCACACCTCTGACTCCCCATATGTAAACTGGGATAGTCAGAAAACTGACAGAGTAGGTTCTTGTGAGAATTATGTGAGATTATGCATAGTAAACGCCCAGCACGGTGTCTGGCATATAGTAAACACTGACTAAACAGGTTATCTGCCAACGAGGAGTTGTTACAAACCAGTCTTGTGTCATCTATTAAAACAGTCATATTGCTGAAAAAGCAGTGAAAGTATAATCTTGAGTTTGCCAGCAACTGTAGGCGGGGTTAAGTGAGTAAAATGACTCAAATGCTTGTCTTGGTTCTAAGTATCTGTTGTTGACAGTTTTGTCATTCAACCCTGCCCCCAGTTGTGGGAATTACACTTACATTCAACAACTAGTAATTATGTTTCTCATCAGTAGTAATGATATTTAAATATTGTTACATCACTTCATATCCTCTTTTTCTGTGACTCATCTTACACCTAAATGTAGGAGTTACTAGTCTGATTTTGGGAGTTCTGGGGACACAGGAGACGGACAGATAGGGATCAAAAATGGCCCCTCCCTTGGCTGATTGGAGGGCATAACATTAGATCTGAAGTAAAAGGACTTATTAACCAGTCTTGACTTAGATAGACGTACCCACTGGGTGACTAGCACAGCAGAGCAACTCCAGGCCTCCCTACAAGACAGGTGCCTTCTTACTTGAAGAGCAGATCAGAGGGCATGCACCCAGGGACAGGGTGGGTGAGAGAGAAATCAAGGAGCTCAGCCAAGCCAACCCCGGAAGTCCTTATGCCCCCTTGAGAAGAGTGAGGGAAGAGTTAGGGAGAAAGTTCTGGAGTGTTACTCTAGCTGAAGTCCCTCCACGTGGACTTGAAGCATGATGGAAGCACAGAGAGCCAAGAGAACACGACCTTCCAGTAAAGAAAGTGAGACTGTGAAGTTCTGTGAGGAGATTGGGGTGACAGATAAAGGGAAAACGTGAGGAGAGGAGTAGGTTGGAACACAAAGAGAACGAGCCTCTGATTTCCTTCATCTTTCAAGAGCCCCCTGCATGCATGCATGCATTCATTCATCCATCCATCCATCCATCTATCTGTCTGTCCATTTAATCATTCATTCATCCATCCATCCATCCATCCATCCATTTATTCCTTAATGGATATGAAGGACTTGTAATAATCAGAAATGCTAATCAGAAATAGATTGTGATATCTCATATTTGAATTTTAGAGTCTTAATAAAATTTTAAACGCCACCTTGAATAGAGTTAAAACAGAATAAAATGTATGAGGAAGCTAAGAATCTTGAGCAAAGGTATACTTTTTGCAGGGAACGTATATCTGGAAAACAGCTTGCAAATCTAATTTTTTTTAATTGATGTTTTAATAGTTTTTAACATTGTGAAATTTTGGGTTGTACATTTTTGTTTGTCCATCACCATATATATGACTCCCTTCACCCCTTGTGCCCACCCCCTACCCCCATTGCCCCTGGTAACCACAATGCAGTTTTCTCTGTCCATGTGTTGGTTTATATTCCACATATGAGTGAGATCATACGGTGTTTGTCTTTCTCCTTCTGGCTTACTTCACTTAACATAATACCCTCCAGGCCCATCCATGTTGTTGCAAATCGGACAATTTTGTCTTTTTTTATGGCTGAGTAGTATTCCGTTGTATATATATACCACATTTTCTTGATCCAATTGTAAGTCAAGGGACACTTAGGTTGCTTCCATTTCTTGGCTATGGTGAATAATGCTGCAATGAACATAGAGGTGCATAAGCCTTTTTGGATTGTTGATTTCAGGTTCGTTGGATAGATTCCCAGTAGTGGGCTGGATCATAGGGCATCTCTATTTTTAATTCTTTGAGGAATCGCCATACTGTTTTCCATAGAGGCTGCACCAGTTTGCATTCCCACCAGCTGTGTATGAGGGTTTCTGTTTCTGCACATCCTCTCCAACATTTGTTGTTTTTTGTCTTGGTGATTATAGCCATTCTAACGGGTGTGAGGTGATATCTTAGCGTTGTTTTGATTTGCATTTCCCTGATGATTAATGATGTTGAACATCTTTTCATGTGCCTATTGGCCATCTGTATATCTTCTTTGGAGAAGTGTCTGTTCATTTACTCTGCCCATTTTTTGATCGGGTTGTTTGTTTTTTTGTTGTTCAGTTGTGTGAGTTCTTTGTATATTATGGAGATCAACCCCTTGTCAGATGTATGTTTTTGCAAATCTAATTTTAAAAATAAATTGATATATTAAGTGTCTACCTGGTTGAATAATTCACATTAGTGATTAATTTTGAGTAATTTTTTTTTTATAATTTTTTTATTTATTTTTTTCTCCCAAAGCCCCAGTAGATAGTTGTATGTCATAGCTGCACATCCTTCTAGTTGCTGTATGTGGGACGCGGCCTCAGCATGGCCGGAGAAGCAGTGCGTCGGTGCACGCCCAGGATCCGAACCTGGGCCGCCAGCAACGGAGCATGCGCACTTAACCACTAAGCCATGGGGCTGGCCCTTGAGTAATTTTTTTATCCTTTTAAGAAATATTTAATGAGCAGCTACCATGTACTAGGCATTGTGATAGATAGTAGATATACCAGGATGAATGAGATGTAATCATGGAGATTACAGATTAATAGAAGAGACATGTAAATAAATACATTCAACAAAATATTATGAGTAACAGATTGGAAATACAGTAGATCAAAAGAAGCAGTGACCAGTTCTACTCTTATGACAACAGACAGCAGTAAGGCGGATCACGTAGAAGCAGCCTACAATTCATGATTAAATTTGAGGAAAAATAAATTACCTTCTCTATTATAATGAATCCTTGTCAGTAACTGTTTCTAGGACTTTAAAAATTATTTTGTTCCTCATCTTTCTAGAAATTAGGAAGTAGGTAATAGAAGCCTGCCCAAGAATTGTTGTTAAAATTATAATTTTAAATGTTTTATTAGTTATAGAAATATTAAATATCTACTTGATGCTGGGTGCTCCATATTAAAATATTGGAGATATGTCCTATTCTTAAAGCTCTTAGAAATATATGCTTACAAATAAAACAAACAACTTACCAATTATAAAATGTTGATCTTTTTATTTGTAAAAGGAAGAGAAGGACCTGGAGAATTATGGGGGGCTCTATGAAAGGGAAGTTGAGATGGCAGTTGGGAAACTAATTGGAAGAGAAATGATGTGAGCAATAGATTAGAAACGTGCTAACAAAAGAAGGCAGGTGGATGCCACTTCCTTGCTTGGACTGTATAGCACTAGCTGTTCTGCAGAGGTCCAATGGTTGCTGGAGGAAAGAGGGAGGTCAAGCTAGGAGAACTTTGGTACATCTCTCCTCAACCCCACTCACCCTCCTTGCTTGAAAATTGGGCTTCTATATAAGAATATGCTTGAAGAAATGTGTTCTACAAATTTAATGAAAAATTTAAAAAGTATTAATTTAAAGCATGATATAATAGAAAATGTTGATGTAATGCTGTTAGTGATATAATAGAAATATTTTTAATGGAAAGGTATAAATCATATTTACACTGATAATGAAAATAAAAGCTAAAATTGAAGAGCATTTAGGGTTATTTATTTTGAATGCTTTTATTTTATCAGACAATGCATATTAAACCAGAGGAATATGAAGAATGTATATGGATGCTTGTGTGGCTCTTTTGAAGAGGAAATCTGGGCATTTCTGAGGACTTTTGGGTTTATGGCATTGGTTCTTTCATGTATTTAGCTTTCAGCCTTTGGCTGTCCCTTCCTTCCTTGATCATGATTATTTATACTGTTTTTATAATTGCAGCTATGATCAGAATCTTTTGTTGTTGTATTGTTCCCAAATGAAGGTGAGAAAGAAAGAAGGAAGCCAAATGATTTTTCTAAGATTATTACACTAGTGCAAGAAGGAAGAAGGAGATAAATAGGTTTTTAAGGTGGTTCATTTTTTGATAAGACATTTGTTTAACATGGAATTAACTGAGTTATGAGAGATGGAAATGGGACTGGGCTGGAGTGCAAAGGAGTATTGGGTTATAGATTACCTCCCAGTGGAGGAAATGAAAGAGACAGGAGGAGATTCTGGATCAGTTCATCTTGCAGGACCACCAGGTGTGCTTTTGGCTCAGGATATCTTGGTAACCCGGGATGCAATTTCAGATTAAGCTTCTCAGGGGGAGGGCAGGTATATGTAACTTTTAGGTCCACATTTTTAACTTCATCTAGCACAGAATGACCAATTAAAATAAGTGGTATTTCAGGTTCTCTTGTGACTAAATGCACCTTCCTTTATTTTGTTAGTTTTTAGTTGTGTTTTGATGTTGATCTGCTTAGCTCGGCTTATTCCTCCTCTGAGCATCCCTTCCAGCCTTGGATCTAGAGCATGGCGAAATAAATGTGGAAATTTTTAGCAGTGGTGCCTATTAAAATTTTACCATTAGTCCATGGTATACTAAGAAAGCGATCACAAATAACTGAAACCATTACTCAGGCACCGTTGATACTTAGGGCCTCTTTTTGTTGAAAGGTGAGATGGAATTAAGGAACTCAAATCACAGACATGAATAACTTATTCAGATTATTTCAGGAAACAAGCATTTGCTCTATGCAAACATTCAACTGGCAGTGAAGGCCATCAGGAACTGAAAGATGAAGCAGCTTCAGGGATGGGCTATTCTGTCTCTTTTTTTAGGCTGAAAGGTCTCTCTGATGATGACTCTGCTTTGCTCTGCATATCAGGTACTGTTTTCCTCTGCAACAGCTACTTTTTATCAGCTTACTGGTAGTTTCTGCTTCCCCATTTTTTCAGGTTGCCTTTGGTTGCTGTTGCCTATTAAAGCTCTTTACCTCATAGTGTTTCATCTAACTCCCGTTACACATTGACTCTCTCAATTTATCCTAGTTCTGATTCCTAAGAGAGGACTGGTTGAATAAATTATGTTAATGCATTAGGAAACTTTACAGCTGTGAAAAAGGTTGAGGTAGATCCACACTGATGTATTGGAGCCAGCCTGAGCTCTGCGTTCGGTGATATCGCATTGGTAGCTTGGTCAGTGGCCATCATAGTGGGAGTATTCGCAGAGTGGAAATTGGCAATTGCCACAAACCAGGAATCACAGCCTCTACTTCCCTCCAAGAACTGGTTGCTGGACCTTTATTGGCATGCCACTGGGTAGATCTACAGGTGTTGATATGCGCAGTCTCTAAGGTGTGCTGTTAAAAAAAAGTAAGGTGTAGAATTACTTAGAGAATGATTCTAGCTTATGAATAGAAAAGGGAGATATAAATATATGTGTGTGTACATGCATTCACAGATTCTGGTATAGTGTGGAGAATGTTTTTGGTAGGTAACAGTGGCTGCTTCTAGGAAGGGGGCTTAGATTTGGAGTAGGATGCATGTATGTGTGCAGATCAGTGTTTAGTTTCAGGCACTTTGTCTATATTGACAAATTGATTGACATTGATTATAAACATTAAAAGCCAATAAAATTTTTACATAATCATGATAATCATGATACTGTCAATGTCATTTACTTGAATCTCAAATATGATGAGCTACGTAGGAAGGAAGTACAGTCCTAATGTCGAAAGTGTCAAGGTCACATGAATTCACTTTTCCTGTAAGCCATCAAATTCACAGCCATGCCTCTTTGTACATTACTTCATGTTTGACTGTGACTTCTATCACTCTCTGCTTTGCTTATTCTGAGATTTCTAGTAGTCCTCTCACCCTCTTTTTGGTGTCTTTTATATGTAAGCTTTTACTGTATTGCTAAATAATATCCATGATCTATATGTTGCCTAGAATCCACTTTCTTCTTAAAGACACCTTGTATTCCCTATTCTAGTGTAGGCTGGTTGCTTTCTAGGCAGCTACACAGTTGGCACCTGGAAATGTCTAATTTTAGCCTCCTGAGATTTTGTGGATCCTGTATCTGCTCCTCTTTTTGATTCTGTTAAAGAAAAAATTATTCTTATACTTGTTAAAACAATAAAGAAGACTTTATTCAGGACTATTGCAAGAGGTGTCAAGACTATTGCAATAGGGGGGAGAGATCAGGCTTAACTCCGAATACAATAAGGACAAGTGGCGATTTTATAGCCAACGAGAGGAGCAAAGAATTCAGTGAGTGGCAAATTACTAAGAGGAGACATCAAAGATAGGGGGATTCTTGCTAAACTGACTTATCAGGGTTCTTGATAAAGGCAGGCAGGTTGATCAGATATCAAGGGTTGGGGGGACTCTCCATAAACTGCCTTAGCAGGATTCTTGCTACAACTGGGCTAGGCAGGCTGAAGACAGGATAGGAGTCCAGGGTGGAGGCCTAGTTGAGAAGAGCACTCAGAGGAACCTGACTAAAGTTTGAACAAGGAGAGAGTCTTTGTCAATTCTTTTTGTTGTTTTGTTTTTCTGTAATATATTCTCAAATTCTTTTTAAAAGGGACATTGGGTAGATAGTCAACTTTGAATCCTTGTATTAGTTTCCCATTGCTGCTGTTACAAATTATCAAAAACTTAGTGGCTTAAAACAACATAAATGTATTGTCTTACAGTTCTGAAGGCCAGAAGACTGAAATCAGTTTTATTGGGCTAAAGTCAAGGTGTCAAGTGTCAGGTGTCAGGGTTCCTTCTGGAGCCACTAGGGGAAAATCTGTTTCCTAGCCCTTTCTAACTTCTGGAAGCCACCTACCTTCCTTGGCTCGTGACCCCTTCTTTCCTTCCTCACATCACTCCAACCTCTTGCTCCCATTATCACATCTTCTACATCCTCCTTTGATGTTTCTGTCTCTCTTTATAAGGTGCCTTGTGGTTACATTGGGCCTGCCTGCATGATCTGGGATAATCTCCCCGTCTCAAGATCCTTACTTAATTACATCTGTAAATCTCTTTTGCCATATAAGGTGCATTCACAGATTCCAGAGCTTAGGATGTGGGGACATTTTCTGGGGTGCATTCCTCAGCTCCTCATACATTGTAATGTTTAAAAATGTTTTTATTTTTTCCTCATGATTAATCGATAGTTTCGCTTTGTATAGAATTCCAAGTTTATGATATTTTTTTCTTCAGAACTTTGAAAATATTGCTTCATTATCTTCTAGCTGATAAGTTTGATGTCAGTCTGATTCTTATTCCTTGGTATATGACTTGAAATGTTTCTCTCTCTCTAAGCTTTCGAGATCTTTTTCTTATATTGAATGTTACAATTGGATTAAGCTGAGCATAAACTTAATTCATTAGTGTCCAGTTAAGTGTAATTAATGTTCATAAACGTGCCTCTAACATGGCTGTTAATTTTCCAAGGTGATTTCCAAATTGTAGGTCCCTGCCCATTTAAAAGAAAGAAAGAAGGAAGCAATGAAAGGAAGAAGGAAGGAATAAATAGAATAGAATAGACAATGTCGCAGTGCTGTCCCACTGTAGTTACACATATTGTTTCATGAAACGTTTGTTTCACTTGTATATGTGTGGTGTGTTTTAAAAATTTCCAAAACCTTCCAGAATTTAGCATGTATTTGCTTAGTGTCTGAAACGGGCTGAAGTTTTCACATTAAAAATTATCATTAAAAACTATGTTAAGATATGTATTTGAGGAGAAAAGCATTCCTACTTAGCTTTAATGTTTTCAATAAAAATTTTCTTTGTTGCCCCATGGCAAGTTCTATTAAAAGTAATAAGAACATGGCTAATTTTGAAGTACAAGATTAAGGCGTATT
This sequence comes from Diceros bicornis minor, assembly GCF_020826845.1. Taxonomy (NCBI): domain Eukaryota; kingdom Metazoa; phylum Chordata; class Mammalia; order Perissodactyla; family Rhinocerotidae; genus Diceros; species Diceros bicornis. Next base: position 12,262,144 of record NC_080775.1, on the reverse strand, counting down.
CTGAAGCTGCTTGTTTAAAGCCCCTGTTTGTTATTAGATGGAATGCTGGGTGTAGGCTGGTGTGGTTCATACTTGGGATCTAGCCTGAAAGACATGTTTTCACCCTCAACAAATATCATCTTTGTTTGAATATCTGTAGTCCATGTAACCACAGCAAGGTCTTTCTTCTCCCTTAGAATGTATCTCAAACGTTTTCTTTCTTGTGCTTGTTTCACAGTAGTTTAAAGTAGAGCTGCCTTCTGCGTTTCTGTTTCAGTTTGTTGCAGAATGTGTAAGGTACCACCTAACACTTGTGGTGTGCCTGAGAACTATAAAATAATGATGAAATCTTGGAATAGATAAGTTTACTCTATGAGGACTGAAGCGGTTGTTAATTCCCAAGGCCAGACGTGTTATATAACCAAGGGTAAAGTACTTTGCAAATGGAAAATTTTGATTTATGTATATTTAACATTCATCTGTCAAAATGTACACTAGGAAAAATGGTCTGCTGTCAGTTTTGTTTTATTGGATTGGATTTGAAATTTAATAATTTTGGATTACGGTTTGGGGTTAACTTGAAGATACTAAGTTACAATGCTTGCTTTTAAAAAATGTAATTCAGGAGGATACTTGATTCTTAAAAGTTCTTGTGTTTAAATGGAATTAGAAGTCTTCTTAAAATGTTATAGTTGTCACTTTTTAAAATGCTTCTTAAAATGCTATAGTTGTCATTTTCTTCTTAAATTTGTGCCCAGAGATGTTTTCCTATATACTTGAGCATCTAATCCAAACATCTTTTGATCCTTACTACTTAAAATATCTCTTATACTTTGAAAACTTGTTATATTAAATGTAAAGTCAATAAAAATAACTTGATTTAATTTGGCTTGAATAATGTAATAAGTTTTTTAAATTTGATAATGACGTGATGTAAGTACCAAGTAACACAGCTGTCATTGTTTGATAGGTGCCTGGAACTTTGTGCACACTTGCACAGAGATGCCGGACAGCTGTTGAGAGCCCTTGTGGTCAGTGTTTTAGGGCAAGCTCTTTGTTCTTGCAGTGAATTTCTAAATAAGCAGGTTGAATGAAACCAAGGGGAGTATTCTAGTGTAATTCTTAATAAACTTCTCAACTATAGATCAGACAGTATGAAACATAATTCAGCTATAGCAAGTTCTGCATGAGGATACTACTTTTTACTCTAAAGATGATTCCCTCACAATGCAGATTATTAAATAATGTCTTTAAATTCAGTGTTGGGAAAGATTGGCATTTCCGTTTCATCTCTTCAAAAAAGCAGGTTTGGCTGTATTTTCTAAAATTAGTTTGACTTTAAAGCCACTCTCCTTTTAGAATATAGATCTTCCTCGACTTACGATGGGGTTATGTCCTAATAAACTCATTGTAAGTTGAAAGTATCGTTAAGTGGAAAATGCATTTAATACACCTAACCTACAGAACATCCTAGCTTAGCCTAACCTACCTTAAACATGCTCAGAAGACTCACTTTAGCTACAGTTGGGCAAAATCATCACACACAAAGCCTATTTTATAATAAAGTGTTGAATATCTCATTACTGTACTGAACGTGAAAAACAGAATGGTTGTAAATGTATCAGTTGTTCACCCTTGTGATCGCATGGCTGACTCGCAGCTGCGCTCGCTGGCGCTGCCCAGCGTCGTGAGAGATTGTGGTACTGCGTATCGCTAGCCTGGGAAAAGATACAATACAAAATTCAAAGTACAGTTTCTACCGAATGCCTATTGCTTTTGCACCATCATTAAGTCAAACCATCGTAAGTCGGGGACTGTCTGTACATTCATTAATATTACAAGATTTTCTCTCCATGGGGAAATATAAAGATAAGAATTTTCTAAAGGAATTTAAAGATTTAGAACTTATTTGATTTAGAGTCAAGTCAGCTGTTCTAATCATGTTAAAGTACATCATCTTTCTTCCATAAAATTAGGATACAATTTCATCCAGTTTTGGTACAACCTCTATTATGTGGTTAGGTTTTCCTTTCTGGAAATCTCTAGTCAGAAAATGATCTGTGTAAAGCTTTATATCTGACAGTTTGCCACAGTGACGTTTTCTTGGGATACTTTGATCTTCACTTCCCAGCTCCATACCGTTTCCAGTTCTTGCCTTTATACTTTTAAACTTTTCAGTGCTAAGTATGAAATATAGTTGAGACTCCTACAACCAGTAGCAGGAATAAAGCACTGGTATAATATATGTTCAGAGAAAAACCTTCATCCATTGAGTTTGGCCTAATCACCATAGAAATTCATGCTTAGCTGTTCTGATAATGGAAGTGGAATTTAATAAGTAGTCAGGTTTTCTAGTTCGAGTTTAATTTCTGTTGATTTGCTTTCTCTACCCTTCTCTAGAAGTGTAAATGTGGTGTTTTAAAGCTGGGCAACAGAAGAGGGAAAAAGGAATTGACACAGGTTCAGAAGTCTGAAATAGGATAATGAATATGTATATAATTGAGTTGATTATCTCAGACTTCTGATTGCATTCGTTCACTGTGAAAATCTAAACTAGTCTATACTTTTATTTTTATTTTTTTGAACCATTCTATTATTTATTCACATTTCCCGCAAATGATAGCATATTGACATTTTATAGTCCAACTGAGAAAAGCAGTGACATAAACACTTTTTCCCAAATACACTTTTACAAATTTACTAACTCTTATCTTGCTATTTTTTTACTCTTCCCTTGTGCTTGTTTATCTCACTGGCATAAATCCCTAGAGGCGGAATTGTTCGGTAAAGGGTGTGCCTGTTTTTAAGACTTTTGATATGTATTATCAAATTGCTTTCCAGAAAGATTTATACACTTATAAGTCTGCCCTCAGAGTAGGGTGCTGCAGATGTCCCTACAGTGTTGTCAGAATTGCGTAGTATCATTGCATTTTTTGGTGAGTCTGAGATAGGTGCAAAGGGATATTTTAACACTGGTATTTCTTTAGTTTCTAATGAGTTTGATTTTTTCCTGTGTCTTGGCTTTTAAATTTAGATTTTATTTTTATGAGAGTTATCCTTGGTTCAAAGATTCAGCGGTGTGTGAGACTTATTTTGAAAAATAGCTGACGTCTGTACTCGTCCCTCCTCGCTGCCCACCCTATGGAGTAACCACTCTCCACTCCCCAGCCGATTCTTTCTGTTTACTTCATAGCACTGGGTAACAGGCCTGTGTTGCCACTTCCGGCTTCCGCAGTTTGAGGCAGTAGCTATTGGTTTCTTGTTGGAGGGTGTGAGGATTTGGTTTTCTTCTGTGCACCCAACCTCTGCTGCACACACACGTGCACATCCCTTCAGCTCTCAGGGAGTGTCTACTCACTTTCATCAACTCCCTTTGTTTAACCCCACCCTTACCTCTCCTCAGGAAGCACTGATTGCTGGGCCTTTGAGGGAGGGGATTTAAAGCATCTCTATACTGTCATTTTAGTGGGGCTTCAGGAGGAGTGGATAGAAAACTGTGTTCCATCTGCCATCTTTAACTGAAAGTCCTTTTTCGTTGTCTTTAGTAATCATTTTTATAAAGTAATCGTTAAAATTGTGGGCTATGGAGTCAAGACTGTCTGGATTTGAATCCCTGCTTTGCGACCTTAGACAAGTTGATTAAAATCTCTAAACCTCATTTTTTTCATCTGTGTAACAGAATTAACATGATACCTCTCTTAAAGTGTTGTTGTGAGAATTAAATGTGATAAGGCATGTGAAGTGCTTTTCACAGTATCTGCTGCCTGGAAGTATCTTACTATCTGCCAGGCACTTAGTAAGAACACAGATATAGTTGTCACTGCTGTTGTTACTCTTGTGAATTTCTTGCTCCTGACCTTTGCCCAGTTTTCCAATGGAATACTTGTCTTTTTCTTCTTGATCAGAGGTGCCTTTTTATACAGTCTGTCATTGGTCTTTTATTTTTATTTATGGTACTTGGGATGTGTCATTATATCCCTACTATTTCGTGTTATGATCTCTACTTTTGTTGTCAGATTTGTGTTTTTGAGATACCTGGTGGTAATGAGAAAGAAGAGTGTGTATGTGTGTGTGCTTGAGCAGTAAAACTGGAGATTATTATAGTAATTAGGGCAATTGATAAGGGGGACCTGAGGCTAAATGTAGAAATGATTATTTTCATCATGTAAGAGAAATAATTTTTTTTAACTCCTGAAGTATATCTTGCACTCATGTATTTTGTGGACAAATTACCTTAATTTTCAAAAGCCTCCTTGAATGCTATTCTCATCATCTACCCAAGTGAATGTCATCTGCAAACTTAGAGCTTTCAGTTTCAGTTTCTACTTTAATACTAATTTTCGTGAAATTAGATCCAAAATTGATTCTTGGATAAGATTTATCATATCCCCTAAGTTAATGCTATGTTAACAAATTTGCTTTCTTATGAATATCATATGTAATATTGAAATGGTTGATATGTTGATATTTCAGAGTTGTGGTTACAGATAACCTAACTCATCCTTAAGTTTATTTGATTTTGCTGGTTTGTCATTTTAGACAGTATTGATTTATTGTACTATTTTTATTTGTTTTGTCTTAGTTTTATAATTAATTAACTTTATGGTTCTTTAAATAACAGTTCATCTAAATTTGGTCTCTCCACAGATTCGGACCAGGATGTAGCACTCAAACTTGCCCAGGAGCGAGCTGAAATAGTTGCTAAATATGACAGAGTAGGTATTCGTATTTACTCTTTGAGTAAGTTTTATTAGAAAAAACATATAAATAGAAATGGATTTGCTTTTTAGAGAGCTAAAATTACAGAAGCAGTTTGTTTGCTTCATGTGACCACTGAAGTCATCTTTTTTTTCTGACTTCATCTCCAGATTTTCTCTCCCTCCTTCCCTCTGCTCCAGCCGCTCTGGTCTCTTTGCTGTTCTTCCAGCACACCCGGCTTGCTCCTGCCTCAGGACCTTCACAGCAGCTGTGCCTTCTGCCTAGAACACTTGTCTCCTGGATATCCTCAGGCCTCATTGCCTCACCTCTTTCAGATCTTTACCCATATGCTACCTTCTTAGTGAGATCTTCTCTGACCACACTGTTTAATAGCCCCCTCTACTCCCTGGCTCTCTGTATCCCTTTCTCTTTATTATTTTTCTCTATAGCATTTATTATATCAGCATAGTTGATATTATGCTTATTTTATTTGTTGTCTGCTCTCACTCCTAGAATATAAACTCTGAGGGTAAGAATTTCTTTTGTTTCATTTACTTTTGTATTCTAAATACCTAGAACAGTTCCTGACTCATACTAGGTATTAAATAAATATTTAAATACATTAGAATACAGACTTAAATACCCATTTTATTCATAATTTATATGCTATTAAAAATTTAACATGGATCTGAAAATTTGAATTTATACATTATGTATAATCTCCATTAGCATTTTATCCTTACATTAATTGTGGAAGCTGTTTTTTGGTGTCCCAGAAAAATCACGGTTGTTGACAATTTACATGTCTCCTTATTATTGCCTTACCTCTTAAGGTCTGTAGTGAGTTGTTGCAGTGATTTATAAGTGTCAGGTTTTATATTTATATCACTTGCCTGTAATTTCATATCTGTTATTTTTGATTATTTGTGAGAATAATAGGAGCATGAAATTACAGAAAGCCATCTGGACTACGCCCTGCTTCTAGGGAGGCATACAGACAGTACTCAACTCAACAGTTAGGTTCCCAGAGTTCATTTTTAAATTGCTTGTTTGGAACATCAGACAGTTTCCCATTATTGTGATTAAGTTTTAGTGTAGTCCATGAAAAACCCAATTAATTTATTTCACTGCTTAACTAATTTAAAACCAATAGAACTATCATTCATTCATGTTTGCATGCCTTTTTTTTTCATGCAATTAATCCTTTAGTGACCAGGCTAGGTATCATGCTAGGCCTTGGGGATTCACAATACAGACATGAATTGCAGCAGTCCTTGCCCACAAGATACTCATGGCCTACTCGGAGGAGAACACACAAGCAGACAGTTATAAAATATACTCAGATGGAGGGGTCCACAAGACAGTTGGGCACTGAGTCTGAAATTGGAGGGATTGGTACAGACCGTTACGTTTTGGGTTCCTGCTCTAATCAGTGCTAGTTAATAGCCTCAGAGTAGAGTGAGAAGAGCAGTTAGCTGAGGACAGAGCTCTGGGTATCCCAACAGTTAAGATAAGAGGTACCCACGAAGAAGCCATCAAAAGGAGAATTGGATAGGGCAGAGGAGAACCAAGAGAGGATGGTGTCATGGAGGTTGAGGAATAGGGAGTGAGCAACATTGACAAGTGAACTGAAAAAAATCCATTAGATAGGACTGAAGAGTGTGTATTGGATTTGACAGTGGGAGATCATTTTTGACCTTGGCAGGAATAGTGTTAAGGCTGATGTGGCTGTGAAGTAAAGTAGAGAGACAACTGAAACAGAGAGAGACAAACTTCTGAGAAGTTTGGATGAAGAGGCAGAAAGTATTTTTTTACTAAGATGATACTCTGAAACTTTCAAGTTGGGCAGTTGATTCTCTCGTGGCTTTCTTATCCTCCGTGGTTCCCTTTTTCCCATTTGTCTCCTCACAGGAACCCAAGACTGATTAAGGCTTAGCCACATGTCAGCTGTTGCTGACATACAGTATCTTCCAGACTTTGTAACTAGGCAATAGGGATTATATTGCCAAAAATAGTTTGTTTTTTAGAAAAAGTTAAGGTGGCTAATGCCTCATTTGCAATTCTTATTGTTAATACATAAAAAATAACTCTTTTTGGTCTTCTTATTTTAAGAAATTATTCAGTTTTATAAATTGCCGTTAACACCCTCCTTTGCCCCTATTATAGGGACGAGAAGGTGCAGAGATTGAACCTTGGGAGGATGCTGATTACCTGGTCTACAAGGTCACAGATAGATTTGGCTTTTTACAGTAAGTTGCACAGATTGAAACCTAACTTTTTTATTATAATGTTTCTATGGTGACCTATTATATTGATTTTCTTTATTTTTAATAGCATTGCTGTGAATAAGATTCCAGGACTGGTCCTGCAATGTGCTTTTTGTTATTAAATTCCTGGCATTTTTAACCTCTATGATTGAAACTGAACCATAGTTAAGAATACAGTCTTTAATATTTGTTGTATTTTAGTAAGAACATTAAGTGCAGTAAATGAGTTTATTAATAATTTAGCAGAATTAAATGGAAATGAATAACAATTTGTATTTCAACAATAATTATAAAACATTTCATTTTATATAAATGCATTTTAAAAATAATTAGCAATTAGAACTTTAGTGTTATGCAGCCTAAAAATGAGCAATGAAAAGAAATGCCATCGATCTTCCTAATAGTTGTAAATGTATTCGTGTTATTGCTTCCCAAAATTAATTCCATTTATCCTGAGTATGTTACGTAAAGAGTTGAGAGAGGTCTAGACCACTATAAAGTGGTTAAAGTGATTTTAAAAACACCCTGCAAATGATGTGAGTCTGCCTACTTTGGTACTGGCATTGTTTAGTCAGATTCCCACAGGCTGGAGACTTCTCTTCATCCCTATCGTTTGTTTGGTTCCATACAATTTAGTGGTTAACTTACTTCTCATTCAAATGTATTCTTTTCTAGTCTCATTTATTATAAATAGGAAAAATCCAGGGATTTTTGTTTTATGACATATGATTAAATTTTGAAGGAAAAATACAATTTCTTGTACAGGTCATAGCAACTTATAGTACTCAGACCTTGTTTTCTCCTTCTGTTCAGTTTTCTTGTATTTAGAAAGTATTTTGTTGTATCATGTTTTTACCAAGGTAAAACAAGCAAACAAACAAACAGAAACAGTTCTGGGAGTCAGAGAATGTATGCTCTTCTTGGGGCTTTGCTGGTCCCAGTTAACCATTTCATGCCTCATCTGTAAAACAAATTATTAACTGCTCTACATATCTTAGAGTATAGTTGAAATGTTGAAGAAATAAAATAGGAGAATATTATATGAAGGTCTGGACAAATATAAGGTGTTATTATTATACCTAATGACATTAGCATATTCCAGATGTTCTCCTGAGTAGTTATAATTAGAAGACTTTGAACTTCAACAGACTAATAGAGCAGTATTTAACTATGATGAAAATACTGTTCTTAATTTAAACTCTCACTTCCACTTTTTTATGTAAATCAAACTTGGCCGAAAATGTGGCAGGAAATCAGTACACGTTCGTGTGAGTTAATGTGCAGATCTGAGTGAATGAAGTTTTGAAGGACAGTTTGAGCATTTAGCACTGTCAAGATCAGTGGGTCCCAAACTTGCCTGCACGTTAGAATCAGCTGGGAAATGTCTGTTGTGGTTTTTTTTTTTTTTTTTTTTTACAAAAAACAGATTTCTGGGTTCTATCCCAGATTTTGATTCAGAAGGTAGGATACAACTCAGCTGATTTTGATCTCCCCAAGTGTTTCTGATGGGAGTGAACCACTATAAAAAAATGTTTTTATCATAAAATGATCTAATATAGTACAAAATACATATGAAAAACCTGTGCGTTCCAAAAGTGTTCTAATAATTACCTAAATTCTCTTTTCTCGTTGAAACAGCATGAGCTAGGTTCTAGCCCAGGAGCCTAGCCTGTACTTGGCAATCTAAAATCGCACTCAGTTATTTCGTGTTTTTTACCCTCTGTGCTGAGGTCCATTTGGCTGTAGTGGGAAAAAAGGCAGTCAATCATTTATCTTAATAATAGTAGCTAATATTTATTGAGCACTTCCTGTGTGCCAGGCACTGTTCTAAGCTCTTCACATGGATTAATTCATTTATTCGTCTCAAAAACTCTTTGGGATAGGTACTCTTTCTATCTTTTTTTTAGATGAAACTGAAGCACAAAGAGGTCAAGCAACTTGCCCCAATTGTGCTGACAGTAAGTGTCAGATCTAGGATGTGGACCTTGGCAGTCTTACAGCAGAGCCAGTGTCCTGAACTGCTGTATTATACTGCCTGGTACTGCTCTCCTGTATTTTTAATAAGAGAAACATAGAAGAAGCACTTTGAAATGCCTAGAAGGAAAATTAATGGGGAAAACAGAGTGCCTAAGGAGAAGGATACTGTTTGAAATGATCACTCTGCTGAGGTATACTAGATAGCTAAGCTCACCACTTTTAAAATGAAACTGATTGGTACTAGTTCTCATACTGTCACACTGGTTTTTTCTTTACTCCATGATGCAGTCCTAAAGCAGGCAGCACAAATGAAAATAATGAAGCATAGAAATGGATTTTAGTGTAATGTTAGGCTTTATTAAATTTCACTGAAGTCATTGATTTTGTTACAATGCTTCATTTAAGTAAAACATTTTCTCTTGAGGTTGCTGCTGGTGCCTTTTATTGCTTGTCACTGTAGACTGGAGTTCTTTGAGCTATTGAGTAAAGTCCCTTGGCCTAGGCATTTAGATGCTGCTCCCTCTCACACCTTGATCAAAAGAGCATTTCTTTCTGCCGTCTTAGTTCTTTGCAATTTTTGATTGGTTCTGCAATGAAATTGTGTTTTAAGTGTCAATGTCAATCCAATACTAATGGCAAAAAGTAACTTCGTAGCCTTCTCTGAAGGCTACTGACTTCATATCTAATTACAGTTTTAGTAACTTAAATTAATTGTTATATGAAGAAGGATGACAGTACAGGACTAACTTAGTTTTATAACAGATTTCACAATAAATATAAAAACTGTTGCTGAACCATCCTGGCTTGGTGCTGGAACAGGAATATCTTTATTTAGTACTCAGAAATGGGGAGTTACCCCCAGTGAGAATGCCGGTAATGGAGTTATGCCTGGAAAATGGAGAAATCAGGCTTATTTAAGGAGTTAGAGAACTTTCAACATTTTTATCAAAAATAGTCACTGCTAGTCTGCTCAACAAAGAATGCTTGGTATTTGGATAATGACAGATAATGTTTTTAGGTCACAAGTTATTAATAGAGAATTAGAAGGAAATCATACCAAAAATAAAGATAAAATTAAAACCAAGCTTCAGATTTTCAACTATTTATCAAAATGTGTGTATTTATAAAATTTAGCAGATTATCTGTAGTTTACTATGACTATATAAATATTTGAAAGCCAGAATAAAGGTGTTTTTGTTTTTAAAGAATATCTGTTTTGGTGACAAGGGCTTGAGACAGAACTCTTTCTACCCATCTAATAATTTTGACTAGAGTAAATCTAAACTTAGACAAAATTTACTACAAAAACAGAAATAAAATTTAGTCAATATATTCAACTTACTAATTTTAACAGATTAAGTTTTAAGTTTCCAAATGAAAGTTTATCTCACAGTTACACAAATAATCCACCTGAGCTATTGAAAAATTATAGGCCCATATACTCTAATTAGTAATTCTAAGTTTAATAACAGTTGAAAAAAATAAATCCAGTTAAAGTCCCCCTCTTTCTAGGGATGACTATGTTGTTGTTGTTTTTACTTACTGTGTTTCCATGAGGCATAGCTTCTTGCTGTCAGCTTATTGTTTTCTTTAAGAAGTCTCTAAGTGCCTCATTCCCTTAGAGGACAAACCTTCGTTTTCTAAAGCAGGGGTAGGCAACATAAAGCAGGAGTTTTGTAAAGCAGGAGTAGGCTCTTTCTATAAAGAGGCAGATAGTAAATATTTTTGGCTTTGTGGACCCTGTGGTCTTTGTCACAGCTATTCAGCTCAACCTTTGTAGCATAAAAATAACCACATACAACACATACATGAATAAGTGTAGCAGTGTTCCCATAAAACTTTATTTACAAAAACAGGCAGTGGGCCAGATTTGATCTATGGGTTGTAGTTTGCTGACCTAAAGGAATACTCTTCGCTCACCCAGATTTTGGTCCTTCCTTTCTTCTACTTGAAGGATGTTTAGGTGACAAGGTGAAGATGCATACATGCATACAGGTGTACGTTCATCCTTCCCTTCATACATTCATTCAGCAGTGTTGGTGCACTCCTTCAACATGCCAGCCACTGTGCCTGAGGCTGGTACAGAGCTTTACATGTGTGTTCTAGACATTGTGTGTGGCTCTTAAGGCAGCAATCCCCTGCTTTTTCCTTGGAAGGCTGTGAAAATTAATGTATGCCAACACAGAGATTTGAGGAGGAAAAGTTCTTTGAAGATGAGTGCTGTACACACAGCAGATTTTGTATAAAAAGTTTTAGGTATGGAGCAATAATGCAAGAAAATCCATATAGGAAAACTTGACTGCGTTCTTGCTCTGTCATCCATCTGTCAAGTGTCAATGCTTTTTACAAAATTCAACATCCATTCATGTAGAAACTGTCAATAAAATGGGTGTAGAAGGAATGTACCTCAACATAATAAAGGCCATATACGACAAGCCCACAGCTAACATCATACTCAATGGTGAAAACTGAAAGCTTTTCCCCTAAGATCAGGAACAAGAATGGGGATGCCCACTCTTGCAACTTTTATTCAACGTAGTACTGGAAGTCCTAGCCAGAGCAAGAAAAAGAAATAAAAGGCTTCCAAGTTGGAAGGGAAGGAGTAAAACTGTCTCTATTTGCAGATAATATGATCTTATATATAGACTCCACCAAAAAACTGTTAGAACTGATAAACAAATTCAATCAAGTTGCAGATACAAAATCAATATACAAAAATCAGTTGCGTTTCTGTACACTAGTAACAAACTATCGGAAAGAGAAGTTAAGAAAACAGTCCCATTTACAATTGCATCAAAAAGAATAAAATACCTGGGAATCAATTTAACCAAGGAGGTGAAAGACCTGTACATTGAAAACTATAAGACATTGATGAAAGAAATGCAAGAAGACACAAATAAATGGAAAGATATTCTGTGCTCATGGATTGGAAGAACTAATATTGTTATAATGTTCATACTACCCAAAGTGATCTACAGATTCAGTGCAAGTCCTATCAAAATTCCAGTGGCATGTTTCACAGCAATAGAACAAACAATCCTAGAATTTGTATGGAACCACAAAAGACCCTGAATAGCCCAAGCAATTCTGAGCAAGAAGAACAAAGCTGGAGGCATCACATTTCTTGATTTCAAACTGTATTACAAAGCTGTAGTAATCAGAACAGTATGGTATTGGCATAAAAACAGACACATAGATCAATGGAACAGAATAGAGAGCCCATAAATAAACCCACACATGTATGGTCAATTAATTTATGACAAAGGAGCCAAAAATATACAATGAGGAAAGGATAGTCTGATCAAAAAATGGTTTTGGGAAAATGGGGCAGCCATCTGCAAAAGAATGAAACTGGACCACTATCTTATACCATACACAAAAGTCAACTCAAAATGGATTAAAGATTGAACATAAGACCTGAAACCATAAAACTCCTAAAAGAAAACATAGGTGGTAAGCACCTTGACGTCGGTCTTGGCAATGATTTTTTGGATTTGACAACAAAAGCAAAGGCAACAAAAGCAAAAATAAACAAGTGGGACTACATCAAACTAAAAAGCTTCTGCACAGCAAAGGAAACCATCAACAAAATGAAAAGACAGCCTACGGAGTGGGAGAAAATATTTGCAAAGCATATATCTGATAGGGGTTAATAACCAAAATATGTAAAGAACTCATACAATTCAATAGCAAAAAAGCAAATAATCCAATTTAAAAATAGGCAGAGGATCTGAGTAGGCGTTTCTCAAAGAAGACATACAAATGGCCAACAGGTACATGAAAAGGTGCTCAACATCACTAATCATCAGGGAAATGCAAATCAAATCCACAGTGAGATATTGCCTCACACCTGTTAGAATGGCTATCATCAAAAAGACTAGAAATAACAAGTGTTGGCAAGGATGCGGAGAAAAGGGAACCCTTGTGCACTGTTGCTGGGAATATAAGTTGGTGCAGACACTGTGGAAAATAGTATTGTGATTCCTCAAAAAATTAAAAATAGAACTGCCATATGATCCAGCAATTCCACTTCTGGGTATTCATCCAAAGGAAATGAAATCACTATCTTGAAAAGGTATCTGCACCCCCATATTCACTGCAGTATTATTTACAATAGCCAAGACATGGAAACAACCTAAGTGTCCATCGATGGATGAGTGGATAAAGAAAATGCCATAAACATACACACACGTGTGTGCAATAGAATATTATTCAGCCATAAAAAATAAGGAAATCCTGCCATTTACGACACCATGGATGGACTTGAGGGCATTATGTTAAGTGATATAAGTCAGACAGAGAAAGACAAATACTATATGGTGTCACTTATATGTGGAACCAAAAAAAAAAAAACAACTCATCGATACAGAGAAAAGATTGATGGTTGCCAGAGGTGGGGGGTGAGGGAAATGGGTGAATGGGTTCAAAAGGTACAAATTTCCAATTATAAGATAAATAAGTCCTAAATAAGTACAGCGTGGTGACTATAGTTAACAAAACTGTATTGTATATTTGAAAGTTCCTAAGGGAGTAGATCTTAAAAGTTATCATCACAAGGAAAAAACCAAAAAATTTGTAACTATGTGTGGTGATGGATGTTAACTAAACTTCATGTAATCATTTTGCAATATACACATATATCAAATCATGTTATATATCTAAAACGAATACATTTTTATATGTCAATTATATATCAATTTAAAAATAAAATAAATGCACATTAAAAAAAGGCTTAGATAGTAGGAGTTCGATAACTATTTGAGGATCATGATGGGGAGCTACTTAGGCAGCCAGATCCTGGTGGGGTTGTGACAATGCAAAAGGAAATGATGTAAAATATAGGTCTGGAGGGAAATCCAAGACCAAGTTTGTCTACTCCAGGATTTTGCCTAGGGCTGACCTTGGTGGTACATGTATTCCTGCATCCCTCTCTCTCAGGGTTTTCCATAGCATGGCTTGAGGTTAAGGTGGCGTGGGGTGCTGTGTGCAGTCCTGTCTTGAATTTCCCAAAGCAGTTCATTCTGTAGGACCTGCCCACCACAGGCCATGTAGCCTGAGCAGATGATCAGCATCGTTCCACAGACAAGTACAAAACTTGGTTCTGATTCAGTGTTGAAAGTAGGCATGATTAAGTCTTTTAGTCTTGTTTAGTAAATAGGAGGACACCAAAGAAATGTACCCAGCAACTTCAAAGAACTTGTCTTGTGGTTGGCACTTCATCTGCAGTTAGGAATGTTCAAATAAACAGTTGTCAGGATCAGCTCAAATCAACTGTACAAAAGGTTTCTCAGAAGCCCAGAAATACTATTCTTGGTGCACACAAAAGGTGCCAGATGTTCTTATTATTTCAAGGTGTCCCTGCAGACCTGATCACTTGGGAAGTACATTCCAGTGGTGTTGACAAGCCCTCTTCTGCCAGTAAATGAAGAATTGGATAGGTGCACTTTGAAACCAGAAGTTATATCCTGTACCATTCGTACATCATTGGCCCTAGTAATCAGCGTTACAAATTAGCAGGGAAATTTAGACTAAGAGTATAATGAAAACTATAAAAAAAAAAAAAAAAAACCAAGGTGTCACATTCAATAAAGGTGAGTGGACAATTACATTTAAAAAAAAAGGACTTTTTATTTTTGATCGTCAAAGTTTATTTTCTTCTTGAGAATTGGCTTTTCAGCCTTTTCCTCATATGTTCCAGCATAGTTTGAAGATCTTGTCTACCTTAGTTTGAACCTACTGGGTTAGATAGTGCTGAATATCTCTATATTAGGCTAAGTGACTGTGACTAAGTGAAAATGTTAGTTTTCTTATTTGTGAAATGAGGGGTTTGGAGTATGTCTCTAAGATCTCTTTTGACTGTTACACTTTCTTGTCAGTTCCATTGCTGTAGCTTCATCATTCACGTAAGGACTCTTCAGAGTAGCGGAAGAGTGCCTTTCAATACTGAACTCTTGAATACTGATGTATTGGACTCTTGAAAGTGGTGTTACTTGGTCTCAAGAGAAACTAAGGCAAGAATATGTACATGTCATTGCCAAAACATCAATATTACCAAGATAGCAACTCCAAGCACATAACTTTGTTTACGAATAGCACATTGTTTTTATATTACTGAGTTAATACAAGAGTCTCAGAATATTTTGTATTAGAGGTGATACCACAAAATTACTGTATCAGAGAAATAAATTTGATCTCCTATTGTGTATTTTAGAAAAATCATCCCCATTGAAGTTTTGGCAAATGAAGCTTTCCTTATTTACAGAATAAAAGTTGGAGTTTCTTTTTAATTCATCAATCTATTGGAGGCAGTTTTTTTCAACAATCATTTATGATAGGCCATCATTTGAGGCAGAGAGTGGAGGTGATGGTCTGGAGTAGAAGTTGGCGAACTATAGCCTCAGGTCAAATCCAGTTCTCTACCTGTTTGTAGAAGTTCTTTGGGAACAAAACCACACTCAGTTTACGTATTGTCTGTGTCTGCTCTCACAATACAACATCAGAGTTGAGTAATTATGAGAAAGACTGTATGGTCCACAAGCCTAAAACATTTACCATTTAAATATTTACCTTTGCAGAAAAATGTTGTTGACTCCTGGTCTAGAGCAGTGTTGTCGAGTAGAACTTTCTGCGGTGGTGGAAATGTTATTTCTGTTTCCACACGGTTCAGTACGGTAGCCTCTATCTGCTGTTGTGCACTGGAGCTGTGGCTAGTGAGGCTAACTGAATTTTTAATTTTATTTAATTTTGATTTACATTTCAAATTAAATAGCCACATGTGGCTAGAGATGACTGTTTTAGACAGTGCAGGTGTAGAGATTTGAAGATGGGGGACATTGTGGTTACAGAATAGCTAATTGTTATATATTAAATTGGATGGAGTGGAAGCTTATGTAACTCGTGTGATGACAGATAAATGCTTGTACATAATATGTTCCTATAGGTTTATAATTTTTTAAAAGTTTGCTATGATTTCAGCTGTTTCACATGTACCGTTTTTCCTCTGCAGTGAGGAGGAGCTCCCATATCATAATGCAGCTATGGAACGGGTAAGTCCAACTCTGCATTTATTTATAGTTACTGGTGAATTACGTTTATCAGATGAATAAAATCTGCCACCTTTGTGATTTTGAGTGCCATATTATACATGTAAAGGGGGAAGTCGTTGTTAGAATTTGACCCCAAGTATATCACTGTAAGAAAGTAATTAAATTAATGGTGAAATAGTTTTAGATTTTATGGGACTTCTGATAGACACTTGAGTAAAAGGAAAGGTAGCAGTTATCAGAGACCTGCATTCTAAACAGGTAGTTCTCATCTAGGAGTGCTTCAGAACATAGAGCGGTTTAAGAGCACTGTTGCTGGGGACCCACCTCACCCTGTTAAGTCAGACTCTGACCAGGAGCTGAGGAAGCTAATTTGTAAAAAGCTTCACAAGTGATTCTCATGTGCCTGTGGCTAGTAAAGCACTGTTCTAGACCAGTGACTCTTTGGAACATAGCTGTTCCAGGAGTTTTCATCAAATTTACCACCACCACCACCAACAAACATTTGCTGTAGTCAAATAAATATGTTAACTTTTTAAGGATGTAGAGAAGTCTTACCTGTCACTTTTTTTGATAACTCAGTGTGTTTCCCCTTTCTTCATTACACTTGGCTAGGGAGCTGGTTCCATAGCTGGGTGTGCATGAAAGTCAGTAGGGACTTTTCAAGTAGGAATGTTTTCAAGTTGATCAGAATCTCCCTCCCCTTCTTCATCTTTTCTGTACCAACAATGAATTGTAGAATGAAAGAGAGGCTATTGATTGGGATTATTCTCAATTTGTTTATGTTTGATGGGGGAAGGAGGCTGAGTTTCACATAATGGAGGTAAAATTGGAAATTGAAACATATTTCAGAAAATCTTTATAAAATAAAAATTTTATGAAAATAAAAACTGTAGCATAACTTTGAGCTGTAGACAAAATTTCCGTTTTCCAAATACAGAGATCCCTGTAGGTACTTTCTGCAGTTGAATTCTCTCGTGGCTGCCTGATTCTCTCTCAGTATCCTAACCTTGATGTTTTGGCGAAGGAATTCCTTTCTTTTCATAGCTACATTATTGCCTAGCAACTGTGTTAAGCACTGGACTATGTACTGCCTAGAATATTGAGATCAAATAAGACAGAGTTTCTGCATTTGTGACGCTCGCTGTCTGTCCAGTGACTAGAGGAAGATCAAGTGAGACAATAGGTGGGAGATTATTGGTGGCTTTCAGGAGCCTAGTCTTAGTGAGATGAGTTGGTAGTACTGGTACTGGGGAAGGCAGACCCCTGTGGCTAAGGAATGAATGAAAGAAAGTGACAAAAACAGCGAGCACTTTCGAAATTCTGCCTCTGGTGAACTTCTGTCAGTCCACTTTGAAACAGGAACGGAAGGCTTTGTTTCCACGCTCTGACCCCTCTCTCTTGTCTGGTGCCCTGGCCTCAGGGACCCTTGGCCCCCCTGGTACCACCACTGTTTCATTATCCCTCCCCATGCTTGTTTGTGCCTTCAGTCCCCTCTCTAATTCTAGGTTGGTACAGTCACTCACATACACCTTCACCTCCCTCGCCTCTCTTACTTCTAGGCTAACCAATGACCCTAGTTAAAGCCAACTTCCTGCCTCTGCGGTGCCTGCAGCTGCATGGTGAAGTACAAGTAGGAGACTCACAACCAGGCCGACTGCTTTTACTTTACATTCATGATCACAGACCTCAGTTGGAGCGTTACTGCTGCCTGGAAATCTTACTGTTCCTGCCTAGTGAATTTCTGCTTCCATTTTAACTATTGGAAGCCTCTCTGCCCTCCTTAAACCTCCAGCACCTCCTTCTCCCTCCTGTCTCAGCTGGTGTTCTTGCTTCTTGTTTCTTATAAGAAAATAGCAGCAGTCAGAAGAGAACTTGCACGAGCTTCCACAGCCACACCCACCCCCATCCTCACCTGTGCCTAGGTGCTCTAATTTCTGTGAGCATGTGTGTTGCTCATGCAGGGACATCACTAGAGCTAGTCTTCCCTGTCTCCTGAACTCGCTCTCCCTCTACTTGATTGTTCCCACCAGAATAAAGTCTATTATTATTCCCACTAAAAAAAAAAAACAAACGCCAATCTTCTTTTGACCCCATTTTCTCCTCAGCTACTGCCCTGATTCTCTGTGGCCCTTACAGTAAAACTCCTTGAAAGAGGCATCGATATTCTCTTTTCCGTTTCTTGCGTACAGTTCTTTGTTGTGTCCATTCCAGTCAGAGTTAACTCCCCACCTTGACGCCCTACCCTATTGCCATTATCAGGGTCTCTGGTCCCTCTGCACTGTTACATCACGTGGTCAATTCTCAGTGGACCTCCCGGCAGCGTTTGACGTGGCTGGTTACTGTTTCTTTCTTACACATCCTCTTTCCTTGGCCTTCAGAACTCCATACTCTGCATATTCTTTTTTCCTCACTGGCTGCTCTTTCTCATTTTGCTCTGCTTGTTCCTTCTCATCTCCGTGATCTCTACACTGTGGGGTGCCCCGTGGCCCAGGCCTGGAACTTCTCTTTCCTAGCTGTGTTACTTCCTTGGTAATATCAGCTAGTCTTTTGTCTTTAGGTGTCAATAGTGTGTTGGTGACCTGGCTCCCTGAATCCCAGACTTGTATGTCCTTGTATATGTATTTCAATGTCTAGACTTAGATATCTGACTTACCTTACTTACTTAGGTATCTAATAAAGGTCCCAAAGGGAGTTTCTGTTATTCTCTTCAAATCCATTCTATTAACAAACTTCCCTATTTCAGTAAATGGGAACTACTTCTAGTTGATCCATCTCGAAACTTCTGAGTTATCTTTGACTTGCTTCCTTTCATGCTCCACATTTCGTCTGTCAGCAGTCCTGTGAGCTCTGCCTTCAGAATGTAGTCAGAATCTGAGGACTTCTCACCACCTCCACTTCTGCCACCCGGTCCCCTGTAGTCTCTCTTCTGGAGCTTCCAACTTCCTGCTTCTGCCATTGTTGCCACAGTCTGTCTATTCACCAGAAGAGCCAGAATGATCCGGTTAAAATGAGTAAGATTGTGTCCCTCTCTGATCGGAACATTGTAGTGGCTCCCCATCTTATCCACAGGAAAAGGGAAAGTCCTTAGAATGACCTCAAAGCCCTGTATGACCTGGTTTCTGTTAAGTGTCTCATCTCATTTCCTACGGCCTTCTCTCGTTCACTCACTGGCCTCCTCTGTATTTCTTGAGCATGCCTGCCGTATTCTCTCTTTCAGGCTTTTTGCACTGGCTGCTCCCGCTCCTGGGGTGCTCTTCCCCCTGACAGCTACAGGGTGCAGTCCCTCATCTCCTTCAGGTGTTGACTCAAATGTCGCCTTCAGAGTAAGACCCTCCCTGGCAATCATATCTAAAGTAGGGAACTCCCTTTCCCACACACATGCTAATTATCCCCTCCTTCCTTTATTTTTCTCCAGCACTTAACACTGTTTTACTTGTATCTTTATCTTGTCTGTTTCCTCACTAGGATGTAATCTCTCTGAGGGAGGTTTTATCTGCTTTGTTCACTGTTGTATCCCCAGAACCTAGAGTAGCACATATATATGCTCAATAGATGGTGCCTGAATGACCAAATGAGTGTAATGACTGCTCTGTAGCACTAAATATGTTGATTTAAAGATTGGCAGAGATTGTCCTTTCAAATGTTACAATATCCTTTATTTGAGAAAGTAGGATGGGAAGAGTTGGAAGGTATCTTCTAACAAAAGATATCTATATTTGGAAAAAGAAAAATCTGGCAACCCAGTATCGACTTTTCTCTCCAATGCCCCCGTCCTCCCCCTGTTTTTAAAAATAATTTCCTGGTCCAGAAAATCCAAGTCTGGGAACCAGTGATATAGATGATTTAAGAAATGTTACAGTGAAGAAAAGAATATGAGACAAAAGCTAGTGGAGGATGCATGCTTTAGGGAGGTTATTTGTTTTTAAATTTTTATTTATTTATTTATTTTTTTTGTCAGGAAGATCAGCCCTGAGCTAACATCCGTGCTAATCCTCCTCTTTTTGCTGAGGAAGACCGGCTCTGAGCTAACATCTATTGCCAATCCTCCTCCTTTTTTTTTCCCCAAAGCCCCAGTAGATAGTTGTATGTCATAGTTGCACATCCTTCTAGTTGCTGTTATGTGGGACGCGGCCTCAGCATGGCGGGAGAAGCGGTGTGTCGGTGCGCGCCCAGGATCCGAACCCGGGCTGCCAGTAGCGGAGCGCGTGTGGTTAACTGCTAAGCCACGGGGCCGGCCCTTTTTATTTGTTTTTTGAGAGACTTGCTGTACAATAAAAGGCCTCCTATGCAGTACAATTAAGGTTATAATTAATTGGTTGTTTACTCCAAAGAGGTTAATATAATAGGAAATCGCTAAAAAATGACCTAGGCACACCTTCATAATTTAACATAGGACGTCATTTTATATTCATTGGTCAGTCTATTACTGGGAGAGGGGCAGGGTTCTGAGGCTGCTGATAGAGATTCCATTATGCCTTTCGTACATAAACTGCATTCATGTTGCATGACCTGCCTTTTACAGTTTTGATTTCTTTAAAGTGCAATGAGAACTTGAGACATGTGCAAAGCAGTCTGAGGCAAGAAACCTTTTAGTTTATCAAGATTTCTCCCAATTTTTCTAGTTTAAGTTTAATTCATGTATTCTTCAGTGACTACCTAGTCCTAATGGCCAAGCTCTGACATTTCTAGGAAAGTAATAAAAAATTCTACATGTAGCTTCATTGAATAAAATCAGTGGAAATGATAGCCTAGCTGAAGTCTACAAGTGTTTATTAATCTTTTTGTTTGTTTGTTTATCGCAGTAACATTGGTTTAGAACGTTGTATAAGTTTCAGGTGTACGTCATTATACTTCTATTTCTGCAAGGATTACATCATGTTCTCATGTTCACCACCCAAATACTAATTACAATCTATCACCACACATGTGCCTAATTATCCTTTTCACACTCCTCCCTCCCCCCTTCTCCTCTGGTAACCACCAGTCCAATCTCTGTCTCTATGTGTTTGTTTGTTGTTGTTATTATTTACTACTTAATGAGTGAGATCATACGGTATTTGACCTTCTCTCTCTGACTTATTTCACTTTGCATAATACCCTCAATGTCCATCCATGTTGTTGCAAATGGCTGGATTTCATCGTTTCTTATGGCTGAGTAGTATTCCATTGTGTATATATACCACATCTTCTTTATCCATTCGTCCCTTGATGGGCACTTAGGTTGCTTCCAAGTCTTGGCTATTGTGAATAATGCTGCAGTGAACAGAGGGGTGCTCCCAATCTCCTGAAGTGGACCCAGTCTCTCCAAGGTGGGAGCCCCACACACGCCACCCGCTCCTTGCACACACCCTGCCCCACAGAGGTGGACCCACTCATGAGGCTGTGGAGAATCCAGGCAGCTCACTTAGCAGGCCCTTAGTTGCCCGAGGGCTTGTTGTTGGGTGGGGCCAGTCCGTAGCGTGGGCTGCCTGCCCTGGCTGAGCTGGATTAAATCTGTGCTCTAGTGGTAGGGGCAGACCCTGGGCTAGCAGGCCAGTGTCTGTGTCAGCACACCCACACCAGGCCACAACAATGGCTGCTACCAATGTCCCAGTCCCTGGAGAGGTCTCACCTTGCACAGAGATGCACTCAGAGCCTGTCAGGTGAGTCTCTTTTCACCAAAGCACTGTGCATCTTTCTTTCTGGTGATTTTAGGTTGCTTTCTGAAACGGCTGAGTTTGTGCGTGGGCCCTTTAAGAGCCGGCTTTAATTTCTTTGTGAACCAGCTTTTCTGGGGGTATTCCCCAATGTTTTAGTAGCAAGCAAAATCAGATATTATGCCACTTGTGTTGATTGTGCTGGGTCCAAAAAATGCCTACAGTGGAAGCGCTGCCCGGCTCAGGACCCCCACTCCTCCAGGGACGGCTGCGTACCTTTGGGCTGCTCCCGGGCGGCTGTGAAGCACTGCAGCTTGTGAAGGTAGCGTTTTTTCTCTCCAGAAGGGAATTTCTGTGTCTTCCACCTCAATTAGGATTGTCGTTTGTTGCAGGAGTTCCTCTTATCCAGTTTTCAGTTCTCTCTCAGGGGTAATTTTTCCACAAGTAGTTGTAAATTGGCTGTGTCCACGGGAGGAGGTGAGTTTGGAGTCTGCCTACGCTGCCATCTTGACTTCTCCGTGTTTATTAATCTTTACAAAGCATACACTTGAAGCATGCACTTACTGCTGTTTGGGAAGACTTGTACACTAAGGCATGGTCAGATAATCATGGCTTTTGTTCCAGCTTTGTTTTACATAAGGCAGTTCTCTGTTTAAATTAGGGAGTGTGGCAGCAGTCCCTCATAAGAGGATTAGTGTTGATGCTTGCCGAGTGCTTCGAATTCCCCCAAACAGGCACTCAAACAAATAAACAAACACACTTATTATATTTACTCTGCAGAGAACAATATTAATAATGGATTATATTGTTTCTTTGAGCTTATTGATGTTTTTAATAAGGAGGAAAGGATATGTAAAAACTATGAATTTTCATGGATTCAGCTTTCCTTTATGTAGTGCAATATTTTGCATGGCTTATGGAATATTGGAGCCTATACATGTCTTTGAAAACTACGTATTAATTCTATGTGGTTTGAAATCCTACTCAAAATACGTGACCCATAGACTTTTCAATGTCGTTATTCTGTCAAAACAGGACTCGTTCCTTCTTGTACTTCTTATCCTCTCCTGACCTCTGCTGGTGAGGTCTAGGCGTGCGTGACTCCGGCCAACTCCATTCTCAGTCATGCATCCTAACATTCAAATAGCAGAAACAAAAAGTCATCTGAAGATGTGAACTTCAGTAAAGTTCTAAGATTTTTTATTCTAGAAGAGAAGGCTATTTAATGTCCATCCATGCATTATGTATGTTTAGGCTTTACTATCTGGATTACTCATCATGTTAATAGCGGAAGGAGCCTTGGATAGAAGATAAGTTAATACCATGTGGGTGATTCAACAGTTGTTAAGTACTTAATGTTCAACTGGTCTTGCATAGGGTTAAAAATACGATCTCAGATCACTAGAGTTTGAGAGGCAACAAAGAATATATTGGTCCTAGTTTTAATCTTTACACCCTCCTTGCCCCAAGAGGAGGGGCCAGTCCTGACTCAGAGGGGGCATCACTTAAGACAATCGGGTATCAGATTGCAGACTTCAAGCAAAAGTTTAGTCCTTTCCTGAAAACAGCTCCTGGGAAGAAAAGTACACAACAGTATACCATTTACATAGTCAGTGGAGGTAATGGAGAGATAGCACAGGGAAAATAGGATAGAGATTAAGACCTCTGCATCATTTTCCTTTTGATATATGTTGTTCTGACATTCCCAGGGGGGTGGAATTTTCTTATACTGCGATGTCCTATATGATTTTAAAAATTGCAATGATAAGCACATCTAGTTTCCAGATCTTAGTTTTTAATACCGTTCCCCTTTAAAAAGAACCACTGTTTCTTAAAGAAATGGCTGATCTAGGTCTAGGGTAGAAAAAGTATAAAGTGAGCCTGAATTATTTTGTGCCAGATAGGGGATGTCTAAAGGATCCACTTGAAGGGGAAAATCTCCAACTAGATAGGAGGCAGTCTGGTGAAATTTGGGACAATTTGAGCTTCAAAAAGAAAAATGATGATAATGGATTATAACACATTGAATAAAATAGTCCTTATATTCTGTAGTGATATTAAAAGGGGGAGGGGCTAGAAAGGAAAAACTATTTAAAAGAAAAATGTCAGTTAATAATATAGAAGGAATCATAGAATTAGGGGAAAAAACTCACCTTTACCATCATCAAAATCAGAATTGATAGGGATTATCAGTGGAGATAAGATCACTGAGTGGAGTTGTTATGGAACAGGATGTTCACACTGTCTCGAAGTATACCACACATTATTTATTAGTTACAAAAGGGAATTTCTCTATTAGTTAATGCAGAAATTGGGCACATACCACTTAACCAAGGGATCTAATGTTACGTCATTGATAATGGTACAGGTTGACACGGTATGTCTCTGGATGTGATGCCATGGGAAGGACATGACGTCATCTGTGTAACATTCCTGTCAAAATCTAGGGGAAACAATTAGACAGAGCCAAACAGTGTGGGCTGGACTTTTCAAATATGTCAGTGTCATGAAAGTCAAAAAAGGCCGGAGGGCTGTTCTGGAGTACAGGGACCTAAAGAGATGTGCCAGTGGAGGCTGCGCATGATCCGTGATCGGACTCGAAGTCTCCTGCCCACCCACCCAAAGAAAACAGCTGTAAAGAGCACTTTGGGGACAGTGGGAATTTGGTATATGAAGTGTTTATTACAAAATAATGAACCAATTTTAGATTTCTTGGGTGTAATAGTGGTACTGTGATTATGTAGGATAATGTGTCTTGTTCTTAGGTGATATATACTTGAAATATTTGGAGATGAGGTGCTCATGATGTCTGTGATTTTCTAATAGATGAGCCAAAAAAAAAAAAACCAATATAAATAGATGAAAGCCAGCAAAATGTTAATAATTGGTGGATTTTGGTGAAGCATATATAAGTATACGGTGCACTGTTCTTCCAGCTTTTCTATAAGTTTGAAATATTTCACAGTAAAAGTTGGGAGAAGTTAGATGTCTGTGTATAAAGTCAACAGAGTTATTTGATATCAATTTCGTATAGACTTCTAACATCAGTAGTCCTGCCTTTTGGTAGCACTTTGAAAAGTGTTGCCAACATAATGGGATGATATCATTTCTACCATTATGCTACATTAGAGATACTATTATAATTCACTTCTGGTTACTTCTTTATTATAATGATTGAACTGCTATCAAAAGTATTTATGATTTGGGTCTGTCTATTTGTATTCATTCTCCTTCCCACCTTTCTACCTCCAGAACCACAGAATGCTATTAACTGCTTCCTAGTACTGTTTACTTGTCTTTTCTTATGTAAATTATGTTTAACTTTAAGATGTTTATTTAACTTTTCTTATAGTACTACAGTTTTGGGTGATGAAATTAAATGAAGAATATATGATATGGTTCCTATACTCAAGGAGTTCGTACTTTAGTAATAATAATATTTGGGCATTTAGGCCAACTAAAACACAAGTATTAGGTGTTATAACAATAATCACATTAATTCTCATTTTATAGACAAGAAAACTAAGATGCAGAAAGTTTAAGTAAGTTGCCCCAAATGAAACAGACAGGAGTGGGCAGAACTCAGATTTGAACTCAGGTCAACTGAGTCCTTAATCCATGCCATGAGATGCTGAAGAAACAGTTTATTTTGCTTGGAGCGTGGAAGCATTCAGGAAAGTTTCAGATCTGTGACGTGTGACTGGGTCTTGAGACGATGCATAGGATTCTGCCAAAGGTGAGGAAGAGTATCAGAGGCAGGTGAATAGCAAGTATTGGTCAAAGAGGCGTGGAAATACATTGTGTGTTGAGAATGACAAATAGTTCAGAGCAGCCAGATCATAAAAGTAGCAGGAAGTGAAACTGGATGGTGAGTTGGGGCCGTATTGTGAAGGGCCGTCCACGTAGAAGTTCGCACTTTATTTGTAGATGCTAGGTAGCCATTGAGGGATTTTAAACTGGGATGCATTTAAAAAGCTGTAGCAGTGTGGGGGTTGGATAGAAGACAGTCAGGGCTACTAGCAAGAAGTTACTGCCTTCATGTAGGAGTTAGGATCGTCAGAACTAGGGCAGAGGGCGTGTTGGAAGCAAGAGACACGGAGGGGACCAGCAGAGTATAGTTTGGGTGTGGGAAGGAAGACTGAAAGCAGCTTAAGATTCTAGTTTGATTGGCTTAGTGAGTAGTGATGCTGTGAATTCATCTTAGGGAAGAGAAGGGTAATAGCAGTGTGTTTAGGGAAATAGTTTTGGACATGTTGAGTTTGAAATATCTGCTGAACTTCTAGGTCAAGATTCTAACATTCTTGCTGTTATATTTTAGTTTGTCTTCGTGTTATTGAGTCCATGGCAAGATATGATGTTCCTTAGCCCGTTTTTCTAGAACACTTAAGTTCACATTTGTGACATGTGTTTTCAATTACTTCTTCAGAATAAATTCTGAAATAGTTAGCTGAAGCATATTTGGCGATAAAGTATATTTTATCCCTGAATTAAAGATTCATGAGTGGGGGAAAGAAAGACATTCACATGCATTCAAGTCTGGTGTAGTTGAACTGGAAGCATTATGGAGTTAACATTTAAACCTGATTTGAACTACTGATATATAATTTTAAAATCTTACAGCCTGGGAGTTTTTCCCAAGGTTTATCTTTTTTTTTTTTTTTTTTTTTTTGCTGTAGGGGAAAGAAAAGCATGCTTAATGGTTCTTAAAAGTGTGTGTGTGTTTTATCCTTGCATGTGAGAATGTGTAGCATTTAAAATAATTTATATATTTGATAAGCATTAGAATACAAAAATGTTTCTTTAAAAAAAACTTCTTAAAGTGATTCTTGATAATTCATAGTTATAAAAATGAAAGATAGCAAGAGAGCTGCTAGGTCTCAGCAGGGTTGTTCTCGGCAAAGTGTATGTTATTATATTCTTGGGTTGGCTTGAATTATTTGTTTTGTCCTGTTGGTGGAGGAAGGGATTATGCTTTGAAGAAGTCAGAGAAGGAAGTGCAGAAGAACAAAAAAGTACCAAATGGCAACTTAGATCAATCTTAATTTTTCACAGCTTGGCCTTCTCTAAAGTCACATTTAGCAGAAACATTAATTAGATTTCAGTGCCCCACTGAGTTTTAAAATTAAACATATTTCTGGAACCATCTGCAACATTTTATCACTAATAATATAATGAAGAATATGCTTAGTCTTGAAAAATGGGAAGTATAACAGAATATCTTTTGCTCACGAGTGATCATCTTTCATTATGAAGAACCCATCAAAATTTTTAGAGTTAAGTAATTAAAGTTATAAGTATGCCTAAAAATAAAACTGTATAAACATATTCTTATTGGTGAGGATCTTTTGCTAAATTCAGGATTTTCTTTGGGATTTTATGCTTCTCTTAAATCTAAACATATTGCTGGTGGGTATATGCTGTCTGCCTGCTTGAGACTGGATTGAAGACAGTCGATAAGGAGCTCTTGCTTTCACCAGGAGCTGTGATTGCCTGGGCTGGGGCAGGGACATGATGCAAGCAGGAGGCAGAAGATGTGGTGGCTAAGAGTGCAGGTCCCAAAGCCAAGCTGCCCGCTTTGAACCCCTCTTCCAACTTGGCCTTGCTCGGGGGGGGATTTGGACAAGTCGCTTCACCCCTTTGTGCCTGATTCCTTAATTGTAAAATGAGGATGATTATGTCTACCTCATAGGGTTGTCATGAGCATACATTTTGACCATAAGATGTATCCTCAGAACTATTTTCTTTCCTATGTAGTCTTCCCTTTCCATTGCTTTCTATTCATATACTTATTACACTTACAGAAGCCTCCAGAAAAGAAAATGTGGGGACTGAGGAGAATTAATGAAATAGCAGAATCTCTACTCACTCATAAGAAAGAATTATGTTGGATTTGTTCTCGTGAAAATGAAATAATTAGTTAGTTGCCTCCTCTGTGCCCAGCATTGCTCTAGGCGGTGGGGAAAGAGCAGATGCCTCAGCCTTCCTGGAGCTGAGAGGGTTAGGGGAGAGCGTAGGTCAGGTGTGCAGCAGCAGTGGGCTTCCAAATCCTGAACCCCGGAGGGAGACAGGCTCACTCACCTGGTCACGGGCCACAGACTTCCTGGCTGAAGAGGGTGTTTTTTTCTTGCCTGAAAGGATGGAGTCCAGCTGTGCTTTCTGAGGGTAGTCGGGCTCCCGAGAAAAGGGATAGAGGACTGTACATGCCCACTTCTTTTTTTAAATTTACTAATCAGATAAGTCACTCTACCACCTTGGGAGTGAATAAGAGGTTGGACAGGAGGCCCAGCTACTTAGGAAAAAAATATTCCTTCTGGAAACCAAAGAAGTGAGGAGGAAGCATTTTCTATACCACGTTCCCCATTCCCCAGCTTTGCTCCAAATCCCAGTTTAGTGTGACATCCAAGACCCTCGCCTATGTTTCAGCTTCATCTCCTGATGCTGCCTTTTTTAGCCCCCTATGGTGCTGAATTATCTCAGCACTACACCTATCCCTGCTTAGAATGTTCTTTCCCATATTGCACTTGGTAAAAATCCTAATCATCTTCCAGTTCTTCATTTAGGGCTCCTCTTCTCTGACATCCCTAGGTGTATTTGACTGCTCCTTCCATCATGACCTTGCTGTTACCCTTTCTGTCCCTGTGTCGTACCATCTGTCACAGTACTGTTGATTCCCCTATCAGTTGCCCTTAGCAGACAGTCAGCTTTCTTTAGGGCAGCGACTATTATTTATTTTTATATAATTTTTCACTAGCATAGTGCTAGTTATATATTAATCACTCCACAATAAATGAATGCCCAATTCTCCTTTAAAAAACCAACTCTCACTGAAAACATTAAGATACTAGAATTCAGTAAAATGTGAAAAAGAGAATGGAATTTTGAAGTTGTGTTTTTGTTGCTTCATAAAAGATATTTCAAAATATTTAAATTTCCTTTTGGTTTAGATTTATAGACTACATAAGGCTTTCAGTGATTAGTTTAAAAGTGTTGGAAAATTTAAACAATTCCTTTCTCTTTACCTATCCCCATGGAATATCTCCTATGTATCTTAACGTTAGCTATGGACTAATGTTGATACAACTGTAATATTATCCAACTTTAAAAAAGTTAGATAGGATATTTGCTATCTAATATAGCATAACTTTTTTAATAGTCTTTTTTTAGCAGCATTTTCTTTGACATTTTTTGTAATTTGTAAGTAAAGAAGCCTCAAACAGTAACAATGAATTTCAATTTTATTTTAGCAAAAGCACCTGGAAATTGAAAGGACTACTAAATGGTTGAAAATGCTGAAAGGATGGGAAAAATACAAGAACACTGAAAAGGTAATTAAGAATAATGTTACTTTCTAATGAAACTATACAAGTTCAATGTGAATTTTTCCACTAAAAGTTTCTCTTTAATTATAATAGTATTACATTCATATTCTTTTTTTAATTTGAGTTTAATTTAGTGGAGTGCCTCAAATTAGGAGTCTTTATGTTGCAACAGAATACTCAATTCAAATTGGTTTCAATAATTAAGAGGCTCTATTGGGTAGTCCAGAGGTAGGATGGGTTTCAGGAGTGATTTTTTTCTTTTTTCTTTTTTTTGGTGAGGAGGATTGGCCCTGAGCTAACATCTGTACCAGTCTTCCTCTATTTTTTGTGTGGGATACTGCCACAGCATGGCTTGGTGAGCAGCGTGCAGGTTCACGCCGGGAATCCGAACCTGTGAACCCTGGGTCACCAAAGCAGAGTGCACAAACTTACCCACTACACCACTGGGCCGGCCCCTCAGGAGTGATTTAATTTAGCTGCTCAGTTACGTTGTCTGTGCCTTAGTTTCTTTCCGTCTCTCTTCTCTGCCTTCTGCAGTGTCAGCCTCACGTCGAGGTTTGCTTCCCTTTGGGATCAAAATCGTTGCAGTACTTCCAGGCTTCCTATCCACATGTCGCAATGCTCAGAAAGAGAGGGCTGGCCTCTGAAGGCTTTCCCTGGAGCAGGACCAGTCTTCTTTTCCAAAAGCTTCTAGAAAACCTCCCCTTAAATCTTTTTACCCTGCATTGAGTTTGTGCTAAGTTTTAAACTAATTAAAAAAAAATACACATACCTATTAATATCACCATCAATCTCATCTTTGGTATTGGTTACTGTGAAGCTCATAGTGGTGAAAGTTTTCCAAAATTCTAATTTTTGCTTGAAAGATCAAATGTTACCAGTGTCAACAAATACTGTGAGTTATTTTCCTTAAAGTGACAGGCTAACTTCATTTTGTTTTCGAAAATGTCTCTCAAATACCTAAATCTGAACAATCCTGGTCGATTATTCAGTTGTTCTTTCAAGTAATAATGGTGTTCCACGACAAAAGCAGTTGGTTCAGATCATAATTCAAACAGTTCCATAAGTGCTTTTTCTTGAGGCCAACACTGTACTGCATATACAGCAAAACTTCTCTGTGTGCACTTCCCATCTCATCACTCAGAGTGTTAGTAAGATGTGTATTCAAGAGTTGAGATTTAATGAAATTCATCATTTCTGCTGCTTCCTCAAGGGTATTCTCAAGTGAAGCCGACTCTTTCAACTGTGAGTGAGGAACACAGTGACGACTGGCGCGGTCCTCCTCCTGTCTGGTTTCTGCCGAGGTGCCAGTAGTTTGACCGCCATTGCTTTTCTGCCGTCAGTGCCCAAGTCAACAGGGTGAAAAGGCAGTAACATTTTAGCATTGTTATGAAAATAATTTTGACCTCATGGACCATGCTTTGAGAACTGCTGACGTCTAGGCAGTTCCTCATCTGTAAAATGGACATGATAATACCCATTTCAAAGGGATGAAGATTTAATGATTTAGTGCATGTAAAGCACTTAGCATTGCACCTTGCGTATAGTAAGCATTCAGTAAATGTTAACTACCGCTGTTAGTTTTTTGAAGGAAGGTTGGACAATAAACAAAGTTTAAAGGAAAAAAAGAAACGTTCCATAGTCCTACAGCAAAACACAACTGAATTAACTGTAGGATTTTTGTTTATTTCGTCACACTTTTTTTCTATGTAATTTGTTTTCCTTTTTGCATAGATGTAAATTGTTGTATGTCAACGTTTGCCAACAGGAATTCCAAGGAGCATCAGTTCCTTGGGTTCTAATGGGTATTACATGGAAGCAGTATTGCCTAGTGGTTAAGTAACAGGTGCTGGAGGAAGACTATCCTGGGTTCAAACTCCAGCTCTGCTATTTTACCAGCTGTGTGACCCAGGGGAAGGTATTTAACCTTTTTCTGCCTTAGTTTGGCTGTAAAATGGGGATAATAATAATAATACCTGCCTCAGAGAGTTGTGTTGAGGATTAAATAAGTTAATTCAGGTAAAGCACGTAGAATAGTGCCTGACACTTAGTAGGCAGTCAGTAATTGTGGCTTATTATTACATGAGAAAAGGGCTCTCTGGTTGAATAGAGTTGGGAAAATTGGAGCTAAACAAAGTGAAGCTAGTTTTATTTACTACAGGACTCCTCAGAGTCTTTAATATTATAATATGTGGAGAAATTTTTAAGAGGGATCTAAAATTGCATGGCACTTACTCAATCATGGAAATCTTTTTGTCATGGGAAATCTCCCAGGACTAGCATCGCTTTTCTTTTTGAGCATCCTAAATATCCTTATTTAAAGTCTTATTTTATTTTATATTATTTAATTATTTATTTATTTTATTTATTTATGAGATAAAGTCTTTATCTCATTTTTGTGTTGCTGATTTTTATTTGTGTGTTTTGGCATTAGGTTGGAACTCAAGATGTTTTTAAGAGGAATCGGTTCAAAGTAGAATGTTAGTTACAATACCTGTGCTCTTGTTTAATATTTTGCTGTCTCTCAGACTGACCTAAGTTCACAACTACTTTACCTTATGTCTTTGTGGGAAGATTGCTCAAGTGGTAATTACAGGATAAATGTCGATGCATTGCACCTATGCTTTCTTCTCACATTAAGTCTAATAAAATATTTGTAGAATTCTATGGCTTTATGTTCTTCTCTAGTATACATGTATCTATGAAAGTGTGTAAGCCTCTATAAAAATGGGCAATTCTGCTAAGCTATTATTCTGACAGCAACTCTGGCTAATGTAGTTCTCATTAAGAGAGATTTTAACAAAACTACTTCTTTGATGTATAATTTTAAAGCACTTTCCCTCAACTATAATGCTAGAATTATTTGATGATATATATGGTCCAATTCAGTGTGAAACAGAATGCACCTTCTAAAAGAATTGCTGCTTTCAATTCATACCTAGTTTTAAATTGCATTGAAGTGAAAAAGTAGCGTGTATTTTTTCTTGTCTTCGAAGAGGAAGTGTAAGTTTTCCCTCCCTATATTCCTTATATAGTAGTAATACAAAGAAATTTCTAAAAATGTCTTGAAATAAAAATATAGCTCTGATAGAGAATATTTGGATTTTTAGGATACAAGCTTTAATGAAAAAAAGTTTGCATTAAGGTTGTTTGTTGTTGTCTGTGTGTTCTCACAGTTCTCACTGTGACTCACAGTTCTCACTGTCCCTCACAGTTCTCACTGTCCCCTATGTACAATAGTATTGTCGTTTTAAAATATAGTCTATTAAGTGAAGCAATGAAGTTATCTCTGCTAAGTGGAGACTAGTATGATTTAACTAGTCACGATGTGATTGTGTCTAAGCTACATCACAGCAGAGTGCTTACTATAGATACACATATTTTTTTGTCGGTCAAATAACTGAATGGACCTTTGTTAGTCAAATGACTAATGGACTCATATTAGCCAACATTTTATTTTACTGATGGGAAAATGGAGGCACAACGTTTAGCCATAAATTTCTCAAGGCTATATGGCTTGTTAGTGACAAGCAAGAGATCCCACATCCCAACTCCAGGGCTCATTTATTGTACCATCTTTTAGGCTGGATTTCCCTTTTGGTGTTCATCAATAAAAGGTCAGAAGGAAATAGAATGCAGTTAGAATGCAGAGAGGAAGTAGGGCCTTATGGATGGCTTAAAACTTTTTCAGATGCAGACTCAGGAGACTCGTGCCTATTTGGAGTCAGAGATGAAGGAGCCAGTGGAGCAGGGGTGATTAAAGGAAAGGCAGAGGCAATCAAGAGCATAAGCAGCTCCGAGAGTGAACTTTTGTTTCGTGGTGTACACTTGCAGTTTTGAAAGTTCCACAGAATTGAGCCAAACTTGCTGGGCTGAAAAGTTTACTAACTGGCAGCCGTGATGACATAGACTGGAACATTTATCACTATTTTGAAATCACTAAGGTTAGAAAGAAGTATAGAAAATGTTAGGTCAGTTGATGGAATTGTTTTTTACTTGATGGATTTTTAAATGTATCTGTGTGCCAGAAATAGACTGCTTGATTCTACTGGCAAGTGAACAAAGATACTGGAAGCAAAAGGTAGATTTCAGGCAACCTTGTTTATTTTTTCTTCAGGATTTTATATATCATATCCATAAAATAAATTTGTAACAGAATTTTAAAGATACTAATGTTCAAATGGGAATATTAAAATATTGTTAAAATCCAGCTATAGACATTCTGTATCATGGTTGTTAAGATTATTGTCTCTGAAGTCAGATGACTGAATTTTGATTTTTCTTCCACAGTTTATTAGTTGTATGACTTTGAGCTAAGTTAGTTTACCTTTCTACATCTTACTTTTCCCATCTGTAAAATGGGGATGATAAGAATAGTACCTACCTCTTTAGGAATGTAATAATATTACAAGGAATAAATTCATCTAGAAACACATATACCGGCTCCTAATAAATCATCAGAAAAGGTTAGTGTAACTGCTGTTATTAACATTGTTGTTACTATTTGATTCATCTTTATCCTCACCTTCATCTCCATCCTCGTTTCCCCTTCCTGGCAAATTCCTATGTATCCTTTGGTATTGAGTTTACTGTCATCTTCTCTAAAGGAATTCTGTCCAAACTCTCTCATGTAGAATTCATTATTCTCTTCCTCCATTATAGCATCTTTAGCACAGTCTCAGGATGAGAGCTGCTCTGTTGGACCAATAAGAAGTGACCACCACAGCAGATTCACTGCCCTCACCCCCAACACCTTTATCCCTGAACTTTTTCTGGTTTCCTCTTAGAATCTCATGTGTCCTACTACATAAAGGCCAACCACCCTCTGATACCACTCCTGCAGATCTAGACAGTGGAGTGCCTACCATTCTCCTTTCACCCCCTGGCCCACCTCTGGGGGGTCTATCTCTATCACAACTTCTCATCAGGGTGTGATGCTTAGCTCTGATAGCAATTTGTATATGTGACTTTATTATAAAGGGTTATCTGTTTCTGTTATAATTATCTGCTTGCATATTTATCTTGCCCACTACACCATGAGCTCCAGGGAACTTTTTCATGTTCGTAGCCATTGTGCTTAGTAAGTGGGCCACAAAGCAGGCAGTTATTACAAAGTTTCTTTTCTGAATGAATGAACGATGTTCATTTATGACCTGGATTGAACAGCTATCACCTTCTGCTGATAAATTCTAGTTTAATAAAGCTGTGATCTCTTAGGGGCAGTGTGATTTGGTAGAAATACTCTGAAGTAGAGGTAAGAAGATGGAATTCTTTGACCTAGGCAAGCCACTTCTCTGTGCCTTGGTTTCCTTCCATTTAAAGTAGAATAGCACTTGTTCTGCCTATGTTACAGATGGTTGTAGAAAAGATGGGGTACTACTTTGTCAATTGAGAGATTCTCAACAAACGTAAACTGGACTACTAGTCTGGAGAAGAAGCAAATTTTGTTATAATTGTTATGCTTTGGTATAATTCATACTTTGCTTTACAAAATTTCCACGATAGTTGAAAATTTGCGAGGCAAGTTATGTTACCATAATGTCAGTCTGTCACATAACAGTATAAGTGTTTGAAAAACAATAAGCATAATTTAAAATTCGAATTTTATGGTCTCATAACTTAGTTCTTTTTCTACTATGTATAACTTTGTGTACATGCTTCATTTTGTTACTTCCTACAGCTTGAATTCCAGATACATCCCGTTTTATATTCCTTTTAAGTTTTAAGTATAATTTTATCATCATTATTTTAGTGCTTTCTGCTCTTGGATTTCCTTAATATTTTCTGCTCCATGTATTTCAGTAAGTCCAATTGAGCAGAACAATGGATACTACATGTACCATGGTCTTGGAAAGTTGGTCTTTGTTTTTTATAAAATGTAAAATCAGTATCTTTTACTAACTGGTCACATCCTGTGTGTGTCTTTGGGCAAGTTATTTTACCTCTATGTGATTTACTTTCAACAGCTGTAAAATTGAAGTAGCAATGTCCCATAGAGTTAGTTGTTAATTTTATTAAATAAGATAAATATCTGTAAATAGCTTAAAGTAG
This sequence comes from Diceros bicornis minor, assembly GCF_020826845.1. NCBI lineage: Eukaryota > Metazoa > Chordata > Mammalia > Perissodactyla > Rhinocerotidae > Diceros > Diceros bicornis. The sequence continues at coordinate 12,227,171 of NC_080775.1, read as the reverse complement.
TTTCCTGCACATAGTGAATGCTCAGTAAAAGTTGGTTGTAATTGTTGGTGTTGATGATAGTGACAGTGTATAGTGTTGCTTTGTCACCCTTTTCCATATGTGCCTCACTTTTCATTGTAGCCCTGGAGTAGCACTGGGACCATTGACTTCTTAGTTCTACCTGAAATTTCTCTATTATTTCTTCTTAATTTAATCATAATAATTTGACTGAGTTTTTAATTTTATATTTAACTTTAGGATGAATAATGGGCAGTAATTAATATATAATTGTTGAAAACAATTGAATGAAAGAAATAAAATAATGTCTAAAGCCTTTTCAAGTAATATACTTTAAGAAATGCATGTCAGAGCTCTTATTTTACTCATTGAAAAACACTAGTCTAATGGAGATTGAAATCCATCGAAGTTCATCTGTTTACTTGCCATCATATTCTACTTGACTATTAAAATTTCACTTTTCACATTTGCAATAATTTCCACACTTTCTGATGTTCATATCAGATACTTACAGTAAAGCATATTCATTCTAGAAATTTAGGAAATAATTTGAAGTTGCTTTTAGTGGATGATATTCCTCCAAAAAGTGCTGTTTATTATAATTTTGAAATGAATATAGATGACAAACTTTCTTTAGGAAAATAAATCTTAAATTCACTTTTTTTTTTCTTTTTACCATACTCAGTTTGCAATTAATGGTGGTAAATGTTTAGTACATGGGAAATGTTGAAAGTAGCAGGGTCTAATTTACACAAAACCTTTCTGTATATATTCTTCCAGTTAGAGCTATGGCATGAGTTAAAACTGTGATGATTCTAGTCACTGTCTGCTAAAATGTCAGACTTGAGGCATATTATGTTTATACCTAAAGAACAGAACTGAAATTTTGTAATTATCTAATTGAATCAACTTCACAATATTCACTGTTTCACAATAAAAGTTGTTCTACAGTGTCACTCATTTTAAACCACATAATCAGAGTTTCTTAAAGCTACATCATGACTTAGTTACTAAAACTTTAGTTTTAAAAAATCTAAGTAGAGCCAGCCCTGATGACCTAGTGGTTAAAGTTCGGTGCTCACCGCTTCGGTGGCCCAGGTTTGCTTCCTGGGGACAGAACCATACCACCTGTCTGTGGCGTTGGCTGCCGTGCTGTGGCAGCGGCTCACATAGAAGAACTAGACTGACTTACAACTAGCATATACAACTATGTACTGGAGCTCCGGGGAGCAAAAAATAGTATAATAGTAAAAGTTGAGTAGTTCGTAGCTCGTCAGCATTTCACTTATTAGAACTTGCATCTTATTTTCTTAGCCATACTATTTAAAATATATTATTTTGATTATAAAAGTAATTATGTACCTAGTCTTACCTCCTTAAGGTTTCTGCCATAATTTGTTTAATCATTTCCTTCTTTGGACATCTACTTTTAAGTTTCAAAGTTTTGTTACGCACAACTTTGTAACCAATATAATAGGTTTGTCTGTTATTTTGAATAATTAGGATTGAGGAAAACAATATAATTACAAGAAGAAGAAGCATATTGAGTCTTAAGATTCTTAAAGCGATAGCAGTGTACTTTCAAGGACCCAAAGAATTGATAGTACTGATGATTTATGCCTCATTTCATTCAAAAGTGATGGCGCTCCTTCTTGATGGAGATTTATCACTATTTTTATCTGATCAGATAGGATCAATGTAAGAAAAGAATAAAAGTTTTCCTGAAGAAACTATCAAGAATTGGAAAGAGGGAGAGTGAGTGAGTGTGTGGGTGTGTGTGTGTGAGAGAGAGAGAACTAAAGATTGTGGGTGGCGTTAACTGAGTTATGAGATAGAAGAGAAGGAGCTTGATATGTTCTAGAGAACCCCAGAGAGAAGGTGTTGGGAAAGAGGTTAAGGGTTACAGCATTCCCTACACTCCATGAAGACACTTTTGGCACAAGGCAAGCTTTTTGCTATTTGGAGCCTTTTAGTTGTATGGGGAAATAGGAAGAAAGTGTGTAAAGAGTTAATTGTATCAACAGGGAAAGTGTAAATCAGATGTTCACGACTTGAAAAAGAGCAGTGATTATGCTTTCATGTTACTTAAGGAGCACCTTTGTAATGGAATGAAAATACGAATGTACTAGGCATTCTCAACATTTTCTTATTTATTTATTCCACCTTTCTGGGTATATATCTTCCTGTTAGAATCTGAGAAGTATGAGATGATAGGATCCAAATGTGCCATGTTAAAATGTATCAGTTATCATGGATGCTTTGAAAATAAAAGACTAAGAAATATTAATTAGTTTGATTTAAGGGACTAGTCTAAGCTTTTGTCAGTTTATAACCTTCAATTTATGTTTTTTTTTGATAAGTTTCACAGGAGAATTTACAAAGGAATCCCTCTCCAGCTCAGAGGGGAAGTCTGGGCTCTACTTCTGGAGATCCCTAAAATGAAAGAAGAAACAAGAGACCTTTACAGTGTGAGTGTCTAAAGCCAACCTGTTATTTTGAAATTGGAAAGTAAAATCCATGTCTTTTAGCTTTCAAGATGATGTAAGATATGCATATCATTTGAAGTTATATTAAAATTATATGACATTGGGTTTTATAGGCCTGTTATGTTTTTCTTTTTCTTTTTTTTTTGCTGGGAAAAATTTGCTCTGAGCTAATGTCTGTTGCCAATCTTCCTCTCTTTTTTTTTTCCCTCCCCAAAGCCCCAGTACATAGTTGTATATTTTAGTTGTGAGTCTTTCTAGTTCTTCTCTGTGAGCCATTGCCACAGCATGGCAACTGACAGACAAGTGGTGTGGTTCCATGCCCAGGAACCAAACCCAGGCCACCGAAGCAGAGCATGCTGACCTTTAACTACTAGGCCATCAGGGCTGGCTCCTACTATTTTTTTCTTGATTGTTTTGTTTATGGCAACCTACTTCCTAAATTTTAAACAAATACCTAAGTAAAAATGTTATTTTCTTTATCAATCAGTCAGTATCAGTTGCTTTTTAAATACTTGAAATGATCAATCAATGTTGGGACATATTTGTAAGGAAAATTGACTAACAGCTGATTGTAGCAGCTCGTTTGCAATATAGTATTAATAAAGAGATTTACAGTGTCACTTTTAGAATTTATGGGAAAATAACAGCAGAATTCAGTTTATCTAGCAGCTGCCTCTATATGATTGACTGTTCCTTCTAAGTGTGAAAAAGAAGAATTTTCCTCCAAGATTATTAGAGTATCTCTAGGTTTTATTATTTATTAATACAAAGTTAAACTTTTGACTCAGTGATCAGTAATGCTTTCCTAAAATTAGCTAATGTGTTAAATTTATCTCCTTGTCATCTCAACTATACCCTTTCTAAACCTAAATTTTATATTAACTTTTGAAAGAAATAAGAAACTTAGTATCTAAAAATCATTTTGAAATATGTTCCCCAGAAAATGTATATAAATAGAATAAAGTAGAATAAAATGGATAAAAGAAAAATTATTTATAATTTAAACCCAATACCAATTATAAAAGGGGCTTTGGAATATTCTTTTGATATGTTCTTTTTCGCACATATATATATATATATATATATATATATATATATATATGAGGTCTTATATATATACATATAAGTTTATAAAATATAAAATTTCATCAAGATGAAAGGTAATAAATACTGGTTAATTCAAAGAGTTACTTATTTTGTATAACTAAAAGATTTTTAAGGGACCGGCCCGGTGGCGCAGGGGTTAAGTGTGCGTGCTCTGCTTTGGCGGCCCAGGGTTCACAGGTTCAGATCCCAGGCACGCATTGACACACCGCTTGTCAAGCCATGCTGTGGCGGCGTCCCATATAAAGTAGAGGAAGATGGGCACAGATGTTAGCTCAGGGCCAGTCTTCCTCAGTGCAAAAAAAGAGGAGGATTGGCATCGGATATTAGCTCAGGGCTGATCTTCCTCACACACAAAAAAAGATTTTTAAAATTAGCTGTTTGGACCCTACACAGACTATGAGTTTATGTCTCAGGATTTTACAGTTTTAAATTATTTTAGATTGTTGATTAGATATTTGCTTTTAGTGTCATAGTTTTAGAGCCAGTGTTGAAAATGCTGTCTGAGAGAAAATGTATAAAATCTAACCCCAGCACCTAGTATGGTGCGCCTGGCATATCGTGGGTGCTCAATAACTATTCCTTTAATTAATGAAAAAAGAAAATTACTTTTCTTCAGCATGCTGTATTCGTTTCCTCAGGCCGCCATAACAAAGTACCACACACTGAGTGGCTCAAAACAAGAGAAATTTATTCTCTCACAGTTCTGGAGGTTAGCAGTCTGAAATCAAGGCGTCAGCAGGACCATGCTCTCTCTCAAGGCTCCAGGGAAGAATCCTTCCTTGCCTCTTCCGAGCTTCTAGTGGTTGCCAGCAGTCCCTGGCATTCCTTGGCTTGAAGCTGCATCACTCCAGTCTCTCCCTCCTTCACATGGCCTTCTTCCCTGTGTGTGTCTGTGTCTCACCTTGTAGGGACACCAGTCATTGGACTTAGGGTCCACCCTAGTCCCATATGATCGCATCTTAACTTCATTACATCTACAAAGACCCTATTTCCAGATCAGGTCAGCATTCACAGGTTCTGGGTAGACATGAATTTTGAGGGGACGCTATTCAACCCAGTACACGTGCTAATAGTGGAACTGTGGTTTCAGTTAGATTTTAGACTTTTTCTACATGGAATAAAATTATCCAGGTACTGGTTAATATGAGAGAACCATTTAGTAAAAACCAATCATACAATAACAACAACAAAAGAAATGACTTGCCCATCAATACTTTCAAGCTTCTAATTTTCAACGCTATCATAAACATTATTTTTACTGTGAGTTTCCCAAGCATCATTAAACTGTCTTCCTTTCACAGTCACTCTTTCCTACTCTCCCTCTCCAAAGATGGTATAAATTGTTCTCTTCAAGTTGGAAATTCCGTAGGAATAAAACTACCTTTTCTTAATCTACTAAGATTTTTCTAAGATGAGTGAAAGTGTCCTGGCTCCTGACCTGCTGCTCTTATCTGCTACTGTCTCCTGTTCTTTTAATTGTATCTCATTGTTATTTGACTCTCTTGCATCTAGTGATATATTAAATATAAAAATATTTAAAGAACAAATACATACAGATTATTATTTTTAAAGCTAAATTTTGGTAATGTCTTCTGGACTAACTTTTATCAGAGATAGCATCTAATAGTATTTTAGTGGTCATCTGATTCTAATACAATAGTATGGATGTTTTCCTTGGTCTCCAGCACTCTGAAGTGTACTGTGGTTATTCTTCGTGTTTTGAAAAGCTACAGAAGCTGTCCTTCTCTGAGCTCCCACCTCAAAACACAAATAGACACATACTCACAAAACACTTAACATACACACACATGTTCCAGATAGCCTACTTCTTTCACTTTTAGCTTAAGTCAGGAATTAACAGTTAGGTTTTTATATATATTTTTTGGATTGATACATATTACCAGTACTTGGTAAACGAGTCAATATGACATATGTATATAGATGCTTGATTATGCTTAGGCATGTAATCTCCTATCTGGTTAAACTTGGGAGATTAAACATACTCTTAGCTCCCTTCCCCTTGAAATGCCACTAAATTGACAGCAGAGTTTTTTAAAAGGCAAACCCACAAGGCATAAGAAAATGGGAGAAGAGATAACAGCTTCCAATTTTTGGAAACCAGAATTCAGACAAACATTTAGTAAACTTAGTGAACCTGAGAAAACAATCCAAGCTGGCAGTGGGAAACTAGAGAAGCAACCTGATTTATCTTTCAAAATCTCCAGAAGTCTTGGTCATTGCCAACGCCAGGTACTTCTGGAAGTGGAGGTGAAGCTAAAAGCAGTAGAAGTGGTTCAGAGTCTGTTGCAGAAGCAGTTAGAGCCCCTAAGTCCCACTCCAACCCTGGCACAAGACTGGGGATTTACTGTTTGGAGAGGATGAAATGGGGGGCCTCTGAACTGGAGAGAACACAGACATTGCCATAGGCAGGGCTGCTCTAGTGACAATGTGGAGGAACTGAATATCCTGAATTTGGGGCACTCCAGCCTTTTCCTCCACTCAGCTCCCAGAGCATGGGCAGCCGGGTGCTTGTCTTCCTGACAGATCCGAAGAGCCTGCTTAGGGAATCTGACCAGCCTAAGAAAATAAACCCAGTGATTCTGACTTCAGGGGAACCCCAGTGAAACTGCACAGCAGGTCCCTCTGCAGTGAAGATGCAGTTGTGAAGCCCCACGACTGCACACAGCTTTCCATCAGCTTTTTAGGGTTCTGCTTTAAATATAAGCAGACCATGAAGTATCGCTATTCATTTGAGGAAAGGAGCTAATGTGAAAAATACACAAGAACAAATAGGAAAAGCAGCTTGTAAGAGACAGGCTATAGAGGAAGAACAAAACTTAAAAAAACTCTAACATCTTCAGAGGGATCAAAATACTGCATCCATAAAACAAGTATAGAATGCTCTGAAAAGGAATGTTTGATAACAACAAAGAGCTTATAAATATAAAAAATGGTACTAGAAATGAAAGATTCTAGAGGAGGGTTTGAAAATAACAACTGAAGGAATTTCCTAGAAAGTAGATGATAAAGTCAAAGAGATGGAAAATAACAGAGAAAAAGGAAGAAAATTAAATGACAGCCCAGGAGATCCCACACTGTAATAATAAGAGTTCCTGAAAGAAAAAACAAGAACATGGGAGGGGCGGATGAGGAAATCAACAAAGGAATTACTGAAGAAAATTTCTCAGAACTAAGCGCTATGAATATGAGTATTTAAGATTGAGAAGATTCATTAAGTGCCCAATCTTGTGGATAAAAATAGATCCAACCAAGCACAGAAATGTGAAGTTTCAGAACGTGAAGAGAGAAACTCCTATAAGCTTCTAGAGTGAAAAAGCAGATTTCATGTAAAGAAACCAGAATTAGAATGGCAACACTGGAAGCTAGAAGACATTGAAGGCAGTGCCTTTTGAGCAAAAATATTTTCCAACTTAGAATTCTAAAATAACCAAAAAGTTAAATAAGAAGGTAGAATTATCAGATGTTCAAAACGTCAAAAAATTTATCTTCCATACACCCTTTCAAAGGAGCTGCTGGAGGATGTGCTCCTCCAGCACAAGGGGGTACATCAAGAAAGAGGAGTTGAGATCCAAGGAATAGGGGACCTGAGCAAAGGAAGGCCTAGCAGATGGTGAAGGGACACGCCAAGACACCAGCTATGCAGCCGGCCCAGAGGTCAACCAGCCAGACTGGAGCAGATCAGAAATCTCTGGGAGAGACGTCTGCAAGAAGTTGAAATTGGGAGAATACCTACTGTATTTCAGCATCACCAGAGGAGATGTATGCAACTTAAAGCGAGTTTGGGACTGAATTAGCGTTAAGTATGTAGAAAATGAAGCAAATCAAGAAACAAGGCAATGATTAGCTCCAAGGAAAACAAAAATATTGTGCTAGAAAGAAAAGAAAAATCGTAGTGGACTGCATGGCTCGGCTGTGAAGAGCTTTTACATGGTGTTAGCAATCCAAACTCCGAAAAGTGCTCTATCCCAAATTAAAATCCAACTGTATTGACAGGATAGGAGGGAGAAGAAGTGGTGGGAAGAGGGAGAGGATGGATGTAAGAGACAGGGGCATGGGTGAGAAAGAAACCTTTCATTGTGTGCCTTTTTATGTTGTTTTCGGTTTTGAACCATAGGAATTTCCTAAACCAAAAAAAGTTTTTTAATGAGAATTATTTTACTGTTTGTCATAGACTTTTCAACAACTGATTTCCATAAAAATGTGCTTTCTTCCCCTCTCTTTTCTCTTCAGAAATTAAAACACAGAGCACGGGGTTGTTCACCAGATATCAGACAAATAGACCTTGATGTCAACCGCACATTTAGGGACCATATTATGTTTAGAGACAGATATGGTGTTAAGTAAGTAAAGTTTAATATTATGAATGTAAATAGCATTTATAAATAGTCTTTATCAAAGTTTTTGTTAACTTAAAATGTGAGTGTTTAGGATGTCTTGTATGAACTATAATTTTGATTCAGGTCCTAAAGATTTAAGCTTTTGCAGATCATTTGGTTCATGTTATGTGAAACTTAGGATCTAAGTTAACTTAAATTTTTAACCTTTGACATCCTAGGTGCTATAAAATTGGTGAAGAATCATTTTATGGTCTGGGAATTCTTAAAAACTTAGTAGATACTTTTATTAAAAGCTGAAGAATCATTTTATGGTCTGGGAATTCTTAAAAATATAGTAGATACTTTTATTAAAAGCCTTAGATTGAAATTAGAGATTGTATTACTTTTTGAGAACCATGTCAGTGACAAGTATATTCCAATAAACTTGACCCCATGCATAGATGAAAGTAAAAAAAATGAGAAATGAATAAATGAAGTTACTATGACAGTTTGTGAATGAAAGGTACAGTTTTGCTGACCTCTGTATCAATTAAGGTTTAACCAGGGAAACAGAAACCAGTAGGAGATGTATATTAAGAGATTTATTGCGAGGAATTGGCTTACACAATTGTGGGGGCTGACTAGGCAAGTCCAAGTTCCATGAGGCAGGCCATCAGGAAGGGCAGGCTGGGACTCTTGGACACGAGCTGAGCTGCTGTCCACAGGAGGAACTTCTCTTTCCGGGAAGCCTCAGATCTCTTGTTATGACCTTTTAACTTATTGAATTAGGCCTACCCTGATTCAATAAGATTATCTAGAATAATCTCCCCTACTTAAAGTCAACTCATTATGGATTTTAATCACATCTACAAAATATCTTCTTTACAGCAATACCCAGGTTAGTGTTTGAATATCTGGGATTGTGGCCTAGCCAAGTTGACACATAAAGTTGACCATCACAGTCCACCCTTGTCAACTTATCTATGACTTTCCAAGTAAAGTCATACTTCTGCCTCGCATGATACAACTCTTCTGCCTGGGACTGAAAATATGCTAACCCTTTCCCCACAAGAGGATGCAAAGTTCTTGGGTGATGTTCACTTTTCTGCTTTGATGTTCTATAACCTAAATACTGTGATATAAAGTTAACTGTTATTAATATATCTGACGAATATAACTAATATGTTAGATGAAAAAGGAAAAGAGGAGGAAAGCAAAATATTTTTTAATATATATACAAACATATTCATACCAAAATAAGGAAGAAATTCTCGTAACAAGTGTAATCATCATTTCTGCAATTGGGCTTGTGATCATAGCTGGTTTATAACTCCTTTTCCACTACCCCTTCCATATTCCCATTGCCCTCAGCCAGTATATCAGCTGGTCATAGTTGTTTACCTGGTGGGCTGACCTTAAACCTTTATTCCTGAAGGCTCTGGACCATTAGCAGTCCTGCCTGAATTAGATTGTTGTAGTTTTCCATTGACTTTAATCACAAGGCTTAGTTATCCTAAGAGACACCCTAAGTATTCTCCTGTGTTCTAGATGTGCTCTTCCTTACATCCATTGTGTAGCAGCAACTCAGTTTTCCCTTAGTAATCAGGATCAATCCCTCTAGCCAGTAGTCACCTTCTTCTTTGCCTGTTGATTCAGAGGCATGAGGAGCCCAAAGTGGTTGAGTGACAGTCTCAACTTCCAGTGCAGTGGAATCATTATTGTGTCTCCTGGTGGAAACGTTCCTCCCTTTGGAACTAAGACCTCTAGACCAGCAGAGCCTAAGGTTGACAGGATGGGAAGCAAACATTTTGCTAGTGGACAGCTAGGGATAATAGTGGGTGGAGCCACTCCCATTTCCTCCCCTTGTGTCTTGGACTCTTGAACCCTGACTGTGGGAGAGACAGCACCATATGTTGGAGCCTGGTTTAGAGCATATACAGCCTCCTGGAGGACGTTGCCTCAGCCCTGCAAGGTCTTGCACCCAGCTGGCACTGTAACTGAGGCTTGAAAAGGCCATTCCATAGTCCTGTCAAGTCAGCTGCTCCTATGGGGATGATTTTTTAGTGAGAATAGTTCAATGAAAGAGGACAACAAATTAAAGAGCTTGTGAAGCCCGTTGTGTTTTTTGGTGTAAGTTCTTTCTATCAGAGTGAATGTTATCTAACCTTAAATTTAGACTGTAGAGAGTATTGTTTAAATTTGAGCTTGGGATCATTTCATTACAGTAATAATATTATCTGGATTATCTATTATCTAAGCAACTTCTTTGTTTTTTTAAGTTTATAATTTTAGAAATATGTGAAGTAACTAAATTGCATTCAATGTAAATTTTCTTTTCTCTAGGCAACAGTCCTTATTCCATGTTCTTGCTGCATATTCCATTTATAATACGGTAAGTTGGAGCGTGCTCACGCACAGCTCTTTGAGTCGTGTTCTAAGGAACTGGAAGACTCTTTTGGCCCTCCTATCCAGCAAGACCCTTTTGGGCCACATGTCTTTATCTCAGGGCTGGATGGTCTCTGCAGTCTCTTTCAGCTCTGTCGATCTTTTCAAGCCCCCTCTGGTAACCGTGGAGTCTCAGAGCAGCGCTGTATGCCAGTGAATCTCACTGCTTTTCTCTTTCTCCAGGTTGTTCTTTTTTGTTATGTTTTGTGTATTGTTTGTTTTGTTTTTATTTTAAGCAAAGGACTGGGAATGAGCAGGGCTAGAAGGGCAGGAAGTTGGCGGCTAGATTAATTTTTGCTTGACTCTTGATCACTCTTCATTGCCCCCAGGAGGTTGCCTTTCAGGATCCCATTTTATCTACGCGGTGGGATCTAAATAGGATACCGTATGTACCCACTGGCTATCCCCAAGAGTAGGCTGAAACGAAACTTCTTGGTAATAGAACATGTTGTTCCTAAGGTATTTATCACTTTAGGGGAGATGATAATTTGGGGAAAGATCAATTAGTGTTGAACCTAATATAGATGTTAAAGAAATGCTTTTTGACTAGGTTGCAGGGAAGACAACCTTGAACCTTGGGATGTATAATTTCTATTGTAATTAAAACCTTTAAATTACAAGAAATTCACTCAAACTAGGGCAAGTTAAAAAGGAGTTTATTAAAGGGACATCTCATATAGTGGACCTCATGGGAACTGGAGCTGGAAAGGGAGAAGCCTTCAGTGAGACAGATAGCTACACTTTCTGTCTCTTCCACTCTGGGGCCACATGGTAACTTTGATTATCTCTGTAAACCGTTTGTTCCACTGTTTCTCTCTCCAGATTGCTTTCTTTTTCCACTTATCAGTTTTCCTTGGCTAAAATTGCACCCATAGACTCAACGTGACCATTCTGTTGAAGTACATACCACCATCTGATTACAGTCTCTGTGACTTGATTCAGATTTCCTAGAGAGAGTATCTGATTAGTCAGTGCAGCCAATTAATTGTTCCCTTGAGGTTAGGTGTCCTCTTCCGCTCCATCAGCTTTGGTTCATATGGCAGAAACTTGAGTCCCTAAGGCCAGTAAGCAGGGAATGTGGGGAGAGTGGGCAGTTCTCAGAGAAGGGGCATAGGCTGCATGGGTATCCCAAAATGTGTGTGTATAAGGGTCCAGAAATCTAGAGGAGACAAGACAGCAAATTGGGAACTGTAGGAGGAGAGAGATTTGCCAGCATCTGAGCAAAGAACAGGATTGTTGAGCTGAGAAACATACATAAAAAAGAAAAAAAATGGTTAGCGCTCTTTACAGAAGGTAAAATGTTATTGAACAGGGGACACTAAAAATAAGTGTAGGTTTAGACTTTGTCCACACTTCTACATTTGTTCTTGAACGCAAATTTATTCTTTTGTGGTATGTAGCTCAATGCTGTAAAGATTGTATTATTTATCTGTAGAATTGTCCGTTAAATAATGTGTTTAGGCATTTTCTGATTGTTTTATTTGTTTTTTATATGTGCATGTACATATAACTTGGTCTTAAAACTCCAGTTTCTTTGTTCTCATTTACTCTTTAGGAAGTTGGATACTGTCAGGGGATGAGCCAGATCACAGCTTTACTCCTTATGTATATGAATGA